>NC_140609.1:25630287-27047287 GCF_057381915.1 Diplotaxodon limnothrissa | reverse complement strand
TCTGCCCCGGGGTCTCCTCCCAGTGGGACATGACCGTAACACCTCATCCAGGAGGTGCCCAGGAGGCATCCTTATCAGATGCATGAACCATCTCAACTGGCTCCTTTCAATGTGGAGGAGCAGCGGCTTTACTCTGAGCCCCTCCCAGATGGCTGAACTTCTCACCCTCTCTAAGGGAGAGGCAAGGGAGAGCAATCTCGTTCTTTCAGTCGCTACCCACAGCTCATGACCATAGGGTGAGGGTAGGGACGTAGATCGACCGGTAAATTGAGAGCTTCCCTTTTACGCTCAGCTCTCTCTGCTTCCTTCTCCCGTGACTCATGAAGAAGACCCCGAGATACTTAAACTCCTCCACTTGGGGCAGGAACTCTTTTTCAGCCTTTTCCAGGTCCATGGCCTCAGATTTGGAGGTACTGATTTTCATTCCTACCGCTTCACACTTGGCTGCAAACCATTCCAGCACGAGCTGAAGGCCATCACCTGATGAAACCAACAGAACCACATCATCCACAAAAAGCAAAGATGAGATTCTGAGACCACTCAAATAAAAGCCTTCCGACACTTGGCTACGCCTAGAAATTCTGTCTATAAAAATTACAAACAGAACCTGTGACAAAAGCAGCCCTGGCGGAGCCCATCACCCATCTGAAATGAGACCAACTTTTTGCCGGCTATGTGGACCAATCTCTTGCAACAGTTGAATAAGGATTGAATGGCATGTAGCCATGGGAGAGATACCCCATACTCTGTTAACATCTCCCACAGGACACTCCGAGGGACATGGTCGAATGCCTTCTCCAAATACACAAAACACACGTGGACTGGTTGGGCAAACTCCCATGCACCCTCAAGTATCCTCGAGTGGATAAAGAGTTGGTCCAGTGTTCCATGACAAAACCGCACTGTTCCTCCTGTATCTGAGGTCCAGCTAACGGATGGACTCTTCTTTCCAGCACCCTGGCATAGACTTTCCCAGGGAAGCTGAGGAGTATGATCCCCCTGTAATTGGAACACACCCTCTGGTGGGAACCACCATCCGGTCTGCCATTCCAGAGGTAACGCACAACATTGAAGAGGTGTGTCAGCCAAGACAGCCTTAAAAAATCCAGAGCATTCAGGAACTCAGGGCAATTTTCTCAGTCGAAGTTAGCAGCGCTACACCCGCACTATGCACAGTGCAGGTAGAGTACCACTTTCCCCTTCTGAGTCGCCTGACGGTTTGCCAAAATCTCTTTGAGGCAGTCCAATATCCGTGCAGTGACGAGTCCCGAGCCATGTTCTGCTTGGCCTGTCCGTACCTATCAGCTGCCTCTGAAGTCCCACAGGCTAACCAAGCCTGATAGGACTCCTCCTTCAGCCTGGTGGCTCCTTCATCTCTGGTGTCCACGATTTGGTTCAGGGGTTACCAGCATGACATTCACCAACCACCTTGCAGCACAGTGCAGTGATTTTGGTAATGGAGGTGCTGAATATGGTCTATTTGGACTCAATGTCCACAGATTCCCTCAGAATGCTGTTGAAGCTCTGCCAGAGGTGTGCATTGAAGATCTTGTGGACTGGGGCCTCTGCCAGGCGTTCCCAGTGCACACTCACTATATGTTTAGGTCTGTCCAGCGTCCTCCACCTGATCCAACTCACTACCAGGTGGTGATCAGTTGACAGCTCAGCCCGTCTCTTTACCTGAGTGTCCAGAACATATGGCCGCAGGTCTGGTAATACGATTATAAAATCAATCATCGACTTCCAGCCTAGAGCATTCTAGTGCCACGTGCACTTATGAACACTTATGTTCGAACATGGTGTTTGTTATGGTCAAACTGGGGTTTGCACAGAAGTCCGCGGTTAGGTCTAGAGAAGCTTTTCCTCCCAGTTATGCCCCCCGAGTCTCACTGTCATTGCCCACATGAGCATTGAAACCCCCACCCCAAGAGGGACTCCAAAGGGCTGGGTACTTTGAACTGCCACTTGGCACATAAGCATAGATGACGGTCAGGACCCATTCCACGACCTGAAGGCGCAGGAGTAAACCCTCTTGTCCACCGGGAGAAACCCCAATGTACAGGCAGCAAGCCAAGGTGATACTATGGATACCCACCCCAGCCTGCTGCCTCTCACCAGGGGCAGCTCCAGACTGAGAAACTCTCCAGGTCCGCCAGAGCCTCCGCTCCTGGCCGCCACCCAGCACCCAACCCCTACCCCATCTCCTGCAGGTGGTGGCCTGCAGGACGGTGGACCCATGTCCCCTTTTTGGGCTGTGCCTGGCAGGCCCCATGGGCTAAGGCCCATTAACCAGACACCCTTGGGCACCCTCACCGGGCCTTGCTCCTGGGCAGGGCCCCGGTAACCCTATCCCGGGCAGGGTTAACTGTTCCCTTGATGTTCTACTCATAGGGGTTTTCTGAATCACTCTTTGGTCCCTCACCCAGGACCAATTTGCCATGGGAGACCCTACTAGGGGATACAAGCCCCCGGACAACATAGCCCCTGGGGTCCCTGGGACACATAAACCCTCCACCACGACAAATACAATTGTAACCATTGGAGAAAAAAAATTTACTCATAATCATCTCAAAGATTGTAACATTATCTACAGCTACTTTCAGTACCACTGGTACTTATTTTGAGTATTTTTCTCCAATTGATCTTTCTGAGTTAACTTCAGTAATTACTTCCCATTTGCACATAGAAGCCCTACCATTAATAATGCATCAGTCTTAAATATGATCAACCTATCTCTAATAATCAGCTATGTACCACAGGCCTTCAATCTGCCAATAGTTAAACCATTACTTGGAAAGACATCTCTTGACCCTGCTGGCCAATCTCCTACCTTTGTTTCTTTTCAAAAATTCTTGAATGAGTAGTTATCAAACAGCTAACTGATCATCTACAGAGGAATGGCTTATTTGAAGAGTTTCAGTCAGGATTCAGTGCTCATCACAGTACAGAAACAGAAAGCTTTAGTGAAGGTTACAAATTATCTTCTTATGGCCTCAGACAATGCATTCATCTCTGTGCTTGTCCGGTTAGACCTCAGTGCAATGTTTGATAATGTAGACCATAATATTCTATTACAACGATTAGAGTGTGCTGTAGACATTACAGGTACTGCATTGCAGTGGTTTGTATCATAGCTATCAAGTAAACGGAGAGTCCTCTTCACACAGTAAGGTCAATTATGGAGTTCCACATGGTTCTAATTGTGTTTACATTACACATGCTTCCCTTAGGAGGTATAATCAGAAGGCATAGCATACATTTTCACCGCTATGCAGATGACACCCAACTTTATCTATCCATGAAGCCAGATACCAATTAGTTTGACCGAAAGGAATGTCTTAAAAGACAAAGACCTGGATGACCTCTAATTTTCTACTTCTAAATTCAAATAAAACTGAGGTTATTGCACTGGCCTGAAAATCAAAGACATATGGTATCTAACCAGATTCTTGTTCTGGATGGCATTACCTTAGCCTCCAGTAACACTGTGAGGAAACTTGAAGTCAAATATTAAACAAATATGTAGGACTGCTTTTTACCATTTGCTCAATATCTCTAAAATTAGAAATATCCTATCTCAGAGTGACACTAAAAAACTAGTGCATGCATTTAGTACATCTACGCTGGAGTATTTTTAATTGGTTTGTCATTAGGATGTCCTAAAAACTCCCTGAAAAGCCTCCACGTAATCCAAAATACTGCAGCAAGATTATGGACAGGAACTAGAAAGAGAGTGTACTGTATATTTCTCCAATATTGGCTTCCCTTCCCTGTTAAATCCAGAATTGAATTTAAAATCGGGCTTCTCATTTTTAAGCTCTTGAATACTCAGGTCGCATCTTATCTTAATAACCATATCACCCTATTAGAGCACTTCACTCTTGGACTGCAAGCTTACTTGTGGTTTCTGGAGTATTTAAAAGTAGAATGGGAGCCAGAGCCTTTGGTTTTCAGGCTTCTTTTTCTACTTTTGAACCAGCTTTCAACAACAACAACAGCCTCAAGGCAACAGTTGTTGCAATTTAGAGCTGTATGACTAAAATTGAATTAAATTAAATTGAGCATCCATCAGTGTTTGTGATTGTGGCATACTTTTTATTTAAATTTTACAAGGAGTTATAATAGATTTTCTATACTTTCCAGATATTATTCCAAATATTATTTAGTGTTTAATATTTAGCCTCAGTGGTGTTATCAGATAGAGAAAAACATTTATTGAGTATTAATCACCATTAATTGTATTAACTCTAAGTTTAGAACAAAGGATTGTGGTAAATATTAAACACTGACTATAACTGAGAGGCTAACATAAGAGTTACTTTACAGAAAAAAAGCAGACTATGTATAATCATGGTTTTGTAAGGCATTAAAATATATTGTAATGGACTGGATTACAAGTTAATCCAATTGTTGTGTTATTACTGTTTTCAGAATTGCCACACAGTTTTGGCAGATATGCTCCACACCTGCAAAGAAGTAATTTACTGAGTATCCTTGAAGGTGTAATAGTCTAAAACAGGAGTCTCAAACTCAAATGAGCCACGGGCCACTGCTGGCACCACCATCTCATTGGAGGGCCACTTTCATGTTCAAGTAGTACAAAAAACCCAAACAAACCAGAAAACACCCACTAATATTTCCTAAAATGTTGTATTTTGTTTGTTTGTTTTAAATTTCAAATATTGTATAACAAGACAAAACTGCAAACATGAAAGGAATTCTTTTTCTCACTCTTAACTGAAGCCTTTCATTGAACTACCAAATAAACAAATTGGTACGCTCTTTCTGGCCAAACACGTGACAGCACTTCTGCTATAATTTTGTTCATATTTAACAAAATAAAAATGCAGACGTAAGTGTACACATTAGTTTTTGACTCTCATTGAACTGGCACAGCCAATCCTTCCACGTGTGTGTACTCTCTTGCTACCTCAGCCAGGTCAACGGCTCCATACCGTAGTAAAGAGACCTCTGGCTAATATGTCGGGTTCTGTGTTGGGCTCATAGCCAGGAACTAGCTTTACTGTCTGGGTCAACTTTGCTAGTGAGAGACAGAGAGAGGTGTTGAAAGGCTGCTCCAACTGAACTCTATTGTTTCGGAGGAAAACACGAACACAGCGTACAGTCTAGTCTTAACAGCTTACTTACAACTGGGCTCGTCAAGCATTCTTTTTGGCTGGAGTGGTTGTTATTATATTTACATGCTTCCATCTCCTGTTTCTGGTCGGTGAGAACTCATACTTTTTGACTCCCCTTTTTCTCCCTCGCTCACACTCACACACATAACGGAGAGGCAGTCCCACACTATCTCCCTAAAGCACAGACTACACTGGCTACATTCTTAAAGGGCAATACCTGTAACACTCTGCTCACATTGCCTTCATATTAAATTATGTTTTGAATAATAATTTAAATTCTTCACATCAATATGCAGTCCGCAAGTAGAGGGGCCGCAAGTTTGAGAACCCTGGTCTAGAGGCTGTTAAGCCTGTCAATTATATCAGCTACCTATGACAGAGAGTCTGTAGAACAACATGTGTTACTGTTCCAAATAAACTCAGAAACAGAATAACCGACTGTCTCTGTCTTCTGTTGGAGAGACACTACAATATAAATAAAAAGACCTGATGAAATTTGGCACAGACTATATCTTTATATTTCTATTTTGACTTGTAAGTTGTGCATGTTATTGCGGGTCTCTGTGTGTAAAATTTATTATTATTTCTATTATTATTATTAGCAACAACAAGACTAAATACAACGTCTTGAATAAACCTGTTCTTTTTTTCCATGTAAACTTTTATCTAATTCTTTTTATCAATTCTACTTCATGACCGAGACATGGATAAGCAGCAGAAAATGAATGGATGATTTCTTCTTCATCATATTGGTTACTAGTTTCATGTATTTTAAATTATGAGTATATATGTGAAAAAATGCACATATAGTTCTATGCAGCTCTGTAAAAATCCAAAACCGTCAACTGAAACAATGCCCAACATAAATCTGTCTCCTTACTGTTGAAATGTTATGATTCTGTGACTATTAGTTAAATAGTTTTACTTCGTTTGAGAAGGAAATCGAAATTACGGAGCCCCGCAGGGGACATGGGAGGGATCTCGCAAAACTTTTGCGAGATCTCGCAAAAGTTTTAGCCGCATTCTTCCCGCTAGCTCGAAGCTAACGGGAGGTCGAGACCTACTACAGCCGGGAGGAACACCGCTTTCCCGGCACATCGTGCCTCGACCTCCCGGTCGGCTTCGAGCCGGCATCCGAAGAATGCGGCTAAAAGTTTTGCGAGATCCCGAGTTTCTTTTGCGAGATCTCGCAAAACTTTTGCGAGATCCCGAGTTAGTTTTGCGAGATCTCGCAAAAGTCCGTCTTAATTTTTTTTTCTCCCATGTCCCCTGCAGGGCTCCGTACTAAATGCATATTATGTCTGCATAAAAACAAACATCACGATTATTAAATAGTTCTCGTATGACCGTCCTACATGGCTAACTTTGCTTTGTAATGCACCAAAGTTAAAATGAAATGTCACCACACCTGTAACATTGCTGATCTGTCCCTCTGCACATCTTATACAGTCATAGCAGCAAACAGGCCTTCCTTTCTGGAGAACCTTGCGTGTTCCTGGGGGACATTTCTCACTGCAAACTGACACAGGAACCTGCATGATCAAGAAAATTAAACTGCATATGGACTTTAAGAAAAAAATGAAGTTCTCTGTCAAACAATTTCTTAATTTTGAAAGATCAAAACCAAAATACTGTAAAACAAATTAAATACATATTTATAAATTGAAAAAAATAAAACAAAAAACCCCAAAGTTGTATGAATGTGTACCTGCTTTGTGTTTCTTGCCCAAATTAAAGCCTTGTTTTGCAAATTTAGCTGTTTTTCTGGAGCCAATGATGTATCATAAAGACCAACTGTGACAAACTCCACAACGCCGTTTTCTCTTGGCTGCCAGTTTATAATTTCATACTTTGCTGCTGGATCTCCATTCTCATTAAAGTAAACCTCATCTCTTTCCTTTGTTGTGATGTGAATCTTTCGTATGTGTTGCAAAACCTAAGATAACATGCCAAAACTCAGTTACTTGCAATAGAGATATCTTGGACACCTAATGGTCAAAGATTATGAAAGACAAAATATTTTTTTAATTATGACAACAATGTTCGTGCTAATGTGATTTAATCTTTTAAGTTGGTGTAAAGCTCACCGTGAATGGATCTAGCTGCACATTTTTGTTACATGTTTTATTACAGCTGAGGATATTGTGAAGTGCATGTGCCACTGCATACACTGCTTTATATACATTATTAAAGATAGGCATGAGAGACATATCAGTGAAGCTGTTTTGAACTCCGTTCAGATCTTCATGTCCAGTACACTCTCTCTGAATGTCTGCTGATGATTTCAACTCCTTGAACTTACAACTAAATAGTGTCTCCCAGAACTCAATAAAGAGTTCATTATTAGATGAATTCAGTGGCTTAACATCCAGTATGAACTCTCTCAGGCCAGTGACATGTGCTTTAGGAATGGAAAGACCTATGGCACCATTCAGTATGTGATGTATATCCATTTTTGCTGTTTGTGAATCAAATATCCACGACTCAGTGCCTACCCACTGGTACCCAGACAAGTTATGGTATGAAAACTCATGTAGCAGCACATCCAGATCCACATGGGAAAGGAATGCAACAATTACCCTGGAGGTTGAAGCCTTTATAATTTCAATTATCTTTTGTATTTTCACATATGGATCTGTCCTAAAAAAAGATACAGAATACTCCAGACAGATGCCCAGCTGCTGTGCAGTTTCTGTGAAGGTGGCCATGCCATTATTTCCATAATCATTATTGGTTCGAATAGCTCCAACCCAAGTCCATCCAAAATGCTTGACCAAATGTGCCAGGGCTCTGCTCTGGTAGTAGTCACTGGGTATTGTTCTGAGGAAGGATGGGTACTTAGTTTTGTCACTGAGACAAGCACATGTGGCAAAGTGACTGATCTAAGAGAATAAAAATATTTTTTAAACATTATATATATCTTTATATATATATAAAATGTATAAAGAAAGAAGCCTACCCACCACTGGCAGAACAAATGGTCCAATAACAGTAGCTACTGCAATGGATGGAGAAGAAGAGGTCTCTCCTATTATCGCCTGCACATGTGCAGGTCTGGTACATGGTGCCTTCGGGGGTACAGACACAATTTCATTTCCATTAGCCAAAGCCAGTGTGACACCTACACTTCTGGCCACAGATCCACAAGTATCATAGATTTTATAGCCCACAGAGATTCCTGGCAGTAGGTCTGTACTGTTATTAATCTCCTCAATTGCAAAAAGCATAGTCTGTGCAAATTGGAAATCTCTGAAATTTAAACTTGAGACATTTACAAATAATTGGAATTGCATCACATTTTCCCTTAAAACTTGGAAAAAACATTTCAAAGGATGTTTAAAGCCAAGAATTGATGAATTTCTTAAATGACTGTATTAAATTCATTTCTTATCATTTACCTGGTACATTGTAGTGGCATTGGTTTGTGTGTGTAGTTGTCCATTCTGTCTTCCCAGCTGCTGTGAAAAGAGAACATCCCCCCTAATATAAAATCCCCATCTTTTGATAGGACTGGGTTCCCAGAATCACCTCTCTGCGTGCACACTGGGTCCTCAGCTTGAGAAAAAGAAGCCATCAATAATAATTGGAGAAGTGCCCACCCCTGCTCTGGCCATCTGTGTGAGGATGCCAAGTCTAGAGCTAAACCACTTAATGCCATTATAAATGCCTTCGTGTAAATGAAAGACTTGCACTGATATTTATACCTTCTGGTGCAACCTAAGATGTAATAACAGAAGAGAGATGATGCATTCTCAGGTTGAGGAAGAGGAGGAACATGTCCAATTATACAATTTTATGGAGGTTACTTTTTGTAAAAGAAGGAAATGCAGTTTAGGTGTGTAGGTATGTAATATGTAGTTATAATACAAAAAGTGATTCACTATAAATAAATATGCACTGAAAAATTATGAAATTATAGTGGCTTCTTCCTACAGTAAGTGACAAAAAAGTTGTTATTATTACTTTCTTAGAAAACACATACTTATTTATTAATTCAATTAAAATAATTGAGCTGCCTACTTTATTTACTTCACTTTATATTGTATTTTCAGGCTGCTCTGAGAGCTTTGTGTAAGTCACATTCACCCATTCACACACCTACATTCATATTAGTGATGCAATATTATATATCAATCTTAAAACAACTGTATTTCTCACAGTTGGGCAACTGATGGGTCAGATCGATTCAGTTTGATGTTTTTCTGTGTTTTCTACAATAAAGATTACCAGCAGTCTACCAGTTGCTAGAAGGGGAGAAGCTAATACTAAAAAATCGACAGTTTGGAGGTATTTCAGGCTGTCAGTATTAACAATTTCACTTTTTCTTTATAGTAATTTGTGTTTACAGTGGTTCCCTCTCCAACTGCAACAACTAGCTACCAATTTGATTTTCTTCACTTCACCCGTCTTTTGTCTGTGTGAGGAAGTAAAATCACAATGAAACTGAGAAGAGAAAGAGTATAAATTTAGCAATAAAGACTCACACTCTTAGTTGCAATGAAACACTTAAAAATAAAAATTACAAAAATGTAATTTTAACGATTGCTTTCTTAAAAAAAATTTCTAATCTACTTGTGTTCATAAAGTGTAACAGCAACTGCAATATTTTATATCATTACAAAACAGCATAGTACCTTATTCCACATCTTAGTTGTATTTCACACATAATGATAAAATAACACTGTTAATAACATTTAACCAGAAAGAAAAAAATATAATTCTTGTGTTTAATCCAGGCTAACTTTCTAAAGCACCAAATTCTGCTGCATCCATTTTTCTGTTTTCTCTTTTCTTCTTTCTTTTCCAACAATGCCTAGCACCCTCTTTTGGTCATTTGGAAAATTGTGGTCTTACACCTACCCTACCCTACCTACCTACCTACTAGCGTAATTTAATACGTTATAATAATATACAACATAATGTTTTATAGTATTTCTGGTTACACAATGAAAATTGTTTACATAGTCACATTACTAAAATTTTTTTTAACACATACTGTTTTGAATGTGAATAAATCATAAAGCAACAATCTGTTACATTTAAAAAAATTAATAAATAAAAGAAAAAAAAGCATCAAAGGACTTGAAAGTGTGCATAAGACAACTAAACTGCGTGCTGACAGAATTATTTCCATGGTAATGAAAAACTGAAGACAACACAACATCTAACCAAATTAAGAAAGCTCTCGAGTAGGTTGGTGCATTATTATTAGTGTCTAGGAACGGGACTTAAGAACAGATTCCCAGAAGTCCAGTTCCTTGGAACTGTTAAGTCTGCTTGTCTCTCGATCCCGTTTATTGATTCCACTTGTACTTCTGCTACAGTGAGCTAATTTGAGTTTCTGCTCCAGAGAAGGAAAATAGCGGCACAGTCTACAGTATGGATATGTACATTACTTTTATTTTTATCATACAAAAAGATGAGAGCACAACAGTAATGTGCAAACATTTTCAGAAAAAAAAACAATACAATTTTGACTCTTTGCTAGCACCTGCACAGTGAGCATCATGTTGAATATTATTACACAGGAAAAAAACAACTACAGGGAGTGCAGAATTATTAGGCAAATGAGTATTTTGTCCACATCATCCTCTTCATGCATGTTGTCTTACTCCAAGCTGTATAGGCTCGAAAGCCTACTACCAATTAAGCATATTAGGTGATGTGCATGTCTGTAATGAGAAGGGGTGTGGTCTAATGACATCAACACCCTATATCAGGTGTGCATAATTATTAGACAACTTCCATTCCTTTGGCAAAATGGGTCAAAAGAAGGACTTGACAGGCACAGAAAAGTCAAAAATAGTGAGATATCTTGCAGAGGGATGCAGCAGTGTCAGAATTGCAAAGCTTCTGAAGCGTGATCATCGAACAATCAAGCGTTTCATTCAAAATAGTCAACAGGGTCGCAAGAACCGTGTGGAAAAATCAAGGCGCAAAATAACTGCCCATGAACTGAGAAAAGTCAAGCGTGCAGCTGCCAAGATGCCACTTGCCACCAGTTTGGCCATATTTCAGAGCTGCAACATCACTGGAGTGCCCAAAAGCACAAGGTGTGCAATACTCAGAGACATGGCCAAGGTAAGAAAGGCTGAAAGACGACCACCACTGAACAAGACACACAACCTGAAACGTCAAGACTGGGCCAAGAAATATCTCAACACTGGTTTTTCTAAGGTTTTATGGACTGATAAAATGAGAGTGAGTCTTGATGGGCCAGATGGATGGGCCCGTGGCTGGATTGGTAAAGGGCAGAGAGCTCCAGTCCGACTCAGACGCCAGCAAGGTGGAGGTGGAGTACTGGTTTGGGCTGGTATCATCAAAGATGAGCTTGTGGGGCCTTTTCGGGTTGAGGATGGAGTCAAGCTCAACTCCCAGTCCCACTGCCAGTTTCTGGAAGACACCTTCTTCAAGCAGTGGTACAGGAAGAAGTCTGCATCCTTCAAGAAAAACATGATTTCCATGCAGGACAATGCTCCATCACACGCGTCCAAGTACTCCACAGCGTGGCTGGCAAGAAAGGGTATAAAAGAAGAAAAACTAATGACATGGCCACCTTGTTCACCTGATCTGAACCCCATTGAGAACCTGTGGTCCATCATCAAATGTGAGATTTACAAGGAGGGAAAACAGTACACCTCTCTGAACAGTGTCTGGGAGGCTGTGGTTGCAGTTTTCAAAAATACCCATGTAGGTGCAGACGTAGCGTAAAAGAGTTAGTAGTTTATTTTCTTACTACCTGTAGATTACTTGTATTTGCTTATTTGTTTACTAAATGTTTGAGGTGTGAAATAAACCACAATTGAGCAAAATATGCGTGTGTGTGGTTGGAGGATGTGCGTGTGCGTGCGAGGGGGGCGCGAACATTTTTCTGTAAAACAAAGGGGGGCCCAGCGAAAAAAGTTTGGGAACCCCTGGCCTAACCTAACATATGAAACAGGAAAAGGCCGCCGTGTAATCTCTTTATTTCAAAAAAGCATGTGTATTCTGAATACCACCTTTTTAAACTGTAAATGTAACAGAATACAGTTACTCATATATTGTATTTTAAATACATAACGGCGGTACATGTATTCCGTTACTCCTAATGTAAAGAGTCACTTTGACCATGAGCACCACAGCAGCCATTGTGTTCCAGTCCAACACAGTGCTTTATTTTGAATCCATTACTGCTTACCCTGCACTAAACTCCATGCAACCTTTAAATAAAAATCTACCTGCAGCACGTCTTACAACATGAAAAAACATAATGTCACATGTACAGACACAAAGTCCAAAACACGAGGACTTACTAATAAGGTTTAAATTTCCAATAATCAAATACCAATCAGAATGTCTCTTCTTCCTCTCCTGTCCTGTCTTTCTTATCTTACTCTATATCAAACTTTTTTCGTTAGGCCCTCCTTTCTTTTACAAGAAAAATGTTTGTTTTTTTTGAAAACGCAGCTTTTTCTGTCATGGTTTGCTGTGTGGCAGGCAGGAGAAGGACCCAAGATGCAGACTCACAGACATGGGGATAAACTCAAAAAACACAGCTTTATTGCTGGCCACGAGAAGTAATACAAAATAACCTAAAACTGGGAAAACTAAAGCATGAGCTGTACAAGGAACCGAACCACGGGGAGAATTACACACAACATGAGGGAGAACGCGACGCCGAACAGAGGGAGACTCAGACAGAAATACACAGAGGGTAAACGAGGAAAGTGGGCACACACGGGGAACACAGGTGACACTGATAATCATAACGAGACAGGGCGGGGTGAACTGAACATGACATGTACCGGCACAGAGGTTCAGACAGGAGGAGAGAGAGCACGGGGAAAACACAGACATAACGGGCTGGGGAAACATGAAACAACCACAAAGGGAGACGAGGGCTCATAAATACATAGAGGGCACACAGGGGGGAGAGAGAGCACGGGGAGAACTTAGACATAATGGGCAGGGGAAACATGGAATAAAACATAAGGAGAGACGAGGGCTCACAGATACACAGAGGGGCACACAGGGGGTAAAAGCCATGAAGGGAAAACACTTAGGGAACAACACAACAGGGCAACTCACAAAACATGGCCTAAATAAGGAACGAAATACAAAAATACAAGGAACTAAGAATACTGGGCCCACATGGCCCAGGACCATGACATCACCCCCCCCTAAAGGGCTGGCTCCCGACAGCCCAAACCCGAAAAACAAAACAAAAACAGAAAACAACCCACCCAGGGCGGGAGGCGGGGGACCAGGATGGAGGGACCAGAACGGGAAACAAAACAAACAACAGAAAACACAGGAGCACATGACCATAGTCCAAATAAAGTTCAGGGGGCCGACCCAGAGCCCACAGGCACAAGAGTTCACGGGTCACACGGTCGGGGGGCCGACCAGGCGGGTGGCACAGGTGACAGAGCTGGTCCGGAGGCCGGCCGTGCGGGAAGGCAGCGGCGGCGGCGAAGGAGACGACGGAGCAGTTCAGGGGGCCGACCGCGCCGAAGGCAGCGGCGGCGGCGAAGGAGACGACGGAGCAGTTCAGGGGGCCGGCCGCACGGAAGGCAGCGGCGGCGGCGAAGGAGACGACGGAGCAGTTCAGGGGGCCGGCCGCGCCGAAGGCAGCGGCGGCTCTCCAGTCTCAGGCGTGCTGGCCGTGGCCTGGTGGGCACAGGACCAGACGAGGCAGGACCAGACGGTGGCGATGCGGGGGCCGGACCAGGCGTCGCTGCAGAGGCTGGGGCCGGACCCGGCGATGATAACGACGCGGATGAAGCTGGACCAGGCGAAGCACAGGCTGAGGCTGGGCCAGACGAGGACGAAGACTCTGAGGCTGGAGCTGCAGCAGACGAAGACTCGGAGGCTGGAGCTGCAGCAGACGAAGACTCGGAGGCTGGAGTTGCAGCAGACGAAGACTCGGAGGCTGGAGCTGCAGCAGACGAAGCACAGGCTGGAGCTGCAGCTGACGAAGCACAGGCTGGAGCTGCAGCTGACGAAGCACAGGCTGGAGCTGCAGCTGACGAAGCACAGGCTGGAGCTGGACCAGGAGGAGCAGAAGCAGAAGGTGGCTGGGTGGGCTCCTCGGGCCCTCCAGCTGACGTGACGCGAAGCGGTGGCGTCGCCGCAGGGTGCCAGATAGGCACACCTGGGAGTCCAACAGCAGACGCAGGACAAACAGTTATGAAGGCCCCTGGCTGGACTAGGAGCTGAGGAAACACAGGCTGCTGAGGCACAAACCCAGAGAGAGAGAGAGCAGGTAAAAAACAGTCCATAGGACTTAACAGCTTAACACAAGAAACCATGAAGTGGACAGTGGTAGGGACCACCAGTTCTGAGCCAGCAATCATTAGGTTCCCAGAGTCTACATCAGTCCGAAGGGGCTCAGAGGTTACTAGCCCAGTCTGTGTAGTCCTAGGAGAGGTCAACATAAGCTGGTTGGACTCAACCGGTGGTAGTGTGCGGCTCAGAGGAGCTGGTTCGACCATACGGAAAACAAGGACCGCCACTCGATCCACAAAAACAAAGCTTAGATCACCAGGAGCTGACTCCTGGAAAAACAGTAGATACACAGATATGGACCTAACCATTGGCACCGTGGTAGCATGACTGTGGTGTGTTGGATGGACGTGTTTGTTGGAACCCGTACCCGCAGTGATCTGTGGCTGCAGAGTGTTAACCCTATTGAGTGGAGAGACAGATACAGGTGAAACGGTACGTGAACCATTAACTGAAGCAGGTGACGCTTCAGGCTGAGAGAGGGTGGTTATGACATTGTTCGGGGCCAAAACCCTATCTAGTGACGAGTTCATAGAGGCAGGAGAAAATGGTGTCACATAAATCCTGACCCCAGCTTCCATCTCCTGAGTGGTGGTTATGGTGCTGGAGCAAAACAGTTCAGAACCACCTGGTTTGTTATCTATGGGGAGACAGGAGACGTGTTGCGACATTACAGTGTCCTGGTCACCATGATCTGCTGTTATGTGTGCATCTTGGTAACATGCTAGGGGTTCATGACCAGTGTTCACAGTCTCTGGTTTGTGAAAAGCAAGTGTAGCTAGGCACACCGGAGCACTAGCTATGCTTTCGTTGCCTTCATTCAGTGACTGATGGAGGAGCAGGGCCGGCTCAGGAGGGAAGAGAGAAACCACAGGCAACTCAGATTTAGTTGGAACTGCAGACACGGAAAGAGACACCAAAGGAAACACCTCCCTACTGCTATTAAAACCAAAGGCGGTGGGAAACCTTGTCAGTCTGTGAATCGAGTCTGTGGTCCCTGCCGGGTTGAGTGAAGCGGGAGCGGAACTGTCTCTGGCCTGCGGCTCGGTGAACGGCTCATTGCTAGCCACCTCACCGGCTAAGTCCGTAGCCTCCTCACATGCCTTCTGCTCAGAGGTAACTTGGAGCGACTGGACAGTTTCACTCACCTCCGAGCGTCGGGCGATGCGGTGGCGACGCGAACGCCGTTTTCTTTTGGCCGTGGGCCCCGTAGACGTGGGAGATGGAGGCTCCTGAGGCGTCGCAGCGGCTGAGGAGGCGGTAGTTAGCGGAGTGGCAGGCGGAAGTCCCAGGCAACTCCGGGGGCCCCCAAGGGCTAGCCGTGTCCCGCGGAAAACCTCATCGTAGGGGGGAGCGAGCCATGGCTCCTCTCGTAGCTCTTCCTCCGGTTGCGCGCATACGGCGCGCTGCCGCTCCTCGAGGTCGGAATCCGCGCCCCCCACAGCCACCTCGTGTTGCTCAGTGGAGGGCAGAACGGGCCGTGGCGGTGCGCGACAGCGGCGGGAACGCCGTTTCCTCTTAGGGGCGGCCGTGGGCTCAGCCTGGCCTTCCGTGGCGACCGGCTCCTCGCCCTCAGACCACATCCGTGCCAGGCAGGAAGCAGGAGACGAGTAGCCCGATCGCGGCGGCGAGGGGGGGTGGTCGGTCTGTGGTGGGACAGCTGACGAGAGCTCCTCCTCGGTGATAAGCCAGGGCTTCCAACGGAGCTCGTCCTCCCGATACGCCCGTAACACCTGCTGCCGCTCCTCTTCACCGAAGTCGCTGGCCTCTGGCATCTCCGTGCGCCACGTAGTGTAGACAGGCGGTGGCGGAGATGTAGAAGCCGATGAGAAGCGAACAGGCGGCGTAACGGTGGTGAGCCCCATGGTCCCGATCCTGACCGTTTCTGGTTCTTTCTGGGACAGCTGCCCCGGACGGATGCCCACGGCGGACACAAGAAAGTCCCGGATGTGGGGGCGCAGCGCGCCGAATAGCCACGGGAGCCCGGACACCATCCGCTGAAGACGGACGGCTACGGTCTCCCGGTATTCGCCTCGAGGTAGCGTCGCCCATTCCTCACAGTGGTATTCCACCGTGTAGACCAAGTCGTCCTGGAGGTCCGCGGAGGGGTTGTGAGCTGCTGGGTCCAGTTCGGGGTCGCGTTCTTCTGTCATGGTTTGCTGTGTGGCAGGCAGGAGAAGGACCCAAGATGCAGACTCACAGACACGGGGATAAACTCAAAAAACACAGCTTTATTGCTGGCCACGAGAAGTAATACAAAATAACCTAAAACTGGGAAAACTAAAGCATGAGCTGTACAAGGAACCGAACCACGGGGAGAATTACACACAACATGAGGGAGAACGCGACGCCGAACAGAGGGAGACTCAGACAGAAATACACAGAGGGTAAACGAGGAAAGTGGGCACACACGGGGAACACAGGTGACACTGATAATCATAACGAGACAGGGCGGGGTGAACTGAACATGACATGTACCGGCACAGAGGTTCAGACAGGAGGAGAGAGAGCACGGGGAAAACACAGACATAATGGGCTGGGGAAACATGAAACAACCACAAAAGGAGACGAGGGCTCATAAATACATAGAGGGCACACAGGGGGGAGAGAGAGCACGGGGAGAACTTAGACATAATGGGCAGGGGAAACATGGAATAAAACATAAGGAGAGACGAGGGCTCACAGATACACAGAGGGGCACACAGGGGGTAAAAGCCATGAAGGGAAAACACTTAGGGAACAACACAACAGGGCAACTCACAAAACATGGCCTAAATAAGGAACGAAATACAAAAATACAAGGAACTAAGAATACTGGGCCCACATGGCCCAGGACCATGACATTTTCTATGCGTTTGGGACTTTCGTCCACACATAAACGGCGTTTCGAATCACCGAAAACTGAGATTTTTTTAAAACTCCTTTTTTGCGTTTACGTGTGAACGAGGAATACAGAGTTCGTCACACAACCTCAAAGGTGTGTGCCTTTTTTCACGTCATGCTGTGCGCACGTTATTGTTTACATGAGATGAATTGCAGAATGGCAGATAGAGACAAAATATTGTTACTGTTAATCTGACTATCTTCAGGTTTTACACGCTTACATATACACACGCAGTTACTGTCCCCCCATTTAGAAAGGCAGAGGCATCATGGTGTAATTATTTTATGTGTAGTTGTTTTTTTCCTGTGTAATAATATTCAACATTGCTATCAATACATTTTTCAACATATGCCTCTCTGTGCAACATGGGCTTAAAAACGTCAACAACTGTAGGATACTGTTTAGACAGACGGGACAAATCGTGACAGGATCAGCCTGATATTATTTGTATCCCACTGTAACTTTACTGTATAAAGACTTAACATCTCCAAAATGTCAGGAGTAGTTAGTTATTACAACAAGTGATTGTGAACTAAAAACCAAGAATGTGGGATACTGTTTGTCTGTGATTTGAACAGCCCAACGCGTGCTCCCGACGCAGGGAAAACCAATTAAGCAGGGGAGACCTACCTTGGCACTTGTGCAGGTGAAGCCAAAGGGAAGGTATGCTTCACAATATTTTCTAGTCTTTGGCTTAGAATGAAGTTGGTTTGGAAACATATTCAGCTATGCTTCATCTCCTGCTTTGCGTTTGTGTGGGCGCCCCGTGCTAGCAGTGTCCAAGCAATTGTTTGTTTGTTTTTTTTCCTTTTTTGACCAGCCCACAACCCCCCCACCCTCACCTTCACTACAGAGTCCAATCCCCACTCTCCTACCTCCCTCGCTTCCCCCCCTTCCTGACACCATGACACCCCCCTCCTCCAATCCCTCTCTCAGCAGCAAGACATCTCCCCCCCTCCCCTCTTCCCAAACATCTCCCAGTGTCACAGTGGATCAGGTCAGGAGACAACTGAGGAAGCTTCGCCCCAGAAAGGCAGCAGGCCCAGACAAGGTGTGTCCTAGGATGCTAAAGGCGTGTGCTGCTGAACTTGGGGAGCCGCTACAACGAGTCTTCAACCTCAGTCTGCGACTGGGGAGAGTGCCCGCCCTATGGAAGACATCCTGCATCGTCCCGGTCCCCAAAAAGAACCGGCCCAATGAGCTGAATGACTTCCGACCGGTGGCACTGACGTCACATCTTATGAAGACTCTAGAGCGGCTCTTCCTCAACAACCTCCGACCACAGGTACAACATGCCCAGGACCCACTACAGTTTGCATACAAGGCGGGTGTCGGAGTGGAGGATGCCATCCTGTACCTCCTACACAGAGCCCACTCACACCTGGATGGGGGAAAAGGCACGGTCAGGATCCTGTTTCTTGACTTTTCCAGTGCCTTTAATACCATCCGGCCCTGTATGCTTCAAGAAAAACTGAACAGGATGGAGGTGGACCCCTGCCTGGTGGCTTGGATCTCCGACTACCTCACCGACAGACCACAGTACGTCAGGCTGAAGGACATCACGTCTGACACTGTGGTCAGCAGCACAGGAGCACCACAGGGAACTGTGCTGTCCCCTCTTCTCTTCACCCTGTACACCTCTGACTTCTGCTACAACTCTGAATTATGCCACATTCAGAAGTTTGCAGACGACACAGCCATCATGGGGTGTATCTGGGATGATCAGGAAGAGGAGTACAGAAGTCTGGTGAGGAACTTTGTCGCATGGAGTCACACAAACCACCTGCAACTCAACACCTCAAAGACTAAGGAACTGGTTGTGGACTTCGGGAGGTCTAGAGCAGGTCCACTGCCGGTTCAGATAGAGGGGGAGGAGGTGGAGGTGGTCAACAAGTACAAGTACCTCGGGCTGTGGGTGGACAATAAACTGGACTGGTCATGCAACACAGAGCACCTGTATAAAAAAGCCCAAATCCGACTGTACTTCCTCAGGAGGCTGAGGTCTTTTAACATCTGCAGGAAGCTCCTGAGGATGTTTTACCAGTCGGTGGTTGCTGGAGTACTTTTCTATGCTGTGGTGTGCTGGGGGAGCAGCACAGCAAAGAAGGACTCATCCAGGCTGGAGAAACTGATCAGGAGGGCTAGCTCTGTGGTCGGCATGAAGCTGGACACTCTGGTGACAGTGGCAGAGAAAAGGACATTAAAGAAACTGATGGACATTATGGACAATGCCAGGCATCCTCTGCACACGGCCATTAACAACCAGAAGAGTCTGTTCAGTGACAGGTTGCTTCTCCCAAAGACAAGAACTAACAGACTTAAAAACTCCTTTGTCCCACACGCCATCAGACTGTTTAACTCCTCTCTGGAGGGGAGAGGGAGGGGAAACAGGAGGACAAAGGAGGGGGGAACAACTAAGCTGTAGTGCCTCTTCACCTCACTGTGCAATACCTTTTGTGCAATACTTTTGTAAATAGTCAACGGTGCAATAGACTCAATACTTGAAATGTGCAATTCACTTGTATTTTTATTTTTATTCCTATTTATTCTATTTATCCCCTTCGTATATTTTATTTATATTGTCTCTGTATTTATATATATGTGTGTGTGTATAACTCTGTAACTTCTGTCGGTGCTGTGCTTTTTTGGAAATCGAATTTCCCAGAGGAACCCACCCGAGGGATTAATAAAGTTCTATCTTATCTATCTTATCTTATCTTATCTTATCTTTTTCATAGCGCCGCCTCCCCCCCCCCTCCTGCAATGGCTCGGGCGGGCTTTGGAAAGCTCTGCTCTACAGTATCTCTGAGTGAAGTTACTTCTTTTTCTTTTTGCTCCCTGTGAAATAGTGATGGTAAATTTGATTCTTTTTACTGAATCGAGTTTTAATGAATCACTCACCAAAGTGAATCTGTTTTTTTGAGTCACTGAGTCAGTCGACCAGAGAGTGCAAAAAATATACATTTTCACTCAAACTTAATTTGTTTCTCTTTTCATGTAAATCCTACTGCTAAGATGAATGATTCTAAAAGAAAACAACTATTTTATAGAGCAAAAAAGAGCAAAAACATTTCTAAAATTAAGCAATTTCGTATCAAAATTGCTTAATAAACATTTATTTATTTTTATTTTAATATATTTTTATTTTTTATTTTATTAGTATTTTCCTTAAATGTGTTAAATATATATTTTCTCATCTAAATGTCCACTGAGCTGTGAGCCAGGGGGCGGTAATGTGCCTTAACAGTGGTTGCCAACCAAGAAGAAGAAGAAGCTGTGAGCCAGGAGGGAGGGGGTGAGTGATTCGTTCGCTCTATGATTCAGCACAGGAGGGAGGGGGTGAGCGAGTCCTGAGTGATTCGCTTACGATTCAACACAGGAGGGAGGGGGTTAGCGAGTGAGTGATTCATTCGCTCTATGATTCAGCACAGGAGGGAGGGGGTGAGCGAGTCCTGAGTGATTTGCTTACGCTTACGATTCAGCACAGGAGGTAGGGGGTTAGTGAGTCCTGAGTGATTCGCTTAGGCTTACGATTCAGCACAGGAAGGGAGGGGGTGAGTAGCTCAAATGTGCTGTTAGCATGTTAGCAGAGCGATGCTACTGTGAACCGAGGAGCTATTTTCTTGATGTGAGCTTGTACTCAGGGTTTTTTCTTCAAGTTCAGAGCAGAATTTTTTTTGTTATGTTACTGGATGTTGTGTTTTTCTCCACAATTTTAATTATAAGCTAGATACATTGCTGCTAACAGCAACAGGGATGAGTCAGTGAGTTAGTTGGGCTTGTGAATCATGATTCATGAGTCAGTAAAGTGATTCTCGAGTATTGAACGATTCGTTCATGATTCGCGCATCACTACTGTGAAATACAGCTGCTGTAAATTTAGCTAGCAGACACACAGTGCAACAAACAGAAATGCTCCATTTGAAATTACCTGCTACTTTTTGCTCCTCTCACTCCTATTTTGAAGCGCTAGTTGAATGCAACTGTACGTTGGCCCCTAGAGACAAAGCACGTAAAAACTCCAAAACACTTGCAAACTAAAAAACACATGCAAACTCCAAAACACGTACAAACTCCAAAACACTTGCAAACTAAAAACACATGCAAACTCCAAAACACGTACAAACTCCAAAACACTTGCAAAATCCAAAACACTTGCAAACTCCAAAACACGTACAAACTCCAAAACACTTGCAAAATCCAAAACACTTGCAAACTAAAAAACACGTACAAACTCCAAAACACTTGCAAAATCCAAAACACTTGCAAACTCCAAAACACGTACAAACTCCAAAACACTTGCAAAATCCAAAACACGTACAAACTCCAAAACACTTGCAAAATCCAAAAGACTTGCAAACTCCAAAACACGTACAAACTCCAAAACACTTGGAAAATCCAAAACACTTGCAAACTAAAAAACACATGCAAACTCCAAAACACGTACAAACTCCAAAACACTTGGGGTTTCTGGAATATTATGTTTTTGTTCCTGCAAACACTTTTTATGCAGTTTTTGCAAAGCTATATGTGGAAGGAAACCGTGACCTAGGACAAGCTGATGGCATAAGATGTAAGTACAACTCCTCCGGTTTCATATGCAAAAAAAATTATTGCGCTAGCTTATGTGGTTGCAGTGCTACCGCGATTTAAAAATAGTTATGCAAAACAGAGCGTGCCCGCTCCGACTGGTTTTAAAGGGTTAAGAAAAGTGTTTTGTGTAATTTGTGTAATACATTACTTTTGTAACGGTCATGGGTTGGTGACCCAGTGTTTTGTGTTATTATTAATATTTGATTTCATCATAGTTTATTATTAATTGTGTGGTTTTTTCCCATATTACTAACATGCCAATTTGTTTGTTGTGATTTATTATCAGCCAGACTCATATTTGCTTTAAATGACAAATTTATTTAAGACGGAGTGATTTATCTAAGTCTGGGATGGTATGTGTTAACGGCCGCTCATAGATCCTACCTGCCGGATCTTCTTTTCATTGATATCGCTGTTATGACTGATGAAGCCGAGCTGGTGAGTTTCTGTGTTAACCAAGTAACGTGTTAAAGCTATAAATATGACTATTACTAAACTGTACTGTCATTAATAGTGTTGCTTTGTTAATGTTGTATGGTTGTTTTATTTTGTGTCTTTCAGTTGATTACCTGGCATCTGTAAAGGCACGGTTACTGTACTGGTGTTAGTTTATGGTTGTGGAATAAACTTATAAAAGGCAGCAATCAGATGTCCGAGCCTGAGTACGACACAGTTTCATCAGTTAAAACACACCCTTACGGTGGGAGTTTGCTAAATTAAAGGTAGTTAACTTAGTAAAAACCGTACAGTAATCAACACTTAGCCACCCCCCGCGACGGAGAAGTGGAGGAGGGTCTGTGTCGACTACGGAGAATCCAGCAATTAGACGGAGCCCGGCCGATCGTCACGGCCGATCGACGTGACTTCGTTCTCAAAACACCGTCAAGCCCTCGTACGTGAGAGACTGTGTGTGGATTTCTTTGCTGGGACTATTAGGGCGCTGGCATAGGATAAGCCGGCCGCCGAAAACGAACTTTTAATTCAGTTACTAGCCGCTAAGCGACCGGAAGTGGGTCGCCGCCATCTTTGTTGAGGGCAAAGGAATAACGCCGGTAATAAACAAGAAGGAAAAGTCAGTATGGCATCCCGAGAAGAATTAAAGAAAAGGCGGTCCTCTGCGCAAGCAGTTTTTACTAGGAAAGCCAATTCCATTGCCTTTAACATTGACCTTCTGACTGAACATGACCTCATGTGTGAAAGTAGGACACTCAAAGACAGTTATAGTGAGGTTTGTGATAGCAGTTTTGATTACATCGCTGCTATGGAAGAAGAAGATGCAAGTGGGCTTGCAGCAGAAATAGCTGAGGTGGAGAAGAAGCTGCAGGACTGCCGCTCAAAATACCAGACCACAGAAATGAAGCTAAAGGAAGCGTCATGGTCTCGTTGTGCATCAGGTCAGTTTGACAGTCTAAGAGTTGACCTAAAAGATATGATTAGCCAGGTGGAAGCGCTCAAAACGGGTCAAATAAAACAGGATCAGTTTGATTCAATGCTCCCTGCTGTGGAAGGCCGAGAGGAAGCTCTGAGTGAGTTTGTGCATAAGTGGGATCGTTATGTTCCAGAGAAAGAAGTGAACGTTATGCGAGCTTGTCTCAAAGAGTTCAAGGAAAGGAGGAGAGTGGCTATGGTGATGCTGGCTACCACCCTAGATGGAAGAAGGAGATCTGGGTGTGGCGACCTTAGAAGCAGGACTAGCAGTGAAGGTGAAAGCAGTGATGAAGGTGGCGCTGACGGTGGAGTGACGACCAGCACTAGCAAGCCCAGTGGGCCCGCTGCGACCGGTGGAGATGATGGCCCAGCGCGTGCCAGTGGTGCGCTAGATGCTGACGTGCACCCTGCTGCATGCCAAAGTGCCGCAGTGGGCAGTAGTAACCAGGTTATTGATGAAGGTGGCCCCGATGGAGCACGAGCTGCAAGTCCTTCCATTGCAGCCCTTCAAGCGCCACCACAGGGACCACTATACCAGGGTCTGGGGAGTCCTGTGTTCAACCCTGGCCTCTCAGGCACGCCACAGCAGCTTCGAGGAGTGCATGGTGTGAGACCCAATGGCGCTGGGGCAGGACAGAGCACGTCTACCGTCTCTCAAGGATCACTCGGAACAAGGATCGCACTCGCACCCCTGAGCCTACCAAAGTTCTTTGGGGACAGGAGAAGCTACTGGCGCTGGAAGAGTAACTGGGGGATCCTCCAAGCGTTAGCGGAACCCACAGGTTCCCCGGAGTGCAGGCTCTTCCACCTGATGGACAGTATTGCTGATCCAGTAAAATGTGAACTTAGGCTGTCTCACTGCCGTACAGCGAGTGAGGTTTTCCGAGTTTTAGAGGACTGTTATGGTGACGTATCACAGATAGCAGATGACATTGTACTTGAGCTACAGGAGTTACCGGGTGTGCGCAACAACAAACCCAGAGAGGTTTTACAGTTGATCCAAGCTGTAGAGAGGGCGCTGTTGGACTTAATAGACCTAGGTTGTGAAGATGCCATAAAAAATCAGTTAGTGATCCGGTCACTTGAGAGTAAGCTGCCGGACAGTATGAAAGAAAGGTGGCTTTTGTACCGATGTGATCCTGTCAATGATGTCAGTCCACAGAACCGGTTTGATAAGCTATGGCAGTTCCTGAAAGATCAGAAGACAGTTCTGGTGCAACTGGAGCAGTTGCAATCCATCAGACAGTCTAATACTGCCAGGGCAGCCGATCCGAGCCCCCGCGAGAAACCAAAAGAGAGGCCTGATCGGAGGATAGAGAGACGTTCGTTCACCAAGGCTACTGCGAGCGAGACGAGAGGTGAGCTGTCACAGAATCCTTGCTGTTTGTGTGGCGAAGAGGGTCACACAGGGCGTTTATACCGCTGTAAGACGTTTAAAAAGGCCAACCCGTCAGAGCGGAGAGTTTACGTGAAAAAGACAAAAGTATGTCCCAGGTGTCTGGACTCTCATGGGAGTGATGACCCGTGTAGTAAAAACTTTCTGTGTCGTAATGAAGGATGCAGAAGGGGTGATGCCTCATCGGATCACCATTTCTTCCTGTGTCTTAAGATCCCAACTAGGAAAGATGCAGCTAGGCAAGGGATAAAAGGGGATAAAAGGAGAGAACCCCGAGGCCCGACGGAAGAGCAAGAGGCTGTGTTTGCTGGCCTAGGTCTGTCCCCGGAGCAGCTGGAGGCTGTTCGAAGGGCTTGCACAAACAAAGTAACTTCAAAGTTGTGGGCTGGCAGAGGCTCAGAAGATGAGAGTTGTCTGAAGGAGCTCCCGGTCCTCATGATGTTGTTGGACGTCACCACCAAGAGGGGAGACTGGATTGGAGCACTCATCGATTTAGCCTCTGACACGAATTATATCACCCACGAGGCAGCGGAGAGGCTTGGTCTGCCTGGTGAACCAATCACCTTAGTTGTTCATGGTGTTGGTGGCATGGAGGAAAAAGTAGAGACAAAGAGATACCTGGTGAGCATAAAAGTAGCCACAAAGAAGGGAACATGGCGACTCCATGAGATGGTTTGCTATGGATTAGAAGAGATTGCCAATGTGGGTCACGTCGTGGACTCGGGGCGCCTGGAGAAGTTTTTCCCAGGCTCCGTCGAACCCGGGGAACTGATTCGCCCGGAAAAGATTGAGCTACTCATCAGCACCCGGGAGGGTCGTCTAGCCCCCCAGAGAATGATGAGGTGCGGTGACTTGGTTCTGTGGGATGGTCCGTTGGGGAAAACCATCAGTGGTGCACACCCAGATCTGTTTGAAGATGTGGAGGTGACTGCACGACTCTCATCGACCCATTTTGCATGCTCCATGAGGGCGGAGTCTCAGAGAGTTGTGGCCCTCCATAACTGCTGCCCAAAACCAAAGAACGGCGTAGAAGTCGGTACCACGGCTACATCCAACACTGAGATCATCAAATGGCTGCAGTGGGACAGTATTGGTGCCGCCTGTGATCCCATGTGTGGCGGGTGCCGCTGCGGGAAGTGCGCCCCTGGAGGGAAAGAAATGTCACTTGCTGATGAAAGAGAGTTGGAGATCATCAGAGGAGGTCTAACCTTCAAGCTGAGTGACAATCATAGTGACAAACCCCATTGGGATGCTAAATATCCCTGGAAAGAGGACCCTGCGACCCTGCCTAACAACCGCAAAGCTGTGGAGGCGACTTTCCTGAAGTCAGAAAAGCGCCTCGAGAAAGATCCGCTATGGAAGGCAGCTTATGCTAAGCAGGTGTGCGACATGCTGGCTAGGGGGGCCGCTATCCAGCTTTCCCAGACGGTGTTGGACGAGTGGAAAGGAGCGGTGTGGTGGATAAACCATCTGATGGCGCCCAACCCACACTCCAACACCACGCCGGTGAGGCTCGTTTGGGACAGCAGCCAGGTGTACAGAGGTGTTAGTTTGAACAGCATCTTGATGAAAGGCCCAGATGTCCTGAATCCCATTAGGGCAGTGCTGCTCCATTTCCGGGAGGGAGAGCATGCGGCAATAGGGGATGTCTCCAAAATGTATAACTCTGTATGGCTGGAGGATCAAGAGGTGCATGTTCACCGCTTCTTGTGGAGGCATTCCCTGGAGGAGGACATCAAGGATTATGCTGTGGTGCGTGTGAACATGGGTGACAAGCCTGCAGGTTGTATCGCTCAGGTTGCCATGCGAGAGACTGCCCTTCTGCCACAGTTTGTCAACAGAGTGGAAGAAAGACGTGTCATTGAAGAGGATACTTACGTGGATGACATCCTTGTGTCCCACAACGACCTTGAGAGACTGAGCGAGATCCTTGAGGGGGTTGAAACCATTCTCAAGCATGGTGGGTTTTACCTCAAGCCTTGGGTGCGGTCTGGCTTTAGTGGGAGGCAAGGTGCTGTTCCTGCCGAACCAGAAACCATCATGTTGCCCAACCAGCTGCGGACCGAGGACAACAAGGCCTTGGGTGTGGGTTATCTCGTGGAAGAAGACAAGCTCTTCCTCATGGTGGCTATTAACTTCTCCGCAAGAAAGAAAAAGATGCGTACTCAAGTAGACCTCACTGAGGAGAACATAGGGGAGAAGACGCCAAATCCCCTCACCCGCCGTATGCTTCTAAGTCAGGTAGCAGGGCTCTATGACCCCCTTGGTCTGGCGACGCCCCTGAAGCAGAAAGGTGTTATTCTTGTCAGAAGAGCCTTTCAGGAGGCCGGGATACTGACTAAGGATACGTGGGATAAGCCGCTGTCTAGTGAACTACGTGGGAGAGCGATCAAGCTCTTTGAGGAGTACGCGCGGCTGAGTACCATCACCTTTCCTAGGAGTATTACACCATCCGGCTGGGTGGGTAAACCCTGGGGGATCACGTTCTCTGATGGAAGTTGTGACTCATACGGAGCGGTCCTCTACCTGCGCTGGGAAACATCTGGAGGGGTTAAGACCCGGCTCGTGGAGTCCAAGGCCAAATTGACTCCAATTGAACAAAAGGGAGATGCTGTCAAGGCAGAGATTTGTGGAGCTGTTTTTGCCACTCGCCTGAAAGGTTACTTTCTGAAGTACAGTCGGTTGGAAATAGATCGTTGGTACCATTTTCTGGACAGTCAGACTGTGTTAGGTGCCATCCAACGGGAGAGTTACGGGTTCCAGACCTTCTTTGCCAATCGAGTGGGAGAGATACAGAAGGCTGGGCCTGTGACCGACTGGTGGTGGCTTCCTGGCCAGTTCAACGTGGCTGACCTGGTCACAAGAGGATGTTCCCCTGAGCAGCTTGGTGAGGGCTCTTCATGGCAGACCGGTCCCATGTTCCTAACCAAGCCAGTAGAGGAATGGCCCATAAAGTCAGCTGCAGAGGTGGCCTCTGGGACTAGAGAAGTCGTCAGTCGACTCCAAAGAAAGGCTTTTTCTGCCATCTTAACAAGGTCGCAGGAAAGGGCGCAGACTACTCCAGATGGTTTTGATAGCGTCAAAGCCGTGGTCGGCGGCCGAGTAAGTCCAGAGCTTTTACCATTCAGCAACAAGGTTACGTCTTTTGAGACTAAGGGGTCTCCTTCTGTTGCTTCTAATGTCTGCAGGATCAAGGAGTGCTGGGGTTCAGCCTTGATAAATCAAGTAGATCTTTCACGGTTCAATTCTCTAGCCAAGCTCTGTGGGGTCATAGCTTATGTCCACAGAGCCTTGCGCTTTTGGTTATCTGGCAGGGGTCGAATTGCTGTAGGATCAAAGTGGGAGGCAGTGCCCACGGCTCAGGAGCGAGTAGAGGCGTTTCAGGACTTATGCCTCGCCGCCCAAGCAGGTGTGACTTTCCCTACGACGACGCTCAACCGCCTGGTTGTGCGCAAGGGTAAAACAACGGGGCTCTTGATGTGCTATGGTCGGATTCAATCCGTTGAGGAGGAGAGGTCCGGGGTCCCTTTGATCCCCTACAAGTGTCGGTTAAGCTCTCTCCTCGCTGAGGACGCCCATCGTGTCAACCACGAAGGTGTTTCTGCCACCCTTCTTCGGATGAGGAAGAGGGGCTGGGTAGTTCAAGGTCCCAGGATCGTACGGAAGGTGATTGATTCGTGCGTAAGTTGCAGAAAATGCAGGGCCAAGCTATGCACTCAGGTGATGAGTGATCTTCCTCCCGTACGTACTACGCCAGCAGCCCCTTTTGAGTACACTACTTTGGACTTGTTTGGTCCATATTTTGTCAGAGACTCAGTAAGACGACGAGTGAAGAAGAAAGTTTGGGGCGTGGTTTTTAGCTGTATGGCCTCAAGAGCAGTTCATGCAGACATAGTTGAAGATCTGTCAACTGAGGGCTTCCTGAAGGCATACCAGCGGTTTACTGCCCTGAGGGGTCACCCCAAGAAACTCTGGTCTGACCAGGGGACCAATTTCGTGGGAGCTAAACCTGCGCTGAAGGAGCTCTATGATTTCCTTGCGGGTATCGACAAAGACGAGATCCAAAGAAAGGCAGCCGTAGTTGGGTCTGACTGGATGTGGGAGTTTAGTCCAGCGGACTCCCCACACCGGAATGGAGCAGCAGAGGCAGCTGTTCGCGTGTTGAAAAGGGCGTTGAGTAACGTTGGTGAGGAGGGAAACTTGACTGCTCTGGAATTCCAAACCCTCCTCTATTTGGCGGCCAACCTCACCAATGAGAGGCCTATCGGGGCCAGAGCTCAAATTCAGGAAGAAATTGTAGATGTGTTGACACCAAACTCTTTGTTGTTGGGTCGGGCAGGGCCCAGGGGCGACAACATGGGTTTTGAGTTCCCTGCCTACCCATTCAGTCGTCTACGTGCAGTCCAGGTGGAAGTGGACAAGTTTTGGAGACGCTGGAGTCAGTTGGCCGGGCCGCACCTGTTTGTTCGGCAAAAATGGCATGCCCCGGCGAGAAATGTTTCTGTTGGGGACCTTGTCTGGGTGGCAGATCAGAACGCACTTAGGGGTCGTTTCAAGCTGGGCCGCGTGGAGGAGGCAGATCCGGATCACCTAGGTGTTGTTCGAGATGTCAAAGTAAGGATTTGTTGTAGTCGTCCCATCAACTGGTCTCAGGCAAGGAAGGACAGGGAACCATGTCATTCCACCATTCTCCACAGGGACGTAAGGAGGTTGGTGGTGTTACTGCCAGTAGAGGAGCAAGAGGAACGTGGTTCATCCCCCTGAGTACCCAGGAGATACTTGCAGATTGGGGACTCTTGGGTGTGGGGACCAGGCCCAACCTGTTTAAAACACTGTTATAAGACTTTTTGTTTTCTATATTAGTGTTTATTGCTACTGGTTATTGTGGCCTACTTAGTCTGGCACGTAGCCCAAGTGGGAGGTGTGTGGTTTTTTCCCATATTACTAACATGCCAATTTGTTTGTTGTGATTTATTATCAGCCAGACTCATATTTGCTTTAAATGACAAATTTATTTAAGACGGAGTGATTTATCTAAGTCTGGGATGGTATGTGTTAACGGCCGCTCATAGATCCTACCTGCCGGATCTTCTTTTCATTGATATCGCTGTTATGACTGATGAAGCCGAGCTGGTGAGTTTCTGTGTTAACCAAGTAACGTGTTAAAGCTATAAATATGACTATTACTAAACTGTACTGTCATTAATAGTGTTGCTTTGTTAATGTTGTATGGTTGTTTTATTTTGTGTCTTTCAGTTGATTACCTGGCATCTGTAAAGGCACGGTTACTGTACTGGTGTTAGTTTATGGTTGTGGAATAAACTTATAAAAGGCAGCAATCAGATGTCCGAGCCTGAGTACGACACAGTTTCATCAGTTAAAACACACCCTTACGGTGGGAGTTTGCTAAATTAAAGGTAGTTAACTTAGTAAAAACCGTACATTAATAGTCTTTTTGGTTTATGGTATTGTATTTCTAGCTATCTAGTTCTTCTTTGGGGTTTCTAGTTCTTGGGTTTTGTTCCTGTGCCCCTCATGTTTAGTGTAGGCGTAGTTCTGTCTTCATGTTTATTTTCTTGTTCCCCAGTTAATCCTGTCCCCGTGCTCCATGTTCCCTCTGTTCAGTGTCAAGTCCATGCCTCTGTGCCTGTCATATGTTTCCTGTTTTCTTTTGATATTCCCTGTACTGTGTGCACTGTGTCTGGTTTTGCTTCCCTTGTCTCGTTAGGTCTGACTTGTCCCAGTTGTGTTACCCATATGGAAAAGATATATATAAATCTTATAAAGTTTGTATCTGTCTTGTGTGAAACTTGTATGAAAAGCATATAAGTGTGAAAACAGATATAAGATCCCTTGAAAAATTATATAATGAAACTTGTATGTTTTGGATACTTACTAAAACAATATATGAAAGTAATGCGAAAGTGGCCACTTTCATGAGTAAATCACGTAAGCCTTATATGATTTACTCATGAAAGTGGCCACTTTCATGAGTAAATCACGTAAGCCTTATATGATTTACTCATGAAAGTGGCCACTTTCATGAGTAATCACATATAAGTTTTTACTATTTCTTTTCCGTATGGGTACCACCTGTTCCCCATCCTCTTGTTGTCCTGCTTGTGTATTTAAGTCCTGTGTTTCTTTCTGTTAGTTGTTGTGTTGTACCTTCATTGTGCTGCGTTTTCTCCTCTGTGCTTATGGTAACATTCTGGTTCTCTGTTCCTGGTTTTCTTTTCTAGTTTTCCCAGCTGTCTGATTAGAGTTTTGTGCTTTGAGTTTCTAGTTTGAGTTATCTTGTATTTCATGTTTGAGTTTTTCTAGCAAATAAAGCTGTCGCTTTGAGTTTAATTTTTGGGCCTGCATTTGGGTCCTTCCTCCTGCCTTTCACAGAGCGCACACCATGACAACTTTTTTGAGCAATGACTCTAACAACACTCACAATAAAGAGGAGAAATACCTCCACGTGGACAAACTTGTGCTATGTCTTTGATATCCTGCTTTGAGATGGTGGTGACTCTTAAAGTAGAGCCAAGTAGAGTAGGTTTGGGAAAGCTGAAGTCAGCTGAGAGTGAAGAAGTCACTTGGATGAGTGACAAAACATTTCTCCTACTGAAAACACTATGTCCAATGAACAGAATCAACTTTTTGATAGTAGATGGTAGAAGCAGTCTGCATGCCTACATGCATGGTTATATACACCTGTGATTGAAACACCTAAATTCAATAATTTCGATGAGTGAGCGTGAATACTTTTCGCAATATGACCATATTAATGTCACTGGTATATTCATATGCATTTTAAAAATACAATCTTTGTAACCGAAGGATGAAGTGAACTGTTGTTTGAATATCCAAACCATTGCTTACATATTGTTTTATTTATTTTTTTCAGAAAGATGATTATGGAGCTCCCTTTCCCATCATGTTCTTTTTTGTGTTCCTTTCTGGTTTCAGTAAGATGATATAACATTTGGGGAAAAAAATGCAAATCAGCAGTCCAAAACTGGAGGCAAGAATAGCAAATATTTCTACAGCAACACTGAACTTCCCTGGAGAGCTGACATACGCTGGGATAAATGTGATCCACACTGCACAAAATATCAGCATGCTAAAGGTGATAAACTTGGCTTCATTAAAATTATCAGGCAGTTTCCGAGCCAGAAAAGCAAAAATAAAACATAAGAGAGACAAAAGTCCAATGTAGCCAAGCACAGCCCAATAACCTACAACAGAGCCCAAAGCACACTCTAAGGTAATCTTATCTTTAAATTCTTTGAAATTCTTAAATGGAAAAGGCGGAGAAATTGTTAGCCAGATGACACATATGAATACTTGTATAAGAGTGAAACCTGTAACACAGAGTCTCTGCTGTGCAGGTCCAAACCATTTCATTACATTGCTCCCTGGACGTGAAGTCCGGAAAGCCACTAAAACAACCATTGTTTTCCCCAGAACACAAGAGATACAAAGGACAAAGGTGATGCCAAATGCTACATGTCGCAGCATGCAAGACCATTCAGAGGGCTGACCAATGAATGTCAGAGAACACAGGAAACACAATGTCAAAGAGAAGAGCAGCAGGAAGCTCAGCTCAGAATTGTTTGCCCTCACAATAGGAGTTTTCCTGTATTTGAAGAATATTAATGCCACACCAGTAGTCATGCATGTTCCAAATAAAGATGCAGCAGTCAGGAGTGCTCCCATAATTTCTTCATATGATAGAAACACTGCCTCTTTCTTAATACAGGCATCTTTTTTCTGATTTGGCCAAAACTCAGGGAGGCATCTCACACAGCTGACAGAATCTGCAAATTGATAATGAACCAGATGTTACACTTCATGAGTAGATTTTTCACTTTTCCCCAAGTGCATAATTTTCAGTGTTTACATCTACTTTATCCTATATCATTTATACAATTACTCTAGTAAGCTACTGATGTCACACAATCATAAAGAGAAGAAGCAACATGTTTCCTGACATTTCTTCACTTTCTCATCAACATAGCAGATGATGCATTTCTTACATTGCTCCAGTTTCTACTCTGCACCTAGCCAAATATAGAGCATACAAAAATGAAAAGAGATCAACCTACAAACCCATGTTATCTGCTGAGTTGACTGTTTTGTTATATTTTTTTTATTTCTATTAACGTTGAAGATTTGGTGTCACCTGGAGTTGACTCTTGAACTGTGAAAAGACATCTGGCATAGGTCTTTTTGTCTGTTTCTTTTTTATAAGGTGTATAAGGTGTATTTTACTGGCTTTGGGGGATATGTGAATTAAACAAAAATGCAAAGCCTGCCTCACTAACTTCTAAAGTTTCTGTTAGAGCACAAAACCTGTAATGTTGCTGATCTCGCCATCTGCACATCTTATACAGTCATAGCAGCAAACAGGCCTTCCTTTCTGGAGAACCTTGCGTGTTCCTGGGGGACATTTCTCACTGCAAACTGACACAGGCACCTGTATGGATAAATGCACAATGACTACAACAAAAGTCCCTGTATCATTTGAGCTTTATTTTTCATTGCCTCAAATTCAAACCAAATTCAAACATTCAAAATTGAAATTGTAGCTTTTAATTACGGTTTTAATTATTTTCTAATACCTTACCTGCTTTGTGTTACTTTCCCAAATTAATGAGTTATTTTGCAAAGTCAGCTGTTTGTCTGGAGAAAGTGATGCATCGTAAAGACCAACTGTCACAAACTCCACAATACTGTTTTTTCTTGGCTGCCAGTTTATAATTTCATACTTTGCTGCTGGATCTCCATTCTCATCAAAGTAAACCTCATCACCTTCTTTTGTTTTGAAATAAATTTTTAGAATGCGCTGCAAAATCTAAGAAGACAAGCAGTCTGTTAATTTATTGAATCTCATTTTGTAACACAGACAGCACAACTGCTACTTTTTGTTCAAATGTAACCTCACCATGAATGGATCTAGCTGCACATTTTTGTTACATGTTTCATTACAGCTGAGGATTTTGTGAAGTGCATGGGCCACAGCATACACTCCTTTGTAGACATTGTTAAAGATAGACATAAGTGACATATCAGTGAAACTGTTTTGAACTCCAGTCATATCTTCATGTCCAGTGCACTCCCTCGGATTTTCTGCTGTTGAGTTCAACTCCTTGAACTTACAACTAAATAGTGTCTCCCAGAACTCAATAAAGAGTTCATTATTAGATGAATTCAGTGATTTTACATTCAGTATAAACTCTTTCAAGCCACTGACATGTGCTTTTGGAATTGAAAGACCAATGGCACCATCTAGTATGTGATGTATATCCATTGCAGCTATTTGGGAATCAGATATCCAAGACTCACTGCCTACCCACTGGTACCCAGTTAGGCCATGGACAGACAGTTTATTTATTAGCACATCCATATCCATGTGTGAAAGAAAGGCAATGATCACCTTGGAGGTTGAAGCCTTTATAGTTTCAATGATCTTTTGAATTTTTTCATAGGGATCTGTCCTAAAAAAAGATACAGAATACTCTAGACAGATGCCCAGCTGCTGTGCAGTTTCTGTGAATGTGGCCATGCCATTATTTCCATAATCATCATTGGTTCGAATAGCTCCAACCCAAGTCCATCCAAAGTACTTGACCAAATGGGCCAGGGCTCTGCTCTGGTAGTAGTCACTTGGTATTGTTCTGAGGAAGGATGGGTACTTGGTTTTGTCACTGAGACAAGCACATGTGGCAAAGTGACTGATCTAAAAGAAAGGAAAAAGAACTCATTCACATGGAAAAACACAAAGAATGATATATATTGATAAAGTGGAACAATAAAGGCAAATGGTTTTTGTTGGGGGTTTTTTTTTTCCAGAAATTCTTACATTTCTACCAATCCTACCTACCATTGGTATATAAAATGGCCCAATTACAGTTGATATTGCCATGCAAGGAGATGAAGAAGTCTCTCCCAAAATGGTCTGCACTGATGCAGGTCTGGTACAGGGTACTCCAGACACTGCAGAAAAAATTTCATTACCATTTACTAAGGCAAGTGCAACTTTTATACCTCTGGCAATGGAGCCACAAGTATCATACATTTTATAGCCCAGAGAGACTCCTGGCAGTAGATCTGAACTGTTGTTAATCTCCTCAATGGCAAAACGCATAGCCTGGGCAAACTGGAACTCTCTGAAATTCAAACTTGATCCAAACAGTAAATAATTGATATAATATTTAGTTTCACATTGAAGAAGACACAGAACATTGTTAAATGTCACTCAGTTAAAATCAATCCGTCAGTAACACAACTGAAATACATGAATATCTAAACCAGAATGAGACAAAAGACCTGACACCTTTTTTTTTTTTGGAGACCACTTTTAGATATTTCAAAATTGAATAAATTTTTGCAATGTTATACCTGGTACATTGCAGTGGTAGTGGTTTCTGCATGTAGTTATCCTTTCTGTCTTTCCAGCTGCTGTGAAAAGAGAACATCCCTCCTAGTATAATATCCCCATTCTTAGACAGTTGGGGGTTCTCAGGGTCCCCTCTTCTCTTGCATATCTCCTCACTATGAGAGAAACACGCTACCAATAACAGTTGTAAAAATGCCCACCCCTGTTCTGGCCATTTCTGCGTAGATGGCATGCTGTCTGGAAAACCTAAACCACTGGGTGGCATTATATGGCACTGTATACAGTAAGACTTGTATTTATACATTTTAAAGTAGCAAAAATTAATCCCTGTGGAACAAAAAGGTGGGGTGAGAGGAGTAACTCTGTGATATACTATAGTCTTATTCAAAATATATTCTATATGTGCTTAAATCCCAAATACGTATTTGTTATCAATTTTTTAATTGACTGAGATACAGTTTAAACTACATTTTCTTTAACTTTAATTAGACTCAAGAGAATCTGATTTAGTGCTGGCTCAAAACAACAACCTGCTTTCTGATTTAGGGCTGGCTCAAAACAACAACTTGCTTTGTTATCTTATATGCAATGTTTTTCTAAACAAAGGAATATCCTGCTAGTGTTGTAGTTTAGCTTGTACTTGTCTGCTGTCTGGAGGCAGAAGGGTTGCATGTCTAATCTGCTAACAATAAATAACTTTATCAGGGTTAAATATGCGTGTTTATGCATATTTGTGTGTTTGAGCCTTGTTCAAAACATGAAGCTTGAGGTGAGAAGGACAATTAGGATGTTGTTGGCCTTCTCTCACCCTTCTGTATGATTCTTCATATATTGAGTCTGTTCTGTTCTTTAAAATAAATACAACCTGTAGCCACTTCTAACATGTTTCCTTACATATTGTAACGCACTCGATTACAAGTTAGTTGATTGTTGTGTTATTGTGTTCACATTGCCACTCACTTATGGCATAGCTGCTCCACAGTCTAGAGGCCGTTAAGCCTATCAGTCATATCAGCTAACTATGACAGAGTAGCAGAGCATGCTTGTGGCTGGCTGAGAGCATTTGGGGAGTGGGAGCATACTTGCCAACCTTGAGACCTCATAATTAGGGAGACATTCAAAAGGGCTGTTGTGGGGCCATCTCACACTTCATCCATGGAAGCCATGACAGTGGGATTAAGGAGGTCCTCAAAATATTCTTTCCATAGCTTGAATATTTTCTCAGCTGAAGTCCGCAGCGCTCCACCAACACTATACACAGTGTAGGTAGAGCAATCGCTTTCCCCTCCTAAGTCGCCTGACAGTGTGCCAGAATCTCTTTGAGGCAGTCCGAAAGTCTTTTTCTGTGGCCTCTTCGAACTCCTCCCACACCCAAAATTTTGCTTCAGCCACTGCCCAAGCCGTGTTCCACTTGGCCTGTTGGTAGCTATCAGCTGCCTCCAAATTCCCACAGGCTAACCAAGCCCGTTACCATGTTCAAACACGGTGTTCCTTATGGCCAAACTGTGTTTTGCACAGAAGTCCAACAACAATCAGATCCGGGAGGCCGTTTGCGCCCCTTCAGGTCTCACTGTCATTGCCCACATGAGCATTGAAGTCTCCCAGTAGGAACACAGAGTCCCCAGGTGGAGCACCCTCTACCACCCCACCCAGGGACTCCAAGATGCTGGGTACTCTGAACCGCCACTTGGTGCATAAGTGCAGACGATGGTCAAGACCCGTTACCCGACCCGAAGGCGCAGGGAACGAACCCTCTTGTCCACTTGAAGAAAGCCCAATGTACGGACAGGAAGCCGAGGAGATACTAGGATACCCGCTCCAGTCCACCACCTCTCTCCAGGAGACTGGTTCTAGAGCCCAAGCCGTGCATTTAGGTGAGCCCGACTATATCCAGCTGGTACCTCTCAACCTCACACACTAACTCAGCCTCTGTCCCCATCAGAGAGGTAAAATTCAATTTCCCAATTGCCAGTCTTGGTATCCAGGTATCAGTCCGCCAGGGCCTCTGCTCCTGACCACCACCCAGCTCACAATGCACCCATGACCCCTACGGTGCCTCCTGCAGGACGATGGGCCCATGTCCTTTTTTTGGGCTGTGCCTGGCCAAGCCCCATGGACTAAGGCCTGGCTTGCCCTTGGGCACCCTCCCTGGGCCTGGCTTTAGGGAGGGGCCCCGGCAACCCTATCATGGGCAGGGTGAACTGTTCCCTAAGTGTTCTTCTCATAGGGGCCTTCTGAATCACTCTGTGTTTGATCTAATCCCTCACCCAGAAGACCCTAGGTGAGGGATTTCCAGGTACGTCGAGGCCTGTGTATTTTAGCTCTGTGTTTGTCTTTGCTCAGTGTCGCGTCGTACAATCAGATTTTGCCTGTGTGTTCTAGTTTGTGTTTTTCCCTGGTTTGATTTCTGTTTTCTGCAGTCAGTGTTCAGTTCATGTTTTGTTTTTATCGCCAGCTATAAAGCTATGGTTTTCAGCGAGTCCTGCTTTTGGATCCTCACCTCTGCCTACCCGCACACAGAGCCCTGACAGAATGAAAAGGAAATTAACAAAACAGGCCAAGCAGATGGTCACAACACCTATGGATTTGAAGACTAAGATAAAAACATGCAGTAGCAGCAGCACTGGCATCACAACAACAGCTGAATCCACCAGGTCTTTGGGGGCCCCCTCCAAACCAGCCCACAATGGATTATCAGCAAATACCATTGCGAGGAAGATGAACTAATGATTTTATATGTTATTACAAATTACTTTTGCTACAGTGAATGAATGTCATTTCTGTTAATCATCAGCCTAATAATTAGGTCTGATCTTGTCATATTGCCTTGACCTGACTGTCTCATTAATGCTGTTGTTACTGAACATCACCAGCAAATGCTATTGTATCATTACTGAGAGAAATCATGATGTGTAAAGAATTAAAAGGTTTACACTGCATGATTGCTTTGCACATGAGTCACACCCCTGCTAAATGTTATGTTCTGAGTTCTTTGTTTTCAGAGCGTCCAACATGACCACACCACCCAACTAAATGCCAAAGGAGGGTAATTATACATGTTTACTATAATGCAACAGAGGTAGGTGAAGTGCAGCAAAGCTTTCATGGTTTAATAAAATAATAAACATTGTGAATTGGTCCAATACCAGATACCTATTTCCAAGTCTGATCTATTGTGGTTCTGTGGAGGAAAAGACTTGGATTTCCTGCTTGGATGTGGTTAGGAACCTGTACAATGGTAAGACTAGTGCTTCCAGTGACTGTAATAGGGTACTGGTCAAACCTAACTCCAATACTTTTGTGGTTAAGATGATTCCTCAATTTTAATATTGATTTCATAAAGATTGTGATACAAATTGGTGTTATTGAAGTTCTAAGATGTGTGTCTAATGAGCATGTGTTACCTAATTAAATTGTAAACGTGTTTACATTCATCCTGTTGGGGAATCCCTAATAACATGTGGACCACACTATAATATCCAATTGGCTAACTTAATCTGATGATAACATTGCAGGTCCATTTGAAAAATTTGTTTTCAAGTCAGTGAGGGTGGTATAGAACAGGAAGTCCTTAGACTTCCCCTCTCCGCTCTTGGCGTGTTTGGTATTGTGTGCTGCACTCTCATTCCTAAAAACATAGCTTCAGATGCCATTGTTAGAGTATGGCAGAGGACCTGAAAAGTGAAGACGACAGTCAAGGAAGCCAGAAGGAAGGTACTGAGAGAGGAAACTTCGGTTTTTTGTTCTTTTTCCCTCCAACATTCAGGTCATCAGGCTTGTCCAGAGGACCTCATTTTGCACTCTCCTGATGGGAAAGGATGATGGCCTGTAAGGTCCATTAACTTTTATTAGAAGAGTGACAAATTTTTCTCACCTTCTGGGGACTTCTGAAACAGGTTTAAGAGAGGAAGACCACTCTGGTCCAATATCACATTGATACCAAGAAAGGACATGAGGCTTTAAGATGGATTATGGATTTACATGTTAAAAGGTGTGAAAGTAGAGATTTGTTTTAATTTTTTTAAACAAATTTTTAATATGTGTGCCCCATTGTCTTACATATTACAATTACCTCACAATTTTTATCACGCACTTATATTTTATCTAAAATAACACATTTATATCTTATCTTTTATTACACAAATCGGTGTTGTAGAATAGAGTGTTGAAAAGATAATGTCACGCCCATCCAAAACCAGACTGCTTAAAAAATACCACAAGGAATAAGTTTTCTGTTTAGACAGTCGGTGGTTTTTTATCTGTTCTTCTCATTGCAGAAGGAGATATCCATACCAGGGTGTATGGTGATCCATGGAATGGACCCAAGGCAAATAATGGGAAACAAGTCCACGACCACAACCTCCCCCGAAAAATTTTGGCCAATCAAATTAACATTTTGTTTTTCTATCTCATAATAAAAGTGTTTACTACCTGGGTGCTCTTTATTCGTACAGATTGCTGAGCTGTCTTCTCTCATAAGATTGAACCCAACAGTAGTGAGAACTGTGCACTATGAATTAAGTGTGTGTCAATCATAATATACTCAAAAAAAAATTTATTTTATTGAATCATAAATGTTAAAGTCAGGCATTGTCTGAATGTTTGCTTAGTCATTCTGACCACACGCTAAACACCTCAGACAAGATCTGAGCAGTGTGCTATGTTTGCATTCTCTGCTGGTACAAAAAAAAAAAAAAAAAACAGCACAGAAGCACACACACAAACTTAATATTTTAATTAAATAACTTATTTATTTTCATGATGGTGGTCGTGGAGCACCCTTCCCCATCATGTTCTTTTTTGTGTTCCTTTCTGGTTTCAGTAAGATGATATAACACTTTGGAAAAAAAATGCAAATCAGCAGTCCAAAGCTGGAGGCAAGAATAGCAAATATTTCTACAGCAACACTGAACTTCCCCGGAGAGCTGACATATGCTGGAATAAATGTGATCCACACTGCACAAAATATCAGCATGCTAAAGGTGATAAACTTGGCTTCATTGAAATTATCAGGCAGTTTTCGAGCCAGAAAAGCAAAAATAAAACATAAGACAGACAAAAGTCCAATGTAGCCAAGCACAGCCCAGTAGCCCACAGATGTGCCCAGAGCACACTCTAAGGTGATCTTATCTTTAAATTCCTTAAAGTTTTTAAATGGAAAAGGAGGCGAAACTGTTAACCAAATTATACACATGATAAGTTGTATAAGAGTAAAACTTGTAACACAGAGTCTCTGCTGTGTAGGTCCAAACCATTTCTGAACATTACTACCTGGACGCGTTGCCCGGAAAGCCATCAAAACAACCATTGTTTTCCCCAGAACACAAGAGATGCAGAGCACAAAGGTGATCCCAAAAGCTACATGTCGCAGCATGCAGGACCATTCAGAGGGCTGACCAATGAATGTCAGAGAACACAGGAAACACAATGTCAAAGAGAAGAGCAGCAGGAAGCTCAGCTCAGAATTGTTTGCCCTCACAATAGGAGTTTTCCTGTATTTGAAGAATATTAATGCCACACCAGTAGTCATGCATGTTCCAAATAAAGATGCAGCAGTCAGGAGTGCTCCCATAATTTCTTCATATGATAGAAACACTGCTTCCTTCTTTATGCACGTGTCTCTTCTTTCATTTGACCAAAATTCAGGGGGACATCTCAAACAGGTAACAGAATCTGCAAATTAATGTTAACACAATGTTAGAATTCTGGAGATTTACTAGATTTATGCGTTTGAATCTACTTTACAGCATATTATACTCACTAGCACACTAACTATTACTCTACATTGGTCAGGCTACTGCTAAAGCTACACAATGAGAAGATGAGAAAAAATGCGTTGACAATGCTTTTGCACAGTCAATATGAAAAATGGTAAATAAGTCACTTCAAACATCGTTGACCATTTTTCAGTAAAACTGACACTGTTTCTGAACAAACTGCAGCATCAAGAAATTACATGCTGTGGTATAAAGCAACTGGTGCTGGAACAACAGCGAAAGTTATGATAGATAGGGCAGGTTTTGAAGCAGGGAGTGTGCTCATATTATTCACAGTAGGCTGAAACAGCCCCATATTTCACTCTTCATTTGCTTTATGTATAGAAAAAAAGAGCAAAATTATTCAAATTTCTGAGGGGTTTCCTCAATGTTGCGAAAGAATGAAAAAATATGCTGGAACATGAACAGTTATATTGCTTGTAGTTCATTAAAGTTTTTTATTGAAATATTACCACACCTGTAGTGTTGCTTATCTCTCCCTCTGCACATCTTATACAGTCATAGCAGCAAACAGGCCTTCCTTTCTGGAGAACCTTGCGTGTTCCTGGGGGACATTTCTCACTGCAAACTGACACAGGCACCTGTATGGATAAATGTACAATAATAACCATGGATAAACTGCATGTATGATGATCTTTACAATCATTTCTTAATTTTATATGCATATTTTATATTTATATGCATGAAGTTCAAATGTTTTAAAATAACACCTGGTTATAATTAATTCTTTATTCTTAATAAGCTTATTATTTGTACTCATTGTTTATTGATCACTCACCTGCTTTGAGTTTCTTGCCCAGATTAAAGAGTTATTTTGCAGAGTCAGCTGTTTGCCTGGAGAAAGTGATGCATCATAAAGGCCAACTGTCACAAACTCCACAATGCCGTTTTTTCTTGGCTGCCAGTTTATAATTTCATACTTTGCTGCTGGATCTCCATTCTCATCAAAGTAAACCTCATCTCCTTCTTTTGTTTTGAAGTAAATTTTTAGAATGCGCTGCAAAATCTAAAAACATATGTAATAAGGCAGTTAATACACTGACGGATATTTAATAGATCTGCTGGCTTAATGACATTATCAACATATGTTGTCTTCAAATTTAAACAATTCTTCTTGTAACTCGATTTGAACAATAAAATTTTAGATTTTTAGGCTCACCATGAATGGATCTAGCTGCACATTTTTCTCACATGTTTTATTACAATTGAGGATATTGTGAAGGGCATGGGCCACTGCATACACTCCTTTATATACATTGTTAAACATAGGCATGAGAGACATGTCAGTGAAGCTATTTTGAACTCCAGTAAGATCTTCATGTCCGGTACACTCTCTTGGATTTTCTGCTGTTGACTTCAACTCCTTGAACTTACAGTTAAATAATGCCTCCCAGAACTCAGTAAACAAATCATTATTAGATGAATTAAGAAGTTTCACATTCAGCATGAACTCCTTCAGGCCAGTGACGTGTGATTTGGGAATGTAAAGACCAATGGCACCATCCAGTATGTGATGTATATCCATTTTTGCGGTTTGAGAATCAAATATCCAAGACTCACTACCTACCCACTGATAACCAGTCAGATTGTTGAGAGAAAACTCATGTAATAGCACATCCATATCAAAGTGGGACAGAAAGCCAACAATCACCTTGGAGGTTGAAGCTTTTATAATGTCAATGATCTTTTGAATTTTTTCATAGGGATCTGTCCTAAAAAAAGATACAGAATATTCCAGACAGATGCCCAGCTGCTGTGCAGTTTCTGTGAATGTTGCCATGCCTTTATTTCCATAATCATCATTGGTTCGAATAGCTCCAACCCAAGTCCATCCAAAGTACTTTACTAAATAGACCAGGGCTCTGCTCTGGTAGTAGTCACTGGGTATTGTTCTGAGGAAGGATGGGTACTTGGTTTTGTCACTGAGACAAGCACATGTGGCCAAATGGCTGATCTAAGAGGGGGGGGAAAGGCCATGAAAAAGACAAAGAACGAGATAAAATTAAAGATGTTACAAGGAATAATAATGACAATAGTCACATTGACCATTAAAAATGAAAAACATTTTTTGCACACATCCACATTTAATTTCAGTTTTCACTGTGTTAAGCACATTATATCCCCACAAAGAGGCCTATCTAAAATGAGTCACATTTGTGTTTCCAGAAAAAAATATTTTTAGCTATTCTACCCACCATTGGTATATAAAATGGCCCAATTACGGTAGCTATTGCCATGCAAGGAGAGGAAGACGTCTCTCCAATTATAGCCTGCACTTGTGCTGGTTTGGTACAAGGGGCCTCAGGTGCTGTGAAAATAATTTGATTACCATTCATCAAGGCTAGTGCAACTTTTATGCTTTGGGCAATGGAACCACAAGTATCATACATTTTATAGCCCAGAGAGACTCCTGGCAGTAGGTCTGTACTGTTATTAATCTCCTCAATGGCAAAAAGCATAGCCTGGGCGACCCGGAATTCTCTGGAATTCAAACTTCATTCAAACAGTGAAAAAGTTGACAATAGATTACTAACACATAAGATACTGAAATCAGTCAGTTATATTAATAGGAAAAAAACAAGAAACAAGAAAAAAATGTTTGGGGTTTTTTTCATCTTAGATCATTCATCCTTTCTAAATTTATTTTTATAATGTTATTTACCTCGTGCATTGAAGTGGCAGTGGTTTCTGCATGTAGGTATCCTTTCTGTCATTCCAGCTACTGTGAAAAGAGAACATCCCCCCCAGTATAATGTCCCCATCCCTAGATAACTGGGGGTTCTCAGGGTCCCCTCTTTGCATGCACACAGATTCTTTAGCCTGAGAGAAAGATGCCACCAGTAACAGTCGGAAAAGTGCCCACCCCAATTCTGGCCACTTCTGAGTAAATGACATGCTGTCTGTAAAAACTGAACCACTGGGTGGCATTGCAAGTAACCTAGTCTAAGTGAAACATGCAGACTTTATTTATACATTTTGAAGCAGCAAAAATGAATAACAGAACCATCATGCTTCTTCTATGTGGAAGGAAAAGGAGGGGCCAGAGGAGTGGCCCTGCAAAACACTACACTACTATACAATATCATTATTGATTGAATCAGATGCAATATAACATTTATAGTTTCAATAGGTCCATGAAGATTCAAGAAAACCTTTATTATCTTTTAAGATTATATTTGGAAATGTTTTAATTTGATAAATGAAACCATATGATCTCCTTTCTTTCACTGTTGTATTTTCAATCAGTTTTTCCAATATTTGCACAACGAGCAAACAGGAAGAAAAAAAAATCAGACATGTTTATATTCTGGTTTCAGTTTGTGTACAGTGAGGAAAAACAGCCATCTACAGTTTTTGAGGAGTGAAGCTATTCAGTTCTATTCAGTTCAGTTGATATTTATTTATACTCTTTCTCTGCAATTGATCTCTCTGGGTTAACTTGAGAAATCACCTTCTCCAAACCATCAAAATTTTTCAGACCTTATTCCTACAAGACTGCTCAAAGAAGTCCTACCACTTGTTAATGTTCCAGTCTTAAATATAATCAGTCTATCTCCATTAATGGGTTATATACCACAGGCATTTTGGGGGGCAGTGATTAAACCATTACTTTAAAAGCCATCACATAACCCAGCTGTCTTAACTAAAGACACCACCAGGTTCAGCAGACACGTCTCCTCCTCCGTCGGCCCTGGTCGCAGCCATTTCGCCGCCGCCTCCTCCAGCTGACGAGCCCAAGTGAATGGCTGCTCCCCCGCTGACATCCAGCTTGCTTGAAACCGCCTCCGGTGGTCCTCCGGGGTAAGCCCGAGCCGATCTAGCACTGCCCTGCAGACATTGACGAAGACGCTCGGGGACGCAGGGGGCAGGCTGAGGGCCGCCATCTGCGCCTCCCCTGGCAGCAGCGGCAGCAGCCTGGGAGCCCACTCCTCCTCAGGCCACCGGCAGGCAAGCACCGTGGCCTGGAATGTCTCAATGAATGTCAGCGGATCCTCCCCATCACCCATCCGGTCCAGCATCACCAACAGTGGGGGAGGCTGAGGCGGCGCAGCCGGACCTCCCAGCGACTGTTGCAGCGCCGCCGTCTGCTGTACCGCTTGCTGGCGAAGCAAAGACAGCTGCTGGTCCTGGACCGCCGCCTGCCGAGCAGACATAGCAGCCAGATCCTGCATTATCTGCCCCAGAATCTGCAATGGCTGGACAGGTGGCTGGGCGGCAGGCTGGGCGGCAGGCTGGGCGGCGGGCTGACCTGGCAGGGGTCCGACATGGTAAATGGTAAATGGCCTGTATTTATATAGCGCTTTACTAGTCCCTAAGGACCCCAAAGCGCTTTACATATCCAGTCACCCACCCATTCACACTCGCATTCACACACTGGTGATGGCAGCTACATTGTATTTAAAACAATTCTGATCATTTAAACATTAAATTATTGGTACATGTGGTAATGCTAAACAAGACTTTGTTCATGAAATAAGAGAAATGTGGAAACAATGTGCTCAAGCACATGTTCTTATGTTTCAGGTACATGGGCCAGACGTGGCCGTCAAAAAGGCCAGGTGGGTCTGGTACCAGGTAGTTTCTTGAGCACACTCACACCCGTCACCTTGATTCTGGGAGGGAAGAACCCATGTTATGTGGACCAGTACTGTGACATTTCCACCACTGTGCAGCGCATTGCTTGGGCACGTTTTCATAATGCTGGACAGAGTTTGGTGGCTCCTGACTACATTTTATTTTGTAGTCAGTACATTTTATTGTGATGTAGACATCACGGCGTACACCTGGGTTTCGACACCACTTGTGACACAGGACCCACATACACACACGTCTGGGTTGTGCTTGTAACTGTGCTTTATTCAAAATACAGTGTCTTTTCCTCCTGCGGTTTCCGGGATCAGCCTTGGACGCAGCCACTCCGTCACTCCCCGTGTGTCAGCTCCTTCTCAGTGCCAAAGACATAAGACAGGTCTCCCTCATTAAACAGTTCTGCACACCTGTTCCCTCCCCACCTCCGTGCTGCCCTGTGCACTCACTGCGCCACCCCTCCTTTGCAGCAGGGCAAAGACAACGCCCCGCCACTGTGGATTTAGGGCATGTCTTGCTAGATATCAGTTTAGCGCTCGATGCTGTTGATCACGGTATTTATTACAAAGATTAGAGTATGCCATAGGAATTAAATGTACAGCATGGCAGTGGTTGGAATCATGTCTATCTAATAGACTCCAGTTTGTTTTTATAAATGGGGTGACTTCTTTACACTGTGAAGTAAATTATGGAGTTCCACAGGATTTCATGCTATGAAAAATTCTATTTATATTATGCATGCTTCCATTGGACAGTATCATTTTAAGGCATTGCTATGCAGATGATACCTAGCTCTGTCTAACTATGGGGCAAGATGACACACGCCAGTTAGTTAAACTGTAGTAATGTCTTAAAGACTTGAAGACCTTGATGAGCTATAAGTTCCAGGCTTGAATTTCTGTGTAAATGGTAAATGGCCTGTATTTGTATAGCGCTTTACTAGTCCCTAAGGACCCCAAAGCGCTTTACACATCCAGTCACCCACCCATTCACACACTGGTGATGGCAAGCTATATAGTAGCCACAGCCACCCTGGGGCGCACTGACAGAGGCTGCTGGACACTGGCACCATCAGGCCCTCTGACCACCACCAGTAGGCAACGGGTCAAGTGTCTTGCCGAAGGACACAACGACCAAGACTGTCCAAGCTGGGGCTCGAACCGGCAACCTTCCGATTCAAGACAAACTCCCAAGTCTTGAGCCACGATCGAAGCTTGATAGGCTTCACTGAATCATGGATGCACCCAATGACAGTGCATCTATGAAAGGCTTCCACACTGTTCAGGCCAACTGGACAGCACTGTGAGCAGTAAGCAGAACGAAGAGGGGCTTGTCATTGTTGTTAACAATAGGTGGTGTAACCCTGCTCAAATAAAAATCAAAGAGCGGATTTGTTGCCCGGAAACTGAACTGTGCACTGTTGGACTCAGGCCATATTAATTGTCCAGGGAATTTACCCAGTAATCTTGGTGGCTCTTTATGTTTCTCCCTCTGCTAAACCCACAGCTGTATGTGAGATTATCCACTCTGCTATAGCCCGATTACAGACTCAGGCTATGTCCACACTAATCATTTTCTCTCCGTTTTGGCCTCTCGTCCAGACTGAGATGGCATTTTCGCTCATGGAAAACGCAACGTGTTGAAAACGCTCTGGATAACGCATACAATTGGAAACGGTGCTTTCACGTCGCAGTGTTGTAACAGTCACAATGGTGTGTTGTCTCTTTAAGACAACCCAAGTCGAGGGTTAATGTTGTCATCTATATGCGCCACTGACTCTCTCTGTGATTGTGTGGACATGTGCTTGCATGCTAGTGCATGAGGAGGGACGGATGTTATGTTTTACCTCTCCAGACACCTTTGTTTGCAACGTTATGGGTTGTACGAACACTCTGCGCTATGTTTGTTAAGCTGCAGCCGTTCAACCGGGCTTATATGGTTGATGAAGAGAAGGTATATTAAAGAACACGCTGTGGAATTCCCAATGCCAGTGTGAGTGTGTATTCTTTTGGCTACCCTGCTAAGTGTTTTGCCGCCTCATGGGGCTACATTACATCCTGCAACAGAGGTGTGGACTCGAGTCACATGACTTGGACTCGAGTCAGACTCGAGTCATTAATTTTATGACTTTAGACTTGACTTGAAAAAATGTTCTAAGACTTGTGACTTGACTTGGACTTTTACACCAATGACTTGGGACTTGAATTGGACTTGAACCGGTTTACTTGAAAAGACTTGATATTTTACCCCAAATATAAAATTTAACATGCATATTATATAGAGATTGAAAATGTGACGTCATTCACGGGTAGAACCGCAAAGGATTCTGGGAACTCGTGGCAAGCGGTACTAGCGCACGCAGGCTTTCAATTAAAATCAGTTATACAGCGATAAAAAGAAACACAAAAATGTCAAGAAGCCGTTGTATTATTAACTGCAATAGCCGGTCGCATGACAGCCACGGGAAGCCGACGGGTAAAGAGATCGGTTGTTATCGGATTACGTCGTTGAAGAGAAATTGTTCAAGCCATGTTTCCGAAGTAACAAAGACGCGACGGATGGCCTGGATTGCAGCCATTCAAAGATCAAATATAACGTCCCAGAACACTCCAGCTCACAGGTTAGTCTGCTCCAAGCATTTACACGAAGGTCAGTGTTTTTTTAGTAGTTAATACGTCATTTTCATAACATAATTAGTGATATAGGTTACAAGCAAGTCTGGCGCTGAACAGAAATTGTCGCGCTATGCTCCTTTATTTATTGTGCATAAATAGTGAATTGTCCTGACACAATATTGCGTTTCGCTTCTGTTATTATGGTACATTGACAAAAACATATACTTTTATTCACAGGATAAAACAGGTTTTTTGTATCACTAATTGCCCAGTACGATTACAGCATACAATATTGTTGTCACTGCTACATTTCTGTGATGGGTACCAGAAATTATTTCCACTACTAATTAATTACCATTGAGCTCAAAGGTGCTATTAATAAACGGTTAACAAATGTGTATTTATGACGACAATTTGTGAGACTGGTAAACTTATGATACGTACGATGGTCTTTCGTTCTACACGGTGCATTTCAAGGTCCTGCACCCATCCGTCGGTAAACTGTACCTGGGCTTGTTGCAGTGACCGGAAGTTACTAAACTTCACGAGTGTGTGCACTCACTCCAAGAACCGTATGATTATAAATATGCATATAAATATGCTAAGATGAGATAGCTGACTTCATCTAACTAGCAAATGTTTTCCAGGCTACGTTGGTGATACAGTTTTTTTTTAATGTGTATGATATTTTTGTCATGCGATTTTAAAGCTGGTCCTACAACCGCATCCAAGAATAACATGCGGCTTATCTCAGAACTGTCGGTGAAAATTATTCTTGGAGCTAGGTTTAATTGAGCTGCATTTTAAAGAGGTGCAATTTCACAATTTGTGTATATTTTCTAAGTTCACTATTTTGTCATGTGTTGAGAAAAACACAGATTTTAAAATTACATGGTCTAATATTTACATTTAGCATATAACTGCAACATTATTTTTCCGTATTTTTTTTTTTAAAGACTCGAAAGGACTTGAAATTCAAAGTTTCAGACTTGTGACTTGGCTCGGACTTTTACACCAGTGACTTGAGACTCGACTCTGACTTGCCTGACATTACTTGAGACTTGACTTGAGACTTGAGGATAAAGACTTGAGACTTACTTGAGACTTGCAAAACAATGACTTGGTCCCACCTCTGTCCTGCAACACCTCGACCGCCCAGGAACTTATGCCAGGGTCCTGTTTGTGGACTTTAGTTCGGCTTTTAACACCATTGTGCCTGAACTTCTCTCCTCCAAACTCTCCCAGCTCAGCGTGTCACCAGCTACCTGTCAGTGGATCACCAGCTTCCTGACAGACAGAAAGCAACAAGTGAGGCTGGGGGAGATCACCTCTGAAACTCGGTCCCTCAGTATTGGCGCCCCTCAAGGATGTGTCCTCTCACCACTACTGTTCTCCCTCTACACTAACGACTGCACCTCCAAGAACTCGGCTGTTAAACTCCTAAAGTTTGCAGATGACACCACTGTCATTGGCCTCATTCAGGATGGTGATGAATCTGCATACCGGCAGGAAGTTGAGCGGCTGGTACTCTGGTGCAGTCAGCACAATCTGAAGCTGAACACTCTTAAAACTGTAGAGATGACAGTGGACTTCAGGAGACATTCCTCAACTCTGCTCCCCCTCACCATATCAGACAGCCCTGTGTCGACTGTGAAGATCTTCAAGTTCCTGGGTACAACCATCTCCCAGGACCTGAAGTGGGAGACCAACATCAACTCCATCCTCAAAAAGACCCAGCAGAGGATGTACTTCCTGAGACAACTGGGGAAGTACAGTCTTCCACAGGAGCTGCTGATCCAGTTCTACACTGCGGTCATTGAGTCTGTCCTGTGCTCCTCCATCACAGTCTGGTATGGTGCAGCCACTAAACAGGACAGGAGCAGACTGCAGCGGACTGTACGGGCAGCAGAAAGGATCATCGGCGCCCCCCTGCCCTCCATCCAGGATCTGTACCTCTCAAGAACCAGGAAACAGGCAGGGAAAATCATGACAGACCCCTCACACCCTGGACACAGACTTTTTGATCTGCTGCCCTCTGGCAGACGGTACAGTAGCCTGCAGACCAGGACCACCCGACATAGGAACAGTTTCTTTCCCCTCGCCATCTCCCTTCTAAACAGTTGACCTGTCGCACTGCTCCCACTGCCAGACTGCAACTGCACGTTATGTACATTCTGTAGTATTCATTCCACCTCATTTGATTTCTGTACTTTATGTATATAAGTTCTTTATAGTTGGTTTACACAGCTTTGTGTATGTATGTGTATGTATGTGTATATATAGACACGTTTGCGTGTGTGTGTGTGTGTGTGTGTGCGCGCGCGCGCGCGCGCGCGCGTGTGTGTGTGTGTGTGTGTGATTTACATTGCTGTGCTTGAGAGCCACCATCTACCGGAACCAAATTCCTTGTATGTGTCTCCACATATACTTGGCCAATAAACACGATTCTGATTCTGAGTTGTTTTGTTTGCTACGAACTTTGACAGCCCTATTAAAGATTAATATCAGTCTGTACATGCTGCTGATAGCTTTTCTTCAGATTCTTTAATTCTCACTCGCTTTTGCAACTTTGTACTTATGTGTTACTCGCAGCAACAACTCCACCTCATTGTTAGTCCATTTAAAAAACTCAGTGCTTTTCCTCAGCATTCTGCCGCGAAATTTTAAAGAGCCGGAAAGTAAATAAGTGGCAGAATAAATGCGTTTCATGCATGTGCATTACTGGAAGGTAAGTGTTTTCGGCTGTTTCAATGTGGACACACAACTCTGTGAAAACCACTGAAAACGATAGTGTGTACACGGAGCGTTTTCAGATGAAAATGCCATTTTCAAATCTATACGGGCTAGTGTGGACGTAGCCTCAGCACCCGAGTGCCTTCATTGCTATCTTTGGTGAGTTCAACCATGTCCCCTAGGGCGCTACACAGCCAACTTACACACTATGTGGTTTGTCCCACCAAGAGGGAGAGGAATTTGGACCTACTGTATGCTAACGTCAAGGATGCATGCAGTTCTTCCCCCCACTGGGTAGGTCAGATGATCACCATATCCACCGCTATGTGCTTATGGTGAAGAAGGAGCCTGTGACTACTAGGAGTATTAGGAGGTGGTAGGGAGAGGCTTTAGCAGAACTACAGGGCGGTTTTTGAGATGACAGACTGGGAGACACTCTGTGAACCCAAGGGTGAGGACATCAATGGACTTAATGAGTGTATCACTGACTACATAACCTTCTGCACCAACTCCATTGTCTCAGCTCAAACTGTCCATTGTTACCCAAATAATCTTATAGAATTCAACATTAGGTGAGAAGGAAAATGGTGATATTTTATTAAGCTGTAAGTGGCATTGTCTCCTACCTTCTGTATGTCTCGTCATACCTTGGGTCTGAACGATCAGTCACAATTTGTGAATGAAAAGAAATTCCGTTCTTTGAAATCAACAAAACCTGTAACTACTACTAAAAAGTTTCTTTAAATATATTGTCGACCTGTAAAACCAGCACCCCAATACAGGAAGTCTGGATTGACTCTGTTTAAAACCTACTGTGTATTACTCAGTAGGTTGTGCAGAGCTTAGAGCCGATGGGTGAAGGGACTTCCTCCAGACTAACTGCCTCTAACCCCCAGGTTTCTACCCTGCCTACTCTGATAAAAAAAAAAAAACCCTGGAGCTAAAAGTAGCCTTGCAGGCCCAGTATTTACCAGCAACACCTGTTGCGGCAGCTTTCATCTAGATCAATGCTCTTGGAATATGGCTGAGTTTGATTAGTGGTCTGAACAGTTTGCCCCAGGGGTCTGTTACTTTTAAAAGGCTGGAGTAACCTGTAGTATTTATACTAATGTAGATTAATACTCAGATTTTTAATATTACTGTTTCACAGTGGGTTAAAAAGGAAATGTCCGCAATTTACTTTTTAAATGTGGGATATTTTTATTAAAGCAATTTAGCAGGAGCAATGAAAAAGCAGATTCAAATAATATCAATTGAATATTAATATTAATATTATCTCTTCAGTGTAACTATAACCCATTAGGAGAGGAGCCAAGTCCAGTAGGAAACAATGGAAATGCAAATCCTCTTGCATGTATACTCTAACACAACAAAAATGAGCAGAAAAAAGTCAAAAATTATAAATCAAATTAGTGAGTCCACAGACCGAATCTTCAGATGATGTTGTCTGCTCATTGCGAGAACTAGAAGAAGACACAGCTCCAAATGTTCCTGGGTACCCCCTTTTATACTCATTTGTCAATTTGATTTGCATACCCCTCTCTCTCTCCCTCTCTCTAGACATCCAATCACAGATTCTGACATACAATCACTCAATGTCAGTCTCTCTGAATTTTCACCCGCTTTTAATGAGGACAAAGGTTACTTCATTAATATGAATTCATCACATTTTTTTTCTTTTCTATTTGCTGCTTTAATAAGAAAAGTCAATAATTCCATGTGAATGTTCAGTTACATATTAATATTCTCACTTCATGTCTTGTTCAATTTATGCTATTATCTTCAGTCAGATTTACCATTAGCTCAATCTCACATGAGCCTCCATTTCAACATGATCTTCTTTTAATTCATGTACAAAGGAATACTTTTTGTCACTTTTTCTCTTCAAAACTCTCTGTTTGTCAATCATAATATGGTCTCTTTTTTTAAATTAAATCATGCATGTTAAAGGCAGACATTGTTAAAATATTTGCTTAGTCATTTTGACCAAGCATGTCTGAGCAATGTGTTATGGTTGCATTTTTGCATTCTCTGCTGGTACAAACAAACCAAGCACAGAAGCACGTACACACACACAAACAAAATAATTATTTATTTATTTATTTTCATGATGGCGATCGTGGACCCTTCCCCATCATGTTCTTTTTCGTGTTCTTTTCTGGTTTCAGTAAGATGATATAACACTTTGGAAAAAAAATGCAAATCAGCAGTCCAAAGCTGGAGGCAAGAATAGCAAATATTTCTACAGCAACACTGAACTTCCCCGGAGAGCTGACATATGCTGGAATAAATGTGATCCACACTGCACAGAATATCAACATGCTAAAGGTGATAAACTTGGCTTCATTGAAATTATCAGGCAGTTTTCGAGCCAGAAAAGCAAAAATGAAACATAAGACAGACAAAAGTCCAATGTAGCCAAGCACAGCCCAGTAGCCCACAGATGTGCCCAGAGCACACTCTAAAGTGATCTTGTCTTTAAATTCCTTAAAATTCTTAAATGGAAAAGGAGGCGAAACTGTTAACCAAATGATACATATGATAACTTGTATAAGAGTAAAACTTGTAACACAGAGTCTCTGCTGTGTAGGTCCAAACCATTTCTGAACATTACTACCTGGACGTGTTGCCCGGAAAGCCATCAAAACAACCATTGTTTTCCCCAGAACACAAGAGATGCAGAGCACAAAGGTGATCCCAAAAGCTACATGTCGCAGCATGCAGGACCATTCAGAGGGCTGACCAATGAATGTCAGAGAACACAGGAAACATAATGTCAAAGAGAAGAGCAGCAGGAAGCTCAGCTCAGAATTGTTTGCCCTCACAATAGGAGTTTTCCTGTATTTGAAGAATATTAATGCCACACCAGTAGTCATGCATGTTCCAAATAAAGATGCAGCAGTCAGGAGTGCTCCCATAATTTCTTCATATGATAGAAACACTGCTTCCTTCTTTATGCACGTGTCTCTTCTTTCATTTGACCAAAATTCAGGGGGACATCTCAAACAGGTAACAGAATCTGCAAATTAATGTTAACACAATGTTAGAATTCTGGAGATTTACTAGATTTATGCGTTTGAATCTACTTTACAGCATATTATACTCACTAGCACACTAACTACAGTATTACTCTACATTGGTCAGGCTACTGCTAAAGCTACACAATGAGAAGATGAGAAAAAATGTGTTGACAATGCTTTTGCACAGTCAATATGAAAAATGGTAAATAAGTCACTTCAAACATCGTTGACCATTTTTCAGTAAAACTGACACTGTTTCTGAACAAACTGCAGCATCAAGAAATTACATGCTGTGGTATAAAGCAACTGGTGCTGGAACAACAGCGAAAGTTATGATAGATAGGGCAGGTTTTGAAGCAGGGAGTGTGCTCATATTATTCACAGTAGGCTGAAACAGCCCCATATTTCACTCTTCATTTGCTTTATGTATAGAAAAAAAGAGCATAATTATTCAAATTTTTTGAGGGGTTTCCTCAATGTTGCGAAAGAATGAAAAAATATGCTGGAACATGAACAGTAATATTGCTTGTAGTTCATTAAAGTTTTTTTATTGAAATATTACCACACCTGTAGTGTTGCTTATCTCTCCCTCTGCACATCTTATACAGTCATAGCAGCAAACAGGCCTTCCTTTCTGGAGAACCTTGCGTGTTCCTGGGGGACATTTCTCACTGCAAACTGACACAGGCACCTGCATGAATAAATGTACAATAATAACCATGGATAAACTGCATGTATGATGATCTTTACAATCATTTCTTAATTTTATATGCATATTTTATATTTATATGCATGAAGTTCAAATGTTTTAAAATAACACCTGGTTATAATTAATTCTTTATTCTTAATAAGCTTATTATTTGTACTCATTGTTTATTGATCACTCACCTGCTTTGAGTTTCTTGCCCAGATTAAAGAGTTATTTTGCAGAGTCAGCTGTTTGCCTGGAGAAAGTGATGCATCATAAAGGCCAACTGTCACAAACTCCACAATGCTGTTTTTTCTTGGCTGCCAGTTTATAATTTCATACTTTGCTGCTGGATCTCCATTCTCATCAAAGTAAACCTCATCTCCTTCTTTTGTTTTGAAGTAAATTTTTAGAATGCGCTGCAAAATCTAAGAAGACAGGCAGTCTGTTAATTTATTGAATCTCATTTTGTAACACAGACAGCACAACTGCTACTTTTTGTTTAAATGTAACCTCACCATGAATGGATCTAGTTGCACATTTTTCTCACATGTTTTATTACAATTGAGGATATTGTGAAGGGCATGGGCCACTGCATACACTCCTTTATATACATTGTTAAAGATAGGCATGAGTGACATATCAGTGAAACTGTTTTTAACTCCAGTAAGATCTTCATGTCCGGTACACTCTCTCGGATTTTCTGCTGTTGACTTCAACTCCTTGAACTTACAGTTAAATAATGCCTCCCAGAACTCAGTAAACAAATCATTAGATGAATTAAGAAGTTTCACATTCAGCATGAACTCCTTCAGGCCAGTGACGTGTGATTTGGGAATGGAAAGACCAATGGCACCATCCAGTATGTGATGTATATCCATTTCTGCGGTTTGAGAATCAAATATCCAAGACTCACTGCCTATCCACTGATAACCAGTGAGGTTGTTGAGAGAAAACTCATGTAATAGCACATCCATATCAAAGTGGGACAGAAAGCCAACAATCACCTTGGAGGTTGAAGCTTTTATAATGTCAATGATCTTTTGAATTTTTTCATAGGGATCTGTCCTAAAAAAAGATACAGAATATTCCAGACAGATGCCCAGCTGCTGTGCAGTTTCTGTGAATGTTGCCATGCCTTTATTTCCATAATCATCATTGGTTCGAATAGCTCCAACCCAAGTCCATCCAAAGTACTTTACTAAATAGACCAGGGCTCTGCTCTGGTAGTAGTCACTGGGTATTGTTCTGAGGAAGGATGGGTACTTGGTTTTGTCACTGAGACAAGCACATGTGGCAAAGTGACTCATCTAAGCAAAAAGAAAAAAAGAAAAGAAAGAGAGATTATAGTCACACTGACCATTAAAAATAGAAAAAAAATGTTGCACACATCCACATTTAATTTCAGTTTTCACTGTGTTAAGCACATTATATCCCTGCAAAGAGGGTTATCTAAAATGGAAAAATACAAAGAAAGCAGAACTTTTAAAGAGTCACATTTGTGTTTCCAGAAAAAAAAATATTTTTAGCTATTCTACCCACCATTGGTATATAAAATGGCCCAATTACGGTAGCTATTGCCATGCAAGGAGAGGAAGAAGTCTCTCCCATTATAGCCTGCACTTGTGCTGGTTTGGTACAAGGGGCCTCAGGTGCTGTGAAAATAATTTGATTACCATTCATCAAGGCTAGTGCAACTTTTATGCTTTGGGCAATGGAACCACAAGTATCATACATTTTATAGCCCAGAGAGACTCCTGGCAGTAGGTCTGTACTGTTATTAATCTCCTCAATGGCAAAAAGCATAGCCTGGGCGACCTGAAATTCCCTGAAATTCAAACTTCATTGAAAAAATGAAAAAGTTGACATAAAGACAATAGATTACTAACACATAAAATACTGAAATCAGTCAGTTATATGAAAATTGAAAAACAAGATAAAAGCAAGAAATAAAAGGATGAATTGTTTTATGTCTTAGATCATTTATCTATTTTAAATTTATTTTTATAATGTTATTTACCTCGTGCATTGAAGTGGCAGTGGTTTCTGCATGTAGGTATCCTTTCTGTCATTCCAGCTACTGTGAAAAGAGAACATCCCCCCCAGTATAATGTCCCCATCCCTAGATAACTGGGGATTCTCAGGATCCCCTCTTCGTATGCACACAGGTTCTTTTGCCTGAGAGAAAGATGCCACCAATAACAGTTGGAAAAGTGCCCACCCCTGTTCTGGCCACTTCTGTGTAAATGACATGCTGTCTGTAAAAAATAAACCACTGGGTGGCATTGCAAGTAACCTAGTCTAAGTGAAACATGCAGACTTTATTTATACATTTTGAAGCAGCAAAAATGAATAACAGAACCATCATGCTTCTTCTATGTGGAACAAAAGGAGGGGCCAGAGGAGTGGCCCTGCAAAACACTACTGAATTATTGTAAATGTCCTCTCTGTATTACCATGCCCATAAATTACCATAAATTCATTGTTTTCAACTTTCATTGATTCGGATGCAATATAATATTTATCATTTCAATAGGTCCATGTAGATTCGAGAAAATCAGACGTTTGTGAGCCTGATAAAGTTAGCCATATGATTTCCTTTCCTTTTACTTCAACATTTTCAATTGGTTTTTCAATTATTTGTACAATAGGCAAACAGGAAGAAAAATTTCAGACATGTTTTTATTCTGGTTTATACAGCTTTTGAGGAGTGAAGCTCTTCAGTTCAGTTTAACTCAGTTGATACCTAGTATGATACCTAGTAGTTCACTAAGCGTGAACCATGTCAGGCCCTGGTGCTGTCCAACTCTTCATACTGGAGACCCTGTCTTGGATATCTGCCACTGTGATGGTTACTGGTCCCTGTCTCAGATCCCCTAGCCACTGAGCGTATTTTAAGTCGCGTCCTTCTCCCATATGTTCTTTCAGTATTGTTCCGACTCCATCATCCTATCTTTCAAGTCAGTTCCTTTCGCACTGATGATGTCTTCCCCCTGACCTGTCATCCTGGCTACCCCTTACCATAGCATGTGCATTGTACCTTGTCAATCTCTAACGGTAAGTATACGGTAGGCTTGCTTAGTATTATTCTTATAATTCTCAATTCTTATAATTTGCTTTGTTTCTTGTTTCTTGCATTTTACACACCACTGTTCCTTGTGAAGTTTGCACACAAGAATTTCACTCACATGTACAGTGTACCAGTAATGTGAAGTGACAATAAAAGTGATTTGATTTGATTTGATCCTGGACAGGGAGGAACGCTGGTTTGAGCGGGAAGTCAAGGGAAGCCATTTACGTGAAAAGGGAAAGACCATCTCTGAATCAACTCTGAATTGTACTCATGGCCATTGATCATTGGTCTTTGATCAATGGTCGTTGATCAGTAGTTGTTGATCAATACAACTTTTGTAATAAACCATCAAGATTTCTATTGGACCCTATTACTACAAGACTGCTCACAGAAGTCTTACCACTACTTAATGCTTCAATCTTAAATATGATCAGTCTATCTCTATTAATGGGCTATATGCCCTAGTCATTTTTCAGGGCAGTAATTAAACTATTACTTTAAATGTCATCACGCGATCATTTGAACTAATTGAAGGCCAATCTCAAGCCTTCCTTTTTTCAATTATTTAAAAAAGATTAGTTGTTAAAGACCTAACTGATAATCTGCAGTGGGATAGTTTATTGAAAGAGTGATAGTCATGTTTCAGAACTCACCACAGTAAGGAAATAAACCTCGGCTCCTGGTGGCTTTCTCATGATGCATGTAGTGTTTTTTCTGCACACACTATGTGTTTATACACCACTCTGCATTTAATCATTAATTATAATGAATCTCTGACTCTCTTCCACAGGTTGTTTGTTAAAGAGTGTTTTTTCCTTATCACTGTCACCAGGTGGTTGTTGAATTGTTGGGGTTTTCTCTCCATTATTGCAGGGTCTTTACATTATATTATATAAAGTACCATGAAGTGACTGTTGTTGTGATTTGGCACTATATAAATAAAACTGACTTGAATTGAATGGAATTTTGATACATACACAGTCTTGGAGTCTGTCATTATTCACTTTTTATGGGTGCGCAAAATAACACAACGGAACATTCAGAATTTATCAAAACTTTATTTGTACAAATATTAATTAAGGGAAAGAAAAATGTAAAAAAAAAATCAACGGAACTTTTTACATGGAAAAGAAATTACAGATTTTGTTGGGAATATTTAATATACGATATAGAGCTTGTAGGAAGGACTATAGTTATTTGCTTCTTTCTTTCCTTCTTTCATGTAGTGAACCAGCATTTGTTTTTGAAACAATTAATTGCTGTGTTTTCTTAGATGTCAGTGGGTTTTGAATTATTTGAACAATATTTAAACTATAGAAAGGACAGATTCAATTTTGGTTTTTTTTTTTAGCAACCTCTCAGATCGTTCTTGAGGTCCCTTTACTCATCAGGTGTTTCTTTGTATTGTTTTCAGGTTTTAATAAAATAATGTAACACTTTGGCAAAAAAATGCAAAATAACATTCCATAGCTTGAGGCCAGAATAGCAAATATTTCCACAGCAACTGTGAATTTCCCAGGAGAGCTGACATAAGCAGGTATAAAGGTTAACCACACTGCACAGAATATCAACATGCTGAAAGTGATAAATTTAGCTTCATTGAAATTATCAGGCAGCTTTCGAGCTAAAAAAGCAAGTACAAAACATAACATAGCCAGCAGCCCTATGTATCCTAACACAGTCCAGAACCCTAGAGGTGATCCCAGGGCACATTCAAGTATAATTTTATCTTTGTAGTAGTTCATATTTTTGTAGGGGAATGGTGGATTTATTGCTAACCAAACTAAGCAAATCAAAATCTGTATGAGAGTGAATGCTAGAACACTCAGTCTTTGCTGTACAGGTCCAAACCACTTCTTAACATTACTGCCTGGAAGTGTAGCCTTGAATGCCATTACAACCACTATCGTTTTCCCCAGCATACAAGAGATGCAGAGCACAAAAGTTATGCCAAATGCTGTGTGTCGAAGCATGCAGGACCATTCGGAGGGCCGGCCAATGAAGGTCACAGAACACAGGAAACACAGAGTCAAGGAGAAGAGCAGCAAAAAGCTGAGCTCAGAGTTGTTTGCTCTGACAATAGGAGTGTGTCTGTATTGGAAAAATATTAGGGCTACAGTCATTGAGATGCACGCACCAAAGAGAGAAAAGGAGACCAACAGTATACCCAATAATTCTGTGAACGTGAGGAACTCAATAGCTTTCATTTCACAATTATTTCTCTCTTCATTGGACTTGAATTCAGGAGGGCATTTGTCACATTTCACTGCATCTGAAAACATAAATATCTTCATGATGTACACCACATACATCTTTAAATAGACCAGTAAAGTGCTGGCAGTGATTTTGCCCAACAGAAACACAATGAGCACAAGAGTAAAGGCTAGAAATCCAGCTGTCTCACTTGTAGTGTTGCTGAACTCCCCATCAGCGCAGGTGATGCAATCAAAACAGCAGATTGGCTTGCCCTTAACAAAAGCCTGACGGGTCCCAGGCAAACAACTCTTACTGCAAACAGACCTTGGCACCTGCATTATAGGGACAATATTAAAAACAATTTACTTCCAGATTTACAATTGTATACATTTAGTGTGATTGTAAAAGATCAAGCGTCAGAACTTTAGGGTTAGAAAGGAACAGTATTATCTGTGTTGTTTTACCTCGAAATTCTCTCCTGCCCAGATGGCTCTCACACCTGCTTTCATCTTAAACTCCTGACCCTCAGGCTGGGATGCATCATAGTAACCAATTGTCTTAAAAAGTATGTAACCTTTTTCACCCATCTGCCAGTTCACCAATGCATAACGTGCCACAGGTTCACCTAACTCATCAAAGACCACTTCTTCACCAGTCTTAGTTGTAAAATTGACCTTGGTTAGGTAATGCAGTACCTACAGACAAACATTAATGTTATCTGACTATGTAACAATAGTCATTAAAAATAACATTTTGCATTTAGACACAGTAGTTTCTTTTTATGTTTACCTGCCATGGTTGTACATTTTCCGTATCAGCACAAGTATTGTTCTTAAAAGGCTCCCTTTCATCTTTGCAAGTAAATAGCATATGTAGAGCATGAGCAACAGCATATGTGGCTTTGTACACATTATTTAGCAGGCTGGCATCTGACACATCTGTGAAACGTGTCTTCACATGCAGGAGAGACTCCTTTCCAGTGCAGGCTATTGTCAGATCTTCAGCATGAGTCTCTGTTTGAGGAGACAGGTTGCACCTGAACACTGTCTCCCACAATTCCACAAGGCCCTGATTCCCAGGTACGGTGGAAGGCCTGCTGCTGGCTAGGAACTCTTGCAGTCCAGGAATGTGAGCATTTAATGCTGCAAAGCCAACTGCCCCCTGAACCACAGCGTAATTTACTGGAGAGGCAATATAACGGTATGTGATCCAGCCTTCACTCCCAACCCACTGCAGGCCTGTCACATTTTGAGCATGAAGCTCTTTAAAAAGTATGTCAAGGTCTGTGCCATCAGCAAATGCCACTATTACCTTAGAGGTGGATTTCTTTATAATATTTACCACATCTAAGAACCACTTCCTTGGATTAGTTCGGTAAATGGCCACTGAGTACTCAACACACACACCTTCCCTTTCTGCTGCTTCCAAGAAAGTGGCCATACCACCATTCCCATAATCATTATTAGTTCTGATAGCTCCTACCCAGGTCCAGCCAAAATGTTTCACAAGCTTTGCTAATGCTTTGCTTTGGTAAATGTCACTAGGTATGGTTCTAAAAAAAGAAGGATAGTCTCTTCTGTTGCTAAGACATGCACAAGAAGCTGAATGACTGATCTGGAAAACAATAACATGGTTAAATGTCATATTGAGCATTGAAGACATTTAATGAAGATTATTGAATCTCAGGAAGTTTATGTGTGCATTGAGCATGCATGCCCCCAACACTCACCACGGGTATATGGAATGGTCCCATGGTGCGTGCAATGCCTATCGTGGAGGTGGATGTGGTTTCTCCTATGACAGCATGTACGTTGGAAAGTTTGTTACAGCTCCCTGCTCCACTTTCATATCTATTCATCAAGTTTAGTGATGCCCTAATAGACAAAGGTATACTGGGGCAGGAATCAAAGATCCTATAACCAAGTGTCACTCCTGGCAGCAGCCCTGAGCTGTTATTAATTTCTTCTATAGCAAACATCATAGTGTATGCATACTGAAGCTCTCCTGGGTCCAGTCTGGACAAAGAAGAAGGACCAAAGTTTTCATAGCAGAAATAAGCAAAGAGGAAGATTATATTTAAAATATAAACAAACAACCCATATTGTAATAGGATTTATAGATAAATTATTTCATCCCAGTCTTACCCTTCACACTGTATTTTTCCTGGATTGACTTCAAAAGTTGGATAAACAGTGATGGGGTTCTGATGGAAAGAAAAAATTCCTCCAATGTTGATTTCTCCCTCCTTAGAAAACTGAGACAGTTCTTTTGTCCCATAGGTCTGACACACAGGCTTCCCTTCTCTCACAGCCAGACAGGAAAGAAGTAGTAGGTTGGCTATCAGCAGCATAGTTCCTCAGCTGAATGCTTCCTAACAAATGCTCAAAGATAAGCCTCCTCAACACTGCTTTTAATATGACTTTTATGTCACAAAGCCACAGGGACTTATGGGTGACAGCTGTGTTTATTGTCTTTGTCTCTACCAATGATATTGGTTCTGCTGTGACTGACCAGTGAATAGGGATGTTAATGGGCTTAGAGGGCCTCCTACGAAAGTAATATCTTTTCATTCAACATAACCACTCTTTATACTAAGTTATTATTGTTTATTACATATTCCATCTGTGGTTCACATTTTAACATCGTACTAAAGAGTAAAACATAAACAAATGCAATACATATTTGAATTACTGGTTTCCAGGACCAATATATAAAGTAATAAATTGATCAATGATTGTATACAAATTAAAATAAACAAATCTTAAAGATGGAGTAAGCAAACCCTTGTGCATTTATTATTTTTTAATGGTTTCTCCCCATCATATGTCTTTTTGTATTTCTTTCGGGTTTCACTAATAAAATATAACATTTTGGAGCAAATATACTGAAAAATAACCCAAAGCTTGAGGCCAGAATAGCAAATATCTCTACAGCTACAGTAAATTTACCAGGAGAACTGACATATGCTGGGATAAAAGTGACCCAGACTGCACAGAATATCAACATACTGAAGGTGATGAATTTGGCCTCATTAAAATTATCAGGCAGCTTTCGAGACAGAAAAGCAAGGATAAAGCATAGCAAACTGAGAAGTCCTATATATCCTAAAACAGCCCAGAATCCTAAAGGTGAACCTAAATTACACTCTAGTATAATCTTTTCAGTGGCATGGACTGTGTTTTTGTAGGGGAATGGTGGAGCAAAAATTAACCACAGCACACAAATCAGCAGCTGGAGTAAAGTAAAGCTGAGCACACTTGTTCTCTGAAGTGCAGCAGAACACTGAGGAACTGTTTTTGCTGGCCTTGTAGCCTTAAAGGCAATCACCACTGTTATAGTTTTAGCCAAAATGCATGACATACACAAGGCAAAGCTTGCGCCAAAAGCTGTGTGGCGTAGCATGCATGACCACTCAGTAGGCTGGCCAATGAAGGTCAGAGAACACAAGAAACACAGAGTTAAGGAGAAGAGCAGCAGGAAGCTCAGTTCAGAATTACTGGCTTTGACAAGAGGTGTGTGACGAAACCGAAAGAAAACACATGACACTGCCAATGTTAAACTTGCTCCAAACAATGAGAAAGCGGCGAGTAGGCCCCCCATAGTTTCTCCAAAAGACAGGAACTCAATCACCTTTGGAACACAGTGGCTGCGATCTTCATCCGACCAGCACTCCAGCGGACATAGTAAACACACTGCAGAATCTGAGTAGAAAGTGTCAAACATAAAAAAGTATTTTGATACACCTAATACTGAAATAAACACTTCCTAGTAATGTATCAACTTATTAACACTTTTTTACATAGTAAAAATGACAGGAAATTTTCTACACACTGTTTGAGTTGCTAATCTCTCCAGCAGCACAGGCAATACAGGAAAAACAGCAGATGGGTTTGCCTTTAATTGCAGCCTGGCGGAAACCTGGCGGACAGCTCTCACTGCAGACAGACAATGGCTTCTGTAACAACACCACAACTCAAAGGTCACAGTTTGTTCCTCTTGTAATCCACATACTGAATTTAGATTGTTCAATTTATTTCACATTAATAATATTGAAGAAAGAAAAACATACAAACATGCATTTAACCTTCAGACCATTATTTTACTCATTATTCTGCATCAGAGGGGAAAATTAACATAAAAATAGTTCTGAAGCTGTTATGTTAACATTGTTATTGAAAATTAACATTGAAAATTAAGGATTATACATATCTGTGTATGTGGGAGAGATTGTTTTTATTTGCTAAAGTTCAATATTAAAAAACTTTCTGAATGACAGTTTTTATTAATAAAATTTTAATTTTAATCAACCTGCAAAATAAGTATTAAATAAATATTCCTTGCTCTCAAATAGACTTACCATTCGGGATTCAGAAACCCATGTTATATTGATTCCATTCACGGCAAGCTGACTTTCATTTGGTAGTGAAGCATCATAGCTCCCTACAGCCACAAAAATTATATCTCCTGCTTGGTTTCTCTGCCAGTTCACAAGTTCATACATTGCTGAAGGGTCTCCATTTTCATCAAAATATACTCTTTCTCCCGACTGAAGAGTGAAATTGACATCTTGGAGGTGTTTCACAATCTACCAATCCAAAACGAGGGTTGGTAACTTAGCATATATAGAATTCTAGATCAAATAAATACTTTTTCTACGATTTTGTAAGGTAATGTCTTACCTTTTTTGGCTCTAAATGATCCTTCCATATACATGACTGATTCATGGCTTTAGCACTTTGACCACAATTTAACAAGTTATGCATAGCATGAGCTATGGCATACACAGCCTTGTACACATTGTTAGATATCCTTAGTTGTGATACATCCGTAAAAGGATTGTTTATGTCCTCTAACTTCTCAGAGCCAGAGCACTGAATCTGACCAGGCAGCCTGGATTGAAAACTGCAGCCAAAAACCGTTTCCCAGAACTCTCTTAGCACACTATTCTGAGGATCCTGACTTGGGTTAACCTGTAAAAGAAATTCTCGCAGGCCTGCAATCTTTGCCTTTTTGATAGTGAAGCCCAGAGACCCTGTCAGTATGCCAGAGTACCTCTTAGTAGTCAAATGACTTGCTGTTATCCACGATTCACTGCCCACCCACTGCAACCCAGTCAAGTTCTGCTTCAGAGCTTCCTCCAGCAAAATGTCCATCTCACCCTGGGCAAGAAAGGCAATCAAAACTCTTGCACTGCCACTACGAATCACTTCAATCACCCTTGCAACCTCCTCACTAGAGTCAGTCCTTGAAATGGCCTCTGAATATTCAACACAAACCCCTTCCTGACTTGCTGCTGTGATAAAAGTTGCCATCCCATTGTTGCCATAATCATTGTCACTTCTGACTGCCCCAACCCATGTCCATCCAAAATATTTTACCAGTTTTGCCAGGGCCCTGCTCTGATAGTAATCACTGGGGATGGTTCTGAAGAATGAAGGGTAATCCTTTCTGTTACTCAGACAAGCACATGTGGCAAAATGGCTGATCTGAAATGAAGTAAAAGAGAAAAACAAAAACAAATTGACAAGTAAGTGGGAAGAGATTTACAGTTGGGTCTTCAGAGACAAAACAAAATGTTGTTTCTGGCTTGTAACTAAATTTAATGTAAAGCTTGGAAGCCTTAAATCTAAGATTCACATAAACCTGTAAGTGACCAAAAAAGTTACTAAACTTCAATTTTTGGAGAGAGTCACATTATAAAAAATTGACACAAATATTATAAATACTTACTACTGGTATTTGGAAGGTCCCACAAATTTGTAGCATCACAATGGTTGAGGAAGACTCAGAAGCTCCAATGATGACATGAACAGATGAATGACTGCTGCAGGTTTTCTCTGCTGTCCTTTCCTGTCCATTTAGTAAACCCATCACTGCACGTGTTGAAGGCAGTGTTGAACCACAGCTGTCAAATATCTTATAACCAACTGAAATATTAGGCAGTAAAGTGCTGCTATTGTTGATCTCTTCTACTGCAAAAATCATTGTTTGGGCAAAACAAAATTCTCTCAAATTTATCCTGAAAAGAGTAAAAAAAAGTGTTTTAAAAAGTGTAATGTAAAGCTCTTCAAGTCATGAACCCTGCAAAGGGAAAAAAGACAAACCTGGAGCATGTGAGAGTTTCTGGAGTATGAGTCAGGGAGAACGAAGGCTTTGAGATTTGGCTATGGATAGAAAAAGCTCCTCCAATAGTAATATCCCCTTTCTTAGTCAAAAGAGGAACCTCTGGACTTCCCAGCATTTCACAGAGAACAGTATTTTCCTCTGCTCTGCAGACTCCCATAAATAAACCCCAAAATAACACTCTGAATGTGCAGTCATACATCTTTTACAGACAACCACACTCATGCATGTACAGCCCTGTACTCTGTTTTGATATTACTGACCAAGCATGTGTATTCTTTAATGGGCAGAGCTTTATAGAGCTATAATTGATGAAGCCTGAGGTCCTCCTATCATATCACAGTATGACATACATTGTCACACTGTTTTGCGATTTTTATGGGAGACAGCTTTTTTTTTTTGAGTCACCCTTACCAGAAAATGCATATATTTTAAGCTGTCTTCTTTGGAAACATTTGATATAATAATAGTGTAAATTGTTTTGTAAATTGTGTAAATTGTTATAATAGTGGTAATTGAAACGATTTAATAATTTAAAAACATTAAATTTTTGAATGACACAAGACTCCACGTGGGACCATACAACTCAACACACACAGAGCTAGATATTCTAATTCAGCTGCACAGTTTTCTTTATTAATTGATGGTTCAAAACAGGAACCATTTGGCAGTGTGATAAAATCAACACAATTTAAAATAAATACTTAATACTTAAACAGCTGTCAAACTTCTATTTAAGATATTTTAGGTGGCAACATTCCATAACCTTTGTGGTAACTAAATAAAGACTCTAAACAAGACATATATGTAAATATTTGTTTTGTAAACACACTCACACACTCACACACTTATATAGACTGATTAGTAACCCACTGGCAACCAAAAGTTGCTAGTGAAATCTGAAATTCATGAGTAGTTACTGGAGATTGCTAGCAGTCATGAAACTGGTCACAAACCGTTATGGCACTGCAGCATACGTAGCTACGGCTGGCTAGTTCCCACATTTGAAAGTTAGTATGAACGATAAAGATAAGCAAGTGACTTGCCAAGCTCTAGTTACACTGGGAAAAGGGTGAAGCAAACCAGTATGGGGCGTCGTTTGTAAACTGAAACATGCTGAAATTAACGGCAAAATTTTTCCACATATAGCTTAAAACCTTACAAAAACATGTTTTTTCGAGTCACTTTTACAACATTTACTAAAACATTTGTAACTTTTTATATTTAAAACACAATTTTAAATGTTAAATCTACATGTTAAATACTAAATCTAAATATTGTATTTAAATTTAAATGTTAAATCTAAATGTTACGGGAAACTAAATATTTAGCTAACATGCAAATTTATTGTACAGGTCAACAGAAAACCAAAATAAAAGCTTTACAAAAACCTCCGGCGCTAAAGTGTGCCGGTAGTGGTCAGGTTGTTTGTCTGCTCTTGCCTGACAGTCACATCTAACCGCCATGGGCTGCTTCACTTCTTGCCTACCAACATGTCCAGCGATTTAGCTGAAAACATCGAAAGAGCCATTTTGTTGGCCATCCAAAGGTTCAGCAGTAGTCACACTAAGCAACTGCAGTGTCCACTTTACAATCACCGCAGCATATGTCCAGCTAAATCTCTGGACATGCTGGTAGTTAATTTCAGCATGCTTCAGTTTACAAACGGCGCCCCATAAACCAGAAACAGAGAACATTTACCTTTAAAGTTTTACCTCTTGAAACATGTTGATTATAGTTATGAAGCACAACCTTTACTTTGAGGGCAAATATTCTACATTTCTGGCCTGCATCACACTTTTTCAGGTTTCGCTGTATGTCTGAGAGTACATGGTAAATGACTACTAACAGGTTGCTGCGTTTGATTCAAAATGTGGGTGACTGTGGCAATCAGCTAGAGAAAAAAGCAATCACAAGGAGCTTTACAACTGAAATCATGTTTATAAGTGAGTACAAAATGTATTGTTGACATCTTTGGACTTTATTGTAACTCGTTCACATAGATACTGTAGTTAGTTGCATAGCCACTGTGACTGACAGGTGTCCTGACAGCAGTGGTGAGTGAAATGTTAGCATTATTATAGCATTAACACAGAAGTCACATTAATCTTGAGGTTTTAAAATGCAGTCCAAAACTAATGGGTGACATCATGGTATCATAGTGGCGATGTCTATGGCTGACATTTTTTCTCTCTTTTCTCTCTGTGTGGACATGTGTGTGAGATGGTATCGTAGAAACCCATACTTTATCCACAATAGCGTAAACAAATTTTAAACAGATTTTGTACAATATCCCAATATTTTCAGAATTGGGCTTGTATGATAAATACTAACACTGAATATGGTCCGTAAACTGTTGTCTGATATACAGTGGGGCAAAAAAGTATTTAGCCAGCCACCTATTGTGCAAGTTCCCCCACCTAAAATGATGACAGAGGTCAGTAATTTGCACCAGAGGTACACTTCAACTGTGAGAGACAGAATGTGAAAAAAAAAATCCATGAATCCACATGGTAGGATTTGTAAAGAATTTATTCGTAAAGTAGGGTGGAAAATAAGTATTTGGTCAATAACAAAAATACAACTCAATACTTTGTAACACAACCTTTGTTGGCAATAACAGAGGTCAAACGTTTACTATAGGTCTTTACCAGGTTTGCACACACAGTAGCTGGTATTTTGGCCCATTCCTCCATGCAGATCTTCTCGAGAGCAGTGATGTTTTGGGGCTGTCGCCGAGCAACACGGACTTTTAACTCCCGCCACAGATTTTCTATGGGGTTGAGGTCTGGAGACTGGCTAGGCCACTCCAGGACTTTCAAATGCTTCTTACGGAGCCACTCCTTTGTTGCCCGGGCGGTGTGTTTTGGATCATTGTCATGTTGGAAGACCCAGCCTCGTTCCATCTTCAAAGTTCTCACTGATGGAAGGAGGTTTTGGCTCAAAATCTCACGATACATGGCCCCATTCATTCTGTCCTTAACACGGATCAGTCGTCCTGTCCCCTTGGCAGAAAAACAGCCCCATAGCATGATGTTTCCACCCCCATGCTTCACAGTAGGTATGGTGTTCTTGGGATGCAACTCAGTATTCTTCTTCCTCCAAACACGACGAGTTGAGTTTATACCAAAAAGTTCTACTTTGGTTTCATCTGACCACATGACATTCTCCCAATCCTCTGCTGTATCATCCATGTGCTCTCTGGCAAACTTCAGACGGGCCTGGACATGCACTGGCTTCAGCAGAGGAACACGTCTGGCACTGCGGGATTTGATTCCCTGCCGTTGTAGTGTGTTACTGATGGTGACCTTTGTTACTTTGGTCCCAGCTCTCTGCAGGTCATTCACCAGGTCCCCCCGTGTGGTTCTGGGATCTTTGCTCACCGTTCTCATGATCATTTTGACCCCACGGGATGAGATCTTGCGTGGAGCCCCAGATCGAGGGAGATTATCAGTGGTCTTGTATGTCTTCCATTTTCTGATGATTGCTCCCACAGTTGATTTTTTCACACCAAGCTGCTTGCCTATTGTAGATTCACTCTTCCCAGTCTGGTGCAGGTCTACAATACTTTTCCTGGTGTCCTTCGAAAGCTCTTTGGTCTTGGCCATGGCGGAGTTTGGAGTCTGACTGTTTGAGGCTGTGGACAGGTGTCTTTTATACAGATGATGAGTTCAAACAGGTGCCATTCATACAGGTAACGAGTGGGGGACAGAAAAGCTTCTTACAGAAGACGTTACAGGTCTGTGAGAGCCAGAGATTTTCCTTGTTTGAGGTGACCAAATACTTATTTTCCACCCTAATTTACGAATAAATTCTTTACAAATCCTACATGTGAATTCATGGATTTTTTTTTCACATTCTGTCTCTCACAGTTGAAGTGTACCTCTGGTGCAAATTACTAACCTCTGTCATCATTTTAAGTGGGGGAACTTGCACAATCGGTGGCTGACTAAATACTTTTTTGCCCCACTGTACCTTGTACTTTTCTGTCAGTGAGGCTGTACTGTGTCCAACAAACTTGATCAGTGCTGAGGAGTGATTGTTTTTAAAAGGTTGAGTGTGAACAGGTCATGCCTGAGAAAGAGGCCTGGTTCACAAGTGCATACTGCAATATTTGAAAAAATTACTTTTAACATATTAAACACAGAACTCAGTTCAGAACTGATTCAATTTAATTTTATTTATATAACAGCAATTCACAATAACAGTTGCTTCAAGGTGCTTTATATTATAAGGTAAAAAGACCCTGCAATAATCCAACAATTTGCAGGATCAGGTTCAGGTTTATGTGTTTTTTCAAGCATTTTTATTTTGTAATGACAAAGCTTTTTGACTCATGTGTACATGATAAAGGTTTGCAAATCAGAAGGCATTGTCTATACTGTAGACTATACCTATGCTAATAATAAAGTGTGACAAGTAGTTTTTTTTAGTTTAATTTATTCATATTAAACTAAAGAACGTTATATTCACTTAATTCCCAATTTAATAATGAACCAAAAAAAGTGTATCAAATTTTTATTACACATTTTTATTGTTGATTGTTATTGTTAATATTACTGACAGTGTTAGAATTAGTACACTATAAAATTATCAAAATCAATACAAAAAAGAAAACTCTACATTCTACAGAAAACATCGTACATTCACTTTGTACAATTTTTTGAAGATTTTTGAAAAACTAGAAAATACAAATACAATACATGTGAAAATGAATGTCACACCAAAACGTAAGGGTAAGTAGTGAAATCAAAAAGTATACGACTAAATGCATTTGAAATAAAACTGGTGCCTTGATTTATTTTGATTGTATTTTTCCCATCAAATGTTTCTTTGTGTTCAGTTCAGGTTTAATTACAATAATATAGCATTTTGGTGCAAAAATACAAAAGAGTAGCCCATAACTTGATGCCAGAATAGCAAATATTTCCACAGCAACTGTGAATTTTCCAGGGGAGCTGACATAAGCTGGTATAAAGGTTAACCACACTGCACAGAATATCAACATGCTGAAAGTGATAAATTTAGCTTCATTGAAATTATCAGGCAGCTTTCGAGCTAAAAAAGCAAGTACAAAACATAACATAGCCAGCAGCCCTATGTATCCTAACACAGCCCAGAAACCTACAGGTGATCCCAGGGCACATTCAAGTATAATTTTCTCTTTGTAATGATTCATATTTTTGTAGGGGAATGGTGGGTTTATTGTTAGCCAAAGAATGCAAATCAATACCTGTATGAGAGTGAATGCTAGAACACTCAGTCTCTGCTGTACAGGTCCAAACCATTTCATGACATTACTCCCTGGAAGTGTAGCTTTAAAGGCCATCAGTACTACTATTGTTTTCCCCAGAATACAAGAGATACAGAGCACAAAAGTTATGCCAAATGCTGTGTGTCGAAGCATGCAGGACCACTCGGAGGGCTGACCAATGAAAGTTAGAGAACACAGGAAACACAGAGTCAAGGAGAAGAGCAGCAGGAAGCTCAGCTCAGAATTGTTGGCCTTTATCAGTGGAGTGTCCTTCTTGATTAAGAATAGAGCAGCCACTATCAAATTAAGGAGAACACCAAAGAAAGTAAAAAACACAATAATCTTTCCCATAAATTCTGTGAAGGAAAGAAACTCAACATTTTTTAATATACATGCATCTCTGTTTTGATTGGACCAATATTCTCCAGGACACTTTTTGCAGTCATTAGAATCTGTAATGAAAATAGTGTTGCCGTTATTGGTATTAAATCAGTGTAACTGTAAATCAGTAACTGTACCACAGAAGACTTAAACATGACACATAAAATGTAGAAAGCAAACAGTGTATGCACGTTGCTGTAATTCAGGACTGTGATACCTGTGGTGTTGCTGATTTCTCCTTCTGCACATGGCATACAGTCATAGCAGCAGACTGGCTTTCCTTTTTGAAGAACTTTATGTGTTCCTGGATGGCAGCTGACACTGCACACTGAGACAGGCAACTTCAGATCCAATAAAGAGGAATATGTGAAAGTTTTTGAAGAGACGCATTTTTAACTGTTGTTTTATCAGTTAAAATATTTACCTCTTTGCTTCCTCCAGGCCACACAATGGCTTCCGTTTTAAGAACAAACCTCTGACCAGGAGGTAGAGAAGCATCATAATAGCCAACTGGTATAAACTGAACAGATCCATCTGGTCCATGCTGCCAGTTTACCACCTCGTACCTGGCAGCAGTTGCTCCAGTGCTGTCAAACCACACTCGATCCCCATTCTTAATAGTAAAGTTCACTTGCTTTAGGGACTCCACTACCTGAAGACCAGAAAACTAAACTGTGTCATATATTGCCATTATATTAATATCACTATTTTGATGTACAAAACAAAGAAAAGTTTAGTCATTAGTTTAGTTTACCTGCCTATGAGTAACATGAACTTTCTTGTCACACCCTTGAATGTTTGAGCACTTTAGGATATTATGCAGAGAATAGGCTACAGCATAGACTGCTTTGTAAATGTTACTGGAGTATCTCAGCTCTGCCACATCATCATCATAATCTATCAGCTCCATTAGATCCTGATTTTCTTTGCAAAATGTAGTATTTATCATACTGTCCTGGTTTGCCTCCTTACACTGAAATTCTGTCTCCCAAAAGCCTTTGACTAAAAAATCTTCCATGCCACTGATATTAGCCTTTTGCACTGCAAAGCCCAGTGAGCCTCCCAATACAGCAAAGCTGGTAGGAGTCACAAGGCTGTTAGCAGTAATCCAGGCCTCCACTCCAATGAATTGTCTGCCAGTGATGTTGTGCAGACTCAATTGCTCCAGAAGGTTGTTCATCTCTACATGGGCCAGGAAACCAACAATAACCCGGGCAGTGCTCTTACGGATCACATCAACCACTTTTAGAAGTTTTTCTGGTTCTGCCCTGTGAAACCTCTCTCTGTATTCCACACATACTCCTTCTTCTTGGGCCGCAGCGAGGAAGATAGCCATGCCATTGTTACCATAGTCACTATCACTATTGACTGCTCCAACCCAGGTCCAGCCAAAGTGCTTGACCAGTTGAGCGAGGGCTCGACTTTGATAAAAGTCACTGGCAATGGTTCGAAAAAAAGAAGGATATTCTGTCCTGCTACTCAAACACTCACAAGTAGCTGAATGACTTATCTGAGTACACACAATAGAAAGATGCAAGAAAGAGAGACAGAATAAGGAAAGTTTACATTTCATATGCATACATGGAATATCCATCAACATCCCTCTTACCACTGGTATTTTAAATGGTCCAGTAGTTTGTGACAGAACAATGGTTGAAGAGGATTCAGACTCCCCAATAATAGCATGCACAGCTGATTGGCCAGAGCAGCTCTTTCCCAGCATCCATTCATCACCATTAATCAGGGCCATAACTGCACGCATTGAGGACAGTGTTGAGCCACAGTTGTCATAAATACGATATCCAATAGAAACATTGCGAAGAAGAGAACTGTTTTTGTTTATTTCCTCAATAGCAAATATCATCGTCTGTGCAAATCGAAACTCCCTAAGGTTGACACTGAGAAATGACAAGGAAATATAAACTTGTGTTTACTGTCACAAAACTCAGTATTTTTGTTAATAGCATAAAATTACCTGGAACACCTGAGGCGTTTGGGTTTCTCTGTAAAGACAAGTGAAGGCGATGTTATTTTGCTGTGGATGGAAAAGGCTCCACCGATCATAACATCTCCTTCTTTTGACATCATAGGAAACTCTGGACTCCCCAGTATTTGACACAGAGAAGCTTTCTCCTCTACAGTTTGAAATGCAAAAAATCCAATGAACACTAGCCCTGTTATCAATGACAACATCTTCTATGTATGCATTATGGTGGGAAAAAGCTACTCTTGTCTGGGTTAGAGCAGAATTTTATCTTAGACCATGGCAGGATACGTTAGTTTTTACCAACCAATCAGAGACAGGAAAACTTTCATTGGGCCTCGTCATGATATTATGTGTTGATAATGATTTGTTACAATTTTAGGTTTTTTAGATTTCCAAATTTATATTAAACAAATGAAACAAATTATAACTTCAGACCAACAAACATAAAGTCCAGTGGATATCAATGCATAATTATACACAATTTGAGGATTTAACATAAAATATTAGATAAAACTTGTGCATTTTGAAAAAAAATCCATAAATACTTAAAATTTTAATTTAATCCCACTATGCAAAGTGATGTCAGAGTAACCTTTTTAATATGTCACTTTTGGACATCCAGTTTTGGTCCACTGGAGGGGTTGTTTTGTAATGCCAGGTGACATTTTTTTCTCAACGTCTACAGAACATCTAGTGTAGATGTCTGTAGGACCTCCATGTACAGGCTATTTATAGTCAAACTGTGGTTGTTGTGGACATCTTCTCAATGCCAAACTTAACAAAACTTAGCCTAAAGCCTAAAGCCTGTTTAAATGTTGTTTTTATACTGTTGTTATCCGGTCTTTAAGTCTGACGTCACTAGCCGTGTCTGGGCTCAAACTCCAGGTCCATAAATCAAATGATCACTGTGGCATCACTGAGAGCTGAAAAACTGTCTAAAGTTTTTCATCTGTAATAAAATGATCAGTGTTCTGCTCTACCAGGTGTAACAATTGAGTTTAACATCCGGGCATCCATGAAAACGGAATTTATGACATTTAACGGAGTTAGAAATTAGCAGAAAGTTAGCTCGCTAGCTTCCATCTAAATACTGACTGATGGATTTTGGAAACAAATTCAAACGTACGGCTCTTCTATCACATCCAACATAAATGAAGTCAGAACAGCAGTGACGTTTGTAGGGTTACTGAAGTTTGGCTAGCTGGTATATAATGATTTGCTACGTGACCGCTAGTGACACAGCTATGTGAGCATAATAATAATAATAATAATAATAATAATAATAATAATGGATTGGATTTATATAGCGCTTTTCAAGGCACCCAAAGCACTTTATTCATTCACTCTGGCATTCACACACACATAATATAAACAAGCTAACTTTTTTCCACTCGATAAAAGTTAACGTGAGTGTTCTCGGTGGTCAGGAACAAATGTAATCGCATGGCAGGATGCTGTAAAAGGACCAAACTTCAGCCAGGAGAACAACTGAGATAATCCATCCATAATACAAGGTTAGTCATTCATATACTGCTGCATGGGCTGGGCTGTAGTTACATCCTAAGGTTTTAAAAACTGAGCTTAAATAAATGATTAGCAGTAATGAAAGCCGAGGGAGGTCAACAGTGATCACTGACTGTTTTAGGAGCTTTTTGAGATTAAATAGAAGAAAATACATAACATTAAACATGTTAACAACACAAAAGCCATATTAAACACAGACTACTTTAGGCCCGGAAGCAGGATTCGTCACGTCATCACTTAAAGACCGGATAGTGTCAGTAGTCACATATTTTCAGAGGGTAAAGGACATGTTTTCTATAGACTACCAGTTAATCTTTTTGTTGCTTTGTTTACACTTTTGTATCCGTCTATAGCTATCATTTGTGGCTGAGACAATCAAATGAAGTTATTGGAAAATGATCTGGAACAGTATGCCACCTTCTGAAATGGGTCTAGATCATAACATTTATGTACAAAGAAATGCAGAGTGATCAGTGCACATCTCCAAGATGCCGCAGGCTCTTGAAGCTAAAACAAAAGTGAGCAGCTGCTCGGTGGACATGTCCCCAGCTTCTCACAGTTTGGAAAATGTGCGCGTTGACAAAGACTGTCGAGCAGATAGTCCAGTTCATACATATACACTTTCACAAACTTCTCCTACTTGTCATTGCAACTTCTCTACCAATCACAACCATGTTCACTTCCTCTTACAACCATAAGCTCTTTGTAATAAAACACATTTGTAATTAAAAAATGATTTAAAAAAATGTATAAATAATGTACATTTCCTGCACCTGTCATAGACACATAATGTCCAGAAATATTACCCAGTCCAAAGCTCAAACGTTGAACATCATATTGACGTCCAAGTTTGGACGTCCAAGATCTGGACCTGCTTTGGACATTAATCCATGACCAGAATTGATGGACCCAATATAGATATGATGTTTAGTGGGATTTGATTTATGAGTAAAATGTACTATTTGGCTATTTTCACACAGAGTTATGGCCAGCAGGCCTTGATTTCAAAATGTAGAGATGATGAATGCTACCGTATGTTTAACTTGAAAGTGTTCAGATACCCTTTCTTTCATTCAGTTTATTTTATTTTATACATATGATTGTACACACTCTGTTTGCTGTAATGAAAATAATGAGAATATATGTCTTCAAAAAACAATTACAAGAGTATTTTATCCATACATGTATTTGTGAATATCTTCAATTATACCCGATTTACTTATTCCACTGTATTAACAGTGTTCCAATAACCGCAGTGCTAAAACAATAATATATAGATCCATATCATTGCAAATGAAAAACAGAAGTTTACAAGTGAATTAAACACAGACTTGTGAAAACACAAGTAATACCATATCTTGTGTAACTGTAGCTCAATAAGATTACATTTTTAGAGTTAGTTAATTTATACATCAGTGTACATACAGTTCCTCAAAATGTAAAGGTATGAAAAGTGGGGACCATAATTAAATATAGTATATGGTTTGCAGTTGTTCATCTTGGGGACTTATACAAACAAGGCACTTCCATTTTGCAGGGCTTCAAAATGCTGCAAAGTTTTAATATTGACTATTTTAGATCACATAGGAAATTTGTGTTCCAGCATACAAATGGTAGTATTACTGCTGAACACTGTCATAACCGTGTACATTATTCCTGGTAATGTGACCCAAATATCTGCCTTTTTCATTACACTTAATATTGTAACATGACATACCAAGTAAGTCATTTTTTTCAGAAAACAACTAGTGCAGTAGTTTTCGATAGTAACTATTGTTTTTTTGTAAACTGTTATGAACAGTTGGGGAAGATGATTTGAAAGTCTTTTTGACTAACAAAACCTCAGCTGGATGAACATAGTGATGTGGAATCCTACATCTAGTAATCTAGAAATCTGGGCTAATATGTTGTTGTTTTTTTAATCGGTCAATTTCTTTCTTTCTTTGTTCTGTCTGCTTTGAACAGAAAGTTTGAATGTGAAATAAAAACAAAAGAAACAAACAAAAAACAACATTATATATTGCATGGGGATTTACACATAATCATTCTTGATTTGAATTTGTGCTAAATGCTTTTGGCATGTTTACCTTGTATTTTCAGTTATTTCCCTGTGTGGCACTTTAAGAAGGTATTGCATTTGGATTAGGGGATTAAAGTTACACTTTTGACAAGGAAGCAAAATAAACAATTTAGCATAACTGATTTAGCAGTGTATTGAGCCTTGCAATAATTAATTTTGTTATTGTTGCCTTTCAGCCAAAGGGATGTTCAGTAGCAGCTGGTGTGCCTCTTGGGCCCTTTTGAATTACCAAAAGATATTGTTAATTTTGTTTATGCAAAGTTAAATTGGTGTTTCAGTCACGGTTGTTTACCTTTGGGTATTGATTAAGTTCAAACACAGGTGCTGAAGTGCAGGTGCCTAAGGCCTGACCATGACCTACACCTGTGGCTCATCCCAGTAACAAGCACAATAACAAACTGAGAAATTCCCTCCAGAATACACTCAGCTCACACACCTATCCTCTTAGCAGATACTTGTTTCCAGGAGTGTTGCATCATGATACCCTTATGATGTCCACTGGAGAGCTGGTGCCGTCAAGGCCAAAGTCTATGATTGATCTTACTTTTTGAACTTGATGAAATGAATGAAAGTCAGAAGGTAACTTCGTATATGTTTTTTTTTAGTGTCAAAAGACATATTATCAATCAACTGGATCTGAACTTTTTATACACCTAGGCTTATTCTCTTTGGTATTATGAGGGTTGTTGCAGGGTAGGTTAGCAAAACATTGACAAATAATAAATATTTAAGCTACATTTCGATAACAATCCAAAAACGATCTGCTTCCTTTGGTACACTTATGTAGTATTTATAAGTTTGTAGCAGTGCAGCAGATGATTATTACCTGTGTTCTTTTTTTAATGGGGATCAGGTCAGATCTCTGTGCAGTCCAGTGATGTTCTTTATTATTACTAAATGATCTTTATATTCAGGAGAGCATTTTAGTGTTGCAAGAGTGAACGGCCTACACTAAAGTGTTAGAGTTAGTCTTGGAAGGTCAGTATTACCATAACAGGGAACTTAGAATACAAGTCAGCTAAATTATGGGGTAGAACATGGAAAGAGAGAAATAAATAAGAAATTATAAAAGCTGAAACCTAATTTTGTTCTTATACAGAACACATCTGGGACAGCAATACAGTATGTAGTGCAAGATTTAAATCAATGAAAATAAAAGAAAAAAAGTAAAATACTTTTCCTAACAAATTACACATACACACAATCACAAATCAGTGATTTCTTTGTACCTCCATTGGATCACCATACCATGGACAATACTGTCATCTGCTGGTAGTATTGTGGAATTACTGAAAACCATACTAATTCCAGTTATGGTGTATATTTTGCTGCTGCAGTAGCAGCAGCAGCAGCAGCAGCAGCATATTATTATTATTATTATTATTATTATTATTATTATTATTATTATTAGTAGTAGTAGTAGTAGTAGTAGTAGTAGTAGTAACTAAAAAACTGTATACAGCCAATATTACTAGTCCATACACACACTGTAAGGGGACAAAAATGCATATAAATACAAACATATACAACAATTACAGAACAAAAAGTAGACCAACACATGAGGGAAATATAAAGAAATTCAACATAAGCACAGTGACAAGTTAAATATATATATATATATATATATATATATATATATATATATATATATATATATATATATATATATATATATATATTTATTTATTTATTTATTTATTTATTTTTTTTTTTTTTACGTGGCATGGCCACAGACACACCAATATTGACACTGGCTGTGTGTTCTTATTATAGATTGAAACTTAATTTCTTAATTTCTTAACCTCAATGATGATAAGCCCTAAAATTCAATGTTGTGTCTTTAATTAAAACCAATTAAGGGACTTGTTCAGTCAGACTGTGCAATGTTTAAAGACATTGCAAAAACACCTAAGAGTCACATCTCAGACTCTATAGGCCCAAGTTGGCATGTTAAGTATTGAAGTTCATGACAGTACAATTAGAAAAAAGCCTTAACAAGTATGGCAACACCCTAATAAACCACAATACCTCTGGAATAATATCCTTTCAAAAGCAGAGAAGAAAATGGAAATGTCTAACCATAATGCATGTTTGTTAGAAACCAAATCCAGCACATCAGCACAGACGCCTCATACCACATATCAAGCACATTGGTAGAGGGGTGATGTTTTGGGCCCATTTCACCACAGAATCTGAGCACATTGATACCAAAGTATTGTAGAGTCTAATGTGAGATCATCTATCCGAGAGCTAAAGCTTGGCCTAAACTACATCATGTAACAGAGCAGTGATCCAAAGCACAGCAGCAAATCATAATGCCTGAGAAAGTAAAGAATCAAGGTGACAGACCTCACCCTGGCCAGAATGCTATCACTGGGAAAAAAAATGCCCACAAATATCAATAATCTGAAGCAATAGTGTTAATAGTATTGGGTTGAAATTCCTCTTCAGTGATGTGAGGGATTGGTAAAGATATGCAGAACATTACTTCAAGTTTATGTTGCTAAAGGTGGTTCTTGAGTCATCTTGATAGTTTCTGACTCATTGTTTGTTCATTCTGGGATAGTTTTTGTTAAAAACAAAAATGATATACTGTATGTAATATGTATGTTAGATTATTTATTGCTGTGTACCTCAAAATGTGTTGAAATAATTTTTGAACCTGGTAAGGACCAGATGGTTTATTTATTTTTTGTTATGTCCAGATACATAAAACCTTAGAACTGAAAGAAGATGTACTTTCTTTTCTCATGACTCTATAAGGTCACAGTAGTTTCTCTTACAGGGACAATCTTAAGAGTAAATCCAAATGTTTGCAAAATATCACTGGGCTTCAGGTATAACGGTGACATTCAGTAATAATGAGAAACATCTTCTGATGTGAAGTGCAAACTCACAAAAGGACTGAAATCAAACAATTGCTTTGTTTGCCAAAATTCAATGGAACCAATAGGGGTACTTGGTTATGGTCATCTTTGGCGGCAAGTCTTTTCCCACTGCCCTGATTTCTGCTGCATACTAGGAGATAGTCACAGGCCCAAGTGTCCATATCAAAATATGACATTTACCAAAGAATTGATGATGACGTGTGGATACTTTTTAAAAGGCTGCAACGAGGGAAATTCTAAAGATGACTGTGCTCATAGAAGAAAAAGACTATATTTCCCAGTTCTGCCTAAAAGGTTTTACAGCTAGATAACTGAATTACAATTAAATTGTGGGTAGATGACAATCAAATAGAAGATATTCAGCAGAATTAGAGTTACAATGAAGTCTGAAAGTCATGATGGAGATTTGAGTGGCCTGAATACAGCCAATGTTATTTGAACTCATACTGATATTTTTAATCCTTGTAAACCTAATGAATATAAATATATATGTACAGCATTAGCTTGAACATAAATTAGATAAACTACTTTGAAATGTAATGTTTAATTTCAAATTGTGAAAACAATGACACCCTTGAATAGAAACCTTTATACTTTGTATACCTTTGTACTCAGTATGTGTGTATGTTTCTTAAAGTTAACTTAGAAGAGTTTTTTTTTCTTCTCTTCAATATTAAACTAATAATTGCAGGTGACAGTAACTAATGTCTCACTGCCATCTCACTAATTAATGGCATCAATGCTAATTGTTTTGAGAGAAACAAGGTAACCTTCAATTAAAAAAATTCTAAATTAATTAGTTTTCAACGCAACACCTGGTGAACGCTTGTTTTCTATCCTAAGGGCCAGATGTCATCAGTCTTGTCGAAAACACTTGCTTGTCTTTTCTTGCCCAGTTTGCCCCTTGTCTACCTCTCACCCCTCTGGGAAAAAGGTAAATTGGCAGGTTTAGGTTGATGTCATAACATAGTTTCCCTTTCATAATATGCTCACAAACAAGTTTAAGTGCTTCCCAAGTGCACACACTTATGCTTCAATGCATGTTGTTATTCATTCAGATTAAGACAACACATGTTGTTTTCATCATCTACAAGTTCACAAACAAGTGACATGCAAACATCAAAAAAACTTGCCACAAGTGAAGGATATTTAAAAACTTTTGTGTCTGTGAATATGTGTGACATATTTCATGTTATACATAAGCGTATGCATATATATTTTAAATCGTATATTATATCTATACATTTATAAGATGGCACTGAGTCTAAATTGTGATGTGACCACTACCCCTTAAATGACTTTTATCGAGCTGCACCACACCAAATGCTCCTGGTAGACAGCAACAACCTTCTAGCATAATTCTGGTTGGATAACTGACAACTCTTTACTTTATAACTTTATCAGTTTCAAAATCACTTTTGATGTTTGTTGTCTTGGAACAACCAGTTGTTTTTAAGTTGAAGCTGTTGATTTGAGGTGATGTTAATTATTTCATTGACTTTGTGCAATGTACTAGCAAAATAACCCGAGAGCATGATACCACCACCATGCTTAATAACTGGTACTCGTACTCCAAAAATACCTCTTGTCAATTTGGCTAAATAGTTTGATCTTTTTCTTGTTTGACCATAAAGCATTTCTCCCAGAAATCATTTGGCTTGTCAATTTGGGCAGCTGAATATTGATTTGAAAGTGGCAATTTTGAACCATTCAGTCCATGGTTATGTAAAACTGGCTTCTTGTGGACAGTGACACTACTTTTTCAGCAGTTTCTAGTTTCTGGCAGGCTTGGTGGTTCCTGGGTTGTTGCTGAACATCCTAACCAATTTCCCTTTCTTCTTATTGTGACATTTTGGGTCTTCTTCCAAACGTTAGCAAAGTGGTGCTCTATCCAAATAGCTTGTACAACTGTGTGTATGCCACCCAATTGTTCCTTCTTACTATAGCCTGTAGTATGTATAGGATTTGAGATATGAGATTTATTTTAGGAAAATCAAAAGTTGTGGTGTTTAACTGAAGTTTGCTTAATAGTTACCATTTTAATTAATAACAAGAATTTTCAAAATTTTCCATAACTCCTGTGGCATTCTGACAGGACAAGCAAGGCAAGCAATGCTGTCTAAAAATACATATATAATAATGTGTACCATAGGAAACCAACCTCTTTCTTTTGATCTCAGACAATGCTGTCACTGTCAGAGATCTTCGCGCCTGTCAATTAACATGTGCATCCATCCTTTATATTGCTGCCATCTTGTGGCTGCAGTCAGCTTCACTTGTGTCAATCTCAGAAAAAACCCAGTTCTCTCTGTTTTGGGGACGTGTCCATTCTCCATTAAAAATTACTTTAACTGGACAAGCTGAAAGGCCAGCTGTGTTTTTCTTGTAATTTGCACGTGCACATTATGGATAAACCACTGGTCTTTGATGGTAATCTGATGGGAGAGTAGGTACACTTTCGAAGTAGCATCTATGAAATTATCTGAATATGTTTAACCAGCTGCTTTGTCAACACATCAGATTCATTTTTCATTCATATTTTCAATCCCCACTGTGTAGATATTTACAGTTAACTTTGTCTGCTCAAGCCTCTTAATTCAGCTGATTCTTTATTATTATTTTATTATAATAATAAGAAAAGTTGCCCCACACCACTGGCTTTAAGTTGATTTTGTGGGAAAAAATATTCATGCTAAAAATGCTGAAAATCAAACAGCAAAGTTTGAAGTAACCTTCATTCTCTGAACAGACTATTAGCCTGGAGACTGAATATTCTGAAGACTCTAATAGGCCACAGGTCTCTTACTTCTTCCAGTACAAAAGGAAATGATTTTTGCATGACAGTGAGAGGCAGTGAAATTTTGCTCAATATTCACTGTGTGAGAAACAACAAGGAATTGCTTGATCTGCATAGTGAATCAAGCCCTATACCATCATATCACAACCAGAGGTTCTTTATTTTTCCATATATATCCAACAGAGTGCATGTAGAGTATAGGCATACATATTGCCTGGATCATTTTCATTTTCCTTAGAACAGCAGAGAAAATGTGTTTCCAGGCCAGCTAGAATTTGTAATTCTATGTTCTTAATCTCTTCTGTGTGCTCGATACAGCCATGTAATTTTTGCACTTATTATACTCAATGTTATTCCTGATTTCTGAGCTCTTCACCTTCCAGGCATTCTGCAAATCCAGCTTATACTTAAAAGCTGAAGCCACAGGTAATACTTTAAATTCAAATTGACTGCTAAATCCAGAGTGTTTCCTTTACTGTCATGTTATGTCCCTTCTAGGATGAGGCTGAGAAAGAGATCGTTCTAGCTGAAAATATCAGACAAACAAATCTAAGGAATTAGATATGTGTGACATGCATTCCATGATAGATAGATTCACTCGCTGGGCCCACGTCCTCATATGAGGTTTTACATCGTTTTAGTAGATAAAGGTGAATGGCTTGGACATAAATTGAGCTACGGTTTGGGAAAGGCCTCGAAGGGGACTGGCGGAGGTTCCCGGGCCTGGCAGATCCCCATGTACTAAATAGAAGTGAAGACGTTAACGAATTGTAAAGGGCTGGGACGGTGGGGCATGTAAACTTGGGGGACATATATAGATGAGAACCGGAATGAGCATGTTTGGAGGCATGGTCCTGCTCCTGAAATTCAGATATTTTATCTCCAATTAGATCAAGATATCCTAACCAAAAGAAAGAAACTACACTACACCTAACCTCACTACCTAACGTAAAGATGAGAAAAAGAAGTCAGATAAATAGATAGATTGGATTTGGATTAGCTGATTATCAAACTAGTTGTTTGTAGCCCTTTACATCAATATAACGGCGCAAAAATGACATCTAATAAGGAAGAAAGAAAATGAACAAGTTGTTCTCTATCGAGCTGATAATATCTGCAGACTCAGACTGATGGGACAGAGATGACTGTAAATTAAGCAAGACCTCCGAAACTTTCAATTTATGCTCCTTTCAGCAATCAGCCTGTCACCAGAGGGATGATATGGAGGAGCAACACACATGAAACGTGATGCAGCCTAGAAAGGCGTCCCAAGAAAGATATAATTTCATCATTTTTATATAATTTCTCCTAGAGTTTCTCCAAGATTTAGTGTTGCATGTCACTGATTTGTCACTCTACCAGGCGGGGTCCAGTGAAATGAGCTTGTAAGGTAAATCCAACAAAGGGAAGCATCAGTGAAAAAGTGTGGTTACAATTCCCACATTAATGCTGAGACAGAACTAATCTGTCTGTGGAATTTAATCTTCATCCTTCTCAATTGCGACCAATACCCAAAGCTACTTCAGACCACTTGTAGCAGTGACTTTCTCCAAAACAGAAAAGATAAAACAATCTGTTTTCATAGTTGTGGGTCTGCGACCTAGCATTTATGTGTTTGGACCTTTGATTTTGTTTTATTTAATATTCTGCAGTTAAGATTCTGTTCCAGGTTTTGGTTCTTATTGTAGTTGTAATCCCTCTGTTTTATATTTATTTATTTTTTCTGTTGTATTATCTAGTCTTTAGATTTCATTCCTCCCATGTCCTTCCTCATGAAGTCAGTTGTGTCTCTGTTTGTTTACCTTTCTTGTCCATGTCAAGTTCGTGTCTTTGTCTCTGTCTCAGTGGTTATGCTTTCTGTTTTATTGTGGTGGCCGGTGTCTCTTGTGCATTATGTTCAGCTTTGCTTCACCTGTGTCGTTACTCCTGATTTGCCCCCGCTGTGTTCCCAGCTGTCTCCACTTCCCCATCTCCTCCTGTGTATGTATTGACTGCATCTCTCTGGCTGTGTCCCAATCCAGCGACCGCACGCTTCGTAGTACACGCAGTTCGCTGGATCAGTGTTTCAATATTTATATCTTCTATCAGCTGTACATGTAGTTTGGTTATTTGCCTTTTGGTTGAAAGTACACTGAGAGAGGACTTTTTCATTAGTGATCATAATAGTATTTTTTTTTCATATTAATGTAATTTTTTCATTTAATTGAATACAATCTATTTGTGTATGATTGTCAGTCCAAAGAGGGAGAGAGGAAAGAGGGGAACGTGAGGAGAAATTACAAGGTCAGGAAGAACCAGGTAAGAAAACAGACAGGGAATAGTGACAGGCAAAACAGACACTTTTAAACTGCTTGAGAGAGTTGACCACCAAAAGTGATAGACAGATGTGCTAACCTCAAGGTGAGGCGAAATAGGTTAAAATGAAATAAAAACATCTGCAGAGCCATAGTAGTATCTGCAATAAAGATCTTTTCATACATAGTATACATTGTACCATTGGCAAAGTTGCCTCCATTTTTATAATTGTTTTAAATTAATATTTTGTACATTTGTACATTTCAAGGACTTCTATTTTTGAAGTGTATTTTTATGTATCTGTATTATATTTTACATACACATTAAAAATGTGTATGTAAAAAGTAAAGTGATTAAGTAAATCACTCACTATGAGCATCATTCATTATTCTCCCCCAGTAATTAAGGTTAGGATATGTATTTGTTTTTATTCCAATCCATTCTTCTTTTGCAGCATTTAAATAACCATGATTAGATTTGATGGTTTTGTTACAGACTTTTCAAAAAAGTGTTTTGCTTTTCTTTCACAAGTCTGGAGATTAAATTGTATTAAGATGTACAAAACAGTGATGTCATGTTTTGTGACGAGGACCCAGGCACAGAGAGACTTGATGAATTTAAGAATCTTATGATTTAATAAAGAAATTTGCAGACTTGAACAGAGATGGTAAAATTATGATGACTGATAACGGAGACGAAGACAACAGATGATGAGGACAGGGAGGAACAGGGTTTAAATGCACCAAGGAGACAATCAGAAAGAACTCGGGAAAACTGGAGACATTTAGGAATGCAGGGACTGACAGAGACAGGGAAGAAGTCTCATCGTGACGAGTAAAGTTTATCTTGCCTGGCTGCGCAGCTGTCTGGGTGCTCAGCATCCCCAAAGCTCTGATCCTAGAATCACCCCTGGTTCCCAGGACACATGTGTGATTCTTGTGATTAAAGCATCTTTCTTTCAGCTTAACGAGTGAAACGTCAGCTCGTTCAAACACATGTTAAAGTCTGTTTGGCTCGACACCACCGAACAGAGGCAGCAATATAACATAGCAAACATTAACAATGCAGTGAATCCTGCTTGTGCCGTGATATTCACGACTGCAAACCGAGCAGCATCACTGACTTTCAGCTTGTGTTTGTGGATATATGACTGACTTTAATTATCTATAAAATCATCACATTCTCTGTAAGATTAAGTCAACTATTGAACAGCGTATATTTTAAAGTAAAAGCTTTAAAACCAAGTTGACGCTGAAAGTACAAACATCACTAATGACACATATATTTGCCAACATGTGGCCAACAGTAATGTTTTAATGTTCTTCATTATTAAACATACATCGCACATAAATAAGTGACATAATATTCAGTACTTACTTTTGGAAGTTTACTCTTTGGCGGCCACGCTTCAGGCATCCGCCGTTTTTTTCGAAACAAAATATCCACACCCACCGCCGCGCTATGAATTGTGGGATATATGGGACCACAAAGTCTACACCGGTCTACACTTCAAATTTGGGGAAATGAACTGCGCATTTGTCCAGCATATGGGTCTTACCTGTCTGCTTCACAGTCAACACATGACACTTCACTGGCCTCAAACATGAAGGTATCAACCCTCATCTGGATTCCTTCATATGCCACTAACAACCATCCATTCATGTATTGTTAAAAGTCAGTGTCCAGTAAGGGCCAACAAAATCATCTATCTGAGGAACAGTAAGTTAATTTGTTATATATGAGCTAGCAACTCTGTGTGTGTGTGTGTGTGTGTGTGTGTGTGTGTGTGTGTGTGTGTGTATAATGATATATGTGCATATATGTATGTGTGTCTGTCTGATTTATGATGGGAGATGTAAGGTACAAGGATGGAATGTTAAAGTCAAATGACAGAAATGTGTGGTAACGGTGTTGCATACCAGTCTATTTTGTTCTCGCCACCATGTTAGTGAATCATAATCATTCAGAACCAATAGCCTGGTGCGATCTCCATACAGTTTGCCCTGCCCGATTTCTCACACGCTTAACTCCAGCTGTTGCAGAGAAAATGGTGACGATGTTGCAAGTGAGAACTCCTAAAATAATCAAAGAAAACAGAAAAACCGCCCCTACATATCATAGTAAGTGCCTTGGCAACATTGGAAAAGAAAAACTCCTTTTTAACAGGAAGAAATCTCCAGCAGAACCAGGCTCAGCGAGGGGCTGCCAGTTGGGGTGAGGGGAGGAAGGCAAGACAAAGATCTTAACTGTGACTCAGTATTTTCTTTCTGTTCTTCCTTTTTTAGAAAGTTGATTCATTTATATTGTCTTTGTATTGTTATAAGAGAGGAACTTCACTTACCATGATACCCATCTCCCAGCGAGGATAGCTTTTAACTACAGTCTATTTTTTTTCTTTTCATCAAGTTGTTTTTAGAATAAAATAATGTTAATCCTTTCCCATGAGAGTATTTGATCCTTTGAGCCCAAGGTCTTGTTAAAAAGCTCAACTAAACAATACAGAGATTATCGTATCCTAATACTAAACACTGTCTCCTAGGACACCATCCTTCCACTTCTGAGCATCACTCAGGGACATATTAGGTGCATAACACAATCGCATGGCCTGAGGCAGCACAACATACAACATGTGATATTCATTCTGCTTTGCTGTGTTTTGTAGCCTGCAGAGTTTGTCTTGATAACAATATGCAAAACACACCAATGACTCATTAATAATCACTAAATTACTCCAGAGTCTGACCTTTCTTTTAGGCACCAAAAGTAAGTCAGAACATAAATCCTAAAAGCATAAAAATCAAATTATGGCTGAATTATGGTTATTTTAAATGTACCTTAAAAGTTTAGGGAATTGTAGGAGAAAGGGTTCAGGGTTAGAGTAAATCAGTGTAAGTCAATTTAATGTATTTTATATTGATAAAAGTACAGCTGTGTGTATGTTCTAAAAGTAATGTATTCACGTGTGATGTAGTGTAGAAGCCCTGTCTAACACTGCACTACTATGTGCCTTTCCTTATCCCTGAAGGATGAATACCTAGTCAGGCATAACACTAAGACATGAGACAGCTCATGTCTTTCTTCATTATGGTCAGGTGCCCATCCCAGTTCCTTGTTGTTGTTGTTACTTGTTGTGAACCTCATGTTCTGTTTCCTTTGATCATAAGTTCCAGGGAGATAGTGCCAATCTGACAGTTGCAGCATGAGACAGAGAGCATATATATCATACAGGGCAGCATCTCTTACTTGATGCCAAAGACTATACAGTTATTTGTGCACCACTGGTAGGGGTGGAAGATACAGCAGATTGATAGAAAGTATTTTAACTACTAGATTGAGCTTATATTAATCAACTTATGTTGGCCAAATACTGTATGTTAAATTTCTTTAAATGTTGTGTTTGTGTCAGCATAAGTTAATGATGTAATGATGCATTCTTCATGCTTTTTCTTAACAAGTTAACTGTTTTTTAATTTATTAGTTTTTTTTGGTCATGGTCAAATTTCTATAAGTTTTGCAAAATTTACTATCAGATGTATATAGTTATTTATTTTCCAGAAAGGATGAACCCTTTATGGATGACACTGACATTAACAAAGTTTAGTCTTTCATGGAGAAGAGCAAGGCTTGTCCTCTTTAGTCTTTTGTGGACAGGGATTTTTGCCTATGACTCGTACCAAGATCAATGTGAGATAATTCCTGGCACGATGAGCCTGCCTGCACTGGAAAAAAAAGGGGACATCATATTAGGAGGACTCTTCTCCCTTCATGACATGGTGGTGGAGCCCAGTCTGTCTTTCACTTCTACACCTCCGTCTACCCAGTGCACGAGGTAAGAGTTCTTTAAATATCCTTAACATTGCTGTTTGGAACTTCACATTAAGGATGTTGAAATATAGTGTTACTTGGGAATATCATTTTTGCTGATTCCGAAGAGCTATAATTAAAAGCATGTACAAATAAAAATAAACTTTTAATGCAAAATATTTTGTTTATTATGGATACAAAATAACTTAAGCTTTACAATTTCCCCCAAACTGCAATACGTTGGAGAATCTTCTCTCACTGAACCAACTGAAAATAAAGTTATTTTAAGAACAATTAACTGTAATTAATGCACACACTGTACCCCCAGCTTTACACAGGTGCAACACGTTTATGTAACAAAACAAATGTCAGTTGCTGACATAATTTTCCAGAATGTTTATAAATTGACCAAATAACAGGACACTGATCATTTCCTCTGTTTTAACTTGTTTCCATTATTTTCCTTATAATTAGTGATCCTTTGTGCATACTGAGGCTGCTGGGTTGTGACTAGATCAACCCATTTGACTTCTTGTTAGCTTTAGCTTGTGCCACATTGCCTTTGTTAGAAATCTTTAATCTTTAAGATAATTTAAGTGTCACAAATGTTAGTTGACAGGATTATTTTCATTGTAGTCCCCTACCTGATAGCTTTGGTGAACTTTGTGTCTACTCTCACAGAAAGGAGCTTGTATCCTAGCAACATGGTACCATGTAACAAGTAACTATTTGCTTGCATCACTGTGCATGTGTTGTACATGCATGACGTGAGACTACGTGAGACTGGTATGCCAGTTACCAGTCCTGACTCAGAACAATGGAAATCATCCAGTTCTAGTCCCTGGCCAGTCAACCCGTGCATCTCAAATGTAAATTTCTTGCTGTTTTCTTCCAGGTTTAATTTTCGGACATTCCGTTGGATGCAAACTATGATCTTTGCCATTGAGGAAATTAACAGAAAGGGCAATCTCCTTCCCAACATCACACTGGGCTATAAGATATATGATTCATGCAGTACACCCCATCAGGCTCTAAAGGCTGTATTAGAGTTAAGGGGTACAGAGAACAATTCAGCAGGAAATACACACCAGCAAGGAGTCTGTCATGAGTCCATACCAGCAGTGATTGGAGATGGGGGCTCTACTCAGTCTCTTGTAGTAGCTCATTTCTTGGGAGTCTTTCATGTGCCACAGGTAGGTTTCTCACAGCTTGTAAAATATTCTGTAATCGACATAGTAGTGTGCATTGCTTATTGTCATTTTTTTTTTTTTTGAATTACCACTAGGGTAGGTCAGGCCTGTGAATTAAATCCAACAGACTAATTTAAGAGTCTTTTAAGGTTCAATACCGGTCATCATCAAGGTTTTATTTTACATTGAAATTTATGGGATTTTTTTTGTTTGTTTTGTTTTTATAGGTTAGCTATTTCTCAAGCTGTGCATGTCTCAGTGACAAAAACAAGTTCCCTGCCTTTTTAAGGACCATGCCCAGTGACTTCTTCCAGGTTCACTGCAACACTCAAACAAAAATATATTTTGCATTGTTTTTTGTTGTTGTTTTATTTTATATTTGTTTTTTGTTTTGGTTCTCTGTGCTAGTCTTGGTTTTTTTTCTACTGCCAGGTAGATGCACTACTACAACTTGTCAAGCATTTTGGCTGGACTTGGGTGGGTGTGATTGCAGGGGATGATGATTATGGTCGTGGTGGGGCTAATATCTTTGTAAATGAGGTGAGTCAGACAATTACAAATAAAGGTATTCATAATAAAATTGCATTCTTTTCCTTTTCTTTGAGTATCTTACTAAAATAACTATGAAAATGATATTTACTGTTATTTATCTTCTTTATTGCTCTCTTAGGTTACAAAGTTGGGTGCTTGTGTTGCTCTTCATGAAATTATACCTAAGAACAGAGCGCAGAGCACGATATCATCTATTGTTTCCAACATCCAATCATCTGGGGTTTGGGTGATTCTGGTGTTTGCCGTGGAACAAGACGCAGCAGCTCTGTTTGATGAAGTGCTCAGGTTGGATTCTTCCACAAGTCCTCAGTATCATCTGTTTTATTTGCTGACTTTAAGTCTATAATGTTTTTTTATCACTGTAAAAACACAAATCTACATGTTTCATGAATTCAGAATGGAGCTTGCTGGGATACAATGGCTGGCCAGTGAGGCTTGGAGCACAGCTGCCATTCTTTCCACCCCTAGAAAGTACCATCACATCCTCCAGGGTTCGATGGGATTTGCCATTCGGCGAGCAGACATACCTGGATTGCGAGATTTCCTTCTTCGTTTGAATCCCTTAAGCTCAGATGCAAGTAATGATCCCTTCCTGGCACCCTTCTGGGAAGAGGTGTTTCAGTGCAGTCTGGGTGTAGAGGCTGAAGATCAAAAATATAATACTGAGGGTAATCCTCCATGCTCTGGAACAGAAGAGTTGGGGAGCATAGCAAATATCTATTCAGATGTGTCACAGCTAAGGATTTCCTACAATGTCTATAATGCTGTGTATGCCCTTGCCCATGCAATCAAGGCTATGAGAAGCTGTGTGAAAGGAAAAGGACCATTTCTTCAGCAAGCATGTCCAGATATGGACAGTATAAAGCCATGGCAGGTACTACTTTGTTTAATAATTCATTATAAATTTACAGAAGTCACTTTACTCAAATGATCATATCTACTTTTTTTCTAGCTGCTTCATTATATAAAACAGGTAAAATATTTCAACACTTTTGGTGACGAAACAAAGTTTGATGGGAATGGTGACCCTAGAGCCATGTATGACCTTGTTAACTGGCAGCTGAAGCCAAATGGAAAAATGGATTTTGTCACTGTCGGTAAATTTGATGAGACAACTGCAGCTTCACACCATAAACTTCAAATCCAGGAAGAGAACATTTTATGGACTGGTAACCAAACCAAAGTAAGGGTCTCAGCAGAATACAACAACAATTTTCTGAACTGTAATTTGTATATTCAGGTTTTCATTATGTGACCAGTGTAGTTTGTGATTCCACGTTGCCTTAGGTTCCCTTGTCAGTATGCAGCAATGTTTGTCCCCCAGGGACCCGGAAAGCAATCAGACCTAACTTCCCTATTTGCTGCCATGATTGTGTGGTTTGTGCAGCTGGGGAGATTAGCAATCAGACTGGTGAGGAAATGCCATTTGGCCACATTACTGTTTACAATGTGACTTACCCAGTGCATTTGCTGTGGAAAAGTCACAATATGGCAGTTAAGGCCTTTCTGTCTTTCCTTTAGATGCCATAGAGTGTATCCAATGCCTGCCAGAGTTCTGGTCCAGTGCTGAGAAGACTGCCTGCATCCCCAAACAGATGGAGTTCCTTTCCTTTAGTGACACTATGGGAATCATTCTGATGGTTATTTCCCTCACTGGCATCTTCAGCACCTGCTTTGTGGCCTTCATATTCTACTGTCACAGAAGCACCCCCATTGTTAGGGCTAATAACTCTGAACTGAGCTTCCTGCTACTCTTGTCTTTGACTCTGTGTTTCCTGTGTTCCCTGATCTTCATCAGTCAGCCCTCTAAGTTGTCCTGCCTGCTGCGCCACACAGCATTTGGAATTACCTTTGTCCTCTGTATCTCCTGCATTCTGGGGAAAACCATAGTGGTCCTAATTGCCTTTAAGGCTACACTTCCAGGCAGTCATGTCATAAAATGGTTTGGGCCTTTGCAGCAAAGGATAATCATTACCTGTTGTACACTTGTCCAGGTAAAGAATTTTTACTTTTTATTAAGATAAGAATAATTATGGAGCATTTCTTTAAAAAGTTGAAATACTAAACATGTACTTTTTTTTTTAAAATAAAGGTAATCATCTGTACAGTATGGCTGGTTGTTGCTCCCCCAATGCCACAAAAACTAATGCCACGTGATAGCCCTATTGTCATTCTTCTCTGTGACAAAGGTTCCCATCTAGCATATGCTCTGGTCCTGGGCTACATTGGCCTGCTGGCTTTTCTCTGTCTTGTCTTGGCTTTTCTGGCCAGGAAACTTCCGGACAATTTCAATGAGGCCAGAATCATCACATTCAGTATGATAATTTTTTGTGCTGTGTGGATAGCGTTTATTCCTGCCTACATCAGCTCTCCTGGAAAGTACTCCACAGTCACAGAGGTGTTTGCTATCTTGGCCTCGAGTTATGGATTGCTGGGCTGCATCTTTGCCCCCAAGTGCTACATAATTCTACTAAGGCCAGAAAAGAACACAAGGAAACATCTCATGTCCAAAACATCCACATCCAAAAGATTTTAGAACATTGTATTAATTTTATTTCTGAACTTACAGTCACTCACTATTTTTCACATAGTTTAAACTAATTAATCAGCAAACAGTTGTGTGTATTTGATTGGTAAATAAATGCAAGTGGTGGCATCAGTGTTTTGCCACCAGATGGTGGTAGTGTGCTGTCAATTGTCTCTTCTGCTGTTTATCATATCAGGAAATGTCAGATACCTTTATTCTTTCTAAGAACTTTTCCAAGTGTCTCAGTGTGTCTGTCTCACACACACACACACACACACACACACACACACACACACACACACACACACACACACACACACACACACACACACACACCATCCATCATCAGAACACCGCCAAAATAATGGACACAAATCATGGTCATCCAGTCAGTGCTGACTACATGGGTTTTACGTGTTCATTATCCTGTTAACTGAATGCATGAACACTATTTTTTCTTCTTCTTCTTTTTCTTTACAATCCCACAGTTGTATTTTTCAGGCTACACACTTCTTTGACATCTTCAGTGGAAATTTGAAGGACAAGTCATTGCCAGACATGAATGGGTTTTGGCAATGGTGTCCATGCTGATTTGACCTGAGATAGAATAATGAGGCCCAGGGTATCTGAGGTATGCTCTCTAGAAATCCCAGCTGTCATTTGTTAATTAAATCCTACTCCTGGGGCCTTTACATATAAACATCACGCTTGGCTGTTCCTTACAATAACAAACTAAAGCATTAGACATTTTCCTGGCTTACCCAGCTGCTCTCAAACTAACATTGATTATCCAACACTGATTGATCTGTTGTTCCTCCCAAGGCAGAGGAATACTTTGGGAAATGGAGAAATGGTGGGCCTCTGTCATTCATTTGAGATAGACAGGGAAAACAAGTGAGTGGGAGTGGCACATAGACAAAAGTGCCTCACTGATTTACATTTATTAACTATTTTTTAATCTACACCCTGTTTACACTTAGCCTTTGTATCTTCTCTGTATGCAAATTCCAATACAACTCCTCTTCAAAGTGCACTGCCTGCCTGATTAATTTCAGAGTAATCATTTAGATCATAACTGTGTTTGCTAGATGTAATTGAAGAAACCAGAATAAACAATCTCCATTGGAAGGTTAAATAATTAATTTGGTTTAAAAGGAGAAAACTTCAATAAAATGAATGGTCTTTAAATATCCAGACATACAGAATTAATTTGAAGTGTGGCTTGGTGTTAAAAATATAAGTGACTGTGAAGAATGCACACATCCAGGATTCGAGTAAATCCATTAATAAAAATACTGACAAAATGTTAGGATGAGAGCATGAATTCTTCATAGATACAGCTATTTTCTATGTACAGCTATTTACTCTCATCATTTATCACTGTTTGTTTTTTGGGGTTTTTTTGTTATGTGGTAAATGCAGATTAAATGTTTATCAGATTACCCAAGAGTTTACAGTGACAGAGATTAGAATAATTATTAGTAAGATTGTATCATTATTATGAAGTGCTTAAAATAAGATATACGGTTGGCAAGATGGCGTCGTAGCGCGAACACCCGTCTCGCTGTGCTCCGGTGAGGTCCCCCGATTATCCGTCTAAAATACGTGTTCACCTGGTGAAACGTTATAAATGTGCGTGGGAGTAACTCTATAATGAGTCTGGACGACTATTTTTCTAAAATGCCTAACGTCAGGTCTAAGAAAAAGACAGCTCCGGTTGTGCAAGCTAGCGACATTGTGGGTCCTATGGCGGCTGAGCCTGAAGAAGCTAACGCCAGCGACACAGAAATCTCCGCTGACGCTGAGGAAACTGGGAGTGATATCGACCCGAATATCCTTGCGGCTCTGAGTAAGATAACTGACAGCATTACAACTTTATTGGATGTTAAAGTTGATACTGTGCTGGCCGCAATCCGTGAACAGACGTCTCGGATCCAGGCTCTGGCGACACGGGTGGGAGACGCCGAGATACGGATGTCAGGCGTGGAAGACACGGCAGGTGTATTGCAGGCGAAAGTGACTGACATGGCAGACCACATGGACGATTTAGAGAACCGCAGCCGCAGATGTAACCTTCGCCTGGTCGGGCTTCCCGAGGGCACGGAGGGAAATGATGTTGTCGCCTTCATGGAGTCATGGCTCCCCTCCTATCTCGAGCTCACAACTAAAAATGGGAAGATCAAACTAGACCGCGCTCACCGCTCTCTAGCACCGAGGCCGGGCCCCAGCCAGCGCGCCAGACCCATCATTATGAAGCTTCACAACTTTGCTGATAAACAACGTGTGATGGCCGCAGCTCGGCGCCTGGCTACGCAGCCGAACCAACCAACAAGTCGGATCAAAGTCTCCTTCTTTAATGATTATTCAGCGGCGGTAGCCAAGAAACGCAAGGCTTTCGACGAGGTGAAAAGCTGCCTGAGGAAGAAGAATGTGGATTATGCGCTTCTCTACCCCGCCACACTGAGGCTGTTTGCCAACGGCAAGGAGAAGAGATTTAACACACCGGAGGCAGCTGCGTCCTACGCGGACTCGCTGCCCTGAATCCCCGTAACCACCGGAGTACTCCTTGTCTTCACACTATGCCTTAATTAACCGGTGTGAGTACTTGCCGAATCTAGGCGTATATGATTCTTTTTTTTCGTCCTCGCTGCTTATAAGCGACCAGGTGAAATCTTCCACCCCATCGGGCACCGGACGGACTGTGTTTTCGTCTATGGGTAGGCGTGAGTTACGCGCGTGCAATGCCCTTCGGCTTTCCCGACGGGCAGGAGGAGATTGGTTTTTCCCTACATGTTTAGTAGGGCTGTTGCCAAATCACTGTTCTTTGAATGTTCCGTCACACAGCTCTTTCATGCCTTTTTTATTTTTATTTTATTTATTTATTTTTTCAACCAGGGTGTGGTGAACCCTTTGGCTCAATATGCTTTGTGTGATACATGAATAAGTCTAATAATGAGTAGGCTGCGAATATGCACCTGGAATGTACGAGGGGTTCACAGCCCTATTAAGAGGAGGAAGATATTTACTTGTCTAAGGAAGGACGGTGTAGATGTTGCTATGTTACAAGAGACACATCTTGATAATAATGAACACTTGAAGTTGCAACAAGGATTATATGGACAAGTGTTTTTTTCATCCTTCACTACAAGAAGTAGAGGAGTGGCAGTGTTGATTAGGAAAAATGTACCTTTTGTAGTAACTGATTGCGTTAAGGATCTGAAGGGCCGCTACGTGATAGTCAAAGGGATTTTGCAAGGCCAAAATATCTTATTACTGAATGTTTATTTTCCACCTGCCCACCCAACTACCTTTCTTACCAAAATGTTTCTGGAATTAGCCCCATTTCTTCCTAACTCTACCGTTATTATTGGTGGTGATTTCAACTTAATGTTAAATCCGCTTATGGACAGATTTCCACACAGCATTGCAACTCCTTCTCCTCAGGCCAAAGCGCTTCATGCTCTATGCGACGAGTTTGGACTTGTGGATGCTTGGAGATATACTCACCCCTCCGATAAGCAATACACATTTTTTTCGGCTCCGCATAGGTCCCAAACTAGAATTGATTACTTTTTTCTCCCGAAAACTGACTTAGGTTCAGTAGTATCGTGCGACATAACAAGTATAATCATCTCAGATCACGCTAGGGTAATCATGGATCTCGATCTTAAAGCTGCGCTTCATAGGTCCCGCCACTGGAGGCTTAATACCATTATTCTTAAGGATGAGGAATTTACCTCTCACTTCTCTGCAGAATTTAAAGCGTTTTTGGATATCAACACCCCCTCAGCTACTACTGCCTCTGTTTTGTGGGAAACATGCAAAGCTTATGCGAGGGGCTTAATTATTTCGTATTCTGCGACAAAGAAGCGACAACGGATGGAGGAACAAAAATCTTTAGAGAGCGAATTGATGGATAAGGAGAAAACATATATTGCCTCCCCATCACCACCATTATGGCAAGAAATAACCGCACTCAGGTCAGCGCTGAATTGCCTTCTTACCAGAGATGCAGAGAAGAAACTTAAATACACCAGACAGAGGTTCTACGAGCATGGAGATAAGGCCGGTAAATGTCTGGCGTACTATGTTAAGAAGCGCGCAGAATCGAATACCATTGCAGCGATATCTGATGAAGGTGGCCACAAGATATATGAAAACAAACTGATAAATGACTGTGTTAAGAAGTTCTACGAAGCCTTGTACTCTTCTCAACAAGTCCCGGAGGGGGTGCAGCTGATGCATAATTTCTTCACCCAATTCGACTTACCAAATTTGTCAGAGGAACAGAAGACTGCCCTTAACAGCCCTATAACTAAGACCGAAGTGTTTAAGGCTATTAAATCACTGCGAAGTGGAAAGTCGCCAGGGCCTGATGGCTTCTGTTGTGAATTTTATAAACAGTTTCGGGATATTATTGTGGAACCGCTTCTTGATATGTTCAACCACTCCTTCATTACGGGTGAATTCCCGCAGACACTGAAGGAAGCCAACATTTCCCTAATTCTAAAGAAAGGGAAGTGTCCTGATTTGTGCGGATCCTATAGACCTATAGCCCTCTTGAATGTAGATAGGAAACTGCTTTCTAAAATTCTGGCCACCCGCTTAGAAATTTTTTTACCTGTGCTGATAAGGGAGGACCAGACAGGCTTTATAAAGGGTCGAAACTCAGCCACCAATGTTAGACGCTTACTGAACGCTATTGTAGCTTTCAAGCAAAAATCTATTGACGGCCTGGTGCTTTCTCTCGATGCGGAGAAAGCATTTGACAGAATTGAGTGGTCTTATTTGTTGTATACTCTGGGCAAATTCGGCTTAGGGGAGAATTTTATAAAATGGGTCAAAGTTATCTACAATAATCCACAGGCAGCAGTCCTGACTAATGGACTTAGGTCTGATTACTTCAACACTCATAGGGGAGTTATGCAGGGCTGCCCCTTATCGCCCCTTCTATTCGCTCTGGCCATAGAGCCTCTTGCTGAGGCCATAAGGGCGACGCCCACAATACGTAGTTTAGAGATTGGACAGCTGTGTCATAAAATAACCTTATACGCGGACGACATCTTGATTCTTTTGACTAACCCTGTAACATCCGTACCCAGTCTCATTGAGGTGATTGACAGGTTTAGCCATTTCTCTGGCTATAGAATCAATTTGGCTAAGTCAGAGGCCATGCCTCTCGGTACTCTTTTCACAATGCCGGCTACTGTTCCTTCCTTTCCTTTTAAATGGTCTCCTAATGGATTTGTGTATTTGGGGATCTTTATTACCCCGTCTCTCGACCAATTGTACAAAGCCAACTTCACACCCTTATTTGGCAAACTCAAACAGGACCTAGAGCGGTGGGCGTCACTTCCTGTCTCCTGGCTAGGACGCATTGCCCTGATCAAAATGAATGTGCTGCCCAGGCTATTGTATCCTATCCAAATGATCCCGGTCTTGTTCTCTAAGAGAGTACTGAAGGACATAAATGGTTGGCTCACCTCTTTCATCTGGAACAAGCGCAGACCCAGACTCAAGATGGCAGTGTTGCATCTGCCAAGCTCCAGGGGCGGCTTGGATCTACCTAATATTAGATTGTATCAGCTTTCTGCCCATTTAAGATTTGTGAGCGACTGGGTTAGGGGTAAAACCTCAATCTGGTCGGATATTGAGACAGCTCTGTCACAATGCAAACTGAGCGATCTATTATTTTGTAATGATTTTAACGGAATTAAGGCCCTTTGTACAAATCCTGTAACAATCAACACCCTAAAAGCGTGGCGAATTGTCCGCCGTCTTGAGGGAAGATCGAGAATAACATCAACCTTTACCCCTATAATGAATAACCCTGCTTTCCCTCCGGGTTCTTTGGACCCCGGCTTTCAACGATGGTCTGATAAGAATATTAAGTCTCTTGGTGACCTTTTCTCGGGTGGTGAACTCATGTCGTTTGAACAACTTACCAACAGTTACGGCTTGCCTAGACAGGATTTCTTTCGTTTTTTGCAAATACGACACTATATCACTCACAATACAACCCTTGCTGAGCACCCTGAAGTATCTGATGTTGAGAGGGTTTTGTTTGGGCAACAGCTGACGGTGTCTCTGAGTTCATTTTACCATGTGCTTAATGCTTTGACTACCACTGATGCGCAGGGGATTAGAGGTGTGTGGGAGAGGGAACTGTCGGTAACCATAGATGAAGATAAGTGGGATACCGTTTGGTCTCTCGCAAAAAGGATTTCAATTTGTACTCGGACAAGAGCAATCCAATTTAAGATTTTACACAGATTACACGTATCCCCTCACCGCAGACACCTCTTCAGCCGCTCTCTTTCCCCTGTGTGTCTTAAGTGCAAAACTGATGTAGGGACTTTAACTCACTGTTTTTGGTCCTGTTACAAGCTTCAAGAATACTGGGCTGACATTACAGGTGAACTGGGGAAAATCTTCCACGTTGATATAGAGATGGACCCTTTGTCCCTGATTCTAGGTCTTCCAAGTGACCGCCTAAAAGCGGCGGCCAACAAAAGATTGTATAACACTCTAACATTTGCAGCCAGGAAAAATATCCTCTTACAATGGATCAACGATAGGACTCCCACTGTCTGTGGCTGGTGCAAAATAGTTTTTGAACTGGTTCCTCTGGAATACCTCACACACGTTATACACCACAGTGTGGGTCAGTTCTATGGGATGTGGCACCCCTTTTTGGACTATATTGGACCGGACCTTTCCGCTATCTTATTCAAAGGACTACTACACACGTGATCACCACCCGGGCGCTGTAAGACTGACTCACCACCTCTTGTATGTTATATTTTGTATTTTGTATCTTGTATTATGCCTTATTTAAGAGCTGTTGTGTACGTTTTGTGTTTGTACTGTTTTGTTGTTCTGTGTCTACTGTCGAGACACTGTCGTGTTAAAGGAAAATCTGCAATAAAAACAATGATGAAAAAAAAAAAAAAAGATATACTGTAAGTATTAGAAATGACTGAACTTGAGATAAACGTATGACTAAATTCACTATAAATTCCAGCAGCCCTACATTAAGTAACAGCATGATGCTGCGGTTCGTTACATTATACTTTAAGGGAGCTGTTTGTAAAGTTGGGTAAATACTCTGTTATTATGTCAAAAAGCTGGAACTGTTGAGAATCTGACTTTGTTGATTAATACTCAGCAAACTTTTACTTAAAGGGTTGTAAGCAATAAAAGCAGCAATCAGCCTTTCGTCTCACAGACTCCATTAAGACAAGCCATCAAAGCAACATATTTGGCAGAGATGAAAAAAAATGTCATATCTCTTTCCTGGATTGCTAGAAGGGAAATGTTCTACAAAATTCAGACATTATATGGATAATAAAAAAGAACAGATTAACAGAAGAAAAAGTTAATCACAACAAACCCCTTGCCTGCATTTGAGGAAGTGCAAATCACTGGATATTTGTGCAAAACTATATTTTTAAAAGATAAAAGCTTCTGAGAGTCATTTTGCGTAGATGCAGATCTGTTGCATTTTATTGTTAGGTGCAGTCTTTCTATTATCCACTTTTTTTCAAATGCGCCATTGTTACCGATGACATCAAAGGACACGATGTATTGATGTAATGAATATGAAAAACTATTTTAATGAAGTAGGTAAGGAAGGTAAGTCTATATATTTGTCACACTGTATAACCATTGTGCACCATGACCTCAAATCTATTTTTGTGATGATGGTCTTTCTTTTGCTATATTCCCAAAGCTTTCTGTAGTTCTCTGCTCCTCACACCAACTCTTTTGAGGTTGCTTTTTCTTTCTTTTACCTATTATGTAGTAAGAGAAATAGTCACATGGGAGATGGGCACCATAGTAACTGCAGCAGAAACTAATGGTCTCTTCCATAATAGCACCATTCACCGGAGCCCACATCGTTGCCTCCATTATATAGGACACCAAATGATTAGAGGGTTTTAGAAAAAATCCTCTGAAATTGAAGAAGCAAGTGTGATGATGTCTTTTTTTTTGATATAGTATGAGTCACCATGTTAATCTAATTAGGTACCAGATTCATTTTTGGAGCAGTTCAAAATGGGAGGACAGATAAGAAATGTGTTGACAGAATGAACACGAGAGACAGCAATACAGTTTCTCACACTGAATAATATGTGACAGAGCAAACAATTCCCACAATGTGCAGCACACTCGCACGTGAGCTCTGATGAATGTTTATTGGACTGTCATATGAGTAGCACCAAATGAGCTCATGAGCTGATAGTATGATAAAATTTCTGTTCTATTTATGCAGAAATACATACTCCTCCTTAGAGTAAGGTAAGCTGAAAATGGACAGATCAATCTCATTTTATCTGACCATTAGGGAATGGTGTCATGATAAATACATCGCATTTTGTAAAGGGTCAGTACTTGGTCAGATTTTGCTTCACTTTTGTTTTAAGTCTGTTATGTTCTTTCCTATCGATCAATGTGTCATGCTATTAGGACATCAAGATTTATTCTTGTTTGTTTGATTGATTCCTAGTTTTGTTTGGTTTTTTTGTAAGTGTATGTGTGTTTTGTCTCAGGCATCAGAAGAAGAATAAAAAAAGACTTTGGTGCAATACAGAACAGAGTGCTTTAACTTCAGTACAGTGCAAATACCTTCTTTATGCAAGTATCAGTTCCAGGAAAACTAAGGTACTGCTGGCACAAAGGCCACTTACAGAAGATCAGCATACTGAAGGTGATTAGTTTGGCTTCATTAAAATCAGGACATTTGTTGGCTAGAAGGCCAGGAGGAGGCAGACAAAGGCCAGTAGACCAATGTAGCCCAAAACTAGTGAGAGGCACTATACTGACCCCACTGCACATTCAGTAATGATCTTGGTTCCCTATTGTCCATGATGTCTGTTTCTGCTGGCTGATGAGCAGGCAAGGTCAGCCACAGTGCACAGATCAGTGCCTGTGAAAATAAGGTTGACTGAGGAAATGAAAAGGGAAATATGTTTAGAATACAAATCATATTAGGAAATTCAAATTGTGAATATAAAGCAGTTTGCAATGCACAGGGCTTTGAACAAGACTAAATCTCTGTTGCATGTCCTCATATGGGCACTAGTATGAAAAGTACGCCAATCACTACAGACCTAAAGAAGTGCTATGTTTTAAACATAGGATCACCTCTACAGAGGGCAAATTCCCAACCTCTGCTGACAACACATCAGGTTCTCCTGTGGTACCACAGAATGAAAAGCCACCAGGACCACCGAAGCTCAACTCAGCAGGCAGCAGATAGACAACATAAATCAGACTGCAACTAATATCTGGCCACAATAGACCAAAATGCAGGCTCCCCAAAGAAAACCCCCTCGGAAAAGAAGCAAATTCAGTGAAAGCAGGAGCATGAAGTTCATTTCTGGGTGATTAGCTCACACCTCAAATTAAGGGAGATTTTTTTTTTTTTTTAAAAAGGAAGACTTTATGAATGACAGAACTGCATTATGATTATATAATAATTATATTTTTTGGCATGGTAAAAAAAAGATGCCGTTTTTTCAAAAATGTAATTTAATACCTGTGGTGGTGCTACACTTTGCTGGCACATCTTTTCCTGAATTGGTTATTTATACTAACAACACACACCTATGGCAATCTCTGCTCATTTGTCAGTGCAGCCTAAGCTGTGACAGTCGAATGAATGATGGTGTTTTTTTGGAGAAAAAAAAATTATCTGTGAAAACACAAAGAGAAAGGCAGCACACAAGAGAGATCGATAACAGTTATGTTTAGGCTTTTCCTTATGTTAAGTAACAAAACCTAATGACTCATAAAATGCAGAAAGACAAGAACAATTGGAGGTTATGACAAGGAGGAGGAGTAGCACTATTATAGTAATGACTTACACGTTGTAGGGAAACCGCATGTACAGGACATTTCCCTAAAGTTTCCTTTAATTTTCTATTCTGTGAACTTTAAAGGAAATATTTCAATGAAAAAAAGTGCTTCTCATTAAGATTTTAAAGGCCTAAATAATTAACAGTTACCGTGGAGCTACATGAAATTATTATATTAAAATACCTTATGATTCCACATTTCACCTTAATATTAATATGACAACTTGAAGGAATTTTGAAGTGTGAAATTTAGTTTTTACTGATACATAAAATGAATGGAAAACTTTTTTAAAGAAAGGCTATGGATATGGGTTGGTCTATAGCACAAGACACACATTATTTATGTATTTCATTTCTCTTAAATGCATGTGAAGAAGAGCTATTTTCCAGTTATTATTATGTATTTATTCAAACACTATTTCAGTATAATGAATCCTGAAAAGTACCCTTTTCTCTCTCAGCACAAGGCCAGCAGTCAAGGAAACATGTAAGTCAGCACTGCTCTCCTTGAACCAGGAGGACAAGGACTACCACATATACACCCAGGCACCCAGGACCAGTTAACATGGTAATATTACATCAGACTCTGAGAATTCAAAAGAAGTCACATTCAGACTTCAGAACAAGATTCTGAGTGCGTAAAAGAGATTCAGGGGGTAAGTCAACTTTTCTCACTTTATGGGAATTGCTTCCTTACAACCACTCAGTCAGTGTCAATGTGTAACTGATGCTCGCATCACAAGATGACCAACAGTGTCAAACTATTGTTTCATATCCTGTCAGAGACCATTCAATGTCATATGAGACTGTCCAGAGGTCAGGTTCAGTTTGTACCTGTAAATGAAATTCTACAATCTTGAGAAGGCACAGATGTTATCAGTTTTAGAAGTGAAAAGAACCAATCCTGTCCTGTCTCAGATAGCACTATCTGCAAGAAGTGGCACGATATTTTTAAGAGACTAGTTGAACCCCACTGTAGTCATGCAGTCATGCGTTTCTTTTTGAGCTTCAAAGGCATGTGCATCTTTTATTTCATTGCTTTTGAAATTCTTAGTTGAGGCACATTTGTGTACACATGCATTTCAATGCCTAAATGTCTCTCCTTGCAAATAATGCAAATAAATAGTACAATCCCTGAAAAAAGATAGGACACTGTGCAAAATGTTAACAGAAATGTAATTAAGAACAGAATGCAATGATTTGCAAATCACAGATTTTATTTACAATAAAACATAGAAATCATAACCCAGAGTCATATTGAATTTGATGGCATTAACACATCTCAAAATCTGTAATACAGCCATATTTACTACTGTGTAGCATTAATTTTTCTTTTAGCAAAAGCCTGTTTATGTCTGAGAACTATGGAGAGCAGTTACTGTTACTTTTGTCCTATTATTGTCTGATCAAGGATTCTAGCTTTTTTGACAGTCCTGGCCGTACTTTGTTGTATTTTTTTTGTTTCATGATTTGTCAGCACATCACAGGCAGCACGGTGGAACAGTGGTTAGCACTGTTGCCTCACAGCAAGAAGGTCCTGATTTTTGTTTTCGCCACCTGGCTGTGTGGAGTTTACATGTTCTCCCTGTGCTTGTCTCCGGGTACTCCAGCTTCCTCCCACAGTCCAAAGATGCAGTTAATAGGGTCAGGTTAACTGGTAATTCTAAGCTGCCCATAGGTGTGATTATGAGTGCAAAAGGTTGTCTGTCTCTCTGTGTTAGGCTCCACTCCCCACCCCCCGCCACAAGTGATAAGTGGAATAGAATGGATAGATGGATGGATGGATGGATAGATGGATGGAAGCCTATGTTACTCTTAAATGAATTCTTAAACCTTTCAATATGGAGGGTTGCTTTCCAGATCTGCAAACTGACAATTCAATTTAAAGTAATCGTGCACCCATACCATCAGGGATTTATGCTTTTGAACTGAGTTCTGATAGCAAGGTGGATCCATGTTTTGCGTAACAGAGCTTTAACTAGTAATTTAAGGTGGTGAACTGTGTTCATAGACAGTGCCTTCTGGAAGTTTTCCTGAGCCTATGCAGTGATTTCCATGAATTATGGAATTATTTTTGTTTTAACACAGTGCTGCCAGTGGTCTTAAATAACACTGGCATCCAATTAGGGTTGCCAACTCCCTGAAAAATAAATAAGGGACACCTCGTGGCCAGGGCCGGGCAACCCAGTTCACCCTTCACAGTGTGGTGAATTTTGTAGCTCTTTTTTTGTGTGTGAAATTATTTTTTAACCATTTGACTTGAATTTGATTTAAGCAGATGCATATTCTTTGTGATATGACCATATGGGAAACAAATGATCATTTAGCCATTTATTTTTAGCTCAAAATGACAACATTAACACAGTAAAACAGGTCTCTTTCTTAAACAGAAGCCTGTCATGCTTAACTTTTGAGAATATAAGTAAATCTTTCTTTAAAAGAACTCTGTCCTGCTTAACTTAAAATTATATAAATTAATAGAAAACAATAGAACGAAAAATATTCTTGTAACAGTGCACATATAGTGCATTTAGTACAATTGGCTTCAGTTGAGGTATTATTTCAAATCTTTTTTACGCACACACAAATCTTTTTTACGCACACACAAATCTTTTTTACACATACAAATCTTTTTTACACGTACAAAATATTTATGACCACATTTTGAGCCCATAGTGGTGTGCGTGTCTGTGTGAGTGAAAGACAGAGAGAGGGAGAGCGACAGATTTTCTGTTATAACCTTCATTTTATGGAGACACAGTGTGCGCACTCAGGTCGCATCAGAGCATCGGGCGGTATAGTGTGAGAACCTGCATCGTGACCTACGAACTTCTAACCCCTGCGAGTCAATCGTGCAGTTTGAGCAGGAGCTGAATAACGTGACTGAAAAAAATCGCACAGTGTTTGCCCAGCTTCAGGTGTACTGTCGTCCGAGACTTGCACCGCAGTGTCGGCGTTTGTTTCCCTGTTGGCCATGCTTGTTGTTGTGGTCATCTGTTGTCTTCCGGTATTTTCTCCGTAAGCGACCTTTCCTCGACCAATGAGATGAGCGGTAATCTGAATTGTCATACTCGAATTGTCATAAGTGTGCTGTCAGCTCATGTGTCACAAAGCAGGAGAGGGGCTGGGAATTATGTTTTCAAACAAAGCGTTAATTCCATTAAAAGTTATAGACTACTTTTGATTCTCACTGTATTACGGGACAAAGTGCGTCCCTTATTAGCTCAATACGGGACGTGAACTTTTGTTTCTAAATACGGGACGATTCCGTTTTTTTAAGGGACGGTTGGCAACCCTACATCCAATACTGTTGGCACTTAAGCTAATTAGCCACTAAATGTCAATCAAGTTGTATCTGTTCAGTAGCACTTACTTTTTAGCCTATTGTTGCCCCCGTCCAGCTTTATTGAGAATCTTGCTATCATTGAATTCAACACAAGCTAATATTACATGAAAAAGCAAAATGTCATTTAGTAGATATTCTGTTCTACTGTGAATAAAATATCAGTTTATGACATTTACAAATCATTGAATTCTGTTTTCATGTCTTTTTCTTTAAAAAAAAGAAAGAAAGAAAGAAAGAAAGAAGCCAGTTGATGCCAGTTCGGGCATTTGACAAGGATGCCTCCTGGTTGCATCCTAGGTGAGGTATTCTAGGCATGTCCTACAAGGAGGAGGCCCCTGGTCAGACCCAAGGCTTGCTGGAAAGATTATATCTCTCAGCTGGATGGGGAACATCTTGGCGTCCCCCCGGATCAGCTGGAGAAGGGGGCTGGGGTGAGAGAATCCTGGCCTTTTCGGCTCAGACTGTTGTCCCCAGAACTCCAACCCAGATAAGCAGCAAAAAAATGGATTAATTAATTAATTGCATTTTCTTTCCATGTCAGCACTAAGAGAGCAACCGCACAGCGTTCCTTGGAGATAGTTTTATGAAAGGATCAGAACTGAGGTGCATGAAGTTCACGAGGCATCCTTTCTGTGTTAAAAGCCAGAGATATCAACCTTCCACAAAGCAAATAGTATTGTCCTATCAAATGAGAGGACATTACATGGGATGCAAACAGTAATCTATATGACTCAAGCCTCATTACCGATTCACAGCTTAAGTACCCGAAGAGCTGAGAAGCAGAGGTGTATTATGTAGAGTTCAAGCTTTCAGCAATGCTTTCCATTACCACCTTTGGTTAGTCCTTTGAATAAAAACGGGAACTGGAGGCTTTAAGAATACAGAGGAGGAACTCATAGAACTACTTTAATAAGGAGGCATTGCTTTGAGTTTGTTTGCAACCCCCTGAATCCTAAATCTGCCAGAATCATCATATGCATACAGCAATTCCACCCAAGTCCATCCCATCAAGGGCAGCAGCTCAACTATGGCTCATGCTTGTGCAGCATCACTGGGCAATGAAGGCTAGGTAGCTCATCTGTGAAGAATAGCAGTGGTTAGAGTGACAGATGATAGAAAGAGAAAGAAAGACAGTTTAAAAAGACAGAGACAGTGAGTATGAAAAAATGGAAATTGACACATCAGTTGAGTTATAAAATATGAGTAATCCTAGAGAAAGACTTCATTTTTGAGGCCACTGCTTTTGTCAAAGGCAATTGTGGGAGCATGTCTAATACCTAACAGTGATGCCTTTGATTTGTGGGAAATTAGGAGCGGTCAGAGGAAAGCCATATGAAAACTGGGGAAACTTGAAAGTTGAACATATAGAGCCTGCAAGCTTGTTATTGAGGTAGCAGTGCAACACAGTGTAATTCAAACACAAATGTGTAACGCTTCATTACTGGTATGAGCAACAAAGTAACAAAACAGTCAGTGTGTTGACAGCAATATTGTCGCTGACTTGCAATTGAAGTGTTGCTCTGACCCATGTGGACATTATCCAGGGGCTTGTGTCTACCTGCAAACTTGGAAGCATGATTGTTTGACCTTTCATCACTTCTACAGTGGAACGTTTGGGGCATGAACTTAATCTCTAGTTACCATAGACATGGCTGCTAACAGAGTGGTGCCCTTTGCTAGGCAACTCTCAGCTTTCAGACAGTCAAGGGTGACGCTGAACAGGAGGTCTGAGTTACTGTTCATTTCCTTCACTGCGAAGGTCGTATCCCCAAGGCGTTGACAAGCTGACTGGTTAAAACTGCTACATGAGTCACACAGGAAAATAACACCAAGAAAGATCAACATCAGAAATAAAGCCATACAATGAAAAATGCGTAGTATTAATAGACCTCTCTGCATTGAATCATATCTGTTATTAACCTCTGTCTCTCTTCCACAGCATGTCTTTTATCCTGTCTTCCTTCTCTCACCCCAACCGGTCGCAGCAGATGGCCGCCCCTCCCTGAGCCTGGTTCTGCCGGAGGTTTCTTCCTGTTAAAAGGGAGTTTTTCCTTCCAACTGTCACCAAAGTGCTTGCTCATAGGGGGTCATATGATTGTTGGGTTTTTCTCTGTATCTATGAAGCGCCTTGAGGCGACTTTTGTTGTGATTTGGCGCTATATAAATAAAATTGAATTGAATTGAATTGAATTAGCTAATATTAAGGAAAAGAAAACATTACATCCTTTAAAGTCCAATGTTTTAGGGGAAGCACTAGCTTTCTCAGTCTGAAATTCCAGCTCAGGCTGTGCTGCTCCCACATGAACACAGATGAGGCCATCAATCAATAACCTACCTACCTGATAAACACTACCTGGAATATATTTTACCACTGGCAAGAGTTCCTACTTCTCTCCATAAAGGTTATTGTCAGCAAAGCAGCCATGGAGCTGAAATGCATATTTGATAGAAAAAAGTGCAGTAAGAGAAATTCAAAGAATATCCAAAGTTGATTAGTTAGTACAACAGATATGCGCATGAAAATACTTCACATAAATCCTCTAATCACAAATCAACAATACAAATGAACAGTTACTTTGAGCAACAGTGGTTTCAAGTAATCTTTGTCACACTAAAGGAAAGAGGAGGAAAACAATGTAGCTAATATATAAGAATCACTGCAGCAAGGATGGAAAGTCTGATCAAGGCTTAGCAGGAGGAGAAAGAGATTACAGGCTAATATGGAGTTAACACAGGAATGGCGTAACACCCAGGTGTGCACATTCAGATCACCAGGGAAAGAGGTTTTAAAATATAGATGCTATATTTACATTTCACCTCAAAGTAAGTTGTTGCAGCAATGGTGTAAAATCATTGGAAACAGCTGTGTCAATTTCATCAACACCCACACTTTGCACTGACAGCAGACGTTGGGCACTTTCATGTAATCTTGCAATCAGCCTAACCTCATACTTTTCAGATCTCAGCATACAGACTCTGGGCCATATGTTAGCAGGTGAGGGTGCTGGATCTACAATTAGAAGGGGGGACTAGAGGGGTATTAACAATGAAAGGGCTTAGCCAGAGAAAAAGAGCTGTCATTTTCAGAAGGACAGCCTGTCAGTTGCAAGTGCTCATCCAATTACACCATGAGTGCCGTCTCTTTTGCGTTCTCGTTTTCTTCCCTTCCTCTGAATCTTCCTGTGCCCTCTGCTTTCCAGGGCACATGATCTCACTTTTCCTCTGCTCTCCTCCTTCATCCTTTGTTGGGTCTTAAAAGGTCTCCAGTAATTACTGCTCCTCTCCTCCACTCCTCTCTCCTTCTCTCGTCGACACGCCTATTTCTATCAACGTACAAAACAAAATCTGTTTCCACATCAGTTGGCATATTGCATCCAATGTGATTATTGTGCAGAAAACACAAAGTGTGGAAATGACTGACTGTGGTTTTACTGACAAGTAACCTGCCCAGACTCTGGGGAGCCACAGCTCCTGGTCAAGAAATAGTCCTGCACACTCCAAACCTTTTTTAAAAAATATATTTACACATGGTTTGTAAGAATCAAATTGATTTTAATATTTAAATATTAATAATCAGTTTCTTGTATGTTTTGGCTAATCTGTGTAGAAAAAAAAACAGACAGGACAAAATCCACAAAAGAAACCGTTCAGAAAAATGTGTTTTATCTCACGTTGCTCTAATATTGACCCAGAGTATTGAGCTGCTGGAGAGTCAGAATACACTCTAGAGACAACATTGCCAGCCTCAGCTGTAACAGTTTCTCCCGGGAGGATAAGAGAGGAGAAGACCAGGGCCCACCACAGCTGGGACTTGGTCCATAGAGAAAACAATGTGACAGCCACTGCATCACTTCCAAAAAAAATAAATAAATAAAAATAAAGGAAAATTTAAATGTTCTGTTGGTAATATAAAGTGTATTGTGAATGTTGGGTAGAGGAGAACAGGCTAAAATCAAATGGGACTGAAGAAGGGCTAAAGATGGATTGTATTCCAACTCCACCAGATTTGTTTCACCCTGCTCTGCCGGATGCCAACATCAAGCCCTCACAGCATCACAACAAAAAGATTAGAACAGAGAGAAGTGCCATGTCCAGGCGAGGTAAGACACACACGTACTACCCAGAAATGAGACACAACATTGGGTGGGGGGGGGGGCTCCGTTTAATAAATTTTTCCTCAACCACTCATCACATTGATATTGTTTCTCTATTTGTCTCTAGTTGTGGGTCCAACAGATTCATCCTACAAACTATTCCCTGTTCTGTTGATCGTAGGATGGATTCTCGGTTGCATAGCTGTTGTCTACTTCGTCTTCATTTTTGCTTGGGTATCTGATTTCTCTTTAAAATGTATGACATGCTTAAATGTAATACAGCAATAATGTATGTATTTGCTAGATGTTTTTAAATGTGAATACTTTTGAATAAGTTGTGAATGCCAGTGGCTTGTCGGTCAGTCAGACTTTCAGCCCACCACTCTGACTCAGACTGAACTATCTCAAAAAATATTTGATAGGTTACCATGGGGCTTTGCATAGACCTGCAAGCCCCAAGACAATGATTTGCTGTGACTTAGCTGATCCCCTGATTTTCCTTTTTAGCACTACGTCATGGTTTCAGTTTAAAACAGAAATGGCTGGATGGCTTAAAATTTAGAAAATTTAAGATAGACATGGATGGCTCAATCTGGGTGAAATATTTTATCCTTGGCAACCACTTAATATTTCACATTTCATCAGATCAAGATGACATGTATACACAAGAGGAAAAGTACCTCAAAGAAAAAATAGTGACAAGAGATTATGTTTCAAAACCTACAAGCCAGCCTGAAGTCTCATCCTGTGTGTTGTCTAAGGGGCTTGGAAAGAAAAGCGTCTGGACTTCTTTGAGTTGCTTGAAGACGTTTCACTTCTCATCCGAGAAGCTTCTTCAGTTCTAAGGGTCAAATGGTGGAGAGTCCCAGATTTAAACCCAGTGGGAGTATCCCCCCAAAGAGGGACAAAGGACCCCCTGATGATTCTCTACCTAATCACATGAGTCAAGGTGTGAAAGCAGGTGTGGGTCACAATCAGCCAGGGTTTCGGGTGAGCTCATTATGAAACCTGGCCCCACCCTATCATGTGATTTCCTGAGATCAGATGGCCCAGGATGTGAGTGGGCGTTAAGGCATCTGGGAAGGGAACTCAAAACTGGATTATAGATGGCAGACAGTTGGTGTCGTAAACCACCGCCTCTGTTCAAAGATGGTCGCTCACAGTGGACATAGATGGCTTCTTTCACTCCTCTACACTACAATAGGTGACACGGGGGAGCCCATGAAAGATAGACGCAACAACATTGTCATCCCCTATGTAGCCGGTGTATCAGAGAAACTCAGGAGAGTTTTCTCCAAGCACGGCATCCCAGTGTATTTCAGACCCAGCAACACACTCAGACAGAAACTGGTTCACCCGAAAGACAAAACTCCTAAACACAAACTTAACAATGTGGTGTATGCTGTACAGTGCAGCGAGGAATGCTCAGACCTCTACATTGGAGAGACCAAACAGCCACTTCACAAGCGCATGGCCCAACATAGAAGAGCCACCTCCACAGGACAAGACTCAGCAGTCCATCTGCATCTAAAGGGCAAAGGTCACTCTTTCGAGGATGCTAACGTTCACATTTTGGACAGAGAGGATGGTTTGAAAGAGGAGTGAAAGAAGCCATCTATGTCCACTGTGAGCGACCATCTTTGAACAGAGGCGGTGGTTTACGACACCAACTGTCTGCCATCTATAATCCAGTTTTGAGTTCCCTCCCCAGACCCCTTAACGGCCACTCACATCCTGGGCCATCTGACCTCAGGAAATCGCATGATAAGGTGGGGCCAGGTTTCACAATGAGCTCACCCGAAACTCTGGCTGATTGTGACCCACACCCGCTTTCACACCTTGGCTCATGTGATTAGGTAGAGGATCATCAGGGGGTCTTTTTGTCCCTCTTTGGGGGAAACTCCCACTGGGTTTATATCTGGGACTCTCCACCTTTTGACCTTAGAACTGAAGAAGCTTCTCGGATGAGAAGTGAAACGTCTTCAAGCAATTCAAAGAAGTCCAGACGCTTTTCTTTGCAAGCTCCTTTGACTACGATGACCTGGATGACTGAGAACCTTCACAGACATCCTGTGTGTTTGTTTTACTAATGCATTTTGATTTTCTTTGTTTGGCAGAAAAGTGGTATGTGAGGAAGAAATTCAATTCATCACAGAAAATAACTTCTCCTTCCAGAGGGCACGGGGAAGAAAAGATCATCTGTACGCTTCAATATTAATTTTCTATCAGATACGGTCTGGACAGACAAGAAAATGTTTGTATGAAATTAGGGAACGGTTCCCTACTGTGATTGTTTGATAATAATGTTCACATGAATAATTCTCTGTCCTGTCATATATTGTTTTTTTCAAATAAACACATTTCTGCAATTATCTCCCATTCAATTGCAGTATTTATATTATACTGTAATCACTACAACATGAATTAAAACACTTTCAGGCATCTGGGATTGAAATCCATTAACTCCACAATCAAGTAGATATCCTATTGAGAACACCAGCTGTTTTTTGTCAGATAGTGTTAAATGTGAAACATTTGCATATTTAGGCTGCTGAACTTCACTTTGTAAACCATTTCAACTTTAAAAAGAATAATGCTTCATGTTAAAAAAAACAAAGCCAAAAAAAAAAAAAACAGGAATATACTGTATTGTCAGTGTCACATAGCCACATTACTGGGACATGCCAAGTTCTGCTCAATTATAGTCTACAGTGAATGTATATAGCTGGGTGTAATTTCTGCTAAAATGATGCACCCCATTTGGTGCTTGTTCCAAAAAGTTGTCTGTGTGTGCATGTGCACGTGAGCCCTCTCTGTATATTCCTGTCATACAGCTGTGCATCAAAATTCTTTCTTAGTCTTAGGACTAGCAATATTGTTACCATGGCTACCACAAGTCTCTTTTTTTTTTAGCAGTCCCGCACTCTCAATGGCTGTGAAACCATAACTCTTGAGAGATTAGACATCTGAGGAGTACTTTTTGTTCATAATTTGTTCTAAGAAATGTAAGCACCTGATGAACTGTTGCACACTACTGAATTCAGGCAGAATTTACTGTAGCACGTCAGGAAATGTTTGAAGCCAGTATTTGGACTTCAGCTATGAGTGATCAAACATCTTAGCTCATAAGTTAAAATGACCAAACTCTGCAATGGCGCTGTCAGCTTAAAGAGGCATTTTAAAGACTGCATTTAATAAGAGGCTATTACACTGTCTGGTTTTTTACTGCAAGTTGTGTCACATCCACTTTCCAGTAAGCAAGAGGTGTAAGCCTTATAATCGGGCACAGGCCAAATAAGCCTGTACATTGAGTGTCATGTTCAATATGTGCACCAGATGCAAACATCAGTCTAAAGGGTAATGAGGCTGAGATGGAAACTTTGTATACCACAACACCGTAATAGCAGAAACACATGTAAATTATAGTGACTCGCACACACATCTTCATGCTGACAAACATGCAAACACATGCAATTACTCTGCATCCTACTTATACACATATAACCTTTCATTAAACACGCATACAATGATTTGTAGTAATTTAATAGCGTCAGGTTGCTCGTAACAGATATTTTGCAGAATAATCATGCTTTATGCTGTTAACACACCCACTGTGCTCACTTCACAGCAAACCTGCCTTACACCACCTCACATCGAGATACGCATTCTTCACAAAACTTGCAGCCAGCCTCACTTTGGCATGCCTTCCCACTAATAGATCACTTTACAGGTACACCACATGGTGCTGTGCAAAAACATGTCTTCCAGGTGTGGTACATTAACTCTAAATTAATTCTATGTGTCTACACTTGACATTACACAATTACCACCTTGTTGTTTTGCCCTTGTTTAGTAGAAAAACATAAAACATGCATGAGTGGAACGCAAAACTGAGATCATTCTAATAAGATGCATCGTTCCTGTCAAACCTTACTGTAAGTATTGGATGGTAACAGCAATAATATTGCTTATTGTTTCCAATAATACCTGTAATTGTAACGTTATAGTGATGTAAGAGTCTTTTTTAGGCTTTAGGCTGATTTTGGCAGTAAATTTAACACCACTAATGATGCTGGCAATACGGCTGCAGTTCTCCTATATATAACCCTGGAACCACCTGGCCTAACAGAGGCTGTTTGATACCACCACCACCTGGGGCAAAGCCAGGTCCATTTTGGTCTTAAACTTATTTTGGGATGGGAAAAAAGTAGCTTGTATGTGGATCTAATGCTCTTGAAAGACTCATGGGGAATAAATGCATTTGTTTTAACAGTAGCTGTGGGCCAATTCAGCTGTAGTTAAGAAATCAATAGCTTCTTAAAATAAACACGGAAAATGACAGTTAAACTTGAGTCAAATCTTGTTGTGGAGTTGATACATAGTGAACAAGCCAAATATATAAAAGCACTGCCTTAACATAAGCACCATGACCAGCCAAGACAAGAGATTAAAGTAGAACTGATGGTTTTTCTTGATAATTAAAGACGGAGGTTGAAAGAATGCACATCATGTTTTAATTGTCTGATTTAATCCAAATATCTAGCAGCTGATGATTTGATGATATTTTATCAAGAGTGTTTAACAAAGCAACTATCTGGCCAGCAAAATCAGCAAACCAGCAAAATGGAAAGACTGCATTCCCAGAAAGCCCTACAAAGTGCTGCATGTCGAACTGGCATTTCTGATTGTGACAGATAATAGTGTTTCATCAGTTGAACCAATTAAGTGCTGTGACCTGTGTGCCAGTGTCTTGAAGCAGTTAATAAGAAATGCGTGGTCCACTTAGTGAGACAAAATGTAAAATTAATGGAACTGATCTTTCACCTGTTATCTGCTAAAAGAAGATCAATGGTTAGTTTAATGGCAGAACACACTAGAGTAGACATGGTTGAAACATGAAAGGGAGAGGGGGGGAAAGCATATGTGGCTGTCTTCAGATAACTGAAGTGGATGCCTAGCTGTCAGCTCAAGGGTCGATTAGAGCGAGCTACAACATGCAGTTTCACCTGCGAAAGAGAAACAAGATCCAGTGTGGAAAGTTGTGTGCAGCCAAAGTAATCAGTAATCCTCATCGGATTAAACTTTTAAACTTTTGCAGCTATCTATCCAAATGGACTCAGCTAAAAAACAAATAATAATAGGTAAACAAACAAAGAAAAAGATATTTAAAAACAAAAACAGATTTACTGAACAACCACAGGAGGTCACTGTTTTATATTAATTATGAAGTGAGCACAGACACTAATGTGAAGCCTTAAAGCTCTTGATGCAAAAAATATTTTTTAAAGTTTTATCATGTCCTTTTTTCAAATATTTTAAACTGTATTTACACATTGTCTATGCTGAGTACTTGAGGCAAACTAATACACATATGTCTTTTTTAATTCTTAAATTCTTGACAATATTTTTAGAAAAGGCATTAAACAGTTTCTTTTGATATATCTGCACTCACTAATGTGAAGCTGAAGAATTTTATATGTTAATTTATGTATTAAATGAAAACCACTAGCGACAGTGAATTGTTCCCGTGCCCGTGTGATCTTATGAATTCTTTTCTTTTATACTAATGCATGAAAAAGTAAAGAGCCATATAAAAAAAACTTCAGGGAAAACTCAACCAGTTTGAACTCAAAATGGGTGGCTATCAGCAGCCATTAAAAACAAGAGCACAGCAAGAGGGCACTTCATAATAAGAGCTCCTTTTGAATCAAGTGAGCAATAACAAGATGTGATTTCCTACCTGAAACACTTTCTCACTTATGATTCTCCTAACATATTATTTGCACGTGGCAGTGTGCCTATGCACATGTGCTTTTGTGCATACACCGTGCAGTGCCCCAAGCACTAACACACACAAGCATTCCAGAGACTGGAAGAGACACCCCCCCCCCCAAGATACACACGCAAACACACACATACCCACACACATACCAGTAGACCCACCATTAAGGTCACCCAAAGGGCGCACGATGGAAAACTGAGTAGTTTTATGACCAGAGGGCAACAGAAGGGAACTTTGTAGTGGGAGCGAAAACAAAAGAAGAGCTGGCACTGGTGACTTTCTTAAAGTTGAAATGGCAGTAGGCTTTAACATTTTAAGCCCAGAAGTGCTAGTTGTGTTGTGAAATATAAAATAAAATAATAACAGCAAATTAAAAAAAACAAAAAACAAAAAAAAACTCAAGTCACTCTTTAATGTGTTTTCGTTTAATATCCCCCCTCTGGGTTACCACAGCAGTCTACAATGTTCACAGTGCAAAATAAACTGTTCAGCCTCCTAGGAACATGCTGAGGTGTTGTAATGTTAGCTGTGATGTTAGCTAGTGTAGCTGCTAATGACTGGGAAGGTGAGAGCACGAGGAAAGTGGGTGGTGTGAACTTTCAGCTAACTGCCAAAGTGTTACAGCCAGTGGGAGCAAAAGGGGGAATCTTGGCAGTAAATAATCTACTGCAACTAATATTCTACTGAAAACAGTAACTGAATGAATCTCAGATAGGGCAGAAATGTGTTAACCAGAAGCAGCAGGTGAAAATATCTTTGTTGGCTGTTTGTTGTTTTATGCAGTCAAGAAACACTAAATAAAGTTTGTCCTTGCTTTTTAAAGTCACCCTGTTTGACACACTGGCGACATTTTGTAGACTCCAGCATAACCCCCAAATACTTCTGGTCTGCTCTGCCAATGAGAAGCATGCACTCACGTGAAAGTTTTTATAGTGTGGTAAAGAAGAACTACAAAAATGAAGACATAAACAAAATAATTCCAGGCTTTACTTTTTGTCTATTTGCACAAGTATGTGTTTTTTGGCCCTTGCCCCTGCAGCAGCACTCTCCCCTTTCTTAAGATATTTTTGACACTTTTCTTCAGAGTTTGGTCATATTTCCTGTGCTCCTACTTGGCATCCCTGTCCCTCACATCATGTGCGTTATAATTCTCTTTGGCTCACCTCTGAACTTCTGAAGTGTTGTTTTCCTTCTTCTTCTTCTTCTTCTCATTCCCTGTACGTCCCTGACAGTTTCCCTCTCTAGTCTCAGCCAAGGTGCAAGCCATCCCCGTGCCAGGAAATGTGCTTGCTAGTTCATTGCAGCATGGGGTATATTTACTAGCAGGCAGCTTGGGAGCTGCTATAAAGATATTGCACATTCATTTGTTTGCATTGTGACTAACTTTTGGCTGGCTTCACACTCAGCTCCTACTCCCCCAATTCTTATAGGCCTAATTAGTGGGGGAAGCTGCATTTAGATTAAATATTTGCCCTCTCTGTGGAAATTTCAAAAATAAACCACTTTATTCATAATACACGCATCAAGTCAACAATATTGTGTGAGTGGAATGTAATGTATGTCCATACTTTAATCTTTACAAGGCCATCAGGGAAATGCAGATTTCAAGCTTTGATGTAGAATATTTGAATGATTTTCTGCACAATTTTATTAGGTACGCCTGTTAAACTGCTCTTTATCACAAATATTTAATCAACCAATTACATGGCAGCACTTATGTAGACATGGTCAAACCGAGCATTAGAATAGATAAGAAGAAGTTGACTTGTTGGTTTCAGATAGTATGGTCAGACTTAAACAACATAAAAACATTGATCCATCCCGGTTATGTCAGTTCAGGCTGTAGTGGTGTAGGAGATATTCTCTTGGCATCCTATCATGTCAATATGAACCAAAATTGCTAAGTAAGGTTTCCAGTGCTTTGTTTATTCTAAGAATTAGGCATTTCTGAAAAACTGAGAAGAAGAGGAAAAAAAAAAAAACATATCATCAGCTAATTATTGTAGTAAATGACTTCAGCTTCGCCCAAAATTTTGATTTCTTGTTTCTCAAGGATTTCTGACAAGATTAACCAACCTTTCACATGTTACTAGCACGTCCTTCCTATCCCAGATAACATGCATTCAGAAATATATTTGAGCTAAAGAACAAAAACACCCATGAACATAATAAGTCAAGCTGTCTGCAGACATACTGTGTTTTTTAAAGGTTTATTCTGAAAGAAAGATGCTTCTCAAGATGATAATCAGTCATTCTTAGAAAGTATCTAAATACAGGCAACTGAGGTATTTCTGTCTTTCTACAAGTGGACTGAAAGTGAGAGAAAGAAAACCGAGTGACCAATAAAGACACAAAAACAGCTAGCACAAATAGCATTGAGAATATCTGTCTATATATATATATATATCAATATATAGATGTATAGAGATATATATATATATATAGATATATATCAATATATAGATGTATAGAGATATATATATATAGAGATATATATATATCTCTATATAGATATCGATACATATATCTCCCGCTCGCCCCTGCAGGCAGTTTAGCTTTCAAGCTGTAGTGCTCTACCAAAGGCCTGGGAGCTTGAATATATATATATATATATATATATATATATATATATATATATATATATATATATATATATATATATATATATATATCCATAGGTCCCTCATCCTATTCATGTAGCCCCTTCCGCCGGGGTTACTTGCGTAGTAGCATTCCAACAACGCCCTGTTTTCGTCCCTTGCCCACCGATGCCTTCTTGACGGCCGTAGTGATCGATGTAGCGGTTCCCAATGACAGCAATATCAGGAAGAAGGAACACGAGAAGCTGGACAAATACCAAGGGCTCAGAGAAGAGCTCGAGAGGATGTGGAGGGTGAAGGTAACGGTGGTCCCCGTGGTAATCGGAGCACTAGGTGCGGTGACTCCCAAGCTAGGCGAGTGGCTCCAGCAGATCCCGGGAAAAACATCGGAGATCTCTGTCCAGAAGAGCGCAGTCCTGGGAACAGCTAAGATACTGCGCAGGACCCTCAAGCTCCCAGGCCTCTGGTAGAGGACCCGAGCTTGAAGGATAAACCGCCCGCAGGGGCGTGCTGGGTGTTTTTTATATATATATATATATATATATATATATATATATATATATATATAGTTTGGACATGGAAGGCGTATACAGTCTACATGGTCTACATGATCATGTACATCATTCATTGCACTAATTTCTAGCTTTTCTAGCTTTTTCAACTTACAATTTAACATTAAAAAATAAAACCACATGAAATGGTTAATTAAATTCTACTGATTTAATACAATCACCTGTATTCAAAAAATGGATGCACTTGTGATTTTTTTTAATGTTTCTGAAACTATATAAGAAGCTTAATCTTTTTGCTTTGTGCTTATAATCACCTTAAAACAAAAACAGAAAACATTGGCTATATGGCACACTTTGTAAGATTAAGCCAAGATAAAAATGGGAAATCACTATGCTTCTTCTCAATAGTTAAACATTTTATGAACACACTTATTCAATGTCTTATCAAAAGTTTGGAAGCTTAATAATACGCTCACATGAGTTTGTTAAAAATCAGATTCTTTTTTGACTTTGGCTTTTCGTACTGATAAAAACATGAAACGCAATGTGGCAATTACTGAAATCAAGCCGGGGTTATTATATAAACTGGACAGACCACGGACAGCTCTTTGCACTCGTTATGCTAAGTTAAGTCATATGGCAGCTGGCTAAAACACTGAGACGTGAGAGTGGTGTTGATTTTCTCATCCAATTCTTAACGAGAAAGCAAACGAGCATGAGAAAAAGCCGAGCTACTTGTTTAATAATACATTTTCTTATCCTTTGTTCTCCCACAAATGCACATACACACTCACACAGAGTAGCACAACTGTAAGGCATACCAATCTGCTTGACAAACAGCAGGCAGTTATAACAAATGACGTACAAAGACTGGAAAAGACACAGAGACATTCATTCACACGGAAACACTCAGGAGTCTCGAAGAACGAAAAGGGTTTGGTGTCTGTCGATTGTCGTCTTTATGACTTATGACCAGGTGTCATCTTAAAGGCAAAAACTTCATTTTGGTTTATAATCCACGTTCTGCTAATGAAGAGCAGCCACCTGCCAACTGCGGTAAAGATGTTAGCATTGATTATAGAACAGCACTGTGTAATATGCGATCGCGATTAAATACTCGCTGCTCTATATAATAAAATGACTTTTGATTTTCTATAATAATTTATCTAATCTAGTTTTATGGATGACCAAAGATTACACTATGAGTACACTGAAGAGTGGATCAGCATGTTGATGAAGGCTGAAACCAGCTGAGGTTTTATGAGAGTACAGCTCAGTCCCACATACAATAGAGTGGTTCAGCCCTGTTACATGTATATGAGTGTGAGTGGGTGTCTGGTGTATTCATATGCCAGTGGGCTGAGCACATTTGTCTGTCTGCTGCTCTTCTGCCAAATACTTTTGCAGAATTTAGACTGAAACACACTCACATGTGCACTCACAAATACACATTGGACTCATAAATGAGAAGCAAAACAAGAAAAATTGAGAGAAAAATAAAAACAAAAATACAAAAGTGATTGTATGAGTAGGAGAATAATTGGGCTGAATGAATGAACTACAGTGTCAGAGGTGGAGAGACAGTGCTCAGTCCATCCATCTACGAGGGTACAGTGTGCTGCCGTCCTTGGATGAAGTGCATACTGCAGTGTCAGTCCACCAGCCATGGTCCATCCAGTCAAGAGCTAAGGGAAGCTTCCATTTTAATGCAGCCCCCGGTGAGTTCTTCAAAAATCAGAGGGTAGAGGTACTGTAGGGGAATGGGGAGGACCCATCCCAGAGGTATGTGAATCACCACACACGGCAGATGTTGTCAGGAACCATGTAGCTGCTTTTGTTGCAGTTGAATGCTTTGGCAAATTCTGGGAAATTCTGAAGGGAGCCTAGTACCCTGTGAACGTAGAGAGGAGATTGATGGTTGGAGCTGAAGTTGTTATATTAGACGGGGACTTGAAAGTGAAATTAACATGACATATCATTTTGTCTAGGTTTTAAAATGTTAGCTACCATTGTAATTTGTTTTCTGCCCTTTGCCGGCAGCACATAGCTGATTGATGTAGAGAAAATACTCTTGGTTTGAGTTTACCTGAATTTCCCTGGACTGTGTACGTCAACTTTAATGGAATTAACAGCTTGCTCTGGCCGATGTGTTCCACACCACACCTGTAAAAAGACAGTGATTAGGATGCACCAAGAAATCTGCACATCTATCCATTGCTTAACCCAGTCATCCATCAATCCATCCATCATTCAATCAATCCACCAATCCATCCATCCATCCATCCATCCATCCATCACGAAGCATGCACATTTTGCAGGATATTTTTCTAATGTTGCCTACAGTCCTAGGAAAGATCAGAACTACAATGCATGTGTAAAAAATGGCTTATTATTCAACAAACAACTGCTGCATCAGACAGTAAGGCTATTACCTGAGCAAAGTTTAGGAAGAAGAGTTGATCATGGGAAAGGTCAATTCCAGGCAGAGGTGGTTCCTCTCCATGCTGCTTTACGTAGTTCTTGTAGGCCTAAATCAGTGACACAATCTTACCCAGCAGTCATGTTGAATACATCCAAAAATCACACTGATTATGAAATCATAACTTATGTCACCATGTTTGCAGACAGAAAAATAAATGCATATGGATCCATCCTGTCTCCCTGAGATCTACGTATTAATTAGAAAAATAATCTAGACTTTGCGCTGAAAGAGAAAGAAAAAAAAGTGTACCGTGTATGTACTTTGTTAGACATGTATAATTTATGTGAAAATACTATACCTGCTCTTTCATGTTGCATTCAAGTCTTTGAATGTCTTTTCTGTGCTTTGCCAAGCTAAAACTGATACATCCAGCAGCGACATTATGTCCTTTATTGCTGTGTTTACAATAGCTAATGAGCCAGCCTGTGACCTAACAAAATAACTAGTCTATTAATGTTAGAAAGCAGATGACAATAGCAAGCTGCAGACTGAATCACCTCCTCTCTTATCTGTAAACTGGGCCTCTTAAACAGACTTTCTCTCTCTCTCTTTTTTTTCCCAGGCTCATTACCTGATACGCCTGTCGTATCCCTCCATTGTCAGCAATGTTTTCTCCGAGGGTGTTGTTACCATTTAACTGGAGAGGCGATATGGGGACATAGAACACAAAGATTGACAGGGGAAAAGGACAGAAGGAGGCTGTAATTTTTCCTCTGTATTTCAGCAAATCGTACATATAACTTTTGGGATATAGGAAATCATTTCACAAGGGATAAAAGAAGCATTGTTCAAAAGAAAAGGACACAGAAGGTGAGACAAAGAGAAGGAGAGGAAGAGCCATTGATATGTCAACACAAAATATTAAGGGCACCTGGAGCAGAGAAGGTATGAGGCAGCAAAATGTGTGGAAAGACAGAAAAATGACCAACAGATAAGCTGGCAAAGGTAACAGGAAAGCAAATTATGAGATAAAGTAAAGTTCATGATAATATTGGGGGAAAATATGGGAGGAAATTTGATAAGAGAAAGAAGAAGGATGGATATAGTTCAGATGAACGTACATGTAGTCCACTAGCGAGATCCCAAGAGAAGTTTCCGTACTGATCAACAATGCACTTCGACAGTTCGAGGAACCTCTGTATTGAGTCTGGTGTCCACCAGTCCTTCAGGTCGCCATCCTTATCATAGTTACGGCCTAAAGAATGAATGGGACGTGGACAGGTTGAACTTGATGAACAAGAAAACAAGAATATCAAGAGCACTTAAATGCTATATAACATATAGCAACTAACATATATATTCTATGTTAGCTGCATATTTCAATTACATTTATGTGTTTGTGAACAGTAGATGTCAGTACAAATAAATCCTCTCATCTCTGAAGCAGAACCAAGTTGGAAAAAAAGTTCTGAGATCCTAAATGGTGTTACAAAACATGTTTTTCTGGTACCAGTTACAAGGGGAAATCTATTACATATATATATAATTTATTTTTCCAAAGATCAATGCAGTCTGCCAGAACTGCCCCAGGGAGGAACAAAGAGTAACAATGCGGAAACTCATACCATTGTCATCAAAGCCATGTGTGATCTCATGACCGATTACCATGCCGATGCCGCCATAGTTGAGAGACTTAGCCTGGCCTTTGCTGAAAAAAGGAGGCTGAAGGATTCCAGCAGGAAACACTGACACCAAGAAAAGTAAAATAAATAAATCAGCAAATACATAAAATATGTATTGTTTTAGTCTTTTGCAGTTTAATCTTTGCATATATGTGAAATACCTATTTGATTTTTGCTGGATGAGTAGAAGGCATTGACAACAGCAGCTCCAGTTACCCACCTGGAGAAAGATGTTGGAATTAACCTACAGTGAAGAGCACTACTGCTACAGTAAAGAGCACTAGACTACTGTGAAATGCATGTTTGATGAAATATATCAAAATTAACCTGCAGTTATTAATAGCTGGGCTAATGTTAGCCTCCCAGCCGAGGAAAGCTGAACTCTATACGTGGGTAGGAGTATGTGTGGGAGAATGATCAGTGCACTGTGCTAAATGTGAGATACTGGGGTACACCAAAAGTGGCAAAAAGAGAAAAAAACTGATTTATTACTGCTAATTTAAATGGTAATAATTGCAGCTTAATATACATCTGGAATAAGGCAGTTTATTCTACCCCTCAATGGAAAGCTTACTCTTCTTTGTTGACTTTTACTCTGAGTTTCCGCAGGCGTTTCTTCTGCACATACTCCAGGTTCTGTAGGATGTTTTCAAAGTACTCCTCTGCACTGTAGCTCAGCTAACACCAACACACAGAAAAACAGGAGGATTAGCCGAGATGAGAGCTATCAACACTTGGCCATATATTCTCCAGCAAAACTCATAAAAGCCAGGAATTCACAGAGATTTTTCACAGAACCGATATGCGGCTACAATAAAGGCGCTCTGTATTCTGCTGAAATGATTCCATGAAAGAAGGAAAACATTCTCAGTTGCATATTTTCAGATACTTACATCTTTGTACTCATTGTTAAGATATTCGCCATCCATGATGTTGTCTGAATAGCCGATCCGTTCCCGAATAGCTCGGGCCTGCACAAGAATAGGTTGAGAAAATTGAACAAACATTTTTAGCCATCAACTATCCTGAAATTCAGAATGGGCTATACGTATAACAATCATTAACTGTTATAGCTAAAAGTATAAGCAATACCTTCTCCTCAGCTGCTTTCTTGGTCTCTGCATCCATCCATGTCAGGTCATCAAGGTTACTAATGAACACTTCCCGAATGCCTTTAATCATCTCTTCCATCTAAGCCAAACCACACAAACACAAACAAAGAGTGAAAACCTCATCATATCAGTCAGAACAGATTTACTGCAGAAGGAGACTATCATCAAAAGTCATCTGAAGTTATGCCAAGCAATCTTGCAACATACTGGGCAACAAATTCATAAAAATGCACTTCCCTGAATTAAGCCTCATTATTACATAGTCACGTATGAATGCAGAACAACTCCAGGTTACACTCTGTGTAGGAGACCTTGGCAGACATTTTCAGAAGTGTGATATTAGTTTAACATGACATATTTTTTTCTATCAAGTGTTAAAATTGGCTGTAAATTGGCAATAATCAGATATGCTTCATTAGTGACTAAAAACAACTACAACTACCAAAAGAAAATTATTATTAAATAGATATTTCTTTGTACATATAAAAGTCTCATCTTGTTTTAAAATTCTCTACAGTAGATGTCTTCACTCCTTGACTGCATGGTTACAAATACATTATTGATCATGCTACTGCTCTACATATTTTAAAAATCTACATTCGCTTATAGATGCATTCAGCATTTTAGGGTTTCATTTCTGGTTACTCGAATGATCCTGAGCTTTATGAATTTAAATTATAGAAGAGATATTGCAGCATAACGGCATCCATGCGATAGGCAGGCCAGTTATATTATTTTTATTTAACACATGAACGAGTGCAAGTGAAAAGATGCTTCAGAGCAATAGTAGCTTCAGATAATGAGATTTTCTTATGCAAATTCAAAAATCATCAGTCATCACATCAAAAGCTCACTTTTCAGTGAAACCTGTGGTGCATGTTTCTATAATGTATTTGCCCTGAGCTACATGTTTTCACGATCTGACTGATGGCACCAGTGCAAACCATGCCTGTACTTTGGCCATCAGACTTAAAAAGGCAAAGGTTTTTTGGTCACAAGCACAACAAATACACAACTGGGACAATTCAAATGAAAGTGAAATGAATCGCCACCAAATAACAAATGCAAAGAGAACAGAAACAGGAAATTTAAAAAAAAATAACTTCAGAGACATCAAAGGTCACCCTTCAAGAGTCCTCTAACCACAGATTTATTTTGAGGCCACAGTAGGCAGACAAAAGGCACACCAGCTTCTCATCACATTAGCAGAGCCCTAGCTAACATAATGCGTGACGACTTGGAGAGCACACTGTGGTTGCTGACAAACCAGCAGCGATTATACTTAAGAGGCTTTTCTAAAAACCTTTTAACATACTTGTGATAGTGTTGTGTGCATGGATACGCTATGTTCCAGTTGTTGGTTTTTTCTTTTAGTCAAAGTTTTAGTATGATTATGCTTCTTTGTCACACAGTGCTGCAAATTAGGTGCATTATCTACCCAAAGCTAGCAAAGTGCTCAAAAATAGATATTTTTCATTCACCATGATTTAGTCCACATGGACTGAGTTTGGAAAAGTAGACAGTTGGACCCAAAGTTACCTTATCGTATTAAAAAGAGGGATGCTTAGAAATGTAACGCTTTAGCAACAATCTAATGAAAAATATTGTAATTCAACTTATCAGAGTTACATATTTACCATCTACATTAACTATTTTGAATTACTTTATATACCATATATACTTACTGGTCAATTTATTAGGTACACCTTTCAAGTACCAGTTTGGACCCTCTTTTGTTTTCAGAACTGTCCTAAATCATTGTTGCACAGATTCAACAAAGTGCTGGAAACATTCCTCTTATTTGATTTGTGAGTGTTTGTGTTGTTTTGTCATGGTCCTGGGCCATGTTGGCCCAGTATTCTTAGTTTCCATGTGTTTTGTATTTTGTTCTTTATTTATGCCGTGGTTCCTAGGTTCTGTTAAGATGTTGCTTATTTGATTACCCTCTGTGTATCTGTGAGCCCTCGTTTCCCCTCCTTGTGTTTTATTCCATCTTTTCCCCAGCCCGTTATGTCTGTGCTCTCCCCGGGCTCTCTCTCCTCCTGTCTGAACCTCTGTGTACTTCCTGTTTTACTTTGACAGTCTCCCGTCAGTGTTGCGTTCACTCCTGCCGTGTCTTGTTATGATTATCAGTTTCACCTGTGTTCCCCGTGCGCTCCCACTTCCCTCATTAACCCTCTGTGTATTTATGTCTGTCTCCCTCAGTTCTGTGTCACGTTCTCCCTCATTCATGGCTGTGTGTTTCTCCGTGCAATATGTTATAGTTTCCAGTTTAGTTTGTATGGTTTTTCTGTCCAGCAATAAAGCTGTGTTTTGAGTTCAATCCTGCCTCCGTGAGCTTGCGTTTGGGTCCTCATCCTGCCTGCACACAGCCGCAACCATGACATGTTTAGCCGAAATATATTTCTGAATGCATATTATATATAAGATTTGCTAATTACATCTGAAAGGTTGGTTAAATTAAATTATTCATTGCAATAATAACTTTTGTTAGGGTTTTTCCTTTTATTTATTTATTTATTTATTTTTTTGAGAAGTCATATATACACTCACTGGCCGCTTTATTAGGTATATTTTTCTAGTACCATGCCTTAATTTTTAGATTAATCAAGATGCTGGAAAAACTCCTGAGAGATTTTGGGCTATATTGACATGATAGCATCAGCTGCTGCAGATTTGTTTCTGCACATATCCCGTTCAACCCTGTCCCAAGGGTGGTTTATTATTGTATTGACATCTGGTGATGTTATGTTCAATAAACCAGCTTTATCATACAGTGTGTTATTCTGTTGGAACACAAAAAACATCAGAAGATAGATAGACTATACACATAGACTATGGTGTTTAAATGACACTTAATTTAAAACCCCAAAGTCTATCATTAAATTTCCCCCACACCATTACACCACTAGCAGCTTGTGCTATTGATTCATGGCAAGGTGGAACCATGCTTTCAAACTGAGATTTATTAGACCAGGTACCATGTTTCCAATCATTTATTGTCTAGTTCTGATGAGCTGATGTAAGTTACAGCCTCAGTTTCCTGTTCTAAGTTTACAGGAGTGGCAGCGATTGTGGTCTTCTACTGCTGTAGCCCATCTGCTTCAAGATTTGAGGTGTTGTGACCTCTGAGATGCTCTTCTGCATACCTTGGTTTATAAAGTGGCAGATGAGTAAATATTGTATCGATGGTATACTAATAGCAGCAGTATAAAACAACAATTTACCTAAAGTACGCACTGAAAGGAAAGAAGAACATATCAAAAAGATACTGTATCTGTGTCACTTAAAGAAAGTGTGGCAGCTGCAGGTCAGTTAGTCACAATGAAATGTGTGTACTGTGTGCATCAGAGGATGTACTGCCATACAAAGATACTGTAAAATTCTTGATGATATGACAGAAATGTACAATAATGTATTTCTATTTGTGAAAGTTGTACATGGTCGCAAATAAAAATTGATTCACATGCACAATGTCAGATGCCACAGCTCACACATACACATGCATAGGCAGTTTGAATTTACAGTGTGGGTGGTGTGATCATGCTAACAAGGACACCTTGTTCAGCTGCTTTGAGTGGAGGCAAGCAAAAACTACAGTATTCTGATAGACAAGACACAAATGTGACAAAAACACAAGTGGGTGTCAAAATACTCTCCATCAGATGTGCCTGAAACACATGTTTTTTGTTGTATGTATGACTAACTGAATACATAAACGTCCACACTCCTCTTGTAATGCCCTGCAGAGGCATTTTTAGATTATCAGTTTCAGCTTTCAATAAACAAGGTGCGGAATTCCATTACAGAGATTGTATCTTGTCTAATGAAGGATATTTCCAAGAGCTCTTTATCTTTGATTGAGTCTAATGTGTTTTAACAATACAAAGCCTAATGCACCTTCTACTGACCAGTTCTTTACTCTTTTCAGAGAATGCCTCCTGCACATAAAGTCGTCCCACAGCATTTTCCAGGTTGTTGTTGACGTACAGAGCACACTGTCGCCACACTGCTGCCTCTGACGTCGTACCAGACAGAGCCTGCAGGGAAAGTAACAAGGCACAGATCAATTAAAGATGAAGGATAAACTGGTCAGCATATTGTTTAAAGAGGCTCATGGCAATAGGAAATGGGGCAGTGGGGAAATGATTAGATTAGAAAAAGGATTACCAAGATTTTTAAGGCATGGAGGAAGAATATGAATGAAGCAACGTGTTGAAATCGACTGTTTATTAGAGCCTGACTGATACTGCAGTTTTAGCATCAATTAAATAGGTGTGTGGGTGGCGGTAGGGTTTGATTCCCATCCCCCACTTTATTTTAAAGAATTTTTCAAAATGAAAACTCTTAACACCCCCCCCCCCCCCCCCCCCCAAAAAAAGTCATTGAAAATATAAAATCTTCTAATTTCTAAAAATGTGCCTATTTTGCATGTTGCATAGACAAATCTCAAACATGTTTTAACCTTAGATGGTTTTCCAGTAGCCTTGTCAGTGTTAGAAGATAAACTGTATCAGCTTAAGGTAACTGATATTGCTTTATGAAAGTAGCAAAAAAGTGCAGTAAATAACCATTTGGAAGCAGCCTTATGTGCTAATGTAACTGTGGTTTAGATCATTTCTGTTTAGCACTAATTGCCAAGTGTTAACATGCTCACATATTCCAGCAAGGTGGTGACAGTGGTAAACAAACCTGCAAATGATCAGCATGTTGGCATCTTAAACATGATCCCATGCTAACTTTAGCATTTAATTCAAAGCATAAGTATTGTCATTTAGCCCCATACCAGCAGGAACATTACTGCAAACATTTTTAACTGCTTTGCACCCTGTGTTGTTTGCATTTCTTTTAATAACTTAGGTAAGCAGCAGTGTCTGCAAACAGGACCTTCCATGGACTATAACAGCATCAAGGTCCTGTACGTATACCTTGCGGAAGGCTTTCCTGGTGTCTCTGTAAGCTCTGCTAAGACCCACCACCATGTTCATAGCAAAACGCCACACCATGTAGTTCTGCAAATCCCTGTGAGTAGACAGAAACATGTTGAGAAAAAAGCAATCATACTCACACAAAGCTATCAATACTGTGCACTCCCTCCCCCACAAGCTTAGAGACAAAAACAGGCTTTTATACTCCATCACAGATACAGACTTAAATTAACACACCTACCTCTTGGTGTATTTGGCCAAGATCAGGTTGAGCCTTCTGTAATAGTTGGGCGAGTAGTTTATGACCTTTTCTGTGTCAGGGACGCTGATGTTGACTGTATTCATTATTTTAGCTGTGAAGTAACTCCAGTCAAATAGCTTCAAAAGGAGTTTTTTTTTTTTTAAACCCCCCCAGAGATAAAGAGGAGAAGAAGATAAAGATGAGAAAGAAGTATCTATGTGAAATGAAAACAGCAAACTGTGGTACATAAAGAATTTTTTTTTTACCTGTGATTCAACCTCAAGGGTGAAGTTGGCGTTCAGGTCCCCCAGTTCCATCTTGTTGTAAAGCAACACCGGGTTGTTACGATCCTCTGGGGTATCAGTAGCCTTGGAAAGAGCAAGACAGAGGGGCTAAAAGTCAAGAATGCTGTCACAACCCTCCTGTTTCCCGACACATGCGTACAGTTGCAGTGCAGGTCCAGCAGCATCAAAAGTATTTGGCGTCCCAGGAGGCTTTGGCTCTGTAAATGTCAGAGCGCGAATGGTGTGACTGCCTTGTAAAAGCCAGCAGCTGAGTGGAGGAGAAGTGAAGCATGGCAGAGAGCAGAGCAGAACAGACTAGGATGACAAACACAGAGTGTGGAAAACTGTTGATGAAAAGTCACGGTGTTGGGATCAGGCTGGTTAACAGCTTGTTTTAGACATCAGCTGCTACAGACTGGAACCACAGACACACACACAGAGGAGGGAGGTTTGGTCTACAAATGGATGACAGGAGGGTCATCCTGCTAACAGAAACCTTTTGTGTTAAGTTAGATGAAAAAAAACAGAACTAGAATACAGAAGGAAGAAGGAACCTTTGAACCATCATCTTTCCAGTCTGTCAAGAAGTACCAGCTTAGACAGAAAGATAAAGCTACTGAACCTGCACAAAGTCTTTGCCCTGCTAAAGTTTTTGCCTGCATTTTAACTTACATCAGTTGTAGGTTGCCTCTTGTGGGATTATAATATTATTTTATGCCATGTTATACCCCTAAATAAAGATTGTGAATTATTATGTCGTTTTAGTTTGCATTATTCTCCTGAATTAGAAGAAGGTGATAACTATTGCATTTGTTAAACTGATTTGCATTACATTAGACTGCTGATTTATTGTGAATGAATGATATTGTTTTATGATGCATTATACTGCTGAGTTATAAGAAATACTGTTCGCAGAAAGTCATCGCCTTATTTGTCTGATTAGAAGAGAACAGAACATGCTGGAGTTTTCTGCCCCATCTCAGCAGGAGCAGATAAACAGGGAGCCAAGGTCGTAGCTTAGGCGCTGTGTGAGAGAAAGAATGTGAATGTTTAGGCTTTTATGATTAGGTGGGGGCCACTAGAGGCTATAAGAGGTTGATCAGTGCTCCACCATTTTGAGATCTGATGCTGTCTGCGTACGGTGTCCATCTCCCACGCGTGTGATCATTAAAATCATTGTTTGACTCAACCCGGCCGGACCAGTGTTGTTATTGTGGTTTTTCCTCTTGTGTCCATCCCCAATATTTGAATCCGTAACACTCTATATACTGAAATGATCACAGTAATTATGTCACCACAGCCTGCAGCTCTACATTTAACTGCAGGTCAGTGAGCTCTATCAGGTATGATTCAGAAAATCTTGGATTTCACAAGGAGGCAACTCACTGAATCTCCTCAAAAATGTGCAAGTGTTTTTCATTATGTTGACTTGCTTATTAAGGTATCTGCTATTTTACTGCTTTATTACTGACAGTTTACTCCAAGTTACCATTCCAGGTTATGGTTAACTTTCTTCTGTAATATTTTAGTTGACTGTACTATTCAGTCTCAATGGCTGTCACCTCATTCACTAGCCTCAAAATTGAGATTAGTTTAGCTTAATACCAGCCTGCTTTGCATCACTAACAGTAGTTTTAAATCAATGACATCCCAATGTCTCTCTTTCCATTACCTGAAAAATATTCTCTTTCAGCTAACAAGAAGAAAATGTCACTCCCTTATCTGCACATAGGTCAAGGAGAACGGGAATGAAGAAGCTCAGAAAAAAAGGTGTATTTCATATTTTATAAAATGATATGTGTTTAACTACACGTCTTCTGTTGCTTATCATTGGAAAAGGGTAAGATGTGAGAAAGAGGTTTATTTTTGATTGTGGTGTAGTTCAGTTTGCCACATAATCTTGCTAGCTGTTTCATTATGGACAGCTCTCAACCACCAGGAAGTCTACACTAGCAACAGTGCCCAGTGACAACTAGCCAGTTTTAGTTTGACGATATCTATTTTATATCTACCACACTTCTCGCAGTGGACCGGGAATTATTTTACATTCAGTTATTGATCATAATCAGACTTGGAACTGGATGAATACTTGGAACTGAGCAGGCTTGAACTACAGTATGCATTACTGAAAACAAGATCTCTTTCCCATGGTTTCTCAAAGCCATAATAAGCATATTTTGAAAAGTACAGGAGGTTCTTAAGTATTTGAATTCATATTTCTACTTGTAAAACGGCAAAGCACAAATCCATACTTACATTAGCAATGTCTCTCTCCAAGTCTATAACTCGTGTCACCTCCTCTCTAATGCGAGTTTCATTGATCGCTAATCCTCGGTCCTTGCGCATCAGCTTAGCCAGGTCAATCATGAATTGCTCATAGGCCCGACATGCCTGCAAAATAAACACAACTTGTAACTCACTGATTTCAGTAACCACTGACTAAATCAAGATTTGACTGATACAAAGTCTGTCTATAGCAAACATGCATATCAATTAAGGCAAAATAGGAAGCTGTAAAGTGAAACCAGAGCAACGGACGTCTGTTCCACTCACACATCTGGTTTGGATTGAGATAGAGTTATCAGCATTATGTGTGTTTTCGTTCATCACATACAAACTCACTACATTTCTAAGAGTAGGAATAAAATTTATTTGTACACTGATGTGAACGGATGTTTCGGCTGATAGCCTCATCATTTGTGGTTTTTTTGGAACAAATTCGGAGGGACATGAAATCCAGGGGCTCAGGTGAATAGTTGGAACTGCTTTCATTATTCATTGATTAAAACGCTTTAACTGCACTGCACTGGCGTGTGGATTTGTATACATGTAAACATGCAAACTGACCTCTGCATAAGGACCAGTGCATGCATAGTAATCTCTGGACACCAGGCCAAGGCTTGTTTGCTGGTCAAACTGGCAAGGAGAAGAAGACATTTATTTTCAGTATCAAAGCCAAATAAAGGCTTAGTCATTACCTTCAGTGAACAGAGGGACATGAGGGCTTTTTGAATATGAACAGAGGGAGGTGAGTTCTTTTCCTTGCCACAGGCATACACCTACATGAATGATATGCGAGGTTGAATCCCTGTCATCAGTGCCGACGAAAAAGTTAACCAAGAGCAGAGTTCCATATTTCTCATTCAACTTGGCAATAACGTCCTCCAACCTCCATGTTCTCCCTGAAGAAATAAGAAAAAAGAAGTGAAAAAGAAGTGAAAAGAAAGAAATGGCATCAATAACATCATGCCCAATGACACTTGAAAAAGAACCAAAGTTCTCTACCATAATTGGTCTCCCAGTTGTCAACAGCTATAGGCCACTCAGACACGTCAGGCAGCATGTCAAGCAGAGGACTCCCCCCTCTCAGCTCAATTAAACCTAGTTAGAAGCGAAAATCAAAGAAAATAGGTTTTGCGGTGTAGATACATTTATTTTCTACCCATAAAATTGTGAAAATCAATTAAAAAGAAATTCAACCACTGTATTGCTTTTTATCAAGTACATACTAAACCTGTGGCAATTCAGAGGCCTTAGAGGAGTTTATTGATGTGGCTTCCAAAGCAAATCACTTCTGAAGAAAGCATTCATTTGAATCATGTAAAGCTGAAATACTGCAGTTCTTTTTTTTTTAAATTGATGATTCATGTATATTTTCATAACAGTTTTGTTGATAGACAACACAAAAACGGAATAAGAAACATTTAACCTTCAACAGCAATTTACAAAATGACTGTTCACATTAGGATAATAGAAGATCTAAAAAGGCATAGCGTGTTAATGTCTTTTGCCTGCTGACTCACTCTCATTGGTACAGGACTTGTAAAGGGTCTTAGCCTTGGTGAGAGCAGCAGCTTCCCCCTCCACTGTTTTTTCAAGGACACCTTCAAATAAAGAAACAGAGCAAGCATGAAGCAAACAATCACAGACAAAGATGAAGAAGCAAAGTTGCTCACTGCACAATAAGGAAAGAGGGAGTAGTTGGGTGCATATAACCTCAGGTACAACATAGAGGTTTTATTTTTCTTATCTCTGGGGATTCAAAAATTCAAGAATTCAGCTGTCATGCGTATGCATTTTATTTATTTTAATTAAGGGATGCTTTCGGTCCTTTTGTCAGAAAATGGCGACACTAAGTAAATTATGATATAAAGCCTTTGCAGTAGATAGTAACCGGTGACAAAACAGAAGAAATGTAATTATTCTAAGAAGAAAAACATGTCACAGCTGTTCTTTTCAATTTAATTGTTTTATTTCTCTCTAAATAAAAACAACCTGAATAATTATTATGAAAAAAATATTCAGAAAGTGCATTTTTTTGAGTCATAAACAAGTACAGAATAAATGGTCTTCTGAAGATAGTTTAGGTTTGCAGAAAATAGACAAAAACAAAGCTTTGATCATTTTTATTTTAAATGTTATATAAAAACACAAGCAACATAGTGTGTATTGGAATTTTCCTTTGATATACCAGGTGCCCCAAGAGCAAAGCTAACACATCAATACACTGTCAAAATGTGAATAAGGTGAACAACCAGTTTTACTTTGAATGAATAAATAAATCAATGAGTAAACAGATAAATAAATAGTGTTCTAGCTCCCATCTTTTAAATGGGCATGATAAATGTTATCATGCAAAATCATGTAAAAATAAATGCATATTTTATTCTGTGCTTGTCACAAATACCTTTTGGCATGGGAGTTACGGCACAGAGCAGACGAAAAGAGGTGGAAAGAAATCAAGGTGCAACAAAGCTGAAGGTGTGGCAGTAAAGGGCCATTTGGAAACAAGAGTGAGCACCAGCGCTTGTTTTATTACCTGCGTTCATTGCCTCTTCAACACCTGTTGTGGGCATATGGACGCCAGTTAGCTCAGCCTCAGGCTAGATAGCATTTCTAGGTAGACAGCTAATCAAAATGAGTGATAAGTGTTGGGGTGTAAACTTGCTAAACTGAGGGGGAGGGCATGGGGACCAATACTCTTTTCCTGTGCCGCCTCAAGGCACCAAGTTGCATATTGTAGCTTTAAAGTGTAACTATTCCTACAGGGACTGCTGTCACTTTTCAGCAGCAGCACACGAGCAGGAGCAACACGAGGATGTGCCTAAATACATTTTCTCATCATCAAGGTTCAAACACCCACACAGTCAGTAATTTTTGTGTTTGCTGCAAACCGCTGTGGTTAAAGCAAGTTTATTGTTATGTGATGCCGGTACAGAGTCTGTGTCCTCGGTGCTTCAAAATAACAAAACCTTACACCTACACAGGAGGTATCTGAAACTTCAGCTCAAGTCCAGCTGCTGGTTTGTCATTCAGCACCAACAATATGAAGAACTTAACTCTCCCTGCACTACGCTGATAAATTCATGAGCATGACTATCACGTCATAATGTTTCACTGCAGTTCAACTAGTATGCTGGGATTTCTAGGGGTGGTTCAGGGAACCTTGAAGAAAAAATTAGAGAGATGGTGAGCGCATTGAGTGCATTGAAGTGATAGGAAACATTGTAACAATGTAGGAACACAACATGATGTAGACTAAAGATATTCTGGTATCACAAAAAAAAGCAAACATAATTACATTTATTTTTCTCCATCGAAAAAAGTCTCAACTTTTCCCCAGCTTTTAGATTTTTTGTTTCTGTTCATCAACTGTATAGTTGCTTTATATGGCCTGTATCATGAATAATACATGATGTAAATGTCTTTCAAGTCTAAGTGCCTTGTGATATGCTTTGTCTACATACGGAATGTATGTAAATAGCTGCACTTATGATTGCTGTTGCTATTGTTTATGACAACTCAAGAGAAAGAAGCAGCCTTTATGTATTTCACATTTTGAAAATGTATCTCATCAGGACTATATGTGCATTTACATTTTCAGCACAAGATAGTGCATTTAATGTGCTAGTGCACTGACCTTTCAAAGACTGTAACCCAGGTTCATATCTGTCTACAACTAACACCTTTCCCAGCTACAAGTAGTAGTTGTTTGTTGTGAATACCAGTACAAATGCACGTGCTTACAACTACAGCGCTGTGCAAAAGTCTTGTGTCACCCATTTCTTTATATTTTGCTTCTGAGGACCCAGACTTTCTTGTAATTATTTTAAATGGTTTTAAGCTACACTTTTCAAAGCTTTTTAAAAGTTTTTCGTGGGACATGGGCTTCTTTTTCTCTTATTTTCAGTCCAGTCCTTTAACCTAACCATTGTTTGTTAGTTTTTTAGCCCTTAACACTGTGTATGATTCATGCATTAAAAAAAAAACACCTAACTCAAGGGATGAACCAGTGTTGTGTCTACACAGAACAGAGAGCTTAGCAAAGAACCCATTTTAAATGGTGTCTTTAGGTATTTTGTTACTAGCCTGTCGTACAAACACATCATTTGTTCCTAACTCTATAGTTAAATCCTATGTAAAATGCCAAGGATAACACTGTTTCTTAGGCATAAAATAACATGTTTGCACCAACAAGGTGATTCCCAAGGAGCTAGGTGAAAACCTGGCATATCCCAGCGCAGTCTGCAGCGTGTCCTTAAAACAATAGAGGAAACTGGACAAGTGAAGTACAAAACATCTATAGTAGTATCTACAGAGTAGATTTAGCTCTTTCAATGCTGTGCACACAGATAACTAACAAAAACTTTTGGCCAAGGTACAGCCAAAGAGAAATTGCTACAGACCGAACTACAGAGATAATGCCCGTTCATGAACTCGTGGCTTCTCAGAACTGGCCTGCTGTCTAGAGAACCAGTCATCTAAACAACAAGAGTGAACGATTGAAGTCATTCATTTAGATTATTGTAGCATGTTTAAACATTTAGTCCCTCAGGGATGGCTTTTTGAAGATTTAATGGAAGAATTCATTGGTATAGCTAGCTTAGTATTTCAGACTGTGTGTCTCCTCTGCATTCATAAACTTCCGCTTGTTGATAGCCACAAAGACAAGCTGTGCAAACACTGTCTGGTTAGTACAATCCTCCTTTCTTGAGTCTAAAAGAAAGAATTTAAGGTCATTTTCCCCATGGCTTTTAGTGTAGCAGACTAAATATTCGGCAAATACAAGCATGTATAACCTGCATGGTAAATGGTAAACAGACTGGCTCTTATAGAGCACCTTTCAACTCTACCTGTACTCAACGCGCTTTATTCACCCATTCACTTTTTTGTGAATGCTTTCTATCTAACATTCACACACAGTCTCAAGAGCTTGGAAAGAAACATTCACGCACATTCATGCTACAACGGATGCAATAGAGAGCAATCTGGGGTTAGTGTCTTGTTCGAGGATATTTGGCACACAGACTGGGAGTAGCCAAGGACCGAGCCACCAACCTTCCAATTAGTAGATGACATAATTTACTTCCCGTGCTGCACTCACCCTGATGTCTGAAAATTAGCTTTTTCTTTCTGACAACACAAAACTCATAAAAAATAAGAAATGAAATAATATATAAATCATGTGCTGTGTTGCTGCAGAGATTTTGACTAAGATCTAAGAAGGATATACAAAATATCCCTGACAAAAAATGCTACCAACATTTCAAAAGCTTAAATGATATTTTCTTTGTTTTATTCTTCCTGGTTGTTTTGACATTATCCAAGGAGAGCAATTTCTGTGTTATCAAAAGTAAACTCTTCAGTGGGTGGTTAAGTAGGTAGGATGTGTTAGAAAGATAACCTTTGATAACCTTTTGACTTTGACAAGCCGTCACATAGCTCAACATGACCTGAAAGCTTCCTGACAATTATAAAGTTATCTTATAAATATTGCATCAACAGATATACACCATCATGCTGCACAGCTCAGTGACACACCAGGATCAATACAGGAAAGAGGATGGAGTTTAAATTACACGGGCGCTTGACAGCCAACTTTCCCCTGAGTCCAAAAGGACAACAATCCTGTCACTATGAGTTGGGTTGATATGAAAAGATAACAATAAGAACAAATTAGATTCTTTTTAACTGCTCAAAAAAAAAAGGATTTTCAATGCAGCTCTCTACAGTTTAAAGATCTGGGTTTCCATAAATTACACAATTCATTTTTTTTTAGGAAAGATTATCAACTTTAATATTTAATTTATCAAGATCTGATATGAAATATCATTTTTTTCCCCTTTATAAGCAGTAGGTCTGCAAAATACATATTTGAGCAGTTTCACTCTTTGTTTCTGCAAATTCAGTTTGGATTAAATTTGTTTTCTACAGATTCTGGTGACCCATTATTACCTCAGTGCATCAAATACTGCTGATCTGTCACATGTTGCTGGCATCTCTTCCTTACACACAAAGTGTTTTGGCAGCAGCTGTGGCAGAGAAAGATAACAGTTCTGTTTCAAAGGTTGATATTCCTGTGACTCAGGGATGGCCGGAGGTTTTTCTTTTCTTATTATTGTTATTATTTCATTTTCAGCATCTGACTTCCATTGGGCTTTTGACTTACACTGTCACTCACGTGTTATCGTTAGACAATGAATACAGCTGGTCATGGTTCACAACAGTAATCCTGCATGTAGGAAAATGACACCTCACCACTAGGTTTAAATGTGGTGCAAAAGAGTGCCTTTGAAGCTTTCATAACGGGTGAGTAAGGGGGTGAGAGATGTGCAAAGCCAGCCACTCATTACACACATTAGTATGTGATGAGAAAAGGTTGGATTCAGAAATCCTTGGACACAGCTTTTTTTGTTTGTTTGCCATATGGGTTACTGTGGTTTGTACCAGTGACCATCAAATTATAATTGGTTCATTCTAGTGTTAAAGAAGAGTCATAAAAAGATTTCCACAAAACATGAAATGATTCCAAGAGATACCTTTTCAAATGGTATCTCTATCTCCTGCTGCACAAAACATCCTTTACCCCTTGGAATAAAAAGGAAAACAATCACGCTGTGACAGCCACCATCCACTGACCTCAAGCCTACTAAGAACATGAGGAGCATTCTTTAAAAGGAAGATCTATAAGAGTGGGCAACAATATAGCAGGAACCAGCAGCTCCGGGTGGCAGTATTGACATCCTCAAAGGAAATCCTGACTACTATACACAGACCTACAAGTAGCCCAACTGATGAGAGAGTTAGATTTAAAATGACATATAAAACCAACTTAGAGGTTTCTTTATTGTGCTTATTTTATGTTTATATGTGTTTTTGGATCACAGCACAGCACTGTTATCTATAGATCTGCCTCGGAAAATAGAAGATATAATTAACGTGGCTCAGATACTGCCTCCCCCACCTCTGAGTAGGCTGTTATCACCTAATTAAATGGTACAGCAGCTCAATCAGACTGAGATCAGGTGAGGGACAAGTATATTCTTCATCCTCCTATATTCCACCATAATGATGTTGTATCCATTAGTTTCTTTCAAAATTGGTATGCTGAAACACAGAGAACATCATTTATCCAAATACAAACACAGGCTAGAATTTTGCACCAAATGCTCAGTGTGTAGTTTTGAGTGGGTTTTTTTTTTTTTGGTTCATTTGCTACTTTTTTAAGTAATTTCCTTCCTTTTTCCCTCATAGGTCTACTTGTTTTCACTTCTTGCATAACTGCATTTCACTTCAGACTCTTTATACCGTGTTCGTATTTCGAATCCTCCCATTTTCTTATTACCATGTGTGCACTATTTATGTGCTCATTTAATTGTAATGATGTCCTGAGATAGAGACCCTTCACAGGGCGCTTCCTGCAAAAGGGCACAGATCATGTGTGTGTGATTGGATTACTGACTGCCTGGCGCTAATGTTTAACCACAGCAAAGGCTTACCCTTTCACTCTCTTTTCTACACACACACACACACACACACACACACACACACACACACACACAAACAAACAAACAGACACACTTTCTATCACCCCTTATGTGTGTATTTGGATTTATTTGAGAATGGATTTTGTGCCACCTGATGTTTGCTTGAGACGTCACGTCAATTTGAACCAAACCACTCAGCATGATACAGAATCCGAATTTGGAGTTTCTACCCTCTGCATTGCCATTTTATCCCTGAGTGTTTTTCATTCCACAAGGCATTTCACTTGCAGTGTTTTTAGTGCAGCTGGATTTGCTTACAATACATGACTATAAAGGATGTACTTAGTGTATATTACGAGCAGAAATTGCAAATGAAGTCAAGACTGAAATGAGTCAAAAGTGTTTTCAGACTCTAAGTTTCCTGCTTTACACATTTGTAGGGACAATAAACCCACTGCGAGGAAACGTCTTTACCAAAGGAATACAGATTAGCTTTAAAAATTTTATGCAATAGCTTTAACATCTCAGCTTCTCTGAGGCAGCCCCGTCTCCTGTTCCCATTCAGCTAAAATTTATTGAAATGTGTTATCTAAGACTGTTTGTTTGCGATATATCTGAAAATGACTTCCTAATTAAAATTTCTTTGTCTTTTTTTTCATGGCTTTGCTAATGCTGTACATTTTCAGGTAAAAGATATTATATCAGACCGTGTACTCAAGAATATTCTGGAGAAGCTTCTATCGGTTAATGTTGTAAAGAAGCAATTGCATAAAACCATAATATTTTTCTAAATGTCACAGAGTAGTCTAGAGCCATAATTCTAGCCAATCAGTGGCAGACTTGAAAAGAGTATCAAAATCAGAACATCCTATGATTCAACCCCCTGTGGTCTAGGCGAAAGGATGGTAGGAAATCATTCTGCTTTTTTTCTGAAAAAATACATTTCTACTCCATATGCCCAGTGAGTTTTTATTTATTTTTTGTTTAAGTGAAATTGGCTAGTCAGGTTTTTGTTTGCTCTCTGTGTGCTATTGCTGGGAAATATTTGGGCAGAGGAGCTATTCTGAGGGTCAGCTGCCCCACAAATAAAACGTTTGAAGCAATTAGGTTGGAAAAAAAACTATTTTTTGTTACTTATGTTTAAACTAAAATAGGCTGAACAACTGCACTTTAAATCTCCATTTGTTTAAATTAAATATTAATTACAATTAATATTAATACTAATTAGTTAATACAAATGATGTTTTGTTAATAGAATGTACATAAAAGATGCACATAGCCAATATAGTCATTGGATAGAAAAATCCCATTATGAGGCCTCGCGTTAATAATAATGGATTGGATTTATATAGCGCTTTTCAAGGCACCCAAAGCGCTTTACAATGCCACTATTCATTCACACACTGGTGGAGGTAAGCTACAGCTGTAGCCACAGCTGCCCTGGGGCAGACTGACAGAAGCGAGACTGCCATATCGCGCCATCGGCCCCTCTGGCCATCACCGGTAGGTGGTAGGGTAAAGTGTCTACCGCCTACTGCCAAGGACACAACGACCAGGACAGAGAGCCTGGGAATCGAACCGGCGACCTTCCGGTTACAGATGCGCTTCCCAACCACGGTTGCCGCATTGACTGCTTTTGCTGTCATCATCTTAGCTATTAGAAAATAGAGGTCACAAGAAAGGAACAGGGGGGCCTTGTGGCAAATTGTCAGTCACCAGGTAAGCCCACCTAAGGCACACCCCTCTCTATCATCCTTTTTGACTCTAATTATAGTTTTAAAAATAAATAATATCTTGCGTTCAATAAGAAGCAGACAAATTGAACTAAAACCTTCAACGGATCTGGAAAGTGTTTACTCAGGTTAATGTTTAATTAGATCTTAGATTGCTTTCTGAAATCAAAGTAGCAGCCTCCTGCTGTCACATCAGCACTGGCTTCATGTTTCAGACCCATAAGTTACATGCAACTTTCATATACTTAGTGGTTATAGAGCTATTACATGTAGTCTTGTTCCCCATTCAGTGACAAAAACAGTAATTTCTTAGAGCTTGGCTGCGCCACAGCCTACTTTGCTATTGTGTAAACTAAAATAATCCCAGCAGTTGCTGAAACAGCCATATAGCTCAACACTGCAGTTTTCAAGTAAAGGTAGTAAGTATTTAGTCCCCCCCTCCCCCCCAAAAAAAGCAAAATCAAAACTTTGTATATACTATACACTCGTTCTGTCAGTTCTTGTTAGTCAAAATGCCACTTTATTACTCTTAGTGTTATTTACACGGGAAACTCAGACATTTGGCTTTAGGACAGCTAGCAGGGGAGGTTATTACCTTAGTGGAGGTCTAAACTATTTCCTTTTATTCATAAGCATTTTTTCTGGCAAAAACATATTCACTTCAGGATTTTAGTTCAATATGTTTTTGTTGGAGAAGAATTACTGCATTAATATTCATATTATTTTTCTTGGCCACACACCTCAGGTCAGCTATATTTATTTGATGTGTTTATGAGGAGTCGAGTTTCTGTGGTGTTTTGCAACGATTCTTGCTGGAATTTTGATATGAGGAGGTCATGTGAGCAAGCTATTTATCATGAGCAAGTCCTACTGTGGTCAGTACTGTTTGTCTTACAGTAAAGCCGTATTTCAGTTATTGTTGTCACAGACAGACAGTCTCTTCAGTTTGTCATAAGTTGTTAGCATCATGCAGAAAGAAAATCTCATATCTGGACACAGTGTTGATGCCACAGCTACCACACAGGTTTGTTTTGAAGCTCTTGATTATGCCGAATTCCACAAGAAACGTAATCTGCAGGCGCTGCCCTGGTTGGATTTTGCTCTCAATAGTCAGATTTAGACCTATACAAGAAGCACCTCACACAATCAAATCAAATCAAATCAAATCAAATCACTTTTATTGTCACATCACATGTGCAGGTACATTGGTACAGCACATGTGAGTGAAATTCTTGTGTGCGAGCTTCACAAGCAACAGAGTTGTGCAAAATACAATAATGTAAACAAGCAAAATACAAGAATGGCTACATCTGAAACTAATAAATATATGTACAATATATAATAGTATATGCATTTCTGGATGTGTATACTAAATATTTTTCTACGCGCGTGTGTGTGTGTGTGTGTGTGTGTGTGTGTGTGTGTGTGTGTACACATATTTTACAAATATGTGTACAAAATATGTACAAAATATGTGTACAAAACAAGAGAGCAGCAGTGTGCTCATATACAGATAATGCACAGATAAATGTACACACAGACACAGACACACACTTTGCACTTTAACAAACACACACACACACACACACACACACACACACACACACACACACACACACACACACACACACACACACACACACACATATATCTGCCTTTGTTCCTTCCTAACTAGTTTGTTCCTTCCTGAAACACACTAGTTAGTAATTAAAAGAGTCACGGTCAATTAGTTAAATTATTGCACAGCATGCCACACCTGAGGAGGGGGAACTGAAAAACAAAATTCTACCAGCCTCGTGCACCTACGTACACACAGCTGTGGTCACATTCAGGGTGCAGATCCTCATTACGGATCATTACAGCATTTTACAGCATCTGAGAACAATCCAAGGCATTTACAAGCAGCCACAAATCTACACAGCTATTCACACACATACACATAGATGGAGTCATTTTTATTGCATGTCAGAGAGCCTAGAGCTCTGTGGTATCCAGGTGTTTTCAGGCCCCTGCAGCTGTTGACAGGAAAAGGATGTGCTCATCAGTAGGCGGTAGTATCCAAGTAAGCATCGGCAGCCAGGCCTAAGATCAGAGGTCTTATATTTGAGACCTCAGAGCAGAGGTCACAACTCTTAGGTCTCACACTTACAGTAAATTTGCCTTCTTACATATTTAGTCAATAGAAACGTTTTAGGGGCAAAGGTTTTATGGCTATAAGTCTTCAAAACAATAGAATGTGCACTTCAGATCCAAGGCGTTGTGTTTTTATTTTGTTTTTTTAAATGAAAAAAAAAGGACTTACACAGAGAAGCAAACAGAAAGTAAACCTGAACATGTGTGCATACAGTGCAGTCTGAGACGTTCCTACTGTGACAAGCTGAAGGAATGAGCGCAACACTGACTGCTGTTGGGGATTTAATCTGATGAATGACTGGAACCTCATGTCTCTCTGTGGTAAGCACAGCATTTAGAGCAATTAAGTCAATGATTGTAAAACATCAACCACTGCACTTTGCCCAGTGTTTCTGCCAAAACTTGCTTTCTTCCTTTCTCCTTTTATAGTAATGCAGCAGATATTAGTGCAAGACCTGATAAATCAGCCAGGTCTCAGCAACAATACAAGAGTAAGCATATTTTGTATGTGTAAAGTCATGCCGCAAACCCACACGGAGCCATGCAATGTGCATAACGGCACATACAATAGCATTTTCAAATGGTCAAATGAGTCTTTGTTGAGAAATGTTTCCTTCTTGCCCCCTTTGTGTGATTTTTATGAGTGCTTATACTGTCATTGAGAAGACAGAATAAAGCAGAAATGAATGGCTGTGAGTTGTGCAGTCCGAATAAGTTAATGTGCACTGCTTTTTATACCATCCCTAAGCTGTTTGTTAGAAGTCTAATTTAAAATCCCTGCAGTACCTCTGAGAATCTCGTGTTCAAGAAAATCACTGTGAAGGCGTAAGAGGCAGAATTTCAGCAATACACTTTTATAATTACACTACACAGAAGAAATAATGATGCAATTCTACCACTAAAAGGACCCTCTGAACAAAGGTATATAAATAAATGATCATTATGTTACAAGGCAATCTCTAAACCCTAATGAATGTTCTATTGATTGGTAAAAAGGTGTTGATCAAGAAGTAAAGAAAAAGTAACAAAATTAAAGAATTTGTTTTCCAAAACAAAAAAGTTTTAGAAAAGAAAAGCTTTTCACTTTAAAAATAGCATAGCATGATAAATCATTGTAACAGACGGCAGACAATATATACTTCATTTTGGATTAAATGCAAAAATTACTTCATTCACATCCACAATCATTTTTATGTTTTGAAACAAATCTCACCAACTGAAAATATCAGGGTAGAAAGCAAAAGAAAGACGATACTGTCCCAATGCACTAAACAGTGTGTTTATCCATCAAGACTGGACAAATGGATTACTCAAGGATGCTGCAAAGTCCACAAGACAAGCTGCACTTTAAACCCCATTTTTCCTTTCCCAATAAGGATGAATCTTTCTCATCCTCTCTAATCACTCTGTTTCTCCTGCAGCCACTCCACACTGTTTTTATTACAGAGAAAGGTACTGATATATACATTTCTAAATTTATGGCAGATGAAGAGTTTTCATTTTCCATGGAAAGTTTGTGTCCCATAAATATTTAGCACCCTGAAACAAAGGGCTCTGCCAACCTTCATGCAAACAACTTGAAATGAAGCATGGACCCATATGTACACACATGCTCAAATCTGCAAACACATTTGCACTTTAACTGCCTTTTTTGTAACAAGGACACTATACTCTAATGCCTACTAAAAACCTACAATACACTTGGGCGCACTCACACATGCAATGCTTAAATTGTGCTTTTTTCATCATAATGTGTTGGGATCTTTAGAAAACAGCTCACGCTCACACACATGCACACATATTGATAATGCCAACAAACTCCCAGCCCCCGTGGCATCAATGATATCTATAGAGCTGCGATCCCTGATGGACAGTCCTCCTTACATGTAAACTAGAGAAACCAAGTCAAGCTGTCCTCAGTCCTACAAAAAGTAGACCAATAAGAACGTATTGTGCGAGTGCTTCAGAAGTTTTCATAAGCTAAAAGCTTTGATACAACCCTAATTCCAAAAGAATCTAAAGACAAACAGAATTTTATTTAATAGAATATAAAAGAATATCAGATGTTTCAATTGAGAAATTGCTTAATTTTAAGACAAATGTTGGCTACTTTTAAATCCAACAACGTGGACGGCCCCTCTCTCCTTTTGTCAGGGGGCCACAGCATCCATGTTTTCCAGAAATAATTTCAACACAATGGAAAACTAAAACAGAGACCTTTGCACACTGTTTTCTTCATTCTGCCTCAGTGCACCTCTGCACTGTGTTTTTAAAGTACACAACTCAAATTTCAATTTGTCTGACTACAGAACTTTGACTCAATCTGTTTTAAATGAGCTTTGGCCTAGAGAAGATGTTGGCATTTCTGCATCATGGACACACGGCTTCACATTTGTACGACAGAGCTTTAGCCAGCATTAGTGGATGGCATGGGGAACTGTGTTCACAGACAGTGGTTTCTGGAAGTGATCATAAGCCTTTTCAATGATTTCCAGAGATTTCTTCAGATTTTTCTCAGTTTAAACATTTGATATGTTTTCTGTGTTCAATTGTGAAATAAATACAACTTTATGACATTGGTAAATCATTGCATTCTGTTTTTATTTTTGTTTTACACAGCGTCCCAACTTTTTCCGAATTGGATTTGTATAAACACTTTGGTCTGATTGCCTGCTTGTCTTTCTGTGCGTGCATCTGCTTGCGTGGGTGTGTGTAGGTGTCTGACCTTTGAGGATGACCTCCAGTTCATCTCGTAAGATGTCAAAGGTGCTGTATCTAGAGGTGGTTTCAGGGATGATGTTCTTTTTAAGCCACCCTCCACAGGCATACTGGTAGAAGTTGTCACAGGGGTCCACGTTAGCGTCCATGTTCTCAATGAGACGAGACGCTGCATGGACAGAGAGGAAACAAACTCCATGAAATGAAGGAATACAGAAATAAGCAAGCCATTGTTTAAGGATATACAGTTTCAGTAAAAAATAACCAACAAATATATGACAGTGTATATGCAACCTATAATTTGTATTCAAAATTGTGTATAGTGCTGTATAGTTTTTTCAACAAGTGCAAGTCAGTGAAACCTACCATTGCACTATATTTGGACAAATGTATTGACAGCAAAAAGCTAACAAGCTGCAGGCTACACTAAAAGGACTTATTTGAGTATTACTGATGTGAACACATTTTTGTTTAATAATTAAAACCATTGTTAACTTAGATTTAATAAAAATAAATGCATTCAAAGAATAAATATTAGGCTGAAAACAGAAAATATACAGTAAATGAAATCCCGTAAATGTGTGTGAAGTTAAATAACCAAAAAGTTGAAACTAATTTTATTGGGTTTCCCCAAAAGCAGATCAACCTGCCCTTCTCCCAGTCATAGATGGCACAAATAGATGGATAACAAGCAGAAAAATAGGTCAGAGACTAACACAGATCAAATTTTGTTTCATAAATGACTGTCAGCTGAACTGATATTCTCCTTGAACACACATGTCCATTCTTAATCACTGCAATTTAGGTGGATAATGGCAGATGGCAACTTGAAGTTCCAGTTAACATGGTAGCCAGCATTTCCATTTTTATATGGCTTGAAATAATGTGATATAACACATTGATAAGTGATCTGTGAAAATCTTTCCATGTTTTCAGTTGTTATATAAAGCTAAAGATATGAGCTGTCTGAGGCATTATAAATGGTTGACGGCATCTTTTCACATACGATTCAGCAAGACAGTGAAAAATACTTCAAAACACTGAAATGCTGAAACTTCACAGAGAACATTGACTAAGCAGAACGAAGGTAGGAATTGTTAGGGCTCTTTCTGTAGGTCACTGAATAACCTGTAAAAAGAAAAGAGCATTTGCAATCATGATCTCCCTAAAGCCTGAAATGCTTGCTGTTGCAGTAGCATAATATTCAACAAAAGAAGATACAAAAATACAATTCTCTGGTATAAATGTAACATTTGCAGCAATGCAAAAGGAAAAAAAGCGGTATAATGACAGTGATTGAGTTCAGCTTAGCACCGGTACTCGAAAGATGTATACTTTTTTTAAACTGCAATTAAATTCCACAAGGCAGCTCAGAGATCTCCTGTGACAAGGCTGTCTGTCAAATTTGACTGAACTGGGACACCAGCTCCCCAAAAATGCATCAGAAATGAATCAGCATCTGTTGCTAGAAACGGGAGGTAGAGTTTTAACCAGTTAAACTTGTATTTCATGTATTTTTCTCTCCTATGAGATGTTTTTAACAATGTGAAAAAATAAAGTAATAATGTTTTATGTTAGTATAGATGAAGAGAGAGGCAGGGGTTCTTTTTTTTAAGGATAACAACAGAGTTGTTGGGAGCTACTCTTACAATTTTAGTAAAAATGTCATGTTCACTGACAGGAATCATGATAAAAAAAGAGGAGAGAGAGAAAGATAAGAAAAATTGGTTGTGTGACAACAGCTTTGTGTGATATTCATAAACGTTATACAAGATTGCTTATTGCTGGAGACGTGGTCAAAGAATATTTGCAGTTGAAATAATGAACTCCATAGCAAAATCTTAATATGCTGAGAAAAAGAAGTTTCAGCTTTGGACTGTTTTGCTTCATCTATACCCGCTTAACGAATTACCAGTTTCTCAGCTTCTGTTTCCTATGAGAATCTGAAGTGACAATTTCTCCAAGAATGTATCTGAAATCCCTGGGCTTCATGAGGCAAACTCAGTTTTCCTATCTTCTCCGTCTTCCCTTGAGAAGAATCAAAGCCTGCGGAACGAGCCATTAAAGAGAATGCACAAACAAACACTGCTTACCTGACTGTGTGCAGTCTGCTGTGGTGCAGATTTCATCTACAGAAAATGCAAAACAAATCATTACTCAGTGGGATTTTTGCAGCTATCAGTCATGATGTCATATCCTATTCCTCTTACTCCACTTCCATTTTCTCTCAGTTCCTTTGTTTATTTGTTCTTCTTCTTGCAAATAACGTGTGTAACTCTCACTATCAGGAATGATTTAGATGGTAAAGTGTTAATGAAATTCAGTCTGACACAAGAAACAAAGTACTGTACGACCTTGAACAGAATGCTTCATGAGTTATGTGGAATTGCACATGATGTGCGCACAGCTATGTGCATGAACGGGCACAAACAAGGTGTTGAACTTTAATCTTCATGACTTGGTAGTTTACACATTTATGAAGCAAAATGCTATAAAAGCCTCAAACTTAATTTGATTCCTCTTTCTGTTAGATGATTGTTTTCTAAACCTGCAAATTTTCACATTCCTTTTATTATTATTTAATCTGTACATCTATAAATAAGCTTCCTATTATCACTGTTAATTTATTCCTACATAGCTTGTGCCACATTCCATTAACCCTGGATCTGCAGTGATATAAGTGAAACTCCTAATATTATGTAAAATGAGCCTTCTGTCATGTGCAAGTGACAGTTTAATAAATCATAAAGAACATAAAAAAGCACGAAAATTCATGTATATGTTAAAAAACTGACAAATGAAACAAACTTATTTGGCTTCCACTGGCAAAGAAAGGTTTTCTCAGTGTCCTTTTATCATAATTTCTCCTGATTTGAAATAAACATCAAAATATATTTACATATATTCTCATCTGAGGTCAGATTTTGTACAATGGGTGTACAAAGGTGCCAAAAAACACAATGGAAACTTTAAAAAAAGGACCTTTAAGAGTGTCTTCTTCATTCTGTCTCAGTGACTGCACTTCTGCACTGTGTTTTTAAAGTACACAGCTCAAGTGTCATCTATCACCTGAACAAAGTGCTGCTCTTCAGCAGGCTTCTTTGTGCTCACCATTAACCATGAACTCAGTTGAAAGCAATTGTCCTTCCATGTACACAGTTTAAAGGCAATCTTGAAAAGTTTGGAAAAGTTTGGTTAAGATGAGAAAAAAAATGCTCGGTAACACTCGGTGACTGTCAAAAGTATTTTTAATTACTTGATGCATTTGTATTGATAAGGATTTTGTTAGGTGCAGAAAACCTTCATCAGCATGAGCCTGACAAAAAACCCCAAAATGTTTGTCCTTTGAGCTACTCAAGGTTTTCGATATTTCTTATTTATCTTTATCAGTCTTCTGTTGTTAGATCACTCACCCGTCTTCTGTGTGGCAAAGAGGATGATGAGGGCAATGATGACAATGAAGAGCAGGGAGACAATAGTAATGAGGCCGATCTCCAGGGAGGTCCATCGGAGCTTCTTAGCCGACTTGGGGGTGTTAGTCTCTGTCATTCTTGGCACTCCTTCTTCAACTGCCGCCTGTATCAACTCACCTACGGAGTTTTGACTGAAATGATTAGTCAGCTGAGAGCAAACTAATCAGCAGCTATTCTAATGAGCAACAAATTCTGATTTAGTAAGCAAAAACTTTAAAATGCATATATGCTGACGTTTGTAGTTTGTGTATACTGGTTGCACAAAATAAGTAACTTAATGTTGGCACATTGGGACATTTTTGCAGTTTTGTGGCAAATGTTGCTTTAATTTATTAGAAATGATTCAATAATTTAATATAAAAATAATAATTCAATCTAAATATAACAAAATGAATGGGTTCAGATAATAGCAGTGAGCCAAAAATATAAGTAGAACTAAAAATCCCAGTCTTTGGGAACCTTAAAGTTTGGGAATTTTTTTTTCTCTGTTTTTTTGGACCATGTACTTTTCTAACATGAAAGGTATTAGTTGAATCTTTTTGTTGCTTTCTTAGGCACATGCAGAAAAAAGAAAGAAAAAGTTAAAAGGAGATAAAAGACACGGCAATGTTAGGAAAACAAATGAGGGGGAAAAAAGAAACCGTAAAAACTTTTTTTTTCTTGGAGTGAAAGGTGAAAATAATGGAAGTTCTTACCCTGGTGACTGTACGCTCCCAACAACAAAAAAAAGGAAAGCAAAAGAAAACAAAAACAAAAGAACAAAACGCAAAAACAGAGAAGGAAGCACACACTTCTGAAGAACAGAAAACAAGCAGAACCTTTCCTCTGCTCTTCTCTATGCAGTGTTGTTTTCCTCTCCGGGGCCAAGTGAGAACTTTACAAAGTTCATGAAACAAGTAGTTAAGTCTATCTCTGAAGGCAATTAATCCTTAATCCTTTAACAACGCTGCACAGACATGCACTCATTCAGTGACTGCACACAAACACTCATCCACAGCCATGCTCTCATACACACTACAAGCTATAGTGTCATGAGGTGTCTATGCAGATGGGTGAGTCTTGCCACATGCAGGCTGAGATGAGAGCGCTGCGTGACCAAAGGACAAAGTCTCCTAACTTTCTTTGAACGAACAGACAACTACAGACACACATCATGTCCTGTACTCCCACACACCCCCAATCCACATTTATCAAACGTAACCACAGTCTTGCTGGATGTAAATTCACCTATCAATCCACTTCATGACTAAACAATAACCCGAGGTAAAGTAAACCTCTGAGGTTATGGCTGTTATCTAGCATGATAAGCCACTATTACACACACCAAGCACAGATCCCCACAGGCAGGGTGCTTTCCCAACTCTACACCGAAACCAAAGCATGTAAGACATCACCAAGATTTACTACAGGGAAGTGACAACTGGATTTGTTTCTACAACTGTAATAAAGGCAAGGGAAAATATGGAGGGGAAACAAGTGATTGAAAAGATAAAAAAAGGAGATGAGACAGTACGATGACACAAGTTGATATGTTAGTCGCAACTTCCTGTCAACCCCTCTCAGACTGCAGGAGGGGGCAGAAACTTTGTCTGCGAACACACACATCACTGTGACAGCAGTCCCACAGCTCTAATAAAACCATGTGTGCATGTCAGCATTGTAGAGGTTGTATATTATATTCAGCCACGCTTCTTGACACTTTGCATGCCAAGAAGTCGAATGTCTGCAAAATATATTAAAAGGGAAACTGAACATAAAGACGCAGTGAAGGAATGTGCAAAAAGAGTTGAGAGCAAGAGGAAGAAAAGGTGCAAGAAAAACTGAGCAGGACACTGAGAGGTCCTGAGTGACTCCCTAAAAGTGTATCCAGGCACGTTTAGCGGAGTCCTATAGGAGCACTAATACTGTCCCACTCGTGTTCTATTTGTCATTACGCTTACTGCTGTGTTTCTGGGGCTACAAATATAAAGTAAGGTTATTCTCATTTACTCATTAACATTGGATCTGGTTAGGTTAAGGGGACCTGTTAGCAGTGACAGTGATGCTTTTATTAAAGAGGTTTACTCTGTCAGTGTGTGTGACAGAGAACACCTAATCCATGTTAAATGTTGCTACTCCAGTTACAGGATGCAGTCAATATTTTTTTTTCTAATGCTGTGGCTCTGAGTGTATTTGAAAAGTATGCACTGCTGTGTCTGTATTTTAAGATAATAGTTTATGAAAGGAGCCACAAAAATCAAAACTCATTTTTTTCCCACTCTGTCTGCCTTTCTTGATATATCTAAAACATAAACAGCCCAAATCTTGTGAGACCACACAAACCCCTTCAAAATTAAACCCATCATTCACTGAGACACCTGAAAACACCCATGTGCCCATACGCACACGCACACATACACAATCGACACAACACTATTTGCAAAGTCACTTTTTTTTTTACAACTTACATACATGTGAGCATTTAATATGTCCAGAGTCTAAATGGGTTTGAATACATGGAGGAATGTGGCCTACTTTAACTGAAAATAACACCTTCTCTGAGATATGATTTTTAGCGCGGGGCCTATAGCTGCACACTGAAGACTAAAATCATCTTTGAGTGAAGAGTCCCTGTGCGCAAAAGTGCTGTGATCTAGATGAAATGAAGTCCACCTCTTAAATTGCTGTCCAAATGGTTTTTGCAAAAGCAGTATGAATGCAACAGTAAAAATAACTTTTAAAGGGATATAACACCAAACTTACAGCAACACCACCAGTCCGCACACAGCTGGAATACAGTGCACTAGTATCACAGAGAGGTTAGAGGATACCCAGCTGGAACAGTGTTTTCTTGACGCACCAAATGCATCTAAGTTTTAAACTATGGTGGGGAAAAATATAAGCCTCAGCGCACACACCGTGCTTCGCAACCGAGAAATGCGTGCCAGCTCCTCATCTCCTGTTGCACGTCAGAAACTCCGAGGGGGGTGGCATGATCAACTGGTGCACGCTGCCCCGTGTCACTGAAGCAGCACGGGCGCACAAGCAAAACCGATGCGCGCGCACACACGCGCGCACACTCACACATACGCTCACACACACACACACATAGAGGCGCCGACGCACACAGATGGCACAGCTTTACAAGAGCGCTTGGTTTGCGTGAGCGACTTACCAGATATGTCGGGAAATTTACGGTCGATGATATATATGGGCATCACATCCACTGATCAAACATCCATCAAATCCACGGAGGGAACGCGAACTGCTGATCGATCTATTCCAGACGATCTATTTGCTTCACCCGGGATTTCAACAAGACACAAACCGATCCCGCCTCTCTTCTTCTCCTTCTTCTCCCTCTTCTCTTTCCTCTGGCTGTATATTCTAGGAGTACAAGAACACACAAACGAACACACTCACGCACAGACCCTTCTCTACAACTACCTACTGTACTATACCACATCTACCCAGAGAGGATCGCTGAATTGAAAATGATCCATCAGAGTCTTGCGCAACTGTGTGATCCACACAGGGGAGACCCCATATTTATACAGCCCGTGACATACAGTAAAGCAGTGAAGTAGCCCTCTGAAGTTAGCCGTCCATAGAGTCGTTGCCTCCTCCGCTAGGGCGACGTTTAGAAGTGACCCTGTCAGCTGCACTTGCTACTAGTGGTGCCTAAATAGCCCCAAGGCGCAAATTCAGATGAACAGTGCCATGGACTGATGTGTACCTTATTTCGTATAGCCTACTTATACAGCTTTTAGTAGCTTTTAAGCCTGAGCAATAATGGCAAAATGTACAGCAAATTCTCTGTTTTTAAGCTACACTATGCTTAATGGGTCTAAAATGCATAATTTGAATTAATAAGGACGAGCAGCTTTTAATGGAAATATTGCCTGCATTGATTTACATATGCAAGAAAAAATGATTTGTAATAGTGCAATCGACATGTAGGCAATAGGGACACGTGGATTAGTCTTCCTTTCTTTTCTTTTCGTTTCTTTTTTTTGTCCCTGGAGGCCTAGACAGTCCTAAAGATGCAAACATAAAACATGTATTCACCACTGATTCACCATTGACTACTTATTGTTGCAGGGTCTTTATCTCAGAATAATAAAGTTCCTTGAGGCGACTATTGTTCCGATTTGGTGCTATATAAATAAAATTGTATTGAATTGAACTGAACTGAACCATAAAAATCTACACCGTCTATGTGGAGTGATCTCAACAGTGAATAGAGATTGTCTAATTCTTTTTAAACTGTCAGTCTATTCTACCTAAATCATGTTTAATGTTACCAGGGCTGGGAGTGTTATATTAAATATATCTGTGGATGTATGAGAACTGTTTGGCCTTGTCATAGTATCGTGCCTATTGGGTGTTAGTGAGTTTTTAAGACAAGTCAAAAAAACCCAAAAAACTTAAATTTATTATATTCTCCATGTTACTGTTGAGTTAGTTGTGACCTTTTGCTCCTACTCCACTTACTATTTAACAACAATGTTCGCCAGTGGGCCATTCCTGTAAGACCAGTTAACAAACAGTGGTGTTTGAACTGAAAGTGAAAGTCAGCATTAAAGTGAGAGGGGTAGAAACTACATGACACTGGAAAATGAATGATGTCATTTATTCATGTCTTATTTATTTATTTATTTATTTATTTATTTATTTATTTATTAGTAAGTATAATAAACATTTCACAATATTGTAAGAAAGATGGACTATCTGGTCAAAGAGACATGATTTAGTTACACCTATTGCAAAATGCACTCAAACTCTAAGATCCAGAACTCCAAATTACTTTTTCGTGCATGTCCAAATTCAATAGAATGGTCCAGTTAGTCCAGGTTGAGAAAAAATGATTGCTTGATGGAGTTTAAGGAAGAAAAAAACATTGCTATGGGTGGGGAAATAAACATGTGCTCATAGTTCCCCCGGTTTAAAACTCAAAAAATAAACATCACTCTCCTGTGTTATAGTTTTAAAGCCTAGTAGTTATAGTTTTGTTGATCCATTCATTCACCCCAAGCTCTTTCTTAGATAGCTTTTGTGGTTGTATAACTATGTGACCTTACTTCCTCTTTAGCTCTTGTCATTATAGATAAAAGACCTTATCACAATAAAACAGAAGGTCATAGATCACAATAAGCTACTTTGTCAGCTCCACTATCAATCATGTGAATTACACCAGGAAAAAAAAATAAGCAAGCCTATTTAATGTCACCCAATTATCCTGTCCATGTTTCATTGTCTGCAATCACAAAAACAGTAGGCATGCCCTCCAAGGAATTCCCATCTGTGTATATCTTTTGAATATCTGTGAAGCTGAACTGACAGCGGTTTTCACAGCAGCTGTCTGTCAGTGCATTTAAAGGATGTTCATTTGCCTGGAGTGCAACCACTGTGATCATATTTTCCATCGTTGTGTTTCTGTGCTCTTCACATAAAACCTATTGCCCCTTCTCTGTTGGCCATTTGAGCTCTGTTCGCTGTCAGTAAACCCAGCATGTTATGGACTCCTGGAGAGTATTGGATTTTAATTGCGCTGTGCCTGGGGTGACACAGGTATTAAAAAGTCTTTTGTTGTAAAAAATAGGTCGATGTGTGGAAAAACAGACACAAACATACAGACACACACTCTTTTCATTCTTTTTAGGTCTTTGGGTCTTTTTTAGGTAGGCTGTATTTTTCAAGCTCAACGGGGTCCCACACTAATCTAAAATGATTTTCATCCAAGCTCATTTCCATGTTTACCATCTCAGTTCTAAATGGCATTACACAGATACAAATATGCATCAATTACCCTCGTGGACATCGCATGGGTTGAATAAAAAGAAATGCTGCCTTTCTGTCATTTTAATTCAATTTAGTACCATTTATTTCTTAGAATAAAAATAAAAACTTCCACATTTTCATTAGATGATTCATCAGCTGAGTTTTGTGTGACAATTTTGTGGATGTAATTGATTTCCAGACAACTGGAAGCAAAAACCGTGACTAATAACCACTTCTGCATTTGGTAGGCATATGCTTGTGAATAAGCTGAAGAAAACAAATAGATGGATGCTTGAATCACACAGGACAGGCACTTTGTCACAATTTTAAAAATATATGCTTTGTTCGTAATTAATGTAACTGATGTCTAAGTGTTAGGCGTTTGTCGCCAGAGGAGCCAAGGTACGAAGGGTTTTCGGTTTGTATCAAGGTCGCTCAGATGGGTTGTACTATCAGCAGCTCCTTTCAGAAACTGTCACGGGAGCACCTCTACTATCAGCAACGGACGAGCCATCCAATTCAGCTCAAAATGTGCTGTCAGTACACATAAACATGCACACATAATCTACACCCGAAGTACAGATCCACAGAAACACAGCCACAAGATTAATGACTCACATTTACTGCACAAACATTAATAACCTTGTCACTCATAGAGATGGACTTTCAGCCCAAGCTTTGTGACAGTCATGAGGCGGCTTGCAGAGGAATACAGAAGTGCAAAACATAGAAAACACAGGAAAATGGTTAAAAGTACCAGATTACTCAGTATTTCCACACAGGCTCAGACTGTTTAGTTCTTATTTTTTATGAATTATTGTCACAAGGAATTGGATATACTCTGCACTACACTAACAAAATTCATTTGTTGTTATTTTACAGTTCCACGACACTAACTCTTCAGTGATTTACTGGAATCACTGGGAAATACTATATGTAGTATTAGGTAGATGTATACATAGAGTGCAGGAATATTATGAAAGCTGTTCCACTTGAGCAAATGCCTTCCATTAGCATGTATATCATGTATTTGTTAGTGACTTACATTTATTCCCTTGCTTTGAATCATATGCATAACTACCATGTGGCCAAGTCCAACCACTAATAAAAAACATAATCTCTGCCATGTGCTTACTGTGATAACTTTTTGTTATCAATAATACAACTTCACACCCACACCCATTAATATACAGTGTTCTTTATTATATTCATTATTTGTGCAGAGATTGTTTGTGCTGATAATTTCACTTGCTCTGTTTGAATTGCAAAAGTGGGGCAAATATCTATTCCTCTTTCTTTCCTGCGTCTTCCTGAAAGAAGTTTGCCTTCAGGGCTTTCCGCTAGCAAGGCTGTCAGGCATAAAAGCGTTCTTTTCCCTTATCCTATTTCCAGTTCTCAGCTGCAGTGTGATCATATTTAGATAAAGATCACGGTTTGGGTTAAACCTCACCCTTTTAAAACTGGTAACCACACCTTAGAGATCATGTCTGACAAAAAGGCCTGCAGGCAAACTGCGAGTGCGTTCGTCTGCGTCACTGTTTTTTATGATTATCGATAGTCATCATAAACGCTGTGAAAATTCAAAAGACAGCTTCTTTACCCTCTTCACTTGTCCATTCTTGCTTTGCAGTTGTGAGCTGCTCTAAGAATTCCTGACGTGGAAAGGAATGCAAACCGATTCAAAAAACTTCCTTCCCAATCAGATAAACTCTCTTTTTTTCCTCAAAGTAAAAAAATATATATTTTGATAAATATGACATTATATAAATGCAGTGCTAGTTTAAGCTCAGTATGTTCTTTTCTAGAGACATTTTGTTCTTTACTACCTGATACTTTTTCTGATGCATGCCAGCACTTGCAACCGACCATGCTGGTTATAAATATATGAACAGTTATGTGAACAAGGTTACTTATAGTACTAAAAGTGAGGAGAATTAGCACACATGTTTTACGATCCCTCAGTTTAATGTGTCAGCTCTGAAGTCATTAGTATTTTGGTTTACTATTAATATTGTGCTTTTAAGCATTACCAAGCAGCAGGTTGAGTCCCTGAACCCATTTTTAATGTGAGGAGACGCTGCTGCCCCTAGCACCAAATATCAAACTTAAAAGTTAAGCCACTATAATGGAGTGTTAGCAGCTAAAAAGACAAATGTGTGTCTCAGAAGGTAGTGTGTTCCTTTTTTCTGCTTAGTAGATGAATAGGTAACTCTTCACTAACAACTCGCATGTATACTGTAACTTCAAACTAAAGTCATACAGCAGAGGAAATAATTATTTGATCCCCTGCTGCCTTTTTAGGTTTTCTCACTTACAAAGAAATGAACAGTCTCTAATTTTTCATGGTAGCATCATTTTAGTGGAAAGAGACAGAATATCATCAAAATATATAGAAAAAAACACATTAAATAAACATTAGAAATTGATTTGCATGTTATCTAATGAAATAAGTATTTGATCTCCCAAAAAACATGATTTGTTAGTGTGATTGAGGTCTTGAGACTGGCTAGGCCACTCCATGACTTTAAAGTGTTTCTTCTTCAGCCACTTCTTTATTGCCTGGGCAGTATGTTTTGAAACCATGTCATGCTGGAAGACTTTGTGACTTTGCCACAGTTAATGTGGCAAAGTCACCCTGTACCCTTAGCAATATAAATATAAATATAAATATATATATATATATATATATATATATATATATATATATATATATATATATATATATATATATATATATATATATATATATAAAAACACCCAGCACGCCCCTGCGGGCGGTTTATCCTTCAAGCTCGGGTCCTCTACCAGAGGCCTGGGAGCTTGAGGGTCCTGCGCAGTATCTTAGCTGTTCCCAGGACTGCGCTCTTCTGGACAGAGATCTCCGATGTTGTTCCCGGGATCTGCTGGAGCCACTCGCCTAGCTTGGGAGTCACCGCACCTAGTGCTCCGATTACCACGGGGACCACTGTTACCTTCACCCTCCACATCCTCTCGAGCTCTTCTCTGAGCCCTTGGTATTTCTCCAGCTTCTCGTGTTCCTTCTTCCTGATATTGCTGTCATTCGGAACCGCTACATCGATCACTACGGCCGTCTTCTTCTGTTTGTCTACCACCACTATGTCCGGTTGGTTAGCCACCACCATTTTGTCCGTCTGTATCTGGAAGTCCCACAGGATCTTAGCTCGGTCATTCTCCACCACCCTTGGGGGCATCTCCCATTTTGACCTCGGGACTTCCAGGTTATACTCGGCACAGATGTTCCTGTACACTATGCCGGCCACTTGGTTATGGCGTTCCATGTATGCCTTGCCTGCTAGCATCTTGCACCCTGCTGTTATGTGCTGGATTGTCTCTGGGGCATCTTTACACAGCCTGCACCTGGGGTCTTGCCTGGTGTGATAGACCCCAGCCTCTATGGATCTTGTACTCAGAGCTTGTTCTTGTGCTGCCATGATTAGTGCCTCTGTGCTGTCTTTCAGTCCAGCTTTGTCCAGCCACTGGTAGGATTTCTGGATATCAGCCACCTCCTCTATCTGCCGGTGGTACATACTGTGCAGGGGCCTGTCCTTCCATGATGGTTCCTCGTCTCCCTCCTCTTTCTTGGGTTTCTGCTGCCTGAGGTATTCACTGAGCACTCGGTCAGTTGGGGCCATCTTCCCAATGTATTCCTGGATGTTCCTTGTCTCATCCTGGACTGTGGTGCTGACACTCACCAGTCCCCGGCCCCCTTCCTTCCGCTTAGCGTACAGCCTCAGGGTGCTGGACTTGGGGTGAAACCCTCCATGCATGGTAAGGAGCTTTCTTGTCTTTATGTCAGTGGCTTCTATCTCCTCCTTTGGCCAGCCTATTACCCCAGCAGGGTACCTGATCACGGGCAGGGCGTACGTGTTGATGGCTCGGATCTTGTTCTTACCATTCAGCTGACTCCTCAGGACTTGCCTGACCCTCTGCAGGTACTTGGTGGTTGCAGCCTTTCTAGCGGCCTCTTCATGGTTCCCATTTGCCTGCGGGATCCCCAGGTACTTGTAACTGTCCTCTATGTCTGCAATGTTGCCTTCTGGTAGTTCAATCCCCTCAGTTCTGACTACCTTCCCTCTCTTGATACCATCCGACTACACTTCTCCAGTCCGAACGACATTCCAATGTCATTGCTGTATAGCCTGGTAGTGTGGATCAGTGAATCGATGTCTCGTTCACTCTTGGCATACAGCTTGATGTCATCCATGTACAGGAGGTGGCTGACAACTGCTCCGTTCCGTAGTCGGTATCCGTAGCCAGTCTTGTTAATGATCTCACTGAGGGGGTTCAGGCCTATGCAGAACAGCAGTGGGGACAGAGCATCTCCTTGGTAGATCCCGCACTTGATGGTGACTTGTGCTATGGGCTTGGAGTTGGCCTCTAGTGTTGTACGCCACATCCCCATTGAGTTCCTGATGAAGGCTCTTAGGGTCCCATTGATCTTGTACAATTCTAAGCATTCCAGTATCCAGCTGTGGGGCATTGAGTCATAGGCCTTCTTGTAATCAATCCAGGCAGTGCACAGGTTGGTCAGTCTGGTCTTGCAGTCTCGGCTGATTGTTCTGTCTACCAGTAGCTGGTGTTTTGCGCCTCTGGTATTCTTGCCAATTCCTTTCTGTGTCCCGCTCATGTATTGACCCATATATATATATATATATATATATATATATATATATATATATATATATATATATATATATATATATATATACACATATATTCCTGCCTGGGGCGTCCGTATCCAGTAAGGGTCCTAAGGCTAGACCCCCTATGCTAAGCAAGCCTACCGCAGACATGAGCGAGACAGATAAATATGAAGGCATGCCAGCTCGGACGTCGCCCGGATCAACAAGGTCCGCGTCAGGTGTTGAGGAACCAGGGCACCCTGACGAAAAGTGGGCTACTGGAACAAGAAGGCATCGGTGGGCAAGAGACGAAAACAGGGTGTTGTTGGAATGCTACTACGCAAGTAACCCCGGCGGAAGGGGCTACATGAATAGGATGAGGGACCTATGGATTCTTCGATACCCAACATCCACAATGACGGCGAAACAACTAGTAGCTCAGTGTTCCAACATTCGAAAAAAGGGACTGCTCTCACAGCTAGAGATTGACGAGGTACAACACAAATGCTACGGCAAGGAGGAGTCAGGACGCCAGGTCAGGGGGGCGATATCATCACCCCCACCCGAGATTGGGTACATAGCCCCAAGTGCGATAGGAGAAGGATCGTTGAGTGCGAGAGGAACTGACCTGAAAAATAGGATCATGGCCAAGCTTGAAACCTGGACCCCCTGTAGCCGGTTACCAAGATTACGTGAAGTACCCTCAGAAGGTCTGCTAGATGATGTTAATGCAGCACTACGGGCAATACCTACAACCACGATTACCGACACTAACAAGCTGATCTACAATACGGCAGCAGTGATCAGTGAGATGCTTGGCTACAAGTTGAACAGCGACAAGGGGCAGTACCCTCCATGGAGAAGGAGGCTAGAGGGCAAGATCAAAGTAGCACGGAGGGAGGTTAGCCAACTAACGGAGTTGCAGAAAGGTGCGACAAATAAGGTGCCTAAGAAATACAGCAAGCTGTCCATACCTGAGGCCTTGGAAACTGCCAAGCAAAGACTCACAGCCTTGGCCAGCCGCTTGAGGAGGTACACCAGAGAGATAGAAGGCAGGAGAATAAACCAGCTATTCTCCACAGAACCAGCAAAGGTGTACTCTCAGTGGCAAGGGAACAATAAGAGAACAGCACCACCAAGGCTGGAGACGGAGCAATACTGGAAGAGCATATGGGAGAAGGATGCAACCCATAACGGCAATGCTCAGTGGCTAGAGGATCTGAGGGCAGACCACAGCGACCTCCCTGAACAGGGTCCAGTAACCATCACAGTGGCAGATATCCAAGAAAGGGTCTCCAGTATGAAGAGTTGGACAGCACCAGGACCCGACATGGTTCATGCCTACTGGCTGAAGAAGCTGACTGCACTCCACGAGCGTCTGGCAGCACAAATGAACCAGCTGCTAGTTAACGAGAGACACCCGGAATGGCTAACTGAAGGCCGGACGGTCCTGATCCCCAAGGACCCCAAGAAGGGACCAGTCCCCTCCAACTACCGACCAATAACCTGCCTCAGTACTACATGGAAGCTCCTGTCAGGCATCATATCGGCTAAGATGAACAGGCACATGGGTCAATACATGAGCGGGACACAGAAAGGAATTGGCAAGAATACCAGAGGCGCAAAACACCAGCTACTGGTAGACAGAACAATCAGCCGAGACTGCAAGACCAGACTGACCAACCTGTGCACTGCCTGGATTGATTACAAGAAGGCCTATGACTCAATGCCCCACAGCTGGATACTGGAATGCTTAGAATTGTACAAGATCAATGGGACCCTAAGAGCCTTCATCAGGAACTCAATGGGGATGTGGCGTACAACACTAGAGGCCAACTCCAAGCCCATAGCACAAGTCACCATCAAGTGCGGGATCTACCAAGGAGATGCTCTGTCCCCACTGCTGTTCTGCATAGGCCTGAACCCCCTCAGTGAGATCATTAACAAGACTGGCTACGGATACCGACTACGGAACGGAGCAGTTGTCAGCCACCTCCTGTACATGGATGACATCAAGCTGTATGCCAAGAGTGAACGAGACATCGATTCACTGATCCACACTACCAGGCTATACAGCAATGAAATTGGAATGTCGTTCGGACTGGAGAAGTGTAGTCGGATGGTATCAAGAGAGGGAAGGTAGTCAGAACTGAGGGGATTGAACTACCAGAAGGCAACATTGCAGACATAGAGGACAGTTACAAGTACCTGGGGATCCCGCAGGCAAATGGGAACCATGAAGAGGCCGCTAGAAAGGCTGCAACCACCAAGTACCTGCAGAGGGTCAGGCAAGTCCTGAGGAGTCAGCTGAATGGTAAGAACAAGATCCGAGCCATCAACACGTACGCCCTGCCCGTGATCAGGTACCCTGCTGGGGTAATAGGCTGGCCAAAGGAGGAGATAGAAGCCACTGACATAAAGACAAGAAAGCTCCTTACCATGCATGGAGGGTTTCACCCCAAGTCCAGCACCCTGAGGCTGTACGCTAAGCGGAAGGAAGGGGGCCGGGGACTGGTGAGTGTCAGCACCACAGTCCAGGATGAGACAAGGAACATCCAGGAATACATTGGGAAGATGGCCCCAACTGACCGAGTGCTCAGTGAATACCTCAGGCAGCAGAAACCCAAGAAAGAGGAGGGAGACGAGGAACCATCATGGAAGGACAGGCCCCTGCACAGTATGTACCACCGGCAGATAGAGGAGATGGCTGATATCCAGAAATCCTACCAGTGGCTGGACAAAGCTGGACTGAAAGACAGCACAGAGGCACTAATCATGGCAGCACAAGAACAAGCTCTGAGTACAAGATCCATAGAGGCTGGGGTCTATCACACCAGGCAAGACCCCAGGTGCAGGCTGTGTAAAGATGCCCCAGAGACAATCCAGCACATAACAGCAGGGTGCAAGATGCTAGCAGGCAAGGCATACATGGAACGCCATAACCAAGTGGCCGGCATAGTGTACAGGAACATCTGTGCCGAGTATAACCTGGAAGTCCCGAGGTCAAAATGGGAGATGCCCCCAAGGGTGGTGGAGAATGACCGAGCTAAGATCCTGTGGGACTTCCAGATACAGACGGACAAAATGGTGGTGGCTAACCAACCGGACATAGTGGTGGTAGACAAACAGAAGAAGACGGCCGTAGTGATCGATGTAGCGGTTCCGAATGACAGCAATATCAGGAAGAAGGAACACGAGAAGCTGGAGAAATACCAAGGGCTCAGAGAAGAGCTCGAGAGGATGTGGAGGGTGAAGGTAACAGTGGTCCCCGTGGTAATCGGAGCACTAGGTGCGGTGACTCCCAAGCTAGGCGAGTGGCTCCAGCAGATCCCGGGAACAACATCGGAGATCTCTGTCCAGAAGAGCGCAGTCCTGGGAACAGCTAAGATACTGCGCAGGACCCTCAAGCTCCCAGGCCTCTGGTAGAGGACCCGAGCTTGAAGGATAAACCGCCCGCAGGGGCGTGCTGGGTGTTTATATATATATATATATATATATACATATATATACATATATATATATATATATATATATATAACTGTGGGGATGGTGTTATTTGGGTCAAACTCTACATTTGTTTTCCTCCAAACACGGTGAGTCAAGTTGATGCCAAAGGACTCGATTTGGGTTTCATTTGACCACAGCACTTTCTTCCAAGCCTTATCTGAATAATTTAGATGTTCACTGGCAAAATCAAATAAGACAAAATTATTTGATTCACAAAGCTTGACTTAATAAATTGTGCAAAAATGATCCGTTTTTTTTTTTTCAGGTTTGGGCATACGCATTTGTAAAATTGTTTTAATGTGTGGTCAGATTACTTCTTATTATGTACACATTTGCAACCCTTTTGGTGCAAATTTCTTTCCTTAAAAGAGTGGAAGAAAGTGAGCCTTTAAAGCTGTGCGCATTTGTTAAGCTGTGCTGAGATTTATTATCTGTTTAGTTTAGTTTAGTTTAGTTTAGTTTAGTTTAGTTTAGTTTAGTTTAGTTTTGTTTAGTTTAGTTTAGTTTAGTGTGGAAGTAGTCAGTAAGAAAACAAAAAAACAAATGCACCAAAATAGTAATAGTAGTAGCAACAACAACTTGTAACAAGTGTAGTCACAGGTAGGTGGTGCAGGAGAAGTACAGGAGGAAGGACAGGAGTCCCACCAGAGTGTTCTGTATTTCCAGTTTGCTGTACTGACTCTACTGCTGAGGTGATAAACTCTTATCATTTAAATTAATGAAAACTGTGTTTTTTGTGCCGAGTTGCATCAATCTGAATTTTATGACTTGATAATATATGTGTTTTACCTCTTTCTTGAATTTCCTTCATTGGGGCCCCCAAAAACAGGCCACATGCTTCTACTGTTCAGAACCTCCCTCACTCCAGCCCAGAGGGAGAAGGACATATATACTTACCCCATCATAATGTCATAAGAAAATCTTCATAATTTGGCTATAACTGTCCTTTTCCTGCCTAGAAGCACCACTTGGACTTGGCTTGTAGCTCAGTGACAGACTCAATACTTCACATTTAACAAGCTACAGACTCTCCAAAGGGGAGCTGTTATGTCACACCAGTTCAATACATGTCAACCAGCAGTTCTAAACTGATGCTGCTGTTACTTTTCTTCACCTGCTTTTCCAGTAGGCCAGTAACTTCTCTTAGAATCTCAGGTCCAGAACTGTGGCTGGGCAGGTGTTTCACATCAGCCCCACATGTCCTTGTTTACTCAATTTTTCACTCTCATATATTAACAGCTATGCACACACACACACACACACACACACACACACACACACACACATACACACAAAGACACACACACCTACACACAGAAAGTTGTCCCTCCAAAAGCTCTCACTTGCTGACAGCTGGAGGTTGAAGAGGTCAAGTTGATTGCTGCTACACAGCTTTGATCTCAGACTTAGTGTGATCACTTCCCAGACTGAGGTCTACTGGTTCAGTACAGTATGTGTTTCTCTTTGAATTCCAGTGTGCAAGGGATAAAGCCACTCTGCTATGAAGAGGTATCCAGTTTTTATGACTAATTGGCTTCAAATACGGGCTTATCCAGCCATATTTTTGACTCTTGTTTGTAATTATTTTCTATAAGATGCATCAAAGAAACAAATATGCATATCATTAATTGGCACTATTTTTTGGTTAAATGCATATAAATATATAAATGCATCTCTGTGTGTTGTTCATGAGTGTATTTTCCTGAGTTGGTCTGAATTGGTTATGCATGACCCAGAAGAATTATCTAATAGTGCTCATCAGTCATGGCCATTTAGCATGCCTGCTCCTGAGTGTGTTCCACCCTCTGGCACCTCTGTTCCAAGCTTTCAGAAGTGATAAACTCTTTCACTGTGTCCACCACTGAACAATTTGTCTTACTACACAAATGATCTGACAGAGGTTGGTCCACAAGCATGAGTGACTTGGACCTGAACAGCTTGTCTCAAAGAATTAACTACAATTAGTAAAAGAAATACCAAGGAGGAGTTCTGAATTAAATGATCTTAACTGGCAATCTTGAAGATTTGTATTAAAATAAAGGTCTGTTAAGTAAGATGATAGTTATACTTTTTTTTTCAGATGATAGTTATACATGAAGTACTATAAATTGGTTGTCTTCAGATATAAACAGGATAATTGCTGTTATATTACTGCAAAATGTAAATTGTGTTTTGAGGCCCAGCTGTGAGGTAGTTAGCACCACTGAGTCACAGCAAGATCAAAACCAGACAGGGGCTTTTCTGTGTGGAGTTTGCATGTTTTCCCCATGTCTGTGTGGGTTCTCTAAAGATACTCCAGTTCCTTCCCACAGTCTAAAAACTGGTTAGGTTAATTGGTGATTCTACATGTCTACACCACACTCCCTGCTGGTGGCTGATGCCCTCAGACGTTGGTGTGTTGGTGGTTCTTGGTGTCTGGGGCTGGGCGCTCACGTATGTACCGGCTCACTCCCGGTGGCCGATTGGCAGGGCCTGGCGCCTGTGGCCCGGCTGGGCCCCTTCCGGGGGGTGGGGTGCCCTCAGGCCTCTGGCCTCTGGGCCTGAGGCCCGGTCCTCTCTGGCACAGCTGGCTGCTGGCAGAGCCCACGGGCACGTCACTGCAATCCCCTCTGGCTTCTGCTCCGTAGCTGCTGGGTGACCTCTCGTTTGGGGCTCTCCTCAGCTCTTCCCAGGAGGGTGGCACGGTTGCCCCTTTAGTGGTCCTCCTCGGGTCCTCGTACTCTGGGATCTCTGAATGTCTGGGGCCTGGATCTCCTCCATGCCTGCTTCATGCCCTGGGGGACGGGGCTATGGCTCCCCACACTCCCTAGCAGATCGTTACATGGAGAAACCTTTTGAATACAAGCGTGCTGATCCACACAGGTGTGCACACAGGTGTTCACAGACACAAACTACACCTTCCTTGGCTGCACATTGCAGCCAAGGAACCTCAAAGCACATTGTGCGCTGTCGATCTTGCGTGCTGCACAATAACATGTAATATTTAGTATCTACTGTTATCTACTGTTAGCTAGTGTATTGTGATGGTGTTTTATTTATTATGTTGCTCTTTTTTGTTTGTTTTCTCTTCTGTTTTTTTTTTTATCTTCATACAGATGATCCAGGTGTTTTGTTTGTTTTTCTTTTTTTTCTTCCCCCCTTTCTCACCATCTCTTCTCCCCTCTATTTTTCTTTCTCTCCCCCTCTTTCATTGTCTGTCCCGTCTGTAACAACCGAAAATCTAATAAAATAAACACATAATTATAATAAAGGTCAGTCAAATTAACCAATATGGCAAGGCCATGATGATCCACTTGGTAAAGTAATTCCGCTTGGCATCTTTCTTGGCCTTCAGACAACAATTCTGATGGCTAAAGATCCAAACGGGACAGGCAAAAAATTGGTGATTCTAAATGGACCGTAAGTGTGAGTTTGAATGGTTGTCTCTGTGTGTTAGCCCTGCCATAGGCTGGTGACCTATCCCCCCACGAACCTCCTTCAATCCTCAACCGCTTTAGAAAATGGAGGGATCAATATTTCCTCCTGCTGCAACTTCACAGTGAAACATTTAACTGGCAAATTACAAGTTGTATTTTATTATGAAGCAGTAACACACAGTCACATGAAATGCAATATTTTATTAGTCTTTTTAGGACTTACCTTTATTGGTCAGTGCTAAATGTATATACAAAAAGGACATCATTCATTTTCAGTTTAGAATACTGCACAGATTAATAGCACAAGAAGGAGCAGCCACAATGGACTATAGGTGACAGGCTGCGCACCACCAACTTCTCAGCAAGGTAACTACTGTGTCCTTTCACTGTGCTCTGCTGTTTGCAGACTCAAACCATGTGCAGCATTAAATCAGATCAGACTTGCTCACAGAATGATGGAGAAAGCTCGATTTATTGCCTGACTTCTTTATCAAAACAACAATAGTTTGCTTTTCTGGTCCCAGCACTCTGTCACACGCAGTATTAAAGTGCATTTGGAGTTACCACTAGTAACTACGGGTGTCACCAAATCAACCAGGACTGAAATCTTTGAGATTGCCGCTTAAATTACAAACAGAATGGTTTGCACTGAGATCGGCTCCAGGGAAAATACAAAAATTGAAGCGTTAATTTTGAAAGAGTTTGGAAAGACTTTATAAGGAGTTCAAGTCAAGTCAAAAATTGTAAGAAAAAACAAAACAAAAACAAAACAAACACAAAGCACTTATTTAACATACAGGCACTGTGAAAGTTCCTGTTACATCCTGACTCATTTCATTACCAGTGTTTTTCCAAGTCAATAATGCTGTCATAAGTAATTATGGTTCTTTCTTCTGAGAAGGCTCTTAGTCAGTCTACTCCTAAAATGGGACAAAGGCGTGCTTTTATGCAATAATCCCTTGACTGAGCCATAACGGAACAGTATCTATACTTCTGTCTTCTGCTCTCACGGATTACTGATTTTTCAAAAAGCTTCAAGTACAAGTGTGATATCCATTCACATCGCACACTTCACTAAATCCAATATCACTCCATGTATAGGATGTTATCTTTAGGGTAGCAATGACTTGATTTCCACACAGATTATATTCTTTTGTGCCTTTTATATTCATTCTGTCATCACACCACATGTTCCAGCAGGAATCAAGACTTGACAAAATGTGGGGACATAACAATGCAGGTACAGTGGGATTTATCCTAATCCAGACACTGAAAAGAGATTTCACTGAATACACCTCCTGATCAAAATGTAAGACATGTCTAGACCAGTTCCAAAACAGTTTTTTTCATTCATTGGGAATCAGCAGGAATCGTAGAGTTAATTGTGTGGTATCTGGGTTGGAGCTGTGTGACTAACCACTCTACTATGTGCCAAGCTTCCTCGTGAGTAGCAGCATTGCTGCATGCTGTCACCTCTTACAGTGTGCCATTTTCTGTGAGCGGACATTGTATGTTTTCAAGCAATATTTGTCTTAACACTCTAACATGATCTGTCGACCACCACCGAAATTCCTACGCTTCTATTTGGGTTTACTTTGTTTCCTCACCCTCGCTTGTTTTCCCCTCTGTCTGAAATCCTCTGACAGGAAATGTTTTACTTCACTTTGAAGAGTCAGCAGAGACACAGAAAAAGCATCTATCTCTCCTCTTGGACTTTTCAGGGGGCTACTCCTGTTTGAGTTTTCCATCTTCTTTGGCAAAATGTGAGCATACTGATTGGCAGTGAAAATTATGCAACAGCTAAGGTCAAGTAAGCATGAAGGTGAAGCACACAGCGGGCTACAAAGAGAGACTAGTTAACACCAGCCACTGAGTGTTGTGTCTGCTGTTTCACAAGTTTCTGGTTGATCTGAAATCGGCTTTGGCACTTTATGCAAACCCACTGCCCTCTAATGTTCTGTAATGAAAGCACAGCAATGTTTTATTCCTAGCTGTAACCCCCTGTGGTGAAGCATATTTGTTATTTTTAGTGATGTTCAAGAGAAAGGCTTTTTTTTTTCTACTCCAGCCAAATTTTTCAAACTGTTCATCTCTGTCTGAGATGAGCACTGGATTGGAAACACCAAGATTGAAAACACACTTCCCAAGATAAGATCTGCTGCCAGTTAACTTGTTGGGGAGTCGCTACCCGTCCACAGTGTTTTGAAGTGCGCTCCAGTTTGATAGCGTGGCTGCTTGAAAGGTTTTTAAAAGTTTGCCCAGCCATGCTTGTCAGCAGCACGGGGATGATAGCCAAGCTAGTGCATAGATGTCAGTCAAGGAAACCTTTCGGATTTGAGCTCAGTCCCTTATGATCTGTTTGTTTTCTATAATTGAAGCATCTGCCTCTCAAGTTGAAATGATTAGTGCCAAAATGTTTATTTAATAACCAATCATATTTCATCATTTACTTGTCATCACTCAACAGCTGATGTTTCTTTTTCTAAAATGAAAAGGAGTTCAAACAAGCTGGGGTATTCTAAAACGGTGCCAGATATATTGCAGTTTACTGAACTCCTGTGACAGTGAGGCATGTCTCTTTCCACTCTCTGTCTCTCTCTCTCTGGTTATTGCATCAGAAGAATGAATGAGAGCAAAGAAGCCCATAGGGAAAAAGAGGTACTAATGGGGCCTTAATGAAAATCTTTGGTCTGCTCATTAATGTTGAAGTACATACACACACACTACACACATGGATAGGGAAAGGAAGCGAGGCTCAGTGCTTGGGCACACATATGAAAACATGCATATGAAGACAGATGGGCTTGTCACATCACCTCCTTTATATGAGCTCCTTTTATCTTCTCTCCCTTCCATCTCTTTTGTATAATAAGAAATAAAACAAATAATAGTTTATCATCATCAGTTGATTTGCATAAATGATCAGACGTATTACTCCCCCGTTATCTCAGACACAAGCTGGGTTTTCTCTTGTTGTTGTTTTAGTAACTGATTCCATTAAGCCAGGCATGCTGGATGAATTCGTTATGCTGATTAGTGTGCTGCAGGTTGTTGAGATGGAGTATAGAGATCATGGAGAGAGATGGTCAAAGAAGCAAAAAGCTAATTTGACACATTTCTCCACAATCAGCTGCCTTGATGAGTTCTGTCTCTGCAGAACTACAGCACTGGCCCACCTGAGTGGCGCCAGAGTCCCCCCTCAGATTTGTCACCCCCTGCAGGGTGACAAATCTGCAAGAAAGGAATTGTGAGTGTAGAAGACAGATACAGTGTTATCCGGCTCTGGTTGTATTCATCTTACACTGGCTTTAGGCAAAGCTTTGGAAGCCTGGTTCCTCCTGAGTGATCCACTATTGGTTATGTTTGACTCTGACACAGCTGAGCCATTACACAGTGCAATAGGTCCATCTGGTGGCCAAATTAGAATCTTGACGTGACCTGTTCATGTCTGTTCATTTTGGCCATTAAGTGACGTTCCAGGTGTGTTTGCCATGTTGGTAATTGGGTAAAAACAATGCAATCCTTGTTATGTGCAAAAGTATGGGGTTTTTTTTTTTTTTTTTTCTGTCTGTCCCATTTGGTTCTTTAGCCGTCAGAATTGTTGTCTGAAGACCAACAAGGATACCCAATGGATTTATTTTGCCAAATGGATCATCACGGCATTGCCGTATTGGTCCATTTGATCGACCCTTGTTTTTATTATTTATTTTATTTTATTTTCAGTTGTTACAGACGGGACAGACATGAGTGAGGGATAGGAAAGGGAGAAAGAAAGAGGAAGGAAAAGAAAAACAGAAGGGGAGAGGGACAGTGAGAAAGGGGAAAACAATCTCCTGGATCACCTGTTGAGAGAGAAAGAAGAGAAAACAAGCAAAAAAAAAACAAAGCAACATACTAAACACAACACCATCGCATTAATCTAGCTAAGTGTAAACAGCAGTAAATACTAAATATTCAATGTTGTTGTGCAGCACGCAGGACAGACAGCGCACAATGTGCTTTGAAGTAGCAGCCAAGAAAGGTGTAATTTAAGTCTACGAGCAGTGAACGCCCGTGTGCACACCTGTGTGGATCAGCGCGCTTGTATTCAAATGGTTTCCACATGTAATGATCTGCAAGAGGATGTAGAGAGCCATAGCCCTGTCCCCCAGGGCATGAAGCAGGCATGGAGGAGATCCAGGCCCCAGACATCCAGAGGCCCCAGAGTGCGAGAGCCCAAGGAGGACCACTAAAGGGGCATCCGTGCCACCCTCATGGGAAGGGCTGAGGATCCCCAGACGAGGGGTCACCCAGTAGCCACCGAGCAGAAGCTAGAGGGGGCTGCACCGGTGTGCCCGCCAGCTCTGCCGGCAGCCAGCTGTGCCAGAGTGAACCGAGCCGTAGGCCCAGAGGCCGGAGGCCCGAGGGCACCCCGCGCCCCGGAAGAGGCCTGACCGAGCAACAGGCGCCAGGCCCCGCCAAGTAGCCACCGGGAGTGAGCTGGTACATACGTGAGCACCCAGCCCCGGACACCAAGAACCACCAAACATACGCAAAAGTATGTTCTAAAGTTTATCTTTTTGAGCAAAGTGGACTTTTTAGTAGAAAATCTGTTTTTCTAGCCACAGTAAAGTGCAGTCCAGGAAACAGAGTTTGAAATAATATTTCAGTAGGAATACAACATGAGAACAATCACACTGAAACCCAAACCGGCCCCTTAGAAAAAGCCAGGTCTACTTCTGGATTTTTTTCCTACTTTTACGTTTTCATATAGTCTCAGGACCCTTCAGACTGAGCTTCTGAACAAATTATGGTCCTGTTACCCAAATATGGGTAATCAGAATGGCTTACACATTCTGATTTGATGAGTTATTTGGTATTGCTTCCACATACAAAGTAATGGCAAGTAAGAAAAATAGACATTAATTAATTACTAGCCCATATTTCTTTTTTCCAGTGACAGCCTGCATTAGAAATCTTACAGCAGCTCTTAGGTTGGAAATTAAGTCAATAAATGACACAAAACATAGGAAACTGGTTATATATTCCATTAATATTTACTCTGTAACACACATATTCATATTGTTTATTAGCTAATACAGCCACACACTTTATTATCTATAGCTTTAATACAGAAAAGTAACAAAAACACATACAGAGACCACAATATCCATTATGATCCATGATCCCTGTAATTTAGTCATTGTTTAATAAAACATTTTGAACTTGTCATTTAAATGATTCCAGTCAGGATTCATTGAATGATTCATGAATTTAGTGGTTGTGACATTTCACAGTGATCCCCCTAAACAAACAAAGGCATTGTTCAGAGGAACATATGGGAAAGAGCATATACTTACAAATCTCAAAATAGGTGGCGAAGCAAAAAGCAAAGCCCCATTAGAGTATCCTTGAAAGGTGTTGGGATCTCATAATAGCCTCAGTTCTTCTTGTCAAGACTCTCCAAAACTCCAAAAGTGTACTGGAAGGATGAAGTTCCTCCTACTAAAATGTCTTTTCATTCACTATCATGGCAATAGTGATGGATAGCGATCTTTCAGACAAAATTACCTGTTGGTGTTTATCTCCCCTGAAACATGGATCATTTTCATTCTCATTATGCAATTTTATAATGAGTATGAAAGCATCTGAATGTGTTACATTTTCCCCCTCATTTAACCAGTTATCTGTTGCTTCCTTGTCAAAATATAAAAAAAAAACCACACAGTGTGGTTGCGCAGAGGTCTGTGGCTTATAAATAGCATGTTGTTTTTTACTGTTTTCATTTCTACCAGGTGCATTAAAATCATTCCAGCCCAACAAGGCATCGGCTTTTACAAATGCAAATCAGCTTAATGTAGCACTGAACTTTATGGCTTTGAAAAACTTTTAATAACGCAAAAGGATTGTCTTCCTTACTTGGAAGGTGTTGCCTTCTTTAACTTTACCTCAGCCTAATTTCAATTTCAAGCATTTGTGTTAGGCAGTTATTTGTTTCTGTGGGTACTGTCACTGCCATATGTTGTCGCACTCATCGCAGCCAACAAAAGGAACCGTTATTACTAAAAGGTATACCACATTTTGTTTGGCTGATGGGGATGTGACCTCCACTTAAACCTCTATGAGTGCACCATTAGTCACTTTTGTAACTTGTTTGGGAAAGTAAAAAATTTATATTCAAACTCAGTCAATTAGTGCTGATGGAAACTGAGTACTGGTGCATATGTCCTTGCTTATGTGAGAGATAAATAAGGGAAACAGCACCGAACCAAACCTGCATATCGCTAAACTCCTGTCACCGTTTCCGTGGAAACAGGTGCAGAATTGTTTGTGGTCTGATAAGAATTTCTGATGGTCAACTTGGCTTGAGTTGAAATGGCACACACACAAAGTAGAAATGAGCTATTATGCACCTGACACCCCTAATGCTATTCAATCTCCCTAAAAAAAACACTTCATTTGTCTCAGGGTGGGTAATAAAATAATGTGCTTCACCATCTAACTACCACTGACATCCCCTGATCAGTAGTTCATTATGTAGTGCAACAAAAATCACAAGTAAGTGTTAATCAACACATTATTGTTTCAAAGCAAGCACACACTGCTTCACCTTTATAAGTATTATTGTAAATAATCCCTACATTTAAGCGCTTGAATAATTAATTATTAACTACACTGTATTATTACTTTGTTAAAAAAAACAAAACTACAAAAGAAGAAGAAGAATCTGCTCACAAGTCTGCCTAATTTGTGATATATGACAACACTTAAACTGCGTGCAGATATAGATTCCTAACACATCTGCATACATTATTTCAGATCTCAGTCATTTACAGGTGCATACAGCAGAGAACCAAATGGACAATAAATGCACTTCCAGTTTCATTTGAATTTTGTCTGCACAATTTGAAAAGCATTCTGAAAAGATACTGACAAACTGACAAGCAGTGAATGTGCTGATTTATGTATTGATTTTAGGCATTTTTTTCAGCCTGCTTGCTTATTATAATAACCTTTAAAAGCCCACTTTAATAGAAGAGAGGGTCCTTGTCCTTCAGCCTGCTCACCATGCGCCTTTTCTGTTTTTCAACACTGCCTTTATTAAGTATAGATTCCAGTAAAAATAGAAAAAAAAAGTTACTGCAAAATCAAGGTGAAATTCAAAATACAAAGTTAATTTAACTGGGCACATTTTTTAGTATTTCCCATTTTCAGTGATAACATTTTAAAACATAGGGTTGACATTATTTACTTGAAGTTTAATCTATTATCAAAATTTTATGCACCTAAGTATATTTACTACAAAAAAAAAAGAAAAAGAAAAGCCTTATCTTATTTAAATTTGGTAAATCACAGATTTGGGAATATATTTCTGGTGCGCGTCTGCACCATTTTCAGCATGGCTGTAAGTCCCATTATTTTCTGCAGCAGTTGAGCCTCTGCAATGGACACTAAATCACTTCCAGCATGTCAAAACATGACTTTTCAACTTGATTTAAATTTTTGAGATGTGGACTAAGTTGCACAAGGCAAATCTGGGAAAGGATCCAGACTTTGTTTCTGTGGCAAAACCTGTGTTTTCAGTGCACTCTGAGCTAGCAGGAAAGAGCAGTTCTGTTCGAAAAGAAAAAAAAAAAAGAGCAAATCATGCTCCCTATCTCGCTCTTTATTTGACTGGCTTTGAATATTCTTCAGCTGGGAAACACTGGAAATGTCTTGGCCGTAGCTGGAGATCCTGGTCTCATCACATTTTGTTGAGTTGAGTTTCTCTGCACAAGTTTGAGGCATCATAGCCTGAAAATTGTTAAGCCATCTAAATTGGACAAACAGGGAGTGGTCTAAAAAAAATGCAGTGATCCTGGAAACTATCTTACATACCTGAATGAAAATTCAGTCAATTTTACAATTGGTGAAATTAGTTTGGATTTGTGGATCTGTTCACAGGATATTTGATCAAACACCCTATTGTGTGTTTGTGTGTATATATATATACATATATATATATACACACACACACACACACACACACACACACACACCTTACAGTTAATAGTATATGCATATACAAAAGATGTTGTATTCTTCAACCAACCTTAATCAATGTTTTCATTTAGCAGAAAACACCAGAGTCGACCAAGCAATCTCCCCAAGGCCAGATCGTCCAATGCTCAGAGAAACTGCAAAAAAACCCAGGAGCTACATCTTAGACTCCACAGGCCTAAGATAGTATGTTAAACGTTAAAGATTATAACAGTACACAGTAGACTTCTGGAACAATATCAGATGAGAGTTAGAGAAAGTGGCAATGCACGTGCAAAAACCAAACACAGCTCACCGGTATAAACACCTCATATCAACTGTCAGCACAGCTGAGGAGGGGGGATGACTTGGGCTTATTTTGCAGTCACAGAACCCAGACGTTTTCTAGTCATTGATTTAACCATGAACTCATGGCATCCTACAGTCAGATGTGAAGCCCTCTGTCTGACAGGTAAAGCTTAGATCAAATTGGCTCATGCAACAGGACAATGACTTTAGTTTAGACCTCAAGCTAACTGAATGCTGTCAGAGTAGTGTCAGAGCTGTGCATAAACAAAAGCCCACAAACCACAATGAACTGAGGCAATGTTGTGAATGTATGGAAGCAACTGCTTACTCCAACAACTATGAGAATGGTTTCTGCTCACTTACTGACATTAAGATATTTGTTCTCCTTTTAGTTCAGAGTTTACCACTAAAAACCTAATTGCACAAAACCATTTGATTCACTGTTGCACTTCTATGAAAACATTTTTAACACAGGTTTAATGTGTCTTTTAGACATTTCTACTCACTAATGCTGGACTAACTTGTTTGTACCATACAAGTTTTAATGATTACATTGGATATAATTTGGATCTCAAAGTCACTTTAATTCTAAAAACAGCATTTGAACAATGCCAACATGCACCAGTTGTATTTTACATGGTACACAGCAGAGAATTGAGTGTTGAGCAATTATAAATTCATGGCACTAACTATTCATCCTCCTCTGCTCATTAAATTTAAAGCTCTCTCTTTTATGCAAATATAATCTTCCATCCTGTTTCTGTCTCTATATCTCTGTGTCAAGTGCTGCTTCATTAATATTTGATGTGACTTAGGATAATGATGCACTTAGACACTCTGTGTTTATATGTGTGTATGTGCATGTAGATGTGGGTACATTTGTGTTTAGAGAGAGGACGAGAGCTGCACTCCAGCAGCTCTACAGTTTAAAGTTACAAGCTGTGATGTACCACCAGAGGCCAGTAAGCAACAGAGGATTGTTAGTTTTATATTTGTACACGTATTCATGTATATGATGCAATGCAGTACATCATTTATGAATTTGAAGGGCATTTGAACAGTATATTACAATCATCAATCATCGATTAGCTGTTTCCTTTTCATGGTCCCGATGAACTACACCAAGGTTTTACTTCAAAGTATTCCCATGGTTTTGGTTTCATATCAAAGCCAATATTACAGTAAATGGATTTATTAGATGTGGTAATATGGCTGTAATTCTCAAATGAAGCTCTTTATTAGTTTGAATCTAATTTTATTTTCCTTCATGGGACGTCATTAATTGGTGGACACACCAATAAAAATGTCAGATGTTACAAAGCACACGTTCCATGTTAACACAAGGAGAATGCTAGCCATAGCAAGCCTCATTTGCAACAACACACAATCCAATAAGAATAAAATTCATGTTAGAGTCTATGCAGATTTGCTCAGTGTAAACTCTTATTACCCTCATAGTGCAGCATGCATGTGTGTCAGTCAGTCTGCAGATGGAGGAAGTTCTTTTATCATGTAGCTAGAAAACAATGATAAGCTAGTTGTGGTTGTGCTGGGAATTTGCAATAAATGTTTCATCACCCAAGCATGAATTTGTATATATGTATTACAATGACCTTGAATTTAACTGTGATTGTATAAATGACTTTTTTTTAACTTCTTTTTTAAGACTTAAAATGTGGAGTCTATGATAGCCATTTATTCATTTATTTATTCAAAACTGAGCTACATCAAAACTTGTAGTTCAAACACACTCACTGTGTTTGCTCTGATTAACATTTATTTTATAACTTTTAATAGGACGTACTGTGTTGTTCTGCCCTGTAATCGACACTAACATGAGGATTTTAATAACTTACTCAAAACTGTATACACCTACTGTTAAATATTCTGTTGTGGTAAATAATTTTCAGCCGTGTATTTCTTCTGTTCAACCTCCGCATCGAACTGACTTGAATTAAAATGTACTTTAGGTCTTTGTTCCATCAACAGATAATGAAAGTGTGTTCGTTTTTCTAACAGATCATGTGACCCTGCATTTACTCTGTTCCTCATCGATGCACTTTTGCACAGTGTTTCTGAATTTATTTTACAGAGCTGCACACTTACCTTGCGCTCACATGAACAAACCACTGCATGCAGTACACACACAGAGATAGATACACATAAAGTAGGTCACCTTGATGTGTGAGGCTGTGCTCAGCTGGTATATTTGTGTGGGTTTGTGTGTATTTGTGTTTTAGTGTTTATGTACCCTTGTGGATTGTGTTTTTGTCCTTTTACATTCCCCTCTGTGTCCTCCTGCCCCCCGAGAGAGTTGAGTCATTAGAATAGCTGGAAGTCACTTAGCCCAGACTATAATTTAATTACAGGACCTGAAGTCAGATGCACTTACACTCAGGAGCATCCACAGATAATGATATCATACAGTGAGTAAGAACATGAGGAGTGTAAATAAATGAGCCTGAGCTGACATCATGCATCTCTGTGCATATTTGCACAAAGGGCATAAGACCAAAAAGCTATCAACAATGATAACAAAGCACAACACAGGAGGTGTGATCTCTTTTTCTTGAAAAAACAAAAGTAAATGAACATTCATAATATTCTTTATCACAATATTCTCTGAAAGAAAATACATCATGTAGTAGCTCTCTGTAACACAGCTTCCTTTTACAGATAAGGGTAATTTATTTCTATAACCTTCAGAACCTTTGCCACACTTTTTTTCATCTTACTTTACGAGTACTTTTCAAATCTAAGGACATGGGATCATATACAAACAGCCATGTAAGCACTTACAGTAAACTGGCCTTACTCTGTTTCGAGAGAGCATCCACCCCACATGATTCCCTTATTATTTTAGCCCTGGCATTTAGTTTCCTGACTCCATTAAGCAAAAAAAAAAAAAAAAAAGGCGCGGGTGGGGGGTTTGAAAACAAAGCAATGAAAACCAATCTGCTGAAAATGGCTCGCACAGCCTGTGTAGATGGATTTCAAATGGAATTATTCAGTAAGTGATGGCTCCACCATTACACATAAACAAAAATCTGAATTGTCCAAAAATTAAAAAAAATAAATACATGAATAAGACCCTCTACTTTTTATCATTTGCATTAAATTCTGTCAAAGGGCTTGTTCAGACAGGGGTGATTATTGGAATGACTCGTCAAATGAGTCGAGCCATGACACAAATAAAAATACACCCTGATGAATCGAACCGGTCCTACACGGATATAGAACCGGTTGTAGTAGTATGCTGCGTTTGGCTCAACCCTCCAGTGACTGCCGTGAAAGTAACCACTGATGACGACAGCGCGTAAATCAGCAGCTGGAAACGAGAGGCACTCTGGCTGCGCCGTTTGAACGGTGGACACAGGTGCCTCCCGACACAACCTCACCAGCTCCACATCCAAGAGACTGGAAAGCGTCTGCACACGTTCTCAGTTGGATGGTGATTTTTTTTTTTTTTTAAAAAAAGAAAAAAAAGCATGAGCCGAATGCTGTGCTGTTCTCGCGTCGTTCCAGCCTGGTGAACTTTACAAGCTAATGAGTCAAATTTGAACACTTAAAAGTGCCAAAAGAGGCAGAACAATGAATTCACTGGAGATGTCTACGACGTATCAGAGCTCCCCAGCGCCTAACCAAAGCTACCTTCCAACTGCCACCTACGACACGCCAGACCCCTCCGGGATGGAGAGGCAAATCCGCCTGCTGCTTTTCGGTTTGTGCGTAACCATCGCCGCTGTAACGTTAGTTGGAGGTGTGTATTCGCTGCTGTCTGTCCTCCGGATGAGGAAAAAAACCTCCCTGTGTGTCATTGTGGCTTCCATGTCGGTGGACGACCTGCTCAGTTTGGTCCCACTCGCTTTATTCATGCTCCTTCAGTGGGAAGCAAATGGAGGTGAAGGGTCGGGCAGCCTGTGCACTTTATCTGGACTTCTGTACGTGTTCCAAGGTGTTTCGAGCAATATGAAGGCTTGCCTTATAGCAGCCTACACTTTTTATGTCACCAAGAGATTCGGAGTGCTTCAGTCTGTGCGCCGGCCACTGAGAGTAATGTGGGCTATTGCCGGTGTGTGGGCGGTCAGCCTGGCCGTCAGTGTCCTACCTTTATGCGGATGGGGAAGCTTTACGCCGGCCTCTCTCGGGTGTTTCCCAGAGAGCGACAGTTTTTACATTTTGCTGCTCTTCTCTTTATATTTTCTGTGTTTTTGCGGCTTGTTATTTTTCTTTATCCCCCTCACTTACCAGCTGCTGTGCTCCAGGGAGCCCCAAAGGACTTTATTGTACCCCAGCTATCTAGAAATGGCAAGAGGACTGAGCGGGACCACTCCTCTCTGTGATCTGCAGTCCTTTTCCCGGGACAGCCTGAATAAAAGTTTCGGGGCGTACAACGAACTGAGTCCAAGTCCGTGCGGGACAGAGATCAGGGAGAAAGAGGACAGCAGTTTGTCCCCAGTGTCTGCCAGTGATCAAAGGACAGCTACTGTCGGGGATTCGCCTGTGGTGTTTGCACAAAAGCGCTTCTCCATGATCCTGGCGGTTGTCAGAGTCGTTTTATGGATGCCAATGATGGTAAGAAGCCTCATAAAAGCAAATGTCCCAGTAAATGGTGCCAAAAACAACACCATAATAACTTTTTAGCAAATGGCCTGCCAACCCATTGCTCTACTTGGCTTGGAGCCTTTTAGTTGTATTACCTTGAAATGAAATCATTTATTATTCATTTAGTTGGAATGCTATTCAGCGCTCTGTGTGTAGAAAATCTATGAAACTCCAACCGAAATCTAACACGAAACCGCCTCATAATTATAGAACAACCTCTGGACAACAAAATAAAACCTCAATATCTTACTTTAAAGTAAAATCACTTTAACCCAAGGTCTCTGTTTGGCTTTATATAGCTACACAGATTGTTTTGGTGATTTATTGCCGTAATCGGTGAGGTGAGCAGACCACTGGAAATTATCGTAAAGAGTTATATTGTATGTTTCTGGCCAAGGGTGACGTCAGCAGCCACCATCCGAGCAAATCCACGAAAGTGCTTAACAGCCAATTAGAGACTACCAGGGTCTCTGTGTGGCACGCGGTTGAAGAGTATCCCCTAATCAGATCACTGTTCTTGGTGGCGCATATGCTGTAAGCTGTAAGGGTTAATAATGTGGAGGGGAAATAAAGTGGAGTCGTTTAATAGAAGTGTTTTCTTCTCTTTTTACTTTCTCTGTCACTAAAAATGAATGAAATTCCTTATCTTGTTAAAGACTCCATCAGAAATCCTTCACAGTGAGGAGGACACATTGTGAATGATGTCAGAGATTGTGGAATTTATTAATATTAATAAATTATTTCAATTTAACTTCATGGTTTGCTGCCTGTCTTGTAAAACCTTGATATTTTTAAAAATACGTTTTTTTAATGCATTTTTTGTATTTCACAAAATAATCTCCCTAAAAGGCTTTGAGAACAATTGTTTGCAAGTTTTATGTAAAGCCTTTAGGGCACTATTCACTGGGTTTGCTTTGTGAAATACATCCATGCTTTGCAACACCAAGTTCCTCTGTTACAAGAGTTGTTCTTGTTCAAAAAAAAGAAAAAAGAAAGCAAAAGAATAAAGTGTAGGTGATAAATGCTGTGCAGCAGTGATGGACAAAGAGAATTGGCATTCCAAACTTGCAACCCTCTTAAATGAATAAAAACAAATGATGATTAATACGAAAATGTCAAGATATCACCGGTCAGAAATACAGTAATTTCTGTTTTGTTTCTGTGGATTAGAATATTTTCATTGGTGTTGGTTTTGTTTTATTGTAGCTGTATTATTTGTAGCCATCTTTAAAATTGAGAATACTCAGGTGCAATGCTAAAGTGCCGCTGGCCCACTGGAATACGGAACATAGGAAAATTAAAATCAAGAAAGCCCAGTATGTGTGAAAGGTCTATGCAATTTATTTTCATTCATGTGTCTCCCTCCCACAACTTCCTCATGCATATTAAGTCAGAGACTCCTCAATGACTTAATTTCTCTCCTTTTTTCCCCCCTCACAGACTTTGGTACTAGTGCGCCACGCAATCAGTGCACGCAGCTCCTCCCTGGAGACTTTGAGCTTCTTTCTCACTCTGCTGGCGCCTGCGGTCACTCCGTTATTCATGCTTTCTGAGCGCTGGATCCACATGCCATGTGGCTGCTTCATTAACTGCAAACGGGAACCAACACCAGAACCCTCAGGTAGATGATGGCACAGCACAAATTAATTAACTGTGCACAACCAAATGTCTTTTTGCACAGTAAAAGCCAAAACAACTGTTCCCGTGTGGTACAGGGGGAAACAGTGATGATTTTGCAGGGTGAAGAAAATAAAATTTTCTCACTTTTCTTTCTCACAGTGATGAAAAGAAGATTTAAGTTCAACCTTTCCTTCCAACAAGGCTACGGAGTGTATAAGTTGTCACATGCCACCATGTCACATAACAGTCCTCCCATTGAGAAGCCTGCTTATCACAGCCTTTTTAACTGTGACTTCCCTAATGCCCGTCATGATGCGCTTCAAAGTGGTGCGCTCTCTAGGCTGGGGCCCAATTTTGATTTCAGCACCACGTGCCCAGTGGACAGCTCCTCTCATGCAGATCTTCTATTGGAAGCAGTGGCTGGTGGCGGGGAGGCACTGGCTGATTGTGCTCCACTTCCCCATGAGAACCATGGGAATGATGAGAAATTCTGCTGTGTCCCTTCATTGGCTTCTCATCACCGGGAACAGGATCATAGTCTCACTGACACGTCATCAGTGTTTGAGGGGCCTGAGAGGAGGCTTTCACATGAGGAGTGTCGGAAAATCGAGCTGACAGACTGGGAGTGGTGCAGGAGTAAATCCGAGAGAACGCCCAGACAGGTACACCAGCATTCAGTGTAACCAGTTTATTTGTTGGCTCTTGAACCATTAAATGAATCATTTGTGTCTGTCACTTTGTGGTTTATGGCTGGCATTAGGCAGTTTTTCCACACACTGCAACTCTATTGCTTTCATAAATTAATCAAAGAAACCTAGGCTTTACCATGCAACGTGCAGTAACATAGTGTAGTGGTGATCATTTAAGAGTAATTAGTGTTTCGCGACCGTAAAACAGACACATTTTATAATCTCCCTTTGTGCATTTACATTTTGTTTGAAAGGAAATTAAAAATTTTTATTGTGGTCCACTTGTATAGAGACACAGGATGATAGACGATGGAATAGGGTGCAATATTTACACAGACAGTTTTTAAGGAAGTGTTTGATGAGAAAGGCTTACATACTGTTGGTTTGGATTTTTTTTTTCCACATCTAAAAATATGCCTCTTTATAATCAGGCTGACAGCCTTGGAACTGTGCGTGAGATTTAGATAAAATGCTTAAAATCCTCTCTTCTCTCCTCTCCTCTCCTCACATATTCTTATCTGTTCTGAGCTTTTATCACTTATAGAGCAATTGATCAAGTTACCGCACACCATTTTAGTAGCCAATGCCAGCCTGTCTTTCAAAACCAAATATACATCCACAAACTTAAAATTTATTATGTCTAGTGAATTTCTTTCACTAGAAATAAGTTGAAGTTGGAGGAATGTGCAGCTTTAAAATGCTTACAGTTTAAAGATCAGCATCAGTGAGATTCGTTGGATGTTAGCTCCTTCATATGTGTTTATGAATAAGTTGTGCAGGTTAAATATTTGAGTGAAAGTTGAATTTAAAAAACAAACAAACAAAAAAACAAACTTATTTCCAATTCATTCTGTAGTTCAAGTTTAATCAAACACACACATTGATTCAGTATATACTGTACAGTGGTGTTTCTATACCGGGACTCAAAGTTATCATTTATTCAGGTACTCAATATTTTACTCTATCCACTAGCAAAGTCAAAGACCACTAAAGCTTGAGACAGTTTGCTAGAGACCACTATCCACTAATCCATTTTAATCCATTTCTTTCTTTGTTGTTGACATCCTGTGTTCTTATAATACCAGAAGCTTAATTCTCTTTGTGTTTCGCTAGAGCCAACTGAATTGTTAAACAAGGACAAAGCAGTAAAGGCCTAATGATTAATGTATCCTGGCATTGGAGATAAACGACACAGATGAGAGAGCAGCCTCTCTTGTGAAACAGAGCAGCCACAAGCATTAACGTTGAAACCAAACTGTGACTATTAGAACAATAACACTATTAGATTTGATATAGGCTCATTCAGTAGACTGTGGATGTAAACAGACATGGAAACATACAGGCATGTACACACATGAACGCACGCTGTAGCTGTCTCTCCTTCTTTTTCTTTCTCTGCTCTACTTATAAGTTTGAAATGTTTCACTCTGAAAATCACCAGAGGGTGGAAAATCCATGGAGCATGCATCTACAGCTTGGTTTTGGCACTCACTTTGCATCATGTATAAGTCTAAGATGCTCACTGCTGGCGTGTGTGTTTGTGTGTGTATGTGTGTGTGCGTTTCCCTGCCCTACTTCTCAGTATACCAGTCTATATATATGTCTCTCTAGGCCTTAATCATTGATTGGGGTCTTTAAATGTGGAATCACGATTACAGTGCAGTTTACAAACAAAGATAAAAACACTGCCAAACAACAAAGAAAAATGAAGCCTTTTTTTCTGTATCCACCAACCATTATGTTCCTCAAACACATTTACAAAAGACATAAAGAAACACACACACAATGTGTTATTACTGTATAAATACAGAAAGCCAAACAACAGATGAAAGACAAGCCAAAATACTTTGTGATTTATAGTTCTTCCAAGCTGTGTTTTGTTCCGTGTTAGCAGACTAGATGTCATTACCCATCGTCTTTTCTCCTTACTGTCAGCCCATCTGGCCTTCGGGAGCCAGGGAAAGAGGTGGAATTAGAGCTTAAACACATCTTTACCCTCTCTGTGACATATCTGTTAGCAAGCACAGAGTCAGGGTCCACTTACAAGCCCTTTTCCCCAAGAGGAAATGGAGAACTAATGTGCATTAAGGTATGGAGGACTGAAACCAATTTACTCTAAAGAAAAAGATTGTCCAATGCAATGAAATATAGAGACTTAAAAAAATACTGACTTTGAATAAGTATGAAGTTGATACAATTTAAATAATAGATTACTGTACGTGTGTATGCTGACACTTCAATTAATGACACTTCAATTAATTAAAGGTGTGAAATAAGCAAATGAGTCATGCTGACAACCTGATGCTTTGCTGTCCTAATGTGTTTATCCTTATTTAGTGTATTTGAATACCAAGATTTTAATACCAACTAACCTTAAACACAAAGAACTACACAAGCGTATTAATTACTATTAATTAGTAATTGAGAATAACTTAATTACTGTTTACTTACTTGTTATTTAACTGTTCAGTTCATTACATTACACAAAATATCTTATTTAAACAATATATAACCTATTAACAGCAAGCCTTGGTATTCATCTAAAAAGGGAATGAAATATAGTGACACATCAAAAAATATCTCAGTATTAGTTAACTTCAGTACAGTATTTGTGCTCTTCAGTTGTCACCTGCTGTAAATTAAAAAGGAAAAAAAACGAACTGGATCTAACTTGTTACAGTAAAAGTTATTTACTGTTCCTTAGAAACAAATATTAGCTTTATGCCAATTTTTGGATCACAACATGTGCCTGGACATGTTAGCATCCATGTGCAGTGCTTAACAAATTTATTAGCTTTATTAGCCTAAAAAACAAGAAAACAGAAGCATCTTTCAGAAGCTTGTTTTTATACAAAACAATAACTGACTTCATTGGACGTAATTCATGTTCATTCAATTCATTTTTAAGAAAGTTAGGAATTAAGCAAGTACAACATTCCACCCCTAATATTTTTTTCTGTTTAGGAGTGCAAGTAAGTAACTTTAGTTTTTCATACTAAATAAAGTAATATTAATGTGTTTTACTATAATTTTCTCCCTTGGTGCATTTAAATAATATCTATATTTTGATTCAGTTTTATGCGCACTCACTACGCAAGTGATTGCACCATAACTCTGTTAGCAAATTTTAAAAAAAAGTTATCATCACTGCAAAGGTCAGCACCACATTTAATGGTGATCCAGTAGTTTTGTTGCCATTTCCTTAATCACTGGGGTCAACATCAATTTCGCATAAAAAATCAGAACAGACTTACTGTCAGCAAATAAGGAAACAGTTCAAAGGATGTTAGAATACACTGACTGGGCGCTATACAAGTACAGGCCTTATTAGTATTCATTTTAAAATATCATCACATCTGCATTGGCAGAATTTGAAATTAGCTCCCTTAGTCCCTTAGCCCCCCTTTCCATTGCACCCTACACCCACTAGAAAAGCATGGTAATATGCACGGAAATATCTGACAACATTCACACGCAGGTGTAAGCCTTCTGTGTAGTCCCACCACTTCTTATTTTTTATGCAGACTTTTTTTTAACCTTATATAACTCATTCGATCTGCAAATAGCTTCAGCTGAACAAAGTCCTCTAGCACAAGTTAGATTTTCGTTGGACAGACCAAAAGAGGTGCAAAATGGTTATTGTGGATTTTTTTTTAAAGGCATTTTAAAAATAAAAGAAAAAATTAACTTGGAAAAGGAAAAGCCAGGTGATCCTTTGGGGAGCATGTTAAAATAGTATTTTATATGTAAGATGAAGAAAGGCATGTGAAAATATCCAGAAAGAAATCCATCCGTGTGCTTCCCACATGATGTGTTCTGAACATTATTTGATCTACGTGACAATGTGTTTTCAGCTCAGCTTTGCAGTCTTTGTCTCTCCCTCTATGTCTCTCTCCATTCACAATGAGGCAAACATAATGACAGGGAACCAGGCAGATTTGGGGGAGATTGCCAAGAGACTGGCATCTGCTTTGTTTCTGTTGTGCATCATAGTCACAATAAGATTAGTATATTTAACTAAATAATTTAGAAGCTTAATTAGACCTGCCACAGGTCTCCCTACTTCTGTGCCACATGATGCTTCTATTTCCCTCTGCCATTAGTATGCACAGTCTCAAACATGTTTTCACAGAGGCTCACTTTGATCTACTCTCTGGCATCATAATCTCTACAAAAGCAGTGTAAATGTGTGACTGAAAAACATGAAATATGATTGAAAAAATGAAAATTAAACTAAAAATGTAGACTCATAATTAAAAGCAAGCTGATAAGCCGTTGGAGAAAATCTGCCTGATACTGTGCACTGAAACTTTGCTATTCGAATCTAATAACGGCCAAAAAAATATGTCAGTCATTATTTGTGTTTGTGTGTTTTTTCACTGAAAGGTCTGTTGGCCTCTACATGCATGAAGTCTTGACATCTCATTTTAACAGCCGAGTGCTGTTGTTAGGGCTCTACATGCAAGCCTCATTAATTCTTGGATAGAAATGACTGGTCAGCACATTCATCTTACTGCACTTGACATCAGGCACATAATGTAACTTCAGTTACTTTAAACAACAGGAATGAGATGGAAAATGAGTTGTAGTCACAGTGAAGTATTAGTTGCTTTGGATTTATTGTCAAGAATGAGCGGCCAAGGCGGAATTTAATAGCAGTTTGATTTTCAAATAAAGACGATGTGCTAAATTCTGACTGAATTTTTGTTCTTTTCTGTGTTTTTCCTGTGCAGCGATCATCAGGTGGTCTGTCAATTCCCCTGTGCGCCTTTCAGGGAACTGTATCTTTACAAGCACCTACAGGGAAGACGCTGTCTCTCTCCACCTACGAGGTCAGCAGTGATGGTCGAAAGATCTCCCCGAACAATGCCAAAAAGGTAATGTCATCTCAGCACTCTCTTTGTTTAAACTCACGTTGGAAGACAGAATTTATTTCCTCCGTAGTATGGCATTGTGGGAAATGCTCTTTGCATTCGTACTGAGAATAAATACAAATATGAATCGCTTGCTTACTCCTTTGTTATGCTGTGATCATCGATCACTATAATTTACTTAAATGTGTTTGTTTGTGTTTAAATTAAAAGAAAGGGGTAAATTATGATTTAGTTCGCTTTAAAAATGTTGTTAGGTACATTTTTAAGCTTTGAAATCATTTTCCAGTCTGTAAGTAAATCTAGTCTGAAATTAAGCTAAGAGCTGCCTGGCTCTGGCATCATATTTAAGATTTATGCAAGGTAAATATTGTTTGTGAGATCAATTTTACTCTCTTATATAGCCATCAAGAGCGGCATAGTTTTAGCCATTTCTCTCACCATCAAAAACATTCTAGATTATTTATCCTGTCATGTGCTCCTGATTGCAACACAACTCACTTCTAGAATTAGCCCTATAAGACCTTGAATCAGTGAAATGTGGAAAAGGAAATTCCTAGTTATCAATAAATATAAAATATGTCCATATGCGCTATGTAACAAATAAAAAGAAACCATTTATTTTCATAAAATGACTAGCTTAAAAAAGTAGATTTAAAATTTCTTCAGGGAGTTCCACTGGGAAAAGATTAATGGAATAGAGTTTTAGAAATCAATTATAACATTGTGAGATATTTTTGTACGACATCAAGTACACTGTGGTCCAAAACAAAACATGAAATCTCTCTTCCCCTCAGGTGGAAGTTTATCGTTCGAAGTCAGTTGGCCATGAGCCCAGTGCAGACGAAACAGCATCCAGAGGCCAGGGTGGAGATGTGAACGCCAGCTGTGTAGGAATGGGGATGGAGATTGGAATGGAGATGGGAATTGGAGCTGGGGTTGGGGACACTAATGTCAAGATCCATCTTGAAGTTTTGGAAATTTGTGACAATGAAGAGGCAATGGACAGCGTCTCTATCATATCTAACATCAGTCAGTCCTCCACCCATGCCCGCTCGCCATCACTTCGTTACTCCCGAAGGGAGAACCGCTTTGTCTCCTGTGACCTGGGTGAGACTGCCTCTTACTCCCTGCTCATCCCCAGCAGTGGCACCACAGAAGCAGAGACCATAAATATCACTATACCTGACACTGTGGAGGCTCATCGGCAGAACAGCCGACGCCAGACACAGGAGAGCTCGGGGTATCATGAGGAGATACAGCTGCTCAATGAGGCCTATAGAAAGCAAGCTGGGGAGAGGGAAGAGTGACATACATACAGAATAATAATAGGGTGGCTCTCTGGTGGAGGTTGAAAAAGCACCTCAGACAGTAAAGGCTGTGAGACAAATTTCCTAATCATTCCACATTTACTTCTTTCTGATCACCGCTCTAACAGAGTTGACAGGTGACCCAAATAGAGGCTTAGCTGAAGACTGTAATAGTCTGTTTGCCTACTCTTGTACTTCCTCTTTAGCTAATATCAGGAGAGCACATTTACTGCCTATATGTAGAGTACACAGAGATATATTAGACTGTAAAATGATATATATTGTAAATCGAGTGGAATACAGACCTATGTCAAATAGACAGTAGAAGAGAATCAGTATTTTAGTAGTGTATCTGTATTCTTGCTTTCACCATATGCCAGTTTGTTATCACAGAAGAAGCAGGTAGAAGAAAAAATCACAGATGTAAAGGAGGAAAAAAGGACCAAGGTGTGATCACGTGTCTGACATGAAACAGCTCCAGTAGACTACGTCACTGGTGACTCAGCTGTGAGGCGAGGGGTCACCTGACCCATGTGTCTGACTCATCTGAGCATGTGTTGTGCATTTTAGTATCTGTGCCCATAGAGATGAGGGTATATGTTTGAGAGCATTGATCTGTGATGTCAGTTAACAAAAATCTTCACATGCTTACCGTGAAAAAAAATTTGTGTTTATTCTGCATATATTTCTTCAAATTGTGTTTCATTTTCACCCAGCTGCAATGTCTAAAATGTCTATCTGCTATCTAATTTGGGGCTGGGAGGGTAGGGTGGATCCACCATCACTGTTTAGGATGTAAAACAAGAAGAAGTGAAGCAAACATTTTTTTTTTTGTTACTTCTTCAGAACAGTTTTCTGCCTTGCACATGTTTAGTGCAATTTAAATGAGTGACTGTGCATATTTCACCACAGCAGGCAGCATATGAATGTACATTCCAAAACCACTTCGGGGGATCATCTGTCTGACCGCTCGGTTTGCTTCCCATCCAATCGGTGAGCCACAGGGACCTCTTACTTTCTATCTAATACTGTACATGCATATATTCAGGACTGGAGTAAAATTTTCATAGATGGGACTGTGTAAATCAGTATTGTTTGACAGGGGTTAAGAATGTCTTTCTGAATCATATAAATCTTCATTCTCTCAGATGACATCATTCTTTATATGCACATATACATGTACTTGTGTGTAGAAAAAACAGTGAAACTGGTATTGAAGACTAATTTTAAAGTATATATGTATTTATGTTTGTTTTATGGTGATGTCTTCTATATGTTAACTGTTTGGTTTTTTGAACTTCAACACAGCCTTGGCACAGCAAGGACTTCATTTGCAAGCTTTTGAATTGTTCTTTAGGGAGTCCCAGCCATCAGCCTCAATGTCTCCCATCCTCCTGAAGACCGTTTTCATTAAAGATTCATACAAGAAAATTGCCTCCAACAGTAGTGCGATGCATTCCTAGTTCAAGCGCTCCTAGGCAAAATGAGAGTAAATACTGTGCAGGCATGTGAATTGTGATGAATGCAACACTGTATTTAATATCAACCATGTCAACTGTTAATGGTGCCAAAGGTTTTTAGCTGAGCAGTGCGCCATCTTTCCAGCTTAACAGCGTGGATGTGATTCCATTATGTGCTTGTTCTCATTGTTAAACTACAGCTCAGCTTCTGGTCCAGAATTTTCATAAATTCAGCAAGTAATTGTTATTTGTCTTGTTATTAAGAATTCTGAGTTGCACATCAGCTGCACCAGTATTTGCATGTTTATTCATTCATGTCAACCATCTGGAGCTATTTGGTAACACACCGTTTGGATTCAAATGGAATTATTTACCACAAATTAAAAGGCAAGTAAAGTGCAATAGTTAGCTACTTTGGAGAGTGACCTATATAATATGTAACATCATTGGTTGCTGTGGCCCTAGGGTTTGGAATGTGACTAATCCACAACAGCTGTATGATGTCTTTATTCTGCTCAGTGTTCAAGATGACAGAAAAACAGCATCAAAAACATATTTCTTTTATAAGCTATTTCATAGGGAAAATTCTGAAATTGCTTAATTATATATTATCCGTGTACAGCTAACAGTTATTTTGAAACCAAATGACAAGAAAGTAGGAGAAAATTTAAAAGAGGCTGCATGAGGCTGCAAAAGCATAACGTAAAAAAACTAAACAAAACTGCAATATCAGAAACCTTGACCAGAAGCTATTCCTGATGTTTTCATCAGTTCTCTCTGATTCAAGGACTTTCACCTCCCACTCACAACCTCACTGTTTATGCTGAAACAATAAGGTGCAGGTAAGCCTGCATCAAAATGCAGCATCAGTGGCACTGTGTGAGACCTCTAGTACAATATGTGCACCTCTAAAGAGCACAGCACGATTTCTGAAAATGTAAAAATCCAGAAGGAGATAAAACCACTATATTAAAACCTGAGGCTTTTTATTGGAGGTTTTTGAAATTCATCTGGTCAGGGATTGCTTGTATGGATTACAGCTAGCCCCTAGGGTAACAAACATGGTGTATATATGAGCTGTACACCTGCTACAGTGCTGAAAGGTTCAGGGAATGGAGGCTTGGAGCATATGAAACAGTGCTTTCTTCTTTCATGTCATTTGCTTTCCACAATCCCTCTACTACTCAAAAGGCTTTACTCCCAGTATGTTTTTTAATACCTTCCCCAAGTTTAGCAGTATTTTTTCCTGTATCATTTTCTCTCTGACATCCCTTCATTTTGAATCCCCCATCTGTTCTCTTTAGAGTACCCAGCTGAGATACTGATAGTACTCACAGAGTTCAAAATAATGACAAAGATAAAAGAATTGGCAGCTGAAGCAAAAACACGAGTCACTCCCAACTTAAAGTTTACCCGATCACTGTGGAATTGTTTTCTTTTTTAATGTCCAAAGACACAACTGAATATATTTCTGTCAAAGCTGAACAGGGAGCCTTTGTACAAGCAGGTCCAGTTAGTACTTGATGAAAATGAGATTCTCAAATACAAACTGAAAATAAGATTTTACACAAATTAGTCTTTCACACCAAACTGCTAATAAATCGTTTCATCGTCACAAATCACTATTCTCTGATCTGGGAAACTGTCTTCTTTCAAATGCATCTCCTTAATAACAAAATAGCTGATTGTGGAAGTACTGTGTAAGTATTCATTTCACTGATTATAAAAGGAAATCGTGTCTTTGATGGTTCTGATGATCACAGTGGGCGTGAAAAGAAAAAATTAATTTAAAAGTGGCAAAGCATGATATTTCCTGACAGGAACAAAAAGATTAAGGGTGGGATCTACCCTGTCACCTCCCATGAACATCCTGCACAATCTTCTATCTTATACAGATGGATATATTATAAAGGATTCTTCAGATTTACCTCCAGATACACAATATAACCATCCCTCCCAAACAGTGGTCACAAATCAGTCCAAATGTGTGGTAGTGGGCACATCTGCCATATTGAGATAATCCATCCCACCTCACAGGTGTGCCACATCAGGATGCTGATCTGACATCATGAGTAGTGCACAGGTGTACCTCAGACTGCCCACAACAAAAGGCCACCCTGGAATGTGCAGTTTTGTCTCACAGCAAAATGCCACAGATGCCACAAGCAATGAGGGAGCGTGCAATTGGCATGCTGACAGCAGGAATGTCAACCAGATCTGTCGCCCGTGCATTGAATGTTCATTTCTCAACCATAAGCTGTCTCCACAGGCGTTTCAGAGAATATGGCAGCACATCCAACCGGCCTCACAACCGCAGACCTCGTGTAACCACACCAGCCCAGGACCTCCACATCCAGCAGGTTCACCTCCAAGATCGTCTGAGACCAGCCACCCAGACAGCTGCTGGAACAATTGGTTTGCACAACCAAACAATTTCTGCACAAACTGTCAGAAACCGTCTCAGGGACGCTCAACTGCATGCCCGTCGTCCTCATCGGGGTCTTGACCTGACTCCAGCTCGTCGCCGTAACAGACTTGTGTGGGCAAATGCTCACATTCGATGGCGTCTGGCACGTTGGAGAGGTGTGCGCTTCACGGATGAATCATGGTTCACATTGTTCAGGGCAGATGGCAGCTGAGAATGTCCCAGTTCTTGCATGGCCAGCATACTCACCGGACATGTCACCCATTGAGCATGTTCGGGATGTGCTTGACCGGCGTATACGACAGCGTGTACCAGTTCCCACGAATATCCAACAACCTCGCACAGCCATTGAAGTGGAGTGGACCAACATTCCACAGGCCACAATTGACAATCTGATAGACTCCATGCGACGATGTGTTGCACTGCATGAGGCAAGTGGTGGTCACACCAGATACTGACCGGTTCTGGGTCCCCAGACCCCCAATAGCGCAAAAAACTGCACATTCCAGGGTGGCCTTTTGTTGTGGGCAGTTTGAGGTACACCTGTGCACTACTCATGATGTCAGATCAGCATCCTGATGTGGCACACCTGTGAGGTGGGATGGATTATCTCAATATGGCAGATGTGCCCACTACCACACATTTGGATTGATTTGTGACCACTGTTTGGGAGGGATGGTTATATTGTGTATCTGGAATGAATTTTAGGTCACTACGTCCATCCCATGGGGAATGGGAGCAGTAACAAAGGTGTTGCGTTTATATTTTTGTTGAGTGTAGATAATGGATATTAAATACCACAGAAGTGAAAGTAAAAATTAATTAGAAACTCTTCCTGAATTCTAAATCATGGAGGTGGGAATCTGAGAGTCTACAGTAATATATGTGAACTTGTATTAGTAGTGATGAATTCAGTCTAACTTCATTTCAGAGAAATTTTGGAAGTAAAATACTTGGCATTCTGCACTTGCCCTACTTCAAGTGTACATCTTCAAAAAAAGAAGCAGTTTTTTTTTTATGTATTTTAATTTGTCACATGACCCCAGAGGTTATGCTGAAAACACACTTTTAGTGTGTTTTTAAAATGTATTATGTCATTTTAAAATCTGGAAAAGAATAAAATTATACTTTTATGCTGTTTAAATGTTATTCAGTGAATAATTTACATAAATATTTTATGGATTCCCTGAGAGACATCCCGTTCATAATCTCTGGGGTTTAATAGCACACCCTTTGCAGCTATAACAGCTTTAACTCTTTTCAAAAGGCTTTCAACAAAGTGTGTTTGGGAGTTTTTGACTATTCTTTCAGAAGCGCATTTATGAGGTCAGACGCTGATGTTGGGTGAGAACAACGTATTGTATGTAAAAATGCATAGGGTTTAATAAATGCATTAAAATGGCACAATAACCTATCATAAAAACAAGAAAAAATGTCAAAAAAATGTTTACAACTAAAAATTATATTATTATTTATTAGGTACATAGCAAACTGAACTCATGTTTTTATGCCCAAATTTGAGCTTCAGGAATTAATCAAGCATAACACTTAACTACAAAAGTTTTTTTTTTCACCTCTTCAGGAATGCAAGCAAATAGCTGTAACTTGGCATCTTAATCAAAAAATAATATTAGCAATACATATATATTTAAGATAAGATAAGATAAGATAAGATAGAACTTTATTAATCCCTCGGGTGGGTTCCTCTGGGAAATTCGACTTCCAAAAAAAGCACAGCAACGACCGAAGTTACAGTTACAGAACTGTTATATATATATATATATACACACACACACACACACACACATATATAAATACAGAGACAAATATAAATAAAATATACAAAGGGGATAAATAGAATAAATAGGAATAAAAAATAAAAATACAAGTGAATTGCACATTTCAAGTATTGAGTCTATTTTGAGTGACAATTTGATTAACTATTATAAAAGCACAAGTATAATTACCAATACTATTAATTTTGGGCAGCTCTGATATAACTCTTACATTCGGTGATGGTCTAATAAACTTGTTAAGCACTGCTAGAAATTATACAAGTAACAGGACTGAATGCTTTAGTAATACAATAATTCAGAGGCAAATAGTTATGTTTAAAGGTTAGTGGTAAAGTGTCAGTGTCCTGATCTACACAGTAAATCATAACAAATTGCATAAAAAATAAACTGGAAATTTGAACTGAAATACACATTTGTATGCTAATTACTATGATAACTTCGTTTGAAGAAGTCAGCTAGATTTAGAAAGCAGCGTTTAAAACGGTAATATGGAGAGCAACCAATCCTAGAGCGCCACGTCAATATCTAGTTGCTGAAAATGTTGACGGCATTATTATGCGACATGCCAGATGGAAAACAGCAAGTATTTCGGATGCGACACTTTTTCAAGGGGATGTTGTTGTTTAATAAGTGAGTTAGAGGGGCGCAATTTAGGTTTGGGGTGTAGTTATCGAGAACCCAACTGTCAGTGGCTACGTGAGTGTCACCGCATATTTTTGAAGTGAAATATTTAGTTCGTAAATCCACTGAATATTGCTGGTTAGCGAGTAGCTGTAAGCCGTTAATTGAACGCAGGTTAACGGACGTTACCGTTGCCTGCCTCTAACCGCAACATGAGCTATGGATATGGCGGCGGTGGAGGAGGAAGAAGAGGTAGAAGAGGAGGTCGCGGGCACAGAGATGACAGCAGAGAAAGATGGGAAAGGGGAGGTGGAGGAGGCTCGAGAGGAAACATGTCCGAATTTGACCCGGATCGGGGAGGAGGTGGGCAAAGAGACCGTCCTCCTCCACACCTGAAGGGCCGTGAGATTGGACTGTGGTACGCAAGATATGGAGCCGTTAGGAGGAAGCAAGCTGACCGGAGATCGGTATGGACTGTGCTTGAAGTCATGCTCATTGTAAACATGGAAGGTCTGTCTGTATAACTGCAGTCACCCTGTTAGCAGGGGCGGATCTAGAGAAATTTTCTTAGGGTGGCATGAGGGTGGCAAAGAAATCAAATGGGGTGGCAAAATCAAAGCCTTCCCCCCCCCCCCCCCCCCAAACACATATGCAGGTGGTTACATATGGTTAAAATGACTTAAATGCAGTAAGTATACACATTTTTCATATAAATATTTTCTATAACTTAATTATTCTCTGTAGTCCACATAATTAAACACTTTAGTTACATAAAACATGTGAGTTTTGATTGTATGTACTGTATAGCCTGTATAATAAATAAATAAATATGTAGCCCAATAAGTATAAAATCCAGAAAGCTACACAACATGGGGCGGTTCATTTACAAACACAAGTCTAACTTAAGTTTCACACTGTTTTTTGTTAGAAAACAATCACATTGTTAGATGCTTAAATTACACAATATGTCAGAAATCTGCACTGTCATGAACAAAAATGTAAACCTAATTTTTCATGATTTGTTGGATCAACCCACAGAGGTCTGTAATACAACAGCCGTTTTTGACTCCTTTTGAGTTTATGTTTGTATTTCACCCTCAAATTGTTTCATTTTATTTTTTCCCCCTTGCCTTGTTTGGTGTCATTCTTTTCAGCTCAACTGAATTTAGTTGTTCTTTCACTGACATACTGCATTAGTATTACTGATCTGAAATCACACAAATAACTTAAAATCCTAGTAGCATTTTTTTTTTACTGTAAAAAAAACCACAGACATGTTGAGTAAATTTTTATAACCTGAAATGCAAATATAAATTGTACATTTTGTAAATGTATACAACTATTTATCTAAAAATGCAGCCAATACACCTGCTGTTTTTTTTTTTTTCATTTTATGCAACCATTTAAAAATATTACTAAAACTAAAATGAGAGAACAATCAGGTTTCGCAATAAGATGCCCCACAAATGATGTGTGCCAGTAAAAAAAAAAGTTTGTCCACCAAAAGACAGGAGAGCAGCACGGATAAATCTGCAGGCCTGACAGCAGGGCCCTATTTCAGGAAGCCGGTTTAGAAAACTCAGAGTGAAAAACGATACTCAGGGTTGAGTAACCCCGAACTGTCCAACTCGGAATATTCGGTTTCAGAAAGGCTGATAACAATTAGTTCAATCAACGCGGAGTTGCTTTAACCCCAAATTAAGCGCGCGCACGAGGATACATAAAGCCCTGATTAGTGGAGCACAGATTAAGCGAGTCACCATGGAGACGGAGGGAAAGAAGGCGCGGTCAATGTATTTTACAGCGCTTGAGGCCGAAATTCTGATGGCAGTATATGCCGATAACATGCAAATTTTGCAGAAAAAAAGTAACACAGGCTCAGCTGCAAAAGAAAGGGAGCATGCATGGCAAAACATAGCCGACAGAGTCAATGCGTGAGTGTTAATTTAAACATTGATCTAGGGATTTCCCACCCATTTAACACGTTATTTTATTATATTTTATTTTTTATTTCATACATTTTATTTTGTGATGTGATGTGAGTGCAGGTGCAACCCAACAGGCCCCAAACGTTCCTGGCAGCAAGTAAAAATGAAATATAAAAATATAGTCCAAACAGGTAAGGTGTAATTGTATTATGAGCCATAGTGTCTGTTTGTCCGATGTAAATCAATTGCAGTTAGAGGCTACATTAATTTCCCCTCTGTAAGCACTTATTGAAATTATCTGAGCATTACAAGTACATATTTGCTTACTCGGTATGCTCAAATGTGACCCGTTATGGCCACTAGAAAAAAAGCGGAGGCCCGAAAAACAGGTGGGGGTCCTCCACCACCACCACTCACAGAGCCTGGCCACTTGGCTTCCACATTTGTGATAATGTTGGCAGCATCACATATGATCTTCACAGTGCAGAGAACACAAATTAGCATCCATTACTAATAATGAAATAATTTGTTAGTTTGAAATGCTACAGGGAACTATGTACCTGCACATTAATGCTGTGGAAAGACTTCCTGTTCACATAGTCTCCTTCATTTACTGAAGGAGCAATGATTGGAATGTGAGTGCCATCTATACAGCCAATCACGCCTGGGAACCGTGAAAATAAATGTAAAATTTAAGTAGTAGTTTAAGTATCACCACATCATGAATTAAGTTTCGTTCATCCTGCTACCTGCAATTTTGTGGCATCCCTCTTTGATAAATCTTGTGGGTCTATGACCGGGGAACACCACAAACGAGTACAGGAGACGTTTCAGTGCAACTGTAACATTCCTGACTGCCCGACAGACGGTAGCCTTGGGAACGTGCTCAGCGTCACCAATATTATACAGAAAGCTCCCGTTTGCAAAAAACCGAAGTGCAATACAAATAATATGTACAGAACTGAGAGGATGTCCACGATGTGTCACATGAGCAATATATGGCCTGAGGATGTTATTCAAATAAATTGTAGATTGTGCTGAAAAACGGTAACGTTCACACAGGAAATCATCAGGAAATGATAAAATGTCCAAACGCGCTCTAATCACTCTCTCCCGGCGGAGAGCTCTGCGGAGAATTTGGGCTTCAACATCTACTGGCTCTTCAAGGAAGGGACACGCCATGTCTGACACTTCCTACAGTCAGGTTTCCGACAAAGAGGCGGAGAACGTCAGGGTTAGTTGAAGTAAACCTGCTAGGGGGCAGGTTAGCTTCACGGAGTGTGTCGTCATAGTAACTCACTCAGAATTAATCTAAACTCGCTTTGTGAAACCGAAAACCCAGAGTTTTCGTTAACTCAGGGTATACTTACTCAGAGTTTGCACTAAACCGGCTTCCTGAAATAGGGCCCAGGTGTATCACTCCGCTGGTTTTCTACTTAGTGACAGTGTTTACACTGCAATGTGCCTTTGTGAAATTCATTAGTGCCCTCACTGACACACAAAACAAAACGACTACACAACAGAATGCAGAACTACACAAGACAACCCAACACACTAAGTATACACTCCACACTAAACGTCACAAATGGCCACATCTAAAAACTCTCTCTAACTCGCTGTCTCTCTCTCTCCCTTGCTCGCTCTGTCTCGCTGCCGTTACCGTCACTCCTAAAACTTTTCCCTCTTCCTAAACAACCAAATCCCACGTGTTGACTTTTTTTTTTTTTTTTTTAAATTGGTCGACATGGTACATATTTCCAGCGATAGGAAAGAGGTGGCTTTTTTCCTTTCTTTACTGTTTTCGCGCTGTCCTTACAAAACGCTTAAAACACACACGCACACACACACACACACACACAAACGTGACGACAGTATTTAGAAAAAAGCGTGGCTTATATATATTATTGTAACTCTGGATTTACTGGCCTGTAATTAAAATTTAAAAACTTTGAAGTCCAAACTTTCAATGTGGGCTGAAATAGAGACCCAGCGTGGCTGCAACTTGTTGCTATGTCAGCTTAAAATAGTCATGTGATTTAGAGGTGCAGCGTGTCGGTGGACCACAGGGGGTTCATAACACTCACCTTCATTCCATTTCCAGAGTGTAACATCCACCCACCTGTGTAAAATCCGAAATTCCCATGGTGTTGTTCAGAATGTGCTCTGGCACAATCATAAGCATCGCTTGCTACTGAAAACAAGGAAAAAGCCGGTCCTGTTGTGGGCTGAACCATTTGTTAATGGTGGAGCGGGGGGACACTATGCAATATATACAGTTTTAGCATTTATATTCACTGTTGACTGTAACTACGCTCAAACTGTTAATGCTATCGTATTGTAATTAACAACACTGTCATATGCAAAACTGGGGTGGCAAGGGATCATTTTAGGGTGGCACTTGCCACCCCATGCCACCCTTCTAGATCTGCCCCTGCCTGTTAGGAGCAGATCTTTGAGCACATCAAAGTGTGGGAAGCTGATTGGAAAATTGCTCACTGTGTGCACAGAAAGTATTCACACTGATCTGAACATGGGCAGTAAGTCACATTTTCCCCTGCTGGTTAACAGACAGTTGCTTGTACAATATATAAGAATGGTAATAATTATATATAAAATATTATTAATAATAATACTAATAATACAAACACACCACCACCACCATCATTATATACTGAATAAATATCCAATCTGTCATTGTGTTTAAAAAAAAAAAAAGGATTACTTACACAGCACAATTCAAAACTACATCTACAACAGTAAGTATTTCTGTTACATATTTATCTTCTTACATCAGGAATTAGTCCGAGACAGGTCCCTGTCTTCAAAGTGTTAATGAGTAGTATTTTCTTTTTCAGTGGTATAAAGGGAAATTTGGAAAAACACTGTTGCAAGGTCATAGCTAACTTTCCTTTTCCCATTTGCTTGTGCAGCGGGCAGTGGTCCAGATGGATGAGGCAAGAGAGCAACACATTACCAAACTGCTTAACTCTGTCCAGAATGACCAGCTCGGCCCAGAAAGGGGCCGCAGGGATGAAAGAGCCTCGACCTCTGACAGCTGGCAAACAGCTGCCAGGGATAGTGCCCACTGGTGAGAGAGGCTTGTATAGCTTTATCAATTGTCGTTACTAACTTATAATGAATTAGTAGGAAAGCTAGACAGAATAGTAAAATTTCAGTTATTTCTTCCCCTTTGACTGCTGACATCATGACTAATTTAGTGTGTTTATCATCATTAGTTACTTTGATGGGGATTTGCCTGAAGAGGAAAAAACTAAGACTGAGGTCAAATGGGAGGAAGAAGAAGGTAGTCCAGGCCAGAAGAAAGCAACTGGCAAATCACAAAGGTAACTTTGTGTAAAAATGTGTGATTTTTTATTTTTTTATTTTTTTAAATCATTTAGAAATTCTGCAGAACAAATAGTAATGTAAGGTTTTCCAGGTAATATTGGATGTTTATACCGCTGAATGTTTTTTTTTTTCTTCTAGTCACTCTACAACAGCGGTTAAAGATGAGCCGCCAGATCAATGGGATGAAGAAGATCAGGAAGAGGAGGCGGCGAAACCAGTTATTAAAGATAAGGATCTGGAGTTCTTACATCAAGAAGTAGTCCGAGACAGGTCCCTGGATGACTACTTGAAGAGAGATCTGCAGAGTAAGAAATCAGATGGAAAGTACAAAGAAATGCTGGTAAGAGTTTTCAGTGGTATAAAATCTAGGTTTAAGTTTCTAGCATGAACATATTTATTAAAATAGCTAAGGTGGGGACAAGGTGGGATTTTTTTGGTAGTTTAGCATGTTTAGTGCCTTTAGATAACAACATTACTACTATACTAGTCATTTGTTGTCATTTAATGTCCAAAAGTCCAATTTAATTAATTAATTAGTGTTTTTAATAAGAAAAATAAAAAGTAATGGGTTTCATTCAGTTGAAAGGTTCTATGTTTGGGGAAAAAAAAAAGAAAAAAAAAAGGAATGTTGCCCAAATGCATTGCTGCATTGGCTGTATGTAAGTAGCTTTTGTTTATGTTTGTGTAAATAAGTAAATGTTTATTATATTTATACATTTAAATTGTTTAGTGCAAAATTTTACTGTGGAAATAGGTGTGCAAAGTTTAATTTATGTACAAGATGATGTGTAATGGAAAAGTCTTCTTACCAAGTATTCAATCAATTTATCATAATGTTATCATGCTACATCATTTCAAGTGGTTACCACTGTATTAGTGAGGTACTGCGCAGAGTCAGTATTTATCTTTGGTTATTAGAATTGGATAACTTCTGATGTGCTAGGACTGTTCCCATTATGGAATTTTTCTTTTTAAAGTATCTGTTCCTAATTTTATTGAATTTTTATCTCATTATTTTACTCCTCATCTGTTCTTTTTGTCTTCAGAAATTCAGGGAAAAACTACCATCTTATGGGAAAAAAGAGGCAAGTATTTCACATGCAAATGTGCTTTTATCATGAATCACTAGTTCTGCTAAGACTTCATTACTGGTTTTCAGATTTGATTTATTTATTTTTTTGTTATTGTTTGCTTTCCTGCCTCATCTGTAAATCACTCCTCTTCAACCTCCTGATCTCAGGAGCTGGTAACGCTGATCAATTCTAACCGTGTCCTAGTGGTGAGTGGGGAAACAGGATGTGGCAAAACCACTCAGGTCACTCAGTTCATCCTGGATGACTATATCAACAGAGGCATGGGCTCAATGTGCCGTGTGGTCTGCACACAGCCTCGACGCATCAGTGCCATCTCGGTATGTACTCTGCTGGCCTCTGAAGGATTATATGTTGTTGTGTGCCTACTGATTTTAATGTGGTTGCCATGGCAATGCTTCTGTTATGCTGCTTCTCTATGGGATAGGTCAGGCAGTCATTTTTGATTCCTAGCAGACCTGTTGGTTCTCTGTCCAAGGCTAGCTTCTCTGCCATCAAATGTGTCTTTATAACCAATCAGAATTAGGCTTATGCATAGAGGCATCACTGTTCAGTGTTAGCTGTTAATAAGAGTGCATGCACATGTGCCTCTAAGCCACTGCATAGGTTAAATACTAAGAACCTTTGTCACTGTGAGCCAGAGAGCAGTGCAAATTTACACAAACACAGCACCATGAGTCCAGCCACACACACACACACAATAACAGTAGAGAACCTATGAAAGAATGTGATCTGTCTGTGAATGAATGCAAAGTACAAACTTCCACACTTAACTAAAATTAAACAATGAAATAAAAGGGCAAAATAATTAGTTTGATTAAAAAAAGATATGGATATATTTTTAAAATCTTTTTATTGTGGAAAATATTTGTCTCCTTCCTGATTTCTTGCATATTTATATTGAATAAATAAATGGCAAATGCACTGTTTCCTTACATCGCCCTTTTCTACTCTACACAAGCCTACATGACATGTCTCATTCACCTAAGTGCTTTCTATGTCCAAGGATACTATGGCATGCAGACTGGAGTAAACAGGGAACGAACCACCAGCTTTCTGACTAGTGAATGATCTGCTCTACTCCCTGAGCTATATTTCATAAATACAAAATGCAGAACTTGAGTGATGATTTTCTTTAATAAGGGGAAAGCTTAAAACCTGCATGGCCCTGTTCGAAAAAGCAATTGCCCCTTAAACATAACAACTGGTTGTTACTTTGATGACATAAAAATAATGCGATGCATTTGCATACAGCAAAATTTTGGCATCGCTCATATAGAAATTATTACTTTTTTGCAATACAATGCTGTCTCTCCTCTTAAATCCTATTTGTGTGTGTGTGCTCTTCCTATCAGGTTGCAGAGCGTGTAGCGGCTGAGAGGGCAGAAAGTGTTGGGAATGGGAATTCATGTGGTTACCAAATCCGCCTGCAGAGGTACACAACACTTTCGAGAAGTGCTCATGCTTAAAATTCTTTCTCCTGAAACTTGAGATCTGGTCAATGTGGAGGCCATTTGACTACAGTGAACTCATTGTCATGTTTAGGATGTTTAAGAAAGACCAGACAAAGATTTTCCATTTTTCCGTTTTCTAATTTTGATGAGCTGCTGTGAATTGTGGCCTCAATTTCCTGTTCTGAACCAAGAGAGTAGTGGCACTCGTGGCCCATCAGTTTTAGGCTGACCTGTTGTGCTTTCAGAGATGCTCTTTTTTTATTTTATTTGAGTTACTTTTACCTTCGTATTAGCTCGAAGCAGACTGGCCTTTCTCTTCTGACCAGCTAAGGATTTTCACCCAGAGAACTGCTGCTTACTGGATTATCTTTTTCTGACCATTTGCTGTCCATTGAAGATAGTTGCTCTCTTGGCCATGTCTACATGCCCGAATGCATTAAGTTGCTACTATATGAGCAAATATCTAATTGGCTGATTAGATATTTGCATTAACAAGCAGTTGAACAGTCATGCCTAACAAAGTGGCCAGGGATTGTATGAAGGTGAAATTAGGCTCACTGTATATTTAATTGACATTCTGTAATTGGTTTAGAGGCTAAGAAACCAAAAGCAATACTTATGTTTGGAAAGCTCATTTCCCCTAGATCTGATATGGTTAAGAGTCCAGCCACAGCAGGTTAAATTGATGGGAGCGCTGTTGCAGAAATCAGACTGTTTTATTTCCCTCCCTGATTACGTCTGTCTATTTCAGACTGAGCTTGCTGTTTTCAAGGTTGGCGGTAACAGCTGAGGCTTTGTGGTTTAGACTGAAGTTGGTGATATCAGCCAGCATGATCAGAGTAGGAACAGATTTAGACATCTTAAACACAGATTTTGACATAGTTAGCAGTTTTAACACATGACATGTTATAGCTCATTAATATTTAAATTAAAAGCTTACTGAGCTCAGATGTTCTGCATGAGATCTACAGCGTGTTATATTTTTTATGTATACATAGTCTACATAGACTTGGTGAAAGGACTCAAGATGGATACATGAAATGTGTGGGTTAATGAACGCCATAAAATGATTTTTCTTAAAAACACACACATTAAACATCTGCAGCAAGAATTTAACAAAAGCAATTTGCTGTTGCGCAGCCTGAGCGAACAGTGATTTATACAATAGGGGAGTATGCTGATTTCTATTGGATATTTTTCTATAATAAAATACCCAATTCTGCTTGTTATTTACTGTCTGATTTTTCACAATTGATTTAGCTTACTGATAGTAGTCAGTACTCACTCCATAGGCTATCATTGCCAAAGTCATGTTGGTTAATCCACTACTCACAGTCACTGATGAAAATGAAGGTGACAGAATCTTCTCACTATGTGCAAGGTTTGGGTAACAGCCAGGTAAAGCAGCCAGCTGTGTCAGTGCTAGAGTGTTTGTGAAACAGGATCCAGAGTATTTGTGAATAAATACGCAGTGAACATGTTGCTCTGCAATACTACAGTATAGAAATGTGTGGTTACAACTGTATTCTACTATGAATGTCTTGCCATTGATACATGTTGCTCTGTATTTATATACCAGTCCAGAAGACTCACTGTTTTTCGTGGTGCTTTTGCTGGTTTTACTCTCTTTTGATTTTTGTGAAATATACATTAATTCTTTGGACTTCAGGCTTCACAAAAAAAGAAAAGAATATTATATCGTGTAATTAGTCTCCTCTTCTTGGCACATTAATCTTGCATCAGTTATACAACAAACCCTTTTAGAAGGCTCAGTTGTTAATGAATTTTGTTTTATCAGATATCATATGAAAGGCAGTTCCTACAGTGATAACTTTAAAATAAGAGAAGCTATTTTGTAATTAATTGAATAAACCTTTCAGCATTAGTACATAAACAAAGCATGGATAAATCTTCTTACTGTAGTGCACTGTAGCATACTACAATTCCGTTACATATTGTAGTATAATATTTGGTATCAGCAACATTTTATTTTCACTTCTATGTAAAGGTTAAACATAAAAGTGGTGCTTATTTAAAGTAAAGTAGCAAAAATAGTGGAAATGCAACACAGTTAACTGTTACAAAACCTAAGTTCATTTCTCAGAGAAGTCCTGCTTTTATTTTGGTGACCTTACTTTAAATTTTCTAAATTGCACAGATGTAAGAGTATCTTTTTCTTTCTTTTTTTTTTTTCTCACATTTTCCAGCCGGTTACCAAGGAGACAAGGTTCGATCCTGTACTGTACAACAGGCATTATTCTTCAGTGGCTTCGCTCAGACCCGTGAGTTTGCTTCCACCTCTGCCTTCTCATCCTGTATACATCTTTTCCCTGTACATCTTCTCTGCTTTTTCCCCTATATCTCCACTCCAGCCATTCCTTTGTTTGTCACTCTGTTTTGTCCCCATTGATTTGGGGTTGACGCTACTGTTTGTGGAAGATTCATTAGTATGGGTCCCCATTTTCTGTTGACTCATTCCTCCATGCTCGTCTTTGCATTCTAAGTGCCTTCAGAAAAAGAAATACAGACTAAGTGAAAGTGCCAGCTTTTCCTTGTTGTCTCACTTCATGCTCTTTCGTTAGCACGACTCTAGTGAGTCATTTCAGGGCTACCCTTTTCTGACTAAACTGCATTTTTGGTGTTAAGCTAAATTCGCACTAGGGCTGCTCAATTGATCGAATTTTAATCACGATTACGATCTGGGCTTTCAACGATCATTAAAAATGACTGAGCCGATTATTAGCCCCTCCCTAATTTATCCGCGACACCTTAAAGGCCGGTCCGTGAAAATATTGTCGGGCATAAACCGGTCCGTGGCGCAAAAAAGGTTGGAGACCGCTGATTAAGAGGACCCGAGGGAAGCTCGGAAAGCTCGGAAAGCTAAGCAGAAGTTATTTGGAGAGTGACTGCAGTTGGTTGAAAAGAGAGTTTAAAAAAAAAAACTTCAGTGGTGTTGCACACTATTTTATATTATTTTTTAAAGTCATTGTTAACCCTTTAAAGCCGGTCAGAGCAGCACGCTCCGTTTTGCGTAACTATTTTTAAATCCCTGTAGAACCTGAACCGTGTAAGCTAGCGCAATAATTTGTTTTCCATATGAAACCGGAGGAGTTGTACTTACATCTTATGCCATCAGCTTGTCCTCGGTCACGGTTTCCTTCCACATATAGCTTTGCAAAAATTGCATAAAAAGCGCTTGCAGGAACAAAAACATAATATTCCAGAAACACGCTTTGCCGTTCCTATCAGCTGTTCGTAACACTTCCCACAGTGAAATGATGCACATGCTGTTTTCTTTGCAAATTTGCATCATAGGATTGTTTTTTGTTTTTCCTGCAGTATATAAAAATTGCTGTATCTCCAAAATAAAACTATGAAGACACTCAAAATAAATTTCCTGTTGTTGTAAACTATTTTTTGCAACTTTATTGTATTTAAAGTTTTGAGGGATAAGCCTCTTAAATTTCTCCAAGTAGAAATATATGTAAACAAAACAAAAGCGATTTTCAATTTTTTTTGTAGTTTATTGCACTTTTTTGCAATTTATGTAATTACTATGGACTTAATGCATACATATTATTAAAATATGGGCTATAACAGTTGTATTGATGTATAGCAACTTGAAATGCTCCCACAAATGGCACTACAGCATGTAAAAAAATAATATAAGCTCTGGTGGACTTGGTTCTATAGTAGGTCTTAAAGGGTTAAATAAATATCATCAAATAATCGTGATCTCAATTTCAGTGAAAATAATCGTGATTATCATTTTTGCCATAATCGAGCAGCCCTAATTCGCACATCACTTTGCTTACAAGTGGACGTCTGTATGGACTGTAGCTCTGTTAAATACTTTCTAAAAAAATTATTTTTGGGTAACGTCTGTGCCTTGTGAAATTATTTTAAATAATTTAAATCTCACTTAAAAGTACTTAAAAATGTAGTACCATTAATTGAAACTTGTAAGATCTTTAAAGAGAAACAAGAGAGAATTTGTAAAAAGAAGAAAAAAAGTCAACCAATATTGGTTTTTTTTGTTTGTTTTTTTAACTCTTTAGACAGAAAAAGGCAAAAAAAATAAAAAATTGCTCACCTTTTTTGCTTTTATTGTCAGATTGTTGTCGAGTATCAGTCACCTGGTGCTGGACGAAATCCATGAGAGAAACCTGCAATCAGACGTTTTGCTCATCATTGTAAAGGACTTACTCAACCTCCGAGATGACCTTAAGATCATTCTCATGAGTGCCACGCTCAACGCAGAGAAGTTTTCCCAATATTTTGGTGTGTAGCTCACTAATTTCTTCACCAAATTGTCAGCAAAAGTTTTGCAGTTCTAATAAGTTGAGCTGTTCCTCTTTCTCGCCGCTCACGGTTTTGTTCTCGGTTTAGACAACTGCCCAATGATCCACATTCCTGGTTTGACGTTCCCAGTGGAGGAGTTCCTACTTGAGGACATTATAGAGATGACCAGGTAGAACCACTTTTCTACCAAACACACATGTACATGCACAAAGACACATTGGGACCTCGTATAAACTAGGCTGGGTTTCTCTGCTAGGTATCGCCCCCAGAATCAGGACCGTCGCCCCTCATGGAAGAGAGGTTTTTGGCAGGGGCGAAACTCCAGACCTGAGAAAGAGGAGAAAGAGGCTGAATACAAGGAAAGCTGGCCATGTTACGCACGAACACTACAGGGCAGGTGAGTTGGTGAGAAAATCAGGCTACTTAAATTGGAAGAACAGCTGCCAGTTTTTTGGGGGTTTTTTAGGTAGGAAGCAGGAGGATTTGTGAGACTCGTAGTTTTGAGTAAATACATTTCTTTTAAAGTTCTGATTTAATGAAGATTAAATATAGAGAATTATGGTTTTGATCTACAAACAGTAAGAGAAAGATGAGTGCTTGAAACTGATGTCTGATGCATTTGTTACATAAACACAGCTACAATTAAAGTGCACCATCACAGACAGTTCCAAGGTCTGCTTAGTACAGACACAGCAACACTGTAGCTTAGTTGCTTTTGTTCAAAACATAATTACAGCTGTGAAGGACTTTGCTTTGCCAATTTGACACTTACTAAATTTTTTGGGTGCAAATTTCTCTCTAATAACTGCTTTAAAATTTTTAAGACAATCCCACAACACAACAGAATGGAGATAAGATGCCACTAGACACACCTGCAATATAACAACAGAGGCTCTAAACAGGAGACAGAAGATTGTTCATGTCTACGTGACTGGATTCCACTTCAAAAACTATTTCAGTTTAATTTTAAAGTAATCCTGGACATGATCCAGTTTGAATACTATAGGTAAGGAATTCGATATGTTGATACCCTGAACAGAAAAGGCTATTTTTCTCAAGTGAGAATTCTTGTAATAACACTTGAAGTTTCCAAAATGCTTTGTCTTACTGAACTGAAAGCTTTAAGAAGAATCACAATATTACTGAGAACTGAGGAGCCCGATCATTTATAAAATAGCGTAATATTAACAAATATTTTTTTAAATGTCTTGGCATATTCAATGTTGGTTTGTTTTGCCAGTGTTTAGTTTTGTTATTAAAAAATAATTAAGTCCTAAATTCACAACATGGCATCCAGTCTATTGTGTAACTAGGCAGAAATATTACTTTGAACACTGTCGGTGTGCTTGCAAAATTAGTTTTCTGGTGATTTCAAATGGTTTCAACATAAAACACATTTTTGTATTAAGACCTACTGGAATACATTTTTTAAAAAACAGAAATACTGCTTTTATAGTTGAACACGACACAGATGTTTCTCTTTTTCTCATTCTAAAGGGAAAAAAAGACAAAGGAACCAATTATTAATATGTTACTGATCACCAGTGCTATTACCACAACAAAGAAAAAGTATCAACTGTAACTCAAAGCTATTCTGCATTTTTGTACTAAAGCATAGCATGTGAAAATATTTATAAACCTGTTGTAGCCATATTACAGCGTGTGACACCTCCAGCAACAAGTAAGGGGAGAGCAGGAGCACTTATGTTGCCATGTCCATGTCCTGTGTTTTACAGGTACTCTGACACAACCATTGAGGCTCTCGAGATATTAGACAGAGATGAGAAGATTGATCTGGACCTAATTCTGGCACTAATTCGTTATATTGTGCTCAATGAGGAGGTGAGTCTAACCTTTTAGTTGTGGTTTGAGTGCAGCTGGCATAAATTGGCCAAATTCTAGATGATGCGTTTTATTTAAAAAAAAAAAACAACAAACTGAATTTGTACTTTATGAAAATGTCAAAATGAATGTTTCTGTAACAGGAGCTTGCCTTTGAAGATTGTCATTTTTGGACATCATGTTCTTTAATCATTGACAAAAAGTTGCCCATGTGAAAGGTGGCTTGATATTAAATGGAAACTAATAGTTAATGGAGACTCTTAGGCTGGCAAAGTACAGTACATTCCTAGATGGAGCAGATGGAGGGAGCAGGCGGGCTAGCTGCCAAACACAGACATTAGATCAGAGAAAATGACACAGATCCTGGCAGCAAATTTCTGCTAATGAGTGATTGAACAGATGCTCTCCCGCTGCACCTCCATTCCCTTTTTTCTTTTTCCAGTTCTGGTTAACTTTCCTTTTTGGATGTCGGCATCATTTCAGTGCACAGTTGTTAGCTTTGTGAATACAGTGTCACCTGTGTGACTTGAAAGTAGAAAGTTTTAATTTTTGTAACTGCTGGCCCAGTAGCTTTTCTAGGAAGTGGTAAAATGGTTATTATGAAAAAATATATGTCCATACTTCAGCTGCTTATCTAGAGCCTGGAGCCTATCCCAGCTATTATACAATGGGGCAAAAAAGTCTTTAGTCAGCCACCGATTGTGCAAGTTCCCCCACCTAAAATGATGACAGAGGTCAGTAATTTGCACCAGAGGTACACTTCAACTGTGAGAGACAGAATGTGAAAAAAAAATCCATGAATCCGCATGGTAGGATTTGTAAAGAATTTATTCGTAAATCAGGGTGGAAAATAAGTATTTGGTCAATAACAAAAATACAACTCAATACTTTGTAACATAACCTTTGTTGGCAATAACAGAGGTCAAACGTTTACTATAGGTCTTTACCAGGTTTGCACACACAGTAGCTGGTATTTTGGCCCATTCCTCCATGCAGATCTTCTCGAGAGCAGTGATGTTTTGGGGCTGTCGCCGAGCAACACGGACTTTCAACTCCAGCCACAGATTTCCTATGGGGTTGAGGTCTGGAGACTGGCTAGGCCACTCCAGGACTTTCAAATGCTTCTTACGGAGCCACTCCTTTGTTGCCCGGGCGGTGTGTTTTGGATCATTGTCATGTTGGAAGACCCAGCCTCGTTTCATCTTCAAAGTTCTCACTGATGGAAGGAGGTTTTGGCTCAAAATCTCACGATACATGGCCCCATTCATTCTGTCCTTAACACGGATCAGTCGTCCTGTCCCCTTGGCAGAAAAACAGCCCCATAGCATGATGTTTCCACCCCCATGCTTCACAGTAGGTATGGTGTTCTTGGGATGCAACTCAGTATTCTTCTTCCTCCAAACACGACGAGTTGAGTTTATACCAAAAAGTTCTACTTTGGTTTCATCTGACCACATGACATTCTCCCAATCCTCTGCTGTATCATCCATGTGCTCTCTGGCAAACTTCAGACGGGCCTGGACATGCACTGGCTTCAGCAGCGGAACACGTCTGGCACTGCGGGATTTGATTCCCTGCCGTTGTAGTGTGTTACTGATGGTGACCTTTGTTACTTTGGTCCCAGCTCTCTGCAGGTCATTCACCAGGTCCCCCCGTGTGGTTCTGGGATCTTTGCTCACCGTTCTCATGATCATTTTGACCCCACAGGATGAGATCTTGCGTGGAGCCCCAGATCGAGGGAGATTATCAGTGGTCTTGTATGTCTTCCATTTTCTGATGATTGCTCCCACAGTTGATTTTTTCACACCAAGCTGCTTGCCTATTGTAGATTCAATCTTCCCAGTCTGGTGCAGGTCTACGATACTTTTCCTGGTGTCCTTCGAAAGCTCTTTGGTCTTGGCCATGGCGGAGTTTGGAGTCTGACTGTTTGAGGCTGTGGACAGGTGTCTTTTATACAGATGATGAGTTCAAACAGGTGCCATTCATACAGGTAACGAGTGGGGGACAGAAAAGCTTCTTACAGAAGACGTTACAGGTCTGTGAGAGCCAGAGATTTTCCTTGTTTGAGGTGACCAAATACTTATTTTCCACCCTAATTTACGAATAAATTCTTTACAAATCCTACCATGTGGATTCATGGATTTTTTTTTTTCACATTCTGTCTCTCACAGTTGAAGTGTACCTCTGGTGCAAATTACTGACCTCTGTCATCATTTTAAGTGGGGGAACTTGCACAATCGGTGGCTGACTAAATACTTTTTTGCCCCACTGTAGGTCAAGGGCAGGGTACACCTTATACAGGTCGTCTGTCCATCACAGATCTAACACAGAGAGACAAACAAAGACACAAACCTACAGAGACAGTTTAGCATCTATAATTTACAGCCAGCACCCAAAGAAAGCCAACACAGGCACAGGGAGACATGCACACTCCACAGAAATCCCCCCTGCTGACCAGGAGGCGATTCAGGGTAGACTACTATTAATGAGAGAAGAATGATTAGTTTACTACCATTTTAAAAAGTTAAGTGCTATGACTGAATGAAGTAAAATAGTTTTGGATGTATAAATAAACAAGAGAGTGAAAAAGAAGAAGAACACGGAGTGACTAACAGAGGCAGACAGAATAATTATACTTTCCCATATGAAGCTGTATCTCCATCAGTCACGGCCACACTGAGCCAGTCAACCAGCTGATTTGTTGTGGCGTTGTCAAATGGCTGTGAGAGAACTGGCTGATTCACCATGATGGTAATCTGAACCAAGGATATGGGCCATCTGCTGAGCTTTTGACTGTGATGATTGGTTAATTATGTTGCAGGGTTCTGTGATTATACACCTAGGGGTTTAACATACAGGCATTAATGAATGCCTGCTGGGTGCAACTGTATGTGGGTGGTTTGCTGTGTGTGTTTGTGTGTGCTGTCATAGAGTAGACTCTCCAGAGCTTACTGTACTGTACTGTCACTTAATTTTTAGTTAGAATTAATTAGAGTGTGTTTCTTCCTGGATGCGTGTAATTTGTCAGGTTGTAGCTAGGCAGCCGACCTTCATCTCTTTCACAAATACACATGCAGAGACTTTAACATACATACAGTCCCATGTGAGTGCCAGTGGTTGAGAACTGGGGGAAACCAAGGCCTAGAAGCTACTTTTTATGCCTTCCCTTCATTTCTCGGAGGAAATGAATAGCATGGTGCTTTTTATAGAATCGATTTTTATAGCAGCTTAATTTTAGCTAGAGAATACTTTGTTTAAATCTGGATAGGATGAAAACGAGTTTGCTGAAACTCTGCTCTGTATTATAGCTCTGTACAGTCTGTATAACTGTATATTTATTAAAGACAGATTTGACTAATTTTATCTTTGACCTTTCCAGCATGGCTCCATGGGCTAGCATTGACTGCCTTGTGTAATTTTTTGTGTCACAAACTGTAACCTTCATATTTGTGTCACTGATTTCTGTCAAAACTTTGAGTATTTAGTGTTGAGACAACAACTGTGGTAATAGCTTGTATGGAAAGAAATGAAACAGTACTGCACCATAAACAATTGACTGATTTTTGACTTTGTCTCATTCTTTGTCTCCTTCTCTCTATTCTATTCTTTGCTGCTGCAATGACTGAGCTCTTCATCAGTCATTAAAGGAGTCTTTTTCAGCTTTTTTTTTTTTTTTTAAACCATTACAGCATTACTGTAATGGATTTTGGCTTTGTGAATGAGGCGCCGATGCCTGATATCCATTAAGTGGTCAGCAATCTGCAGCCACTGACAAAAGAGCTCAATGCGCAGAGATTTCCTCACCATTTAGTCTTCTCTTCTTATGTTTTCACAGCTAGCGTTTCTGTGTCTGTACTTTTTCATGTGACTTATTGATTTCCTTTTCTCTTTGCTATTGTGGGGAAAATTAAGTCAGTGCTTTTGTTAATGTTAATCAGATGCTCTCCTGTACTATAAAGATGCATTTGTCATAAAGATGTTGGAGTTTCAGTGGCTATTTTGTGTCTGAATGTGAATGTAGAGGTTGGGAGCTGAGAGCAAATCATATCTACAGTATCTGCCTCAGCTCAGCTCCTCTGAGGTCATGGGCATCTTGTTTGCTGGACCCGCAATCTACTGAGACCCTGCTGGATTTTGTGACTTACAGCTGTGTTGAGAGTTTTGTATCATGTCTTGGACAGGAAGGAGCAATCTTGGTGTTCTTGCCTGGTTGGGACAATATCAGTACTCTCAATGACCTTCTCATGGCTCAGCAAATGTTCCGATCAGGTATGCAAACAGAAACACACATTCAGGATGTACAGCATGGAAGTGAATGCACGTCGGTGTCTTGCAATTTTTCTTTCTTGCTTTGACTATACAGTTTTCTGTTCCACAGTTGAGAAATCCATCCTTTGATTTTCTTAACCACTTATTGAATTCAGGGTCGCAGCAATATAAAAGCCTATTACAGCTGTCATAGAGCAAGAAGCAGGGTACACTGAACTGGTCGTCAGTCTATCACAAGGCGAGAGAGACGACAACCATTCATAGTTCACACTTAAGGCCGATTTAGAATCGCCACGTAACCTAACAAGTATGTCTTGGAACTGTGCGAGAAAGATGGAGTACCCGGAGCGGACTGACACAGGCAGATTCAAACCCAGGATCTTCTTACCATGACGAGACAGCACTCATCATTGCGCCACTTTGTTGAAATACACCCATTTTCTTAACTGCTTATGGCTTAGTCTCACTGGAGTCAAAATGAGGGTGGTTTCCCGATTGCTGGTTTTGCATTTGGTGACAGATTACAAATAGAGTTTGACTGCAATAGTCAACTGGTCTCTTTGTCAGTTGTGATATACAGTTAACTCTGAAAGTTTAGCAAAGGTTTGGAAATAAAGGCTCTATATTATAAAAGATTTGTCTTCCAGCTTATATTTTCGCAAAAGATGACTTGACTCCGCTGGTTGCTGATTGCTTGTATTTTGCGTATATTTGTATGTAAAGACAAAGTTGCTAAACACGTATGTCATTTTAAGTTAAGTGGACTCCAGCAACTATGTCACTATTTGTGGTGCAATTTTTCCATTCATCCGTTATCTTCCACCTATCTGAAGTAGGGGTGCTGTGGCTGTAGAATTCTCCATGGTTTCATGATACTTGTTGTTATAGAACACATAATTGTTCAGCCTATGGACTAGTTGTATCTTAAATTGACAGTCAGTGTTTTATTTGAGTTTTTCTTTTGTGTCCTGTTACATTTCAGACCGGTTTGTTATCATCCCTTTACACTCCCTCATGCCAACTGTTAATCAGACACAGGTCAGTATTCTTCAGTTTCTCTTTTTTCTCTTTCTCGGACCATCTCTTTGTCAATTGTGTCCTACTTTAGTCCCCTTTCAATATCACAAATGTCCTGCTCAATTTTTCTCTCTAATTCTTCTCAGGTTTTTAAAAGGCCTCCTCCTGGAGTTCGAAAGATTGTGATTGCTACCAATATAGCTGAGACCAGGTTTGTAAGAGCATGCGTCTGTGGTAAAAGCTTGTCCAGTCTTTGCATTTGTACTTTGGAAAGTGTTTAAAGGTTTAGAAAAAACACAGACCTTTTATGACATTCCATCATATATCTGTTTTCTGTGTGTGCCAGTGCCTCAGTCAGGAATGAGGCCTACAACTGGATTGGAGCTAATTAGCATACATCTCTTGGATTGATTACAAATACTGTCATATTGGTTTGGATGAGAAAACTCTGACAGGCAATTTGTTAATGCGTTCAGAGTGCTGCATTCACACAAACGAGCAGAGCAAATTAAGGAGCTGCCTGCCCTCAGCACTCCCCTCATATCACTCCACTAAATATAGACTCTAAACTAGAGTTGGATGTCTCGAGACCACTTTTACTTGGTCTTGGTCTCGTCTTGGTCTCGACGGACTTTTGTCCTGGTCTCGGTCTTGGTCTCGCTGTTTCGGTCCTGCGTTCTCAAATCTAAATTCTCTAAATCGGTTTCAGTTGTGTACTGATGTACACAACAATGGACATAAGGAGCTTCTTTCAAAGAAAAAACTCAGGTAGATGTTATTTTATATATTATGCTTTGGATGTTGTTCAGTATATCTATGCAAAACAAGAGGAATTTCAATACACAGCAGTATATTCACAGTTGAAACCAGATATTTACACACACTTTATGGAGAAAACAAACTTTTTTTTACTGTTAAACATCAATTTAGAGTAAACTTTTGTTTTAGATAAATAAATGTTGAAATATCTTTTGAATTAGTGAAATGTCAGAATAAAAAGAGGGAGCTGTCTATTTTAATCACTTTCATCAAATTTAGGAGCACATGTACACTGTTTATGGTTAATTAATAAGAAATCTCCAGACGATTCCATTCTGAGCTGAAGAAGCTTCTGATTGGTTAGTAGAGTCCATGTGAGTAAATTGGTGGCACAGTTGTGGATGCATATAAGGCAAAACACAGAGCCTGTTTCTTTGACACGGGAAAAATCCAGAGATGTCAACCAAAACACCAGGAAAAGAACTGTGGAGCTCCATAAGTGTGGCTCAATTTTGAATACAATTTGGTGCCATTTGCAATTAAGAAATACAGATAGTTTCTCTCTTTACTCTTAAAGTTAACAAATATGTTTTTATATTTATCAATTTAAAAAAATAAACATTTAGTTTGATTCGATGTTACAATTAAAAAAGTCTGTTTGTTTTTATCTGAAGAGTACATAAATATCTGGTTTCAACTGTATATTTGATGATGATGGAGTTTGGCTTGATTGTCAGCACAAAGAGGGAGAGAGAGGAACAGAGAGGGAGAGAGAGGAACAGAGAGGGAGAGAGAGGGAGAGAGAGGAACAGAGAGGGAGAGAGAGAATGAGGACAGAACAGAGATGGAATAAGAGCAGGTGAGACACACATGTTAGTCAAATGGTTGTTTGCCAAAACTCATCAGAACATGTACCTAGTGTTTCTTTTTAGATACCATTTGTTACTTTTCAAATTCTATATTTATTAAGTTATGCAGGCTTGTTTGCACAACAAGGCTAAATAATTATATAAACTTTTCTCAATCTAAATATTGTACTTTGGTAGAATTAAAAAATAAGTGTAGTGCAGGTCTATGGTGATTTTTAGTGCTACTATCATCTAGTTCTGATTCTGGTTCTGTCTTGGTTACTGTTGTAGTCCTGTTTTAATTCCGGATCAGTTCTGGGTCTGGTTGAATTGGGGTTTAGTCCCTGTGTCTTGATACAGGCCCGACTTTGTTCTGCCTTGCTGCTTAATTAAAAAACTAGTTTAAGGTGTCCTGCATATGTATATAGAATAGCATCTGGCTGCAGTTTAAAGACTTTTTTTGTCTCGGTCTCGGTCTTGGTCTCGTCTCAACTTGGTCTTGGTCTTGTCTTGGTCTCGGATTAGGCGGTCTTGACTACAAGTCTACTCAGAAACCTACCAAAGGGCTGGATTTTATTTTTTACTTCTAAGTGATTGTGTAAGAGTCTTAACTAGGAATTCTTGAGAGTCTACTTTCAATAGGGCTGTGCGATATGACCAAAATCTCATATCCCGATATAAGAATTCTGTCGTCCTGATAACGATATAAATCACAAAAATGTAACATTTTCTGTAAATTCTGTGAATCTCGGGCAGCTCGTCTTGCGGGAAGTGTTTCCAGCTGCGCGTCATGTAGCTGGAGTCGAGTGTTTTAACAGATGTATGAAACGATACATTTTTAGACATAAGTTGTAACAGCCGCCGTTTTCTCTGTGAGTATTTATTACACAGCGTGCTGCGGGGAAAAGCCTGTTCTAACGTTTGAGTCTAAGGTTTATTTTTTAGCACCTGACGGCTCTCTTTTACTTCTCATCCGTAAATAATCTGCTCTTTCACGTGATTCAGTTTATTTTGAAAAGTCTCAACAGGATCTTGAGCTTTATCGTGAAAGGTTTATGTGGAACGTAAACAAGCGGACACGCGATAGTGTTACCGTCGTTGTTGCTAACCACAACGCATAAAAACAGGCGCTTGTCCGTCCATAGTGTGGTTATATTAAATATAAGAGAAAGAGAGAACTTTAAGAAATTAATATAGCCACTACAGTGACCATCAAAACGATGAAAAAATATTGCCGCAAACAGTTTATTTTTGCGACACCACCAAACAAACGATAGCGTAAAATGAAACGATATATATCGTTATATCGAACAGCCCTAACTTTGAAGTGTTTTTTCTGTATTATTACGTGCAACTTATGTTTTCCCCCCTTTCTCTCTCGCCTGCTCCTCACAGCATCACCATCGATGATGTTGTTTATGTGATAGATGGAGGCAAAATTAAGGAGACCAACTTTGACACCAGCAATAACATCAGCACCATGATGGCTGAGTGGGTTAGCTTGGCCAATGCCAAACAGAGGAAAGGACGTGCTGGCAGGTGTGTGTGTGTTTATGTGTGCGTTTGTGTCTACACGTGGGTATATTTGTAGATTATAATATAATGAGGGCATACTTTATATTAGTGCCTCTGGGTATGCAATATGGGATAATTAGCTTCCCATCTATTTGTCATCTGAGCTCTCCATCACTCTTCCCTGTAAGACCACTCTGTCCTGCTTTCCCATCTGTAACCACTCAGAAAGGCAAAGTGTAGTCACTCTCAGGTTGTTTCCAGTCTTTTACTTGAGACGTCTGTTCTGTTATATAGCTCTGACATCAAAGTGCAGCAAGGCCCAATTAGCAGAGCTGCTTACTGTGTGCAGTTTCATCCCACTGATTTTTAAAGTAAGCCCTTGTCACAGGGCCTGTAAAACATTTAACCTCTTTTCCTTCTCTGTCTCTCTAACAACTCTCTTCTCTAAATATCCAGAGTGTGTCCGGGGAAATGCTATCACCTGTACAACGGTCTGAGGGCCAGCCTGTTGGATGCCTATCAATTACCTGAAATTATGAGGACACCACTGGAGGAGCTGTGCTTGCAGATCAAGGTTGTATATGCGGAGAGAAAGAGGGATAGACTGACAGAGAGAGAGACAGATAGATGTGGGTTTGGGAGTTTAGATGAGGACAAGATTGCTCTCAATGAGTTTTGTGAGTGCAGGGGCGGAACGAGGACAGCGCTGCTGTTTTTGGTGTTGTGCTGAATTACAGCCTCTCCTCTCTAATGAGAACTGGGGATGAGCATCCCGGGCTGACTCATGCCCTCTCCCGCTCTTACTCTCATTTTTTACAGACAGTATAATTACTTTTCTACACATTTTTTTTTTCTCTTATATAAACAGTCTTTTTCTTCTTTGGTTGCTTACTTTTTTTTTTTTCGCGTTCTCTTTTGAAATCCTCACGCTCCACTCAGACATATTTTAAACAGTGCTAATGGAAAATTAAGCCAAAGGTCATTTAGATGTAGTGTTTGCTGTGATTGTTCTCACCAGTTGCTGTATTGGATATGCATTTTAGTGTGTCTCCCCCACTCTCTGTGCTGGATGTATTTGAGTATGTGTGTGATATGGTTTTTGAAGCTAGTGGGTGAGAGTTGCACAATGCATCAGACAGTCCTTAAAGTGAGACAAACACTGACAACATGCTAACCTTGACCTGGCTCTCTAATGCACAAACACTTCAACATCACATTGTTAGTCAGACATAGAGATGTGGCTGTTTCATTGCTCTGCAGTTAGCCACAAGTAAATGTTCCTTTTGAATGTGGAAATGAACGTGCATTTAGCCAAACCAAACCATGTGATCACATTCATTTCGCGTAGCATTCAGTGAATTGCGTTAGTTAAGATTAGAAGTAAGCACTAACATCTTTGTTGTTCTGTCACAAAAAGCAATATGAGCAAGTCATTCAAAGCTAACTGTACTTGATCTTACTATATCTATAGTACTGTGAAAATGTCTTGAGTGATCCCTTATTTCTTTATCTTTTGCCTCCAATAAGTCAGACTTTCTTGTAATTTTAAAGCAGTCTTTAGTAGTAGTTCTCCAGGCTTTTAGGTCTTTTAAAGTTTTCCTTTAAACATTGAGGAACTTTTTCTTGTTTGTTTTGGGGGGGGGGTTTCCGCTTTGTCTATTAAGTCACTTAGCACTGGCGTATAATTAATTAAGGTTTTTGTTTTGGGGTTTTTTGTTAAAAGGCACCTAACTTAAGGGATAAACCCGTGTTGTCTACACATAACAAATAACTTAATCAGTTTCAAAAAGTACTTTAGGCACTTTTTTATTATCTGACTGTCATTAAAACTCATAATTTTGAAAGACTTAAAATAATATTTCTGAGGTATATTAGTTATTAACTGAAATATTTGCATAACTCAGTATGTGCAGTGTGTTCTCAAAAAGAGAAGTGGCAGAAGAAAAACTGTCTACAGCAGATGAACACCTCAAAGTAATGAAGAGAAGTACAAAAAAGTCCTGCAAAGACCTGACACAGGACCTGAAAGGTAGATCTGACCTTTTGATTTATCTACTGTTCACTGAAGCCTCATCAGAAATGGTCTCAGAGGACAGGTGGCTTTCAAGAAGCCATTCATAAGGAAGAGAAGAGTTAGAAAAGAATGAGGTATGCCAAATTACATAAGAACTGGACTTAAAATAAATGGCTACAGGTTTTATGGGGTGATGAGTCCAAATTTGTCATTTTTGGTTAAAACTGGTGTCAGTATGTACAGAGGTGGGCAGGAGAGAGGAGCAACAGGTAGTGCCTCCATTTGTAAAACACAGTGAAGGCTCGGTCATGTTTTGTAGCTGGATCTCAGCCAGTGGTAATAGAGGTATTATCAACATTGCCCAAATTATGAACACAGAAAAACACAGTCATACTCTGATCCACCATGAAGTACCATCTGGAAAGCATCTGATTGGCATGTTTCATCATGACAGCCATCCCAAATACACTGCCAGTGCAGTAAAAGCGTACCTTGATTGAAAAACACACAGTGGAACACTGTTAGTCATGGATTGGCCTTCTCAGAGCCCAGATCTTAACATTATTGATGCAGTGTGGGATCATCTTGACAGAGAACAGAGCAGAGGACAGCCAACATCTAAAGAAGAGCTTTGAACGTCCATCAAGAGGCCTGGAGAAATATTCCTGAAGATTATTTAAAGAAATAATAAGAAAGCTGCACAAGAGAGTTCAGGCTGTTTTGAAGAACAAAAGTGGTCATACCGAATGTCAAAATATGAAGAAATGGGGAGTGGCTCAAGACTTTTCCACAGTACTGTGTGTCTATAAATCAATGTTTTCCATAGTTAACAGCCCACCTGATTAAGTAAAGGGAATTATGTGGAAAAAATTATGACATGCTTGTGCTGATCAAAGCAAAATATCACATACACTCCCTAGATACTGAAGCTTGGGTCTATAGGTCGATTCCTGGAGAAAGCCTTGGACCGTCCCACTGAAAAGGCTGTCAGCCTCGCCATCAAGAATCTCACAGAACTGGTAAGAAAGTAACTAAAAGGGTTTTTAAGAGATTGTTACGAATCAGAGTATCAATTGCATGCTGGGCTGTGACCAAAGATTACATAATATACTAGTAACTTAATATATTAGTAACTAACTAAAAAGCCCTTACAAATTCAGTAACTTGTGTTGCAGCAGCAAACTGAGAAATTAGTATTTACCCAGATAAAAATGAGCTTTCAGGCTAATGAGGTTAAACTTGTTAAAATAAAATAAAATTGTGGGATAGTTATTATGCACATGTTTCTGAATGCCCTTTCTTATGGATATGATGACATTGTTTTGTCAGAACGCCCTGGACCAAAGAGAGAATCTTACAGCATTGGGTTTCCACCTGGCTCGCCTGCCTGTGGAACCTCACATTGGCAAGCTCATCCTGTTTGGAGCTCTGTTGGGCTGCCTTGACCCTGTACTCACTATTGCTGCTTCCCTCAGCTTCAAAGACCCTTTTTTCATACCCCTGGTAGGTAGAGCTGAGTTCACAGACAGCTTATGAAAGCTTACGCTGTATACTATCTTTGAACTTGTGTGTGTGCATTTTGTTTTTGTTTTTTAACGTATCTGTTTGTCTTAGGGTAAAGAGAAGATGGCAGACATGAGGCGGAAGGCCCTCTCTAGAAACTCGAAGAGTGACCACCTCACTATTGTCAATGCTTTCCAGGTAGAACAGCCCACATGGGTGACTCCTGATTTTGTACTCACAGATGTGTCTGCTGTATGAATTGATCCTATCTTAATTTATCATGCATTGATTTACCCAGGGCTGGGAGGATGCAAAGCAGCGTGGAGGCAGGTATGAAAGGGAATACTGCTGGGACAACTTCCTGTCTGCCAACACACTCCAGGTGAGTCGGGATGATTCTGCGTGACTATATTTTAAATATGGACTTCTTTCTGTGAAGTCAAAGGTGTGCTGTATTATTAGAAGCAACTTGTCCTTTCATCATTCAGATGCTGCAAAACATGAAGGGTCAGTTTGCCGAACATCTCATGCATGCAGGCTTTGTCAGCAGCAACGATCCCAAAGACCCCAAATCTAATGTCAACTCGGGTAAGTAAGAAGTTTTTCTGTTTGTTTGTTGTTTTTTAACTGGTCATGATATCTGGGCTGTGAAGCAGTAGCAAAGTATGATATGAAGCATTTAAGTTTAATATTTTCTTTTTCATTTGTTCTTTATCTGTCACTTTTTTTCCCCTCAGGCAATGAAAAATTAATCAAGGCAGTGATTGTAGCAGGTCTGTACCCTAAGGTGGCCATGATCAGACCATCTCACAGCAAAAAGAGGCCAGGGTAAGTTTGCTAATCCAAAGGAGGAGATGAGCAATGACAGACAGGAAAGGGCTGCACAGGCCAAGATAGAGAGGTGCACAATCAGTCTTATTGATCTCCAGAGAGAAAAATAGCCTTCACACTGCAATATCTCATCATACGTCCTGGTAAGAGTGCTCTGTAAGGGCACTGTGACAATTACCCCAGGCTGTGCAGAGGCCACGTTTGGATGATTGTCAAAAACAAAGGCACTTTTGCAGCTCAAGATCAATGCAGTCATCATAAAATTGCCCAAAGGCAGCTGTCATAAGCGGTGGCTGTGACCTGCGTGCAAAAGACAGACACGCACAACAGGGGCACAGACTCTTTCACAGCAGGCTGTCACTTTTATTGTTTATCTCGTTGACAGCTTTAGACCTAGGTGCACAGTCATTTCCCAGGGTCATTTCCTTTGTATAAGTAATTCGTAACACCAAGCAAGTTTTTAAATGTTTATGTCCGCACCACGGCTCTCCACTTAATGAATTCAGTGCTTGATTAAGCACTTGCAACAGAATACAAAGTGGTGTACGTTGAGCTGCAAAAGAGAGACGGGCTATTTGTCTGACGCTTAAGGCACTTTGTGTAAATAGCAGAATCCATTTTCTTTTTTTTTTCTGGATTATATTGAAAACAAAGTAATCTGTATATAATCTCCTCTCTCTTATGGGTTAAGTGCATAACAGAAGGTTAGCACTTGTTCCCTGTAGTGAAACAGTTGGTTTTCTTTGGCCAACATACTGGTGTGTGGAACACAGTGTTACTTTCAGCATTCTGCATACGTTGGATTAAAAAGCCAAAAAACACCTGATAGAATTTAGCTCTTGAACAGCTAAATTCTGAGTTATTTTAGCAAAAATTATACTATATTACTTTTTCCTGGCAACCCAAACAAGCCAACAAGCAAGCGATACACGACTCTCCACTAATTTTAGAAAATTAGTGTTTTTCTAATTGTACTCTCATTAACTTTAACATTTGACATACTATCTGAGGCTGGTAGAGTTTGAGGTGGAGGAGTTTGATTTTTTTTTTTCACTTCCTCTGTGCATTGCAAGGTCATGTGCATGACCTTGGGGTGAGTTTGTCAGGGCGTATAACATGTCTCGAATATTTTCCACTGAATAATTTACTGTGGAATGCTGGACTCTTAGATCATTGCTGATTTCTTTCCACCGTTTTATTGTTTTAACACAGACCAACAAACTGCAAACACTTATGTAGCGGTGTTCACACTTAATGATCAGTTAATCAGTCACATTTGATTAGGAGTACCTGGCTCCTACTTGCCTCCTTAATTCTTATAGAAATACTTAGGTTTTGACACACTAGTCCTTGGTATTCCACTGCTCATCTCTGCCTCAGAGATCACACCAGATTGTAGTGTTTGCATATAATCGTTATTTTTATCCAAACTTTTTGAATAATTTGTCTATAAAAATGTAATCAAAAGGGGGGGGGGGGGTGTTCATAACTGTTGCAATTTCTTTTTTTTTTTTTAACTGTTTTCCATCTTCTGCTGTGATAAATTGTCTTTTTTTCATCATTTATTAAGATGACAATTTTAATAAAAAATATGTTGTAAAGTATGAAGAATGTGAATATTCCCAGCTCTATAAAACACACACTTAGACTCACTCACATCTGATCTTTTGCAGTGTCAAAGTGTACACTCAGGCTGACGGAAAAGTGTGTATCCACCCAAAATCTGTCAATGCCGAAGAGACGGAATTCAACTATACTTGGCTTATCTATCACCTAAAGATGAGAACAAGTAGTGTGAGTATCTTACATGGTGGAGTAATCTATCTCTCCTAGTAAATGTTATATTGTTCTGTAAATGTTATTTATTTATTTTTACATTTGAGTCTGTGTTGCTTTGTGTCTTCTTGAGTTTGCATGTGTCCCTCGAATGGTGCATATGAGTGGAAAAGAGGGCCAGTGGTTAAAGGTTGGCAGTGGTGCCACACCAGCTTTGCACTTAATGAATATTTGATTAAAACACTGCCTTTCAAGTCCCTCTCAAAGGCTCTTGTGCTTCAAAGCTTCCAGATACAATGTAGTAGTTGGTGGTGGGGTGCAAAACAGTCAGTGCTGTTTGCTGACTGCTGCCTTTTTCTATATTCTCTCTTTTTTTTTTTCTTCCCCTCTTCACACCCGTTTCCCCTCCCTTGCATCTCTTTGTCTTTGTTCTTTCTGTGCTCTCTTTTTGTGAATGTTTCTATTCTGCAGGAAAACACCTTTTATGTCCTCTCTGATGGCCGCCTGTGCTTTTTGTCTTTAAGGGAAAATAAATGATTTGCTGCATTTCACTGTCATTATTGTTGCCATTAAATGATTTTTTTTTTCTTGTCGCATGTAAGTGGTTTTGAGCACAATGACATGGTAAAAATAAGGTATTCTGAGAGTGCGAGATTTTCAAGGTTATTTGTTTACCCTGAGAAGAAAGCAGAAGTCCAGGGCTGTAGATAGGACAAAAAAGAATAAAACTGAAGGATGACGTCCAGACTTTATCTTCTCTGACGCACTTGCCCTCGGTGAGACATAACATTACACATTCATGGAGTAAATGCAGTCGTCTCTGCTGTCTCCTCGCTTTTTTTCTCTTTTTCTTCTCTCTTCTCTCTCCATCTTTTTCTACTTCTCCCTTTTAATACTATGGTCTTCAACCTTCAAAGCTGAAATAGTTTTTGTTTGCTGTTTATCCCGCGTCTTTGACTTTTGACCTGAGAGCAAAGGAGTTTTTTGTTAGTGTGTACCCACAGAGTGATTTATAGTGCACCTATATATGACACCTTTTTCTGCCAGCAGTCTTTAGAATTTAACTATAAATAACTAAAAAAATAATAATTTGCATTATCATTAGTAGGAATGGGTATCGTTTAGGTTTTATCCGATACCGGTGCCAAACCGGTACTTTTGAAACGGTGCCGGTGCTTAAACAGTGCTCGAACCGATGCTTAAAGAATAGAGAACACAAACTTTGTCCAAAAACCTCTCATGTTTTTATTTTTAGAAGTCTCTTTTTTTTCTGCAAAATGATAACCAAGTTAGCCTTTTCTGTTGATACAGCATACCTCCTTTGGTTGGAACCAGTGCTTAAACAACGGAAAACACAAACTTTGTCCAAAAACCCCTCATGTTTAGCTCTTTTTTGTTTTGTTTTGTTTTTTTGTAAAAAGATAACAATTTTAGCCTTTTTTGCAGCTATAGGGCATATATAGTATCACTCTATCAAACATTTTTTAATCTGTAGCTCTGCTCTAAAAGAACGTACGTACCTGGGCTCGCCTACTATCCTTGGAAAGGTAAAATGATTGGCTAGAATCCAAAGTGTGTGACATCTCAGGAAACAAAAAGCACCGAAATGTGCGCTGCTTTTCGGTCTGGTTACTAACGTTTATGTCAGAACCGGTGCCGTAATGGCACCGGATACCGGTACCCATCCCTAATCATTAATCAGTCTCCTTCAAACACAGAAGAAAAATGGATGAGGTGTAATACATAAGTTAAAGTCACAGATTGGTCAAGATGACAGTTCTCTTGAAACACATTTCAAACTCCACAGCCTCTCCTTACTAATGGGACACTTTCAGCCCACACCACAGAATAGCTGTCAGGCAGGGTGTGCCGTAATGATGCTGCTCTCTGTCACCAAATGTGTTGACGTGTTTGTTGTAATGGCCCTGTCGTCGCGCGTTACTGATATCTCTGTGCTCCCTCAGATCTTTCTATACGACTGCACTGAGGTGTCACCATTCTCACTGCTGTTCTTTGGAGGAGACATTACCATCCAAAAAGACGAGGACCAGGAAACCATCGCAGTGGACCAGTGGATTGTCTTTAGATCCCCTGCACGCATTGCTCACCTTGTTAAGGTAAACGACACACACATGCACATCAACAACACATCTGTCTTTTTGAAATTTCTTTTGTATTAATCTCTCCTTCCTGTCTGTCCTGCAGAGTTTAAAGAAAGAGCTGGATTCTCTGCTGCAGGACAAAATTTGTAATCCTGCTCCTGTAGACTGGCAAAACCGTCAATCCAAAGACTGTGCTGTGATCACAGCCATCATAGACCTCATCACGACCCAGGAGAAGCCCACAGGCAGCAGTAGGGGCTATGGCAGAACGTGGGCGTCGGCCCCAAGAGGAGAGCATGTTTACTTCAATGACGAAGATGATGACGATGATTAAAAGTGGATAGAGATTTGGCTGTCTCTGAAAAGAAGATGCCATGAAGTTACTGCCTGCGTCCTTGGACACAGGGTCTAGTTGGATTATTTATGATAACCAGCTGGCCTTCTTGATGGTTCTGCTTGATTGAAATTTTGCTGCTCCTGAAGGCCAAATACAGGCCACTGCTATTAAAAAGAAAGGCAAAAAAAAGGCCTGCATTTGATTCCCATAATTTTTTTTTCACCTCTTAGATCAAAGGACCAGTCTTTCTCTGAATTCTTTCTGTAACTTTATCTTGTTAGTGAACCTCTTGTTTGGATAAGTTTATTTTCACCTGTTGCCACAGGCCTGTGCAATAAAGAGAAGGTGTACCATCATGCGGCTTAACTTCATCCGCCTTGCCGGGCTGAGATGTGGAAAATCTCAAATATTGCTGGTTTTACGATGAGAGAACATAATTTGTTCTGAGCTTTAAGATCATCTGGGTAATATGATATTTCACACCCTCGATTTAATAGCTCCAATCTGAGAAAGGTGCAAATGTCCAGAGGATTTATCTGATTATCCTTCATTAAATGTTCAGAAAGAATGTAATTTATTGTCCCAAGTTTTATTCCTAGAGTGGTCTCTGCTGATGTGTTAAAAAAAAAAAAAAAGAAAAAGAAAAAAGTCATTGATCAGACTAAATGATGGGCAATTCAGCTTTTATTAGGAGTTGCTGATTAAAAATATAGAAGGCTGAATAATCAAGTTGCTTCAATATAATCTGTATTTACGAAAACATACATTACACATTTTAAGCCGTTTTACATATTTACATGTACAAAGGTAATTTACACTAGATACAAGAGAGGAAATGACTTAAACAAGACCGGCTCATGTGTGTGGTGCCAAAGCTAATGTTCCCTGAGAGCAAATGCAAAGCTGTTCTCTTTGAAAGTCTGGATACTTGTGTCCTTCCTCATGGCAGCACTGCCGACCGCCATAGCTTGGTTCGTGTGGCTCAACAGTTATGGTTGTCATTTGGACTGAGTCCAGAGCAGTTGGCTTGATAGATGGTGTTATCTTCATCCTTTGACCAAGTCATTTTTCTTCTTTAGCTGGGCAACACTAAAAAGATGACTCATGCTGGGCAATACCATTAAGAGCAGGGCTGTTCTCTATCTTCCGATCTTGCCATCAGCACACAAAATTAATTTTACCATCCTTCTATAACACAATAAATATGAAGGGGTGGGAGGGTGTACACCCAATATCAGTGCCAGTCCACGCCATTAAAGCCACCTGTCTAATACTGTGTTATACCACATACTTAAACTACTCTTTGGGCAGTTTAAGTATGTGTCAAAGCAACACCTATATGAATGCCACAGACAGCTCAAGATGATTTTAAAGTTGTAGCTGGCTGCTGCATATACCTGTGTCTGAGACCGATCTTGTGTATTTGTGCTTGTAAAATATTTCAAACAATCAAAATCATTGAGTGAATGGAGCGTCTAATAATATTTGTGACATGAATGAATCATTGATTCATGATGGTGGCATTAACAGGAGACAAGAGGGTAGACAGACTACCTTCTGTTATGCACTTAACCCATAAGAGAGAGGAGATTATATACAGATTACTTTGTTTTCAATATAATCCAGAAAAAAAAAGAAAATGGATTCTGCTATTTACACAAAGTGCCTTAAGCTTCAGACAAATAGCCCGTCTCTCTTTTGCAGCTCAACGTACACCACTTTGTATTCTGTTGCAAATATTGTCATAGTTTCACATGCCATCAGAGGCTGATTAAACACTCACAGGAGTTTCCACATTAACCCACACACTTTACATAAGCTGCCAATCACACCCTCCTTCCTTATTATCACTTTCACAATCAACAAGATGCTGGCAAAGCTTCAATCACATGGCCTGAGAAGCCTCATTAACAGAGCGCATGCCAGGCTGTTGTTAGTTTCACACAATTTAGCCTGTTTTACCTCTTACAGTATTACTGTACTCTCATTTTAATTGCACATTATAAAGCGTATTCTTTGTAAATGAACAACAACAAAAAAAAGCATTTACAAATTTCATACCAGCTATTGCTGTGTGGTAGGGTGCTAAAAAAGCAGTGACTTTGGCTGTGGGTGTGAAGTTTTACTAACCAGGCTAGGGAATTAATCAGTGTGACAGATCCCACTGTCAAAATGTCCCACCTGCACAGAGACAAATCAGTTATTAGGGAAATCCGTCTTCCACGTGTTTGTTTTTAGTCTTTCCTTTGAAACTTAGACAGTGTGGCTGATATTTATTGATGATTGTGGCTCCATCTTTATTCCACTGTGAGGGCCTAGCAGCCGCAAGGCTCTCATAGATGTCCAGTTGTCCCCTGGAGACAGGTCAGTGGTATGGTTATTGAACTCATTCGTCTGAGTTCAGTGCTTAAAAAGGCAGGTCACTGGTGTGTTGAGGGTTCACTAATGGCCAGGGAAAAGCCCCATGTAGGTTAAGCAGTCTGCTCATCGTCCTGTCACACATTAGTCTCAAGGCCCTGCAGGCGGTCCATTCTCTGCATGTTGCGTTCAATAGTGGCCTGGCATGTAATTGGTTCAGCACACTCGCTTAGAAACCATCCCCTCTCTCCATCACGCAGCCGCTCGCCTTCGTACCAGCCTAAGAAGAGAAACTGGCTTTAAATGAAAACAGAAGAATGTGTTGTGTGGTACTTTATGCTTTTACTGGCTCTTCTTTTTTGGTTCTGTCTGTTATTTAATGTGAAAAAGGCTTCCATGTGTTTGCACAGATGTGAAACCACATCTTCAAACAGGTATCAGATCCATTATGTGGAAAAAGTAAATGCAGACTTTGAAAGAGAGATGGAGAGTATGTAAAAGTAAATGATGAAAGGAAACCGTTGAAACAGGAAGGTGGAAAATGAGAGGAATATTAAAGAGTATGAGTGAGGATATATGAAGATATGAGGGAGGCAGAGAGAGCTGACATACCATCTTCTACAGTCTGCCAGACAAGCACCACATCAGCCACCTGCAGAGACAACTCGTCTGGCTGCCTGGCGGTGTAAGTTCTGATCATCTCCACCTGCATGAGATCTGAAAGAGCACATCTGAATCATTTTAGAGAAGTCACACTGGCACTTTAAATATCTTTTGACAGGCTAATTTCAACCAACTCAGCATGAGGAAACTGTTTCAACTCATAACCACAAGGTGGCGCAACAGGCTAAATAGAGAAGTCAGGACAGAGCGTCCATGTGAATTATGTGTTGTGGAAACTCACTGGTTCGGTCCTGAGTCTTCTTATTGTTGTCATTATTGTTCAGAGCACTGATCCACCGAGCACGCTCATTCCTGAAAGAAAACGTAATGGCACATGAGGAACTATTAAAGGACTTTATAGTGTTCCCAAAGTTTAATAACACCACAACTCTCAAAATTTTGCTCTACTATGGGAGTTCCTCGCTGCTTTAATTTCAGTCGAAGATGCTTTATTGTTCAGATTTTGTATCATAGATACAAAGGGCGGTCAGAATCAACTTAAAGAAAATAAAATGAGGTGGAGTTGCACGCAAACAGCTTTACAGGCTAGTGTGAGCCGCACAGGAAGCTTAGTGTTCCCTCGCTATCCTCTGTCCCGTGTTATTGAGAGGGCACAGAGGTGTGTTTTGTAGTCAGAGGGAACTGAAGGGAACAAGCACAAAGGCTTGTTCTCAGAAAAGAACTGCCCTGCTTTGCTTTGCTTTTTTTCTTTCTTGTTTGAGTTTCACAGCGAGGAAAAGTGGGCGGAGTTGCACAGATCAGGTTCCATGAAAATCCACCTCTCATTTCACCTGTTCTAAAGGATTTGGAAAGGGAGAGAGGATGAGATAAAGAAGCCTACGGAAATGAACCTGCGGGGGTTTGCTGAGGCCCTCTGTGACTCAGCACTGCTGGCCCTGGATCTTGCAGATGAGAACAAAATGCACAATTGTATGGACCCTCTTCACAGGGGCCTCAAACGGGACGTGAAGAGACGAAGCCCATGAGTCAGACATCATTACTGCATTTCAATCTGTTCTGGTTCTTTTCAGGGGGGAAATATCTTGGCCATGTCAACAACTAACTTGACAATGATATAGGTCAGTAGAGATTGGATAACAATTACTTTTAATAAAATCGTGAAATTAAGAGAACGGGGCGTACCCACACTGCAATATCAATGCCTGTCACACGGTGTGACCTTTGGATTTGGTGGATACATTTCATAACGATCAACTGTTGAACCAATCACCTCTCTTTATCACCTGTCGGTGTGCTTGAAAGCAACCCTGCATTTTTGTCACTTGATGGCCTTTTTAAAAATAGGACAGAGTTTTGCCTTTGTTCATTTCTGTGCTAAAGATGCAGGTTCTTTACATTCATTCGAGCTGCTCTGTGGGTAAAGACAGCTGTTAGTTGTTGCTTCTGACAGCTGGAGGTGCATGCCAGATACAGATACATGTGTGCAAACAATCACAGCAAGTCACCTCGCACTAAAGCTGCTGAGATGCCTGTTTGAACCCACTTTCATTTATGGGTTCAAATATAACAAGCACAGGCTCTAGGCGAGCATCATAAATCCAGAGGACTTTGTTTCACTCCTTTTCCATTGTAAAATGTCTTTACATATTACAGATAAGAAGAAATGACTGCCTCTTTCTAATCTTCCATCCCCTGACAACTTCAGCAGCACGCTACTGCTTTTCATCTTTACATCTTCTTTCCTTCCTGTCAGTTTGTTTACTCCGATCGCTCCTGTTCCCACCCTTAACTGACAGTATTTGGGTACAATTCCTACTTCTCAGACTGAAACGCGGCATATCTCAGCACGGAGCAACGCAGCCAGGGAATTTCCCAAACCAAGGGGAACAATCTGCAACTACTTTTTTTTTCTTCATTATTATCACTTAAAATGAAAGTAGAAAGAGTAAGAAAACCAGAGTGCAACAGGAATACAGTCTCTGGTAGAGACCGTCACATAATCTCTGCTGCTTTGTGTTGTAGCTGCATATCTGACAAGCAGAACTGTTTTGCTGCAGACCTCTGTAGCGTCTCTGTTTCACTAATAGAGAAGAGCTATTCACTGACGACGAGACACAGCATCAAGGTCATGGGAAAGACACGTTGACATGAGCACAGCAAACAAAAGGATACACAGAAAAGAAAAGAAAAGGAAGAGGGCACAGACAGAGAAGAGGAGAATCATAAACACTGCCACAGACAGCAAAACAAGCCACACTGAGGTCCCTGTGCCATCTCAAATCCAGCTGTCTGTGTGAATTCCTGATGCATTACATCGCTGCTAAGGTTAGAGGTCATTGTGTTGTATGTAAGCTTCTTAGACCTTGCACAAAATACTCAAATTAAACTAAGGCATCAGCTTAAAAGGTCGGCAGGTAGAGAAAAAATGAACTGAAAGCAGAAATAACCACACTGACAATAACAGTCCATTTCCACAGTTTCATTTCAACAAAAACAGACCTGCCTCGAGTCAGAATGTGTGGAATTTCCCTTTGGAATATGGAGAATATAGAGAAGGGTTTTTTCTTTTTGTTTTTTTTAATGTTTGTATATTTGTGTTAACACTCATTAACAGATAAATCATGCACAGACCTGCATTTTGTCGTTAGCACTTTTGTGACAGTGACAGGAAAAGCAAATCAAGTCCCTGCCCCACCCTATCCAGTTAGCAGCTGCATGTCTAGGCTTTCACTTTGGAAAGATTAAAAAACATGATTGGGACCAACCTCATCCAATACGTGTAAACGATGTATGCAAATTATTTGATTGCACTGCCTCTTTAAGAAACTGCCTCGTACCTTGCTAATTATTGTATAATATTTCATTATGTCAGTCATGTGAGTGAGAGCCACAAAAGAAAAATGTACACATCGACCTGTTTTAGTGTTTGCATTCAATCTGCTCAAAAGATGGTGACTTATGTTGGAAGATGTCATTTTCAAAGTGGTTGTTTTATTTTGATACTGTGGCATAATATTGTGTGTAATATTAGGACATTTAGTCAGCTATGATGGAGGGAACAAATGTTTAAACTGAACAAAAATGCTTTTTGGGGCTCTTCCTGTGCTGCTTTGTATCCAGTATGAAATGAATAGTGGATGCTTCATCTTTTCTTATTGCATTCACAGGCTGCACAAACTGGCATGCAGGCTACTCGATGAGAACCTAAAACTGTTTTTTGTCATGCAAATAATGTCAGAATTTTATTTAAATGGAACATTTTCACAATTTTACGTCATTTAACCGAGTCTTATAGATAAACTAGTACTTTCAAAAAGTTTCTGCATTACTGTTCACCAAAATGAAGATCAAGTCACCCGGGTGAACAGAATTATCGAACAATATTTTATGGACTTGTGTTTAAAATTTTTATAAAAGTGGTTAAGTTTATATTCTGAGATCCTGTAGTCATGTTAATGTCCACTGTGACACCAGTTTCCGAGGCCCAGCATCTATTTATCTGTCTTATTTGCTTCATTTAGCTCGTAAACAGGCTGGCTAATGAAACAACACTGTGTGTCAGGCTGGGTTAAATCGCCAAATTGGGATGAATGAATGGAGGAAAAGGAATTTATCCACTGATTTAAAAACAAAACAAAGCGAAGACATTGGCTGCTGTTGAAGTGATGAGACAGGACGGTGAGGAAGAATCGGGAAGAGTTAAGTTGCAGGCAGGGGGAAGGATAGTCGTGGGAAAAAGCCTGCTTGGCAGTGGATTGTTGCTAGGCAACAACTTCAACAATGACTAGAAACCACTGTAACAATGGACAGTTGCCAGAGTGCCCCCCCCCCCCCCCCCCCCACCTCCTCTCTTCTTAGCTCATTCAGGACTACAGTGAGTGAAGCGCTGACCCTCCACATACATAGCCACACATCTCATCATCTGAGCCAAGGGCCCCAAATACATCAAAAAGGGAGTCTAGGGGGTTTCCGCAACAAGCTATACTACATAGAGGAGGCACTCAGATTGGGTGGGGGATCACAATTATGCATGCCAGAGTAGTAGGTCAAGGCATCAGCAGGCGGTGCATTTAAGGAAGTCCACTGAATCTGCCTCCCATGCATTCACACATAGTACTATTACATAATACTACTGCAGATACTTTGCCAGGTTTTTGCACTTAGTAAAAGTGCAGAAACAAATCATTTAAAATGAAGGCTTTTGTTTTAATGACGTACTGTGTGAGGTGTCGTGTTTTGGAAGCAGTCGTTTTTATTACCCAATAATCTGTTGAATATTTTCTTCATTAATCACATCATGTTTAGTCTGCAAAACGATGAGCCGAGTTAACAAGTTTGTGCTCATTTGGAGATTATTCTCAAAATAGCATTTCAAGTTTAAAGTCATTACAGTTGCTGCTGTACGTACAAAACTCCTTCTGTAGATGGAGTTGGTAAAATATGTCGACCAACTTTTCAAAAGATATATCCTCTTGACTCCATGAGGATATAAAAAAATAAAAATTAAAAACTCAGTATCGTTGCATCTGTCCACTGCCAGCCATTTTATTTTGCACTTCCAAATTTGTGTTGTTTTTCCTGCTGACTTGATGCAGCTTTCTGCACCATATCTCCAATGTCCTTACACTTATCACCACACTGTGTTTATGTGCTTAAAGAGAAATTATTTCCTCGTTGCTAAAACTGGTTTATGAAGCACTGATTTCAGTAACTACTCTAAACGAGGCATTTTGTAGAGAGTTTAAGCTTTGGGAGTTGTTTGACTTGAAACGACCACTTTAATCTCCATATTTCAACTTTATTCTGAAACTGATCAATGTGTTTTTCTTAATTTGGCACTATTACCTCTTCTTAGACATTTGCCTCCCATACAATAATTAATAAAGGCTCAAACTATCACTGAAACTAACAGAAACTAAGCTAAAACTAAACATTTTGAAACAGTAAAAAATTAACTGAAACAAGCAAAGTTACTCTGGAAAAACTGAAATTAAAGTGAAAGCAAAAAGTCAAAAGGAAATAAAATAAAACCAGACCGGTCTCTCACATATGGATGCTTAAAGCACTTGTCATTTTAAAATTCGCTTGGTTAATGTTTTGCCGATAACAGTCATTATGAATTACTTTTAAGAACCTAAACCAATGTTTGGTGGGGAAACAGGCTCCTGGTAGACAAATTTTTGACTTGCAACTGCCACCCCCCAAACCTCTTAATGAGGACTTTAGAGAGAATTGTTATTGCTCTGCTTCTAAGATTACAGCCGGTACGTCAGTGACACCTTGTGTGCATGCCTCTGACGCAAGAGGTGTCGGCAGTTCGGCAGAATCTGCTACCCTGAGCTGAGAATGGTATTAGGGTGGGGTTGTAACTTTAGAAATAACCAAAAAACACTCATCCAGTGTGAAAACAGATTCATTTTCTGTAGGTCATCTAACCCTGGAACTTTAAACCCTCGCACTTATTTGCCTGTACTGGCCAACTTCCATCAGGACTGAAAAATAACTATTAATCTTTTGAATGCTTGACTTGATGGCTTGCTGTAAGGTATCCATGTTTAGTTATTGCTGACTAAATCCAGGTTTAAACATGTAGTATTTTTATCAATAAAATGTAATTGCACACCTGTAGTCACCAAAACAAGGCAATAATATTATAAACAGTAAACGGTACAAGTCGAAAGACATTTTTAAGGTTGCAATTTGCAGTGTAGACGTGCCATATACACAGCCTACACAGAGAAACCACAGCTTCTGTAAAGGCAACAGACAGGGAGGTTCTCTAACTACACAGGAATGAGGGGGAACCGGCCCCGTACATATGAAAACACTCCTTACAGTATCAAACCACAGCAACAAGATGCGTGCGCAAACGCCTGTGCATTCATCGAAGTGCGCATGTGTGCATAAGCTGCAGCTCCCAGTACTCAAAAGAACAAATAAACCTTGCAGGAAGCCCAGTGCATAGCTGATCCCTTTTGTTTGTGTGGGTTATACAAGCAGCCTTTAAATATTTTTGTTGTACTAAGACACAGAATCCAAAGCTCCAGCTACACTGACTGTATTTGTGAGTAAATATTTAAGTGGCACATGCGACAAATTTCTGAACCAACCCCTTAGACTATAAATAAAGAGAGCCGCTTCTATTTAGAATACATGATTGTTTTGTTGACTTTATTCCAACCCAATCATCTGATACAGCCGGTCTGTTTCAGAGTACAACTCCAGACAGTACGACTGTATAATGGAACAGCAGACTTTATTTAACAGTGCGCCCATCTCTTCCTTAAGTAACAAAATATCCCTGTGACTTGTAATGGTGCAAAAAGAGACTATAAAATAAGAACCATGAATCTTCTTTGCTTGAAGTTAAAAGGTGTATTGGAGCACATACAGAAAAGATAAGGGAGCAGAAATTTGATCCAAGCTCCCTCGCAGAGAAGAGTAGACATGCTGGTCTTAAAATTTTAAGAGATTGAGCCTTATTGTGTGGTTCAAAGTGAAATCACACGACTACTCTAGTTTCCCAAAATGATGATAGAATACACATGAGTGTTTTAATGAGAGTCAAAAATGACTCATAGTTCCTTATCGCCATGCCTCATAAATCTGTGACAAGTGAAATGCAAGTGAAACGAAAACAGCACATTTAAGAGGGACAAAGGTTACAAAAAAAAGCACTTACAGCAACTCTGTTCCAACGATCATGGTCACCTTGTCACCAGAGCAGTTGCTAGGGAAACTCAGTCGAAAGAGGTGGTTGGCGCCAGCTTGCCGTGAGCTCAGCATGCTGGTGGTGCTTCTGATCGGTGACCGGTTGAAATCGCTGGGTTGACAAAAACCCACACTGATCTGATTCCTCAGAGCGTAGTCTATGACAGTGTAACTGTCCTCACTGACAAGAAAGACAACAAAGTGATCATTGCATGAAAATTCAGTGTACTTAGTCCACATCACTTACAAAGCAAGCCATACAATTCTATGAATCATGAAGTGGGAAAGACTGTACTATGGTATTTAATGAAGAAAATGTTCAATTATCCCTCAGATTTGGTTCCAACCAAAAGTCCAAATGTGCAACTGTCTATATATCCTACGACTGCACTCTGTTTTTGCTTGTTTAACTGCATGCCTACATTTCCCACGACTTTTTCAAAAAATCTAGTAGCAGCTGCAGTTGGTCAGAAACATCTGGAGCTGATTGTGAAACACTGCACCCCTGACATGGCACTGAACCTGAAGAGAAAGTGTGTGTGTGTGTGTGTGTGTGTGTGTGTGTGTGTGTGTGTGTGTGTGTGTATTCATAGTGTTAAGGAGCTGAAGTCCAGCTCATGTTTTATCAACCTGAGACTGAAACAGCAGCCAAGCCGAGAAGCTACCGGACAGCAGCTAGCTTGTGCATTACATAAACTCAAACAGATGCCAGCAGTGAGCACGTCTGACTTATACATGATGTAAAGTGAGTGCCAAAGCCAAGCAGCAGAGGCATGCTCCATGGATTTTCCACACAAAACTCTGAAACTCACGGTTGTGACTTCTTTGAGAATCCAGTCATGGTTGGGAGGCTCACAAGGTTTAACCGACACCTACTCTCCAACTATCACCCACAAGTTAAAACCTTTTTCCCCACTACGTAACACTTCTTGGAAGAGGTAGCTTTAAGAGACACTGCACTGTGTGTCTGTGTATAAGATGGATGTAAGACAAGCACAAATCTAACTGTGACTAGACACTTCTCACAACTTCTTAAAGGAGTTGTTTAAAGGAATAATAATAATAATATGATACCCACGGGAAATTTGCATTCCTGCAGATTTAGAATGCAATTCGTGTCTATAGAATGGTGTTAGTTAGCTTAGCTTAACAAAAGACTGAAAATGAACTAATAAAAGTCAACTTTTCATGATTACTGGTTAGATTTTTCATACTTGTCAGATATTGAAAAATAAAATGTTCTCTGCTGAGCATTAGAGGTATAATTCGAGTGATTACAAAAGCAGGATAATCATCTACCATTATGTTGAGTTACCCTAAACAGTCCATTTATCGTTCCAGATTCAAAATGTGCATTTTACCAAAACCTATTTTTAACTATGTAATGTCAGTTTTAACCTCTTTTATCTCCTATGCTCATTGAGGAATGGAGATTATATTTGAGGAAGTCAGACTGCCACTGTTGACAGTGACAGGCCTGCTGCCCTTCACGACTGAAGGAACAGGAATTATGTCAATATTTCTGCTTTGCCTGCATTATTATATTATATTATATTATATTATATTATATATAATACTCTATTTATCTAAAAAAAAATGCTTTTCCTGAGCTCTCTGACCTCGACATGCACATTAATTGTCATTTCAACACTTATCCAGGAATGGGGGATATGAGCAAATGCAACAAATAGAAGCAGGAAAGTGTTACTGATAAGAGAAAAGTAGGAAAAGGAAGAGAACCCTAGAGGGACAGACAAAGAGTGACAGGATGGAGGCAACAGAGGTGTGTCTGTGTGTGTTTGTGCGTGCGTGCGTGCTTCAGCAAATTTTCCAGTTATTATGAGATATTTTGAACCCTTTATCGTAAAGCTATATTGTGACAGTTATTTCTCAAGAAGGTCTGGTGCTCTCCATTTAGAGCTATTCTGTGTACGTGTATGAACACATTCCTGTATGTGTGTAATTTTTAAAGAAAAAAAAATTGAGCATCAAAACAAGCTGATAAAGGCCCACCAAACGTTTGTTCCCAGCTGTCTGTAACTTGTAACGTGATCTGGGCATGCCTATGGGCAGAATGGATAACGGAAATAACAAACGTCTTTCAATTCCTACACAGATTTTTTTTTCGTATGTAAGGGTAAAGCCTTTGAATTCCACTCAGCTGACAAACAAGTTAAGCTGCATTTCACTTTATCTTTTTTTTTGGCTGAAAAATTAAATCGATGAATTTAATCACCTAAAACAATCTAAGATAATCTTCAAATGTGACCATTAATTGCAATTAGAGATACTAAAATAGTGTTTGGAATTTGAATCTCTTCAAACACACAAAAATGAAGCGTTAACAAGATAAAACATCAAACACGCCATTAGCATCATTAGCTTTTTGGCTCCTGACTGACCTACAGGTGAAATGCCTGGAATGCCATTGACATCATGACACTGGGAATGCGATGGGTGGGGAAACTGCATGCTTGAGGTTTGAGTTTTTTTGCATGTGTGTCAGATCATTGCCAAATGGCAGATGAATTGAGGTGGGGAATCGCCGTGATATGCTTTGTCAACATGTGGGAGAGAAACGTTAAATTCTTAAACAATTTTATAAAGAAAACCCAAGTTGTGGCTTTCCTTTTCCTGGACACCCACACACACACACACACACACACACACACACACACCCTTCTAGTAGCAGGAAAAATTCATTATCACAGCTGTAATAAAGAACAAACAGTTCAAGAAACAAGCAAAACTAATATAAACCTTTAAAGACATGTTGAGATAGAACTCCATGTAAATGGATACGTGCCCACACACAAAATAAGAGTATAATGCTGAAAGCTGAGCCTATGACCCAAAAAAAAAAGGAGAATAGACTAGACACAGGCACATACAGCAAAAAACACAAACAAACCATAAGATCAAGAGGAAAAGAATGAGAGAAAAAAAGCAAAAATAAAAAGAATAGATGGAAATCTCAACATGAATTAATGTTTAGATGATGCCCAGCATTTACACAGGAACATGGGGGGGATGAGAACGAAGCCAGCTGGAGTGTTATGTAAGTGTTCCTGCGAGCCAGAGTCCAGCAGAGCAACACTTTACCAGTGCATGACACAAGGCCCAGCCTGACAAAGGGATGGTCCATAGTTTAAAGTCAATAAAACAAGAAGATTGTCTCGTCTCTTCTTAATGGCTATATTGTCCTCTCCATTACAGATTTAGCAGTGGGTGATGTACAAAAACAACTAACTTTTTTCAGATATCATGTTTTATGTGTGGAACTGTACAAATCTAAGATGATTATAAAAATAATAGTGAACATCGGTAAGCACACAGCATACTAAAAACTTACAAACAGCTTAGTTACTTTTGAATACATGGAGTCAAATGACAGGCAAACAGATTTAGCCTTTCTTTCTTCAGATAGCACAGGGTTATATATACACTCTCAAATGGCTCTAAGGTCATGCCTATGCTTTCTCTAGCCTACTGTGTAAGTAAGTGCTTTGGCTCTGACCTTTTCACCCCTTTCTTGTGGTTTTGACAGAATCCTAAAAATGTTAAAGTGAGACAAGACTGAACTTGCAAAATATACCACTCAAACTATAAGTCTTAATTTCAACAGAAAAGGCCATTCTGCCATTATACCTACAAGCGCTTGTGATCTAGGAGTGCCTGGATAGCCTTGTGTGCCCCTGGTGAGCTTTTGTTTGGATTACTGCAGATGGAGTGCAGCAGAGTAGCGTGCCACAGCTGGACTTCAGCGCTCTCCACAGTACAAACCAATATTATAACAGCTTCCCCCATCCAAACGTACGCACACACATAAATACACACTATGATTCCGGAGCCCTCCCTTTTCCCGAATCCGTCTTCCAAACACAGGCTTGACACCACACACTGCTGGAGTCTGCCGTGGCAGATCAGATTCCCAGAAAAATATCATATGGAACGTTTCTTTTCTTTTATACAGTTCTGAGGAATTCTTAGTCTGCGAGTGGCGGGATTATTACTTCCAGACACTAAGGAGATGGCCGGGAATTTTTGTTTTGGCAAAAACAGACAAGCAGGCGCACGCATGCACACACAAACACACAAATGAAAGTCATATCAAGGATGTCCTCTTTATAGCTTTTCTTTTTCTTTTCTTTTCTCCATGGTATTGCCTAAAACTAGAGGAAATAGGGGAAGAGGAAAGCAGACTCACTGACGGGTCTGACAATAGAGCAGGTTTCACAGCTCCAGGTGATTCATGGCAACAAGACATGTCAAGAGCCAAAAAACCTCTCATAGTGCCAAATAGCAACAGGTTCAGGTATCTGCACCTGATCTACCTAAAAACACACGTGATAATGTTGCCAGGGTGGAAGTGCAGTCTACATCTGCGGTGGCATCAAACTCCTTTAACGGTCTCTAAACCCTGCTACCAACACTTCTCGTGGTTTGCTTTCGGTTTGCACAGAAATATTGTTTTGCTTTGTTTTGTTTTTTTAAACAGGCTCATTTCCCAGGACGAGTTCAAACATGACGACAGAGAAGACAAATCTACACACCCTGCACTCAGGATCTCGGTCACATACAGTGCTCACACGCAGTGAAAACCTGAAGACTTACGGTTAAACTTTCACACTCAACATGCCACGACATGTGAATTATGAGCAGAGCCAGCAGACCAAGCTCAAACTCACACCAAGTAAATCAGATGCAGACCCTCCCATGCATGGCCTGGCAGTTCTCTACAACTTCGACGAGACTCACCTTTTCTTCCTGGTGACAATGAGGACGTCATTGAAGAGGAAGAAATAGACCTGCTGCCGTGATGTTCGCTTGTAAAAGATGTTGTTGTCCACAAATGCAGTCAGTTCCCCTCTTTTTACCATCCACCTGGAGGATGAGACCAGGGGGAAAGGCTAGAGGAGCATAAGAAAGAAAATATGGTGAACAGGGGAAGATGGTGAATCTAATTAATCAAAGAAATTTTAAAATGTCTGTAATGTTGGGGATGAACAGCTGGAGAATGAAAAACGGTTCACTTGGCATCCGTGCGCTCCAAATGTGCCAACAGCAATTTCCCACATGGCTTACGCACACTTAAACCTACCAAACCCCGTGTTTACTGTCGATACTCATGACAATACAGGGGTGAGTTCTTCTTTTTGACAGATACGTGTACATACGTGTTAGCATGCACCACTTGCTAAATATGATCAGCAGATGTGGCCTATTAGCATTAAAACTGACTGTGATACACTTAGCATACAACTCTATACAAAAACATGGTGGGTTAACACTACCACCTCACAGTGAGAGGTACATGAGTCAAACCCAGGCAGAGCTGTTCTGTGTGGAGTTTGTATGTTTTTCACAAGCCTGCACGAATTTTCTCTAGAAACTCCACTTTGTCACGCCATCAAAACACATGTTATGTTAATGAAGCCTAACTGGGACAAGCACACTGTTACAGTTAAGGGTGACAGACTAGCTCTTTCCTCATGTTATTTCCCTGCAGTCTCCCATAACAGGAAAGCCTCAGTGAGATGTGTTATCATTGACCAGTTAGTCTTGTGGTTAGTCAGCCAGGTTTTCTTGAATGTGGTGGAGAACATAGGAGCAGATAATGTCATGGGAGTCTTTCCAGAGGGTTGCCGTTCCCTAACTGCCTTTGAACTCTAGTGATATCGGTGCATACACATCCATCACCAGTATCTGTTTAACCCTAGAACTACTAGGGAGGGTCATTTTGACCCCATGCTGCAACAATAGCAGTAGGAATTTCTTGAAGAAAGTAAGTTGTAAATTTTTCTCAAATTTTTCCACAGTGTGCATCCCTTTACCTCCTCACACCTGAAACCCATTTGACTCAGCTGGTCTGCTGCAGATTTCACCGTTCGCTTACTTGGATTAGTTCTCCACACTCTGTACTCTGCTCCGTTCAGCTAAAGTTGCCGTAATGCTTTTCACAGCCAGCAACTCATCCAGTTGTCCACGGGTCCGTCCTCCACTCTGCCACGGCTCAATAACCATCCCCGACCCATTCAGCTCTGCGATAATTACTTGCCTTTTATCTAACTACAGTTCCCTTTATATTCCTCTAGCAACCTTATCTAGCTAGCTCTAGCAGCCTTCATAACAAAGTGTATGAATGATATGTCTGTTGCTAGGCAACCAAGCCCGAAGCAATTAAAAAAAAATGTATCTTTCAGCAGTTGAAGGTATAATTTTTCTAAACTTTTATTTTCTCTTTTATCCAACTTACTTCAGAATTCACTATGTGATGAACAAACCTGTTGTACACGTACAATGACAATAAAGGGCTATTCTATTATTGTCATTTGTTAATCAAAAATATTTTTGCTTGCCAAAAAACTGAAAAAACCCACATACCTTAATCTTGAACTCCAGTTGAGAGTTGATGGTGTACATCATTTCTGTTCTCTCCATCGTCCGAGCTCCTTCATTGCACTTTCTAACCACCTATTAATGCACACACACATAAAATGTGTAAAAACGTCAACATGCAGGCACTCTGCTTGTCATTTCATATCCACATATCAAAATTAAGAGTACAAGAAAGCTAGATTAGCTTTTTTTGCATAGTAATTAATCATTTCCTGTTGTGGCTCACAGTGATACAACAGAACAGGAACTGTTACTCTAGTTTTACAAACTAATTGTCTAAATAATAACCGTACGTCAATAATAATTTTGTTAAATAATTTAACAAAGGTGCAAGCCATTAACATTGAACTTTTGTTTAACAGTGCCCTCACCTTGCTAACTGCTTGTAAAGCCTTCTTACAAGCTTCATATTGCGGTGAGTCTTTGGCTGTCTTCTGACAAATTGTCTGTAAAACATGGATTCACACAGGTTGTATAATTAAAAACACACATTAAAGTCATTAGTTCACAACAACCCACAACAGCTCACTGGACTCATGCACGTCACTCTCAGCAGCCTGATCACATATTGAAGCTGTGGGAAGAAATGAATGGAAACCAAACTTTCTCAGGATCCAAACCCTCCAAATGTAAAAGCATAAACCCAAGAGGTCCCTAAGGAGACAATGACGGAAGGAAGAGAAGAGGGGGATAAAAGCAGAACAAGCGAAAGGAAGAAAGGGAAGCAAAGCAAAAATGGAATAATGCTCTGCCAAAGTAAGCATGAAAGTGAAGAAGAAGAAAAACATTACAAATCAGTTAAGATTATTAAAGAATTATGTAAGGTCAAAGAAAGATCTTTAACACTAGAACAAACCATGTGTTGACTTAACAAGGGCAACACAGATAAACAAACTGTTGTGCAAGAGGCAGTCTTGTAATTCCTAAGCTAGCCCTGCTGTATGTTTTCAGTGCACTTACATCCATGAGCAAGGGAAGGCGAGTGATCCTCTGCATGGGCAGGATAAGGAAGGAGATCATGGGGAGGTTCCTGCAGTCAGGGTGGCCCTCTATCCTGGTCAGCACCTCCTTAAATGTTGGATTCTTGGAGCTGTATGGGAATAAGGAGGCAGATGCAGCACTGGGTGAAAAAAGTGAACTTGGTCGAGGCAAAAGTGGAACAGCCATGTTGGATCAAATCCACGAATGATAAGATAAGAGCGTATGTGTGTGTGATTGCTCGGTCACTCACACCAGCCTCTGCAGGGTCCTCTGTTGGTAGACCTCATTGGAACAGTATGTAATATATGGATCAAAGCTAGACTGGGAATGCTTGCAAACGATGTCAGTGATGTCATCGATCACTATATTCTGTTCATGTTTTTTCTCCAGTTCCTTGAAAAACCTAGACACCAAAGTGGAAGTGAAAGAATAAAGGTTAGTGTGACTCACTAACTTGAGTCATTCCCTACTGAGGAATAATATAGAATAGTAAAATGACAACGTCCGGTAGACAAGGAGAGCTGCCAACAACTTACTTCTAAAGTCACCATAAGATGACAAAAGAGGAACTCTCCACCACTTAAAATAGACATAGCAAGCCATTAGCCATAACACAGAGGCTTTTCCTCTTCCTGAGCAGCAGCAGATGGCCATTTCAAAAGGCATGCCACATGTCCAACTAAGGTGATAAACAGGAAACTTGCACAGACACAGGATGTGGACCTTGACCAAGCTGGAACAGGTTCCTGCTCATCTGCAGAAGCACCTCTAGAGCCTTTAACCAGACCCCCCATACCTACTCCACATACACACACAGTGACTATCTATGGAAAAAAAAAACTTTTTGTGGCTATGTAGCCTTGTGCCCATGCCTGACCCAGTACGCTTAACCTTTTGATGAAGGCATGTGCACACGAGATAACAAAAAAGAAAGAAACACATGCTAATTCACATCCTAAACGATGTATTTGGGACATTTACAGGTCAAAGCTGTTCATTCTGAGGCAAAGCATCTCCTGATGGATGTCCTCAGGAGGATCGAGGTCACGGTAAATGAGTCAAATCAACAGTGTAAAATAATTTAATTATTCAAACTTAGACCTCTAATCGAGGATCATGAGTGAAGTCAAGTGAAATGAAATCTGGTCTACCTCCAAGTGCAGAAGAATTCCTCATTTTATACACTGCGTCACAGATGCTGCATTAGGAATACAGTCCGATTTATGAAATGTGGTGGGACTAAAGCATGTAATAGCCCGAGAACACAAGTCAAATATAATCAGTAACACATCTGCATATAAAATACACAACAGCCCTCCTACTTGCTATCACACACAGACTACACAGAAGGCTGAAAATAGATTGATATTCAGGTATGTTTTAAGATAATAACCTCAAAGCTGTTCCTAGTAAAGCATCTGGTTTAACCAGTGCTACAGGGCTCTGTGTATCTTAAGATCTGCCTTCCCAAGTATCAAGGGTAGTTTCTCATTACTGTGTCTGGCCTGTGTGTAAGATGATTCTCAAGAAATTCAAACATATTAGTATGATGTAAAAATATTGAGGAGGACGTATGCGTACTGGAGATGCACCAGGTATATGTGTACTATATACCAGGGGTGAAATCTTCCATGTAAAGTTGTAATCTTCATCAAATGTCATGAATAACTGGTAGTTTCTATGCATATGTGCACACACACATCTCACTGAGCAGTATTAAGATAATTTGGTTGTTTTTTCATTTTAGCCCCAAACCAACAAGCGCCCTAGGAGACTGGAAAATGACAGCATAATCTCATTTCATGCTCAGATTTTTTTTAATCTGAGATTTTAATGCAAATCTGATTAAAGAGTCAAACTTGAAAATTAAACATCAGGATTATCATATTCAAAATACTCTTGATTTTGAAGTGATTTACTTAAAAGTATTGTACATCTTGTGCTAATTGTGGTCTTAACCAAAGTGAAATCACATGTTTCTAAAACAGGTGAAGGAAGAAACAGGACTGCACTAAAAGTGAACAGTGATTTGAGAGAATTTTACCATCATATAGAAACACTGATGTGATAATATTAACAGGCTGAATTGCAGCTGAACGTTCAACCTTTGTCATATTGATATCATGGAAAGCGTCTAAGAAATGATGTCATATCTAAAAGTGGCCTCGGAGATAAACTCGAGGAAGAGCAACTGGCGGCCAGAAACTGCTCTGCCAATCATTCGTAGAAATAATGGAGTCGGATCCACCAGAGTAATTGCTGAGCCATCACAGTTTTCATCAGTCTCAGCTTTCATGGCCTCTCATGCATGATTGTTTCCATCACTTTATACGATTTTTGGAAGGTCATGCTACGTGGCCAGGAATGTTATTAAACAGTGAACTATAAAGTCATGATGGACAGGTAACCTCAGAGGATCCATAGCAGCAATTTTTCATAGACGCATAAAAAAACCCCAGACATGCTGCCTGTTTCAGTGCTTTCAATCAGTGAGGAATGTTCACTTTAACAATGCAACCATAATTATGAGGAAGACTTCTTTGTTCCTTGTCGTTTCACTCAATTTGCCCCTTGCTTCTTCTCCATGTCTGCTTTTCGTCAATCAGCATGCGACTTCACTTACACTCGCATCCAGAAAAGAGCTCAGCGCAGCGTAAACACAAATCCTTTGACAATGAAAACAACCCTTACTGAAGGGAGGAGAGTAGCTGAAAGTCTGTATTAGCATACACTGGATAGTTAAGCATGCCAAATTATCCAGCTAATTAAGCAAAACCAAGGTGATGAAAGACACCTGAAGCCTAAAAATTAAACAACCAACCAATTCCCCTAAATCAGTGATGCCAAACTCTTTAAATCGTGGGCCACATGCAGCCTACTTTGATCTTAAGGGGGCCGGACCAGTGAAACTCCCCTTTGTATAAATGTAAAAACATTTAACAACACATTGAAAATCTTTCAGGAAAAGCAAGTGCAATTGCATGAATAAGTCTCAGTTTTTTTTTAACATGATAAAGAAATGCTGCTGTACTAAATGAAAGAAATCTGTCAGCAAGAATAAATAAATCTGTAAAATTACAGAGAAACTTCTGATAGCTCACCTGTAATCACAAAACTGAAGGTTTTTGTGAATTCATAAAAAAAATGTACTTTTGTTTATTATTTATTTATTTTACTGTGGACCAATAATAATTCAGTTCAATTCAATTTTATTTATACAGTGCCAAATCACAACAACAGTCGCCTCAAGGCGCTTTATATTGTAAGGTAGATCGTACAATAATAGATTCAGAGAAAACCCAACACTCATATGACGCCCTATGAGCAAGCAAGTAGTAGTAGAAAAATATACATATTCTATAGTAGATAGAAGTGAAAAAACTGGAACTTTTATGGTATTTAATTGTTTATCTACTAATAAATTACTTTAGTGTAGTACAAATTACTATGGGGGGGGGATGGGGGGGTCTTTATCAGTAGGCCAAGCTGTAAAACAACTTAAAGTCTAAAATCTATGTCCTCCTTCACTTTTCCAAAGCCATTCAGTGGGCCGGACAGAAGTCTTTCCCAGGCCAATTCTGGCCCCTGTGTCTTATGTTTGATACGCCTGCTCTAAACCAACAAATTCTTTAAACCAACAGCATGACTACCAAATATGAAGACGAATAAAGGTGCTCATCTGATAACAAATGTACTTACAAAACAGCAACACTCACTTTTTGCTAGCCTCACAGACATCAGTGATATTGGAGAACAGGTGATGGTGTTCAGTCTTGGTCATGGTCTCCCTGAGCTCTGGAGAATCCTTGAACATGCGGATCAGGATCTCGAGACTGTGGAGATAGGAGTGCTCCGACGAGATCACCTCAAAAATGGCCTAAGGAGGAGCAAGAGACACATCAACCGAGAGGAAACATAAAAGTCAGATATATGGGATTCTGTCATCCTACTAGGTCCTGGTAACGATGACCCTGGGTTTCAATCACATGAGGTATGCGTTTAAACTAATTACACATCTAAGTACTTAAAGTATGAATCGGAAAAAATAACTTAAAATGAGCTAGAAAGAACGACTCGTACCTCTTGTCTTTTGCGTTCTTCTTGACTTATCTGCTCACACAGGCCACTTTTCTTAACCTAAACAGAACAATAAGTCAAACATTTCTTGCATCATTTTTGATAGACACTTGTTTAACTACATGCAATCAGAGCACAGGTGTAGGCTGTGGCTTTTTTTTTTCATATCTAAGAAGCACAAAGAAAGGCAGTCTTTGCAAGAAACACTACAGGAGTATAGAAATTTGTTGGATCCAAACACTAAGATTAAACAGGAACCACTTCTGCTCATTTTGAAAGTGGAATATAGCTGAAAGGAAACTGCATTGGTATGTGGCTGGAGAGCTTTGGTCGAAAGATGTTTGAATGAGAATGAAACAAAGCAACGTTTTGAAAGGGACTGGGTGCGGAGTGCTATTGAATTAATCAGCCTGTGGCTTTGTCAAACTGAATATGAGGCTGAGTAATAAACACCTTCTTTCGTTACACCAGATTTAATCAATATGACCTGGGGCTCAACCACATTATACTTTACCGATACATGTAAGTAATGAGAAATCCTGAAGATAGTTTCCCTTACTTGCACTAGCTCCTCAACCCATTTTTGTGCAAAGCAATAAGGAAGAGATACTCCTGCAGGAGTATCTGCCCCGCAGCTCTCCAAACACTGAGAACAAATAAACCTGAAGCAGGTCAAACACACACTATTTGATTTCTTTCACACATACAGCCATCAGTGTTACTAGATATTGCTCCTACTTTCCTGGCAGCCCATTTTTGAATTGCTCTGTATGAGCAAAGAGGTTTTATCCAATTGAGCATCGTCCTTCTCTGGTTGAAATTGAGCATAATTAATCAGGTGTCATTATAAAATGGCAACTATTTATTCCTTTTTTCCACTTGATCAGGTTGCCTTCAGGTAATTTAGAAACAATTGCGCAAGTTAGCTCCAAAACAGCCGCACCTTCTGAAAGCGTGAATGGTAATTCTTAGAACCATGATAATTCTGGGATGTGACATTTCATCAAAAAGATGAGACACTGATAGTAGAAGGGTGGAGCTGCTCAGATTCAGGATTAAGCAAGAGTCACAAGATGACAACTTGTACATTCGGTTCTCGGCTCCACTGGAAAAAAAAAATTCCCGTCACACCAGGACAGTGACCAATCACACAAGTATTCCTGAATCTGTAGGGTGAAGAAAATTCTTCAGAACTAGATCACAGGCTGAAGGCTCTAACGCATTCACAAAGAAGAACAGCTGTAAAGCAGCTGTGATAGAAAGAACGCTTACTTTGCCAGAATCCTGGGCAGTCTGTGCCCAGTTCACTTTAGTGTCTGGCTGACATAAATATAAACAAAACAAAAAGTCTCTCTACAATGTTTTCAGCCTTCAGTCCAATCTCCTACTTATTATAGACCATGTGCAGACAGTACAATCCTCAATTCCTCAATCTGGGCTATGGCCTGCTTTTGCTCCCACACGTTCCATCTTCTACCAGTAAACAAACAGATGGGGCTGCATTAGTAGAAAGCTAAATTAGCCAATTCCCCTTATATTCCTCTGCTGCTCAATTCCAATCACTAACTACATTATGTAATGCAAAGCCACCACAACTCTCCCCGGAGGCAACATTTTAGGCATATTTGCAGTCTGACGAGCGTACAGAGTTTGCCAACACATTGGCATTAATCCCAGAAGTGCTTCCAAGACTTCCTGTGGGCCTGGCTGACTGTCTGACTCCCAGCCTGCACAAGCCCTTGACAAACTGCTCCTGTACTCCCTGATAAACAAAGTGAGGGGCAAAGGAAAGCAGAAAACAGTGGGAGGATGGGTACAGATGGTGGCCAAACTGGATATGACAGCATTCTTTGGAGCACTAGCATTCCAAAACTACACAACCACACTCCAAGATCCAGAAAGGATTTAAAATATAAGAGGAAGAACAGAGACTACTATTGTGCCTGTGTGTGTTATGTCTTACCACACTAAGCTGGCTCCAGGAGGTACGTATGGGCCTGTACTGCACTACAATGTTGTTATCGGGTTTGGGTTCCCTGGAATCGGGATCCTCATCTGAGTCATTATGTAATGCATTCTCCTTGTAGTTCTGGTAAAGCTCTTCCTCTGCAAAATCACAGGTTTTTTTTATTCTGATCTTTTATAGCAAAAATATAACACAGAAACGCAAACAGAATTTCTCACCCTCGCTGTCAAAAGTCAGCTGACTGGTCAAAACCTTCTTCTTATCTGGACTCTGAAACAGACAAAAAACAGCATAATGAGTTTAATGAACTCTGAAAAACCAAGTAGGGACACATGCAAACCATTAAAGAAAGAAACTTGTTTCACCTGTTCACTACCTGTCCGTACCCTTTTGCAAGTTGCCTCCTCCAGTGACCCCTGTCTAATTACAGAGCCTCAGTGTGTTTAAGTGTATGTATCACGTTGCGTCATGTCTTCCATCAACCACATTAATCGTTTCTTTGTAAGGCCTTGTTCTAACCTCTGCGGCTGTTGCCACCAAGCTTGTTCCACTGTACTTTTACTGGTTGTGTTGTAATTTTCCAATTTGAGCTTTACCCCTCCCCCTTCCCCCAGATAACAAAAGTCCACCATGAAGCAATCTTTGTGCACAATTAAATATAAAACCATCAGAGGGATTGTTGCCGAGTTGAGAAATCTTAATGTGCTGCAGAACGGGGGGGGAAAGTAATGCCAAAAGTTCACACAGTATTCATTGACAAATATCATTTGCTAAAGGCTTGCTTTTCTAAAATTGATCACTTATGGCACTTCTCTACAGCTTGTTCTCTGAAGTCACCTGAATATACTAAAATACACAATAATTCATTCTATTAATTATATTATATATAAACTTCATGTTTTTTCAACTGTTTTCTGAAAAAACAACACGGTTAAAATTAATTTCTAGATATTAAGACATTGATTCGAATATTAAAATTTCTCCTACTCCCCTATAAGTGAATGACAAATGTGTTAAATATGTGCGATTTCTTAACACGTACAATTTGAACCCACTCTCTTCTTTGAAACTGATTTACTCACCTTGTTTTTCCCATTGCTTTTAGTCTTTTCCGTTCCAAGGCTAGGCTTTGAATTCTTGGTGCTGACATCTTTGGGTGTCATGGGGCTGTCAGGCTTGTTGGTTGCAACACTTGGCAGACTGATAGAGCCAGGACTTGTTGGGCTAACTAGTGAATCTAATTTATCCCTGCCTAGCCCTCTGATGACGGGCTGGGACAGCCGATGGCCTTTGGGATCTGCTGTTGATACTTCTGAGTCTACTCCACTCACAACTGCTCTCCTGTACGATGTACTCCTCAAGCCTCTTCTAAGAGCCCCTGGACTCTCACTTTCACCATCTTCCCCCTCATTGTGGCCTCCTGTAGAAAAGTAGCTTCCAGTTTCCACCATGCTCAGGGCTTTCAAGGAACGTTTGGAATGATCCCATCCCAGCACCCCTGCCGATCCTTGAGCTTGTGTCCCAGGGGAAGGTGCCTTGCTTTGCCGAATATCGGATGCTAAGCCCTTGGGAATAAGCTGCTGGGTGCCCATCTTGAGAGCAGCCGCGCTATGGGTGCTTAGGACAATGCCGTTATAGGGACAGATGGATGGGGAGAGTGACGGTGAGGGTGATGTGGAGGACATGGAAGAAGATGAAGAGGTATGCCTGGTGTCCTGTGGGGATATAGGTGAGGATGACTGGGACTGACTGAGCAGTGCCTGCCCTCTGTCTTCTGGCGATGGAGATCGAGGGGTTGGGGGGTCTGAGGAGGTTAAGGAGTTGAGGGAGGGGATGCTGGAGGTGGAGCTGTAGGAGGGGGTGAGCATGCGATGGGTTGGAGGAGATGAGCTGCATGTGGATGAAAGGGAGGACAGTTCAGGTTGATTGTAGTTGTTGTTAGGAGTGTCTGGTGAAAAGACAGGTGAGGAACCATTAAGAGGAGTATTTTCTGTTGAAGGTGAATTCTTCTGAAATGCGATCTGGCCCTTCTGAGAACTCTGACTTAACGGACAGGACATGCATGTCTGTGAATCCCAGAGATGCTTTTCAGGCCATATCATCTCCCCATTACTCGCTTTCACCCCATCAGAGTTCCTATTATATACCCTATTGTCCAGTGAAGCAGATTTGCTATCCTCAGACCTAAATTTGGACAACAAGCGTCCATTGGAGAAGTGGCTGATGCTGATGCTTCGAACCACTCTGTTTTTCTTTGAGGGTTTATGTAAAACATGCTTTAACACCGCTGTGTTATTATCAACACACTGGGGTGTGACCACAAGTCTCTCAGCAGGCTGGCTCAAGGTAAAGGAACATTTGTTGTCCTCCTCGGTGAAGTTTGTCTTCATGACCCCATTTATGTGGCAACTGTGGGGCCGCAGTTTAGGATTGCTTGAGTCCTGGGGCCTTTTACTGTTATCAGTGCGGAGTTTCCACAAAGGCATGATATTATTGTTGGACAAATCTACATCATTGCCATAATCCATGGTTGAAATGCGAGCGTCTCTTTTTCCCTATTCGTGTCCAACCTCACAAGCTCACGGAGTCGGGAGGAAAAAAACCCTGAAAACAAACAAGAGAGAGATACCAATCAATATCAAAGAACTCAGTGTGGTGTCCAAATTCCCAGAGTTTAATCATTAACAGGGATTTAGTGCTGATACTGGCAGCTAAACTTAAAGAACACACATAAGCAAGCCAGTGAGGAGAGAAACAGCCCTTTTGTAAATGTTCACTGAGGTGAAATGCCCCAATTACAAGACAATGTTGCAATTAAACTACTATAAAAGGGCAACAATGTTAAGCAGCAGCAGTGCCTTTACAGACCACATTTGTTTTTAATCTTCTCAGAATCTTTATTCACAATTTTCTTTTTTTAACTGTGTTTTTCTGTCTGCAAAAATGCGTATAGCTATAAAGAGGCGTGTAACTGAGAGCTTTTCAGCGAGATTTTAAAAGATTTTTTCCACAGGTTAATTAGTGTCTCCAACTTACCTTTAATCAGTCGATCCAATGCAGAATCCGTTCATCCTCCCTGCCCTCTCGAGTGGCGGCCCTCTTTAGCGAAACTGATAAAATTAACGTGCTTTCAGCGCGGAATCAACAAAAGGTTTGTGAAACCGGAGTTACGAAAGTTACTAACCGACTCCCGTGCGGGGCACTGAACGCGTCTGAAGCGCTTCTGTGCGCGCTGGGGAGTTTCTATGACTGAGAGGAGGGGAAGGGAGGGGAGCAAGAACAGTAAGAAAAAAAAATGGCACTCCCAAGTTCACAGGAATTCACCTGCTAGGCGATTCATAACGATTCATACTACGGATCAGCAGAGACTTCCATGAAAGACAGACAGTGCGGTTTGATCGTAAACGTGAAAACATTCTGACAGTAAAGTAGCAGGAAACACTTTATATGAATCAAATAATAAAGCGTTGTTAGATTTTAAAAGGTTTTATTCAGCAAGCTCAATATGAAAAGAGGAGCAAACACGTTTGACAGCAGTATTTTCCTCTCTCTTTTTAAAGGAATCTATTTTGTATGTTTGGAACTGCTGCTTTTTGGAAATAAGGAGTCTAACGTCATTAACGAATGAAAAGTTTTGACGCTTTTTAAGCTTAAGAGTACATTCGGGGCCAGTCAAAAGATGTTGTTGCGTGACGTTAAAGGGAACAAAAACAAGTCTAAATACCTAAAGCGCCGTATTACCTCTAAAGAGTGGAGTACGGAATGTGGCCACTGAAAGCATATAAACAACATTACCTGTTGCTGCTGTGCGCCATCGTGTGTTCTGTGATGCAACTGCAACAGGCCTTCTCAGTCGTGATGATCTGTGATAAACAGTCAATGGAAATCATTTGCACAGCACGGATGAGTGCAAAGGTAGTTGTCAAAGCTGTTGGAGGCAGCTGGAAATATCGGGAAAATATACCCCCTCCTCCCGGTTTGTAAAACCACCGGTGTTTACCCCCAAATTCTTGCTCCATAATAAACCCATGGCGTTTTAAGCTTCTTCTAGCAGTGGAATTCATAGAATGTCCCCGCCGTTTTGTTGTTTTGCAATGGCATTTGCTAAGCCTTCTAAAAATACCGAGTAAATAAAGCCCCCTAAAGGATTTATAGTTTTTCATTCCCACTCAAATAAAATGTGTTTTGCAACCCGTGGTTGTGGTTAAATCACAACCAGTATTTGCGTTGCGTAATACTGTCAGCGGAATAAGTTTTCTCTTTTTTCTCTCATTATACAAACGCATTAAACAAGATGCTCCACTTTCAACTTCAAAAACTTGACTCACAGTTTAACCGCTCACGAAATCTTCTAAGCACATGCCAAATGTTATGTGCTTACTGATTAGGGCGTAATGTGTGGCGCATTCAGCTTGCCAGTACTTAATGTGTTTGACCAACAAGGGGCGCGATTGTCGCGCTTACTGCTCATCACTGCTCTTAAAACTGAAGTGTACTCTGAGGAGACTTCAGAAGGTCGACCATCATTCCACACACTGGGAAACCTATTAAGTGTAAACCGAGTTCAAGTTATTTATAGCCTGCACTGATCACATGCTACACTCTGTATGCTTGCAGTCCGCCAAAACACGTGTCTACACTTTCTCCATAACCTGTGAATCATCCGTAAGAGTGGGCCTGCTGCTGTTTGACAAGGTGGTGTTGAAATAATAACATGCTCAGGATTAAAAGTGTCCCCTACACAATAATACACAAAAAGAAAAAAAAAGGCTCCTACAGAATTTTGCAAAGCTTGCTCCTACAGCCAGTTGTCAGTATTGTTGTGTACTGCCGTGTTTTAAACACATATAGTGCTGTGCAACATTTTTGAGCCAGCCCTCATTTCTTTCTTTTCTTACCAGATTATCTTCTGTCTTCTCAAAACCTTTCAAAATGTTTATTTGCCCCCCCCCCTCTCCCTCTCCCCTCCCCTCCCCTCCATGGCATGGTGTGTACTGTGCCCTTAAAAAATTGAGGAAGCTGGGCAAGTGGAGAACAAAAGAAGTGTGTTACGTTCCCCTAAAAGGGTCCAGGCGATTAGGGAAAGTAACAAAAAGTGTCCGGGTCGCAAGAAGGAGACAGAGAGGCAAAATGGTTAAATTAAAGAGTTTTATTAAAGTTTCTATTAATAACTCAACTAAAAGAGACAGACAAGCCGCTATCCCCATTTAAAGAAACAAAACAAAACTCAAACGTCGGTCGGTAAACTGAGAAGTAAGTCAGAAAAGTAGTGATGGCCCGCTTGAAGCTGACGCTCCGGAGCGTGTGTCGAAAAAAACAACACACTGGTTCAGAAGCACTGTGTCGAGGCTTGCTTCGTTTGGCAAAAGTCACGTGACCAGTGACGTCCGAAGCTTCATTACGCACGTAACTGCTTCGGTACCTGATTCAAACAGATATAAGGAAGTGAATCATCCACGGGATTCGTGGAGTGTGTTGATGGTGACAGATAGCGACGAGGTGATCATTCCACTGACAGATATGGAGCCAGCGAGGAAGAGAGGACGTTCTGGCGTGTGGGAATATTTTGAGTTGATTTTGCTCAATTCATTTTATCTGCCGAAGTGAAAAACTTGAAATGTCCAAAATCATGTTTTCATAATGTAAATATCATTACAGCATATGACTTTAGGAACACTTCCATGTGAATTAAAGCTAATGAAGACTACAAAAATGTATTTGACACTATACGTACATTACATTGCTACACAGTTTAGAAAATCATTTTGTTTATTGTTTTTAGGTGATAGTCTGCAGGACCCAGGAATACCTGCATATCTACCAACTTGCAGTGTAGTTCCTGCACTCCACAGCCTCTTCTGTTCCATGCAAGTGGATTTTCTCCAGGGCAGGAGAAACTATTTCTAAGAAAAGAAACAGACTCAGCCAGCGCACAGTAACACTAATCCTCTTTTTAAATGTAAATAACAAAAGGGCTACCTTACATTGATCATGTTTTTACTTTGCAAGTTCTTGATTAGGGGTGGGTTTTGATTATCGCTTTTCTGATTACAATCCATGCTAAATTGAATAAAGTGATATTGATTCATTAAAATCCCGTGTCGATTTGTAAATTAACGTTATTATGCCTGAAACGCCAGCATCTCAGGTTAAACCTCACAACATGTCGTCAAACACCATGCAGCTAAAACAGTAACTGCGAGCAGGTTTACGGATTCTGCATACAAACGTGAACACAGAGCGCGGACCCGACGCGTCAGAGTCAGATTTTGATGTGTCGTCAGGTCCGCGCTGTGTTTGCCTCTTTTTTTTCGCTGGCTTCTGCAGCTGCAGGTTTCATAACTCTCTGTTTACATCTCTAATTAAGTCTCACATGTGTCAGCTTTCTTTTAATAGATACGAAATTATGGATATATACTGTTAAATGATCAGACTTGTAATATTTCTGACTGAGGCAAAACTTTCCAGATTCCAATCAAATTGAATCGGATCCTGTATCGAATCAAAATGATTCTACAAATCAGTGACGATGCAGCCGTACTCAGCTTCCTAAGCATTTTCCCTTTCCAGTTCACAATCAATCCCACCCCTAGGTCAAAAATATGTATAGGACAATTGGCCTAATCTAATATTTTGTATGAACCTGTCCAGCTGTCCAGTGATTAAACGACAAGTAGATGGAGGCAGGACTTCACAGCAGGGGCATACTCCATAATGTGCTGTGCATTATCATATGTATATTATATATATTGCTCACTTATTGTATTTACCAACATCAAGGAGTTATGAGCAAAGAAAGGCCACCATAGTGCATGTTTAAATAGGGAAAGTTTATTGATCAAAATGTATTACGCAAATACGCATTACATTTTTTTCAGCCCCCCAATCGAGAAAACAAAACCAATTACATGTTCAAAGCAACGGAACGGTGGCCCAATATCAGAGAGAACTCCACTCTTGAGTGAGCAGTGATAATTGAGCAGTCCGTTTTATTTTGCAGATTCAAGCTGCTCTTCAAAATTTTCACCACCAGATGTCACCGGAGAGGACTGTGTTGAAAAGCTTCGAGTAATGAACCGTTTTTCAATACAAGCTTCAGTGCTTCGGAAAGCTTCATTTGGCCATCACTACAGAAAAGGGTTAGTAACCAAACACACTCCTCCCCACCAAGCAGGAGCATACAATCACAAAATACAGCTCACTAGCTGCAACAGCTCAAATGGCACTCTGGCCCAGAGCTCACCTTTCTCTGGGCTTAAATACCTTCAACTGGTGATGGGAGTCAGCTGTATAAAATAAAAAGGTGGCACCCAAGACAAGAGAGATGGTAGGACACGCCCACACAGGCAACTTCAGGAGGAGGCCCTGCTAGGGCCGTAACAAAGTGTCAAGCATAACAAAAGAGAAAAAGAAAAAACTTATATCAGACCAACCAAACTGATAAACAGCAGCTTAACCCTTTACAGCCGATCGGATCAGATTTTTTTACTATTTAATTTGTAAAAATGTGTATACACACACTTAGGAAAATATTTAGTATACACATCCAGAAATGCATACACTATTATGGTAAATGGTAAATGGCCTGTATTTGTATAGCGCTTTTCTAGTCCCTATTGACCCCAAAGCGCTTTACACAACCTGTCATCCACCCATTCACACACACATTCACACACTTATATATTGTACATATATTTATTAATTTCAGGTTGGCCATTCTTGTATTTTGCTCGTTTGTGTTGTTGTGTTTGCACATCTCTGTTGCTTGTGGGGCTCGCACACAAGAATTTCACTCGCATGTGCTGTGCCAGTGTGCCTGCACATGTGATGTGACAATAAAAGTGATTTGATTTGATTTGATTTGATTTGATTTGAGCGGGCATGCTCCATTTTGCATAACTATTTTTAAATCCCGGTAGCACTGCAACCAAGTAAGCTAGCGCAATAATTTTTTTTGCATATGAAACCGGAGGAGTTGTACTTACATCTTATGCCATCAGCTTGTCCTAGGTCACAGTTTCCTTCCACATATAGCTTTGCAAAAACTGCATAAAAATCACTTGCAGCAACAAAAACATGATATTCCAGAAACACGCTTCGCCGATCCGATCAGCTGTTTGTAACACTTCCTACGTCCATCAGCGCGAACTATCACATGACCGCATGACCTGCCAGAAACCGGAAGTGACGTCATTTTGCGGAAATGTAGTTTTTTTATGATCGGGGCCTTATGAGCCTATACTTGTGTTTTAAAAAGTTATGTTTGAGTTTATGACTTTCTGTGTCGTTTCTGGGATGCTTAGGACTCATATTGCACTGCTGGAAATAGTTTATTTTGATGCATATGCTGTTATTTTGCAAATTTGCAGTATAATATTTATTTTCGTTTTTCCTGCAGTGTATAAAAATTGGTGTATTTCAAAAAGAAAACTATGAAGACACTCAAAATAAATTTCCTGTGGTGGGAAACTAGTTTGTGCAACTTTTTTGTATTTACAGTTTTGAGGGATGAGCCTCTTAAATTTCTCTAACTAGAAATATATGTTAAAAAAACAAAAACGATTTTCAATTTTTTTGTAGTTTATTGCACTTTTTTGCAATTTATGTAATTACTATGCACCTAATGCAGACATATTATTAAAGTTTGGGCTATAATGGTTGTATTGATGTATAGCAACTTGAAATGCTCCCAAAAATGGCTACACAGCATGTAAAAATATAATATAAGCTCTGGCGGACTTGGTTCTATGGTAGGTCTTAAAGGGTTAAAGTCATATCCTCAATAAACAGGAAAAAAAAATCCAGCAAAGGCCTGACATAGGAGCTGAGAGATGCATCTGGAGCTTCAGTTGATTCACCTACCAAAGCCTCATCAGAAATGGTCTGAGTGGCTTTTTGAAGTCCTTAAGGAAGGAAAAGAGGGAGAAAAGGCTGAGGTATGCCAAATACACACAAACTGATCTAATGGAGTCATGAATCCAAATATAAAATGACTGATTAACACTGTATCACTGTCAACGTATAGAGGAGGTCAGGAGAGATGTGAGTGTCTGCAGTCATCTGTGAAACACAGTGGAGGTGCTGTCATGGTTTGGCTGCAGCCAGTTGTGTTGACGATCTTGTCAAAACTGACAGAATCATGAATACAGAAAAGTGCCGACATATTTTGACACAACCTCTGGAAACATCTGATTGACAACAGCTTCATCTTTCGGTATGACAATGATCCCAAACATGCTGTCGATGTAGCATTAGCATACTTGGATAGAAAACACTCCAGTGGAACACTATCAGTCATGGATTGGCCTCCCTGGAGCTTTACATTATTGAAGCAGTGTGGGACCATCTTGACAGAGGACAGAACAAAAAGCAGCCCACATCTAAAGAAGAGCTTTGAATGTCCTTGAGAAATATTCCTGAAGACTACCTAAAGATATAAGAAGTTTGCCTAAGAGAAATCAGGCTGTGCTGAATAATAAAGATGGTCATGCCAAATATTGACTTTTATGCTGGTTAGAACTGTACAAACTCTTATACACTGTATTCCCATAAATGTTTGCACTTGTCAACAAACCGTTGCACCTCCTTCTCATTTTCCTAGCAGAAGACTTTTGCGCAATATTGCAGAGGAGACTAAATCTTTAACCTTGAGTAAGTCACATGTCAGATAATGGAATCACTGTCATCTCTGCTGTATTTACACATTTCAAAAAGTGTGTATAATCGTCATGGTATTCTTTCTTGCTGTTAGTCACTTGTTTACGCAACAGTGCAAAATTACCAACATGAATCCAGAACCATGTTAATGTCACCACAAGAAACATCACCAGCACAGTGTTTATTAAGTAAATTCAAAGTAAAATCTGCATCATCATGAGTGTATTTTATGTTTGCATGACTGTATTTGTCATAGAGGTCCCATGTGGGTCTTCCTCATCATGTTATATTGAGGAAGTGCGGCAGGCTATCCTGTTGTATTGTTTAAAGAGCTGTATATTTCCTCAGACTGTCTGGTTAAAAATAAAAATAAAAATAGCGACTTCACCATTAGAGACACTCTCCTCCAACTGGAGGATTCAAATACAACCCCCCTGTGTCAGAGGATGTAAAAAACAAATCCCAAATAATCTTTTTATAAACGGAGAACTAGTAAAAATCTGTAGAGTTTAAGGAGTTAGTGATAAATTCTTTAGGGAGGTGTAAATAAAAGAAACATTTTAGGGATAAGCTATGTCTGGCTGATCTTAGATGCCAAGTTTTTCTAAATGTAGTGATTGATAAGGCAAGAGCATTATCTCAGTCTTTCGGTGCGGGCTTGTGCTTGTCTGAGCAGAGCATGCTTCAAAACGATTTGGAGCAGCAGAGGTACAACAAGCAGAACTAAGGTTAAAGTGGTGCGAGTGAAAATGACAACTCTGACAGAGAGCATTAAAGTCATGCTACTAGAAGGCAACTGTTTCTAGAAAAGCAGCTGGGATTACTGAGGAAAGGAAGAAAAGGAGGGTTTCTTTCTGGTCTTTGCACCCCACCAATAAATACTTAAGACCTGAAGACACTTCTAATGAATTTAAATCAGGGAAGAATTTAAATGTCATCTTGAAACAGACAGGTTGTGTTGATTTAAGCATCAAGGTGAGATGTGTTCACACACAGGGTTTTGTAGGAGTGTTTCCGAAATCTAAATCATGGCTCAAATATATATGTTTGAGAAATGTGGAGGTCTAAAAGTACAAGTGCCACTAACCTATGAGTTCTCTGTCCCTATTCCCTTAATATGGCTCACAAATGTCTTTTTGGTCATGCTCCGTATGTATTTATGAAGTCTTCTCCAGAAATGAGTAATACCTGCAGCAGCTTGCTAAACTAGCTCCATTGTTGCTGCACTGTGCTGTTTATCATTGCCTCAGTGTTGGTTTCTTCTATAAATCAGCAAAATGCTAGCACAGAATAGTATTTCTAGTATATGCATACTTGTCAGCAACAGATTTGTCATCTAGATCCTCAATTTCGGCAAAGAATATCAATCCATAAATGTAAATTAAAAAAAAAACAAGATTAAAAGAAAAACTCACACATAAATGCTTTAATAGGCTTATAGACTGAATTTAGTGTAAATTACAGAAATAAAAGAGTATCTTGTTATGTCAAGTGCCAAGGATTATTGCCTTAGCCTTCATTCTTTTCGTATTTAAGCCGCTTAACCTGCAGGGTTTAACTGTTAACCAGTGCAATGTGCATTTGCATAAAACTGTGTCAGACTCTGCTAGGGAGAGATCTCTGCAGCACTTTGCTGTGTCAAGTGTTAAGTTTTGAAATCACATTTTAAAGCTACATGGGGAAATCAGCTCTCTTATTTTCAGCAAACGCGACCTTAGGGCTTTTTCTTCAATACAAGACCCAATAGTGTCTCAATTTAAGCGGGAGGAGGTTTCTCATGTCAAGACTTTTAATAATTTCAGGAAAAACAAACCCAAAATGCATTTTTTGCTATTCTCTTTAGGTTTCTGCTTTGAAGAACTGAATTACAACTGCAGGCGATGCTTTGAAACAGGTTTCTCTGGACAATCACGGACGTCTCTGTCAGTGGTTTCTGATAAGAGCTTCTTTTGTCTTAACAACAAGTTCCAATTGTTCAAAACAAGATATGTGCATTATGCAGATAGGGACATGTTTTTAAAGACACACTGTTGTTTAATTTCATAGATCTTTTTCCAAGTCTGTGAGCACCACAGATGAAATCTCATTAACCTGTATTGTGACAGGAATGAAGTAGAAGTGTGGTATCTCTCAAACAACCAACTGTTAAACTATTTGAATGATGATTAATTTACCGTGGGTGTGAAGCACATAATAAGGATTAAAAACAGAGTTTCCTGGGTGAGGAATGTAAGGGTCAGATAATTTCCCATTGTGATCACTGTGTTGTTAATGATAATCAAAACATGAGGAAGTAGGACAGACGAGTAATTAAAGTAAACTGTGAAGAGTAACACCTTATATTTAATTTCCCATTATGTGTAAAACACGTCCATGGTTTTGTGAGGAAGATTAGAGTCCTTACAAACTCCACACAGGCCAGTAGATTCCAACCCACCGCTAACAGCACTAAGGTTAACACGAGATTCTTAATTGAACATAGGTGTGAATATGAGTGTGAATGGTCGTCTGGCTGTCTGTGTCAGCCCTGTGATAGACAGGCGATCTGACCAGGATGCACCCTGGCTTTTGCTCAGTTACATCAGGATATGCTCCAACTTTACCTTGCTTGACCACAAATTGAATAACCAGTTAAGGAAATGGATTTTGATACATTTGGAAGTTTTCTAGGAAAAGAAGTCATACTGTTGTGGCATTTGATAGATTTTATGTTTTGCCTCGGTAGTAGCACTTCCTGCCTCTATTTTCTGTTTATCCTATTGTGCATGCTTGAATTCCTCCAAGCCAAATATGAACATTAAAGATGTAAGTCACAGAGACGAACTGTGCACAGCATTTATCCGCTTTTCAGTCTTCTGGCATTTTAAAAAAGCCCTCCACAAGCTGACCTTTCCTGAGCATACCTCTCTGTTCCTCGCTCCTGTTTTTCCTCTGACTCACAGCCTATTGTAGTTTTCCTACTGAGCAGTGCTGTTTGCTGGCTGTCCTTGCTTCCCCTCCCCTCACCCTTCATGGCCACCCACACGTCTCCTCAGCCATCCTCCTCGCAGAACAATACAGAGAAGAGGTAACGACTGTAATTGCCACAGTGATAAATTACAAAGGCTGACAAAGTGTGTAACCAGCAGGAGCTGGAGAAAAAAGAAAAATAGATATTTAGATATATTGATAGATGCTTTGATCACATGTATAAGCCATATGCTACAAAACTAGGACAGCAGTTCACTATTTGTCCCATGATTGAGTCCACTTTGGCTCATAACTCTGTCTCCTTTTAATACACATCCTCATCCACAGTCTACGATGCCAAATGCTTACTATGTACATTGGTACATATGGAACCAACACAGGGGGTATCTGCCACATATACACATATTTGAACCCAAGCTAATCACCATGGTTACAGGCCTTTTGGCTTGTGCTGATTGGCCTAGATTACTGCGATGACCCGTGATTGACTCTCCCCTGTGGGTTTCCATTGGCTGTTTGCCCCAGGATGATGATGTCATCTTGTTTGGCAAGTTGCATTGAGACATGCACTACTGGGCATGGAGGGAGAACGCGAAATTAGATCAAAGCTGGAGGTGACAGCTGCAAAATGTTCAAACTAGTGTCCTAAGAGGAGATGTGTCAGACCCAAAGGTGTGTGATTCTCACAGAGCTAGTGTATGATAGCTTTTCACTTGGATCAGCCTTCCTGGTAGATCAGCGGGGTGGCTCAGGAGTATAGAACTGCCCCGCCATCTGAAATAATGTCAGCTATAATCAGTTGAAGGCATTTAAATTGACTGAGAGAAACAAGAGCTAGTGAGATAGTAGTGAGAGAAAATTACATTTAGATGGACTGAATTTCCAGTTTATTCAAAAGGTGTCCTTATCCTGTCTTGGTTGAGCTATTTCTCTAGTCTTAGAGTCTGTTACAATATATTCCTGTCACATCATACTGACAATAAACTAGCATATAAATATTCATCAATTATAAAACAATTTTGAACATCTTGCATCCTTCAGGCCATCTGGTCTTATATGATTGCTGTATTTTTGAAACAAACATGCATTTGTTATGCTCAGCTGTCTGCTCTGCAGCTTCTCTGGTATTTTAGTAGATCTAAGTGCACATCAACTGTTCTCATTTCTGTCATTTCTGTGTTTGTAATCAACAGTATTTGTTTTAAAGCTCTGAAACGCCAAAGACATTTTGTTTGCCTTTCAGTCTTAAGTTCTATAAGTCCCACTGGCGCTTATTGTGCCACCACAGATTGCGAAGTGAGGAAGATTTTAAGAGTCACATATCAAAGGGACGCTTTGGACTCAAACCTGCTCAGATCGCCAACCTTTCCAATTATTTCTCTAGTATGTCTAGTGTTATCTAATGCTATCTAAAGCTACACGCTTATATAATTCAGCTGATCTAAAACCCATTGAAAGAAAAATGGGGAAATGCTGTTGTGTTTCTTTCTAGTTGTATTGATTTCATTCTTTAAAGAGATGATAAACTTACAGTTAACCCCATTGATTCTGTAAATAGAATAATAAACTCAGGGTTTTGAACATAACTGCTTTCTAGAGATACTTCAGAAATGAATCATATGACTTAAAACTTTGTTTTAAAATAATCATACAGGCTAAAATGTAGCGGCTCCAATTCAAATCTGACCTGCTTCCCTTTGCCGCGCGTCTTCCTCTGCTCTCTCCCCCTCTTTCCCGTCTCTTTACTGCTAAACTGTCAAATGTCAACAGCAAAAAAAACAACAACCCACAAATAAAAAAAAAATCATACAAAATCTATACTCAGCTGTGTCAGAATGAAAACAAATGTGATTTAAGTGAATTTTAAGGTTATTGGTGCCAGATGAGCTGTTCTGAATATTTCAGAAACTGTGGCTCTACTGGGATTTTCCAACACCACCACCTCTTAGGCTACAATTTTTATAATGGGCTCACCAAAATTAGTCAACAGAAGACTGGAAAAAAATCTCGAGTCTTGATTTTGATTATATTGAGATGATTGGGTCACATTTTGATATAAGCAGCATGAAAACATGGATCCATCCTGCAACGGTGCATGCCGGTGCTGGTGGTAGTGGGATGATGTTGGGGATATTTTTCTGGACCCCTTTGGGCCCCTTCGTATCAATTAAGCAACATTTGAACATCAAAGCCTTCTGAGTATTATTGCTGATTGTCCATTACCTCATGACCAAAGTGTAGCCAGCGTACTAGCAAGGTGTACTTAACAAAGCGGCCAGCAAATATATAATCTGCTTGTTTTAAGCATCACTTTATTCACTGTTATGCGTAAACATTTTTAAATGGTATTTAGACCATTTATTGCCCATTCAGTCCATTCAGATTCTCCATTCACTGAAAACAATAACACATAATAGTGTTTTGTTTTTTGTATTTATTTATTGATTGATTGATTAGTGTATTCAGAGCAGTGTTTGGAACGGAATTGGTTGTAAATAGACGTCTTTTATAGAAGATGGTGCTTTTTTTTGTGCTTATTCGATTTTAAACAAAGAGTGAAAGTACTAAATGTTTTTAAGATCAGAAATGAAGTTCTCCTGTCGTACATGTAGACTCTTTGCTCTCGATGATATGGCCTAGAGATGCTGCTTTTCATAATCACTTCCATGCTCCACACTATCCAATTCACCTCATTTAAAATGTAATCATCACTACTTTTGTCCAGTGATCCAATGTCCCTGCTCTACAGGTCAGTCTGTATCTATTGCCTATTCTTTCTATTCATCGCGAGCCGTCACTCTGCCTTTCAGGCATCTAACATCTCTCCACTTCATCTGGCTTGTCCCGGCCACCGTCTAGACTCCAAGGACCCAGTCATCATCTCCTGCTCTTTGGAACAGCACTGTGTGATGAAACTTTTTAAATACATAAACATTGTATAGTCAAATATTTGCAAAAAGGTTTGCTCTTTTGTTTCAAAAGATGTCTCTGGTATATACTGTACACGTGCAATCATTTTCACAGACAGAATTTTATAAGATTTTACATTCATGCTATTGTTCCATATTAATATATTCACAGTGATAGGAATATGATGATGCTTAGCAGGCATAATGTTTACAGCATTTACTAACTTATTTTGTAGTTGGCGTGCTGACATATGTCGTAGGCAAATCAGAACTCTGATAGCAGTTCCGTTTATGAATGGCCATAAAAACTTATAAGAAGTGTTTGCATGAAAAATAAATAGACTAGATCTAGATAAACTTATTATATTGCAATAAAACTGAAGCCTGTCCTCCCATAGATGCAATAACCCATACCTTCTTCAGACATGCAGATGACAGAAACACACAGTCTGGGGCTGGTCTGGACAAAGTTTACAGGAGGATGAGGTGGTATGAGAAATGAGGGTTTACTCAGGTATTGTTTCAAATTAGCCTAACTGCCAGGTGTATTTATGGGGCTATGGATGGTCTTACTCACCAAGCATGTGTGCAAAACTAGCAATGTTGGTTGCACTGCTGAGTCTTCCTTGGTTAAATAAAATCACTATATTTGCATGCTCACATCTACTGCTTATTCCTCCTGAAGTTGTTTTTATATGTAATTATCTGGGAAATAATATATAGCAGTTTGCAAGCAAAAAATTGTATGTTCCTTCCAAGAAGTCTGTCCTCCAGTTTTGGTGACCACTCCACCCTCTCATCCACATGTCATCCACCTTTTATATACAGTCTAGTCTAACACACGTAACAAGAGGTACTGACGAATCCAGCAGGAAGCAGTGATATCATCACTTCCTCGTGATAACTCTGGACTGGTGGCTCTGGGAAAGAATTGCAAATTTCTGCAGATGAGTGGGAAACTGATTCATTTTTCTTTACACTGCTGGAGGGACCCTGATACAGAGCTTCACCACACTGAAAAATGAAATCCCTTTATTGAATCTGTGAGAAAACTGCGAATCCTGATATTCCTGTGATAATTCTACAGTGCAGTTTTCTTTGTTTTGTTTCTGCAGATACTGATTCATCTTTGTGTTTTAGGTAAATTGCTGCAACAACTGAGAATTATTAGAGGCAATTGATTACCTCTGGGATCTCCTACAGCCAAGACATAAGTCTCAGTTTTGGCACCTTTTTTTTATATCTACGCAGAAATGTGCATGCAAATATAATGCAAGCGACAGACTTATGTTTTATCACGAAGCTTCGGTTTGTCTGTTTATTAGTATAAAGCCTCACGAGGAGAAGCAAAGCAAAGAGGAGAGCACTAACCGCTAAAAAGAAAGAAGAAGTGGGGATGTCTATGTATTGTAGAGTTATGGTGTGTGTGAGCAGGTGTGTTTAGCAGGAGGTCAACAAACAATGACAACCCCCCCCCAATCCAACATACTTTGTTTAATTTTCTTATAGGGTGAAGACACCACACACTCAAGTTTATAACCCAAGCAGGTAAATCAGGGAACACACAGTCATGAAACTAATTTTCTCCAACCTGCATGATAAGCAGTATCTTTGTATTGGGGTATGAATAAGGAAATGGCTACACACTGCAGACAAGCAAACCACACACACTCACATGCACATAAAACAGAGGACCACATCTCTGTCCCTCTGCAATTAAAGTGTTAGTCATACTGCACCAAAGGCTATTTCCAGTCCTCTTCCAGACCATTTTCCTCCGGCATCTCCACACCATGTTGTTACCTCTTCCATATTTCTTTTTTTTTTTCTCCTCACTCTGTTTTTCTTGGTGACATGGTTGTGAGTCAAAGACTGCTGATGCGGATTATTATTGATGTTTGCCACTATAGGCCAATCTGAACTCTCAGCAGTTGAGGAAGTCGTAAATGTATCTGACTGTATTTTCAAGGACAGACAAAATTGCTCTTTTTCATTCCAAATGCTGCGCACACAAATTTTCACTGAGAGCCAAAAAACAAACAAAAAAAAAATCCACTTTGACATTTCTCTTCTGCTTGACATGAGCGCGCAGCAGGCTCAGTAAAACTGTCCTTAAAAATCACTTGAATATACAGCCATCTCACACACCTCACTGTCCTGTCACTCAGTCATAACACAGAGAGGATCTCTAAATAGAGCCCCCCCCCATTTCTTGTCAGTCTTCCCTCCCACACCCCTCAGCTTGCCATAGATCTACTGTTTCTGAGCATGCCAGAATACAGCTGAATGACAGTTCTGCGCAACGTGCCACGTCTGCCGCTGACAAATTTGGCAGCATCTCATTCTCTATCATCTGCTCACACCATCTTCCTCTCAGGCTAAATTCCATGTTTTTCAGCTGGTTTTCCATCCCAAGACCTTTTCTTCCTCGTACGCTGTCATAGTTGTCAGATTGTTGCTTTTTCTTTTTTCTTGTGAGGGTCTATGTTTCCCTTGGTCAAAGTTGCAAACGCGAATGGGTTTTTGTTACATAAACCTACCTTGTGACAAAAAAAAAAAAGCACACACGCAAACAACAGCAGCTGGAGGAAAGACATGACACTCACAGCCCAGTCGATTCTTTTTCCAGCACTTGTGACACACTATGAAAGCGGCACAGTGGAAATTTTCTCTGCCCCTCTTTAAATGTGCTTTTCTGAAAATGCCCGACGGGATGTATTGACACAGTGCACATGCCGAGATTGAGACGGTAGCATGAAGTCACAGTCAGATAATTAAAATCTGCAGGGTGCTGAAGACATTTACAATAAATAAAAACAATGATATCATCAGGGCATATGGACTGACATCACTGGCATATTTACATCTTTTTCTGCAGTGTGGCCAAAGCAACTGGGGAATCTGTGAGGGTGAATGGTTGGAATTACAAGTCAGCTCAGTAAGGAGAAGGTGGATGGATTTTTGTTTTGGTTTTTTGGGGGTTTTTTCTAGCAGAAGCAATGCTGGACTGAGTGAACAAAGACCCTGCAGGATGAGCTCATCATTAAAAGCAGTGAGCTCATGTCTTAAAGTGGTAGTCCTAAATAATAATATTTAATAGTATAATAGTGAGCCATACTTTAGATTTTTGGAAACGTTGCATATTGGTTTACACTAACAGTTGAAAGTTTGGACACATCAAAACTATGACTGAACACATATGGAATTAAGTAGTAAACAAATATAGTGTGAAATAACTCAAAACATGTTTTGTATTTTAAATTCGTCACCCTTTACTTTCATTACTGCTTTGCAAACTCCTGGCATTCTCTTGATGAGCTTCATCAGGTCGTCACCTGAAATGGTTTTCTAACAGTCTTGCAGGAGTTCCCAGTGATGCTGAGCACTGACCATAAAGGCCTGATTCGCGCAGTCTCCTCTGAACAATTAATGTAGAGATGTGTCTGCTACTGGAACTCTGTGCAGCATTTATCTGGGCTCTAATCTGAGGTGCTGTTAACTTGTGATTTCTGAAGCTGGTGACTCTGATGTATTTATCCTCAGCAGCGCTTGATGGTTTTTGCGTCTGCACTTGGGGACACATTGAAAGTTTTAGTAATTTTTCTGAACTGACTGACCTTCAGTTCTTGAAGTAATGATAAACTGTTGTTTCTTTACTACTTAAGGAAACTACACTGAGATTACAAGCATTTTGAAATAAACTGGTGTGTAGCGAACAGAATATTAAATGATAAATATGAAAAACTGTGGAACAAGAACATAAAATTAACCCATTTCCTTCAACATAGCTTTCCATTGTCTCTATTTACATAAAACAGGCTGACCTGAAAATTCACTGTCAATGAATGCACATTAAATATATATTATATATTAATAAAGATTAAAGCTCTGGGAGGATCTGGAGTTTACAAGGTCAAATGGGTTTATTGCAAAAGCTCAGACCATACACATTCTCTGCTGAGATAATAAGTTCTATGTTGACTCAGGAGCCAAATTCTCACAGTTCTAGTCTTTGTGTTATTTCTTCACACCCTTCTGTATGTAAAACATGAGGGAAAAATATACAGTATAATGACATGGGTCCCGGGTTTTATGGTGAAATAAGACGCTATAACTTATCCAAGGTAGCTATTAGAGCAAGTGCTGAATGTGTTCAGTCCAAACACTACCTGCATTCCAGAGGCATCAGTAGGCAAAATGGACCCTGTGGCCTGTTTTACATAAAGGTTTCTAATTCTGTTTGAGAAGTGAAAAGGTGTCACGATGAAGGGTTCCATTAGTCTGTGGGGCTCACAGTCAAACAGCTCGTCTGGAACTAGAGGCTCTCTTCCAATGTGCTATCGTAGATAAAGGAGGGGTTAGATGAGTGTGAATAGATGACTCACAGTGTGTAGGAGCAGGAAAAATAGATTACAGTTCTCTGGACCCTTAAGCTTTTCATTTGATCTCTTATAAAAGTGAAAGAAAGGCACAAAATAAAAATTAAAAAACACTTCTGCTTGACATTGTCAATGCCTATCTATCTATCTATCTATCTATCTATCTATCTATCTATCTATCATAAAACAAGATGGGGTTTATAAAATTACTTGGACAAAGATGATAATAATTGTGATGATCTTTAATATTTTCTAGCGGATAGTAAATTACTCATGCTTGGCCTTTAAGACTTCAAGCATTTCAAACAGGCCACGTGGAGTCTAATAATGCTCTGCCTTGCATGGTGGTAAGTATAATGGAAGATACTCGTGTTAGAGACTAATTGCATGTAATATGACCAGCCTTTGTCACGTCATTAATGAAAGAGCAGTTTACCTTAAATGGTGCTCTTTGAATGCAAGAAAGCTTTCTGGCGTCACTTCACCTGTTTTACATATGAGCATCAGTGAACTTACACTTTCAAATTTCACGCCACCAGGAGAGAATACAGGTTTCCTGTCAAATATCTGAAGCCTCAAGCCTCAGCAGTATCAGGTGAGTCTTAGAAGATTTAGAATTTCATAGTTTTTTGTTTTCTTTTTATTCATTGCATTCTTTGCTTTTGTTTGGAGCAAAAATGAAAGAATTTAGTAGTTAATAGGTGGTGTGTACTTTTACTGAACAAGGTATGGAGAAAACACTTTCTGTGTTAACAGTACATATGCATAGATCTACTGTGTAAAATACTAAAGGTGTGTCCAAATCAACTTAAACTGTCTAAAAATATATATAATATATGTTATAAATAGCTTGCTATAGATAAAATTTTGCATTTAAAAAAAAGCCCTTGGAGTCCACCATTTGATGCTTGTATCCATATGATTGCAAGACTGAATCAGGCAAGGAAAGAGAAACAACAGTCCATCATTACTCTAAGAACTAAAGGTCAGTCAGTCCACAAAATTACTAAAACTTTGAGTGTGACCCCAAGTGCAGTCGCAAAAACCATCAAGCACTATGACTAAACTGGCTCATGTGAGGACTGCCCCAGGAAAGGAAGACCAAGAGTCGCCTCTGCTGCTGAGGATAAATTCATCCAAGTCACCAGCCTCAGAAATCGCAAATTGACAGCACTTCAGATTAGAGCCTGGATAAATGCCACACAGGGTTGCATGGTTCCCACTGTGAAACATTGAGGAGGAGGTATAATGGTGTGGGGGTGCTTTGCTAGTGACTCCACAGTCACCTGACCTAAACCCAATCAAGATGTTTTGGGATGAGATGGACTGCAGAGTGGAGGCAAAAGGGCCAACAAGTGCTCAGCATCTCTGGGAACTCCTTCAAGACTGTTGGAAAACCACTTCGGGTGACTACCTTGTTAAGGTTTGGAAAAGATCACAGTTAGACTTAAAACAGGTCCTTGTACACCATTAAACACATATAAGAAACTTGTGTTTCTCAAGCTGCTGTTTTCTGCCTCATGTATACAGGTGACAACAACCGTGGACATTTTACTATCACACAGCCATGGTCATGGTCAAATTATAACTATGGGCTGTAATGTAAAGTGGTTGCTTTTTGAAGAAAGTCCTAGCGATAGTGCATCTGATAAACTATTCACTCCATTTATTACAAAGGTTTAGTCCACATTAGTTAGTTATTAGTAAATAACTAATGTTTGTTCCCAACACACATTCAAATTCATGACTTTACAATCAAAATGTTGGTCATGTAAATCTGTCACATGAAAAATGTGTTTTACTCCCTTATCATATTAACATTGTAATCACATTAGAATGATATGAATGAAGCATGTGATCACATTAACTCAGAAGTTGAACAAGAGGCTGCATTAAAAAAAACAAGCGAGGTCAGTGTGTTTGTGGGTCTCTGACAGGGCCTCCATTCACCAGAATACAATGGTGCCAGCTAGGACAGTCGCCCTACTGTCCCGTCTGGTGGCCAAACGGCAGAATGCAGAGTGACCTACAGTATGGCTTCTCTTTTTCATTTTTTAGACTTTTTTGGGGCAGGCATACTCATTCACACAGCGCACAAGAGCCTACTCAGTCCAGGAGTGAGTAGAAGCATTCATCAAGGGAAAACAGTGAATATGGGAAACCATTTGGCCAGGAGGGGAGAGGGCAAATGTTCAAGCAAGCTGCACATACGCATAGACACAAATTTGAAGGCACACATTTCCACCCTGTTTTAGCTTCCTGTCAACGGCTACAATGGTATCTGCCTGCAAGCTGTGTAACCCAACCCTATCTTATCAACTGCAGGCTCAGACACAGCCACAAAACTCTACAGTATGTGAGGGAGAGAGAGAAAGAAAGAGTGTGTGTGTCCGTTAGTGTGTTGGTGTGTGTTCCCCAAGAGGCATGGGGAATGAATTCACTTCACAGGAATGCACAGCTGAGTCTGGGTGTTTTTACAACAAAACACCTACTGTATGTTTTTTGATAAAGCTTCTCTACCTTCTCCTAATTTTGTTATCGGTTGTGCTTTCCACTGATTCTTTCCCCTATTCTCTGAGGTAGCAAAAACCCAAAGTTATATTTTTGGATAAAAATAAACAATTTTTAAAAGAATATTTTTTTCTTAAATAATTTCTTTTTTTTCTTCTGACCTTTTGAAAATCCAATTTATGTCACTGCCCTGATCAGGATCTACAGGATGGGTAGAAATGTTTGCTAAGGAAACATCTAATGCTACATAAGTTAACAAACAATGCATTTTCCATTCACAGATAAAGACAGGGTTAGTTGTGGTTACGCTGTGTTAAATCCTATGCAGGCTTTGCTTTCTATTACTGTTTTTTTTTATGAATCTACTCCATAGATGTATAGCACAGTGAGCATTTGGGCTCCTTTCATCCTATGTAAACATGTGATTTTTGTCTTCTTATTGTCCTCTAACCATGCCTGTACCTCTCTGTCACTGCAGCTGTTACAATCTTAAGAGAATAGCTCCATCATGCCCTGGCTTGAACATTTACTCCTTACCGCCTACAGTTCTCTGAAAATAGACAAATAACTCACAGTGGAGCCTGAAAAACACATTTAAGGCTCTGCACCTTGAGACACAGTAAATTGTCTTTAGCCATGCACATTACCATCATATCATCGTGCTCTTAGTTCTCCCTCTCGTTCTCATTTTTCCTACATTTTCTGGAGTGTGTTTAAAAAACCTGATGATATTAAAGAGGATGGAGGACAGGCATAATTAAAGTGAAATGTTAAAACCTAAAGTATCTTGTCAGACACAGATTCTGAGTGTGTGGCAAATGTATTCATCACATCGTCTACTGCAAGCAAGATTGAGCCTTAAGCTGCTAAAACCTCTAGACATTATAAGGCTTAGGTGAAAATGCAAATGATAGTTGTTAGTTAGTTAAACATTAAATGATTTTTCCTCTGATAGCAGCAGAAAGGTGATGCAGTGGCTAGCACTGCTTCACAGCCGGAAGGTCCTGGGTTTTAATCTGAATGCCAGTTTTCCCTGTGCCTGCATGGGTTCTCTCTGACGTCCTCCCACAGTCCAAAGACATGCATGTTAGGTTATTCGGCAGTTCTAAATTGGCTTGTATGTGAATGTAAATATAAATGATTATCTGTTTCTCTATGTTGGCCCTGCTATAGACTGATGACCTATCACCCTGAATTGGATAAGTGGAGAAAAATGTATGTATGCATGATTATATGGATGGTTGTGTGGATGGATACCCAGACAATTTTCTACTACAGAATGTTGCCGGCTTGTGATAACGTGAGAACTGCTCAAGTAATTGTCTGGTGTATTGACAGCATTCGTCATATGCCCTGCAAGTTTTGTCCAGGCAGGAGTATTTTCAGTAGAGAAGCTGACTGTTTTCACACCTGAAGCATACCATCTTCTCTTGTGTGCTGTCTGTGTAAACATCAAACAGTGTTCTGACCTGATTCAACCAACCCTGTTCAGAGTTCATGGACGAACTCTTACAATAAATTGTTCTGTCTGAAAAGAAGCCTGCACCTGAACTATGGCTACAGACTCATCTACAGTGTCTCAAACATCTCTGAAAAACATCATTCAAACTGCAGTCAATAAATACATCGGGCAAAATAAATATTAAATTCAGTATGTATCACAGGCACAGTGATCCTAACCACTGGACTTAATCGTTCATCCTCATTTTATTGATCCAAATACTCAGCCGTAATATGATCTGACTGTGATGAAAGTTGATGCGTACTACTGTATTACATTACAAACCATGAAAATGATATATACCATAGATAAGTGGGTTTGTGCTTGTTTGTGATACCCACAAATCACTGTGCAATTATATACTGTACATAGAAGGAGTGGATTGAGATACAACAGACAAGTGCAGACAGCACCAATTAAATGGTGGTTTAAGTGTGTTGTTGTCATGGTGACTAAGCTAGTGGGCTACCTCTGAAATTCTGTTTCATATTAAATGCCATTGCTTTTGTTCCTGTGCACGTCTCTATTCTTCACCTCCCTCCTCAGTGCATGCATTTTACTTCATCCCCGCCTGTATCTCTTTGACTGGCTGAAAAACATCAAAAACAATCCCAGTTAACCAGCTTTCAAATGCCTTGTCTCGTGCACTGCTTCACTCTTTGTATGTCTCTTTCAGTTTCTCTCCCAGCTGTGCCCTCATCCATGCTGCCACGTTAGACAGTTAGCAGACATTGTGGCACAAGATGCAGTGGGGGTGGAGGATTTGTGCCACAGGGGGTTTACAGTCTGTCTCCCCCCACATTTCTAAAGGAAACAACATGTTTCATTGTTTACCCTGGTGTACAGAGACACTGAGGTAAATGGTTTTATGTGATCTGCCTAATCTGTGAGAGAAAGCCTGACTAGCGGAGAAGCGTGGGAGCTTTGGAGTATTTTGATTTTAGTGACCTTGCACACGCAGGCAGACAGCCACACAGACAGCAATATGCACAACAGGATCATATCAATATTAGCTCCTAAACTTGAAAACATGGATAGATTTTATGCCGATTGTCATTAAATACATACATAAATACAAATACTTTTGTAGTGATAGGGAACAGCTGAGAAGAGACAACATGACGTCATTCCTGCAGTTGGTCTATTGAGAATACAACAAAGAAAGAGGAGCCGCACAATCTAATGTCATGATGTGATATGAAAGTTACCTTTCATCTCCTTTTGGCTACACTTAATTGCGGCAGATTGTTCATGTTTTGTTTCTTATCAAGAGACATTAGTAACTTACTTGGTGAGGGCAATGTTAGTTACTTTTGGCAAGGTCTAAGAAAAAGTGGAAGAGTTGATATTTAATATGATATAAATACACATAGTCAGGCAGATGGAGGGAGAGAAACAAACAGAGGGAGATGGAGAGAAAGAGGCAAAACTTTCTGAAGCAGCAAATTAAATGTGAGCCACTGGATGTGTGGGAAGAATGTATATTACCGGACTTATATGTTACAACTCAGGAAAGGGCTGATGACTCAGAAGGCTGTGGGCAAGTTGCTTTGGAGAAAGATGGAAATCAAGGGATGTAGACAAGTATAGGCAGGCAGGTAGAAAGCAAATCAGCCTGAGAAAAGGAGGAGGGAAGAGCGAGACGAGCAGACAGACTGACAGATGATCACAAGACAGGCCTGTTGGGTGTCGCTGTTATACAACAACAGACGTGAAGGTGCAGACTAATTACAATATACAATACAAGTACATGATACAGAGAATAGGCTAATTGTGTGAACGTGTGTGCACTGGTGTCTCTGCTGCCTTTGCATGCGGGATTTATCTTTGCCCAGCAGGCAGTGTTGTACCATATGGTCCACAGAGTAGATATTCCTAAAACAACACACAAACACTCACACTTAGATACAAAGACGTGCAGGCTCACACACGAATGTAGACATTTGCGGAGATACACACACACATGCATGCACGCACACAACGTGATAGAGAGGAAGAAGAGGAAGAGAGAGACAGAGAGTCATCGGTGAGCGCGATAGAGCCATCTGCCCGGCCTGGATTGCTGAGATCCACAAATCACAAACCAAATAATAATTAAACAACAAACTAACATTGCCCTGTGACAAGCAGTGAATCATATTTGCAAATATGCAAAATGTTTGGGCTTACGTAAAATCCAACAGGCAGAACAGACGGACTGAATCAGAGAAAGTGAGAAACTAAAACAATAGTAGCTAACCAAGAGTTATTATTTTTTGTCAGGACAGAGAGTTTGAAATAGCTGAAGAGAGGACAAGACGCCCTCCGTGAACTCACTTCAGACAGTAGGTCCTCCCAGGGGGGGACTGGCTGGAGGTCCACTAAGCCCCTCGGAGCCCATATGGTTTGAGGCTTACAGACCCTGAAATGCCACGTGAAGGCAAGCCCACAGGAAGAAGATACAGGGGTAACTGGGTGGTGTTTGGGGAAGGGTGGTGGGGTTGGGGGTTGGGGGGACTGGCAGCATGTTAAGAGCGTTCAGAAATGTGAATGAAGGGCGTATTCTAGGGAAAGCGCAAGTTACAGTTCTGTGTTTGCGCATCTGTTTGTTTTTGCTTCAAGGTTTTAGTGCGTTTGATTGATCGGCGTGACGTGCGACACGATGGAATTTATGTATGAGCTTGTGTGTGGGGATAAATAAATAAAGAGCAGTAATGACCGTATGTCATATGATCTTACTGCACAGTGACACTAATGGCATCAACAGATAAAATTCTCCTTCTGCTATTTAACAAACTGCCACAATGGAATGACAGACGTGCTGCTTGGGCTCCTCCTATCTTTAACACCCCTGTGTTTTCTCCTCTTTCCCCTCCCTCTGTCATTTATCTTACACTCTGGGAAAAACTATAACATTTAGGCCTATTTGCCATCTTGGAGGATTTTAACTAAACATCCCAGTTATCAGCACGACAACTCAGTGGTGTAACGAAAAGGATGCAAGAACTGTCAGGGCGTAGTATACGGACTATTAAGCACACAAGTACCTCGATTGCTTGCTGTATATATATATCAGTACCCAGAGGCGTTTTAGACTTAAGTCACTGTGGAAACACTTTAAACTGCTCGTTGAACATGCCGGTTCCCATGCTCATTTTGTTCAACAAGTCATTATGTTCTCAATCCTAAAGATGGACCCAGTCTGTTATCTTGGAAATATAGAGTGGTTATTAATAATGCTGACTAAATAATGCTAGGAGTTTGTGCTTGTACTTAGATACCTCTAAGTAATCATCACAATGGGCTCTTTATCAAACTCTCTCTATTTCTAAGTTCAGCTCTTTGGTGGGACTAGGGTATTTTCAAGTGGCCTTAAATACTTGGAAACACCTGAGTCCCAATAAGGGACTGATATGTTAAATTAATTCTTTTATACAAGAGTTAGGACAGCATTATTTTCTTATGAATTTATTGCCATTTTAGAAAAGTGCTGCTAACCTAATCTGGTGGCAAATTCAATAAACAGTTTGAGATCAGGAAATCTGGTTATTTGCTTTCTTGCCAAGTGTTAAGTGAAAACATCAAATGCAACTGGTACTCTTAGCTTATCATGCAGAATGGAAATGGGCAAACAAAAGCTTCTCCTCAAAGTAAACCACTATGTCCACGGCTCACTTCACAAATTATATCTTGTTTGTTTAGCCCAATAAAATTGTACAAAGTAATGATTTGTGGTTTATGATGGGGTTGTGTGCTGGACTATTTCTTGGCAACACACGGTGCCTTTTACAGAGTCTTGTTATCACGTACCCAGCCAGGAAATCGTCCCGTAGATAACCTCTTAGCTAAACACAAAGGTTAAAATGGTCAAAAATGGTAAAACTTCAAAATACAAAAGTTTCTCTTTAATCAAACGTTACCATGCCATCAAAAAACATGTTGATGGCAACATGTTTTTACTAAATCTGGACCCATCGTGGAACATTTTAAAGGAAGAAAACGGTGACAAGTAAGAGAGGATAGGTTTAGACATGCCCTGGAAGAGTGAAGGGAAAAGAGCAGCACAAGGATCGACACTGAGTCACACAACAGGACAGGAAGTCTTAGATGGAAACACCCTTCCTTCCTGTCAGTGCACTGATCACCAACACTGGACACCATTCAGTCTCACATCAGATGACACATGTGGCAAGTATTATGGCGTACAGCACCACGAGTTGTGCTGTGTAAGTGTGCCGCTTACATGGAGTGGTACTCTTCTATGTGCTGCTTCTAGTAGCCAAATTGTTAAAACTCAAGTCTGACGCTCTGTCTCCACGTGAAGCCGCTCAGTGTGAGCCTCTCAGGGAACAACATAGTTTCTTTTGGGAACATTTCAGCAGCCAGACAATGAGCTTAAGTACAGGTTGATCAGCAAATTACTCCCTAGCATAGCAATGGGCGCCAAAGGCAAGAAGAAGAAAAAAAAGCAAGTTCCAGATTTATGAGCAGCTCCCAACTGTCTACATGCTTTTCAGTCATATTATTGTGCCTGCAGCACAGCAAGATTTGCATTTGAACAGACTGCAAATATCATTTTAACACCTTCTTTAAATGAACTGAGGAAGCCTGGGTACAATTTTCACAGGCAGATATTGGCTAAGTGAGATCACACTACTAAGAGTGTGATCTGTTTATATGGAAGAAAGAAAACAGCCAATGGCTACAGTGTCCTCAAATTAGATATTAACCACGCCCGCATAGCATAGCTCCACTATTATTCCTGTTGTCACGACAAACTCCGGGATGTAACTCTGATTCTGAGATGTTAAGAATTTCTGGAATTTGTATACAAGCACGAAAGATAAAGACACTATTAGCAATTACATTTCAATTAGAAAATAGACTGAGTCATATACTGTATGAGCCGTGTTGACTGTATATCTTATCAGGGATAGCATTTGGCTACGTGCACTTTAAGCTCTGGTTTAAAGCGAGTCAGGCCTTAAAGGCAGATGAGTTAAAAAGGCAGGAAGTACACCAACTGAGGGTCTGCACCAAGGCCTGTTAGATAAATAAAGAATATTTTCAACTGTGTGTCATCCAAAGCTACTTTTACATAGCCCATGAAAAGCAGGCTCATGTTTTGTTCTGTCTTAAGCAGTATTAGCATGAACACAAGCAGCTACGTTTGTATAAGAGGATCCTAATTCTATCACCAGTTTCACACTTTTCCAGTGACAGCAATGTGATGCCGGGGGACAGAAATAAGGGAAAGCTACAAAAAATAAACAAACTAATAGCTCATAGGAGCCGTGCAACTTTCAAAATGTTACAAACACGCAAAATGTTACAAACACGATCACCTTGCAAATGTGTAATGATGAAGGATATCAACTGTATAAGGCTTCAACTATCCAAATGATGTGATTTGTAGGGAAACACTGAATGCTAACAGATGTTGTTTGCAGAAAGAAAAACTCCCCGGGGCATGTTTAGAATAATTGCACCAATGAAACAATGTGACGTCTTATTCACTTACTGATACTGACTTGTTTTTGTTTTGCTTTTTCATTTGGCCTTACACTGCAATGCAACACTGCTGGCTACAGAATAGCTGAATCCAAAGTCCACTGATGTGGGTCAGTAGACTGGAGACTTCCTTTTCCACAGCTCCACACAGGATATGAGTAATTTCCTCTGAGCCTAGCCTATCCAAAATTCTCAGAATTCAATTCAGTGCAGGGGGTCATATCTAGGGCATCTTTAGGATAACATGTAATGACAGCTGTGTGGGCATTATGCACATGAATGTAGGAAGAACGAGTCAGTCTGCAAACAGGTAAGATTGAACATGTACACTCTGTCCTTTGTCAGCACAAAAATATCACAGTGGTTTTGGTGAAAATGAAAGAGACTGATGTGTGACTCATGTGGTAATAACACAGCGCTACGTGTTAACACTGATTTGGCTGTGAGGTATGAATATTTGTTTCTGACTGCTGTGCTGTCACACTTACTTCCTGCAGTGTTGTGTTTGAGTGTCAGACAGATACGCTGGCATCCTTGGGCGGGGCTATTGTGCAATTTTTACAATGTAAACTCAGTGAACACTCAACTCTGCCACACGCTTCCTGCCAAGACCAAATATGGAAAATATTTCCGTAATGTAAACAAACACACTCTGGTTAGGATCCAGAAGGCAATTTGAAATTGTACAGTAAGTTTTTAACTGTGTGGGTGAGCTGGTAATGTGATGCTTATGTGAAAGCTTGCAAAAACATTTTGGCACTGTCAAACCATTATTACCACATTTTGGACCGAAATAGAACCTCACAAATCTTCTCTCCAAACTGACAGGAAGATAAATAACAACAGTGTGTTACACATATACTACACATAAAAACTTCAGGTCTTCTGTTTGTAGTTGCTCTCTCCCACAGAGTTCTTTTTCTGCACTTCGGTTGGTGAGGTTATAAAAGAGCTGTTGCATAAACCTGCCTCAGGAGGAAAGTTTGATGATAAATCTGGACGTTTAACAGGCACAAGAAAAGTGACCAATGGAGAGCTGCAGAAGAGACGTTAACAGACGTCAACACCCTAAACTGAAACACTTAGGGTGTTCGTTGTCAGGCACATCATTTTGACATGAGGGCAAAGTATCACTAGGAACGGGTGGTAGAGTTCACTGCACACAGCGTCATGATGTGAATAGTAGGGAACTCAGCTGAGAAATGGGGTAAAGATGATGTAAAGAGGGGAATAAAAGTGGCTCGTAAATGGGGGAGGAAGGTCATGGATGTCATGCCATGTTAGTCAGAATTTTGAATCTGCTGTTATGACAGGAGGGCAAAGCCAGTGTGGTAGGACACAGTCACATGACCCAGCATCAGGCCTTGGATGTCACTTCTTCCCACAACCACATTTCTACCAAATTGGGGTGACTGGGAAAAAAAGGAGGGCAACAGAAGATGACAGCGAGTTGTGTTTATGTGAAACAGCAAAAATTCTGGAACCATGCTGGATTTACAGAACTGAAAATGCAGAAGAATGATTATATAATTGTTGGAAGACAAGATGTCTTTCACCAGAAGAAGCTAACATTAAGCATTCCCAACAAGCAGTCAGCTGCACTCAGTCTTTTCAGAGGTTTAAACTTAGCCTAGGCTATAACATATTTCTCCATGTTGGGCACATCAGAGAGCCCTAAAACCCACTTAAGCCTTTTTCCCACAGAAAACCGCCGCTTTGTGTAGTCTGAAAACAACACTGCTTAGAGAAGACGATTGCAAAGACAATTCCATCTAAAAATTTAGTTGTTTTAATTGGGCACCCTGATTTTGGAAATCCCAAGGCAGCACTAGCTGGTAGATTTTAAGAGGTAAGCAGGGATTTTATGCATAAACTTGGTAATGGGTTTAAAAATAGCTAGTCCAACCCAATCCAGATCTAGTGATAGCGTGGTGTAGCTGATTTTGCCCTAAGATCTCTATGTGATGTTGCTAGCAGTGGTTAAGGGGTGTGGGTATTATTGTATTAGAAAAAAAAAATCTCCATAACCTTTATCACAACTAGTAGTTTAAACCTTTAACTGCACTCTGTGGTTTCACCCTAGACGTTCCAGCATCACACAAATAGCACGACTTGGCCACGACATCAGCTTGCCTGGTCGAAATGTTGCATCATGTGCCATTCCTAAACATCTGATCAAAGAATGAAACACACAACCAAGAAATTATTTAAGGACATTCACTTCCTGTAAGTCATCTGAGAGATAAGCCAGCCTGTCAGCCAAGCATTAAACCACACCCAAACCACAGTAGCTTCATCTGAAGTCGGTCGTAGAGCACAGACGTTAGTATCAAGTTTGAGCTACTCGGGTCAGAGGTAAAACTGACTTATCAGAGGTGTTACTGAAGGTCTTAATGCTTATTTAAGAACTCATTTCTTCAGCTCTGGATTTTAATTATATAAGTAATTATACCTACAGAAAGATCAAAATCCATTGTGCCATGCCACCACACAATCCATGACCTGATTCTTCCCCCATCATAATTAAAACACTGAATGAAACTGAGCTCAATTACAAATCCGGTCCTTAAGCATTACTTGTCCTCGCTAACATCGCTGAATAAAATCTATTAATCCACACGAGGGACACTGCAAGTGACTAGTCCTGTCTGACTGGCTCCTTTGGCCTACTTTCCTTTTCAGATCGAGCCGTGGTGCGATCCGAGGCAACTGTGCTATGATTATCTAAAGATGGATATAAGGAGCAGTTTGACTGCGTGCCCAGTGGGATCAATCTTGTGACACAGTGGGGCGGTGTCTGGGGGGCCTGTTTAGACAAACCCTGGGCTCTATCTTTTATCCTTTATCACAGCTGCTCGTTCTTTCTCTATTGTTGTGTTAGTTGTAGCCTCTGGATCACACAGGGTTCTATCGGGGCTGTGATCAGAGATCTTTAGCAGATAAAACTCAAGGCCAAAGTACTGAAATTAAGCATGCAGAACACATTTATACCGCTTCTTATCATATCACGACTTCTATCCTTCGCTCTTTTATTTCAGGCTAAAGACATGTCCAGACATTACAGTTAAAGGAATGAGAGGAATGGGAGGAATTCTGGGGCATTCCCATCTTGGCAGAGTCACCTCTGAGCGAGAAGGCCACTCCCTGAATTACAGGCAGAGTTGAGAGAAGGAGATGATTTGCCATCAGTTTACCGAACATCAGCCTGTTCAGTAAACACAGACAATGAAAAGTAAAGAGGTTAGACTTCAAAATTACAGCAATATGTCTAACTTATGAGTGTTTCAGAAGCTGCTGTTAATACTACCACAAGTAATGCCAGTTCAAGGAAAGGTAGAAGAACACGTAAAACAACTGCAATGATTTAATACATGGTTGATCAGGAAACTATTAGGTCTAAACCAGTCTACTGTTCCTGCTAAGGAAGTTAGTACATCAGAGGAGGTGAGAATAGCTTAAGTGTAGCGTATATGTGCGTGTGTGTGTATATGTGTGTGTGTGAGTGAAAAAGAAAAGAAAAAAACAACCTTTAACGGTAAGACAAACATGGACATTCCTGCGTTGTTATGGTAATGCCCTGCACAAAAGGAAATAACACTGTCACACAGAATAAATTAACAAATGCTGCTGCATTTAAAGCGAATTAGACTTTTTGTTTGTGTTTTGGTGTGTTTGTATGAGGGTCAAGTAAGCAAGCCTAATAAAAGTCAAATGGTTTTCAGAGCATATTGCTTTAGACAAATATAGTACACAAGAGGCACATCTGCCAAGGAAAAAAAAGGCAAAACCGCTCTCCTGAACACAACAGGGCCTCAAAAATAGCATGATGATGCTGGGAGAGAATGAGAAGCCTGTAATTCAACAAGGAGCCTATATAGTGATTAAGTCCCATGTTAAAAGAAAAAAAAAAAAAAAATGCAAACACACACCACCCACTCTCACTGGCTCAGTTGCAACATTTCCTGTCAGAGCTATTGCTTCCAACAGCAGAAGAAAAAAAGAGAAGTCTTGCATCAGTGCAACAAGCAGCACACTTATCTTAATCATTAAGAAATCGATATTTTTGCTTTAATGCAACCAGAGCTGCATATTCAAACCTTACAATTATCTTTACGCTCCAGAAATTCTCTTTAAAGTTCAGTCATGCTTCTTGTCATGACCTAAGAAAGTATATGTTTGTGGCAAATGAGAGAAAAGTGCTCAAACAAACCGGCACCCACCCTTCCTCAGCCGACAGTCATCATTCCAGCAGTGACCAAACTCTCACAGGTCACGAGGCCACCCTGAACAGCCATACCACATCCCAACCCCCTCCTTGACCATGGCAACCACATCACATGACTATCACTCATGACCGGGAACCGCTGACAAACTGGACCGTCTGTAAACCTGCGCCACTGATTTCCTGCCGACTGCAACTGAAACCTTTAAAAATAGGCAAGATGTGAAGACAACGCGACAACTCAGGTATTCAGAACGTGACGACAACAGCAACAAAGTGAAACTGGATATCTGAACGGCTGAAGCCAATTCAACCCTGAACGCGGAGATAGCACCAGTGCTGAGTTTTGAACAAAATGAAGGAAGTGAAACTTTCACCTTCTTGCTCCCTAGAAAAAGACAGATAAAAAGAAGCTGGAACTCGACGGGCCCTTTTCTCTACAAAGGGCAAATTCTTCTACTATCAGATGTTTATACCACAGCAAGAGATTGAAACTGTGCAGCAATAGCAGCAACAGAGGAGAGTGGTGTACATTTACAGTAACTGGGGCACTGCTGTACAAACTCCTGCCATCTCATCCACTACCGGTTCAACAATATCATTTCAAGGCAGAGTTCAGTTTCAGCTCTGTTCTTACCTAATTGCACAATCTGTATCAGGGCCTCAGAGGAAACATGCTATTATCCTTGACTTCACATAGATAACACAGCTGGAAAGTAGCCACGGCTTGTGGTCGATCGGAGGGGAGAGTCAAGAACTGCTATCAAGAGCTGCGCAAAAACAAAGCTCTTCTGCACACGCTCAAACCGAACATTAACGTGTGAAGATGTCGTTTCAGCTTCAGGGGTAAAAATTTAGAGTACGTGTGTGTACACGCTCAAGCTGCTTTCACTCACACGGGCAAACTTGAAAAGGAATACGAAGAATATTTATACATACATATATATATATGTAAAAGATAGCCAATAACTTACTATTACTTATTCAATACAAGTTAAAAAGCAACAAAACTGAGGATAGATTTTTGTGTGACATATTTACCTAATATAATGGAAAGCAGAAGAGCAGACTAAGCAACCTGATTACTCGTCTGTTTTCTCATACACCAACTACAATGTCATATCAATATAAAATTTTCAGAGCGAGGTAAAAAAACAAAAACATTTTAATACCACAGTATTGATCTCAGCCTCATCTGCTGTGCAGCAGTGTTCAATTGTAGGTGTTAGAAGTAATATTTGCACTCCACTGCACCCCTGGCTCGCCATGCCCCACAGTCACATGGTATTGGCAAAGCCAAAGAATGCATATGATACCAGCGCTTACAGTGGCTACCAGGCATAAACACACGAGCAACGGTGATGAGCAGGAGCGTGCGCTCAGATTGACAAGACACATATAAGAAATGCTGCAACACTACAAACATACTGTGCAGGCTGAAAAATCAGAGCTCATCCACTCTCAAAGACCGGACTTTATGCGAAGCTCGTCTTGTGTGTGTTTACTCTCTCCCCCACCTCAAGTCATGCTGTGGTCTACCAGCCAGCCGGGGCTAGGTAATCCCCGTAGGTAAACAGAGGCAGAACGGTGGCCTGCTCACTCATACCCGCCTCTCCACATCACACCACAGCACCCACACACACTGCAGCCAGGCTGAACCTCCGGACTGGAACATTGCTACACCCACACAGTTAAAAAGAGATAATTCCCGGGTGTAGCATTGCCCGGCCTCTTCTATTAACGTCTGTGAAGATGCTGAGTGGATAGAGAATCCGAGTCCATTTTGTTGGTGAATCCAACCAAATTCACCTACGATGATTGTGCAGCTACTTTACTAGTTTAAAAACAAAACAAAACCCCTAAATCCCAAAGCTTACTTTGTAAGCTTCATGTAAACACAAAGGAGCTACTCATCTCTTTCAAACTAGTCATGTATGTACGTTCTATTATCTTTCAGTTTTTTTCATTTTACGTAACAGTGGTCCCTGTCTTAACCACATGACAAGTTTTGTTTTTAATGATGAGAATCAACAGCGGTAGAAAGCCAAAGCTTGATTTCTGAAGCAATGAAAAGCAGCTTTCATGTTTCCACAAACGCTGCAAGTAGCTGAGCTTGTATAGCTGCCCATCGAGTTTGTGACACAAAGAGCAATAAACAGGAGTAGGTCCACCACACATGCTGAACCGTGAAGCAGCTCGTGTAAATTTGGGTTGTTTTTAGGGGGGGGGGGGGGGGGGGGGGGGTCATGTTACTGTAACATAAGCACACTGAACATTTACTTTGTCAGCAACAGCTTAATGCAGGGTTTTCTAGTAGCCAAATTATTTGTGTGCTTTTAAGCAAACCTCAGCTGCTGTTTAAGCTAAATTCTTCACCGAACTTCTCGTGACATGTGGTGAAATGAGTAGATGTCCCCAAAGAAAAAGAAAAGAAAAAAGAAAACACAGCCTGGGTTCTTTTTTAAAAAAGCCATTTGTATTAAGTCTTTTTTTTTTTTTTTTCAAAACAGCCAACTGTTAAATGGCTGGTCTGAAATTAAACTTACAATCAGGTTAGATTTGTCAATGGTACATTATCACATTTCCTGTTAAAAACAACAAAAGGAACAGAACAAAACAGAACTCCTTTGAATTGATTGGCCTGGAAATTAAGTGTCGGGTGTTGTGATCATGTCTAAGGGGTTCCAGTACCTGTGCATTTCAAGACATGGGTTCATCCAGACCAAGCAGACATTGCAAAAATTAACACCTTAGACTTCAAAAAGGCCAAAGTAAAACAAACAGAAAACTGCCATTCCATTCAAGAGAAGCCTGCTGTAGTTTTTTTATCGTCAGCTTCCATCCTTACGACACTATCCAGTAGAAGAGTTCACTAGTTTGTGGATTGTGATGTTGAAGGGTTGTTTTGGTTGTGGGTTGGCACTAAATCTGAACAGCTGATTTGTTTCGGAAAGGCACTTGACACAAGGGCGATCGGGTCAGTGTCCTTGTGTCACTTCAGTTAGGGTCCTCTCACACACTTAAAGAGAAAGTGAAGTAAAAAACAAAAAAAAAACAAAAAAAAAAAAACATGAAGTGGCACTCGTCACATTTTCTCCACCACCAGAGACGTGGCGTCAATTTCTTCTGACTTTGGAAAAGAAAGCAGGATTTGGAGTGTTGTGGAGCGTTGCTCCAAATTTGATCAGGCGGCCCAACTCTTTATCTGTCCCAGACTGTGCAGTTACTTAACAAAATATATACTCTAGCTCCCTGTGTTCTTCTCATACAGAAATATCCATTTATGAGTTTTCTTTAAGTGTTTCTTTCCATCTTTTCCATTGGGATGTAGTTCCAGTTGGAAGTACAGTTGGAACTGGTGAGGAGGGGGGGGATGAGGCTGAAACTCTGGATCTGACACTGTGTTGACATCAATGGCGGACACCGATCGTGCAGTACAGATACTCCAACCCAGCAGAATTCCTGAAGAGTGGACCCCTCCCTGTCTCAGTTGCTCCCCCTCCTCCTCGTCCCCCTGCAGCATTCCTCCCTTCATTTTCCTCCAAGGCCAGGGCGAGACACGAAGAAGAGCTCAACAGTACAGACTTGCTGCAACACACTGCCACAAACAAGAAAGGCGGAGAAAAAGAAAGTGTCATGAATGAACTAGAACAACTTCTAGGGAAAACAGATTTCCTCCAAAGCTAAATCTAATCTCGAACTTGCTGACTCTTGAAATGTAGGCCACACAAAAACACTGGAATCTCCCTGTAAACCCCATTCTGGAATATGGCATTTGGCAGTTCTTTTAATAGCTCCGAACTGTAGCTGCACCGATTGAGCCACAAAAGTTTGTAAACCTAATTAAGTGTGCCACTGGCATGCCCCATCCAGTTCTGCAAATGAATCAGAGACTTCCCCTATCTGCTTAGCAAAACAATGGACTGCAAGTGTCCCACTGTACGTTACCGGTAAAAAGTACTGCTGAGTTTTTATAGCTAAGTACTGACAAAAAACAAACTTCAGGCTACGCATTAAAATGAAGACACGTTTAGCTTACATCCGGTGCTTTGCTGCTCGCTAAACAGTACTTAATGTGGACAAGTTGGTAATAAGTACGCTGTTTATATATAGTTCTTGTCACTGCATTGAACAATCAACCGTGTCAGGTTTACACTTTCGGTGTATGGTGTTCCATCTTACCATTGCAAACTTAAAACCGAGCAAAGAAAACTTTGTGATTGTCCATTTTCCTTAAAGAATAACACAAGACGAGCAGCACTGGTCGTCGCCATTTGGTGTTGAGGCATAGTTCATCTGTCGGACTATTTCTGCAAACAGTTCGTCCACAGAGCTTTTATTTTTGGCTGAAGTTTCCATGAACGGGCAGTTCCATTCGTCCGCCAGAGCCTTCCCTTCACCGGACGAAACCTCCCTTTCCCCCTCCAGGTCCACTTTGTTTCCAACCAGAATCATCGGCACTCTTTCGTACCGTTTCACCCGAATAATCTGATCCCTCATCGGTTTGATGTCCTGGAAGCTCTGCTGGTTCACCAGGCTGTAGACCAGAATAAAACCCTGGCCGTTTTTGATGTACAGGTCTCGCATGGAGGCGAACTGCTCGGTCCCAGCCGTGTCCAAGATCTCCAAGACGGACGGAGAGGAGTCCACCTCGATCTCCTTCCTGTAAAAATCCTCTATCGTGGGGTCGTATTTTTCTATGAAAGATCCCGTCACGAACTGGACGGTTAGTGCCGATTTACCGACGCCCCCGGACCCGAGAACCACTACTTTGTACTCTCTCATGGTGCCTAAAACAGCCGCCGCCGCTGCTGCTGCTGCTGGTTCCTCTCCGCTGTGAGCCCGCTAGCCGCCCTGCTGGGTTTCAAACCGCTCACCGTTGCACCTCCGCCAGCACTTTTGTACGGGCTCCGGTCGCTGAAAACCGGGCGTGGCTGTCAACTATCGCCGTTCAGGAGGTGAATACAGTTGTTTTGCGCCCACGCTCACCATTTGTATTGTGGCATGCTGAGGTCCCGAATACAGCCCTACCGGTTCTTGAGCAAGCTTCCCCCGTTTTCGTTCAAGTAGCCACCGTGCGTCCGTAGCTTTCTTTTTCACAATCAAGTCGAATGTAGCGGAAAACAACTGCTTCCTGTTTGCACCTTCAAAATAAAAGCGCTATAGCGATCCATGCAGTAAATCTCACCGTATTATGTTTTTACCACTCATCGAATACATTATCTTTTTTTATTTAAATCATATTCAATTTAATTCTAGATGTTTTTATTGCTAATTAATCGTTTTAAGGAATTTATCACAGACTCCCAATCTTAATGCTTTGATTTCCGGTGTGAGCATACTAACTTCTGGATACCTGACAAAGAGCCTGCCCTGCCTGCCCACACTCGTCACGCAGTCTGCGTCTTACGTCACTCAGTAAATACTCTGGCCAGTGTTTAGTTAAAGGTGCAGTACGGCTGTTATCGCATAGTCAGCGTGGTTGATAGCCTCAATACTCATACAGACTTGCCACACCTTAGTTTCGACATCACTGATCTTTGGGCTTACTACCGCTTGACTCATTCTAAATAACTTACGGGAAAAGCCAGCCTTTTGTGATTTCTACACACAGCTTGTTGCGTATCCATTAGCAATGATGTTTTCCCCCCTTCCTCTCATCACAAACATTTCACTAGTTTCAATATTTCCAACTAGGATTTAACAAGTCAAGCTGAATTACAATATAAGATGTTAATTATGATAATGATTAGGAAATATGTGGCCGACGTGCTGTTTGTGCTTAACGAGGGAAGGGCATAGAGAACAATGAAATGCCTCATGTGAGACGTGAACCCCCCACCCCCCTATATGTGACACATTGGAGGGCTTTCGTCTCCAATGTGTTTATTTTTTATTTGTTTGTATAGAAACCTCGAATCAGATAAATCTTAATTTCCTTGTTCAGCAACTTGGTTCTTTGGGCCACTTTTGTGAGTCAGCCAAAACATTACCAGAAACACATGCAAACCCAACAGGAAGGAAAGTTGTTTTTCTGTCATGCACAACTAATGGCTTGTGTTGCAAACTTTAATCCCAGTGAAACGCCATGTGATAAGCTTTTAATAAAAGTAGTTATTTAAGTCATCCCATGTCTTTGTACGTGCATGTGAGTGTGTTCACAGTCATCATTATGTCTGCTTGTAAGCTTGTAAAGTAACCGCTGATTTCAATCAGCGCCTGGAAGCAGTGACGATTAAACCACAGCTGTGACATAATCACCTCCAAGGATGCCTTGGAAAATTCTTCTGGATCAATAGAAGTTTAATCTTTCCACAACTCCCCATCAGTGATACACCACACACTCGTGAAGTTTGATTATAATGCAATAATGAACTAAACCCATGAGTCAGTCTTAAGCCAAAAGAATACACTATATTTTAAAACATTTACACACAGATGGAAACAGACTTTTCCTTAGAAAGTCTGAGGATTTTCCCATAGGTTTAGTTTGAGGCGACGGTATGGGAAATGTGTGGATTTCACCATCGTGTGGGCTTCCCAAAGGCCCTGCAGGCAGCCCCTACCCAAATCCCATTAAGAAACAACAAGCCAAAGCCTATATGAAGACAAATAGCACTCAAGCCTCGGGGGAGTGAAGGGTAATGTGACTTAAAGCCTTGTGATGTGGATTGTCACATCTGTGAGAGTGGTCACTGTGAATGTAAGGAGCAGACCGTCCTGTTGGAGTTTATTTTCACACACTGCTGATAATTAGATAGACATGGCCACATTAACACTAAATGGTATGCAAAACCCCAAGGTGAATTGTTAGCAAGAAGCTATCAAAGAGCTGAATAATGGTGATCTTTGGCCTTTGTCTGGCTCCGTGAACAAAGAACAAGAGTTGCTGGGGGGAAATCTGAAAAACATGGAACATGGAAATGTTCTAATCTTTTAAGTTGTGTTCATTTCACCAATACAGCTCAAGGGAGAATATAAACAGTAGTAAAGAGTAATATTTTGATGTCCAGAGTTCATATTTCTTTTAACGCTGTTTTTTAAATACACCAACACTTGAAGGAAGTAGCTGGCTTATCAGCAGTGGAATGCTGCCCCACAAATATTCAGCATCGTCTGACTGGTATTCGGTGCTGGGCAGGTGAGTTTCTAAAGAGTTAAAAAAAAGAAAGAAGCATGTTTATCTAGAGGCTGATCAGAACAGTGACACCGAAATCCAGGTTACAAACCAGAAAATCAAAATCTGATAGTTAAAAACAGACACACATATTACTGAAGTAATATTTATTACGATACAGCAGACTTACGTAAAGTGGACGTTTAAAGCAAAAAAAGTTCTTGACTTCGAATCTAAAGAATATTGTCACACTGAAACTAACAGGTTGCTGACGCCACCTTTTTGAGATTGAAAAAAACATGACGTCAAAGCAGGCTGAAGGGAAACTGAAACTTCTATTCCAATAGTGCGAAAACATGTTGGAAAATCCCTGATAGTCAAAATAACTGAGGGACAGAAGTGTTCGAACAGCGTGACGTAAATGTGGTTTCATTCATTTACATAACTGTGGAGTTGTTTTAAGAGAAACATTAAATATTATTTGGTCAGTATTTAGGTAACTAGTGAGCCCTGAAGAGTGGCTCTGGGCCATAGTTCATGCATGACTGTAATAACAGCTGGCCAGACACAAGCTGTCAGAAGAGATCACTGGTGAGTTAAGGATATGGATGATAGCCAGATCATGATCATTTAAGTATCTGCACTGTAACACTTGTAGGTGTTTCTTGTGTGGGCTGATTATATTTTTTAAGCACAATGTATTCTTATTAAGTGCTTTATGGCTGCCAGTTTGTCTTAGATTATGTAAAAATATTCCGTTTTGTGAAGTAAATGACAAAATTACATCTGAGAGGAGTGTCGAAAGCAATTTGTAAAAGCTTGATTCACTAAAAACTAGAGGCACAGAATTCAATTTGCTTGTTATGTCATGACTTCAGCTCTATATAGGTTTGCTATGCAAGCAGCTTATTCCAGTACCTATGTTCTAATTTAGCTTAGCAGTCTCCAGCAGATGTTCCAGGTGTGTCATATGAAAGAGCGACATAACCCAGTGGCCCACAACGAATTTCCATTGAGAAAACCCTCTAGTAGCTGTAGTAATTATTTAGCACTTATTATACATTGCATTGATTGTACTTTTAATCCAGAGATCTTACATTTTACCGTCATTTTTAAAAAGGACCCAGGATCATATTGCTGATTATCTTGTGCTTTGCAATACTCCAAACTGATATAGTATTGATCTGTTACCAAGATCAATACTTGGTAACAGTATTGATCTTGGTAATACTTTAAAGGTACCTTATTTAGGTACCTTTAAAAGTACCTACATAAGGTACTTTTAAAGGTACCTTATGTAGGGGAAGAGCAGTATCATTTATGAGATCATCATCAATTTGCCAATGTATGTATATATATATATATATACATATATACTGTATATATATATATATATATATATATATATATATATATATATATATATATAGAGAGAGAGAGAGAGAGAGAGAGAGAGAGAGAGAGATGGATAGATATATAACACAATTCAGTAGGCAATATACTTAATTGAGATGACAGAAACAAGGTATCGCTCCTATTGCGCTAGTATCAATCTGATATCATTACCAGCATTGATATACTACTATATATTATTGATATTTGGATCAATCCACCCACCTCTTCTAGTTACACCTTTATAATATCCATAATATCTGGAGGACTGTTCTCTCAGCTGAACATCAACAACAATACAATAAGATGTACAGTGACGGGTCTTTAATCTTCACTCCTGCTCCTGTGAGAGTTACAGTAGACTAATTAATATGTATGTAATCATCAAGCTAATTAATGACAGTGAAGTCTCCTCTAACATTTTCACCCAACAGAGACATTTCACAAAACAAGTTTTAGGCTCTAATTTCAAAAGATGGAAAGTGTTACAGCAAAATGTTATTACTTGGTTCTGATGTGGTGTCTATAGCCTCATGACCTTAGTTTAATCATAATTTACTCTTAGTCTCTGTGGCAATGAGTGTGTTTTAATTTAAAAATCCAAATGGTGAAAGATGCCCGTTCACCAACGTCACAGCACTGTGTAATGATTTTCAAAGACTTTATGTGAATAGACTTCAAAGTTAGTCATGTAGCCACAATTGTGACATAAAAACCATCATCCACTGTATTTATATCTTCTTATTATCCACAAAAGAAAAAAAAATGGCAGCAACTCGTAAGGACTACACAGACACTGATTAGAGATTAAATTTCTCACACCTTTGCTGCCACTATTTCTTGCATCTGCTAGTATGCAGGGCTCTCAAGTGAAGTCTAAGACATAATAACATCACCAGTGTTGGGGCTGTTACTCAAAAAAAAAGCAAAAAAAAAAAAGCAGAACCTCAATGTAGCTTTTCATCTGGCCACAATTCACAGGTTAGTGTAATGTGTGAAGTGCAGGAAGAAAGTGATAACGTTTCTTGTCACTTATTGGCTATATTAGTCAAATGAATGGGATTTAAAATCCAATGAGACTCGCAAACTAATTTGCCAGACAAGTTAATCTCATTCAACACCAAATGAAGGTGTCTGACGTCAAGGGTTGTCAAGGATGACTACAGTTCAGTAGTAACTAAACTAAAAAGCATATATCAGCGAGTCATAGCAGTGTCCGTATTACTGATGTTAGTATAACAGTGATAGGAAGGCACCAACCATACCTTCTGTCATCATGACCACGGTCATCATGATTAACATCACGTCACAGGATACAGGTGGTATGTAACATGTGCGGCAAATGACTATTTCCCGCTGTCACATCATATGGTGTTCCAAGAAGTTCTTCATCATTTTCTAAATGCAAAATGTAACAACAGCAAGAATCTTATGTTACCGATGCAACAGCCGTAGTTCTTGACTGCTCTAATGTAGTTCAGAACGTATGGCAGAGGGGCACATACAGACTCTCGTTTAATAAACATTACAATACTCTTGGGTGTAGTAGTTCTTATAAAAAAGGACAATTGCCAGTGAAATGACAAATATGACCTCAACCATGAGCGTAAATTGTGTGAAGCACAAAAGCAGTTTCCTCTTTTACATCACATTCCTGTAAAGAGGCAGGAACACTCCTAACATGAATCGTTCCTAAAAGACTGTTAATGGCTCTACCACTTTTGTCCTATTCCTGAAATGAGGTCAGTGCAATTGTTGAACAAAAATGCATAAAAGGCAAATGGGATCTGTTTTTTTTCCTATTCTCCCCGCATGAGATAATTGAAGAACGTATGCAGTTCAAGTAGTGACTTAATGGTTTGATTAGTAAGTGCAATATGATCACTGAATATCATACGACAATGCATTATAGTACTGCCTTACACATGAGAGATGTGATTATAGTAATGGGTTACTTTAGAACATGTTGAAGCCAATGCTGGTTACCACAATACATATTTTTATGCGTGGGTTGTTAACTAATGACATCATGGCCCCAGCCCTTACCCCAACACTAACAATCTTTTTTCATGATTTTGCAGCAACAAAACAGCTAAAAATGTTTGTCCCTGGACACAAACCTTGAACAATGCTTGAGTAAATGAATAATTCCACAAAGTTAAAAAATAAAAGTCAGATTTATTCATTCATTCAGTATGACTTGAAGCAACTGAGCCTATAAACTCATACTGAAACATTTTTACAGAGAACATAGTGGAGCCAATGGCTGTTTTTTTTTTACAAACAAAGCTTTTCTGCAACCACAGAAGTCACCTCCTGCTGGTAATTGCAGAGAATAGCAGTATAAAGCACTTGGGCTTGGTTTAGGTTCTTAGGATAAATTTTCACACCCAGAGGCTATGTACATCTTTACATTCAGTCTGGATGTGGATGTGTGCTTATCCTCCACATCCTCCTCCTGTTTCTGACCTGGAAACCGAACTACAAAGGCAACGGCTCTACATACATCCACCACGTGATTCCAAGCAGAAAAAAAAACAAGTATTTCTGACAGCTGCAGAAATTATGGGTTCACATTTATGTTTATTTTGCAACAGCCTTGTTTATCTGAATCTACTGATGATGACATTTACATCATATGCACACCAGTGCATGACTTGCAGATGCAGAAAGTATGACACTGATGCAAGATAGGCCGCTTACTGCACAAAGTCATTAATAGATTCCTATTTCAGTTTTAACTGAAACTAACACTGAAACTCAGTAATTGAGGTTTCAGCTGATGCACTATGGAGGTTATAAATCTCTACTTTTCAAAGATTCATCAATATCTGAGTTGTTCAATTGTGATTACAGGTCCAGATCAATCTGTCTCCTGCTTCATAAAACAGAAGAGTGAAAGTGTGTTCTTGATCTAATAGTTTGACAAAAAATAATAAAACATTAACCTCGGCTTTTCTCTAAATATATCAAACATGTACTTAGCAAAGTTTAGCAGCTTGACACTGACTTTTCCCAAAGTTTATAAACAGGTGTTCACACTGATTGCATGTTCCTACAGAATACTGGGTCCAGGCTTTTGGAGACAGCTTTTGCATTTTTTTTGACAACATGTCTTTTCATCTGATCAATATCACTGATTGATGCTAGAAGTGCTGTGGTCAGTGTAGAACCTGTATTTTACAGTATTTTAACAGAATTTTTTGAAGTTGTCTTGGTTTTTGATTTATTTTTGTTGAAATTATAAATGTCTGTTCTGCACTTTCCATCAACAGTTTTGTTTTAATATAAATCTGGGAAAACAGCGTAAACGACACTTGAAGCTACTCAGTTGAAACAAGACTGGGCTGTAATTCTTAACCCTTACAATTTTGCAAATTTGTTCCATATCTATTCAGATGGATTTTAGACCCACAAATGTGGGAAAATGATAGTTTTAGAGAATCTTGAAACCGTAAAAGTGTGTGCAAAGTTCAAAGGGGACCTTGACACTGTCACAATAATTGTCTGTGTTCCCACCACCTTTCCCAGGTTCTCACATACAGGCTGTTGCTGGACTTTGACGGATCAGTGTAACAGGGTAAGAGTCGTATATGGTGCACAGAGGTCAGAGGAAGCCGTGGCACAGACACAAGATGTGTAATAGAGCAGCATGGTGCTTAGCACTGTCACCTAACAGACACAAGGTTTCTGCTTCAAATCTGGGTGCTCCAGCTTCCTCATTCAGTACAAAGACATTCCTGTTGGGTTCAATTTTTACCCTTAACCAGTGAGAGAGATAAAATAATTGAAGTGTACAGAATAAAATGTTGTATGAATGTGTATAGGACTTGTGTGTATGACTTGTAATTAAACACATGTTGAGTAGTCAGTAAGACTTGAAAAACACTATATAAATGTGAATACATTATGTTTGTATCCACAGCGTTAGAAAATAATCTTGTGTTATAAGTTTTAATTAAAGGTGAATTAATATTGGTAATCAAAGATGATTTTAGATTGTAGTTTACATAATAAATACCAGCAATTCCAGAAAGTTGTTTCCATTTTAATTTTCATTTAAATTATTACATTATTAAATCAATAAAAAATCTTTAAATAAAAACATTGAAATTATCATGGTTGTTATGTTTTTGTTACTTAACTAATATGCACTTATTATGGGTGTATTATGGTATTATTATGGGTCAAAACTGACCTGCACCACACTGTGAAGGCATTAAAAGTGAGTAGTATGTAAAGGTTAAATGAAAACCAAAAATACTTTTCCTTAAAGAGTCGTTAGCTCAAAAGCTATGAATAGATGGACCAGAGGATCAGTCTGTCTTACTATTCTGCATTGGCATGCATTATCCAGTGGAGGGCAGCAGACCTACATCCATCCATGTTGATGTGGTGACATTTTGTACATTGAATTAAATGCAGACAAGGAGGAAACCCTCAGATGAGTTATTTGTGAAATTTTAAGTTATTTTACACAAAAAGGAAAAAAAAATGCCCAGGAAAATGTGTGGGAGTTGACATGTTACTGTTATATGATTTGTTGTGATCTGCTATATGATTTTTCTTTTCTTTTTTTTTTTTTTTTTTTTTTTAATGCAAAGATTCTGAAACAGGGGCATATAAAATTCACAAATATACCACAAAAGAAGATTTAAATTTAATATTACTGGATAAGAATTCAGTATTGTCCAGAGGAAATGGAGACAAACGGCTGTTGTGTTCTGTGAAATGCCACTATTGTCACCAGCAATGCCAGAATAGTCTGGAGAAACTGATGGGGCCATTCAATCTGTGACATACAACTTTATAGCTGATCAAAAAAATTAATCAGAAGAGCGCATGAGGATATGTAATCCAGGACAAGGCAGAGGGCAAAAAACAGAGAGGACTGGTAAGCAGAAAGAAGCAGGGTGACAAAGAGAGGGGAGACACAGGGTCTTTCATGCAGACCACAAAGCCGCCCTTTCATGTGTGGAATTTGGCCATCATTAATAATACATACAACTCTATCCAGTTCAGTACAGCTGAGTGCTGGGGGTTAAAGTTTAGGGATGAGAGTCACAGAAGCCATCATCATCACAGTGAAGAGTCTGACATTCCCACTTCCTCAGTGAAGCTGATGGGGGAAGTTCGTTAATAATGAGAAATGCTGTAAGCGAGTATGTTCGCTTCATGGTTTGGAGTTTGAAGGTTGCCTCGAGAGACTGCAGCAGCATTGCAAGTATTCTTGTCATAAACAGATGTCATTCGGGAGAATGTGAAGTCTAAGGTTCAGTGTTGTGGTCAAAAGGAAGCTACTGAATCGCAACAGCGATGCCATTACTGCTGCTGCAAACACAAAGGGAGTAATTCATCTGTTAAAATAAGAGGCACTGTTCCTCTAACCTACTCCAAGCACACAGACACACACACACACACACACACAGTGGAAACGGCTTCGAATAAGCACCAATAAAGTACTTCATATATCTTTACCTTCCGCCAGTGCAGGATGTGCTCGAACAACATTCAAGTTCATACTATGAGAAAATATTTGTGTGTCAAAGGATGCCTGCACTTCAGGATCTTCTTTTTCCTTTTTTTTTTTTTTTTTTTTTAACAATTTCATCTCTAATAGCCAAATAATAGCCTATTTTGGAGCATGGCACAATTTTTGGAATTACATCTTCGAGCAGTACGTTTGCTTTCTTGAGAATCAAAGAAAAGTCAGGACCCCCACCGAACAATGGATATGAAACATACAGTATTTATAAAAACATCACAGCTGAGTGAGCATGGGACATGTTTAACTGTATTTGTCTAGAGATGGACTGAACAATAATAAAAAACCAATGTGGTGTCTAAAAAAAGCAGCTGGTTAAACTTTGGAAATTTAGTTAACCAAGTGATTTCTCACAGATGTTAATCTGGAAATGTTGTTGGACCTTAAATCTGTGGTTCACATTTAGGGTCTGTGGTTCAAGGTGGTTTAAAGGAGAAAAAAAAAACATCTGTTATGATGACAAATGAGAATGCTCGTTTGTTTGCTAATGGTAGCTCTATTTCCACACAGATGGTAACTGATTTCAGAGAAGTGAAAGCAGAGCCAGCAGCAGCTTGTCTAGTACATTATTCTCCAATCAGTCTCCTGTCAAAGACCAGAGGTTTATCCACAGTGTGCATTAGCAAACAACCTGCTGCAAGCTGCTGGCCTCTCAGCTTGACAAGCTCTAGCCAACAAGGGCATAGACCTACCCCATACAGATTTTAGCATCTCTGTTTGTCAAGCTGCATTAATTCAGGTTCCAGAGGCAAGAGCCAACTGCAGCCACAGGATGGGAGATATATAACGGATGGATGCAAACAGATAAGAGACTTTATGACAGAACGCTGTCTGAAATGAAAGAAGAGAGACGATTTTACTTTGATATGTTACAATGGATATTCATTTTTAGATTTCACTTCACAAGCCCTGCCTGATTCCTTGCCCTCAAGGAACACCACTGCTTTGGATGGACTGTTTCTTGACCTGACATTATGACTCCATGCAGTCTTTTCTAATCTTTACTCAAGCCAGAGTTTAAACTTTTCCACTAGACAGACTGTGTGAAATGAATATATTAGAACTGTGATCTTTTTTTTTTTTTTTTTTTTTGCCTGTCCCGTTTGGTTCTTTTGCCATCAGAATTATTGTCTAAAGGCAAAGAAAGATGCCCAACGGATTTACTTTACCAAATTGACCATCCCAGCCTTGCCATAATGGTCCATTTGATTCACCTCTTATTGTTTATTTTATTTTCACTTACTGAATACGGGACAGACTTGACTGGGGGAAAGAAGGAGAGAAAGAAAGAGGGAAAGAGAAACAAGCTGAGAAGAGGGACGGGGAGAAGGGCAAAAAACAAAAACCAACAGAATGGGCAGAAGAAAAAAAAAAGAAAAAGAAAATGCATATATCGATCACCTGGATCACCTGCTGAGAAAGAAAAAAGAAAACAAGCAGAAGAGAACAAGAGTAACAGAATAAACAACATCACAATGATATATGGGAATATGACAGTAAATACTAAATGTTAAACATTATTGTGCAGCACATAAGATCAACAGAACACAGTGTGCTTTGAGGTATAGGAGCCAAAAAGGGTGTAGTTTGTGGGTGTGATCACCCGTGTGTACACCTGTGAGCATGGACGCGCTTGTTTTTTTAAAAGGTTCCTTCATGTAATGATCTGCTAGAGGGTGTGGGGGAGCCACTGCCCCGTCCTCCAGGGCATGAAGCAGGTATGGAGGAGATCAAAACTCCAGACATCCAGAGGCCCCCAGAACACAAGAGACCAAGGAAGACCAACAGAGGGGCAGCTGCGCCACTGTCCCAGAAAGAGCTGAGGAGAGTCCCAGATGAGGGCTCACTCAGCAGCCGCGGAGCAGAAGCCAGGGGGAGTTGCAGTGACGCGCCCGTGAGCTCCGCTGGCAGCCAGCTGTGCCTGAGTGACCGAGCCCCAGGCCGAGAGGCCGGGGGCACCCCACCTCCGAAGTGGCCCGAGCGAGCCCCAGGCTCCAGGCCCCGATAAGCGGCCGCCAAGGAGTGAGCCGGTGTGTACCTGGACGCCCATCCCCAAACACAAAGAACCACCAACGCACTGATGTCTGAGGGAGTCCGCCACTGGCAGGGGAAGTGGTGGTGGGGGGGAGATAGGCCTCCAAACCTCTGCACCCTGGTGACATACCCCTACTCCAAGGCCCTGCATGTGTGGGTGGTTGTGGTGAAGCGGGAAGAGGGAGGCAGCTGGAGATGGGGAGGGAAGGAAGGGAGGGGCAAGTGACCCCTCCCTGGGGCCAGCTCCCCCGCTGACCCCAGTAGGCACCCCCATACTCCGCGACCCGCCAGGGAAAGGGGGCCCAGGCCCATCCAGACCGGGGCCCAGTGCAGCAGCGCCCCCCGGGCCCACAGAGCCCGGGACAGTCCACCCAACCCCACCACAGAGAAAACTGCACCCACCCCACCATCCACTCATCTTCCAGACTACATGAGACAATAGACGCCCAGGCTGAGATCTTCCTCCACCTCTCCTGTATCTCCCCCTCCTGCAGAGAGAGTTCCTGAAGAGCGGAAAGCTCCTGCAAGATGTGATAATCTCACCCACCAGTTGAAGAGCCCCCCAGGTGGCTCGACGCACCGGCGGCACCCTGCGCCAGGGCTGGGCCCCCATGCACCCACCCGCCCACAACCCCGGCAACACACCAACCAGGACCCAAGCCCCCGAGGCCCGGCCAGGGCCCCAGCCCAGAGACGGAGCGCCCCCAGAACCTCACGCCCATCCCGGACCCACCCAGGGGCAGCCAGGCTACCAGGTCAGTAACCCACGTCCGTCAGCACAACCCTGACGGACGTAGCCCCGCTGCACGCAGACATGAGGAAACCGTCACCTGAGAGCCAATAGAGCCCCTAACCGGACATGACCGCTACCCCGGAATGAGCCCCCCAAGGAAGATGCCTCCGGGGAACCCCCCGACGCCCTAAGCCTGTCCCTACCCCCACACCAATCACAACAGTGAAGGCGGGACCAACTATGACCCCCCACCCCCACTAGGTGATGGAGCTGATCAAAGGAGCCCAGAGCAATTGATCTGATGTGGTGGCAGAGGCTGTATCAAGACTGATGTAATCTAATAGATAATTTATATATTTGTTAGAATTAAGATTATTTTTATTTTTCCAGTTCATGAGGACTGTTTTCTTGGCTATGCATAGGGCAGTGAAAACCATATGGGCGATATTCTTTTCTGAAGCGACATTATCTAAGCTGCCCAACAAACACACTAAGGGGGAAGTTGGAATGTTACATTTCAGACACTTTGATAAGTCTTCACATATCTCGCGCCAAAACTTCTGAACTGGTGGACAGAACCAAAGAGCGTGGATATAATTGTCCGGTGAATTGGTTTGGCAGTGTGAGCAGTTGTTGGTAGACGAAAAGCCCATCTTGAACATCCGATGACCTGTATAGTGCACTCTATGTAATATTTTGTATTGAATTAATTGAAGACTGGGATTTCTAATTAGATGAAAGGTTTTTAAGCAAATCTGAGACCAGAAGTTTAGGTCTAAGTTAACTGATAAATCCGCTTCCCATTTTGCAATAGGAAGTGATATTGATTCATCTGTTTTAGAAAGCATTCTGTATATTTTGGATAGTAATTTGGGGGTTTTAAGAGTAAGAAATTGAACCACACTTGGTGGTGTTTGTAGTTCAACTTGACCCGGTTTAAATTTCTTTTTTACAATGGATTTAATTTGTTGATATTCTAAAAATCTTTTCTTGTTGATCCCATATTGTGTAACTAGTCCGTCAAATGAAATAAATTCTGTTCCTTCTAGTATATGTTCTAAATATTTGATTCCTTTACCACTCCAATCTGAAAAGTTTATCATATTATTGTTTTGTAATATGTCAGGGTTGTTCCAGATAGGTGTACGTTTGCATGGGATTAATGAAGACGCCGTCAATTTTAGAAACTCCCACCATGCTGTCAGAGAAGAGCTGATGTTGATGCTTTTAAAGCATTCATGTCGTTGGATGTTTGAGCTGATAAATGGTAGGTCTGAGATCTCTAGATTATTGCAGAGTGCTTGTTCTACATCTAGCCAAGGTTCATCTAAGAGGGTGTGTTTTAGCCATCCTGAGATAAACTGAAGCCTGTTGGCTAAGAAGTAGTGCTGAAAGTTAGGCAGTTCTAGTCCTCCTTTATCCTTGGTCTTTTGTAGTGTTTTTAAGCTTATACGTGGGGGTTTATTTTTCCAAAGGAATTTGGACATACATGAATCTAGAGATCTGAACCAATCTTGTGGCGGTTTAGTTGGGATCATTGAGAATAAATAATTTATTTTTGGTAAGACCATCATTTTTATAGCGGCAACCCTTCCCATGAGTGATATGGGTAGACATTTCCACCTAGCCAGATCATCTTCTACCTTCTTTAAAAGTGGGATATGGTTTAATTTAGTTAGATCTGCAAGCTTGGGAGAAACATTAATACCTAAATATTTTATATTTCCCGATTGCAGTGGTGTAGAAGAGGAATTATGGAGGGAGCAATTAATCGGTAGGACTGTAGATTTTGACCAGTTAATTGAGTAATCTGATATTCTTGCAAAAGAGTTTATCAATTCAATCACCCCAGAGATATTGGTTTGTGAATTTTGGAGAAAGAGTAACACATCATCCGCATAAAGGCTGATTTTATGTTCCACGTTCTTGCATTTTATGCCCTTAATTACTGAATTCTGTCTAATTGCTGCTGCTAGTGGTTCAATAAAAATTGCAAACAGTGAAGGGGAGAGTGGGCATCCCTGCCTGGTGCCCCTCAAGAGACAGAAGCTGGAGGATGTCTGGTCATTTGTTCTGACACAAGCTGTTGGGGAATTATATAATATTTTTAACCAGTTGATGAAAGAGGATCCAAAACCAAATTTGTGTAAAGTTGCAAATAGAAATTTCCAGTTAACTCTTTCAAATGCTTTTTCTGCATCTAAAGAGAATATTGTAGTTTCTAGGTTTTTACTGTATGAGTAGTCTATCAAATTAAGTAATCTGCATGTATTTGTTGATGAGTGCCTACCTTTTATGAAACCAGTTTGGTCAGGATGAATTAAGAGGGGGGTTATTTTCTCCAGCCTCTTTGAGAGAGCTTTGCAGATTATTTTAAGGTCTACATTTATAAGGGATATTGGACGATAGCTTGAGGGATATACAGGGTCTTTGCCTGGTTTTAGCAGGAGATTAATGTTTGCAGAATTCATATTTGATGGAAGTCTGCCCTTTTCTTTGATTTCCAACAACGTTCTGTAGAAAACTGGTGCTAGAATCGACCAGAATTATTTGTAGAATTCTGCAGGAAAGCCGTCTGGACCTGGAGCCTTATCATTGTGCATACTTATCAGGGCTTCCTGGAGTTCACCTGGTGTCAGTGGTGAATCCAGTGCCATTGCTTGAGCATCCAATAATTTTGGAAGAGTTATGTTGTCCAAAAACTGATCAATTTCTTTTTATTTGTTTATTTGTGGTGAACACAATGTTTGTGGTGAACACAATGTTTTATAGAAATCCCTGAAAATGTTGTTTATTTGTATCGGTTCATATACTGTGTTCCCAGATGGATCTTGAACAGCACATATAGTTGTTTTTTCTTTATTTATTTTTAGCTGGTTTGCTAGAAATTGACCGGATTTATTACCATGTTCATAATTTTGTAAGCGTAGTCTTTGTACTAAGAATTTTGTTTTTTATTAATTATCTCATTTAATTCTAGTTTTGTTTTGCGTATTTTGTTCAATGTTTCCTGATCTTTCCTGATCTAGAACTGTGATCTAAATGAAAGACTAAAATCAGTGGTCCCCAGCAATGACTTTATTATCTTACCCCACTCATTTATTTTATAAACCATTCATTTTATAAGCCATCAACCTGCCAGGGACTGCTGATAAAGAAAATAGCCCATGAGGCTAAATCTGGCACATTTCCATAATGGATCCAAGTTCTCATGATAATTAATGGGTATTTACCCCTTAACCAATCAACGTAAAGACTTCATCTATGGGCTTATGGAGTTAAAACCAGTGCTTTTCATTAGCAATCATAACTGTGTAATCACCAAGCCTAACTGCAAAAATCATGGATATCGTGGATTCAGTAGCAACATAGAAGATTAAATTACTTTGTTAAAGGCTTGGACTCATTCAGCCTTTGAGTAAAACTAAAACCTATTTTAGTCTTTTCAGTAAAAAGATAAGTGACCATGAGCCATCATTCACAATGCCAGTACTCTGAAAGTGAAGGCACTAACTGAAAGTCAGCCTTCACTGATTTTATTATCTTCTTCTGTGTTCTTCCTGCTTTCTCATGTTGAAATTTCCTTCTGTAGAAAGGGCAACAGAAATACAAATATCCACAATAAAGCCAGAAAAAAAAGGATATATACAATCAGAAACATAGATATCATGCTGTAATCAATGTTCTAATAAGACCAGTGTCTCAAAAAGGAATAAACCAATTTTGAAGAGACAATCCCAGCTTTATTCGTTTATTCGTCTGCCTACATGTGGATATGAGGGAAAATGTCTATATTTAATATGTATCAGTACGTATATGACCTTAAACCCACTGTCTGCCTGCAAACCTCAGAGTCCAGCAGAAGTGACTCACACAGCAGCCACCCACTGCTATCCTCAGCTAGATCAATATTCATTTGATCAGCTAGTTTGTGTGTCCCGAGGCTAAAACTACATGCAGGTGCACGGCAATTTTTAGTGAGACAAAGGTTTCTGTTCAAACTAGCCTCTGAATAAATCATATCGATGATCATTCAGTCATTGCTGCAGTACCTTAGCTAAGTTTAGCAGGGAATCCAGGACAAGTAGATCACCTTACACACACACACACATTAGTACAGAGAGAATCACAGACATAGGAAACAAAAGTTTGTACAGGAAACTGTGGTATGGTGCACTTTTGTCTTGACGGTCATTTTAAGCAATCGTAGTTTCACTGAAAAATGCACAACTCCTTTTTTTAATGCTTATCACTTCCACTTCATTTTCACTACATCCCCCTTTCACTTCCCTCTGTGAACCAGTGCACTGAGACACTATTTTGTTTTTGAATCTGTTTTTGTCCAGAGAGGCAACTACCCCAGACAAGACATTAACAGGACACCTGTAAAGTGTGTGTGTGTGTGTGTGTGTGTGTGTGTGTGTGTGTGTGTGTGCATGTCCGTGTACGTGCATGTGTGTGTGTGTGTGTTAGTTGCCATTCTTCACCTCGCCTAAACCCAGACCATTAATCATTTGAAGACATTCGATGGCCACTACACTCTCATACTGGCACCACATGAAGCCTACACAGACATCTGTGAACACAAACAAACACACACACTGAACTGCTAGGATTAATAGGGTGAGGCAGCCAAGCAGCACAGGATAATAGAATCTCAACAACAAGGCTGGAGGGAAAGAAAAAAGAGGAAAGGAGAAATAGGGGGAGGCATCTGGAGACAGAGTGACTAATCACTGTACGACATTGAGAATGGAAAGGGGAGAATATAGGCAAGTTAGAGAGGTCATGGGTGAAACGGGGAATATGAAAGCAGGTGTTGTATATAAAAACTGTACGTTTTATTGCAATTTTGTGCCTTTCTTCGATTAACGTTTGCCCCTTTAAGATGTGGGCAGGTGCTGATGCTTCAGTTTTAGAGGGCAGAATGTTTCATCAGCTGTTTTCTTGAGAGGAGAATGCACTTGAAGCTGATTGTTTCTTTCAGCTAATGGAGAATGGGTACAGAGTGCAGATGCAGAGAGTGGATGCATCTGTGCATGGGCTTGTTCATATTTGAGTGTGTGTGTGTGCGTGTGTGTGTGTGTGTGTGTGTGTGTGTGTGTGTGTGTGTGTGTGTGTGCTGTGCATGGGCTTGTTCATATTTGAGTGTGTGTGTGTGTGTGTGTGTGTGTGTGTGTGTGTGTGTGTGTGTGTGTGTGTGTACCTAGAGCTGAAAGAAAGTATGTTACAAATCAAAAGTAAAATAGGTGGTGCGAGAAGACCAAAAAAAACCATTACACACTATTTTCTGGCTGACTTATTTTCTTAATTTCTAGCTAGCTGCTGAAGCCTTATCTTCATGTGGGTTTAATGGGGAATGACAGGACCTTCCCTTAGTACATTTTACACTATAAACACACCTAAACCAATAGTGCTGTAGTAATAAAAGCACAACGCACCCAAGAGTCACCTGCTAAGCACGCAAGGAAAGACACTCCTCCCTTGGGAGACTTCATATCTGTGGTTGATCAGTAATAGGCCAAGATATGCTACACATGGTGACTGGGTACAAAAGTACTGTCAGTGTGCACGTTTCTGAGAAACAGCTACACATACCATAAGTATGTGTTAAATGAATGAGGCGCTAAATTAAAAGAACTCTGAACTCATTAAGTCGGAAGAAGCTAAATCAAAAATACAAAGGCAAAGTAAAATACCAATTAACACTATGTGTCAGGCTCAGAAGGGATCTGCAGTCGCTGCTTTTTCATGAGTGTTTTCAAAGCTGCCGTTGCTAATTAGATTCTAAAGAACTTTGCAATGTTTAAAACTATATTTATTCAAAATTTGATGAATTGTCATTGGACTTTTTTTTGTTTTGCTTTGCTGAAGCTGAAATTTGCAGGATATAGTATTGTCCCACCTACCCTTTTGCATTTGCATCACATGGGAAATGAGAAATAATTCGTTTGGCGTAGGTGTGGAAGCTGCCTGGATTAAGGGTGCTGTTTACTCTGAATTCACCCGACTTTTTCCTTTTTCAATTCCCATCCTGTACAGCAGGAATGGAAGAAATCAAATGGACTATAACATGGAGCTGGCAGGCAAAAGACATCTGTATTTTCAGTTGAACCATCCATACATTTTTGCCGTAAGGCAACTGTGCTAACCACTGTGCTGCCCACTTGAACCTTGGTCAGGTAAAAGAAAAGTTAAGGGCTCCAGCACAAGTGGGACAAGACTTCTGTTCATTGCTCACCGCGGCAAGATGAGGGCCTGCTATTAAATCATTCAGAGTTAGGAGCAAGCACAAACAGAAAAAGTGTGTTAAAGATGTAGTTCCTCGGGCACCTGGAGAGAACATATATTAATTACACATATTAATTATTAATTAAAGGAAAAGACTGAATATAAGGATTTATTAATCCTATTATTCTCATTTCAACACACGCTCCAACTGTATACAGCTTGCAAAAAGAACAGTGTAATGGTTAACAGATTTTCTTGTCAATTTGTTTGATTCAGGCCAGAGACACAAATCCTCTTTGGGTTTGTGTCAGGAAGGGCATCTGTTGTGAAATGAAACATGCGCACAAGCCACTTGCTGTGGTGACCCTTTGTGACAAGGGAGCTGCTGAAAGTAGCCTTTTTAGGTGATGTAAGGCTTTATTTATTTATTTATTTATTTATTTATTTTAGGTAAAATACTGTACAGAAAAAAATAAATTAAAGTCATGACCTTAGGATATGAACTCGTGGCAAAAGCCCTGAACGTCAATGCCCTGACCCAAGCTTTAGGGTGAAATTTTAAGAGACTCCTAACAAATAACCATTTGTGGTCATCTTGCAAGAGTCACCATAATATGATGGATGCTCTTAGAAGCCATGTGATGGCCAAGACATGACTCGTCAGCTTCTGAATATTTTCTACTTCTAAATAAAAACAATTCTGAATAAATTCAGGAAGCTCCTAATTTCCATTATTCACCTGCTCTGTATAGTACTGTGAATTGAGTTCACAGGAGTGTACATATGCAAAACACATGAAGCAGATAAACAGGTTGTAAAACCAAAAGCCAGAGTTATTTTTAGGCTAATTTAGACTCAGAGAATTCCACATCAAGCATTTTCGACACTGTCCAAAGAAAGAAAATCCAATAAACAGGTACAACTAACAAAACTGTGGTGACAAATACAAAGGAAGTAAGACACATGGACAACTAAAAAAGGAAAAGACTGAGTATAATTACAAAGATAACTAAGTGTGGGAAAGACTCGGGTAAAATTAAGGTCAGAGAAAGGAAGGGAGGAAAGGGATATAAAATAAAACAGGAAGTACAGTGCTGGCATGTACACGAATTCAAACACACAGTCTTCATGTGATTCACACATCAGGAAACACAGAAGATAAAGAGATAGGGAAACATCAGAAAAGAACCAGAAACAAATTATGGAGCACAGCAAAGTAAAGGGTGTAAATTAGAGCATATCAATGACTTGCTCTAAAATCCAGTTTTTCCATACACAGAAGCTTTTTTCCATTTCTGCTAATACACACACTAGCCCACTGTAAATATGGAAGTGTGAATGTAATCTGCTGGAACATAAACTTTGATTTTGAGAGATTTATCATCCATCCTTCAGCAGGGCAATGAGCAGACTGATAGGCTGCCAGCTAATAAAAGCATTAGACTCTCAGTAGAGTGCATAGCTCAACATCCTTTAGAGGAGTTTCACAACTTACGGACAAGCTGCAGGCAAAAGGAAGCCAGTTTTATATTCTTCCTTTATTACAGCAGGCCGTAGCTGTAGCTAAGTTAGCTGTAACTCTTAATTTTATTCCTTTTTTTTTCTTTTACATGTGAATGTTCAGTGATTCCATTAAAAGTAGCTATTGCTGAAGGCTTTGCTATCTTTTTCACGTTATAAAAAGCTCTTGGCTTTCTATAATTCATAGTAATTTCAGGGTGTATTTGGGAAAACACATCCTATCTTTCAAGAAAAGGGCACCAGACATTAAACAACAGACAAATGCTGTGAATGGAAGACCAGAGCAGCAGAACATGCACGAGCCTCTTCGGTTATTAATCTAATATGTTATTAAGCAAGCCTTTGTTTCTTCTGTTTGTAGCCCTCCCCTGCCTCATCCTTAAGTAATATCCTGTATGTATACTGTTATATGGAGTTAATAAAGTGCCTTCAGGTACCCTTTTCTATCTTGTGTTTCTTGCCTGTTTTTCTCCTTATGTTTTTATGTCTCCACAACACATTTTGTATCTCCTCAGTTCTCACCTTCTTGTTCTAACACCTTACCTTATCTTTTCTCGTCCCTATATTCCCAAGCAGTAGAAGCCCTTTAATTTAACCTCAGTTCATTTTGCAAGGATACTTCCTATCTCATAACTCTTATCAGACAGTCCAGCCTTTCTCTGCACTGTCTGACAGCGCTATCATCACCCAGCGCTACTAGGCCCTCAGCAAAACTGCATCTTTTGATATCGGTTAAAAGGGAGCTGACTTTCCTTCTTAGGGTTTCTCTTATTTGGGGATAAACTGCTTGATGGGCAAATTTTTACCCCACTGTACAGAATCAAAGGCGCGGGTTTGTGGATGTTAGCCAGTGAGACAATCGTTCAAGCTGAATGATGACGATGCCAAGAAGCGGCAGAAAATCAACAAGAAGCGAGACAAGAGTGGCTGCAGAGATATTGATCATAAACCTTATGACAGCAAAAATATGACAGCCCTTCCTCTGCCTCACACACCCCCTCACACACTTGCTGCTCCAGCCTGATCTAATTTTTCCACATCTTATATGCAATAACACACTTCTATGAATGGTACTGGCTGCAGTCCAAGCCATACGCATTTGTGGTAAGTGTTTAGAAAAACACTGAGCTACCACAGAGTATAAAATTCTGAAAGTCCCCATTCATTGCTGTGCATATTCCATATGCTTATTCCAATATGCTCACTTCAGCTGCATTTCTCCACCTATTCCAGGAGGAGATAGGCTGAGATCTGACAGGGAGAGAGAAAGAGAGAAGGACAGCACCCAGCAGCTGGAAACACAACACTATGTCACGTAACAATCATATTATGCGATAATTACTGGTGCATTCTTATCTAAGCGGCAGTTTAATCTTTCAGCCATGTATGGAGGAGCAAATTTTTCCAATATTTTATGCACTGTTGGCTGGTTTAATTTGCTGGATAATTTTACATACTCCATATCAGTCTGTAATTTTAGCATCCAAAAGATAGCTGTGGACTTTTGGTACTTAATGTAGTTGGTTTATTTCACTGTTTACAAATGCTTATAATATGTGGACTGTAACACAGCTTATTTCTCTAGCTGACTTTCCCAGGTAAAAAAAACAACAAAAAACAACAACAAAAAAACATGGATCCATGATGCAAACCTCCTGTTCTGCCGCATCCCAAACGCGCTCTATTGGACCAAGAATTTTCAGATGATTTGAGCTTCGTGACATAGTGTGTTATCATTCTGGAAGCAGCCATTAGAAGATGGGTACATTGTGATGAGAAAGGAATAGTCATAGTCAGCCACAACACTCAAGTAAGCTTTGGGGCGAGGTGAATGATGATAAACTCGTACTGAGGGGTCCAAAGAGAGCTAACAAAATATCCCTCACACTATTACACCCACTCCAGCAGCTGAACCACTGATACAAAGCAGGATGGATCCATGCTTTCATATTGTTTGTGCCACATTGTCACTTTACCATTTAACGGTGCAGTACCAGGCAATGTTTTTCCCAACCTTCTGTTGACTAATTTTAGTGATCTTGTGTAAATTGTAGCTTCAATTTCATGTTGTTTCGAGGGACTCTTCTTCATTGTACCAAGTGCTTACTTGCCTTCCTTATCAGCACAAAACAGTCAGGCCATTGTCTTCTGACCTCTGACATCAACAAGGCCTTTTCACCCAGAGAACGGGATATTTTCGGATCATTCTGTGGAAATCATGGCACTATCACTCTGCCTGACGTACAAGTAAACACTTATACCTGTAATACTTCTAATCTTTTTTCAACAGTAGCAAAGCAAGTTCAGGTTGATACCCGACCTCCAAAGTGTCATCTTAGTTGGGATATCATAAATACACACACGCATTGGCAAAAGGCATGCTGGTTTGCATTTGGGCATGCAACAACAGCTTCAGTCCTTTCACAGGTATGCTGATTGCCAATGAGGTGTGAACTTTCCCTACCTGTCCAGCAGTGTTTTGTCTGGTGTTAGAGTGAGGGTTCTTCTTTCTCAAGCACGCTGCTGGCTCATATGGGTGTGGTTAATGGGAAATTTTCCATGAATTGTTTTCTTTTCTTTTTGTTTGTTTGAAGTCTAGGATAATATCCAAAATGTGTCAACGCAGTCTGACTTTACCAAATAAGTGCAATAAATTTTACCACTGTTCTGCTGTGTGGTAGGTCGATGACTGATAGGAGCAAGTAAACACATGTTAATATCAAAGCACATCAGTATCAGCACTGCAGCGCTGTAACCAAGAGTCACATAACGAAATGTTTTTATAACATATTTACTTGGCTGCAGGAGCAGGAAAACGCATAACTGGTTGCATGACTTTTCTTGCAACTGCTCCATGTTCTGCACAAACAAACAGTTTCATGCTTGTAAAAAGCACTTGAAGCTTTCCAGAGCACTTAAATCGTCCCAGAAGTGCAGTGTTTTCTATAAGGTTTTGTGCACGTGTCTTGTAATATGTTACTATTCAATATCATGAGGCTTTTTTAGAGTTCACTGATAACACAGAAAAAATTGGAAACTTATGTAAACAGAAGTTCATATTGCCTTGTGGTTATTACAGCACTGTCACATGACGTGAATGCAGCCACTACAATTTGTAACCTAACCACAGCCTTCTCCTGATTGTTTGTATCACAGGACCACACACTGACATTTTGATTGCATTTGTTGTTTTGCGGTTAGGGATAGTTTTTGGCTAAAGCGGACAGTGCCCCCTGTGATGGATATGGATCCTGTGCCAGGTCCCACTGTAAATCTGTGGAACAAAGTTGTGTGTTTTTGTTTGGCTGTCTTGACTGTGATTACTCTGTGGGCCCTGTACCACCAACAGGGTTCTCTAGAAAAACAAACACAAATTTTCTTTCTCCGCAACTCCCATTACTCTTTACACTTGATTCTTCCTTCTGTTGTCCTCCGTCTTCCCAACAATTATTCAACTAACATTCTGCCTCAGGGTAGTAAAGTAAAGAAAAGGTTATTTTTTTTCTGATTCTAAATTCAGAAACAAGAGAGGAAGATGTTGGAGAAAAAAGGTGAAAGGTGGCTAAGATGGGAGGGAAGAAGCACTGGCAAGCATCCCAACTGTTTGCAAGTCAAGATTTGACACCCATGCGCAAAAGCACTGATGTTGGCAAGATATCCTGCTTTGGCTGAATTTAACCTTCCTTCCATGTGCATGCAAACAGTAGCTGCTTTTGAAAATTAAAACACCACTACCTAACAAACCAAAATAAAGGCAACAACAGCCACTCACTGGAATAAGGTCTTCATTGCCTTCAGGCTGTCTCATACAGACACACGCACAAACAGCGAATACATACACACACACATTTGCAAAGGCCAGATATGCAGTTTGCACCTCAAAGCCAGGAAATCAAAAGCCGTTTGTATTCACGGGCGCTGTGTGGAGGAAGAGGGTTGGTTGCTTTCCTGTGCCCGCAACACTGCACCGCCGCCGGGTCCTGGCGACAGCTTCACACCCCTGTCTGCTTCAATGGGTCTGTGGCATTGTGACGGACACAAAGGAAGTCTTAGGATAAGCCAGGAGGAAAAGGTGCCACTCTTTATTCCTGACTCGTCCCCTCATTTCCTCCTAGCTGTGCTAAAAGAGAAAGTCAAGAGCAGTGATGAAAACAAGGGGGAGCAGCGAGAACAGAGCTCTGCACGAATGTCTCCAAAACAAGTGGCGTTTGTTCTCTCACACCTCTGCGAACATTTAAGCGAGGGTGCATGCAGCTGGTACAAACATGGTGAAATTATACAAGTGCTTATAAATTGTCGACTGTAAATACAAAGATGTACTGACACAGATATGTGTGGCCCCGTATCTCCTGTATAACTAATTTACTTCCTTCCTTGACACTTATAAATGACCACATTACAGATTTACAAAGGAAGTACAGACAGCAAACATTTACACAGACCAGGGTAAAATATATACCGATAATTTCTCCAGAATGTTTACAACAGATACACAACAGAAGTGATTATCTGCCAAAACTCGGACACAGTGCACCAGTTACTTTGAGGTATCTCATACAAAAAAATCTTCAATATGCGGATTGAGTCACGAAGCAGGTTATAAAGTATGTGCGTTTATGCGTTTAGATCATTTAAAAGCTGATAGTCTTTATTTTGTAATATACACTCGAGTACTCAGAACCTGTTCTGGTGATTCAGTCTGATGATACTGATAATGGATTTTGATAGTAGGCTCATGTATGAAGATCTGCACTAAAGATAGCGACAGTTAAAAACACAAAACTAATCTGGAACATCACAATATTCTGCATAGTCCACCTAAGAGAAACAAAGATATTATTTTTAGTATCATATACACAAAATACTGTCATTATTTTAGTAGGTAAAAGGAGTGAAAGCTTGCGGTAACAGAGCCGTTGGAGACCTTCACCTCAGAGCTGTCAGAATGAAAAAGTAGTTGACCACATTTCACACCCCTTCAGTAATGGATGTAGAAAGAAAGGAGGAGGGATAGATAGCCCTCTAAAGGGAGAGGTCCCAATTGTAGTGCATTACAATGTCTGTATGGCACATCCATGCAGCAATCTCAGGTTCAGTGCATTTAGTTTTTTCCTCTAAAGGAAAAAAAACATCATCCCATGTCCACTTCCTTAGGCACAAGCTCTTAGGTGTTCAATAGCTATTGATTATTAAACATCAGCTTGTGAATAGAAAATGTGCTTCTAAGTCCTATTTTTACTGAACAAATAAATGAACAGGTTTTTAGTGCCTGTAGGAAAACCTATTTCCCCGAGCCTGGTTCATCACAATGATTACTAATGATAAGAAAGAAGAGTGATTGCTCTAACATTTAAAGTACAATACAAGTACAGGACGATACAGTACAGTAGCTTATCAATATCAACAGGCTGCAAGCAAGCGATATTTATCACAGGGTTAAAATGACTATTTATCCTAGTTTTATAAACTGTTGTCCAATGAATTCTACATACAGTGTTCAGGCCACACACACTGCATTTATTTCTGCCAAGTCCAAAATGTTTTCTAAAGCTAAAAGAGATCCACAACCTGGTACACACAGGTATTTCGTTACAGCCTCCGGCCCCCATTCTCCACATACTCAGTTAGGCTGTTAAGCGCTGCTTCATCACTCTTTGATTGAAGGACATTCTCTCCTTTCCTCGAAGTCTTTTTAGTGGCCCGTGACAGCTTCCTCCTGAAGGTGTCTCCAGCCAGGAAGTACAGAATAGGATCCACACAGCTATTGAGGCTGGCCAGACCCCGCGTCACCTGATAGGTGGCATAGACGCGGTTATTAAACTCACACATATCAGGGGTTTGGAAGTACAGCCTGGCCCTCATGTTGAGGTTCTTCATCACATGGAAAGGCAGGTAGGAGACGGCAAAGACTGCAAGCACTATGATAACTAGGTGAATGGATTTCTGCCGCAGAGGCGCATTGTTCATCTCATTGCAGATTAATGCTTTGACAATCATGCCATAGCAGCAAAAAATGACAATAAATGGGATGCAGAACCCAAACACCGTCAAAGTCATACTGTAGATGAAATACCCCGGCAACTCGTCCACTGTGGTGGTGTCGTAACAAGTGGTTGCGTTACGCTTTAAGCCAGTCCGGGAATAGTAAAGGATGGGGGACATGCTGATAACAACCAAAACCCACACCAGTGCACTGGTAATAACTGCATTTTTCTTCTTCAGTCGACCCAGAGACTTGAGCGGGTGCACCACCCCAGTGTACCTGTGAACACTGATGCAGGTCAGAAACAGAATACTCCCATAAAGATTCACATGGAATATAAAGCGCTGCAGTCGGCACAGAACGTCCCCAAATATCCAGTCTGTTTTGTTGAAGTAGTAGAAGATGAGGAAAGGCAGTGAGAGGACGTAGCAAAAGTCAGCTAATGCCAGGTTGAACATGTAGACAGAGATGCTGCTCCAGGGTCTCATATGGCAAACAAACATCCAAATGGCCAAGCTGTTGCCCACCAGTCCAGTAATGAAAACTAGGATGTAAACAGTGGGCAGGTAATAGAACTGGAAACCTGTCTTGGTGAGGGAACATCCTCTTGTGTGGTTATGAAGCTCTGTCACATTCATTAGAGAGGTCAAGTTCAAGTCTGTGGTCATGGTGTCAGGGGCAGTGGAACGTCCTTTCACTGCATGAAAGCAAAAGACACATGAGTAAATATTTAGTATCAGTTGAACTAATCTGTTTTTCACACGCTATAGGCTGGCTGCTTTGTTTAAAGATGACCTACGCCTGAATTCAAAAAGCAGTTGTGCGCACACTTGGCATTCAATCGCTTAATTTAGCAGAATTCCTACAGTCCGACAACCACTTGTGACTGAACACACACGGAGCGAGCGGGAGAGTGACAGGCACATTACGGCACTCACCGTTGAGGCTGAGTTGTATTCCACATTCCTGAAGCCTTCACAGTTGGACAGATTTCAGTCAACACGCTGACGGGGCGTCACGAGCTGTCAGGTATTCCTTCCGTCTCCTTCCAGTAATGGAAATTGATTAAAAGTTGCGATTTCCTTCGGGCTGGCGCTGATACACTTTAAGGGAGTGGAAAATCTGCTGTCTGTTCGTCACGCGGGACGACGATTTCCCACAACAGCGGCAGTGGGACGCAACTGAGACAGCTGCAGGCTCTGGCATGAAGAGCAGAAAACAGGATCCGTAAAGAGAAAGGAGGCTCTTTACGCGCGAGAGGGGAGGTGCGCACACACAAAACCACCGCACGGTTCCCAAACGCATTTTCTGCTGCTCCCGCCTCCTCCTTAATCCGAAAGGCGTGCGACAATTCATTCTAAAGAAACATGCCTATAAATAATCGCCTTTGTTCACCTTTGTTAACAATTGATTGTTATGCTAGTTAAACTCACTTGCTTACAGTTGGAGTCCGTTTCAGTTGACGTCCCTGCTGTTAAAATATAACCTACGCAGATCTTAGATTTTATTTAGCTGTAGATTCGTCTAAGTCTAGACTCACAAAGCAAAAAGTTCCCTAAATAACAACACTGTTTTTCAATTTGACATCTAGTGGGAAATGTTAACTATAAGAAGATAAATCAAGGTGATTATCTATTCAAAATATTCCGAAAGTTATTATTGCTCGGCGGTAATCGAAGAAAAACAAATACTATTTAAGTGGGAAGTGGGCAGATTCCTCATTTACTATAGTGATTTGTCATATTTATGGGTTTGTCTTTGCAGCTCTTATTTTGCACGTTCCTGCACCATTACTGTCAAAGCTTAGACAAAATAAAGGCACTCCTGGACGCCTCCTGGATGATCAGTTCGTGTCTCCTGAAAAGCTGAGACAGACAGCTGGATGTGTGCAACATTGCCAAGGACAAACCAGACACTGGCAGAGACATGGAGAGGCTGGTGGAGAATAGTGAAGGCTGTGCAATGACGGAGCCAAAGGTTAAGTTAATTTAGCTGCGATGCCAAACATCTTAAAAATGGTGGAAAATGCAGCGAGCCAAGATTCAAACAATAATCTAATGGATGGTATTAATAAGACAGACAATAAATGGCCACCATTAACTTGGACGAAGATCTATCAGTGGATAAAAGATAAGGTAAAGTTCACCCCCCCCCCCCCCAAAAAAAAAAAAACCAAATAAAGAAAGAAATAAATTAATAAAATAAATAATAATAATAATACATTAATACACAATTACATATATTGAACTTAACAAAAATGCAAAAATGGACAAAAACAAATGGCAAAACTCCATCAAGGCAGCTCACTCCATGGGCAGTATTTACTTTCAGTATTGCATTTTGTATATATTCATTTTGTTTACTTTGTTGTTTTTAAAAATACTTTAATAAGTTTGTAGTTCTGTGAAATTGCAGATTACCTTAACAGGAATAGGTAATGGAGGCTTGACAAGACTTTCTTTAAAGATATTTTGGGGTCAGGTTTAAAAAAGGCAAATGTGAATTGTAAAAGTGAGATCAGAGGTCAAAAGGAACATTACATTTTAATAAAATCTATAATATGGATAAATATATATAGAGAGGGAGGGGCTCAGAGTAGAGCCGCTGCTGCTCCACATCGAAAGGAGCCAGCTGAGGTGGTTCGGGCATCTGACAAGGATGCCTCCTGGACGCCTCCTGGGTGAGGTGTTCCGGGCATCTCCCACTGGGAGGAGGCCCCGGGGCAGACCCAGGACACGCTGGAGAGATTATATCTCTCGGCTGGCCTGGGAACGCCTTGGTGTTCCCCCGGATAAGCTGGAGGAGGTGGCTGGGGAGAGGGAGGTCTGGGCTTCTCTGCTTAGGCTGCTGCCCCCGCGACCCGGCCCCGGATAAAGTGGATGAAGATAGATGGATGTACAGGGAGTGCAGAATTATTAGGCAAATGAGTATTTTGTCCACATCATCCTCTTCATGCATGTTGTCTTACTCCAAGCTGTATAGTCTTGAAAGCCTACTACCAATTAACTCATTCACTGCAATTGACGTCTATAGCCGTCAATTGCAGTGAATGAGTCAATGGGTTTAACTCATTCACTGCCAATGGCTGGCAGTGAATGAGTTAAGCATATTAGATGATGTGCATCTCTGTAATGAGAAGGGGTGTGGTCTAATGACATCAACACCCTATATCAAGTGTGCATAATTATTAGGCAACGTCCTTTCCTTTGGCAAAATGGGTCAAAAGAAGGACTTGACAGGCTCAGAAAAGTCAAAAATAGTGAGATATCTTGCAGAGGGATGCAGCAGTCTCAAAATTGCAAAGCTTCTGAAGCGTGATCATCGAACAATCAAGCGTTTCATTCAAAATAGTCAACAGGGTCGCAAGAAGCGTGTGGAAAAACCAAGGCGCAAAATAAGTGCCCATGAACTGAGAAAAGTCAAGCGTGCAGCTGCCAAGATGCCACTTGCCACCAGTTTCAGAGCTGCAACATCACTGGAGTGCCCAAAAGCACAAGGTGTGCAATACTCAGAGACATGGCCAAGGTAAGAAAGGCTGAAAGACGACCACCACTGAACAAGACACACAAGCTGAAACGTCAAGACTGGGCCAAGAAATATCTCAAGACTGGTTTTTCTAAGGTTTTATGAAGAACATAAAACAATATGAAACATACACTCCCACCTCATAATTAAAGGAGTATCAGTGGGTGTACAAAAAGAAAAAAGAAAGGGTCCAATCTAATAATACGAGTAGCAAACCCTGGAGTACAAGATAACAGTTCCTGAGTGTACAAGAGATATGTGGAGAGTTTCAAAGCCCACACCCCCACACAGACACAGAAAAAACAAAACACACAAACCAAGAAAAACCAAAACAAAAAAAAAAACACAAATAAAACACAAACATAATGAGTGGTCAGCTTAGTTGTAGAGATAAGTCAATTCTGTAAGAGAAAAGAAATATGTATAAAGTAGGTAAGTAAGCCATCATAAGGCGCAGGCACAATAGAGTCCATATACTTAAACTTAAACATCTTACTTAAACATAAGATAAAATAAAATCTAATAAAGTCTAAGCTGGCTAATTGGGAACGTTGCGAGACCGCAAAGTCTGAACATGGTCAAAAAAGGGTTGCCAGGTCTTAAAAAATTTGGCCATAGACCCACGCAGGGTGAATTTAATCTTTTCGAGTTTGCTAAAATGCAAAGCGTCTCTGATCCAGATTTCCCAGGATGGGGGAGAAGGGGACTTCCAACATAACAATATTCTGCGTCTTGCCAATAAGGTGAGAAATGCTACCAGATCCGCTTGGGGCGTCGGCAAGGCAACTGTATCAGGAAGAACCCCAAACAAAACAGTTAAGGGCACAGGTTGGAGGGTTAGCTGGATGGTCTTTGATAAAGTCAGAAAAATATTAATCCAGTATTGTTTGAGGGATGGACATGACCAAAACATATGTATTAGAGAGGCAGGTGTTTGATGACAACGGTCGCAATCAGGGCTAAGGTTGGGGTATATTTGAGCTAGTCTGGCTTTAGTCCATTGTACACGGTGCAAAATCTTACATTGAATCAGCCCGTGTTTGGCACATAATGAGGAACCATGGACCCGGTAAAGAATTTTATCCCAAGAGTCATCCTGAATCACACACCCCAAATCCTGCTCCCATGCCATTTTAATAGCCGAGATTGAGGAGTTGCCAAAGGAACATATTCTCCCATACAAACAAGAGATCAGGCCCTGTGATGAAGGGGGGGGGGGCGATAGAAGGTTATCAAAGTCATGATAAGGAGGTCTAGATGGGAACTGAGAGGATTTCTCCTTAACAAAACTCCGGATTTGTAAGTAGCGAAAAAAGTGACTTTTTGGAAGGCCAAATTTCAATGAGAGCTGTTCAAAGGAGGCAAATGTATTCTGAATGTACAGATCAGAAAAAGACCTGATACCCAAGGAGGCCCACAAATAAAAAGCACCATCAACTAGCGAAGGCTGAAAAGAGGGATTTTTCAAAATGGGTGACTGAAGGGAAAAAAAGGTCAACTTAAAATAACGACGAAATTGATACCATATTTTCAAGGTAACTTTGACAATAGAGTTATTATAAGAACCTGCACTCGGAGGCTGCTTTTGGGCATAAATCAGGGCTGGTAAAGAGGATGAGGCACAAGAAGAAGTCTCCAAACTCAGCCAGGCCGGGGCATTATTCATGCCTTCCCCCTGTAGCCAGTACCTGAGAATACGAATATTACATGCCCAATAATAGAACATAAGGTTTAGTAAAGCCATCCCCCCCATCTTTTTCGGTCTTTGAAGATATATCTTGCGTATTCTAGGGTTTTTTTTGTTCCAAATGAACCCAGACAGAATCTTGTCTAATTTAACAAAAAAGGAAATTGGGATAAATACAGGGACACACTGAAAAAGAAAAGAAAATCTGGGGAGGATATTCATTTTAATTGTATTTATGCGCCTGCTACAGACAGATGGAGTAGAGACCATCTGTCCAAATCCTGCCTAACTTTCTCCACAAGTGGGTCGAAATTAAGCTTGATAAGAGCATGAAATTGACTTGTAATTTTAACCCCTAAATATGTGAAGTTGTCCGATACAACTCGAAAAGGCAGTGCTGTGCACTGATATTTCTGTGCAGCAGCATTCAGGGGGAACAGTTCACTCTTAGCGAGATTCAGCTTATAGCCAGAAATAAGGCTAAACTGTTCAAGTATTGAGAGCACCAAAGGGAATGAGGATGCTGGTTCTGAGATATAAAGAAGCAAATCATCTGCGTATAAGGAGACCCTTTGTTCTATACCATTTCTAGTAACCCCGGTGATACCTGGGTTTGATCTCAGCGATATGGCCAGGGGCTCAATTGCAATTGCAAAGAGCAACGGCAACAGCCCTGCCTAGTCCCCCTAAACAGAGGAAAAAAGTCAGAACATGTGCCATTTGTTTTGACAGCAGCAAGCGGGGAAGTATAAAGAAGTTTCAACCAGGAGATGATTATTTTACCAAAGCCGAATTTATCCAAAACATAAAAAAGGTATCCCCACTCAACCCTGTCAAAAGTCTTCTCAGCATCTAAACTGATCCCAAACTCAGGGCTGTTGGAGTCTGAGGGATTGTAAAGAACATTAAACAAACGTCTAAGGTTAGAGAAGGCATATCTCCCTTTAATAAAGCCTGTTTGATCCGGGTTAATTACAGATGGCAAGACTGCTTCCACACGCATCGCTAAAAGTTTAGCAAGGATTTTATAGTCCACATTTAACAAAGAAATGGGATGGTATGAGCCACATTGTAATGGATCCTTATCCTTTTTTAAGATCAAGGATATAGATGCCTGCAGTAGAGAGGGTGGGAGGGATCCAACTTCCAGTGAATGCTTATACATATTTATCATGAGCGGGGCCAGTTTAGGCATAAATTTACGATAGAACTCAACAGGAAACCCGTCCTGTCCGGGACACTTAGAACACTGCAATTTGCTGGTAGCTTGCAGGATCTCTTCTACAGTTACTGGTCCCTCCAGCTGAAGGCTGTGTGTCTGATCAATTGATGGGAGCTTAAGATGATTGAAAAATGAGTCCAAAGCCTCAGTGCTAAATGCACACTCAGACGCATAGAGAGATGAATAAAAGTCTCGAAATTGGTCATTAATTATTTTAGGATCCGTAGAAACACCGCTTGATGTCTGAATCCGAGGAATGGAATGTGCAGCTGCTGCACTACGAAGCTGATGGGAGAGCAGTTTACTGGCCTTATCCCCATACTCATACTGGGAGTACTGACACTTCAACAACATCTCTTCAGCCCGAGCAGAGGACAGGTGATCAAACTCAGTCTGCAAAGACAGCCTGTCATTATAGACCTCTGGTGCCGGGCAGACAGCATACAACTCATCTAATTGCGATATGCGTATTATGAGCTCGGACAACTTTGCTTTCCTTTGATTTGCCTCAAAACCAGCATAAGATATAATACGTCCCCTGATAAAAGCCTTAAACAAATCAGACAAATCAAGGATTGTATGAAAATGTATTAGAACAAGACACATCCTATAAATCAAGCTCACCTCTAATAAACATAGATATGTTATTTTAAAAAAATTTTCACAGAAATTAACCAAGATGGACATATTAGCCCATGGGCTAAGACACTTATGTGCCCTGAGAGGCAGGGCCCCCCAGGATCTTATTGGCAAAGTCCGTGGCAGATGCAGGATCAGTAAACTTACGTACAACTCCATCTGGAAGTGTCACCCTCAGATAGAACAGGCCGAACTTGATCCCAGGACAAGAGTGCAGAAGGCGCTTGACACCAGTAAACTGTGAACGTTTTTTAGCCACTGCAGGTGTGAAGTCTGGAAAGATGGAGATCCTTCTGCCCTGGTAAAGTAGAGGAGAGTTTGCCCCTGCAAGACGTAGCAGCTGTTCCTTGACATGGAAGTAGTGGACTCTAATGAGGAGTGGGCGAGGAGGCGCTCCCTCTCTGGGCTTTGGTCCAAGGGACCTGTGAACCCGATCTAACAAAGGTGCTTCATTCAGTTTCAGAAGATCTTGCAGGAGATGGGAAATAAACTCCCTAGGGTTAGAAGTCTCCAAACCCTCGGGGATGCCAATAAGGCAAATATTATTACGCCTTGATCTTCCTTCTAGATCCTCACATTTATCTTGCAGTTGTCTGACCTCCTCCGTTAGGACACTTACAGCAGATTGAAGAGAAGTCAGGTCGTCACTGCAGGTTGTAGCTGAAAGCTCCAAATCTTTAATGGTAGTCCCTTGTGCATTAACGGTGGCCTGTAGGGTGGTTATAGCAGCTTTAAACTCAGCCTTCACAGATGATATTTCTGACCGCAGTGTATGGGTAACCGTATCAATCTTGCATTCAAGCTTGTCGCAGATGTCCCGTTTCAGAACCTCCAATGCTCTGGTAAATGTGACTTCGCCGAGCGGTGCGCCCGCACCCTGCTCGTAGCTGCTCTCTGTGATAGCCGCGTCACGTTGAGATTCGCGACCCAGCTCCGGGCTCTGTGAACCACCTGCGCCGGCCTGACCCCGTTTTCGACGTTGCTCCCTCTTATCTGCCATTGTGCAGAAAAAGAATAAAGAGCAAATGGTGAGACTTTTAGTGAGAGAACTTGATTGTCCGGACGCAGCCGCTACGGTCACCACAGCCAACCAGGAAAGAAACTCCTGCGGCCTTTCCCAGAAGTTGTCAAAAGTAGGTTTCCCGACCTCAGAGAGTGAAAAAGTGAAAATAAATAAACAAGCGGGTGCTCAACGGCAAAAAGGGTTATTTAGAGCACACAGGGCTGATATAGAAAGTGCGGATGCGTCTTAAAACAATATTTTTCTCACTGCTTTGCAGAGCCCCGGGAGACACGTCTTCACACCGTAGTGTCTAACAGCGCCCCCAATATGTTTCATATTGTTTTATGTTCTTCAAAAAGAAAACGGCATATAGTTCAATTTGTCTTTTGTAAAAATGGATGCAGAAACTTTAATAAAAATATCTGAGGAAAGGTTTTATGGACTGATGAAATGAGAGTGAGTCTTGATGGGCCAGATGGATGGGCCTGTGGCTGGATTGGTAAAGGGCAGAGAGCTCCAGTCCGACTCAGATGCCAGCAAGGTGGAGGTGGAGTACTGGTTTGGGCTGGTATCATCAAAGATGAGCTTGTGGGGCCTTTTCGGGTTGAGGATGGAGTCAAGCTCAACTCCCAGTCCTACTGCCAGTTTCTGGAAGACACCTTCTTCAAGCAGTGGTACAGGAAGAAGTCTGCATCCTTCAAGAAAAACATGATTTTCATGCAGGACAATGCTCCATCACACGCGTCCAAGTACTCCACAGCGTGGCTGGCAAGAAAGGGTATAAAAGAAGAACAACTAATGACATGGCCTCCTTGTTCACCTGATCTGAACCCCATTGAGAACCTGTGGTCCATCATCAAATGTGAGATTTACAAGGAGGGAAAACAGTACACCTCTCTGAACAGTGTCTGGGAGGCTGTGGTTGCTGCTGCACGCAATGTTGATGGTGAACAGATCAAAACACTGACAGAATCCATGGATGGCAGGCTTTTGAGTGTCCTTGCAAAGAAAGGTGGCTATATTGGTCGCTGATTTGTTTTTGTTTTGTTTTTGAATGTCAGAAATGTATATTTGTGAATGTGGAGATGTTATATTGGTTTCACTGGTAAAAATAAATAATTGAAATGGGTATATATTTGTTTTTTGTTAAGTTACCTAATAATTATGCACAGTAATAGTCACCTGCACACACAGATATCCCCCTAAAATAGCTAAAACTAAAAACAAACTAAAAACTACTTCCAAAAACATTCGGCTTTGATATTAATGAGTGTTTTGGGTTCATTGAGAACATGGTTGTTATTCAATAATAAAATTATTCCTCAAAAATACAACTTGCCTAATAATTCTGCACTCCCTATATATATAGAGAGAGAATAGATGTTTAGAATCCACATTTACCAGCATAATTTCCTAAATGCTGCCAATACAAACAAAAGCAGTAGAATTTAAAGCATAGTTTCAAAGATAAGACTTTTTGTGAAAGTTTGACCTTATTTGACCTTGAAGAGGTGATATCAGTATAATTCCATATATGCCTATATGTTGTCAATATAAATAATTACAGTAAGAAACCATTTTAAATGGTTCTATATAGCATAATTGTCACTTTGACCTTGAATTCAATCTGTTGGCTTTGGAGGAGAGGTCAGAGGTCAACTGTGACATGATATTTTAAATCTTTACATGGTACTTTTTATCCTGACAATACACACAACACTTCAGATCAGGATCATAGCTTCTACGTTGTACGGCTTTTTGTCAATTTTGACCAATAAATCATTTAGTTGACATTGAAGATTTTGGTGGATGTAAGACACATTTTAATGGATCGTTAACGTGACCCTGCTCTACACTCTACAAAGTTTTATCAGAAATGACACCAGTCTTTTTGAGCTATCGTGTTCACAGGCAGAGAGAAACACACGCACGCAAACACTAAAAAAAAGATAACTACTTCATTGGAGGTAATAACATTGTGCAAAGGTTACTGACAAGAAAAACTGGTATGACCCCCTAGTCTTGTAATTAATGATTACAACTAATTAGCATACTTTTTCCAAGCAACTGCTTCAAGGTTAAACTAGAAAAGTGCTTTCCTGGTTCGTTCTTCAAAGCACCAAAGATATATGCTTAACAAGCACAGTAGGTTTAGTTTCTTCCAGTTAAAACCAGCCTGAGGTTTTGTGTAATGCTGTGAGTATGCTATAGTTAGGAAAAAGTGCATGATTATGATGTGTAATAAAATAATTAAACTGAAACTACTGAACTCAAGTCACAGCTTGGCAGTCAACATGAAGATCAGCTATTAGCTACTGTACAGAGATGCTTAACAGTCACATATCAAAGTAACTCTCCCGTGAAACTGTATCATTCACATGAATGAAGCCATCACATGAATAGACGGGAGAATGCGATAGAAAACCATTAATGGAAAAAACGGTTAAAAGGTTTAACTGTGTGTAAACATTAAGATTAGGAAATGACAAAATGAAGTACTAAGCAGAGAACATATAGGGCAAATTTGGTCACAACTATGCTTCTTCCACACTATTTGAACATTTGTGGCCCCATACACAGTAATAAAGAGTCGTTTAAGCATCTGTTTTGGAAACCTGCAGCATGGTAACTCTCTTTAGGTATATAATCAGTTTAAGATATGAGATATGAGATATGATAAGTTTTGCATCGGCCAAAAGTGAAGCATGCTGGTTGTAGTTTATCCTGTCGGTGCACTACAAACACAGCAAGTATGCGCTGTTGGGAAAGAGTCAGTCAAAACAGATTTCTTCAGGCTTTCAGCAGAGCAAAGATTGGCATGTGACATTTAGACTTAGAGTGTATCTGGTTCTTCTGTTCTGTCTAACGTATGTCCACCCCAAGCACTTGTCTTATAAGACCAAAGTTAATGAAAATATGTAAATCCAAGGTTTTAGGGAGGATTAGCAAAGTCAAAAAAATGCTGTCTGCACTTGCCATTACGTTTCCTGCCAAGGACTCTATACTATTTGGCTCTGGCCTCCATTTTCTTCCCCAGAGGCTGACAGGGACAGAGACATAATGGGCATGGCTGGATGCTCACAGTAAGAGGAATTTAAATCTAGAAACCACCGACACTGGCAAGGTCAGTGGACCACAGCCTGTCACAAGAGCGACTATGCTTGGTTAAGATTTTCACCACCTTTGTAAAGTTTGTAAAAAAAAAAATAAATTGTTGCGATTCACCCATTTAGCAAAGACCACAAATAATAAAGAGTATGTCTAAGGGGCTTGGACTTCTTTTTTTTTTTTTTTTTTGATTTTATTGATTAGCATTCAAATTCAAATCTCAGTGAAAACAGTGAAAAAACAAATAAACAGTGAAAACAGAACAAAAATCTACCATAAAGAAAGAAAGCATGAGACAAGGCTAATCAAAAGGTATTGGCTGAAGCATTTGCTTATTACGCCAACCCTTTTCACAAAATATCTTTTTGTATGCAGCTCCTGTACACAGGGCTTGAAGAAAATAATAAAACAAAGCAAAAACCAAACAAACAAACAAACAAACAAACAAAAAAAACAAAGAAAAAAAACTTTCCACCTTAGATAAGTAACTACATCAAAGCAAAAGAATCAAGAGGTTGTTTTTTTTTCTCCTTTTTGCTCTTTTCATTCTTGATTTATATATTTTTCTAATACTCTATTTTTAAACATGTTTTTAAACAAGGAAAATGAACTACACCTTTTTAAATCACTGTCATAACTATTCCACGGGTTAACTCCTCTAACAGAAACACATCTCTGCTTTATATTTGTCCTTTTCTTGTTTTTTTTAAAGAAATCTGTTCCCCTTAAGTCATATTGACTCTCTCTGACTTTGAACAGCTTCTGAGTACTGGGGCAAAGCAAGTTATTTTGTGCTTTATACATTATCTGTGCCATTTTATATTCAACTAAATCATAAAATTTCAGGGTATTCAGATTAATAAACAAAATGTTAGTTGGTTCTATATAGTTTGATTGGTTTATAATTCTTATAGCTCTTTTTTGTAACTTGAAAATAGGAAGAGTGTTCGTTTTATATGCATTACCCCATATCTCCAGACAGTAAGTCATATATGGAAGCAACAGAGGACAATAAAGTGTGTATAATGATTTTTTGTTCAGGACATGCTTTGTTTTATAGAGAATAGCAATGGTTTTTGACATTTTTGTTTTCACGTGGTTTATATGAGACTTCCAACTCAGCTTATCATCAATTATCACTCCAAGAAATTTATTTTCGTACACTCTTTCAATTTCAATTCCATTAACCCTTATTTTAGATACATTTTTCATTTGTCTAGTGCCAAAAATAATCAATTTTGTTTTCTTTATATTTAATGATAACTTATTTACATCAAACCAGTTTTTTAATATATTTAACTCCTTTTCCGCTGTAGTCAGAAGCTGTTCTAAGTTTTTACCTGAGCAGTACAGAGTGGTATCATCAGTAAACAATACACATTTTAACAGTTTGGAAACACTACATTTGTCATCTTTAAGTTACCTGAAGACGTTTCACCTCTCATTCGAGAAGCTTTTTCAGTTCTAAGAGCAATTGGTGGAGAGTCCCATTTTAAGCCCCATGGGAGTGTCCCCAAGAGGCTCATGGACCGCCTGTTGATCCTTTACCTAATCACATGAGCCAAGGAGTGAAAACGCGTGTAGGTCACAATCAGCCAAGGTTTCAGGTGAACCTGCTGTGAAACCTAGCCCAACACTATCATGTGATGTCCTGAGGTCAAAAGACCCAGGATGTGAGTGGGTGTTAAAGCGTCTAGGAAGGGATCTCAAAACTGGATTATACATGGCAGACAGTTAATGTTGTAAATAGAGATGGCACGATACCACTTTTTTATGTCCGATACCGATACCGATATCATAAATTTGGATATCTGCCGATACCGATATGAATCCGATATAGTGTGTTTTAATCAACAAAACTGTTTTTTAAATATCTTGCTGCATTTTGTATAAGTTCATACTCAAGTTTAAAACAACAACTACACTAAAGCTATTCTGTTATACCTGTATGCAAAAAAATATATTTCATAGTTCAGCAATACTGATCAATCTAATAAACTTAAACCTACACCATCCTCCCTATTCTGGTATTTTAAAGAGTACTTAGCGTAAATATTAAGCAACCTAACTAATAGGGTTCCAACTCCCAGCAACAACAAAAATAAATAAATAAAAAATAGGGAACCACCCCTCACGCTCCACCTCATGATGCTTAATCGACGTAATCAACCTTAATTTGATGCAGTGTGAAAAAAAATGAACAGAAATCAATTATTTTTCAAGAAATATTAAATAGATTCAACATCTTTCTTCAACAAAATTGCAGACTGCACAGATGGTACCTTCCCAAAGGAAAAAGTACTATAGCTTACTAGGGTATATACAGTGGGGCAAAAAAGTATTTAGTCAGCCACCGATTGTGCAAGTTCCCCCACCTAAAATGATGACAGAGGTCAGTAATTTGCACCAGAGGTACACTTCAACTGTGAGAGACAGAATGTGAAAAAAAAAATCCATGAATCCACATGGTAGGATTTGTAAAGAATTTATTCGTAAATCAGGGTGGAAAATAAGTATTTGGTCAATAACAAAAATACAACTCAATACTTTGTAACATAACCTTTGTTGGCAATAACAGAGGTCAAACGTTTACTATAGGTCTTTACCAGGTTTGCACACACAGTAGCTGGTATTTTGGCCCATTCCTCAGAATCAGAATCAGAAACTTTATTGTCATTGTCATGAGAACAATGAAATTAAGAATGGTCCCCGATCATTGCATCATCCCTAGCAATATCAAAATATAAATAAAAACAATAAAATTCAATAAATAAAATAGATAGAATACTTAAAATACTAATAAGATATAACAGTAAAACATTCACATACATTCCCACACACATGCTTCAGACCGTGCATAGATTAACACAAGAGTGGCGTGATGGACATTTTTTTTGTAGTATTCAGATGTGTTATTGCAGTTGGATAACAGCTGTGTTTGAGTCTATTAGTCCTTGCTCTGATTGCCCTGTACCGTCTGCCTGAGGGCAACAGTTCGAACAGGGAGTGGCCAGGATGTGAGGTGTCTTTTATGATGTTTTGGGCCTTTTTAAAACAGTGGGCGTTGTGTAGAACTTCCAGTGTGGGGAGAGGGCAGCCAGTGATCTTTTGGGCGGTGTTAATGATCCCTTGGAGTGCTTTCCTCTGAGCCCCTGTGCAGCTAGTGTACCAGATGCATATGCAGTAAGTTAGAACACTCTCAATGGTGGCTCTGTAGAAGGACACCAGCAGTCTCTGTGTGATGTTATTCCTCCTGAGAATTCTCAGGAAGTACAGTCTCTGTTGGGCCTTTTTCAGCAGCTCGGAGGTGTTCACACTCCAGGAAAGGTTCTCCTCTACATTGACTCCCAGGAAGCGGAAGCTTGCCACCCTTTCTACACAGTCCCCATTTATGAATAGTGGTTGGATCTCTGCCTTTTTCCTTCTGAAGTCTATTATGAGTTCTTTGGTTTTTGAAGTGTTGAGGAGGAGGTTATTGGCCTTACACCATGACGTCAGCTGCTCCACCTCGTCTCTGTACGTAGACTCGTCTCCCTTGGAAATGAGCCCCACCACTGTGGTGTCATCTGCAAATTTCACAAAGATGTTGCTGTGGTGGCGAGGAGTGCAGTCGTGTGTGTAGAGAGAGTAGAGCAGTGGACTGAGCACACAGCCCTGGGGTGAGCCAGTGCTGAGACTCAGGGCTGAGGATGTGTGATGGCCAACTCTGACTCTCTGTCTACGGCCCGAGAGGAAGCTATTGATCCACATGCAGGTGCTGTATGGAAGCCCCAGGTCTTGTAGCTTGGCCACCAGTTTGTGTGGAAGGATGGTGTTAAAAGCTGAGCAGTAATCCACGAAGAGCATCCGCACATAGCTACCATGCTCTTCCAGGTGAGTTCTTCCTCCATGCAGATCTTCTCGAGAGCAGTGATGTTTTGGGGCTGTCGCCGAGCAACACGGACTTTCAACTCCCGCCACAGATTTTCTATGGGGTTGAGGTCTGGAGACTGGCTAGGCCACTCCAGGACTTCCAAATGCTTCTTACGGAGCCACTCCTTTGTTGCCCGGGCGGTGTGTTTTGGATCATTGTCATGTTGGAAGACCCAGCCTCGTTTCATCTTCAAAGTTCTCACTGATGGAAGGAGGTTTTGGCTCAAAATCTCACGATACATGGCCCCATTCATTCTGTCCTTAACACGGATCAGTCGTCCTGTCCCCTTGGCAGAAAAACAGCCCCATAGCATGATGTTTCCACCCCCATGCTTCACAGTAGGTATGGTGTTCTTGGGATGCAACTCAGTATTCTTCTTCCTCCAAACACGACGAGTTGAGTTTATACCAAAAAGTTCTACTTTGGTTTCATCTGACCACATGACATTCTCCCAATCCTCTGCTGTATCATCCATGTGCTCTCTGGCAAACTTCAGACGGGCCTGGACATGCACTGGCTTCAGCAGCGGAACACGTCTGGCACTGCGGGATTTGATTCCCTGCCGTTGTAGTGTGTTACTGATGGTGACCTTTGTTACTTTGGTCCCAGCTCTCTGCAGGTCATTCACCAGGTCCCCCCGTGTGGTTCTGGGATCTTTGCTCACCGTTCTCATGATCATTTTGACCCCACGGGATGAGATCTTGCGTGGAGCCCCAGATCGAGGGAGCTTATCAGTGGTCTTGTATGTCTTCCATTTTCTGATGATTGCTCCCACAGTTGATTTTTTCACACCAAGCTGCTTGCCTATTGTAGATTCACTCTTCCCAGTCTGGTGCAGGTCTACAATACTTTTCCTGGTGTCCTTCGAAAGCTCTTTGGTCTTGGCCATGGCAGAGTTTGGAGTCTGACTGTTTGAGGCTGTGGACAGGTGTCTTTTATACAGATGATGAGTTCAAACAGGTGCCATTCATACAGGTAACGAGTGGGGGACAGAAAAGCTTCTTACAGAAGACGTTACAGGTCTGTGAGAGCCAGAGATTTTCCTTGTTTGAGGTGACCAAATACTTATTTTCCACCCTGATTTACCAATAAATTCTTTACAAATCCTACCATGTGAATTCATGGATTTTTTTTTCACATTCTGTCTCTCACAGTTGAAGTGTACCTCTGGTGCAAATTACTGACCTCTGTCATCATTTTAAGTGGGGGAACTTGCACAATCGGTGGCTGACTAAATACTTTTTTGCCCCACTGTATATATTAGACTTAATAGTCACTATATACAGTAATGGACTTCTATTCATTTTGCATCAAATTAAAACTTTGGGTGTCAGATAATTATTTATTAAAAGCTAGACATTTTAAATGAGAATAAGAAAGAAAAGTATGTCTTTGTGCCCCCTTTTCCCTGTTAATGCCCTATCGGCCCCCCTGGCTAAACTTTGCTAGATCCGCCCCTGCACAGTTACCAGCGTCAGCTACGTAGAAAAAGATCCTCGAGTAGAAAGTAATATTAAATAAATTCTAACAACAGCTTATCAAGCTTAAACGTGCTGCTGTTGTTCAGCCACTGGTTTCCTCTTTCTGGTGCAAAGTGGGCCAAAAGCAAACTAGAGACACAGACTCGCACAGAAAAGCCGATCAGCTGATCGTTAAGCAGTTTCATGATTGAAGTAGCAGCAAGAAGACGCAGTCGTTTGTTAAGCTTAACGCAGGAATGCTTTACAAACATTCAGAGATGGACTTACACACTTGCTTTACTTCTCTCGGGATAACTTTGTCGGAGATGAAATGCCGGGTTGCTAGCGAAGCTCCAAATGCTATCCAGACCACCGACAGGTCCCGCATGCCACAGCCGCTCTATCACGTGATGCATACTGCTCCGACGTGCTAACGTTCTGAGGTGAGTTACGGCGTGTTGCAAGTTTTGTGAGGTGCTTTCGTGATATTTAATGGATCGGATTACATTTTTTATTTTTCTCCGATATCCGATCCAGTAATTTAGGTCAGTATCGGACCGATACCGATACGTAATATCGGATCGGTCCATCTCTAGTTGTAAACCACAGTTTACGACATCAACTGTCTGCCTCCTTAGACTACAATGACCTGGATGACTTTGCACACAGACAAAGAGTGGGAGTTTCTACAAGTCATTAATACACACACACACACACATATATATATATATATATATATATATATATATATATAAATAAAAACACCCAGCACGCCCCTGCGGGCGGTTTATCCTTCAAGCTCGGGTCCTCTACCAGAGGCCTGGGAGCTTGAGGGTCCTGCGCAGTATCTTAGCTGTTCCCAGGACTGCGCTCTTCTGGACAGAGATCTCTGATGTTGTTCCCGGGATCTGCTGGAGCCACTCGCCTAGCTTGGGAGTCACCGCACCTAGTGCTCCGATTACCACGGGGACCATCGTTACCTTCACCCTCCACATCCTCTCGAGCTCTTCTCTGAGCCCTTGGTATTTCTCCAGCTTCTCGTGTTCCTTCTTCCTGATATTGCTGTCATTCGGAACTGCTGCATCGATCACTACGGCCGTCTTCTTCTGTTTGTCTACCACCACTATGTCCGGTTGGTTAGCCACCACCATTTTGTCCGTCTGTATCTGGAAGTCCCACAGGATCTTAGCTCGGTCATTCTCCACCACCCTTGGGGGCATCTCCCATTTTGACCTCGGGACTTCCAGATTATACTCGGCACAGATGTTCCTGTACACTATGCCGGCCACTTGGTTATGGCGTTCCATGTATGCCTTGCCTGCTAGCATCTTGCACCCTGCTGTTATGTGCTGGATTGTCTCTGGGGCATCTTTACACAGCCTGCACCTGGGGTCTTGCCTGGTGTGATAGACCCCAGCCTCTATGGATCTTGTACTCAGAGCTTGTTCTTGTGCTGCCATGATTAGTGCCTCTGTGCTGTCTTTCAGTCCAGCTTTGTCCAGCCACTGGTAGGATTTCTGGATATCAGCCACCTCCTCTATCTGCCGGTGGTACATACCGTGCAGGGGCCTGTCCTTCCATGATGGTTCCTCGTCTCCCTCCTCTTTCTTGGGTTTCTGCTGCCTGAGGTATTCACTGAGCACTCGGTCAGTTGGGGCCATCTTCCCAATGTATTCTTGGATGTTCCTTGTCTCATCCTGGACTGTGGTGCTGACACTCACCAGTCCCCGGCCCCCTTCCTTGCGCTTAGCGTACAGCCTCAGGGTGCTGGACTTGGGGTGAAACCCTCCATGCACGGTAAGGAGCTTTCTTGTCTTTATGTCAGTGGCTTCTATCTCCTCCTTTGGCCAGCCTATTACCCCAGCAGGGTACCTGATCACGGGCAGGGCGTACGTGTTGATGGCCCGGATCTTGTTCTTACCATTCAGCTGACTCCTCAGGACTTGCCTGACCCTCTGCAGGTACTTGGTGGTTGCAGCTTTTCTAGCGGCCTCTTCATGGTTCCCATTCGCCTGCGGAATCCCCAGGTACTTGTACCTGTCCTCTATGTCTGCAATGTTGCCTTCTGGTAGTTCAATCCCCTCAGTTCTGACTAACTTCCCTCTCTTTGTTACCATCCGACTACACTTCTCCAGTCCGAATAACATGTTATGTCATGACTTGACATATATATATATATATATATATATATATATATATATATATATATATTTTTTTTTTTTTTTTTTTTTTTTTTTTTTTTTTGCCGGCTCGGACGTCGCCCGGATCAACAAGGTCCACGTCAGGTGTTGAGGAACCAGGGCACCCTGACGAAAAGTGGGCTACTGGAACAAGAAGGCATCGGTGGGCAAGAGACGAAAACAGGGCGTTGTTGGAATGCTACTACGCAAGTAACCCCGGCAGAAGGGGCTACATGAATAGGATGAGGGACCTATGGATTCTTCGATACCCAACATCCACAATGACGGCGAAACAACTAGTAGCTCAGTGTTCCAACATTCGAAGGAAGGGACTGCTCACACAGCTAGAGATTGACGAGGTACAACACAAATGCTACGGCAAGGAGGAGTCAGGATGGCAGGTCAGGGGGGAGATATCATCACCCCCACCCGAGATTGGGTACATAGCCCCAAGTGCGATAGGAGAAGGATCGTTGAGTGCGAGAGGAACTGACCTGAAAAATAGGATCATGGCCAAGCTTGAAACCTGGATCCCTCCTAGCCGGTTACCAAGATTATGTGAAGTACCCTCAGAAGGTCTGCTAGATGATGTTAATGCAGCACTACGGACAATACCTACAACCACGATTACCGACACTAACAAGCTGATCTACAATACGGCAGCAGTGATCAGTGAGATGCTTGGCTATAAGTTGAACAGCCACAAGGGGCAGTACCCTGGAGAAGGAGGCTAGAGGGCAAGATCAAAGTAGCACGGAGGGAGGTTAGCCAACTAACGGAGTTGCAGAAAGGTGCGACAAATAAGGTGCATAAGAAATACAGCAAGCTGTCCATACCTGAGGCCTTGGAAACTGCCAAGCAAAGAGTCACAGCCTTGGCCAGCCGCTTGAGGAGGTACACCAGAGAGATAGAAGGCAGGAGAATAAACCAGCTGTTCTCCACAGAACCAGCAAAGGTGTACTCTCAGTGGCAAGGGAACAATAAGAGAACAGCACCACCAAGGCTAGAGACGGAGCAATACTGGAAGAGCATATGGGAGAAGGACGCAACCCATAACGGCAATGCTCAGTGGCTAGTGGATCTGAGGGCAGACCACAGCGACCTCCCTGAACAGGGTCCAGTAACCATCACAGTGGCAGATATCCAAGAAAGGGTCTCCAGTATGAAGAGTTGGACAGCACCAGGGCCCGACATGGTTCACGCCTACTGGCTAAAGAAGCTGACTGCACTCCACGAGCGTCTGGCAGCACAAATGAACCAGTTGCTAGTTAACGAGAGACACCCGGAATGGCTAACCGAAGGTCGGACAGTCCTGATCCCCAAGGACCCCAAGAAGGGACCAGTCCCCTCCAACTACCGACCAATAACCTGCCTCAGTACTACATGGAAGCTCCTGTCAGGCATCATATCGGCTAAGATGAACAGGCACATGGGTCAATACATGAGCGGGACACAGAAAGGAATTGGCAAGAATACCAGAGGCGCAAAACACCAGCTACTGGTAGACAGAACAGTCAGCCGAGACTGCAAGACCAGACTGACCAACCTGTGCACTGCCTGGATTGATTACAAGAAGGCCTATGACTCAATGCCCCACAGCTGGATACTGGAATGCCTAGAATTGTACAAGATCAATGGGACCCTAAGAGCCTTCATCAGGAACTCAATGGGGATGTGGCGTACAACACTAGAGGCCAACTCCAAGCCCATAGCACAAGTCACCATCAAGTGCGGGAACTACCAAGGAGATGCTCTGTCCCCACTGCTGTTCTGCATAGGCTTGAACCCCCTCAGTGAGATCATTAACAAGACTGGCTACGGATACCGACTACGGAACGGAGCAGTTGTCAGCCACCTCCTGTACATGGATGACATCAAGCTGTATGCCAAGAGTGAACGAGACATCGATTCACTGATCCACACTACCAGGCTATACAGCAATGACATTGGAATGTCGTTCGGACTGGAGAAGTGTAGTCGGATGGTAACAAAGAGAGGGAAGGTAGTCAGAACTGAGGGGATTGAACTACCAGAAGGCAACATTGCAGACATAGAGGACAGGTACAAGTACCTGGGGATCCCGCAGGTGAATGGGAACCATGAAGAGGCCGCTAGAAAAGCTGCAACCACCAAGTACCTGCAGAGGGTCAGGCAAGTCCTGAGGAGTCAGCTGAATGGTAAGAACAAGATCCGGGCCATCAACACGTACGCCCTGCCCGTGATCAGGTACCCTGCTGGGGTAATAGGCTGGCCAAAGGAGGAGATAGAAGCCACTGACATAAAGACAAGAAAGCTCCTTACCATGCATGGAGGGTTTCACCCCAAGTCCAGCACCCTGAGGCTGTACGCTAAGCGGAAGGAAGGGGGCCGGGGACTGGTAAGTGTCAGCACCACAGTCCAGGATGAGACAACGAACATCCAAGAATACATTGGGAAGATGGCCCCAACTGACCGAGTGCTCAGTGAATACCTCAGGCAGCAGAAACCCAAGAAAGAGGAGGGAGACGTGGAACCATCATGGAAGGACAGGCCTCTGCACGGTATGTACCACCGGCAGATAGAGGAGGTGGCTGATATCCAGAAATCCTACCAGTGGCTGGACAAAGCCGGACTGAAAGACAGCACAGAGGCACTAATCATGGCAGCACAAGAACAAGCTCTGAGTACAAGATCCATAGAGGCTGGGGTCTATCACACCAGGCAAGACCCCAGGTGCAGGCTGTGTAAAGATGCCCCAGAGACAATCCAGCACATAACAGCAGGGTGCAAGATGCTAGCAGGCAAGGCATACATGGAACGCCATAACCAAGTGGCCGGCATAGTGTACAGGAACATCTGTGCCGAGTATAACCTGGAAGTCCCGAGGTCAAAGTGGGAGATGCCCCCAAGGGTGGTGGAGAATGACCGAGCTAAGATCCTGTGGGACTTCCAGATACAGACGGACAAAATGGTGGTGGCTAACCAACCGGACATAGTGGTGGTAGACAAACAGAAGAAGACGGCCGTAGTGATCGATGTAGCGGTTCCGAATGACAGCAATATCAGGAAGAAGAAACACGAGAAGCTGGAGAAATACCAAGGGCTCAGAGAAGAGCTCGAGAGGATGTGGAGGGTGAAGGTAACGGTGGTCCCCGTGGTAATCGGAGCACTAGGTGCGGTGACTCCCAAGCTAGGCGAGTGGCTCCAGCAGATCCCGGGAATAACATTGGAGATCTCTGTCCAGAAGAGCGCAGTCCTGGGAACAGCTAAGATACTGCGCAGGACCCTCAAGCTCCCAGGCCTCTGGTAGAGGACCCGAGCTTGAAGGATAAACCGCCCGCAGGGGCGTGCTGGGTGTTTTTATAAAAAAAAAAAAAAAACATATATATATATATATATATATATATATATATATATATATATATATATATATATCATAGTTACTTTTATATATTATATACATATATATATTTTACTTCCAACAACTGCTGACATTTTGATTAAACATACCTGAATTCAAGAATGAGGTCATCCAAAAGATAAGTTTGCCTCAATTCCAGGCTGTAACCTCCAATGAAAAAAGATGTCAAACACTTAGAACGATAAAACATATAATATACAAGATTTGGTAGTAACCTAGAACACTGCACAAAGGGATGGACCGTCAACAAAAATAAGTGATTTCTGGCTGCTCTGAAGCTTTCACTGATATCACATTGGTTGTCCTTAGCAGACAGAGTTGGCAGTGTTTAGTATTGAGGTTTATATTGCCCTAAGTACAATGTTAAGGCTCCAGTCACACAGGCCTAGAGACCACTCCACCACCATCTAGCAACCACTGGAAAAAGACATACATATTGTGTGATTGGTTGGCAAGAGGCTGCTGATAATCACTGGGAAATTGATTGTTAAAACCCCAGATACACTGATATTGAGACCAGTAGGTGACGCCCTGGCAACCACTGGTTGCTAAGATAAAATATTGGCAAAAACCAGTTGGCGAAAACCTTGTGATTGTTGCTTGTGTTGTACTTTTCATGGAAAACTCCCACTTGTTTACAAGCAGTTGGCAGCTACTCTCTGAGGTGTTTTACTACCGTTCAGCTCATAATTAGATATTATTTACAGGCAGTTTGATGTCTTTTAGGCAAACTACAGGTGACCGCAGATATGTGCTAGCAACTAAACCAATCACAAGGAGGTTTTTGGTGCACCACATACTTCACAGCCAATTTCACCTAGTAACAGCCAGCAACCTCCAGTGACCGCTCGCCAACTGCTCGGGGGATACATATTTTTTTCCTTAAAGCTGGTGGTTGTATCACACCAAATATGACAGACAGCTCTCAAGCAATGTCTGCATGATGTGATGTGAGGAGGTCCTGAAGGTGATGACATTTTTCTCACCAAAGAATTTTCCCACAGTTGACATGGATTAAAAATTAAATAAAACGTATACACATCAATTTAAATATTTAAAGTTTATCCAAAAAAGCACGTTATGATTTGTTTGTTTTTGATGAAACATTATAATGTAAACTATAACTGCAAAGTTGAAGCCAAAAGCAATGAAACATGGCCTTGAACATCTCAGTGCGCTCGGGGGGTTTGTAGCTTTAATGGTTAGAAGCTAAAGGTGGCAATCACATGACAGACATTCTTGTCTTTTGAAAGGATCATTCATTTTTATATAGATTTCAATTATGAATGTATTTGTATAGTTAAATGATATTGATAAATCAAATATGAAAAAAAAACTGTAAGCCCAGTGGCAGAAATTCTGCACTCATTACAATGAAAAAACACTGAGCAGCATGATGAACATAATTTATGGATAAACCTGGCCTGACTTTCCCTTACTCTGCACACACAGTCATGGATTTTGGTGAGTCAGCTGTTCCCAGTCAGAACCAATCCGTGTCTGAGGGAGCAGTGTTCCCTGCACATGCTTCCAGGTGTGAAGCTAGATAAGGACAATGCTTCCACTTCAAAATATCTCAGCTGTCAGTTTGATTTGTGTAAAGGCAAAAAGAGAGCAGCAAGAAGCACAACTTTAATTCAGGCTCTTTAAAACAGGTCACTGTTTGAGAGCTATAATTGAAGCCCATCCTTAACTTTGAAAAGCCCTTTGGATCCTATTGTTTCTCAGTGGTTTCATTCCCAGTGTGAAAATTCTCTAAACTATTCCGCATATCGCTGATATAATCAAGCACAGAAGGGGAATTCTATGTGTCTCCATCTCTGAGCTGTGTTCATTTACATCCTATTTCACTGGCGCCTCTCACAACCCATTTATTGCAAGTTGCGATGGCTATCAGTGTTTCCTGCTTATTTTAATTTCATTAGCTGTGGAGGAACTGTGCCCCTGAAAAAGAAGTAACAAAGATTAAACCCTAAGTTGCATTAGTATAGTTAGACCAACATGTATCTTCCTCAGAAGCAAAATCTAATTTGGCAAATTGACATATGTGTGAGACAATTATTTCCCACTGTATCTCCTAAGCTCCAACGACTGTACCCCAATTAGCTCTTTTGTTCTTCTTCTGTCCTGTCTGTCACCTTTTTTTCTTTGACAGTCTTTTCCCCTATTTTTTTTCTGATAAATTAAAAATTTTCCAATTCCAGCCTCATCACATCCCCGCAAGAAAACCAAAACACGCATGACTGTGATGAGCATCTCAGCTGGTTCTGATCTTTCTTATCTATGTCCAACAGACTGGGGTGGAAAATAATGAATTTTTCTTTTGCAATTATTCTGCATCACTCATCCGTTCTGCTTTCTTTTGGGGGGCTCTTTTGTGTCCCGTGCTCTTTCTTTCATTCATCTTTACTTGTTTAAGATGAACGTGGCATTTTTTTCTTTTTCCTTGAGTGAAAAAAGCCTGCAGACGAGAAATGGCTGGAGTTTAAATGAGATTAAACACTGAAACTAATGGTAGCCTGTGTTTTCTCAAGCCAGTGAGTGGCTGTGTTCCCAGGCTAAACACCTACCAGCCTTCTTTGAGGGGTCTGCGAGAGCAAAACCTTTTGCCACATTTCCAGTAAGAGCACGTCTGATTGCCTGCTTTACTTTTCCCCGCGAGACTCTTGTTGTAATTATGCTACCAAACACAGTGTGACACAATCTCTGGCTCAGTTTTCAAAAATGCTAGTGCTGCGTTTAAAATAGCTATTAGCAGGGCAGCAGGGCTCAGATTTTGTTTTTAATCTTTTATATTTGGGATGATTTATTTTAAATTACATTTTTTTAAGTTGGTGTTGAGAATGTGTTGTTTGAAAGAAGGTTCAAGTTGGCAGGATGAATAAACTGATTGCACAGCTCTAACTATGATGATTTGTGTAATCCCTGTGAATATATAAATCCATGCTGGGTCTCCAATTGCACACTTCTATACTTACACTCCTCATTTCAAGTGCCTTAAGTGTGTGTTCTCTAACAAATATAGCTACACCCATTTTGTGTTAAGGTCACAACAGCTAAAAAGTTGAGTTTGGAACCCTGCACAGTAAAAACAATGTATCCTCCAGTTCAAGGACAGTACGTGTGTTGTTGATTTGGCATTCATGCATTTTAATCTGTCCAGGAACACCACGCCTAACAAGAACATGTGTGGCCTGATGCTCGATAAGTTGTGTTACTATCGCCATTGTGTATTATCTGGTTATAAGTAACAGCTTTATAGAAGCGCACAGCAACAATGAAGCCTATAACAGCTAAAGAGCAAGATTATTTCTAAGTCATGGTTGGAAAGGCCACACCAAATCAATGCTAATTTTGCTTGCTTCTTAATATATGAATTCTGTGTTCACTGCACATATTGTTACTTGTAAACATATTATTTTAGTAACCGTGAAAAGTTGTTATTCATCTAAAGTGCCATGCTGATCTGCTCGTCTGCTATGATTGGCCAAGAGCAGGCGTTCTCACTGAATGGGCCTTGAAAGAAAGGTCAGTTAAGTCAGGAGCGCTCTTTAGTTTTTAGTAAACAGCTTGGTTGTGTTCGCACACATGAGCACACACATGCTCACACAAAGGTCAGCTGCACCCTAGGGCTCCTCTGCCTGCAACTGTGATCAACAGGCTAAACCTTTTGACCAAACCTACGTACAGCCTTCTCTCTCCATCTTTAATCTCTCATCTCTCTCCATTTTCATATCACTCTAAATGCATCCTCTTATCCACTGTGTGTCCAACTTAACCAATTGGCAATGCATCCATTTACATTTGTTGGCCCACATTTAGCAACTGACTTTTTAGAACCTGATCAATTCAGTTGAATGTCACAGAGGCTTCCTATCAAGTAGAGTGAAGGTCAGTGTGTCTGTTCTGTCTAAATACCACAGTAACATAGTGCCAGACTGTTTACAGTGGAGAGATTCAAAGGGTGGCTGATATTTGAGCTTTTGTAAGCTGCAATGTGAATAGAATTTTTTCATGTTCTTCTTCTTCATTGAGCTGCTCACTTTAGGGGTCGCAACAGCGGATCCTCTTCCTCCAACTCACACTATCCCTAGCATCCTCTTTTGCCCCACCAACCCTCTGCATGTCCTCCTTTGCTACATCCATGAATCTTCTCTGAGGTCTTCCTCTTTTCTACCTCCTGGCAGCTCCATCCCCAACAACCTTTGCCCACTATACCCACTATCCCTCCTCTGCACATGTGCAAACCAGCTCAGCTTTGTCTCTCTAACTTTGTCTCTGAACCGCTCAACCTGAGCTGTCCCTTTGGTGTGGTCATTTCAAATCCTGTCCCTCCTGCTCACTCCCACTGCAAATCTGAGCATCTTCAACTCCGATGTAAACTTTCACTTTCACTCTTGCTGCTAAACACCACCTCTGACACTCTCCATCTACTCCACCCTGCCTGCACTCTCTTCACACCTCTCGCGTCCACTTTCACCAGCTTTATATTGTTGACCCTATTTAAACTAATCTACTTTCACAGCTTGTACTTGCATCTAAGCAGTCTCCTACCTGTTGCCTACTCTACATATAGCTCACAATCTCATATGTGAAGATGAGCCCATGGTGACTTCTGGCTGACCTCACCTGTCCATCTTCAGAGCCACATGTATGGTCAGCACCATCTTCACATACTTGTCTGCCACTCCCAACTTCTCATTTGAACCTCTCTCCCCCCCCCCCCTAAAATCTGAGCTGATTAACAAGTGAGGCAAAAGATTTTGAGTGAAAAGGCACACGTTAATAAAAGATGTTTTTTCTGCCTAAATACCTTCTTAAGTTGAATCTAAGGTGAGATGCAGTCAGAGACTGTTAACATAGAAGCTTCAGTGTCATGAACAAGTATGTACTTGTATGGACACCCACAACAGGCAGCAGTTGGGTATAAAGCAAAATACTTCCATGCTGGATAATTTAGTTCAACAAACTTGGTGAAAACATTTTAAAAAACACTTCAGGTAATCACAGTTTGGGGATTTGTCATCTCATCCAGTCATCAAGACATATACTATGTAAAAGGTGACTAATGCATTTTGAAAAGTTTTGTCAGGTGATATTTTGCTGACAGTGGGGTCAATCTGCTGATCCTCTTCTTATTCTCCCTTTTCAAAAAGTACAGAGACCTTTCAGCTGGTGGTATTCGTGGTTTCCAGTGAATGGGAGTAAGTCATCTGGCAATTAAGGATGTAAATGCTTTAATGGAGTGGACTGCTGCAGTACACTGAATAAAGCAAAAGGAAATTTTGAAACATCTTTGTGGATGCATTAATGTGCTAGGTAGTGTGATGACTGGCCTCCACAGTCTGACATTAGAAGTCTTTAAAAGGATATATTCTGACATGCATGGCACCATTTAAATAGACACTTAAAAAATCTGCCAAGTCAGACCATGAAATTCAATATTACCTTCTTTTTTTTCTTTTAAAGTAATATTAACTATAGCACCCTAAACAAGAAACAGAGCTTTCTAACGTCACAAGCCAAAGTGCACAGTATTCATTGTTTTTGCAAAATGTTCACCACACACACCAGGAACAAAGATACAGGAAATCTTTCTCACAATTTATTGTGCATATTATGAACTATTATTAAATTTACAGGGGATATTTGTACACATATGTTCGTTACATTTACATATTTTGTGGTTGATCATGGGTCTGTGTGCATGTACTTTGATGTCTTACAGTCTAAACAAGACCAGTTAAAGTCTATGACATGGCAGCTGGATCAGGAAATAGCTGACTAGACATTTCAGTTTTATACACTTTCATTTAATCCTTAACCAGTAAAATAAAATCTGTGCTGATGACAAATAGTTAAACTAAGTGTGACCCTTAGGCCATGAAAGATGATTTTATCCAATCCCAGTTTTATTTGTTTACCTCATGGAAAACCATTTACAGGCCAAAATACATTTTTCAACAGCGAGCCTGTAAAAACAGACAGAGACAAAGGCACATAACCTGATATATGAGAGGAGCAGGGTCAAATGATCAACCATGCCCAAAGTGAGTTCAAAGTATCAAATGTAGAGTGGTGGGTAGGAAAGCTAGCAGTAAGGGTGAATAATGGAGAGAGCTTTCTGTTAATTTTGTTGTCCCAGTGACTGGAAACAAAAGGAAACTGAGATGTTTCAAGCAAAGTGGGAGTGAAAGAGGGTAATGCTGCATTAGCGTAAAGCTTCTTGTGTGGCAATATAGTGGAGCTAATGCTGACTCACAAAGACTAAGGAGCTTAATTAAATATACAGGATGTACATTACTATGTTTTCAGGAGAGCCTCTATTGATCTGGGGATAGAACTAAGTGACATTATACTCAAATAGTTAAGGATCACTTTCATTTTTACAAATCTTATCAATGAATTTTGCATTAAAGAGTAAAAAATGTGTTGCTATTTCTGTGCATATTCACGTGACTTTATATTGTTTGATTAAATATCCTCTCTGGTATGACAGAAGAAAGGAACAGCCATCTGAATTCACAGACCTGTTGCAGCTTCACGTGTTTATTCTTAGATCATTTTAACTTCCTTCACTTTAAAGCCAGCCTTCCTTTAAGCCAACTTTCTTCCAATTTGCTCAAGTGGGAATTATCTAATGTCAGGAAAAAAGAAAAAGAAAGTTAAGTAACACAATTTAAGGAATGCAAGTAAAAATGCATATATGTATCACTGAAGATGCAGTGTCGAGTATTTAGGAACAATTATCAATGCAGGACAATGCATTAGCATAGCAGAAAATCCAGCTTCATATTGTGCTCTGATGAAGTGCTTTGTCCCTGAAGAAGGTCAAACTATTGTAATATTCCCACAAATACAAAAGCATTGTTTAAAAATGAAATACTCCTATGAAGAGCTATGCCTTTTGCTTGCACGTGCACAGAGCTCTTTATTTGAAACTTTCGCTATGTTTGTCATCATGTTACAAATGTGATCACCCACCAGAGAAGCTCTGATTCACACAACTGGAATAAAGCAAGACCATTAAAGATGGCAGTGACAAACGGAGGGTAAAAGGGAGTAAAAAGAGAAGAGAAAACAAAGTGTCAAACTTTTCCCATTAATGATGCAAACTGGTGTAAAACTGCTTCCGAGTGTTTGATAAATGAGGTGTCGGATTTTTAAAAGCAATATGCACCGGTGAAAAATACCAAATTTATTATGTTTGAGACAAAGCATCAAATGTAAGAAGTAATTCATTTCTCTAGAGTCGGTACTGTACGGTGTGTAAACGAGCATGTCTAAACGTGCTTCATGGCTTTACAGCATAATCAGCAATAACAATGAAAGAGAGGGAAAGGAAGACTGAGTGAGCAGAGGAAAAATGAGAGGGTAAAAATGGAACGGGCATGATGCAACAAGTTTATGTCCTTATTCACTCGCACGCCGTGTCTCGTTCTCACACACACTTGCCTTTAGCTGTGCAAGAAAATTAATGCAATTAAGTACTTTTTATCATGTTTCAAAATGGGATTAACCAAATTCCAATTCCCTCTTGATTCGATCATCATATCCATGGTTTACCACGAATCAGCTTGCCAATGTCTCACAAATAATGAGGTACATTATGTGTTATATGAAAAGGTTTTAGAAGGAGTTGCAGTTACGGGCCATCCCTGTTAGACTGTGAGTTATCAGTATTCAGCACCAGGAGAGGTAGGGAGATGGATGAATCCCAGGAGGGAAGAGGGCTTAAAAGGCAGGTGAAGGGATGACACATAGAGAGGAGAGAGATGTGACAACGGGAAACATTAGTACAGAGAAAGGGACCAAAGGGTGAATGAATAAAAGTGAAGAGGAGGACGACAAGAGGGAGACAGTCCGAATACAAAGCACCAAACAGAGAGGGAAACTGGTAGTTATGAAAGGAGAAAGGAAGCAACAGTGTGTTACATCTGGAGAGGAGGGAGCGCCAAGAAGTGAAACAATTCATCCTTTCTTATTATTGAAGGCAATGAAAGAACAGGAAGGCAGCAATGCACCATGGGAGTTCTGAGGCATATAATTGGAGATGAAGAGAAGCGGGCCAAGAGGCAGGTTCAAATTGAGTAGCCCCCCAAAAAATAATTACAGACTGAGAATGAATAACTTTTCTAAAAGTATCTAGCTTTTGGAGTGTGAAACGGTAACTGTGAAGTTTGGCTTCAAAGGTTAGAAAAACTATTTTAATATGCCAATAAAAGCACAAACAGCTGAAGGTCTAACCTTTTAAACCAGTGTTTCCCAACCTTCTGGAGCCACGGCACATATTTCACATTAGAAAAATCAAACGGCACACATCCAAAAAAAAAGTCACAAAAAGCATATTGATAATTTTTCCCCGTGCACCAGGTATAGAGGAATTGTCCCTTACCCCACAAGGGACATTGGAGGAAAAAAAACATGAAGATGAACTTTTGCGAAATCCCAAATTACCTTTGCGAGATCTCGCAAAATAGGCAGCATCATTTGGAGGCCGACAGCTCAAAGCTGACCAGGAGGTCGTGGTAGGATGTGCCGGGAATGCCAGCTCTAGTGTGCCTCAACCTCCCAGTCACCTGGTGGGTAACAGAAGTCTCCAAAAACCTCGGAGCACTTTTGCAAATATGTGATGTCTTGATAAACCAAGCAAATATTTGGACTTTACACAGCTACATTCTCGCCTGAAAATATCTGAAAAGTTTATTTTGTGACTCAGAAAGAGTAATATTAACACTAAGTAGCTGCCGCCATTGTTGGAAAGTGGAATTGGCTGGGCCGCGCTATGAATTCTGGGATAGAATGGGCCACGACTCCCGACTCATCCATCAAATTCGGGGAAATGAAGGACGCATTCGAAGCAGCCTTCGTCGCCTGGCTGTGACGTAATCGGCCTTCAAATGCGGCCTCCAAAGGATGCGGCCTAACTGTGAGATCTCGCAAAAGTTAATTTTCATTTATTTTTCTCGAATGTCCCGTGCGGGGATCTGTAGAATTGGCTGGGTTTGTCCCCAGTATATCGTTTTTGCTTTCTTCTGACTACTAATCATGCTAGGGCCTTCATCTGGGTCCTCTCGCAGCACGATTGTTATGTAATTTCTTCTTCATCTTCTTCTGTTTTCCTGGCAGTTGGCAACACATTTAATTAGAGCAGGTAGTTGTACTGCCCTCTAGTGGAAGATAATTTAATTGTTCTGCCGTTACTCACGCCGATCTCTTCAGTACTAATCATGTGGAACCAGATAAACTTCCACGGCACACCTGATCATGTCTCACGGCACACCACTGCGGCAGGTGTTTGGGAAACACTGCTTTAAACATGCAGTGCTGTGAAGTATTTGGCCCCTTGACAACTTTTACATATGTGACCCATTTAAATGTTTCAAATTGTCAAACAAATTTTAATTTTATATAAAAAAAATTAATTGCTTAATCACAAAGTGCAGTTTTTCAATAAACATTTCACTTATTTAGGGGAAAAAGTCTCCAAACTACCGGCCCAGTGGGGAAAATAAAACTGCCATATACGTGATTAGTAGCAGTGCCACCCAGAGGAGGAGCCAGACATTTGAAACACCCGGGGCTTAGCCCTAAAGGGTAGTATGCATGTGGGATTTTTTTTTTTTTTTTGAGGGGGGGGGGGGGGTGTAGAAATGACTGAAAGATTAATAGGCTCTGTTTTGAGTTTTGTTCAAAAAAGAATGACTTCATATAGGGAAATATATATATCACACATGCAGGACACCTTAAACTAGTTTTTTAATTGAGCAGCAAGACAGAACGAAGTCGGGGCTGTATCAAGACACGAGGACTAAACCCCAATTCAACCAGACCCAGAACTGATCCAGAATTAAAACAGGACTACAACAGTTCAAAAGCAGGATTACTGAGGACTTAACCAAGACATAACCACAATCAGAACTAGATGATAGTAGCACTAAAAATCATCATAGACCTGCACTACACTTATTTATTTAATTCTACCAAAGTACAATATTTAGATTGAGAAAAGTTTATATAATTATTTAGCCTTGTTGTGCAAACAAGCCTGCAGAACTTAATAAATATAGAATTTGAAAAATAGCAAACCTAAAAAGAAACACTAGGTACGAGATACATGAGTACCTATGATACAGTGATACTTTTAGTAAGCAACCATTTGACTAACATGTGTGTCTCACCTGCTCTTGTTCATCTCTGTTCTGTCCTCATTCTCCATCTCAATCTCTGCTCCTCTCTCTCCCTCTTTGTGCTGACAATCATCAAATATACAGTTGAAACCAGATATTTACTCTTCAGATAAAAACACTTTTTTAATTGTAACATCAAATCAGACTAAATGTTTATTTTTTTAGATTGATAAATATAAAAAACATATTTGTTAACTTTAAGAGTAAAGAGAGAAACTATCTGTATTTCTTAATTGCAAATGGCACCAAATTGTATTCAAATTGAGCCACACTTATGGAGGTCCACAGTTCTTTTCCTGGTGTTTTGGTTGACATCTCTTGATGTTCCCATGTCACAGAAACAGGCTCTGTGTTTTGCCTTATATGCATCCACAGCTGTGCCACCAATTTACTCACATGGACTCTACTAACCTATCAGAAGCTTCTTCAGCTCAGAATGGAATCGTCTGGAGTTTTCTTATTAATTAACAATAAACTTAGTGTACATGTACTCCTAAATTTAATGAAAGTGATAAAAAATAGACAGCTCTGTCTCTCTTTATTCTGACATTTAACTAATTCAAAAGATATTTCAATATTTATCTAAAACAAAAGTTTACTCTAAATTGATGTTGTGCAGTAAAAATGTTTTATGTTTTCTCCCTAAAGTGTATGTAAATATCTGGTTACAAATGTGAATATCCTGCTGTGTACTGAAATCCCTCTTGTTTTGCATAGAAATATACTGAACAACATACAAAGCATAATATATAAAATAACATTTACCTGAGTTTTTTCTTTGAAAGAACCCTCTAATGTCCATTCTTATATTTCAGTACATAACTGAAACCGATTTAGTCGGGGAGGGTAAGAACTGAAAATATGAAATAAACACACGTAAGCTAAGACTCTCTAAAAAAATAGCATTTGTTCGGCTTTTCATTTCGCCATTTGTTGATTCACTTGAAGAGCAAGTAAAATAATATTGGTCAAGTGATCAGTTTCATATCAATCTTTCGTGATGCACCGTCATATTTACATTATTTGTACGGTACGAATGATTTGCTTTGGTACCTGCTCAAACTTAAGCTCTCCTTAGTATGGCTGGCTCCGTCTCTCCAACAGCGCACTCACGGGCAGCAGCTGCCCCCGCCCCCTCGCTCAGTCGCTTAGTGCCTGAGCTCGGATCATACCAATATCAGGGGGGGATTCACGCACAGTCGTAAATTCCCACAGTGTGCACTATGTGCTTCGAATATTGTGTGTACTTTTTGTTTTATACAGTTGTCAGCCAGGCATCTAACTATGAAAAAATTACACTCCAAAATACCCCGGGCTTCTGACAAAACAACCCGGGCTTAAGCCCCGTAAGCCACCCCCACGCTCCGCCCCTGGTGCCACCCTTGGCAGCAAGAACTGAACTAACAACTGAGTGTTTGCAATAACTGGCACTGAATCTTGCATATCACTGCGGAGGAATTTTGTCCCACTCTTCTTTGCAGAATTGCTTTAATTAGCTAGATCTGAGGGGTTTTTTAGTATGTTTGCAATCATGGCTAAGCATCTCAATAAGATTTACTTTCACTTTGCTTGGTTTTTTTCTTTGTTTTGTTTTGTTTTTTAGCCATTCAGAGGTAGACTTGCATAACCCAAGTATGCTTGGGCTTTGGGGCATGAAGTGATGACCAGACATTCTCCTTTTTCTGGTAGAGAGCAGAATAAATTTCCCACGTGTGGGACTAATAAAGGTTATCTTATCTTATCTTATCTTAATTCATTCATTTGGCAAATGTGGGATGATCCTTTGTCTTCTTTTTGGTCTGCAGTGGTTTTCTGGGCTGTAAGGACAGCAGTGGAGCTCTCCTAGATGCCATTTTTCTCATTGTTAATTCATGAATCTTAACTGAAGCAAGTGAGATCTACAGTTCTTTAGATGATGTTCTGGATTCTTTAGTGACATTAATGAGTTAATAAGCTCTTAAAGTACTTATGATGGCCCAGCCACTCCCAAGAAGGTTCAGTATTGTTGCAAGTTTTCTTAATTTGCTGTCTCAGACACTTAGAAACAGCTTTGTAATCCTTTCCAGACAGACAGATGTCAGTGACTTTTTTTTCTCAGCTGTTTGTTTAGATTGTGGCATGATGTGTTGCTTCTTGAGCTCTTTTAGCCTACTTCTTTTTGTCAGACAAGTTTTATTTATATGGTTTTGTTTCTATTCAGCAGGTCTGTCTGTAATCAGGTGTGGGTGTGGCTACTGACATTGAACTCAGCTTCCCAAACAATGGAAGCTGAGTTCCATTGTTTCACAGTAATTCATGATTTAATAAGCATTCCTTTCTTACATAGGGACAGATATGTTTAGATAACTTTTTTAAATAAATAAAATCATTATTTAAGAACTGCAGTTTGATTTACTTGGGTTATCTTTGTCTAATATTTAAATTTATTTGATGATCTCTTTAAAGTGCAAAAAGAAGAAGAAGAAATTAGGAAGGGCAAATATTTTTTCACAGCTTTGCAGCTGTATGAGATGATGATGTCGGAGACTTCAAGGCATTAGAGTTGGTGGACATTAGGGATGTTAAAGAAAGCAATTTTTAAAATCATGTACAAGGACATGAGTGGTCCTGAAAACTGTGATTTAATGGCTTTAAGTAGCAGATACTATAGATGTTAATTTGTCTCAATATGGAAAGCAAATCTGTGCTCCAGTGGTACTGAAGTTTCCTGAACAGCAGCTTACTTACAGATGAAGTTATGATTTTAAACTTGCTCTCCAGTCAGTCATTCTGTGATGCCCTTATTCATTTACTGCAACTATTGCTTTCCCCTTCCCTCACATTCTCCAGTCTTTTTTCCTTCCAGCGTATCTCACAAATTAAACCAAAGGAAAGTTATGCTACATTTTTCACTTCACATTAGATAGCCGTATGGTCTGGTGAGCACCATTTTTCCGTGCCTAATAAGGTAACAGAAAGGATTATGAGAGCGTGTCGGTCCAACTTCAAAATACGCCTTCATTTCATCCACTGGAACCTGGTGATTTTTTGCTAATTATTAACCCTCTGATGCATGAATTATGAAAGCCTTGGTCAAGATTTTTTTCTTAAGTGCTTTTATTCTTCTCAGGACATGAAAAAAAATGTTCAACTCTTTTTTCCCCAAAAATATGTTTTTTTATAAAGTTATAAACTTGTCCACTCCAGTGGACTACATGCGCCTGAGCACTTAGCATGAAATACTGTGAATTTACTATAAAAATTAATTACCTTGTGTTCTATTGTAAATATACAAACACTTGTTTGCTTGTATCCTTTGAAAAACATCTCAGCAATTTTTTTGGAACTTTCAACTCATAAGGCCCCAATGTTTAGACGTAAATAACAAAACCAATCAACAGTCCTAGCTGTGAATCCTACACCTGAATATGGCAAACTATCTCCAACAAGAGCAACATTTTTGAGTCTACACAGTTCTATAACGATGCAGGACAGTATTACCAAGCCCTTAGTAGCATGCTGGAAGAAAACACAAACTGACATCTTAGTCTCTGCATCTCCAAACACTTCTGTGTTCATCACACCTAGGCTGTCCGTAGTTCCTATGTCTCTGTTCTGCTCTGGCAGCCACTCTCATCATCACTGGACTTATCACTGAACTCATCATCACTGCACTCATCAATGAAATCATCATCACTGGAGCTGGATGGAATTTCCTGGACTATTCTGTACGCTGCCTTATTCTTTGCTGCATTTGAAGTCTACAAAATATGATAAAATAATTATTATAGTAACTCAAACTACAGCTGATCTGCACAGAAATATACATTTTAAATGAGTAGCTTATAAATGTAACAATTATATGCTTACTTATAACCAAAACAGTCCCAAAAAACAGTGAGACAATTTATGACTTATGTTAAAAAAAATATAGTGGGTAATGCATGATGTCCACTACAGTGGACACATGGTTAATTGTAGTTTTCTACATATTAGACATAACAATTTCTTATTCCAAACAGATAATATCCTTCCCTAGATGTTACTGCATATCATCATATTTTTTTTACCTGTTGGGCTCTTTTAGCATAGAAGGATTGACAGGATATGCCAGCAGTGGTCGGCAGGGGTGACAGTTTGTCTGCCATCTTTGATTCAGAGGAAATTTACTTGCAGTTGCACTAACTGAACACTGAATTGACCTCAATGGAGCATGGCAGCAGAGAGCACTCTAGAGGCTAATATGCAGTTCCACCATAGAAACCAATGCATTAAAGAGATATGTACGTTTTAGTAGCTGTCCACTCCAGTGACCACTATGCATCAGAGGGTTAATAATAGATCTGCAGATATACAGATTATTTGATTTCACAATCATACAATCCAACAGTGACCCAGATAAAAACTGTGGCCTGAGCAGCTGTGGGTTTGGGGGAGGGTTCAGGGGATGCTTGTTTTTTTGGTGTCTCTGACTGTCATTCTGGTTTTAAAAATTATTCACAACCAGGTTCATAAGAAGCTGCGTGCCTTATGTTTGGCTGTCTACGTGAATACAGTCAGGCCAAGGTCACATCAAGGAACACAGTGGTGGGATGGGCTGGGGAACAGGAAATAGCAGAGAGATTATACACACAGCAAAGCACTATTTTTCTCCTCCCTGGTGGGTTTTTAAAAATACTAACATAATGTACAAAGATTGTGTTTAATGTGCCTTTTGATGTACTCTACTGTGTGAGTTCAAGGGACGAAAAAAAATAGAAACAAATGTAGGAAACCAGAGGAAATGAAACATGTTCTGTGATAGCTGTCTTTTATATACATGGCAATAAATGCTTCCTGTTTCCTGTTGGTGCCAAATAATTAAAGCTAAAACAGGAACAAAAACAAACGAGGAGGAGGTGCATGAGTCCCAAAATCTGATGTGGCATGACACGCTAGAAAAGAGTTAACTGATAAAATTCACTTTTTTCTTTCTTCATTTTCAAAGTGTTACATGAGAAAGTAAAGACCGCTCTCCCATCTGGCCGTTAATCATATGATTATGCAGACTGATCTCATTTATGTTTTTTCATTGACGATGAAAAAACTAGTCACTACTAATGACTTGTTTACAGTAGACGCAATGGAATGTGCAGTAACAGAAGGCTGCTAGGTTGTTTGTTCACTTGTTTGCGAGTAAGAAATGAGCTTAGATTTCAGTTATTGGAGATAAAGTATCGGAATTTCAGGAGCGGGACCACACATCCAAACACGCTCCTTCCGGTTCTCATCTATATATGTCCCCCCAGCTCTACAAGCTGTTCATTCTCGTTGATGTGCCCCACCCACCTTTCCCTTTCAATTCTTTAACTCCTTCACTTCTGTTTAGTACATGAGCGGTTTGGGGACCCTTCAAGGCTTTCCCCAAACCGCAGCTCAACTCATGTCCAAGCCATTCACCTTTACCTACTAAAACGCTGTCAAACCTAAAATGAGGGTGGATGGGTCCAGCCAGTGAATATAGACCTAGACCTCCTTGGCAACCACGGGTCACAAGGGGAAAATGGACACTTTAAGACCAGCTTGTGAGTAGTTGCTGGAAGTTGCTGTGAAATTGGAGTTTCTTTGTGATTCTGTGAATTGACTGCAAATACGGTGCTGTACCGCAACCCCCCCTTTGTGATTGACTTGAATGCTACCAGACTGCTACGATTGTCCCTAGTATACTTGCAGGACACCAAAACATGTGCCAACTACTGACTGAGCAATAGTGAAACTGTGAAAAGTATAACACAAATTGAAAATGCCTTCAAAATCTAAGTTGCACATTTTGAAACATGTGGATTGCAGCATGTTTCCTTTTTGAATCTCACTTTTTCCAATTTCACTTCTGCTTATAGTGAGCGTTTGCAGACAAGTCAACTATAGGCAAGTGCAGCAATACGCTAGCAACCAAAGTAATCACAAAGAGGTTTTTTGCCAAGGCACCCTTTTTGCGACTGATTTCACCTAGCGACAGCCAGCAACCAGTCAGGGAATACAGATTTTTCCCAAGTGACCTGTGGTTGCCAGGGGTCTCTATGCCTTTTTGACCAAGGCTTTAGGGAAACAGCTTGTCTTGCTCTGCTCAAAGGTAGGTAATGCACTGCCTAGAATTCAGAGTAGTAGTGCACTCAATTCCTAAAATGTAAAAAGACATATAGGTTTTAAGGATTTGGGGGGGGAAAAAAAAGATAGTCACATTTCTGCACTAAGCCATGCTCAGCATATGATGGCTTATGTCACCATTAGAGCACTGGACCACTCTAGTTTCATTTGTACATTCCCAGAATCAGAGTCAATCAATCTTTTCTTTCCACTCACAGCAAGAAAGTATATACTTGTACAACGTCAAACTCTGGTTTTTAGAAGACCTGTATGTAGCCCAGTGAGTAATGAAAAAGCATTTTATTGGATATTTTTGGGATTCAGAAAAGTGTCAGCTGCAGAACCAGAAGTAGATAAATGAAGCTGAACCTGATGAAACACAGTGAGCATTCTAATGCATGCATATATCTGCCATATCATGTGCCTTACAATAAACTGCCTTTGTGACTCTTCCTAAATCAGAGTGAATTAATTAAACCACCTGTGATTTAGCTGCCAAGTGTCGCTGTGCTGATAGCCTCAGTGAACAGGCTGCTTTATGAGCTCAACAAGAACCACACAGATGGACTACAGAAGAAAGAGTGAGGGGTAAAAGAAAAGAATAAGCTGTTGAGGAAACCCATTAATCAGAGTAATGGTTTAAGGGTAATACACACACACACACACAAAACATGAGCAGCATACTGATTTCCGCTCTGTCTTTACATTCAAGGCCTGTGAAAGGGCGATCCCGACCATCCTTTTCCCATTTCTGCCCTCGCAGACTGCATGCAGGGTGACACTGTGAAAGAGTTGACTTGAATCCATTCTGGCCTCTCACTCATGACTCCTCATTTCATCCTCTAGCAGTCCACAGTCCTGTCATAAAGCTGAAGTTTGGCCGACATAGCAGCTGTTGTAACAGATTTTTGTTTTCTCTCATTCTTCCTGTGGGCTCTGGTATCACTGTGAGATTTTTCTTTTGGGGTTAGGATTAGGGTTTGTCTGTCTCAGTGCAGCTCTTACTCTCCATCAGGTCCTCCCAAGTGCAGTTTCACATTTCCCCAAATAGCAGTGCAGCTCTACAAGGAGAAACGTCCGGCTAATTAACTCACAATAAGGGATATCATACAGTGTGCCAATACTACAGCATGCCTCTTGTGACCTTCAGTCTCTCTCATTTATTCCCGTCTTTGTGCGCTACACGTAATGCCGAGGGACATCCTGTCACCAAGTGAATAGTGGCTGTTCATCTCTGGGTACAGCTGTGCCCTCACTACCCTCTTTGTGTGACCCATATTCTGTCAACAAAAAGCTCTGCCTGTTGTTATGTACCCCCTTCTTCTTACATTATCTAACAGCTAAAATATTCAGTCAACTACATTCTATTCGGTATCGGCTAAAGGACACACTATATACGTAAAAGTTGATTTGATTGTTTTTTGTCTCATTGTATTGCCATATAAATTATGAAATGGGACAGATGTGCCCACTTTCTTGCTTTGATTTTAGAAATTAAGATAAAAAAAAAAAATGAAATGAGAAGGTGTCCAAACTTTTGACTCCTGACCTGGGAAATGCAGGGGTTGGATGCAAAATGTGTTGCACATCGTCTCTTTATAACTAGCTCCAGCCAGCTGTCATCTGTCTGTTACTGTCCCCGGCATAGATGGCTGTTGAGAAGTCCAGGGGACTTCCATCCATCGGTGGTACGCTCAACACACTGGTGCAAGATACAGTAGGTTACAGGCTTACCAACAACTTGTGATTTGTGGCTAAGCTGGTAAAGCATAATCCCAATAGAAGTTTGTCTTGTGTTACACCCCGGCCTAGGCAACCGGGGTGCAACGTAGAAAAACAAAGATAAGGAAAATAAAACCACGAAGGCTCTCCACCAAAATCCCAAAACGAAAATATCCCATGACGAAAGTATTAACAAACCCATTCACAACTATTTACAACAGACTATTTATTTACAACAAAACACCAAACTATTTACAACACGGGGGAGATCGCGACCATGACACACTGAAACACAAGGCTTAAATACATAGAAGGGGCAATCAGGGAATGGACCACAGGAGGGAAACACAGCTGGGGCAAATTAGAACTGACGAGACAGGGAAAATGTAAACTGAACACACTAAGATAACACAGACTTTCAAAGTAAAACAGGAAACACATAAGGCACGCCAAAAGCAACACACCGACAACACCAAAACGTAACAGTTCCCCCCACCCAAAAATCAAACATGTAACCCCAAATGAAAAGTTTGATTCAGACAAACGAAGGCTGAAGTGAAGGCAGACGAAGCTGATGGAGGCTGGAGCGGTCCCACTGACCCTCCAGCAGACGACGAAGGCTGGAGCGGTCCCTCGGACCCTCCAGCGAAGGCGGATGAAGGCTGGAGCGGTCCCACGGACCCTCCAGCGACGACAAAGGCTGGGGCGGTCCCACGGACCCTCCCCCCAGCGAAGGCGGATGAAGGCAGACGAAGCTGATGGAGGCTGGAGCGGTCCCACGGACCCTCCAGCAGACGACGAAGGCTGGTGCGGTCCCCCGGACCCTCCAGCAGAGGCGGATGAAGGCTGGAGCGGTCCCTCGGACGCTCCAGCGAAGGCGGATGACCAGCTCACTAGCTGCACACATGGACACGCAGCCCACCAGCTGCACACACGGACACGCAGCCCACCAGCTGCACACACGGACACGCAGCCCACCAGCTGCACACACGGACACGCAGCCCACCAGCTGCAGAAGGCTGGAGCGGTCCCTCGGATCCTCCAGCGAAGGCGGATGAAGGCTGGAGCGGTCCCTCGGATCCTCCAGCGAAGACAGACGAGCAGCTCACTAGCTGCACACATAGACACGCAGCCCACCAGCTGCAGAAGGCTGGAGCGGTCCCTCGGATCCTCCAGCGAAGGCGGATGAAGGCTGGAGCGGTCCCCGGGCCCTCCAGCGATCCCGGACGAGCCCCCATATGTTACACCCCGGCCTAGGCAACCGGGGTGCAACGTAGAAAAACAAAGATAAGGAAAATAAAACCACGAAGGCTCTCCACCAAAATCCCAAAACGAAAATATCCCATGACGAAAGTATTAACAAACCCATTCACAACTATTTACAACAGACTATTTATTTACAACAAAACACCAAACTATTTACAACACGGGGGAGATCGCGACCATGACACACTGAAACACAAGGCTTAAATACATAGAAGGGGCAATCAGGGAATGGACCACAGGAGGGAAACACAGCTGGGGCAAATTAGAACTGACGAGACAGGGAAAATGTAAACTGAACACACTAAGATAACACAGACTTTCAAAGTAAAACAGGAAACACATAAGGCACGCCAAAAGCAACACACCGACAACACCAAAACGTAACACTTGCTTGGAGAGTTGAGTTCCAGTTGGTGGTGTTGTATGGCAGACTGGTGTCCAGCAGGGGTGGGGAAGTCCATGTGTGTGCTGCACCTTGAGGGGCCCATATGTAGCCATGTGAATCCTCTGCAGGACAACTACTTATGAAGAGACTAGTATGTTGGCAGGGAAGGCTTTCTTAAAAGTTGCTAACCTTTTCACTGCACAAATGTAGCAAGCAAGCAAGACTCAAACCTTGTTAGTACCAACACCAGGATAGTGTTACCGAGGGAACAACATCCCATCATACTCCCTAAAAGGTTCCTATAATATTTGATTTGAGATATTTGCAGGTAATTTTTGGTCAATTTATGGGACAGAATAGATTATTTACTTAAAAGGTTACAAGACCTATGGTCCCCTCTTATAGCCTGAGTGCTACTGGCCAATCACATTTAAACTGGCTTTGATTTGTTGCTGTTAAACAGTCCACATGGAGACGAAAGAACAGATTGCGTCTGGTGAAATTCAATCTGAGAAAGATTTTGTTTTTTATGACGTCTATTTGCAAAAAGTAACTCGCACTCCAAACATTAAGTCTTGGCCTGGAAATGGTTTATTGTATTTACTAGGACATGATCCATAAACATTTTTTGGAAACAACATTTAATAGTTTATAATATCAAAAGACACCATAGCTTTACTGCAGATTAAACTAATGCAAAATCATGTAGTTGTCAAGACGTTGCTTTGAAATCAACACATAAGTGAGAAGTTTGATCTCACTCTAATTTACAGCTTAAAATGTTCAAGGTTTTTAGCCAGGCCTAAATTGCAGCTATGCTTTCAGCATCTTTGGACAGGCTTCGGTTACACGATATCAAAACACAACCAAACACATGCGTGTTACTGGCAGAGCAACAGAGAGCTGCAGAGATTCTGCAATGGACTTGAGCTGGTCGGATCGATACCTCCCTTCTTGCTGGAGGAGATGCGATTAGCTTAACATGCGGCAACTCTTCCACACTCTCTCTGTTCCACCAACACAAGAAAATATTCACAGACACTTACTGTAAGCAGACACAGCACATTTCTGTAAACAAACACCTGGTTGCTGACAGACACACACACACAACATCCCACTTACACCCTAGAGAAGATCAGGCATTTGAGCTGTGCTCCACGTAGCAGTCAGTGAAAGTCGTAGTGACTCAGCAGTCAGACAGCAGTGAGGGAGAGACAGCGACATCACTCAAGTGACGGTGGGGACATCGGACAACAGAGCAAAGTAATAAAACCATTCCGTTAAAGTAAAGGTGACAGTGATAATCTATGCTGTCTGTCTTTGTGATCATTGTCTATCAGCCTTGGAATTACCTGCCACAAATCCCTTTATGATGCCTGTTTTCTAAGATTTATTATTTACCTCTGGACCTAAATGAAAAACACGTGCGCTCCCTTTAATGTCATTGTGCATTTTGTTTTTCCTCTCTTCCTTTATTTAGCTCTCTTCCCCTTTCTCGATCTCCTATTCCTTTCACGATTGCCTTCATAATGAGGTCAGAGCATTAGTCCATTACTGGGTCACTTTTAACTGCTTTTCTAACCCCTTACTAGAGCAAACACACTGCTCTTTACACTGTATCTATAATTTAAAAATAGGAGGACTCTTTTTTTTTCATTACACTTCTCAACATTTTTCTCCCCTGAGAGGAAAGTCATTAAATGACATTTATTGTGTTTTAATGCACACTTATGGCTGAGTGCTCAGAGTGCAACTCATCTGCTTTTTGTCCACATGGCAACTTGTCTGGAGGTTTCAGTCTTGTATTCACACACACACACACACACACACACACACACACACACACACACACACACACACACACACACACACACACACACACACACATTCAGCTTTATATATTGTTTTAAATGGAACCTAATTGAAAAAAACGACGACATGTTGAGGGGGTAGTAGTAAGTGAGATTCACGATGTGTTGAGGACATGAGGTCATATATCATACTTTGTGCAGCAGGCGACAGAAGTTGCCATTATTGGATCAGCACTGCTTCATTAAACCTTCACACGCCGTTGGACAGAGAGATGAAGGGAGGGGGAAGGAGAGCGAGAGAGACTTGAGAAGGAAAAGTGAGGACAAGGCAATAGAAGGCGGCTTATCACTGAGTGAAGGAAGGGAGAGAGGTAAAATAGTTTTATTAAAAGACAGAAGGGGGGCTAACGTGGAAAAGAAACAATGTAAAGAAACCTCAACCATCCAAAATGCTCTCTAATGATTTTCTTGTTTGTTTCAAGCAGATAATCTGCCTTTGCCTGACAGTTTCCTTTCAGTGCTGTCAACATTTCCCCAGAAATTGATGCGTTAGCTCAGCAGCCCACCAGATCTTACAAGTTCCACAGGTTGATTTCCCAACATTTTTCTATCAGTCTAATCACAATGTAATTTCCCTGACATCTCTCATTGTCATTCTGTTTGATTTAGTCAAGATTCAGAGCAAATGGCATCAACAGAAAGTTATGGAACCTAAAAACTGTCACAACTTTCAAAAGTGCACATTGAACTGAGCAGCACTTTTTTGGGGATGAATGGAGATCCGTTTGGATGCCATAAAAATAATTATCTAAAAGATAAGATTGAAAATTAGTATGACCACCTTGCGGTCTGACCAAGAGTTGCAAGTAACTGAAAAGAAACTAGCAAGGAACAACCATTCAACTAAGAGAACCATCCTTTATGATGTCTACATTACCTTATCTTTTAGTTGTGGGCATATCAAATATTTATATAGGTTATTAATAATAGCTCAGGCTTTGTTGAATAGAAAAAAGATTTGACATCTAAAATAGATTAGGCACTCCTTTACTTGATATAGGTATGGCCAAAGGAAGGGACAGCGTCAGAAGCAATCATTGCAGTCTATATATAGACTTGTTACTAATTTAAAGAACTGTTCAGAAGCCTTAATTCACAAAGACAGGGTGCCATCTGGTGGGTGTTATTTGAATCGTACTTTTGAATCAACATAATGGTCCAGCATACGTGTTGGGTCTCTGAAAGAAAAAAACTCGACACCAAAAAGCTGAAAACTGAAGTTATACATTTTTATGAGTGTGTAATTAAAAAAAAAAAAAAAGAGGAAGAAGACGGCTGAGTGTGAACATGCACGTGGTCTGTCCTGTGGCTCCTGAGCACTGGAAATACAACTTGCTGACAGCAAAGATGGTGTAATCCCGCGGCAACTTGAGCTTTACTGTCTCATCAACATCTTCTGTTTTGGCTGATTAAAGATCCTTTCGGATTATATGGGATAAGGAAACATTACCAGTGTTAGAGAACTCTGGGGTCATTTTAAGGACTAAAATGCCGACATAAAACTTTACAAAATCTTCCTTTAATTAAAGTATTGTGCCAACAAATCACACAATTCCTCATTCTAATTAGATAGCTTGCTTTTTAAAAGACTGCAGCCAAGTCACGTTTAGATTCTATCAGTTATTGCATCTCTATCTCAATTAAAATCTTTCCTCGTAATTGGAAATTTCGGCAGGCAGGACAAACTGATCCATCATATATAGAGAGAGATAAAACAAGATTTTAATCAATGCTACAGTATAAATGTAGCGAATTGCTGGCTGGATGGGGGGGGGGGGGGGGGGGGGGGGGGGGTACATAAAAATTACACATATTTTATTTGAAGACAAAAATCTTTAACTGTACACGATAAAGACCTATCATGTTTGTAATGTGAGTTTAGAATACTGCATTAAATTCCTACTGTTTTTGTGTGGTGGCTGCCATGTATCTTTACATCATCCTTTGTGTGGTTGTAGTCAGCTATGACTGCTGAAACAGAAGCGCTTAAATTAACTAAAAGGTGAAGCCTGCAGCTCATTAGCGTTAGCTTGGCAGAGAGAGTGGAAACAGCTAGGCTTTGTCTTTTAAAGAAAAACAGGTCGCAGGCAGAAATTTTATTTGTCTGCAATGAAAGAGAATTTCAAGGCATTTTATTTTCAATTACAATGTAAATGAAAATAAAATGCTACAGCCTCATAAAGGGAGAATAAGAGGGTAACAAGTTAGGTTTCCACGGGAAACAACGACATAATTATATTGTAAGTAAATTTAAGTACTGTGTAAGCAATTTTAAGTAGTGTGCAATTTTATGGTAATTTTGCAGTAAAACAATATTTACACATTTCAGATACCAAATTTACTGTATTGTACTTGTTTACCTTTTAATACTGCTCTTTTATTATCTGGATACGAACAGAATGTGTTGGCCTACCTGTCAGGCAGGTTGGCAGATTACAGATGCCTCAAACACAACACACTCACGCTCCTCTCTCGAATCAGGCAAGGTTTTAATGCTGCCACTTTTAACCACGACTTCTAAGAGAGGGTGCCATTGAGCCAAAATATGTCGCAAATACATCGCTGTTATTATGGGAATCACAGTGGAATTAGATGCAACAGTAACACTGTTGCAAAGGTAACTTACAAGAGAAAAAATGTGGAGCCAATTGAGTTTTTCTTTCACAATCACTGTTGAAAAATACAGTTCAAAAGCAGAGTACAGGAAAGCAGTGTCCCCTTTCCTGAAAAAAACCCTGTTAGGCAAGGTTATGTAAAATGGGTAAAAATATCTTTTGTTTTGCTGCAAAATCACCCCAAAACTATTCAGTGCTTCAGATTATAACAAACTACTTAAATTTACTTAGAGTATTATTATTTGCTTCCCATGGAAAAAAAGACTTGTCGTGCTCTAATTCTAGTGTAACAACATTTATGCATTTGTGGGTAAATATAAATAATTTCAAATAAAATTAAGTATTATGAAGTGTTACTGTGAAACATGTAAAGGTCACTTGTTTAACACTGAATATTCTGCTTAACACAGCATGTCAAACATCTGGCTTGGGGGCCACAATCACCCCACCAAAAACTCAAATCGGGCCCACTGGAAGGCTTTGGAAAATATGAACAAAGACAAACATTTTAGACTTTTAGCTGTATTTTTGTAAGTTTTGTAGTTTTTAAAATGATAAAAACTCCTGGGATCAATCATAATACGCCAGACTATTGAAGTCATTTGATGTCAATAGATCAACATTTAAATAACATGTTTTTTTATAGTTAGTTTCAACAAAAAAGAAAGAAAAAAATTAAAGTGAAAATTATTACTACTCACAATTCAGTCCCAAAGAGTCATTCTGACAGATTTCTTTATCGTTTACTGTAGAAAAACAGAGACATGTTGTTGAAATAGTGCTTATTTTTTCTTGAAGATATAACTGAGGGTTTCAGTGTGCGGTTAAACTTCTTAACAATGACAGAAAGGGAGGTTTCACTGGTGTGGCTCACAAAGGTCAAAGTGGCCTGTACGTGGCCAACAATGTAAAATAAGTTCGACATCCCTGGTTTAATACAAAAACAAAGATGAATATGTTGCGTTAAGCTTCATTTAACGCTTGTGCTACACACAGCCAGGACAGCCGCTCGCTGCTTGTTGTGCACAGAAACGAGCTCTAGCATTGTAATTTGTGTTCCCTTAAATTACCCAGAACATCCCAACCTTGAGCTCAAATGAAACGAGACATTTTAAACAAATTCTCCTTTACTTGAGTTCATTTGTAAATTTTTATTACATTTTTTTTATTCATAACAGCAAGAATCAAATATAGCAATGCAGGCCCCGTGAATAAAATGGGTCACGTACTTTTCTCTTAACTCCACACATCCATCAGTGTTGGCACAGCACACCACAAGCTATACTAACTACCTCCATGACTGGAATTATTGCATGATGCTATAGTTAATCAAAACCAAGGCAAACACAATCCTGTGAGATCCAGAACATACCACACCCCAACTCTTTATAATTTTTCTCATATTTCATTCAGATGATTGGATTTTATGGCTTTAGACTGTTGCAATCAGTAGTTTTCTCTACACACGCTTTCCAGACGAGGTGGCTGGTATGCAAACATGACGCATCCTTTCAGGGGGCCCGGAACAGTAAAACAAGCAGAAACAAACTGCAGCAGAAGACAGAATACATCATCTTAGCACTACAAGCAGAGAAAACAAACGACAAACCAAAAAAAGTTCAGTTTACATTATATCATAAATGTAAGCATGCGTGCTTGTAGAAGATGAGAGGTGACTAAGATGATCAGGACAAAATTTCAAACTAACTGGTTAATAACCAAACTACGAAGCAGTATATCATTCTGCAGTTATTCTTAAATTCTGACCTGATGTTGAACTACGATCGGGTTCGGTCAGTTTCATCTACTAGAAGCACAGCTTACATAAACATAAAGAACATACTTATAGCTATGGTGTTTGTGTTGCATGTATTTTAACTCTCCAAGTGGTGAAACTTTAGTGAGTATATTCTCAGGAATCTTTTTTTTTTAAATAAACCACTATTCTATTTTTATATTTTTTAATATATATTTTATTCCATTACATTGATAGAATATTGTATACTGTAAATACATCTTTCTGTGTAAATGTTTTCTTAATCAATAGTACTGTGTTGTGATTTCTTTTTTTAAACTGTATATGTATTTCCTTTAACATGCATTCCTCTCTGAGTACAGTAAAGAGACAGGACGTGTTGTGATTGGTTGGGCCTGGGCGGGCGTGGCCATGACACACACCTGTGCAGTACAGGCGGGTTGGGGGACCAGACAAACCCAGTCAGGCCCTTACCCTGGAGGGTAGTGGACGCCTCCTCCGGAAGGTTACCTGGCAAACTACAAGCTGCTGACAAAAAAGAAGAGCAACACTTGGCCTTTTCTGAAAGGGGTAGGAGAGTGAGAACTCGGTGCCCTTTTGATGCAAGCAATTTTGTTCAGCCTTTCATAAGATTTTTTTTTGTTATCCTAGCAAAATTCCTTGTCTTGATAGACATTATTTTTTTTATTCAAAATAAGATCTCAATATACATGATTCTTTCTTTTTTGACTATGTACAGAAGTGCAAAAAAGTCAACCATTATCACCTCAAGATTCCCCACCCCACCCTTGTTGTTTGCAGATGGCTGGGTAAGAAACGAGAGTTCAGACTCGGTTTCCTACTCGCCACATTCACCTGACCCCGCCAGCAACGCCCCCAAAAGTGATCAAATATGCAGCTTGTTTTCCAACATGGCCCAATTTCCAGGGAGAGTAAAAACATTAAAACAATAGTTACTATTTGAAATGGATACAGTAGAAAATAACATCTTTACTCTAAACATCTAAGAACTAGATTTTTATAATAGTCTTTTTTTTTTCTTATATGACTAGTTACAAACCTTACAATCATTAAAATATTACTCGTTTATTGGCGACGGTTGCCACAGCGACAACCTGGGCCTCTCTGTTCTATTATTTCATTACTGTTAGATACTCATATAAAACATCTTTGTTCAAAGAAGACAAAACAAAAAGACTAGCGAAATGAACAATATGCATACAGTTCAACAATATGCATAACATAGAAAATATTGAGTTTACAATTGTAATCATACGAAAATTAACATTACATGGAATTTTAGGGAACTGTGCATGAGGAACACGCAAACACACACACTGAACCTTATATTCATTATAAGAAAGATAAATATAATAAGCCAAACTGAAAATCTGAACTAATATCAAAAAAATCATCCAAACAAAACAATAAAACAATTGTTGTTGTCTAACAAAGAAAACCGCAAGAGAGTTAAGAAAACACAGACAAAAAAAAGTGACAGTTACATAGTGCTCTCTCTGTGTGTTAATATGGCGTGGATTAGGCAACTGGATGGTTCAAAATGGCATGTTGCATTGTGCTGACCCGATAATACATTCTAAGGCTTTGGATGAGTTATACAATCGTTTATATTCTTGCCACTTTCCCTGTACTATCCACCAATTGACTATGCCTGAAAAAACACCCAGAATATTAAAAAATAAAATAACATAAAGAGTTCTAGAGATCTACTCCAAACACTCGATCCTTCTTTGGGCTACATATTTTTAAGAATTTAGCCCCACTAGTCTATCCACAACACCTAACAACAGTGACACGAAAAGACTTTGGCTGACTATCTGAAAAACAGTTCTCAGGTAGACATAAGAACAAATACTCTTAAATATGTCTGACTTTATATACACTACACTGAATTTACTTTAACCTGTCTTAAAATATGAATAACGATACCAATGAAAAACAAAATCGGGTCGTACAGGTCGCGTATTTGCCAGTCGCACTGTCGATTTTGACTTCTGTCTCACAGCAGCGTGGACATCATCTGATCCTGACCCTGTGGTGTCATGATAACAGTTTCATCGCTGAGAGAGCTTCTTTGGTCTCTCACCCAGGCTGAGATCTCACAGTCTACTCGTCTGACGTTTAGAGTCAACAGACTTAATGGCCGCACAGAGCTCGGATTACGAGTCAAGTCATTTCACGTCTAAACAACTGACATCAACAACAAAGTTGAAGAAAATAAAATTAAAAGCTAATCAGTAGAAGATTTATGTAAAGCACACGATCCGGGGACGGTCATCTAATCAATGGGGCGATGGTGCTCTTAGGGAATCACGGACAATGACGGGCTATGACATTGGACACTTCATGCTGTCCAAAAGAGAAAAGAGACGTATTAAAGGGAGTCGTTGAGTTGCAACACTTTGTAACACTGTTTCTATACCATTCATGTAGTTTGAGATGTATGGCACTTTACAGGGATGCCTGCAACATTAAAGACATGTGCTTAAGAGATAGAAAGGTAGGCTACAAAGGTTTGAAAGACACCTCACAGACATTCAGTTGCTATTTTGCCTCTGAGTGCACTCATGTAATTTCCCTTATATCAGGTTTAACAAAATCAAATCATTAACAAAATCATCGTGCATGCATATGTGATTCAGTCAGATTATTTCGTTTTTCCTCAAATGAAATACAAGGTGCACCTTTGTGTAAACAAAAGACCAACAACCGATGAATAAACACACACAACGTAAGTCATGATTCTTGGTCAACAGACGTACCGATTCAGTCGACCTGTTCAGCGACTGCTCCACACATTTACCTTATGTTAACATTCAAAGTGTGTCTGGTGAATAAAGGTCAGTTGCCTCTACAGAACGCAAGGCAGTCTTTGATGCGATGTTGTTCTTTTCTCTTGTTGTGTAATAGTGTGCATGAAGTACACATGAAAACGCTTCTAACAAACTGTGCCTCCTATGTTAACATGCAGATTTATTCCAAACCAGTTCGGTCCTCCGTTTCGCTCCTGATGTTACGAGCATGGAGGGTGACCACTAATCTTGGACTTGACACCAGCATGCTCCAGCTCCATCTGAAAAGAAGTGCGTGAAGTACAGGAGGTCAGTTGTGAGCAACGGCAAAATGGCGAAGCAAAGCTAGTGAGTTTACTGCTGACTTAGAGTTCAATCAGACAAGAATGCTGATAATAAGCCTCAAAGTTTCTTTCTAAAATTTCTGTCTAAAACAAATGAATGTATGGTTTCCATAGTAACTGTGAATTACAAACTGTACTTGAACCACTCATTTGTTTTATTTATTTGTTTATATATACATATAAAGCACTGATTTTTTTAATGTGCAATCATATATAGAAATACAGCATGTAAGGCAAAAACTGATAATTTATCATTTTAACAACCTTGAAAGTCAATACTTGGTATGACCACCTTTATTCTTCAACGCTCTAAGGGAAGCTTACTTGCAGTTTCTTCAAGTAATAATAATAATAATAATAATAATAAATTTTATTTATAAAGCGCCTTTCAAGACACCCAAGGACACTGTACAATAGATAAAAACACATAATAAAGTAGTGTTCAGGAGTAGTTGTACAAGATTCCTGAAGGACAATAATGTGATCCAGGCTTTGGAAAACCACTGAATAACTGGAAAATGTTCCACTTGTTTTTCTATCTGTTGTTACTGCAGTGTGTTTGCGATCACTGCCCTGCTGAAAAGTGAGGCGGATGGTGTTGCACGGTGGATCAAAACGATGATAATTTCATCAGTTATGTTCTCCAACACCACAGGCTGAAATACACCTCTAAACTTTGACAGAGCCTCAACACTGTTTTACAGGTCCGTAGATGCTCACTGCTGTACTTGTCTTCTGACCTCCTCTTTGCATATTGATGATGATTTGAATCAAAAATTCAAATTTACTTTATAACAGCTTCTTGAAAACAATTCAGCAGATCCATTTATGATGGATCAGCTGAAGTGTCAAACTCCTTGAAAACAAAATCTAATGAATGAGGGGTGGCTCGAAACTTTTGTACAATAATGTACGAAGTTATAGTTAGCGAAAATCAAGGCAAACAAAAAGGTTAAATGAAGATCTCTGAGGGGAGGCAGACTATTTCATGCACTGTTACTGAATATTAGAACCCATTCGCTGCACAATTGTCCAATATGAACATATTTCTTAGAAGCACAAGCTGCTTTAGAACAAGATGTGATATTTGACATTTTTGATGTTACTTATCTGTCATCAACATTATTAGTATTTTATTATTTCATATATTTTATTAACTATTTTTAGAGCTTTATATCGACACAGGTTATATCAATCAATTCTATAATACATTGTTTATGTTCTACTTTACTAAAACGCTTAAAGAGCTGAGATATTCACAGCTGTATTAAAAACAAAAGATTTTTTTTTACGATTTTCATACTGATCTTAAAAAAATATGTAAAAGTATGCAAACACTGAGCGGCTGAAATTAATTTGATCTAGTTCAGCTGTATGATGACTATCATATCGTAAATCTCATCAGCGGGGAATCAGGAGCGCAAGAAAATCTGATGGATCACTGTGAAAACTTCCACAGTGGCCAAGTCATACAAGACAAACAGGATATTAATTCATCTCTGTTGGCTTGTGCTGTTTGATAGTGTGGAAGCTTATTTGCTATTCCTGGCATGTTGTAGCTGCTGGCAGCTTACAAGCTAGTTAATGTTTCCAGCAACCATTTAGAATCACAACTTTAAATATTGGCAAACATTACTGTATAAATTTCAACATGCAGGGAGGGAATGTAAACAGATAAGCACTAGACGCTCTACTTGGCAGCTTTTAATATATTTATTTATTTATATTTCATTTAGTTTTTTTTAATTCTACCTGTTTTGCTGTGTTTCTGTTGATTATTCTAAGCTAAGTTAAGCAGCTCCTGACTCCAGCTTCATCTCTAACGTTCAAATATGAGCGGAGACGTAATCTTCTCTTCTAACTGCTACCAAGTAAGTGAACAATTTTATTTTGTAAAAAAACATTTCTCCCACAACTCCCCCAAAAAACAAACAAAAAAAAGCTTTTGTAACTCTGTCACATCGGAGGTTTGGAGGTCTTTTTCAGAGAAAAAAGATTTATTGTTCGAATGCTTTGTGTGAGGTGCTGGAGGTGCAGTACATACTGTTCTGAGACTTCTACATCTGGGTCACATACTTGTGACTAGTCAGATGGTCTGCAGATATTATTGGAATCTGATTGGGAGGAGAAAAGACAAATAGGGGAGGAGGGGGGAATGGGAAGACAGAGGGAAATAAACAGAAGGGTCTACTGCAATGAGGACAAAACACACTGGAACCACAACCGCTAACAAGCATAAGCATAGCGATCATGTCTATAATCACAAATTGAGATATTTAGAAATAACTAGCAAAGACCAGAGGTGATCCTTGTGCACCACTCATGCACTTTTCATTTCATTCACATTGAAATCGTACGATTAGAGGAGAAAAAGTCAGAGGTGATAGCAGAGGTGAAAGACTGTGAAAGAAGGCAGGAGAGGAGCAAACCTGATTGGCTGTTGCTGTTGCAAAGGGAACACTTGTGGCAGATGTGGTGGCTGCAGACACAGTGGCTGGGGTAGCACCGTGCATCATGGGTACTTGGAGGGGGAAAGATCACACAGGCAGTTGAACCAGAGCAGATTTAAAGCTTTTAATGCTTGACACTTCATTTGTATGTCTGTGTATAGAATGCTGATAAACATGAGATCTAAACAGCTTCAGATTTATTGTCTGCTTTCTAGCAATCTTTAACGTTTTATCTACAAACATCCCAGCAATTTGCGTAAACTCATAGCAACTCACCTGCTGTGGAAAAAGAAAAGAAACGTCAGGGAAATTATTTAAATAGCGGCTAATTGAAAATTGGACGAGCATATCATATCAGGAGGCAGCGTGTTATTTTCTTGGCGGGGAGCATTCAAAACTGAATAAGAGACTTCACTGGGTTTTGCAAAAATTACAGTACAATCAGGATTGCATAAACTTCACACAACATCTCTATCCTTTCTTCTGCTACCACTGATAAATCCTCATGTTTATATGGCATTTATAACCAGACAGTATAATGAGGCGCTCAAGAGTTTAAAGAGCTTGAAATGTAAGTTAAACAAAGCAGGGGTCAGGGGATTTTGAACTGCAACAAGCATTAGGTGACAGACAGATCTGTGGTGAAGCAAAAAGGTCTACAGTACAGAATAGTAAAGCACATCATTTCCAATTGAAATTACACAAGTATGCTCACAATCAAAATTTGCAGTTTACATTTGAATAGCCTGTGTTGAAAAGACACTGAATATCATTTTGAGTACATTTCAAAGTCTAAATTAAAAAAAAACAACTGTGCTCACTTTATGTGGTGAGTTAAATGACAGTGACTACAATGGGTTCAAAGATCATCAATAAGGAAAGCTGGCACCTACCAACACTTGTTGCAGGTGTCATGCACAATATCGAGCCTGCCCATCATGCATTGCAACAGGGAGTGGAGTGAATAGGGGGGAGAAGAAATCAGCAAAATGCATTACAAGTGTTACAAAGTCAGACAATATTGGATTCATTCTGGATGTAAACATGTGAACTCTTTCATAGAGTGGCCACAGCTTATTATATGACAGCATTGGTTATTATTACTTTCATGGCTTGCAGTTGCTGTAACTGCACATACTGCATATTTAAGAAAACATATGCATGAAAGGTCTGAGTGGGAAGAGGTGGGAAAAACTGAAAAGAAAACAAAACTTGCTGGCCAACCCCAGTTTACTGTTCAACTTATCCATTAAACTGAAGGGCAAATTAAACGCTACCACTACCCCATGGCAGCTGTTTGTACGGTGACAGGTTTGAATGGCTTGCTTTTTAAGCCCTCAAACAGTGTAGCTGTAGTGATCTGACAGTCCAATAGAGTGGGACATATGAGGATCTGAGGATCTGAATGTCTCACAGATGGGAATCGATGGCAGGCTATTCTTAGGCTGTCACAGGAGAATATGGGGCACAGTTAACGATGACTATGCAGTGCCCAAAGAAGAACATTTAAAAAAGCTGTCTGTGTGTGTGTGCATTTTGTGCATGCACATGTAGTGTACACCTTGGGTATAATTTAAACTGGCAGAGAGTGAAGAAGTGCCCCTCATGTTCCAGCAGTCGTGGATTGTCTTGCCCCATTTTTCAGAATTTCAGTTCAATTAAAGTCATATCTGTTTATGTTTATGTTTTTATACCACACAAAACATTTTGAGCCCAAAATGTTGATTTGTAACTAATTTAATTAAATGTATATTTCCCATGTAAATGTAACATCAAATGTTCAACTTAATGAACATTTTAATAAATACTTAAATAAATAAAAACTTTGATTTATTTATCTCAGTTGCATCTTATTCAAAATTACTGCTTCCTGTTTATTAGAATGATCTTTTGAGCATGGTTTATATGTAATACTAAGGGTGTTTTCACACCTGCAGTGCTTAGTTCATTTAAACTCTGGTTTGTTTTTTCCCTCAGTGCGATCATTTGGGCAGATGGGAAAACAGTAATTGGACTCGGGTGTAAAACAATCGCACCAAGACCCTTTGGTTCCAAATGGACTCCAGAGCAGTTCGTTTTTCATGTGAACATGATCCGACCCAACTGCGTTCCAAGTTTGAGCTCAAAAAGTTCCCGTTATGTATGCTTTGTATTCTGAATGCAGCAAGGTACTATAAATGTGCCAAAGTCTGTGCAGGCAAACAACTAACCGTGAAATGAATATAAACTCTCCACTAGTCTAGAATGCAGCACCTTCTTCCTGTATTTACTGTTGTTTGTCCAGCCCCAGACTCATCTGGCCAATAAGCAGCCAGAATATTTTCACGTGGTTTATAGTGAAACATTTTGGTTCACTTGGATTTCTCCGTGTGTGAAAACAAACCAAACCACCGGGAAAAGCTACAAGTTTACAAACTCATGAACTGACTCGGGCCAGAGAAAACAAATATAGGTGTGAAGACATCCTAGCACTGCCTGCCTGCCTATAAATGAAAAAAATAAACCTTTTGACTATTTCTCTTCCCACTTGTGACACCAAAGTTATGACCATGCAGTACATATATGTGCAAATAACACTGTGCAAGTTTTTCCCCCATCATTTCACACATTCAGCCAGACAGTGCAGATACCAAACCATAATCAAAGGAGTGTGGAATGTGAATAGGATAACTGCCACAAACACCAGTTAAAGAAGACTCGGACCTTACCTGATGGTATGAAGGCAGCCTGCTGCTGAAACTGCATGTTGGCCAGGGCCTGTTGGTACGGGAATACACCAGCATTGAACATAGTGGTGGCACCGTTGGCTTTTTCAAGTGCAGGTCTCTTTGGTAAAGGAGGCAAGACGGGAGGGAGCCCCTGAAGAGGGGACAACATCAAAACAAAAGGATGGGAGTGAGGGAAATCAAAGTATGGTAGCAGTGACATTCAGGACAGAGAGAAGAAAGAAATTCATTAGAAGATTAAATTGCCCATCAAAACAGCAATCAAATATATTGGCAAGCAAGCAGTGGACTACATTACTTCTGTCAGAGCAGGCGGACAGAGGTGCTAGCTGACAAAAAAATGTGTGACGTATATCTTACGACAAGCATAAAAGTACTCAAGATATTGTCATGAACCTTTTTACATGATTTTAGAATATTACAGTAGATACAGTCAATATTTTGCTGGCTGAGAACTCGAATTTTCCGTAAAGAGAACTTAGCAGCTGCTTAATATAAGCTGAAGCACAGATTGCTGGACCACCAATGGAAATGATGTAGTTAGGGAAAGTTGCGCTGTCAGCTCCATGATAATAGTAAACTATACACCATGTTAAGACTGTCATGACACCTCTTTACCAGTTATGCATGCAGTATGGGAAATGACCAAGACATGCAAAGACTACCATAGCTTATACCACAATAAACTTTTGCATTTTCATGCTTTGAGATTCACTTAAGGTGATGAACTGACATTGGAAAATGTAGTGCATTTCCAGTTTTGAGCCACTGTCCTTATTCTTCACTAATGTGATTGGAATCTGTTTTTAATCTTAAAACGTCAAACCAAAGGTTACAATCAGTTCATCACCCTTAAGTGCTTTCTCATTTAGTTAGTTAAACACAGCTTCAAACTATATCTATCACACCACAGCTGCATGCCAAGCTAAAAGGTGAAAGGTCATAGTACCAGATCAAAAGTTGCGTCGAGGGGTCGCTTCATTGATTTGACAGCCGACTGAGTCTTAATTAGCAGGCAGCGAGCACATGATGGCAATGGGCCAATGGGGTTCAAGCGCATTAACAAAAACCAGCAAGCGAAGGTGCGTCATGGGGGCAGCAGTGCAGTGTGGGTTGGTGAGGAAAAAACAAAAACAAAAAAAACAAAAAAACAAACAAAAACAAATCATTGGAATGCAATATACAACAATTACAAGACTTGTGCATGCACATTAATGGCTTTAGGGTTACTGAAAAGAATTACAGCCCATAGCAAACTTTGCTGTCAGAAAAAAGTTTTTATTTTCATGAATGCGAAAATTCTATGCCAGAAAAGATTATTAGCCAATGAATGAGCTTTGATCAAATACATTCATTTGAAACAGATTATAAATATTATCTAATGTGATTCTGCCCTCTGCTCCAGATGCACTGCTTTCTTAAAGCCTGTGGTGGCTGGACCATGGCAACTGTACTGAAACTAATTTCCTAAAGTGGCACTTGACTTTTGGTCCTAGGCCCGTTTTAAGGGTCTTAAACGACTGCAGTTTCCAGTACTTGTGTGATTCTCCTCTTCCTGTGTTTTCTGTTTCATTCACATGATTTGAATATACCATAAAAAATCATTGACATCTTCAGATGTGTTTGTTCCTAAATTGATCCTAGGGTACATGTATGTATCCTATGTCCTCTTTAACAGGTGGGCCAATCTGAACAAAACTTTTGTATCAAATACACTGATTATGAAATTGTAGATACATTTTAAAATGTTTTATTACTAAATCCTTTGTCCTGTCTCTGTCCCATCACCCCCAGCCGATCATAGCAGATGGCTGCCCCAGATGCTGCTTCTGCTGGAGGTTTCTTCCTCTTCAAAAGGATTTTTTCCTTCCCACTGTCGCCAAGTGCTTGCTCATACAGGGTTATCTTATTGTTGGAGTTTTCTTTCTAATATTATAGGGTCTTTACCTTACAATATAAAGCTAGAAAACACCTTGAGGTGCTTGTTGTGTTCTCTGTTTGAGTTTGTTTCATGTGTCACAACTAAATACTCAATGAAGACTTTGAAAAAGCGTCACAGGTCTGGCTATTTGTAATAAAAGAAAAAAAGAGAACAATAATTTAGTCTAATTCTATAGATACACTCTAGTAATAATTATCATTGTGCCATTATATTCATACTAATTGCCATTTTATATCCCAGGAAGTTACTACATTTTATTTGGAAAAGATGAGATTGGACATGATAAATGGCAGGCCTGCTCAAATTGTGCTGAATCAATCAAAATAAACAGAAATGAAAGGTTAACTGATATAAAGCTGACCCATATTTTTGAATTCAGTGAAGCACAATATTATCTACTGTACAGCACTTGGCGGAGCACGACCTTTTTACTGTCTCTTTAGAGAAACCGATCGCTGCATTGCGGAAACAAGATCCAAAATATGCCGCAGTCTACACAATTGTCTTCTCAGCAAAAAATGTTACACATCTATCGACTGTGAAAAAGCAAAATGTAAAACTAACAAAGCAGCAAAACAAGGAGGAGCAGGCGAGGGGAGGCTCAGTCACATACTAGCACGATTACTGCTGCTGCTAACAAAGCACACATTGACACAAGCTACATCTGTATCATTTTAGGGCGTACTGAGTCAGAGCTGCAGAGGCACAACGGAGACTAAAGGTTGAGGTTAAAAGCAGGGTAAAATGTACTGGCTCAAGCAACGCTGTCGATACATAGAAAATTATCTCCAGATTAGAGTATTTGTGGTGCAATGCTTCTGCTCCAAACGAAAAAAGAAATTATTTTTGGAAAAACTATACATTTTAAACTTTAATGTACATTAAATGACATTTAGCTTTAATTGCTAACAGCAGGTTGTGAGATTGTAATACTTGAATGTTTCTTAGTTTGATTTGCTTTTGGAGGTGTAATGTAAACAGATACCTACCATGGCTGCAGCAGCTGCAGCTTGGTTGACTTGGTGTTGGGCGGCTTTGATTTTGGCCTGCAGGTGAGCCGGAGGGTGAAAGTACTTGCACTTCTCCCTCGAGCAGCGGCCCTTTATGTAGTCCATACACACGGTGACTGTGTTGTCGTTGGTGTCGATCATGGTGCTATCTGCAGGATGGGCAAAGCGACAGTCGTTCTCCCCACGCGTGCAGTTACCCCTCTGATATTCCCGGCATACCTGGGGCAATGGTAAGGATTTGATCATAAACCTAACACACATACACAGTTACACACATAAGTTACAAAGTTACTGGTGAGTCCACGTGATAAAGCAATCCATCTGCTCTGTCATTTCAGATGGTATCAGACAAGGTAACCGATCTTAATGATGGGTTCGGCCATTAATGTTGATTGATAAGCAGAACAGATCCTAACCAACGTTTACAGACTCATTAATCACACCGCATTCATCCATTATTTAAATGAGAACTGTTTTTGTTCTTCCTGAGTCTGACAGACGGGGGCAGCACTTGCATGAACAATTGGGAAAATGCCTTCTTCATTCTGAACGTACAGACTCAATGAGGCTCATGGGAAATATGAAGCTGGTTACCCTCGAGGGAGGCTGTAGCTGACGTAATTGTCAGCCGCTGGCACACAGTAGCAAACACACGCGCGCACACACACACACACAAAAGGTGGGTGTATATATATTATAAGGCAGCACTGTTTTTTTTTTTAATTTAGGCACTCAAAGAGCCTTGCAATAACTTCAGATCTCTGCTCTCGGCGCTCCATCAGACCGTTGAGTCTGAACTGGATTCGAGATGCAATCCTCCACCAAAAGAAATGCAATTTCATGGTGCGTTGTATTGATCTATCAGTTACTGTGATGGAACAAGCCATTTACTAAGTCTGTTTACCAGTCTCCCTGTCTGCGTGCATAAAGGATTTGATTTGTGGTGGACCGGCTGCCAGACAAAAGGCCACCAGCACAGTTATCTGCAAACTGCTCTGTCTCCAGTCCTGACAGCTCATCATCTATGTTCACTGACTGCTGTGAGTGATAGCGTTTCTCTCTTTGCCTGTCCCTTGTTTCTCGTGGGTACCTCTCCCTTTCTCAGATATGTATGCCTACACGTGCACACCACCCCACCACTGCTAACCAGTAACTACTGCTACTTGTCTTATTTTTTTTTAAACGAGAGACTGCCTTGTTGTCAGGCAGATATTGTAGAGGCGGGTGAGGGAGGGAGGAAACTTGGAGAGAAGGGAAATGTAAGCGTGGTTGACGAATATAGAGTAAAAAGACAAGGATGGAGATGGAGGAGAAAGTGAGAGCCTTTGGTGATGAGGTGTATGTAGGCTGTCATAGGAAAAAAAAAACAGGGGAGGACTGAATGATAGGATTTGATGTTCTCGGGACCAGATGTCTAACTATCCCCCTGAGCTACTTGCATCACCATGGTTGCAGGTGACCAACATATGACTTTATGCATGCTGACATGTTGCAGCATACCGTATGTAAGGAAAAGACAGCAAGACTTCTGGAGCATATTTTCTCAGGAAAACTGTCTGGGGCATTGTCTTCTAAAATTGGAATTTCTCACAGCCTAAAGGAAACAGTCCGTAACACATCAACTGAGCGGTATGTGTGTCGCTCCACAGAATTCCAGCTATGTTTACTTTGAACGACACACACTGGAAACTGAAATATGACTGGCCCCTTTCTCTAAGATATTTTTAGCAAACCTAGTTCCTTTCAAATTAAGAAACTAGGATATGAAATCTCCTCATCAAAAAGTTTCACCCACACATGCAGCCTCACTACGTCTCCTGCAGCCTGACCACCACAGATGCCGTTGACCAACAGGCCTCTCTATCTAAAAGGAAAACAGTGGAATGAGGAGAGTATTTCTGATTTGGTTGATAAATATTTCATATCCCTTTGCTATCGATCTTTTGCAGGACAAATCTTTTTAATCCTTAGTCTGAATCGAGAGGTGCATGCTCTCCTGCTCGCAGCGTCTTGCCTCCACTTATCCTTAACCTCTACAGCATGACTTGTACTAACGCCTCCATAAAATTCAGTCAGCGGCCTTTGCTTTGTTTCTGGTATCTCTGTCTCTGCCTGCTCCAACCCCTCCCCTGATGACCACAACAGGTCTACAAATTGATTTCCTATCTTCCGCCTCCATCTCTCTTTCCTGTCAGTAACCTGTTCTGTCGCTCTGCATGTTGTCCATTCATTCACTTGGTCCAAAGACTTACTCAGCCTCACCCCCATTAATTACCCAGCTACCCAACATTACATCTTAAATGTAACCTTCCTGCATTCTTGCACGCCTCCTGCCTGCCTCCAACGATTTCCCCATTATTCCGCTGCCACTGTTTCTCGGGTGGGGCTACATAATGGATGAGATTGACTTACTGTCCAATTAATGATTATCTGAACGCAGCTGGAGGAGGGGCGCTCATCAGGTTTCAAAGAACTAATTGCTTTCCGAGAAGAAGTAAAGATTTTTCTGAAAATGACATATGTACATTATAACCCGAGCTTGTGCCAGACAAAGTTATCCCCTTCGTATCGATAGTGTCAGCAATGGTAATGTTTGTGGATGCTTTCATTAACATCTCATTCTCTTGCTTAAGTCTGAGAAATAACTCTGTCTTGGTAATGGCATGTAGTTAGTGTAACAGAAATGGTGTAGATACACAGACGTACAAACAAGACTGTTAATATTGAATAGACAGATCCTACATCTGAAAAGCTTCTGTTAGAAAGGAGTGAAAAAGGTATTTCTCCCAATCGTTTTTTATAATCTGCGAGCGGCAAAGGAATCACAAAAAATTATGCAAATCCTCCCGATGTGCTTTCATATATTTTTTCCCCACTTTTTCTTGCGAATGTGTGTAAATGTTTGTGTTCCTCCTCACCTCCAGTCTGTCTGTCCTCATGAGTTTCTGTGCAGCAGCGGCGGCAGCAGCAGCAGCGGGTATGGGAACGCTGGGGTTGCTGGTGACCAGTACGGGGGCACTGGGCAAGATGTCAGCGGGCATCAGGCCGGGCGACACAGGGCCAAGGTAGGGGTTAAATGCAGCAGCCGCTGCTGCAGCAGCATTGGCATTGGTTGCAAGGCTGGGTGTGACTGAAAACATGGGCTGAGAGCACATGCAAAATAAGAGAGTTGGTCAAAATTGATCCACAATGATTTCTCACAGTCTATGTATAAAGATGCTACATATATAATCACATTGTTTCTTCCTCATATAATTATTACCTCTGGTGGATATACAGCATATGATGCAGAAGATTATCAGTAGCAAAGCAAAAAATAGGAACTCTGATTGTGGATGTGGAAGGAAAGATGCAAAAACAGATAATTAACAGGCTTACATCTGAGGAAAAAGAACATGGCTGCTCGTCTTTCATTTGCACTAACGCGCAGAGCAAGCGTCAGTATGTGGTGTCACCTTCTTCCATTGATCAGATTGAATCACATGCTTCATACCCCAGATATCACACAGTTAGCAGTACTGATGAAGGACGTCAAGCTGTGTGAGCATGTGAGTGGGGAGAGAGGCTTCACTGTAAGATAAAGTACTGCCTGTATGCGTTGTACTGGAGTTTGACAGAGAGAGGAGTATGCACTGCAAAGTTTTCCCTGCCTGATCCTGACCTCAGCCCCAGTCTAAGGATTGTCTTTTGAGCCCCTGCCAACAGGACACAGTGAGTAATAGAGGAGCGGCAGCCAGGGCTGTACTGATACATTCTTCCTAAAACCTCCTCACTGCTCAGCGATGACTCAGAAAATCAGAAATAATTCTTTCGGCACTGCCCTCTGGAATGTCTGAAGAGTTGTTTGCAATCATAAGGTGCTCTGGAAAAGCAGATGTGTCTCACTCCAGGTGCTCAGATATCAGTTTGAGATATTTGCAGCTTGGGGTTTGGATGGAATAAGCATGATGTCATCTAAAACATTTGCGGTCATGGGGTTTTAACTATGCAGTGATATCATCTTGCGAAGAGTTTGAAAGCTTACTAATAGGCCTTTTTTGGAACACGTCAAAGTTTCAGTATCGATATGAAATTGAATATTCGCATTAATTAACAAAAATGTTATAACAGAAACATCTATAATTGCATGCAGGGCTTAATTACAGTTCAGCAGTATTTGTTTTCACTATTCCCAGTAAAATGTGTTATCCTCTCTTTTTCAGGGCATGTTTGCTGTTGTTGTTTTTTGCATAACGGTGGAAAACCTAAAGTTAAGTTTTGCTGAAAAGTCCCCACTACAATTATAATGATCATGATGGTAAAATGTGACGTAACAGTCATTGCACAACTTTATTTATCTAAATTGCGGTTTTACCAATTAGCCACTGAACTGGTTATACTGGACTAAGAAACATACTATATAAAGACATTCAATACATATTGAAACTCTTTGTAAACAAGCTTAAATTCAGATTTGAATATTCTAAGATTTGTACGTCAGACGCACTGACCTAGTTTGACCTTTCTTTGTTGTAGTGCAAACACTTTGCCACATGAGCCATAACTTCAGCTCCTAAATATTTAAACACAGAGATGTGGCCAATTACACCCAGCCACTGGAATGTCATTGGATTGTGGCTTCATGCTTTGACTTATTTTATTTTCAAAGAGGATCTGTACTAAACAGGTCCTTTCCTACTGTGAGTGAGTGACAACCAGCTGTGACAGACCCTAACCACTTCACTGTGTTCATGGTCCAATGCATGAAATTAAAGTAGGTTACCTACATACACTGAGGAAGGATGGATAGCTGCAGATAAAAGAAAAAAAGGGAAATAAAATGTGGTAGAGATACTAAGGGTGGAAGAAGGAGACTGAGCTACAAACACAAGGTGAGGTTAGGAAGAATAAAGTCTGATTCTTAGAAAGGTAAGTACCCGGTTTTACCCTTTGATCCCTGTGCACAGAACATGCTCTATTTTCTTGACTTTTCTTTGTAGTGGAGGTCTAAAGCCATCTCTCCTCACTGCTGTCATCCTATCTCCTTCACTTTACCTACCTGTCTTACCCTGCCCATTTATCTATTTCGGCTGCATTCCCTTCTCCCTTTCTTCTTCTGCTGTGTCCTTCTTTGTCAGCTTGTCTTCCTGCTTCTTCTCTCGTCTTGCTTTCTCTCACCCCATGACACAAACAGAAAGGAAGGCTTTGCTGTTCCAGGGAGATCTATGCTTCTTTAAACCCCCATCCCTCCCAATGGGGCTCTCAACTCAGCCTCTCTTTTCTAGATAGGGTTGATAAGCCATCAGCTAAGTGTGCACTTGCAGATGTGCGTCAAAGCACACTGCATCTTTTGAACTCCTTTGAATAGTGTTAGACAAATTCACTCCAGTGCTCTCACTTAAACATAAAAGGACAGTGGAGATGACAGAGGAATTACTTCAAGCCTGACTGGCAGTTCTCATTGTTTCTGTAAGGTTTCTGGATCGGTCATGGAAGGATTCATTTGGCTGAACGGGGCTGTGGCTATCACCTTGAACATCCTTGGAGCATGCTGCGCATACATAGAGCAACATCTTAACTCAATTTTGTGTGTGTATGTTACATGGCTTTATGGATGTGCTGTTAATCATTTAAAATAATTCCCTTCATTGCCTTATACCAGGACTGGCTATCCATCCATCCATCCACCCATCCATAGTTAGAACCTAACCCAACTGCCTATTTAATCCATTCATCCATCCATTAGTTTTCTATATTATGCAATGTACAAACAAAAGGAAAAGTAAGAATAAACTTTCATCAAATTAACTAATTCTGTCAATTTTCTTTAAGCTAAACATTTTTTTCAAACTCAGTCACAGAACTGTTTTTCATGGCTTTCATGTTTTTCAAGTTCATTTAAAGAACACTGAACAGACAAACAACCCTACCCACCGGCAGTCCTATGATCGGCCCGAGTGCTGATCATATGATTGCCCTTATGATCGGTTTACATTGGACAAATGCTACAAATATTTTTAGGGGGGTTTAAAATCGGGAAAAAAACAATGTTTTCAATAACCCTTACACACTGTTTATACTTCATACCTTTGTAATATGGTCCTATTTGGAATGTATTTGTTTTATTGAATGTGAAACTGGCAAGAACATTCTGGAACTGCTGGGATTTATTATATAACCACTAAACCTATAAACACTGTCTTTATTGTTGTCATTAAGCAAATCCTAGGAAATTACCAAGTATAATTATGAATGTTAATTTAGCAATAATAAACCGTTAGATGACAAAGCACACAAAATTGCTTATTGCAAATTGGTCTGTGCATTCACAGCAGTGGTAGGAAACTTTGTGTATGTGTCACACATGTATTCTACAGTCACACATGTATTCTACATGTGTGACTGTTTTTCCTATACTCACTGAAATGGCATGGATTCTGGTCCTTATGAGCGTCATGTCTGATCAATCTTGTGCTATTTCACATACAGTGCTTAACAAATTATCAGAACACCCAGTATAAAGTCTGTGTCACAGATGATCTTAATTACACAGCATAATTACCAAAATCACTGCTATCATGGTTTCTGTAGTGATTATTCCACCAGTAAACATCAGCTAATCAAAACTATGCTCCTAATGTTAAAATATAATTGCTGCTGTTATCCATAAATTTTCAAATGTAATGTTTTACAAAAGAGTTGAAAAAATAACTAGAATGTCATTAATTAAGATTAAGACGCAACATTTCAATTATTTACTTGCTGGACAAACAAAAATGTATGTTATGCTTGATTCATTTCTGACTTCTCAGAGAGAAGTCCAGTGTGCCGACTATTTGGGTCTAAAATGTGAATTCAGTTTGTTAGCTGTTCAATAAATACCAATAAAACAAGACAGCTTTCTGAAATATTTGTGTCTTTTTGTTGTTTTAATGACAAGTCGTCAAATAAATTTGTTAAGATCTGTAAAGTGGTAAGCAGTATGTGCTGCACTGACACTCGATCGAGCCAAAGTTTATATTGTGCTGGCTACTGTGCCAAATCTGTACTGTGTAATTTTTTTGTGCCTGCTCACTGTCTTCATATAGAGTATGTGTGTCTGCTTCCCATCATTCATTGTTTCTACTGGTCATGTCAATGCAGAAGCTTCCGAGACAGCATGTTTGCATTGCACCTTGCCAAACCATTCACGCACAGTACAAACCACAGGAAATAATGGTTTTCAGAGGGCAGCGGTGCTGATGCTGATGTTACATTTCGGGCCCTCTACAGGAACCTGGGCAAATATGGTGGGAACGCAGCTCTCGTGACAGTGTCAGGTCTCATTTGAGCTGTCACTACTGTCCCATAAAAAATTCACACTGACATCATGTGTGCAGTTACACAGTTTCAAAATTCACTAAAACCACCATATTGACTCAGACTAGTGGACATAAAATCCATCTAAATGGATATGGGCCAAACAGAGCCCTCAACTCATTACCACCAAAGGACTGACAAACACAAAACACCTTACAATACTCATCAAAAGACTCAAAAACAAAAAAACTTACACAAATCCACTACAAACTGTATCTGGGAACAATATGCTTATTTGCACACTCAGTCACATAGTTACTGAACACACATCTAAATTATACTATATTTGCAGATTTTGCATCTTGCACATCTTCGTCTTGTCTCGTCTACAATATCTTGACAATAACTTGAACCAAAGGAAAAAATGGAGTCAAGCTAAGTTCAATGGATATAACTTTTTAGGAAAATTTAAACAAGAGTTTGTGCTGGCCTTTAATTCACTAAAATCTAACTTCTATCCTTTTTTAAACCCTCATATAATTGTGAGTATTTTTCCGATATCAAGCAACATTTTAGACCCACTGCTATAAATGACTAAATTCAATTAACATTTCGCAGTTAAATATTTTTTACCTGTTGAAAACAGAACATTTTAGACATATGGTCATTGGTATGGGTATTTATTGTAATAATTATCCATAATTAAGCCCGGAATGTTCAAACCGTTATATTAATAGGTAAGTAACCGTAAGTACTCTGTCCACTGACAAGGTCCAGCAAATCAAGCCAACTTGCATATTAAAAATGGATGGCTATAGAGTGGTTATTCGTTTTTTAGACGTGTATTTCAATAGAATGTTTTATATGCAATGTGCAGTTAATTGCCACTTTATTAGGTACATAATTATTAATAGCTTTAGGCCCCATTTTGCCTTTAAAACATCTTTAATTCAACAAGGTCTTGCTCAGAGACTGTTTTGAAAAGTGCTTTGTTGGATTAAGATCTTGTGACTGAAGCCCATTGGAGTACTGTGGCACTTTAGTCTGTTTAAAGCGGGCATCAGCAGGTGGGTACACTGTGCTCATAAAAAGATATATTCAGGTAGGCTGTGGTATTTAAATGATGCTCAGTTAGTATGATGGGGCGCCAAGAAATTATTCGCTACATCATTAAATCACCACCACTGGCAGCTTGAAAGGTTGATAGAAGGCATAACGGATCTATGCTTTCTTGTTGTTTTCGCCAAATTCTGACCTTACTACCTGAAGGTCACACTAGATATTGAGATTCATCACACTGGGCAAAGTTTTTCCAATCTTCTGTTGCCCACAAGATTGGAAAAACTTGAACTTTGAAGCAGTACCCCATCTACTTCAAGGTTCAAAAGGTTGTGCATTCAGAGAAGCTCTTCTGCGTACTTTGGCTGTAGCAAGTGGTTAGTGGAGTTACTGCTGGATTCCTATCGGCTCAAAGAAGTCTGTCCATTCTCCTCCGACCTCAGGCATCAACAAGGCATTTTGCTGCTCAGTGGACATTTTTCACCCGGCACACAATGCACCCGACCCCTATGGCGCCTCCTGCGGGTGGTGGGCCTGCGGGAGGATGGGCCCATGTCTCCTCTTCGGGCTGTGCCCGGCCGGGCCCCATGGACTAAGGCCCGGCCACCAGACGCTCGCCCTCGGGCACCCTCCCCGGGCCTGGCTCCAGGGCGGGGCCCCGGTAACCCAGGGTAAACTGTTCCCTCAATATTCTTTTCATAAGGGTCTTCTGAATCGCTCTTTGTCTGGTCCCTCACCCAGGACCAATTTGCCATGGGAGACCCTACCAGGGGGCAAAAGTCCCCAGACAACATAGCCCTTGGGATCCCTGGGACACACAAACCCCTCCACCACGATAAGGTAGCGATTCAAGGAGGAGCCTCCTGGGTGAGGTGTTCCAGGCATGTCCCACCGGGAGGAGGCCCCGGGGCAGACCCAGGACATGCTGGAGAGATTATATCTCTCGGCTGGCCTGGGAACGCCTTGGTATTCCCCGGGATAAGCTGGAGGAGGTGGCTGGGGAGAGGGAGGTCTGGGCCTCTTTGCTTAGGCTGCTGCCCCCGCGACCCGGCCTCGGATAAAGCGGATGAAGATGGATGGATGGACATTTTTCAGAGAATTCTCTACAAACCTCCAGGGTTTGTAGAGAGGTGTAGAAAGGTGGACAAGAATATACCTGCTGCTCGGTCTGTGGCTTTTTGTCTGACTCAGGGACCACGGCGTTGTTCTTTGTAGACATATTTTCCTCATTGCCTTGTTTAAACCGCCAAAAATGGTGGTTTAAATTTCGTGACTCACTGACGAACCATTTTGTGGCATGCAGTCTAACGACATCGTATTTTGGTGCCTGCTCGGATCACTTGGAACCTCAGGCGAGCAGGTACTAAAAAAGGTACCTGGTACCAGGCACTATGACCTAATGGAAAACCCTGAAAATGTGGCGAACCGTGCCAAGTCGATCTGAGTAGGTACTAATGGAAAACTGACTTTTGACCATGTCTACATGCCAAAATGCACTCAGTTGATGCTATGTGATTGGCTGATTAGACATTTTTGTTAATGGGCAGTTGAACAGGTGTACCTAATAAAGTGTCTGGTGAGTGACTACTCACCACTGGTTGTAGCTGTGTGCCGGGCATCATGGCGTTAGCGAGCTGCATCTGCTGGGCCAGCATGGCCATGTTTTTCTGTTGGATGAGGTTGTTTCTTCCATTGATCTCTAGCTGGGTCTTTAGGTGAGGAGGAGGATGCAGGTACTTACAGTTCTCTCTGGAACAGCGGCCCTGATGGGATGAGAGACGAAGAGAAAGGAGGAGACAAGGAGGGCAAAATCAAGGGAGGGGGGTGGGGAAGAAAGACACATGGGAAGTGGTGGATTAGAATCCTGTTCCCTTTAACCACAGCCTAATGTATAGAAGTAATGAGCCTTGAATTAAGTCGCTTCCCTCCTATTTAACCGGTGCCGACCTCACATCCTTGACATCTGGGCCTGCCACTCTTTTTGCCATAAAGCAGACCAATCAGTTCTGCAGAAGATGTAGGCTTACTACCTTCTCTATTTTCTCAAGGTCCCATTGGGAGACAAATTAGCTCCAAGAGCAGAGATAAAGAGGATTAACTGTCTATCTGCTCCTTCTAAGAGATTGCTTTACACAAAGCAAACATTAAACAAACACAATGTTGCCGTGTGTCTGTGATAAAAGGAACACTTCATTGTCTGGAAATTATTTTTTTGGTTTCATTTGTTTATTATTTGATCAAAATCATGAACTTTGTGATCATAATTTCTTCAATGCTGAAATAACATCTTTAAATTAAGTCTAATTTTAAAAGTAAAAACAATTGCGTTGAATTGATTCGGCATTGTTGGTCTAACCCCAAAGAAAATTTGTTTTGGGAATCTAAATTAGCAAAAGCTCCCCAGTCTCCTCCATCCTACCACCTAAGAAGCTGTTCAACTTGATGCTCGATGTTTTAAAAAGCCCTGTGAATCACCATTGATCTCTACTCAATTCAAACAAATGAGCCATGTGTCAATATGGGACATAATTTCAGTAAAGATGAGGCGGGAGAACTGATGTAGGATCGATACGTGATTGGAGACTCCTGTGACACGAAACATAAACACATTATGGCAATCTAATGCTGTATTATGCTACTATGCTAGAGACTGTGGTCTGTGTCTGTGCGGACTCACTGCTGTGGGTGCTTATATTCATTCTGCAGCCAGCAGCCCAAAGGGAGGAGAGAATGTAATTTACACTCTCATAATGCCTGCTCCACTGAACACTCCCCTGGCTAGGTGTAATATCTTAGATATCTCCACCTCTCTTTCACTCCCCCTTTCTTCCTCATTCTCTGCCTTTCACATCAATCCCCATACATCCTGAGCCCCGTGCTGATATTTGCTCTCCTCATCATGAATACAGAGCAGCGCAAGTACCGACGTACTGCTGTGATCTGTGTATATATTCATGTATGTGTGCAGCATTTGTACTACTCCTTGCCTTTGTCAGCTTCTCTCTCTGTCTTCTTCTTGTGCCTCAACCACCTCATCAAAATGCATCCTCAATCCATCTATTCCCATTACTGCTTTATGTAAAAAAAATTTCAGGGGGATTGGGAAACCAGCCCTGCGACAACTCCACAGTGTCCCCTCCCATGGGGAATTAAAGGTTGGCTGTCATGCGACTGCTTATCTCAGTGAGATTACCTGCTGCTCACTGTGGCCTACTATGACACCTTCCTTCACAGCCTAACACATACACTCTCCCACTCTGGCTTTATGCTTAACACCTCTCTTCTTTCTCCTCCTTTCACTTCCTGGTCTTGCTCTGTCTCTGCCTCTTTCCCATTTATTCTGCCTAGCTACAGCATGAAAGGTACTTTGCATTGGAGAGCAGCAGAATGTCAAGACTTCATCCAGCATTTTGATTGGCTAAAAGCTGTGAGGACTAGCATTCCTAGCCTGACCATTGGCCCAAAGGCCCACATTGACAATGCTCCAAGTCATCCCTCCCGGTTCATCCCTATGTGGCTGTAAACTATTGATCAGTGTTAATTGGTTAATGTCTTTTGATTTTCAGGGTACATTCCCTCTGGACTCAAGCATGTCAAATCCAGCCGTGTGTGTGTGTGTGTGTGTGTGTGTGTGTGTGTGTGTGTGTGTGTGTGTGTGTGTGTGTGTGTGTGTGTGTGTGTGCAATCAACTGTGACAATGCAGCCCCTCAATTACATAAATTACAGCTCTATCTGAGGGCTGTAATTTATTTAAGCTCTTTTTCAGCGGGGTTCCCTGCATCAGTTTTCAGTGGTCAAAGCTCAAAAGGTTTTAAACACTTACACATTTTAACAAGCCATACTGGGAATAAGCTGCAAAATAATTACTTCAAGAATAAGAAACTTTTGTAAAGGTTTTTAAAGAAGAAAAGGTTTAAGCTTCTGGTAAACAGGTGGTGGAAGTGCTTTTCTATGACGAGCAAGAATGTAGATGATCTCATGTTGCCAGTTTTTTATCGAAATATTTATATAAAAAACAACTACCTGACATTCTGGTGCTTTTAACTGGCACCACTCAATCGTTCACTGCAGTCAAACAGTGTTATTTTCAAAATAACATGGACAAAATTCTTAGGTTATGTTTTCGAAAAAGGTATTTTCTTTCTTGAAGATGAACAATATCAGCAAATTACGTGGATCCTGATAAAGACAGAATCTGAATTATCGTTTATTGGCTACATTCAGAAAGGTCAGCGCCCTAATATATTCATCCCCCTCTATTTTCACCAGCAGGGCCATTATCTATAGCAGCGTTGTTGTTCTCCAAACAATGCCATGCATGAGCCCGTGGTCCTTGCCAATCATTGTCTGTGATGTTAATGTTTTGGCTTCTCTCTTGTGCCTTTTCACCTGTCTGCCTGTCCTCCATGGAGACGTTAATATGCTAACAGACTACCAGCATCTGTCTCTCAAGCACTCTCCCTACTGTTCCATCTTCTTCTCCTCTCATCTTATTTTTGTCTCTTCTGTCTTTTTCCAATTCTTCAGGTCCAGTTCTCTGCAACTCCCTGCCCAATTCTTTCTTCTTAAGAATTAAGCAAGTTTCACACGTTTGGTTCACTCTCCAAATAATGGAGGTAGCTATTCCTCAAATCCAGATTCTAACACTTGAACCAATTTACCTTCCCAATATTTTAGTTGAAGCAAAGAATAGTTAAATGGTTAGCACTTTAAAGACAGGAAATCACTTTTCACTATTAAGGTGTATGGAGAATAGAGCAATCTGTTGTTAAAAATCACCTTAGCCTCATTAAACCAGATTTCTCCCATGTTTATTATAGTTCCACACATGCAGGTTATTCTGGTTCGGCACCCAGTACCAACTTTCCAGCTGGTCTCCAGCTTGACTATATAAAGGGGAGAAATCTCATTAGCTTTATCATGCACACCTGTCCGTTGAACCTCCCTGACACTGCCCCTTGAGCTCACAGTACCAAACCTCCCCTGCAGCTGAGCCAGCGACCGAACCTCCGCCACAGTAAGTAACAAGGAAGTCTTGGCCAAGATGTTCGACAGCTACACTGAGAGTTTCTGAAACCCACAGAGGCAATAAGTCATAAGTAATAATAAGTTATAAGTCAGTAGATAAACTGATTGATTTCCAGATTGTGAGTTTAACCCAGAAAATTGGAGTTTTGGTCGAGAGTGCAACATCCTCGACGTCTGGGCAACCACCTTCGGTTGCAAGGTGCAATCGGAATCCTTGTAGAAACTGCAGTTCCTCTCACACAGATTGGAAAATGTTTACAAATAATTGCTTACTAAAATGCTTGTTGACTTAATAAATACAACAAATTGTTACCAGATTCCAATCAATCTGCCCAAATGAGCAAAACTCGCCTGTGATGAGTCTCTTTCGAACAGTGGACTTAATTCATTTAAATGCAAGGTTCTGGTTATATTCCTATATAATAGCATGGCTGCCAAGTACCTATGTAGTTTCAGAGCAACAGAGACAGTCAGCAGACTGACTGTCTCTGTTGTTTTATCACCATCTTGACGTACCAAATTCTCTCTGAAAACGGCACATGACTGTGAGTCGTCATACACCAGGTCCCTAACTTTAACATGGCCATTTCAAGATCGCAAGTTTATTGCACACCGTTGTAATAATTCTGTGACTGAAGCCGGTACAAAGATTAACATATCAATTTGTGTCAGCATACAGTGATAGATAAGTGAGTGGATATAAAAAGATTTTATTCTGAAATCTTTAATCTTAAGGAGACCCTTGGTTGTGACTTGTGGGGCACAGAATTGGTAATTATCTGCTTTTTGTCTTTTCCTAATAAGTGTGTCATGTATTTATAAGAAGGAATAAAACAATTTAATTTCAGGAATTATACAAACTATTACTGCTGTAGTAGTAGTAGTAGTTGTTGTTGTTGTTGTTGTTGTTGTTGTTGTTGTTGTTGTATTATTAATACCACTATTCCATAGCAGTAATTACTGTCAATATGTTTTTTTAACTGCTGCTTTATTTTGTCATCAAATGTAAGTGTATTTTTTGTCATGTCTCGCTCCCATCATCCCCTGGTTCTGAGGTTTCTTCCTGTTAAAGGGAAGATTTTTCTCCCCTTTGTTGCCAAGTGTTTGCTCAAAGTGAATCATTTGATCATTTTATTGTAGAGGATTTACCTTCAAATATAAAGTGTCTTGAGGCGACAGCTGTTGTGATTTGGCACTATATAAATAAAATTTAATTGAACTTAAAATGTATTATATACATAAAGGGATCAAGGGTCAAGACACTGACCCACATGTTTACGAAGTCATCGAATCACTATTTTTGCGTACATGTAAATGTTTCGGGGCGCTGTGATCTGAAACTCGCAATGTCGGTCTTACTTGTTGCCTGCGGTGCTTTGACAGCTCTCTGAAAGATGTGCCTGAGGAATTCCAGTGAATAAAACCTGTGGCAGAACTCCTCTCAGAGATTGGCAACAGAGGCAAAGACAAGAACAGAAGAAGTAGAAGGCAGACAGTCAGAGAGAGCTACAGAAAAGCAAAAGGGAGTGAGACAGACAGAGACACAGATGCAGAGTGTGCTTTTCATATTAATATTAATCAAAGTGGTCTGTGCAAGTGATTTCGGCTGTGCCTTTGTTGGCATGTATCTACAGTATATCCTCCAAAGGGCTGAATGGCACATTGCTTTCCACAAAGTCCTTCTGCGCGTTCACTCCCGTAATCACACACTGATTCTGAATGATCTTTTAATCTACCCATCCAGAATGACTCATTCCAACTTAACCACACATAATCCAACAGCATCTGATCTTTTCCGCATTTTCACTCTGTCTCTCCTCTCGGTGTGCCTGAGCTCCCCTCAAACCATGGCTGCACAGTGAACACCGTGACCAGTGTGACAACTGTAGAGCTTAAGTCTGGACGGCCACCGTTCCAAGTCCCTTTGCATTATTAATTCTCTCTCAGTGGAACTGCCTTTCCCTCCTGCTCCCAAAGACATGCATCAATCAAGAAAGTGCCGTCTGGTTGAGGGCTGTGGTGAGAATACACAAGCTCACATGCACACGCAGACACGCACTCTGGGGCATGTGCTTTCCTGACCAAAGGGTCCTGTTGGCAAGCATACGTCAGACAAAATATGACATCAGATACGGTACAAAGAACAGCCTGTCTGAGGACTCAGAGTGCTGCCAGACAAGCCAATGTTGTTAGTACGCACACACATACACCCCGCGCACACAGACACACGTACACACTCTAAAACAGAATTTTTATTAAGCAATACAGCTCAGCTGCAAACCACTGGCAAATCAGGCAGTATGTTAGTAGGTAAACCCGATGAGAAACATGTTTTTCGGAGACAAAAAACATCCTGTTTTCATTGCCTTCCCTTTTTCCACCTCTCCCTGTTCCATAGCTAATACCAGCCGGCTATATAAGTCTCATTATCTCGATCCAATCATTTATTAAATCTGGAACACCCCAGGTGCATTAGTATATTAGCCTGGATCAGTTAATGACCTTAAAATCTCATTTAACTGGGCAGAGGGATAAGCCGTTGAGACAACGACAAAGATAGACGTGTGGACAAAAGAATCACAGACAATGATAGACGAGGTGACGCAACACACCTGGTAGAAACTAGTAATGGAACATTACAGCGGACGAATACCGCCGAACGTCACGGCTGACGTAGAATCCGAGGAAAGCTTTTAGCTGCTGTGCTCAATTAGCCAAAACACCAATTACATTGCCCAATAGCACACAGAGTGTTAGCATGTTTTGGGTGGACGTTGGTACAAAATCATTAGCACAGGAAGTTAATGACGGGGCAAAATCATTAGCCCCCGTGGCTAATGACAACACTCTGCTGCTGCTGAGCTGAACTGCTCTTGTGATCTATTACCATACACGACGGACACATCTAACTCAAGCAGCTCATGTCAAAGGAGCATTTGACATTTTGATTCTTTTATTACTGGCTATCATTCTCCTTTTTTAAAAAAAAATTAATATTATGCTCTGCATTAATCAGTCCTTTTTCAAGGTAAGATACAGAGAGAGCTCACAAATCCCAGTGCTTCTTTTATTTGCTCTGAATACACTGGCTAAATCACATCAATCAAAATATCAAAAAATAATGATAAAAGCCTAGAATTTGAATTTGGTAGGATTTTTTTGTTAAGATTGTCTGGATTTAATCGTGAAAAAAAAACCCCAGATCCCATGCAGGACAGATTTTGAAATTCTTTCCATTTTGCTGTGAGGAAATGAATGAAAGCCTCCAAACAGATGATCAAGAAACAGGTACTTGCTGAAATCACATGAAGTGGACAGAAATGTCTGAGGAATTACAGTGGCATTGCTATTTTACCACCAGTACTGACTTATTTCACAGTGGGCCACCCGACAACTAAAGGAGTGCACTGGAATTGGTTCAGAGAGTGTATACCATGTAATCATTAGACTCCCTTGAGGCCGGGCAAATGAGGATAAGGCATACCTTCTGTATCTGCTGCTGACCGGTCTGAAAGTGAACACCAGCATGGTTAAAAAAAGTCAGCATTAGCACCCAAGAAATAAAAAAAAGGATTAAATGAAACGTCAAAGTGACCAAGTCAGCAGCAGAGCCTTTTTTCATCTTTGCTCACTATGCTCCTTTACTAAAGTCACACAGCTCAGACTTCTTCATTTTATTTTTCACTTGCTTATAGGGCTGTTCGATATAACCATATATATCAGATGACGATATGAAAACGTCTATCGTTTCATTTTACGCTATCGTTTGTTTCGTGGTATCGCAAAATAAACTGTTTACGGCTATATTTTTTCATTATTTTGATGGTCACTGTAGTGGCTATATTAATTTCTTAAAGTTCTCTCTTTCTCTTATATTTAATATAACCACACTACAGACAAGCGCTTGTTTTTATGCGTTGTTGTTATTTCCACATAAACCTTTCACAATAAAGCTCAAGATCCTGTTGAGACTTTTCAAAATACACAGAATCACGTGAAAGATCTAGAGCAGGGGTCCCCAATCTCAGTCCACGAGGACCGGTGTGCATGCAGGTTTTAGATCTCACCCTGGGTCAACACACCTGAATCACATGATTAGTTCATTACCGGGCCTCTGGAGAACTTCAAGACACATTGAAAAGGTAATTTATCCATTTAAATCAGCTGTGATGCATCAAGGACACATCTAAAACCTGCAGGGACACCAGCCCTCGTGGACTGAGATTGGGGACCCCTGATCTAGAGTATTTGCGGATAAGAAGCAAAAAAGAGCCGTCAGGTGCTAAAAAGTAAACCTTAGACTCAAACAGAACAGGCTTTCCCCCGCAGCACGCTGTGTAATAAATACTCACAAAGAAAATGGCGGCCATTACAATCTATGTCTAAAAATGTATAATTTCATGCATCGGTTAAAACACTCGACGCCCAGCTGGAAACACTTCCCGCAAGACGAGCTGCCCGAGATTCACAGAATTTACAGAAAATGTTACATTTTTGTGATTTATATCGTTATCGGACGATATATGTCTTAATATCGGGATATGAGATTTTGGTCATATCGCACAGCCCTACTTGCTTATAGAATCTGCTTTAAAATGCGGGATGAAAACGTTCAAATAAAAAAAAGTCTCTGTGGCGTCTGACCCTCTCGGCTGCATTATAGGTGGGAAGTGTTATCTTGGCTCCAGCGGGAACGTCATTGTAGAGTTGGGTAAGGCAAAGTCCCTAATTAGCTTTGTTCTCATTTAGTCTACAACGCTATCTCCCCTCAGACAGACAAATACACACATTTTCAAACACATATACACACATATAGACAGCAATGCAGAGAGAGGCGAGAGAGACCACCCCACAGCCCCTGAGATCTGGCCCTTCTTCTCTATTCCTCTTTCAATTAACCCTCTTCCTCCATCCTCTATCCGTTCATCTTTTTCTCTCGGCCTTTATCTCTCCTTCACTCTCTGTCTGAGCGTTCCCTATTCACAATCTTTAAAGTTTAGTCTAATTCAGTTTTATCTCCCATTCACTCTGTCAAAAAGACAGGCAAAGAGCAGACCCATTAAAACAGGCTTAATGGAAGACTGTTGAACAGGCAGACAGGATTCAACAGCTTTTAGACCTAATTATTTCCTGCCCATCGTTGTAACGCTCGTTCTGCAGTTATACTGTATGGGCGTCACTGGCTGCTGGGGACAGACCTCTGTTCTTTTTTTGGATTTTCTTCATCTAAACCTTCCCCCTCTTTTCATATCTTGCTCTCCATCAATTTTCACTCTGCTTAAATTGCTTTACACTTATTGTCATTAAGTGTTCATTAAGAGGTGGGCTAAAGAGTTTTTGTTTTGTTTTTTAATTGTTTGCTTATGACTCTATTTCAAGGCGGGGCGAAAAAGATGGAGTTGTCCTTGTAAATGAACAAAAGATGCTTGCTGACAAAGAATGGCAGCTGCCTTTGGTTTGTGCTGTGATCTTTAGCAGCTACATAAAGTGGCTCCGAAGTGAAAACAAAAGATGCTGTTGGCAACAGGAGACGGGCAACAGAGAGCGCTGCTCTCAGCCAGTGAAAACTGCATTTGACCTGGTCGCTGGAGAGCAAGAAAAACAGTTCGATGCCTTCTCTGCATAATGACCTGAAGAAGGCCTTAATATCAAATGACTGTTCTTTTTTTATGAGTCAAGATCAGATGCAGTAAAGTCAGCTGGCTGGAATGTTTTATTCAGCTCTTCTGATGAGTCATGGGGGACATGGCAGATAATCACAAGACCACAACCTAAAGCTTCAGAGTGTGAAAAACTGAGGGCAAGTTGTCAAATGCTAGTAGAGACATCTCTTCTTACATCCATGTGTGGCACATCTTCATTCACGCTCACACATACTCCTTCAACAAAGGGTGTCACTGTACTGGCATCAGCAGCTAGTGTCATTGCCTTGAGGTTAAAGCAGATAAGAGAGGATTAGCATTCATTACTCCACGGAGTGATGATACACCCACTGCAAGCACACACAAAATGATGCACAGGCATTCTTAAAGCACACACACTCGAGGAGCGTAGCCAAATGCTTTTCTCCAAAGATTATATTAATAATAGAAGGGAAGTACAAAGGAAACAACAGTAATACAGCATGTAATCCTTTGTATCATCAACAACTGCAGAGCTGGAAATCCTTAAACTGAAGCCTTTGGGATACATGACGAGTTTTGGCATTGTTGGGGGAAAAGAAAAAGAAAATAAGCACAACAGTAAAAAGGAATTAGCTATTCAGTGCAAGATTCTTCTATTTCCATGATGGTTTCATGATGAAGTTACCCGTTTCCCATGTGCACTACCCAAGAGCACTCAGAACAAAAGTAAGAATTGTTTAAAAAAACAGATAGATAGGCGTCTTTCCCCCCCTCAGAATCTTGTCTTCTCTACAGGAAAGGAGCATTCAGCACAGAGTGTCTTTTTCCTGTAAAGAGCCAAAAGGGAGCAAAAGTAAAAGACGGACAGAAAGAATAGAAACAAAGACTGAGATGGAGTCACGGGTTAAGGATGTATTCTGTTGGGGTGATATATCATGTAGAAAAGCATGACACAATGTGTCTTAATTCTCTCCCTCACACACTGTGCACAGCAGAGCAAAGGGCCATCACCCCCCTCCGTCTTCACATAGCGCCTTCCGGCTGCACACTCATCCACATCGATCCACATTGATCAAAGTCGGCTTGTACCACTTCAGCAAAGAGCGGGGAAACGCTGGACAGGGTGATCACCTTCTCTAAGCCTCTCTCACAATGGACTCATCTTGTCAGAGCTGCCACTGCCACGTATTGTATCCCGCTGTAGTCGCAACACGTAATGTTGTCCATCCACAAAGCCAATTAGAAAGAAAAAAGTATGAACAAATTCTAAAACTGAACAGAATTTATAGAGGAGCTTACATGAAAAAGCTTGCTTGAGAAAATAAGGATCTGACTGCACTCTAGATGTCATTCAGATCAAATATTTGTGAGGACATGTAGTCCAGTCTAGACTTAAAATACCAGCAGGGAAGCTGCGGTGGTAGACACTGCGGTGACAGACAGCAAGCTGTCGGCAGACCCAACACAACACAGCTGCTGTAGCCCTTCTGATGGCTGAGCCTGATACCGATGTAATCCAGTTAAAGCCTCCTGAAGAATCACAATGTCTAACAGCAAGCCCTGCAACATGCACTATAACAATAAAGGGATATTACAGACATTCTTCAATATTGCACATGCCGAAGAGCTGGCTGGCACCACTCCCGTTCACTTCCGCACTCCCTTTCTCTGTTATTACTTTCCTTCCATCTACACACCATCTTCCTGCACTTCCCTTTTCTCGACCTGTCCATCATTGTCCATGTGACATAATTTGATTTCTGTCCATCACTCTTTCATTGTCTTTCACTTTATTTCGTTGCTACACAGTCTCTTTTCCTTTCTGACGCCACCCTCGTGCCTCTGCAGGGATTACACTCTCGGTGTCTTTTATGTCACGATGATGCAACTGGTGATGCAGACATTTTCTGCAAATGACACCGTCTCATTGCGTCATCTCACCTTGTTCTATTTGTCACTGTTTACTTGTTTTATTTCATTTCATGTGTTCATTTGCTCAGGTTTGCATGAGTTGCATGTTTCCGGGTGGGTTTTACAGGTAGTCTTTGTAGGAAGAAAAGGAGAGAAGAGCCGTGCTGAAAGCAGCCAAACATCCGCTCCATAATGGTCATGAAGGATCAATACTGCATGGCGACAAAGTGCTGATAAACAGTGTGGTTTCTGTTAATTAGCACTTCTCTAACGATCTCTCTCTCTCTCACACATTTTCTCCTCCTCTTTTCCCTACTCTTTCACTTTCTGTACTTCCCTCCCACCCTCTTCATTCCCTTCCATTAAAACCCTTTGTTTCTCTGACTTGATCGCTTGGTCACTCCTCTAAGTCTGCTGACGCTGTCCTCCCAACCAACACTCTATCTCCGAGCAAAGAAAACAAAGTGAGGGGAGGAATCCGAGTTCTTTTCACAAGCGTGATGAATATCCCACTCCTGTGTTTGTGGCTGACGGCTCTCAAGGATGAGATTTAATGAAGCTCTCACCCAACTCTGATTATTTTCTAATTAAAGGAAGGAGTGATGAGGGCAATGAGTAAATTCATGAATGCATGTTTATAAATGCGAGGCAAAAAAACCCCAAAAAACAAAACGACAAATACGCCAAAGACAGTAATCACACTCAGCTGAATCTTGTTTACTGCGCTCCATTGGGAATGGAGGTCATTTGGCAGGAATACATGATCGTAGCACTTAAACAAATTACAAATCTAGCACAGAAGTATGTTTAACATGTTCAGCAAAATGCGCATGCAGCTGCTGTAAGTATTTTTTCTTACTTGCATTAATCCGGCTGGACTTCATGGCTAAGAAACTGGATATCTGCAAACATTTTTTTTAGGATGCTCGGGAGTTAGGAAACTTTAGAGGCAGTTTTTCATACCTCTTGTATTTTGCCATTCAGTTCTTATAGTTATTTGTCAAATGTGTTGCTTAGTTGGCCTTTTCAGAAGGTGAAAAAATAAAACCCTAATTAATATCTATGCTGTTTAATGTAAATGTGTTTAAAAGTCGTTGTTGTATTTCAGAACTGAAGGTTGTACAGAGAGCGCAGCTAAGGTTTGGTTCTGCTAAGAGTAGTCACCAAGCGTAGCTGGTCAGTAAATCCCTTCAAAATATCAGGCTTAACCATTTCTAATTTAATATGTCTTCACATTAAGGATGTTAACCATTAGGGTTTTTTTGTCAAATGTTTGTGAAGATAATAATAATATGAATAACAATCAAAAAAATACCTTTTTAATGAGTAATGCATATGTTGTTTTTATAAGTTATTTTTTTGATATCAACACTGATTGTTAGGATCTGAGGTTTGCTTACACAAATACATTTCTTGTCTTTCAGCGAGGCTTTGAAGTTTTTAGCAATTAGCCTAATTAGCCAAGACACTGTTTTGTTTTCATCCTGTAATCAAATGAGTCTATACTCCCTAAGCGTAACAATAAGAGAGCAACAGTATGCAGTATGGGCTCGATGTTAACACCAGCTGTTTAGAAGTAAAATGTTAATAATGACAATGATCCCAAACATAATGCCATGCATGCATGTTTGCAAACCTTGATAGAAAAACATATAACGAAACACTATGAGTTACGGATTGGCCTCCCCAGAACCTCAACATTATTGAAGCACTGTGGGATCATCTTGACCCTAGAATGAAATAAGAGGCAGCCAACATCCAAAGAGGAGTTTTGAATGTCCTTCAAGAAGCCTGGAAAATGAGAAAGCTTTGATAAAAGAGTTCAGGATGTGTTAACTACTACACAACTGGAGAATAAAACTGTTCACACCAAATATTGACTTGTTAAAATTGTATAACCTCTGTTTTTGCCTTATATACTATGTCTTAATCTGTGTTTTTACATGTTTCATGTGACCCGGGAGCAGCTAAAAGCAGTTTGTTTCAATCACTGCACCTATTTCTCATTGTCCTGGAAAATGCACAGTACTGTAGATGAAAAACAATTTTCAAAGACACAACAGTTTGTCGTGTGGAGACATTCATTTCAATCCAGTTTGGTTTCACACAACACCACAACTATCAGCCTCTTATTGGAAGCAGTGCTGCAGACTGCCCGCACAACACGTCTGCCTTTGTTTCCACTTTGATCATCCATGATTCTAATTTCTCTGTTCCAATGTGTTGTGATTTGCGAGCTATCCTGCCGTGGCTTCCATGACGACACATAATCGCTTCAAAATGTCCAATGACACAACAGCGTGCGACTTGCCCAGCCTCCAGTTTCCTGCCTGCTCTAGCCTGCAATATCATTAACCAGGCACCAAAGCCACTCTATCGTGATCACCTACCTGAGGTGAATACTTATTATTTTTCAGGACCCTTTGTGCTTTACTGAGATCAGCGAGTGTGCTTGTGTCATTGTGTGAGTGGGTGTCTGCAGGCGAGAGTAAGTCTTTGTTGCTCATGTCAGTTTGTGTGTTTATGTGTTGGAACCTGAAAGTGAATGATTACACTTCAGAAGAGCTACTGCACGATGCCCGCACACACACTCACAGCTCTACTTCTGTTTTCTGCCAGGCTCTGATTTCAATATATATTGCCTAGCCTATTCTGCTGTTATCTGTTCTCGGTGCTTTCCTCTCGCCCGCTCTTGCTCACCCCTTACATTTTTGAAAACGTTTTCAAGGACTTTGAGGTATACAGTATAGCTATGTAGGTCACTATACCTTCCCAATGCTGCTGGCTTGTGTGTCTCCGCAATGTGGCGATGTATGTGTGACTGTTGAGTGTAGCTTTTAAACACTGATCACTGCGACAGGGACACCAGGTGATCATTGCGTAAATATATTTGTATATCGCAAACTAAGCATACAGTATTGATTCAAACACTTTACAACACAAATACATCAGCGTTGTTGGTTCAGAGGATAATGAGTTTACCAAAGCTGAAAAGTGGGGTTTTTTTTTCCCTCTGACTATCTTGCATGAATTATTAAGGTCCTTTGGGCAACTTTAAACAAACATAATAATACTCCATCTTATTTGATTAGAATGTGCCTCTTAGTCCCCACCAGTTGGTACATCAAAGTCTGTTTTTTTAAGTAAGGATTCAGCAGAAATAAGACCTTGTTGTAGACTACAGCCACATCCCAGCGACTCTGATAACAGCTGACCTTTTTTTAATTTTAACATGAGCTTCTGTGGGGGGTTTTCAGTGCCTACGAAGCTTTTGCTTTTTACAAGAAAATATTGTAATAACCTCACTTGTTGCTTGCGCCACTCTATCACTTCCTTAATGCACTTGAACAGGCACTCTGGTGTTTATGGCGGTAATAACACACATCACCATTGGTGTGATGATTGCAAGGGATTCTCTGTGTTATTGCAATAATACAGTCACCATATCTCAAGTACACGTGGAATCACTGGTATAATCTTGAATGCAAAATGTGTGCGTGGAACATTTAATTTGCTTAAACAGTGGCAGGACTTTATTAAGCTCAGACAATAACAGCACATTTACAGGCCAAACTTTCAGTTAAGAACTTGGCTGCGTTGGGTCTGACAAACAGCATCTTGGAAAATATACTTCATGCTCTGCTGAATGAAAAGATCCAGGAAGGAACGGCACTTGTATGCTCAGCTGTAGGCCGTCCGGTTCTCCGGTGCTTTATGTGACACATCACTGGGGTTTGGCTCGAGTGTGAAATGAACATCCCCTGGATTGCCAAATCTAAATATGTCCTTACCTAATAAAAGTCAGACCCCACACTGGCCATAAAACTTGGGACAAAGGGATTGCAGGACTTCAAACAGTGTTTGATCTTTCATTGCTGAACTTTCTCTTTGTCTATGTTAGTTTTCTTTTGCCTTTTTCTTTCTGGCAACTATAGTTTTGAACACAATGAGCAAGTCAAATTAAATCAAACCAGCGCCCCTCTATAAACACATTCTTTATAAGATGTTTTTTCTGGCTTTGTACAAAGAGGCAGAATTGAAACCCCTGCTGCCTGATTGGTTAATTACCATAAATCCTCTAACAGCCCATTATTCAACATTACATCAGAACAAAATTGCTGACAGACTGTTAAAATTGTGATATACTATATTTACACCATACGTTTGACCAACTTGAATGTAGGCCACCAAAATACTTGTAGCTCAGTGTAACATGCAAGTATTTTTACTTAACCAAAACTATTAATAATAAAAAGAAAAATATTAAATTGTGCAAGAAAGAGAGAACAACTTGACAGCACGCACTGTGCTGTTTTTCACATTTATTCACCACATTCAGGACACAATGCCCTTGAAGTTTACTCAGTGAAAAGGTGAGGAACAATTACAAATACACTCAATATAAATATAACTTTTTCTCTTCATAATCTTTCATGTAACATTTTTTTTCTGCCAAACCTCAAGTTCCACCAGCATAAATAAGAGAAGGGCAGAGAAAATGCATTACTTATACAACATTTAATGCTCCCTTCTTATCACAGAATTTCCTTTAAAAACTACTAATATATGTCTGTGAGGACTTTGAAGTTTGTGTGTGTGTTTGTGTAATGTTGTTTTCTTTGAAACAAATAATTTGATCATCCTCAGCGGGCTTGTTAGAATTCATGTTAATACGGAATAACAATATATTCCGTACAAGATGAAAAAAATCTTCGTAGTGAAATTGTGATTATAAAAACTCCCGCTCCCCAAAGAGCAAAACTAAACTTCCTCATGTTTCCTGTTAAAATAATGTATTTTTAAGAATAGAACACATTTTCAACAATGTATCATTTTGTAACTTTGAAAGTAGCTATTCAACACACACAAGCTTTAAAGGGTTCTAAACTTCTTATAGAAAAAAGAAGTTTTAATGAGAAAAAATTGCTGAGGAAGTCAACTCGCTGTCAGATAATTTTAGCACAGTCATCAGTAGCCAGTCGGAACCCCTTTGGCTTTTTTGGCTCACTCTCACCTGTTTCCCATCACAGTCCAATGGTAAGTTTATTGTATTTCGTCAGCTTAAATGCCCCCAGATTTGCTTTTTATTCACTTGCAGTGAAACCAGCTTTCTGTCCAGCTGCTAATAGCAACAAGCTGTTGAATTCTTTCAGCAGGAGACAAAAGGAAGAGCATATCCCACTGTTTTCCATTCTCTCAAACAGTTACAAAAATACATTGTTTGTTCAAATCTTCTGAAACGGACTCTTTAGCACACGTGAGTACATCCTGATCTGGCATCTCTTTCTGTTTAAATGTAAATAATTTTAAGAGTAGAGATTATACAAGGTCACTCCAATGCCATGACATCTAAAGGGGAATTTCTGCACCAGGACATGGCATCAAGCTACTTCTGTGCTTGGCAGGCTGAACGGAGAAATTTTTCAATACGACACAACTGCACGCAAAGTCAAAAGTGAACACCAACTCACAGAAACTCAAACTGTTAAAAATGAGAACTCGGGTTGTAGACACGTCTGGTTCATTTGGAAAAACTTGAAAAAATGACCTACGTATTAGAGAAGAGTTTTGAGTATTTGAACAAAGTGGTAGATGCTGTTTGATTTATTATCGTAGACAACCTCTAAACAGAATGACGGCTGAAAACATTTGAAGACTGGTAAAGAAGCAATGCATTACATTATCAGTACTTCTTCCAATGGCAAATTAAAACTAAATAAAATCATTTTGAAGTTGTGCTGTGTACCTAGACAGATTCCTCATGTCTTTGTAAACATCGTATTCTTCGTTACTTGAGTCCAGGCCATGAGGGTCAGTCTCACTGTAATATTGGCCAATCATAAAGAGCCTCTGCCTCATTTCCTGTCTGCTTTTATCAGTCCATCCTCTGTTATACGCCCCGTAAATGGAACTTTCCACCATATTCACCACTGACAAAATCCTATTTTTGTGACATTGCTGAATGGCTGAACGAAGTTTGGGTATAAATAGGTATAAATAAAGGTATTATCATAAGAGACCAACTGGTAAGAATTCACAAGGCTCTGATGTGAAAATAAAATGTGCATTTACGGAATCTGAGAAAGACTTGATTCAATACATAAAGAAGATAAAATTAAGGAAGCTATCCATGCGTCTTTCTATTTCTCCTGCTACAAGTCCTCCTTTCCTTTGCTAGCCTGCATTGTAAAAGCACCGAAGGGCAGGTGGTGTGAAAAATTATCCAGGGGTGGGAAGCCACGTTTAGCACCATCCATCCCTTTACTCCTATTTTTCTATCCACATTCTCCTGCCTGTCCTTCCCTTATCCCCTTGCCCCTTCTCCATGCCTGGCTATGTATTATGAATTCATCTGCAGATAAAGCAGATCTATCATTCTGTCATGAAGGCAGGGAAGGGAGGTAGACTGTGGAATGCCCTGGCACTGAGAGCAGGGAAGGGCTGTGTGCATAGTGCTATGCTTCCTTGCGCATTCCCTGCTGCGCCTGCTCTTGCCCTCTCCAGCTCTGTCTGTCTGTCTGTTCTCATGATCCATACAAGGCCCCAGCTGCCCCCCTTATCCATTCTTGCCTTACCTGTACCAACTAAACCCACACAAGCCACCTTAGCTTCAGCCAAACAGCCCATAACTGTAATAACACAGTGCCTGGCTTAACAAGAAATCCATCCCCAGGTATAAACCAAGGCCTGCACTGCTTGACTAACTCTCAGCTCAAGTCTCCAGTTACACAGAATAACACCCTGCTTGCCAATCAGATAGGGGACAAATTACAAGACGTGCACAAGAGAGTACACAGAGCTCTAGGATCCAGAACGATTGTGCCCACTGGAGCCAAAATATAGAGATGTATCTCACCGATAGCTCTGCATTCAGCACATATAAAACATATGAAGTAATGAGAAAGCAGTTAGAGGCATGTGTGTGCATGTTGTACATTTGTCTTGTGTTTATCCCGTGTACGTTCACTTTTATGATCTTTCGATGCAAAACCTCTCAGCCATCATGTTTGGCTCTCAGCCATTGGACAGCCTTTACACCCAATCTCGTTAATGTTGATCAAATAAAAAATGAACTGCATATTCGATGTGTATGAGTGTTTATAACATTTTGCAGCATCAAATTTAAGAATACATCCATCCAATTTTCTTAACCGATTGAATTCCTATCCCAGCTGTCATTGGGGTAGAGCGTGGATAGAAACAATCATTCGCTCTCACAGTCACACTTAGAATCATATTTAACCTAACATGTTTTTTGACTGCAAGAGGAAGAACCCAGCAAACCGGCAGAACCAAACCCAGGACGTTCTTGCTTTGAGACGGTGCTAATCACTGCACTGCTGTTCCACCTACATATGTGTGTTATCAAAATTTACCTCCTTGACTGTCTTATTTTCTCTTCTTTTTCTTTAACTAAGTTCACACCTGACTTTGTCTCCTTTATATCAAAAGAAAAATGCCTGAATTAAATTACGTCAGCATCTCCTTATCAAATTAATAACATCTGAGATATCAAAATGTTTATGTTGGCATTTGTTCCCCTAGAGTATCTGCATTTCAATATACAGAGTATAATGTCAGGATGAGGTGTTTATTCTTTAACTATGCTAACACTATGGTGGTAGGGTAAGTTTTGTGTCTTCTTAGTGATTTCCTCCAGAATCACCAAGAAGCAGATGTTTCTAGTTTGGACTGAACATTGTTTAGACTGATTTTGTTCTATTTGTAAAAGTATTAACATTCCCATCAGTCTCAGCTAAACTTTGTGTTTAGCTGGCAAACATTTGTATGCTAACATGCTAAACAATGATGGGGGCAGCTGTAAAGCAGACACATTAAACATTATCACTAATCTTAGCATGGCTCTAGATTCAGTTCTGCTCAAAACTGGCTCAAAATCAGAAAACTCTCCAACCACAGTGGTTAGCTGCCGTGAGCTAACACTCATGAGTCAAGATGCAAAACCTCTCCAATGTCTCCAGTCGCCAGAATCAAACCTTTGTCCTCTGTCCACCTTTCGTACCACTTACACTGACAACAAAAGCAGTTAAGCTTATTGCAAAATGTATTAAATAAAATTGGTTGAAAGCCTATAAACAGATTTGGTGACAAGCTACACTGCGACATAAATATCTGTGTCATTTCTTCTGGAAGTTTTAATCAAAACTTTACTCGCGCCTAGGGCATTTTAATCTCTTTTAAGCATTGGATAAATAATTCTCGCCCCATTTATTATACCTTAATATATGTATTTGTGTTTTCTTCACAACATCTCAGCTCAGTCCATTTTCCTCCCTCTTTCCATCCACTCTGCCGTTTGATTTTTCTTCCCCTGTCTCGGAGAGAGGAGTTGCATAGTGGGAGTGTGTTGTCTCAGTGCCAGGGCAAAAATAGACAGTAAATTACAGAGCCTTCTGAGAACACCCCACTGTGCTGCATGACCTCAAAATAACACACACAGACATATACCCACAGACTTACATACAAACGTGAATTACACAGTATGCTGTCCTACTTCTCTATTTCCCATGCAGCCCGTTGATGTGACGATCACACAAAATCCTTTGCAACTTTGTGCCAACCAACAGTCCTGCACCAGAGTTATGTGCCTGCAAAGGAAACTCTGAGTCTGATTCACAGATGTTAATGCGATTATGGCCTCATCTCAGCTTACCCTGACACACAAACATACTTTTAAAAGTATTTATGCAGATCTATATACATTCTATTGCCAAAGTATAACCAAATGTAGTCATAAGAAGCACAGCAATAAAATAATATTTTGTGTCGATTTTGTAGACGAGTTAAACAAACTGATAAATTCTCAGACCACCCTTGTCAGCAGCATAAGCTCAAAAATAAAAATAAAAACTCCACAAAAACAAAAAAACAGGGCAGTGCTGATTGAACATCACAGGTGTTTGTCATACTCACCTTGAGAGAGTCAAAACAGGCAATGACTCTGCCATTTTCCACTTGACAGCTCTTGGCAGGGTGGGCGAACTTGCACTCACTGTCTGGTCGTGAACAAGTTCCTCTCTGGAATTCCCGACAAACCTCCAGTGTCAGCCACTTTGTGTCCCGGATCGGTGTCACATTCACCGCCATTTTAAACCAGGAAGGAGGGGTCGATTAAGAGTAATAGATATCCAGCAAATGCAGTTATGTCTATTTCTGTATGTTTCTAATAACACTGAGGCAAATGATGAGAAAGTACAAATAAAGGACATGGGAAAAAGGCAGACTTTACAGGTTTTCTCCCCAGGGTCTGACTCTGAATTTAAGCCTAAGAGGCCTTGCTGTCGTCTACCACCTGTGGCCCATCCTAAGTTTGGGGCTCCTTCAGCACCTGTCACCCAGGGCTTAGGCTGCTGACAGCCAGAGAGACCTGCTTTGTAATCGCTCTCTTTCAAACACCCACACCATGCACACCAGTTCTCCCTGTGCCTTGCTTGCTCCTCAGCTGAACTGTCAGGTGAGATGAATGGCAAAACACATTATCGATCGAGTTGGCCCATGATGAAAAGATGCATGGCTGGAGGAGAGAAGAAAGCAGGAGAGGAGGAGGAGGGGGAGAGGGGCCGGTGGAGGGGAGAGCAAAGAGACAATCTTCTTCTGCTAAAACGAGCCGATAAAAACGCTGTGTCTTCAGTATCGGCCTCTGTCTGCGGAGAAAGGTGGCGTGTTTGACTTCCACAGAGGAGGGCTGAGTGGCATGGGTGGAGAGAGGTCTGGCTGGCAGACAGAGGAAGGGATGGAGGGGAGGAGGGAGGTGTCAGTGATGTGGAGACAGCCTCAGCGGACGAGGCTGGCAATCATGGCAGTCCTGGTGCTCGTGGTGTGGCTGGCAGCTCCAGCAGACATGGACAGGCGCAGAGGCACAGGCGGCTTCAGCGGAGCCAAACAGCCACAGGGGTCAGCGAATGAAGGCACTTCTCTCTGTGGAGAAGGAGGGAAGAGTATCAGGGTAACAGCGCTTATTGCACATACATGCTCACAAACACAAGGCTAATACTCTTCCTCTCAAACACACACAATTGGATTCAGACACAAAGCCTCATTTGAACTTGCCTCCCATTCATTTTGTCGCGCACGCTCTCCCACAGTAGCTCTCGCAGACACTACCAGGCTCTCAGCTGGAAAATCAAACACCACATTGCTAACAGGAAAGCTCAGCAAAGCTCAAGCATTCAGGCACAGACAATTTATTTCAAAAGTCGACCATGAAGAAGAGAGAGGGGGGAGACAGAAAGTGGAAGAGGGACAATTATGTTATGCATCTTCGTCTGCATCAGTATTAATTAACATTTAGAATTAGCGCCGTAAACAAACAGAAAATAATGAATGACAAGTGAACAATAACAAGACAATACAAAGAAAAAAAAGAAACACAATAAACAAAAATCAAGTAACTATACTCTAAAATACTGCAGCCAGTATTTACACGCAGCTAATGGCGAGCACTCAAGTATCAAAGTATTGATTTGTGATTTAACAATCGGCCCATCCCCAGTAAGATTAAAAGTAGCCTATCAGCAAGCTAGACGGTCCCAGCGTCACTGCCGGAAGGTTGCCGGGTAGGACAAACGAGGCAATGACTTGATAAAGGTCGCTACAGAAGAGGGAAATATTTGGGACGTGCTTCTTTGTTTTACTTTTGTTAGACTCTTTTCTGCGATAGTTAAAGCATTTCATCTGAGAAAAAGTGGTTGCTGAAAGAACATGACTGTCCCTCAAATCTCCAACAGCTTACAGGAAGTGCCCAAAAACCGACATCCCACCAGTGATTACATCACTTCTAAGTCTCCCACACTTTAAGAGATGAAATATTTCTGTGACAGTGCTATCATGAAACAGTGGTATGATGTTTATATAAAGCATCCAACTCGATAGGAGTCCTCTGGTAACTTCAAAATGACCTTATTTAGAGTGACCTCTCAGTCAATCTCACCGTGGCCTGTGATTCACACAGAGGCTCTATTCCTAAATATGTATTCCTGGTATTAGGTAACGCCTCTTTAACTCCAAAACATGGTATAGTTTCAGTGGGGTTAAATTAGCATTTAAAGTGTGTAGAGGAAGAAAACTAAGTCAGAAAAAAACCAAGCAAATCAACTCACCAAAGTCTGTGTGGATAGATATCAAGTCTTAAGCATGACTTTAAAACTTACTCTCAGGTGGTTGTATTAAATCAAAGCATTTATCTCACTGGGCTGTCACAAAAAAAACCCTTAATGATGCCAGATATTTAACAGTAGAGGAGCATCAAGGACCAACTTTTTTCAGATTTTTAATCAGTAGTCTAGCAATGTGGCCAAGAGTTAAAAATGACAGTTTGAAGAAAAATGAAGAGGTACATGACTTAGGAAGGGAAAAAGCATAATAAAATGAAAGTACTTGGTCAAGCATTGATTGCTCCTATTTGGGCCAGTCACTTCGTGAACTACTTTTTCAGCCCAAAGCTGATATTTTGGGCAGCGCGGATATGTGCAAGTGGCAGCAGAGTGAATAGAGAGATGACTACTGCTTGCCAAAATTAGTCTTCTACATCACCCACTCTTTCTTCCTGACCTTTCTGGTATCAACATATATTCAAACATTGTTTTTATTTATGCTGAAATCTCTAAGACACACATGTCAAGATGTGAGTCAACACTTCCTGTATGCAGACAGAAGTACAGGAAGTACAAATTAAGCATCAACAACTAACAAGTCAGGAAAACCACCGGTTACATTCAGGAACAGGAAGCCGTGCACCGAAAAAAGAAAAACAACTCTTTGGACAGATGAAATCAAGATTAACTGTTAACAGAGCGATGGGAGAAGAAAAGCTCAGAGATGGAGAGAAACGGTTTATGACCTGAAGCATACTGTAACATCTGTCAAACACAGTGGAGGCACTGTTATGGATGCTACTGGAATCGAGTCACTAGTGTTTATAGATCATGTGATTGCTGATAAAAGCAGCAGGATGAGCAGTGAAGTGTACAGGGATATACTCTCTGCTCAGATTCAGCCAAATGCTGCAAAACTAGTCAGATAGTGCTTCACAGTGCAAATGGATAACCCTTAACAAGAGTTTTCCAAGAGTTTTCCCAAGAAACCCAAGAGTTTCTTAAGGCAAAGACATGATATATTCCTTGGTGTCCTAATCAGTCACCTGATTTCAGTACATCAGAGCATGTTTTTCAATTATTAAAAGTAAAACTAAATGCAGAAACCCACAAGCAAGCAGCATCTGAAGGTGGGTGCAGTAAAGGCCTGCAAAGCATCTCCAGAGAGGAAACACAGCAATTACTGATGTCCATGGGTTCAAGACTGGACATTCATTGACAGCAAAGGATTTTCTTTGAAATGATATAAAATGATGTCCGCCCAGTTACTTTTGATCATCTAAATATGTGATATAAATGTATAAAATGGCTCTAATTCCTAAGCATTTATTGCAAAACTTTTGTTAAACCCCTTAAATTAAAACAGAAAGTCTGCACTTCCATCACATCTTGACTGCTTGATTTAAAATTCAAAGCATCACGAGGTCAAGCAAAGGCTTGAAAGAGAATTCGTAACGACTTTGGAAAAAAGAACCAGAAAATCGAAGGACCCAACTAAATGGTACTTACTGACTTGGCAGCAAATGTCGTGGGTACGTTGTAGCTGCTGGAGCTGAAACGAAAATATTGTGAAGATGAACTAGAAAAAGCACATCCATGATACTTTAACTTGTTGTTTGTCTTTGTTTGTTTGTTGTTTTGCAGGCTATATAAATGTGGACATCTGAAAAAGATTACCTCATTACCACCGTTGTAATTTTAAAACGCTGAATCTAAAACATTTAAAATAGAAGAAAATGCTTGTCACACTGAGATTAGTTGCTCATCCTGTAGATTTATATTTCCCCTTCCCGCTGTGGAGATGATCCAGTGTACCTCAAGTCTTTATTAAGGCATTCGGCATCTGTGACTGAATTAAAATTAATTAATGATAATCCTGAAGTCTGGCAATACAGCAATGCTGAAACTGATGGTAAACCTTAAATTTATTGTACTGATGTATGTATTCACGCTATTTATTTATAGCACACTCTCTAAACCTGTCATGGTCCCTGTGCCTCACCATGTGTTTTTGTTGTTTTTGCTCTGTCTCTCTCTCTCTCTCTCCTGCCGGGGCGGTGCTCATTATGGGCTCCCGCCCCTGGCCCACGCACCTGCTATCTCCACACCTGCTGCCTATCGTCGCAATCCCGAGCCCTACTTAAGATGGCAGCACGGTGCTACTCGTCGCTGTATCGTTGAGCAATCAGTCTGTTTCTAACCGGAGTTTCTGTGTACAGATCTTTCCCGGACCCGGGAAAGTAAATAAATTCACTGTCTTCCTTGCAAGGATCCCTGGTCTGCGCGTGAGTCCGTTTACACCCCGTGACAAAACCTATTAAACCTTGGTATTAACTAATGCAGATTCTAATAAAACAGCATGATATCCATAGCTCACCCACGAGAATAACAAACTGTTGTATGTCTAAAACATATCATCAAATCTACAAGTTATAGTAGGAAATGCACCGGTAATTAATCATTTTTTTCCTCGAACAGCTTCGAATTCTCCGAACTAAAGCCATTATCTTCTTTCCTCTTATTTAAGATGCACTAGTGCATCCGATGGTAAGCAGTGTGACAAAGTAGGCACCAAAGTACCTTTCCTTAGTATTTACAGAAGTCATCTGTCTCGTGTTATGGCTGCCATACAGACGCTTTCAGTTTGAACCTTTGCAGAGCAAAACCTTCACTTTCATACAAAGCAGCATACGTTTCTCCGAAAACATGTATTATATAACATGTATGTGCCTGTGCCAGCTATCCCATGTGCTCTGATTATATTTGAACTGTGAGCCAAGTGGCTATGATGTCATATTTAAACTTGATTTGCCAGACTACAGGACAGTGTTCTTCATAGGACAGTTCCTAAGCCTTGCAAACATTTCCATTGCAGAATCATACCCTATGAGTTAACCACCATAGCTGTGCAGCATTCCTACCACCATTTTTAAAGGACACATAACATTTTTGTTTTTCAAAATCCACATTAAAAATTCAAAGTTTCAACATTTTTTATTGTTTTCATTTATTAAAAGTAGTTTCAAAAGTGTAAATGTCTCACATGCACTATATTATGTTTATAATTTTTCAAAGTGTTGATCAGCATGACCAGAAAATGGACAACAGTTGTACTTTTCTGTAACCTAAGTAAACAATGTAACACAAAACAATGGAATCATAACTGAAGTGCATCAAAAACTATATTCCCACGTGGGGGATGATCCTGGGTCTCCTGGTTAAAAGTCTTGTTTTATTTGGTCTAAGCACAAAGGACATGAGACATCAGAGCATAACCCCACAGTTCAGTTGCACTGAACTCTCGCATATGCTCATATAAAAGGGAATATGCCTCATTTGCAAGGCTGCATGGTTAAAAAGAAAACAAACAGAGAATGTACATGGATTTGATTAGACAAACTTACCCTTGAGTCCGCAGAGTTATGCTTTCTGCGGGTTCTGGAATATCCTAAATGAAACAGCTATGACAAAATAATATAGATGTAATGGGGCTCCACGTTTACATGCATTATTAGTGCCAGTTCCACATGGGGGAGGGAGTGAGGCACCTTAGTCGACTCTCACCTCAAAGCAGGATTAAAACTAAGAGGTAACAAATGTGAGAAATGACTCTGGCACAGAGGAAATATATAAATAAAGAAGTCATCAATAAACATCTTACCACGTGTGAATAATGCATGTGGCCATTTCCCATAGCCTGAGGCAGAAGATATTATTACACCATCAGATCAACTAGCCAAAGTAATAAGTTGGAGTGCAGAAACCTGGGGATGTTACACTCCCACAAAACACCCCGATTTCTTCAAACCCCAAACAGACACATGCACCCCTACACACACACACACACACACACACACACATAGAGTTCATTAAAAAGAATAAAATATTGGCTGAATATTCTGTCTCATTCCAGGCCAACCCCAGCTGTTGACATGTGGTCAGCACAAAGCAGACTGTAATGCCGAGTGTCACCAGGGTTCACGTATCTCCTCGTTTAAAGAGAGCCATCTGATCTTGTGTTAATCTGTCTGGTAAAACGGTGCCATTCATTTGGCCCAACTCTACATTATTTCATGCATATGACAACTGACCAGGAAAAACACACTGATTTAGCTCAGAGTGACACCCCTGCTGTGGAAGTACTGACTACTAAGACCCTCTTACTAACATATCTGCAACACCTTTATAATATTGCAAAGGTAACACTGATTTGGCAACTTCTTTGAACAAAAATAAGACTCAACAAAAATAATATCATGTTATGTCTGTGAGAAGCTGCATGTAATGCTCAAAATTGAGAAATCTGTGACCCCATGAGCGACTCAGCCTAATTTGCCTCTGGGGACAACAGCCAATGTTTTTGTGGCTTTCTGTTATCCAAATATTTGAGTCAAGATTTCCATTTTTGTCCTCTGGTCATTGTTTCCACATCCAGATAAAGAACAAGAAGGTAATAAAAAGTTACAGCTCATGGTTTCTGGACGCTATATCCAATTTGCTTGCCACACGCAGCTTTTATCTGCATGCAACCACAGCCTGCTCACACATGAAAAACTCAAGGTAGGCTACAAAAACCTGAAAATATTCATGTAGCAAAAAGATTAATTTGTTAAGTAGCTATTGGTAGTAGTAGAGACTTATCCACTATTAGCTAGAATTGAATGAAAAGATCACCAAATTTTTTGTAAGTCATTCTGAGCTGCACACCAATATCAACTAGCAGTTGTGGCATTTCACATAAAAATGCAAATGTCACACTGCAGGTGGCACCACTGAAAAAGTCAGCAGGGTTCATCCTCTGGGCACCATGAATGTCCACGTAAAATGTCATGAGACTTAAATCAGGAGTTGGTCAGGATGTCTGAGCCAAAATGGCAAGCCAGCCAATAAAACAGAAAGACAGGCCAAACAGAAAAACAACACTGCCATTTGTAGCATAGATATAATTAATTATACATTAGTTGCTCAGAATGATGTCAGTGTTATTTTTTATATAGTTGCATACCATAATATTAATTTGGACTGTTGAGCATAACACACATGAAACTGAGCTGTTAACTAAAGCAACATGCAGCCCTGCATCTGAGAGTAAAGAACAGACAAAAAGAGGAAGAATGAGGAAGATTTTTGTGAACGCAGGCCAGAGATCTGAGTCATTTATTCACTTTGAATGACTTCCAGAAAAGGGGAAAAAAAATAAAACCAAAGGTGAAGAAAAGAAAGCTAGAAAGCAGGTTCCTTCATGTTTGATTTCCTACGGATGATCTACCAAACACAGTTCACTGAGAAACAGAAGCTTGCTGGAAACTAAGAGAAAATAATATGCTTGAAAACATAACTCCCCAAGAGAGTCACAGGATAAACTCTGATCTATTAAAGTGCCTTCGGAGTTGCTGTCTAGCATTTGAAAAGTCTTGTGTGTTCATGCAGTATAAGTTGATGGTTCAGCCACTCTCTAAGTGTTACAAATTCAGCCAAGAGTTCAGAATCTGTTTTTTATGCTCTTTCTCTCTGGATTTTGGGAATACAGCAGGTTAGAAACAGGGATTTTTATCTTCTGGCTCCAATTTAATTGTTCAGTAAGTTTACACTGCAGGTATTAAGGAAGAAGTTGGTGGCGTAAGAGGCGAGGACTGGGAAAAAAGAGAAGGGGAAATTCAGTAATGTGAGAGGTTAAAGGGCGCTGACTGCAGCAGCAGCAAAAAGCAGATGCTGGACACTTCATATTACACCGCATCACCGGCTGACCAGGATATCATCTATAAACGACCTGAGCTGCCCTTTATACTGATAGGCACATCAGGGAGAGCCTGTATGGGGTGGGGAGGCTGCGAGAGACAAATAGAGTAAAGGAGACCAAAGGTGGTGACAGGAAAAGGCTAGAAGCTGGAAAGGGATTGATAAGAGGCAAACAGGAGCAATTAGTACAAGTCTGTAAGAGACAGAGGTCGGTGTCTGGTAGTAAGACAGGAAAATCAAGGTGTGAACTGGCAGGTACGCAAGAGGAGGAATCAAAGGGGAAAGCTGGGAGGGCAAAAAGCAGAGTTTTAAAAAGCACGCCTGGCATTCTGCTGTGATATCATTTCAACATTTCTCATCTCTCTTCATTTCTCGTACCCTAATCTCCACCTGTTCTCCTTTTCTGTTTCTTTACACATGCATGCTTCAGTGTTTCACTTATTTTTCTCTCCCCAAGTCTTTATTCTTCAAACAAATCTGCTCGCCTTCTGCTAAGTTGCACTCGCAGTATCATGTGACATAAACAACTCTGTGAACGTGGCTAGTCTTTTAATAGTAGCTGTCCTCGTTTTATTCGCCCACTGTCTCAGCCCCCTCTATCTCTCCTTCTCGCTGTCTCTATACTCATTCCTTGTTCACACAACACCTTATGCTGCAGTACCACCAGTAATGTGCTGCAAGGTCACCATCGCCACGGCAACTAGATAAACCATGCTTAAAGCAAGGACAAAGTGGTTAATGGTGTCAGGTCCAGCCTCATATCATAGCAATATAAGGGAAAGACACAGAGTTTTCAAATGACACTGTGACATCGGGAACGGCCACTGGGCTGTCCATTAATGAGGCTGCAGTGGTTAGGAGCAGGGGTAGCGCAACGGCAGGAGACAACGCCTGTATATATGCATATAGCTTTGCCGCAGGAGTGTCAAGCATAAGGTCCGGGAGCCAGAATCGGCCCGGCAAAGACTCCAATAAGGACCATTGGATGTGAAGGACATCGATTTTGGACTGGTAACTGCAACTTTTTGATATAAAAGTTTTAGACAAAGTTATTAACTTACAGATTTCTGTCATTTTACTTCTTACGATACATGTTGACAGAGTTCTTTAATTTAATACAACAGCATTTCAGCATCCATACATTCTCTTCCGCTTATCCTTTTTAGGGAGCCAATCCCAGCTACCATATGGCAAGAGGCAGTGTACACCCTGGACAAGTTGCCAGTTTGTCATAAGTCTAACAACCACTCGCACTCAGATTCCCACCTCACATTCACACCTAATTTGGAATGACCACTAACTGCATGTCTGTGGACTGTGGGAGGAGGCCATAGTTTCCGGAAAGAACCCAAACAAACAAAGGGAGAACATGCAAACTCCACACAGAAAGGCCAGGTGGTGGAACCGAACTCAGGACCTTCTTGCAGTGAGGCAACACTGGTCTGGTCTTTAAACCACACATCTATTCAAGCAGTTTCAAAGGTTGGTTTGGTTATTTCCTCCCCCAGAATGGCGCATACTATTTAAATACATTTTAATAATGGAAATAACAGATACACTGTGCTGCAAAATTGAAATTTAATGTGCTATGACTTAACACACTTGATTAATGGTGTCGTTTCTGACCTGTTTTGAAATATTGCATGAGGGATTTTGTTTTCTGAATACAAGTTATATTGAAGGTTTACATGCAGTCCTAATTAGAGAGGAAACTAATTTCCTCTATATGAAAACATCAAATGTCACAGTGACAACAAAAAATGGATTGTTGCCTTCAGATGATCTGCAGTTCTGCAGTGAGAATGCTGACAGGGAATGGAAAGAGAGAGTATATTTTTCCCATATTAGCTTCTCTTCATCGCCTCTATATAAGGTCTTGAATAATCAGGTCAAATCTTATTTTAAAGACCTGATAGTACCTCGCTCTCAGACTGCTGGCTTACTTGTGGTTCGTAGGATATTTAAAAGTTAAATGGGAGGCAGAGCCTTTAGCTTTCAGGCCTCTTAAGTTTGGATTTGGGAGACAAACACCCTCTCTACTTTTAAGATTACACTTAAAAACTTTCCTTTTTGATATAGCTTAGAGTTAGGGCTGGATAAGGTAACTCTATAAGCCAAGTCTGCTGGGGACTTCCTATGATCACTGAACTTTTTTTTTTCACTTTTATTATTTGCTATTAGATTAACTATTACATTAGTTATTATTGATTGATTGATTGATTGATTGATTGATTGAATCTTTATTTTGAACATGTTGAAAAAGTACAACAAAATAGAATTAAGAGACAAATGAACAAAGCAAAACAAAAGGAAAATGAGCAACCACAGCTCCAAATAACTTTCATGTTCAAAAAGGAGCAGGAAGAAGCATAAGCTTATTTAATCCCACCCCTTTTCCACTATCTAGTATCAATAGACTACAGAAATACCTCCTTGCAATTACATTATATGACATGTGTATTTTTTTTAAATATATATACATATATGTTTCTATCTATCCATACATACGTATATACACATACGCACATATACACATTTTCAATAACCCCATTAACACCTCAAGGATACACAACCTACAAATATATACATATACCCATACCAACATACCCGTGCACCCGCACACACATGAAAATATTAGACAAGAACACCCTATCAAATCTCTACCTTTTCCCTGTACCCTGTAAAAACCATATCCTTAAACCGCTTTTTAAACTGCGCCATGCTTGGACATTGCTTCATATCTTTACTTAGTCTGTTCCACAGCTTCACTCCACACACAGAGATGCAAAAACTTTTTAATGTTGTACGGATACGAGGATGTTTTAAATTTAATTCCTCCCTCAAATTGTATCCCCGTTCCCTTTTAGAAAACATTTTTAGAATATTGTCAGGAAGCAGGTTATTTATTGCTTTATATATAATTTGTGCAGTGAGAAAATGAACCAGATCTGTGAATTTTAGAATTTTTGATTTTAAGAATAGTGGATTTGTATGATCTCTGTAACCAGTTTTATGGATTATCCTTATGGCCCTTTTTTGTAATATAAAGATTGATGATAGCGAACATTTGTAAGTATTGCCCCAAACCTCTGCACAGTAATTCAAATACGGTGCAATCAGGGAACAATAGAGAATGTGGAGTGATTTGTGGTCCAGAATGTGTTTTACTTTACTCAAGATTGAGACACTTCTTGAAATTTTGTTATGTATATGATTTATATGAGACTTCCAGTTTAATTTATCATCTATAATCACGCCAAGAAACTTATGCTCAAGTACTCTTTCAATTTCCACACCATCTAAATGAATCTGCACTTCTGCATTTCTAAGGGAATTCCCAAATAAGATTATTTTAGTTTTACTTAGATTTAGTGATAGTTTGTTCCTGTTAAACCATTTTTTTAATTTTGCACATTTCTGAAGTAATTGTATCCAGCAGCTCCTTTAGATTCCCCCCAGAACAAAAAATATTTGTGTCATCTGCAAATAATACTAATTTTAATATATCAGATGCCTTACAAATATCATTTATATAAATAATAAATAATTTTGGACCCAGTACAGAGCCTTGTGGAACACCACAAGCAATGTCCAAGCATGATGAGGAACGGACACCCAGCTTCACAAATTGTTTCCTGTCACTTAAATAATTTTTCACCCATTGCAGTACAACCCCCTTGATCCCGTACCGTTCCAGTTTATTAATTAATATGTCATGATTGATTGTGTCGAATGCTTTCTTGAGATCCAGAAATACTCCAGCTGCATACTGTTTCTGATCTATAGCATTCGTAATCTCCTCAATTGATTCGATTAATGCCAGAGATGTTGATCTTTTTGATCTGAATCCATATTGACTGTCAGAGAGTAATTTATATTTATCTAAGAATTTGTCTAATCGTTTATTAAACAGGTTTTCTAGGATTTTGGAGAATTGTGGTGGTAAAGAAACAGGCCTGTAATTTGTGAAGTGGCGTCTATCCCCGGTTTTATACAGCGGCACAACTTTAGCTATTTTCATTTTGTTTGGCACTTTTCCCGTCTGAAATGATAAGTTCCAAATATATGTTAGAGGTCCTACAATTCCTTCAATGACCTTCTTGACGATTTTCATGTCAATATCATTACAATCAGTAGATGTTTTATATTTACACATGTGTACAATGTCAATTATTTCTTTTTCCTCCACTGATGTGAGGAACATTGAGTTAGGGTTCCTATCAATCAGGTTTTCACTACAGTCTACTGATGGCAGTGACTCAGGAATTTGTTCTGCCAGTTTTGGTCCAATATTTACAAAATAATGATTAAAGCTGTTGACCTTATCAGCAGTGTTTTCCATAATATTGCCATTGTCGATAAAGTATTGAGGATAACTTTGTTGTCCAGAATTATTTTTAATGATACAGTTTAAAACATCCCATATTCCCTTCATATTATGTTTATTGTTGTTCAATATTTTATTATAATACTCCTTTCTACATACACGTATAATATTGGTCAACTTATTTTTGTATTTTTTATATTTATTTTCAGCATCTTTTGTTCTTTGTTTTAGGAATTCCCTATAGAGTGTATTTTTCTTTTTACATGCGTTTTGTAAACCCTTGGTGATCCATGGTCTATCTGAATATTTGTGCTTTCTGTTGTATTTTATTGTTGGACAGTTTTTATCGTACAACTCCATGAATATTCTTAAAAATATGCCATATGCAATATCAATATCAGTTTCTTTGTACACATTGTCCCAGTCCTGATTTAATAGATCGTTCTTAAATGCATTCATAGTTTCTTCTGTCCTTACGTCTGTATCTCAGTTGTTCTTCATGCTGATTTTTCTTATAATTAGTGTCATAAACTGCAAAAACTGGTAGGTGATCACTGATGTCAGTAATTAATATTCCGCTCACAATGTTGTTTTCCATATTGTTAGTGAAAACATTGTCAAGTAAGGTGGCACAATGTGGTGTAATTCTGCTAGGCCTGGTTATTTTAGGATGTAAACTCAAACTGTACATAGTGTTTAGGAATTCATCGGTCATTTTATGCTTTTTCGGATTCAACAGGTCAATATTAAAATCACCACAGATAAACATAACTTTTTGATTTGTTTTAGAGAATATTTCCTCTATGAAGTCATTAAATACTATATTAATGTCTGGTTCTCTTCCACACTGTGTCTTCTGTCCTCTGTCCCTCCCCTCGCTGCCCCTCCCTGCGCCTGGTTCTTGAGGTTTCTTAAACCTCAAAGGAAGTTTTTTCTTCCCAACTTTTGCCAAGTGCTTGCTTTGGATCGTTTAATGGTTGGGGTTTTCTCTGTATTATTTTAGGGTCTTTACCTTACAATATGAAGTGTCTTGAGGCTACTGTTGTTTTGATTTGGTGCTATATAAATAAAACTGAAAACTGTGCATTAGTTTGATTTTAGGCAATTTTCTCTTGAATCTACAGTACCTCAGGAAAAATAAAGCCTTTGCTTGGTTTCCTCCCTCTCAAGCTGCTAGAGGAACAGTGATGGGCATCTTAGTCATGGCACAAGTTAACTCAAATACCTTGCCGGGGTTTAACTGAAATTATAGGGCTCACACATGAACCCTGTCAAACAAACGCAAGCTGGAGATTTGATCCGACAGTCTTCAGCTGAGTGTTAGTCATTGTGGAATGATACTCCATTATGATGACGGTTAGACAGATTGTACCATCAGGGTAATCTTATACCTCATTCTGATGCTGAGTTTGCGACACTCATACACACACACATATTAGCACTGCGACAGCAGGCCTGCATCAGCTAGAGGAAACACAATTGTAGTGATAAACGTAAGGTCACCAAGTGCATTTATAATCAGGATACTACCATATGAGTGATACGTATGCATATGCACATCAACGATCTCTCGTGCACTCTCTCTAATTCACACACACACATTAACCACACAGTCTGTGACTCCCTCCTTTAGCTGTAAGACAAACAGAGGGGAGGGGAGATGACAAGGGGCAGTCAAGTGGCACGTGTGCAAGCTGTCGTCTGCACTGTGGTATCAGCACAAGTGTTTAAAGAGCCTGACATGCACATAGACAGAAGGGGTGAGGCACTTGTAGCACACTCATATGACTTGGGATGTGTGAGATCATATAGATTTCATGGTTAAGATATGTGGTTTGATATGCTACACAGGGAGAGGGGATTACATGCAGTCCCCATGTACACATACATTGTGTGGATGTACACATTGTCTTCCTCCTTTACTGCAGTACGGCTACTTTGCTGTGGTGATGCCAGCCTGGTGTAATGCAGCAGCAGCAAGGGTGTCACTGAGTTCATGGACATAAACCAACCCACTGCCAGACCAGTCTGCTCCTCTCAGGAATAGCAATGGAGGTGGTGCGTGTGTGAGTATATGTGTGCAAAAAAGTGTGGGTGGGAGGGTAGATTTTGAAAGATTGGAAAACGCTGAGAATGAGAGGAAGAGTCACAGACCGAAAGACTGATAGAGACAGTGAGTGATAGAAGAAGATGTCCAGGGGATATAGATTTAATGGCTGGAAAGGTGGAAGACAGATGCTCATGAAAAAGGAAAAAACACCTAAATTGTAAATTCACTTGGCATCTCAGCATGTGTCATTTCAAGCACAGGGCCATTTTCAGCAAATGCACAAACACAATTGATGTCACTGACATGACTGTTCAGTTTAACAATGTCTGTTTCGCTTTGAGACATGTCAGCCTCGAAAGACAATACAGGCAGACAAGTGAATGCAAAAGTTATAATAAAGAAAAGCAGCACAGTTAAAGTGACAGACAGATGGAAAGACAGGGAAGGGAAAGGTGGCATGGCCTGAGAAACAGAACAGATATTTTGCAAATAATGAGAGGAGTGAGGAAAATAAGCAAAAGGTAGAAAAGGTAGAGCAAAATGAGAATTATTTATGAGCTACTTGGCTGTGGAATTCCTTTACAGAAAAAAAAAAAAAAAAAAAGATTAGTAACTGTGAGATGATCCCCGATTAGGAATGGAGGTCTGAAAAAGCTTAATAACATAACGTAAAGTTCAGTAGATGAAGATTATTAATGCTAATGATTTGACCTTCTGGGACTTTTTTCCACATCCAAGAGTCTGGCATTTTTGATCAAATGAGGAAATACCAAAGAAGTGCCCCTCTCAGAAGAAAATATCACCACCACACCCACATGCGAAATGCAGGATCCATGGCTTGTCATCAGATCTATATAAAGATCTAGTAAAGCGCTATATAAATACAGGCCATTTACCATTTACCAGATCAGCAAATCGGCCAAACATGGGGATAATCTGTACTCTTCAGCTGTCTCTGACCAGTGATTCTGTTTGACACCTTAATCTGTAGAAACCACAGAGGGCTGCTCTATGGAGCCAACTGTATTTACTATAGATTACATCTTCCACTAGTGTGCATTAGTCCGGTGACAGCTTTGCAGACTGCAGGGAAAACAGCAATCATACACCATTGACTGACTCACTGTGACTTTGCCACTCGCCAAATGGCCTCGTAGGACTTCCCCAACCATTTGTCTGAGTGGCTGTCTATCTGCCACTTACACGCTCTGTGTCGAATTTCTGAGGCTTGGAATTCAAAGTCGTGTCCGCTCACGTTCTTTTGCTTTCACCTTGATCAAAGCATCCACACTATTTTCTTATTTTCTGGTAACTGAATAATGCAAATCAGAGTAAGGGTGAGTTCATGTTGTTATGCACATACACTTTAGCTTTTTCAAACAAACACACTGCTCATCTGCATTCAACAGACTGCCCCGTGGCTGCTGAAGACAGCAGGGAGATGACATCACTTCGAAAGGACAGAAGAGGTGGTGGATGAAACTAGAAGGTGGGGGAGGATGAGAAATGAGGACAGACCTTTTCTACATTTTTTTTTTTTAAATTGCAAAGAAATTCACAAACGCAGGTAATCAAGCATTCTCTCACTCTCCCTATTAGAGCATCTTCTTGTCTTACACACTCCTAGTTGATCAGTCAGAGTTATGCGTGCTGTGAAATTCAGTATGTATCTGAGTGCCTCCACACGCCGCTGTTCTATACCCTAATGACCTTGTAGATCTGCAGAGAAGTTCTTTCAACCGACTCAGACACTGAAAGAGAAGCAAAGCGAGAGCCACAAAAAAAGCAGGCAGACAGAATAAAACTGAAAGCTGCAGGGAGAGACAGAGACAGAGATGTGCAATATGAGAAAGTAGAACTGTGAAAGAGAGTGGCAGGTGTGGAGATAATGATTGATAACAAGCAGCAAGGAGTGTGAGTTTGGTAAATAACAAAAATGTGCATGTGAGCTCAAATATGGTACTCGTTTTACTTCTACCACTATACATAGCGGTAGGTGTGCCGCCCACAAACAATCAACATTCAGGCATCATTGCATTTTTTCTTCTTCTAAATTTTAAACCTGTATTTTCAATTTTGTGAGTCACTATCAATTGCCATGACACCGGAGCAAGATACCATTAAGGGAAAATCACCTCGCAGCATCAAAATAAGTCTTTTACCGGTAAACCACCGCAATGCTTTTATTGTGTTTTTATTGCTCTGGAAAGTGAAGGTATAGTTCTAAATGTGAGCAGCTATAAGCTGTGCCTTTGATAAATTAATATTTTACCTTCTTTTTGATAAGTGGGTTGGTGTTTAAAAAAAAAATCAGAAAGTTCAAAAGATTTCACAGAGAATTTTAGGTGCGAGGCACTCATGAAGCTTAAAATGAAACCCTCCATTCTGTCATCGAAGAGACATCATGCACCACAACCCCTTTTTGTGCAGTGTGGAAAATGTATGTAGATGAGTGGCAAATGAGATGTGCATGAAGATAAACTGGGAATCACATTTTTTAACAGAAATTATGCACATGTAATAATCATAATTTCATCACATGATTGCTCCTCGTTTCCTAACCAATCCTGGTGCAAAGATAACAGCATTTAATGTACTTTTCTTAACGGATATTGTGAATATTTTACATTACACACAATATTCAACAGATTTTTTTTTTTCTTTTTTGCACGTGCGTTTGTGTGTCAGTCTGAGTAACGTTCAGGTCATTTCCTGAGGGCAGCTGCACTGTAAACACCAGTAGCCTTGCTTTTGTACAGAAGTGCAGGACTGTTCTCGAGTCAGAGATTGAGTTGGTGTGCGTGTGCGCGTGTATTTATGTTTCTCATTCAGGTATCCATCAGGGTGAGAGCATATTTAGCATTAGTGTTACCAGCAGTTTTCTCACAACAGGGACTTTATTGCAGTCCAAAAATAAGACAGACACAGTGTAAACGAAAAGGGAATGTGTGTCAGTGTGAGTGTGTGTGTCTTTGTGTGTGAGTGTGTGCTAACTACTCTGCGAAACATTAAACACCAACCTTACCCATTCTTTTTTGTCTGCTCAGCTCTTTTCCACATTTATGCTCTCGCAAATCAAAACTACCACACATTAGCAGTGAGGCGCAGTGTCAATCTGCACATGTACACACATAATTAGAAACACTCATAAAACTCACTCAAACACCCATCAACACATCAACACACTCAACGTCCAGATGGCGAATAAAAATTTTCAAAAGCGAGTCACGGCAGAACAAAGGAGAAAAAGTAAGAATGGACAACTCGGTCTTGTTAACGCAGAGTAGCACGCAACCCACACAAACACACACACTCACACAGACACACACACACATATAAACTGAGTAAACAGCAAGACTTACTGTATCTCTGCATGGACTCATCTGACTGCTGCTGAGGGGAGAATGGAAAGCGAAAACCTCATGCTTGCTTCGCGGCACTCCTCTCTTTCACTCCCTCTGCCACCGCCCCCTCCTCCTTCCTTTTTCCTTCGCTTTCTCTCTCCCTTGCCTCTTTTCCTTCCTCCTCCTCCTCCTCCTTTTCTTCTTTCCCTCTCTCCCTCCTTCCTTCTTGGCAGAGCCTTACAGTATTCAGATACACCAGTCTCCATATAAGGCAGCACAGCTAAACATGTCACACATAATTTATCCACAGCAGGCTGCAAGTTCACCTTTCACAGCCCGTGCTTGGATCGTATGCAATGGAGGGAGGGAAGGAGAGAGGGAGGGCAACGCAGGGGAACAGACAAACTTCTGCTGTCAACAGCCACGTTCCTACGATTTGGCAGCGCGAGGGAGAGTGCACGCATCCGTGTGCACGTGTGTATGTTAACAAATGCTGACAATCAGACCGTGAAAGTGCTACCGGAGACCGAAATGCAATTCACCTGCACTGTTCCGACACCTCCCTCTCTGTCTCTCCACCATCTGTATCTGCAGTCAGTTAATCTTATACAGATGATGTTTGCGAGACCTGTCCACCCGCACGCCCCCTCCTCCACCACCACCCTGCTCTCAGGAAAAGAGAGAGAACTGCAAAGGAGGAATACACAGAGACTTGAAAAAAAAGACAGGAAGAGTTATAGTCTGAAAGAGGGAGAGGCAGCAAGTGAGAAGGGTGAGATAAAAATAATATGTCAACAAATAAGATGCTATCCGGAATGCTGTCTGGTTGCAGCAGGGAGAATCAGCGCAATTCCCTCTGATGATGTGTCAGGTTTTGCAATCGATGGCTTCAAAAATACATAGTTCCTGACCTCTCTTCTGCCTCTCTCGGTTGAGTTTTTCTCTTTTTTTTCTTTTTTGAACCTCATAGTCTTTCTAACGGTCTTGAAGAAAAACAAAAGCACCATAAAGATAGCTGCTGTGAAAGGCAAGAAGAGGAAAAAGCAAGGAATAAGAGAATGGGAATAATAATAGCTGCACTTGAGAAGCCGTGTTGGCTGTTAGCTTTTTCCTCCCTCCTCCACAGCTTCAGTCCACTCACAGGACAGCAAGAGTCACAGCTCTGTTGCCATGGCTTCTAACTCCATCAAACACTACGTCAGGTGCATGTGTGTATGTGTGTGAGCATGTGTGAATATCTGGCTTTGTTATTGCAGAGGTGCGTGTGTGTGCGTTCATGCATGTGTGTGTGCGTGTGAGGTGGGTGTTACCGAGTGACTCAGAGCCACATCACTGACTTATAGCAGCAGTATTTCATCCTGTATATTATTTATTTGTGCATGTGTGTTGGTGTGTGCGTGTAAGACAGTAAGTGAAAGGTGTTGACTGAACAGCAAGCTAAAGCCCGCCTTCAAAGGCACCTATGATGGATCTCTGCACTGCTCTAAGTGTTTAGCTCCAGCTTCTATAAATATTTATCGGTTCGTTCATAGAGTCAAAGCAACACAATACAGACACCAGCAATATGGAATTCAGATTTTAGAGATGGCAAGTCATTGTTCTGTGCCCAAAAAAGGTCCTGTAGTTGGCTTAGAGGACTATGCTCAACTGTGTCTCCAAATGTGTACATGTTGCACTGTGATCTTTTATAAATCAGGTGAACTCTAAAACACTAGGAGTTTTAGAGTTCACCATTTTTGCACTGGAAAAAGCATCATCTGTAGTCGGACTATGCATGCTGGAATAGTGTACTTATGATAACAGTGAGGAAGTTCAGTTTGGAATGATGCGCACTTCTTGCCCTTAATTATGAAGCAGCATGGGAAGGACAACCAACCCTGATCAGCAATTACATCACTGCTAGTCAGCTAATATTAACAGCCGCTGATGTTGTGGCTGCGTTTGGTGTTAATGTGCATAAAACAGTCATTTTCATCACAGAAGAATTTAGTACTTGATGTGTTTCAGAGGCTCGGCGAGTTGTAAATGTCCAATAAATGCAACAGTTAATGTGACACATTCAAATGCAGCGGTGTTACTTCAAATAAGTGCACAACTTGCCATATTTGATTTGAAACTATCCTGTCAAAATTACGCAAGTGTACATAGTGTAACTACTCATCTACCTCATTCAGAACACTCATCAACACTTCTGCAGGCAACATGGCAAATATTACAATGTTAAAATGATCCTTTCAAATGGAAGAAGAGTATTGTAGTTAGAATTGCTGCTTCACAGCAAGAAGGTTTATGAGTTCAAATCCAGGCTGGGGCCTTTCTGTGTTCTCCCCATGTCTGCGTGAGATCTCCTCCCACAGTTTAAACACATCTATGGGGTTAGGTTAAGTGCATGTGTGCACTTGTGTGTTAATGTGTTTCTGAAGTAACCGTGGGTATGGATGTTTGTTTGTCTCTATATATTAGCCCTGCATGAGATTAGCGACCTGTCTAGGGTGTACCTAGATGGATGGATGGATGGATGGATGGATGGACGGATGAATGAATGGATGGTTAATATTCATCTCGGTAAATTAGAGACACATAAAATAACTTAATATGTATACTTTGTCTACTCCCACATGCTCAAAAAATATTTGTCTCCTTAACAGCAAAATATTCTGTGTTCATTAGTCTTCAACTAGGATCTCACTGCCCCTTGCTGTTGGCTGGGTAGTGTAGCAATAGCTCTTGAAACAGCTTCCCAGTGCAGTGTGTTCAGTGTCAACCCAAGCAGTAACACAAGCTTCAGTGGAAGGCAGAGCTAAGTCTGTAACTGCAGGTTGAGGTGATAATGTTTTGTGGATATGTCATTAGGGGTGACATGTTTTACACTATTTTTGCAGCTTGTCTCTTTGCTAACAGAAAACTATTGATTAGTCTTATAAAAAGCTACTCAAACTTCAAATGTAAAACTGCATTTCTTACTTCAGAAAATCAACGGCTGTGCGAGTGTTACAGTGCAGCTATTTTATTTGTTCTTTAAAATGCAAGATGTCTGACTGAACCCTATTTGTAAGGAGCTGATGTACTCTGATTACCAGCTCCAAGGTATGAATCTCAACTGCATATGTTCCATCTGAGACAAAGTGTAAGTAGTATGAAATGGAAATAATCAAGTAAAACGCCGTTCTTTTAGAATTGTTTGAGTAAAAGGACTTTGCACAAGCAGCCTTCTAGTCAAAAGGGATAAACACAGTGATGAAAAAACAAGGCAGAGTGAAAGGTCTTGGACTTGCAGATAATTGCTGCAATTGCAGATAATTTATTGCACACTAAGGTTCCTGCTCACCACTCTGCTGATGTCTGTGTATGGAAGAGAGAACGACAAAAGACTTTTGAGTCACTGCTTTCGAACATAAGCCGTTACACGTTTAATCCTCTCTCATGCTGATCATATCAAAATGAGGTCATGGACTCGTGAACATGTGGAACTTGTGTTCCAGGTCAATAAAGGCAGGAATGAGGGAAAATCTTAAGCAGAACACCAGAGACAGCATCAATTGTAGTTGAACGAGCAGATCTGGACCCATATATCACTTTTGAGCCATGCTGCTGAGCAAAGCCAGGGTTGGGCCCAGACCAAAAGCCTTAAACCTTAAAGATTTTGCAGAAGCGAAAATCATACAGGGACAACCTGACATAGCAAGTCTGTTGTTAACCATTCCAGGTCCAATCGCAAATACTTAACCTTCCAGAAGTTCATCCTCAATCCGAACAGCTCTGTGTACAGGTACCAACATATTTCGGGGCCCTGCTAGTGTGACTGTACTGAAAATGAGGGAATCTTTCAACACAGAGCTTTATAACAGACCAGTAGTAGAATATTTGAATATCATTTGTTTTAAAACCTCTTAAACTCACCACTGAAATAGTTCTGGTATAACCACTGTTATTCAGAGAAATTTTGGATTTACTCTCACGATCTGAAACCACTATTCTTCAAGCCCCCCCCCCGCAAACTTTTAACGAAGCAGCTACGCAGATACATACATGAACAAACCTGGAAATAATCAAGTACATCTTTAAGCACCAACACAGCTACAGAGAAGATTAAGAGGTAAAGAGGATACAGTCAGCAACAGATAACATGGAGGGAGACAATTAATGAAAGCAACCATTATGAAAAAGAGAATCAACTCCATTTTGAATGTGACAGGTGGATTTTTTGCAGTGGCACAGCAAAGAGACTGGTTTTTGGCCAGTGCTAAATGGAGACAAGCTGAATATTCACAAGACATTTTTGTGCGATCTGCATTGTAGTTTCTTTTTTTCTGTTCTTTTTCCTTTTTTTAAATTTTATTTGCAAAATCTCTTTGCATAGCCTGTTAATGTTGAGCAAAAACAGATCCCATACCTACATAATTGTTTCCAAAAGGTGCAAGATACACAAATATAGTTCCTCGTGTCATAGCTCCTTTGAGGGCTCTTTTGTGATAAAGAGCACTATAAATAAAACTACGTTCAGCCATATTTCATTTAAACACAGAATTTGTATTTCTTCAGAAAACACATTCAAAGGTCTTTCTGAAATTATGATTTAATCCAAAATAACCAGTTTTACTGACTGATTTGGGTTTTTTTTGTCTTTCTACTTAACATTGTTGAAACATGATTTTACACTTGAGTCCCAGAGGGGAGACTTCCCAGTTGAGTCTGGAGGTAATAAAGTTTAAGAGTGTGTGCGCTAAGCTGATGCAATTGCGCTTTTCAGGTTGCCTCAGTCTCTGGCGCAAGAGATACGGTCACAAGCCTCTGTGACAGTTAAACCGCAAAATGAATACAAAAGCTACCATTTTACCTGTCAGCTTACACCAGTGTCATTTAGGGCATGTATAGTAGACTACCTTAAAAACGTATACGTTTTACAACGTTGTATAATTGTTGTCTTTTTTATAGATAAATATATTTTTTGTCCAATAAAAAGATATGTTTTAGTATAAAATGAACATGTTACGCTGTTTCTGATGAATTTAACTGTCCAGAATGACAGTGCTTTACAATTTGTAATTTCCTGAAAGTTTCATCATGTTAACCAGCACTATCTGAACAGAAGCGCGCACAAAAATCGCATCCAGTGTATTGAAACTGGCTACAGTTAAACAAACCTGCTAGATCAAAGGAAAAAAGCATGCAAATACCAAGCCAAGTAACAACCAAAAACTGACATGAATATATCACAGGCATATCAACTATTTTGATTCCGCTCTATTTAATATACTCTTCCTCTTGAATAATCCAAGTTTCAGGTTTTTTTGAGACAGAATTTAGCAGCAGTCACAAGCAACAGGCAAAGAAGTTGTCGGGATCATAACATGTCAAATATTAATCACACCCTGGCATCTGTATAGAGCCACTCTTCTCTTCTCACTTGGCAGGGGCGAACAGAGAAACAGACGATCTCGAAAAACTCGGCGCTATCTGTGCGGTCAGAGCAAAGCTGTCTTACCTGCCTGGACGTCCGTGTATTTTCTTGCTTCGGTCTGGGTGTATGAGTGCGTGTGCGCTCACAGACAACCCCTCGAACAGGAACTGATGAATCTGCACGACTTCAGCCCTGCAGCGTGCGGTGCATTATGGGGTTTCAGTCAGGCTCTCTCTCTGCTCTCGCTCGCTCTCTCTCTTCCTCTCTGGCACAGTGTTAGAGGGGGATGTCCTCGCCTCCTGCCTGAAGAGAGGAGGGTGAACTCACACACGCTGTGTCCATACACACACACGCAAACACACACACACACAATGCAGAAGAAGCCTCGTGATGACGATTGCCGCGGCTTTGGTTGCCATGGCAACAGCTCCCCCCCCTTTGCTGTTGTAGTTCGGACTGAATATTCTGATAAAATACTGATAAAGAGTCAAACAAGAAAATACTTCACATGCTGAAATCTCCCTACATGCCTCGATTTGCTTGGAGCCAGCTGACGCTGAAATGAGGAAAGACTCTTGTGGTCATGTGACCACTAACTGTTGCTTCTGCCTTCTTACGTTAAGAAAGAGTTGTGGAAATGAGTGTCTGCCTCGCTGTGTGTGTGTCTGTGTTCTGAGCATGCGGGTTGATGTAATGGTTACTGGAAGCAGGCTTCCTGTTTGCGGTCTCTTTCCTTTTCTTCATTGCTACTGCCAGTCCACTGAGGCCTGCTGCCCTTTGATAACACATTTCAGTCACATTATAAACAAGGGAAGTACAGCTGGATAGCCCAGTTAAATGACTGGGTGGCTACACATGTTCATGCAGGCATACAGACAGACATACAAAAAGACTAACGGTTCCCTCCACTATTCACTTTTCTGGAAGTTGGTTAGTTATTTAGTGCACAGATTTATCAACAACTGTAGACTGATAGACAGAAAATGAGCAGAAACAGAGGGCGAGCAAAGGAGCAGTATAAAGAATGAGAAGTAGAGGGAATGAGACTGAGGAAGAAAAAGAGACGAGGTCTCCTCTCTACCGTTGCCCATGGAGACAGAGTGGGTGGAAGGTCGTGGCTGTCCTTCAGGCCCTATAAATCAGCATATCACAGCTGAGTCCTGCAGCGCAACCATCACGCTGGTAACCCCCAACGCTCAGTCTTTAAACGTCTAGCTTCGCTTTTCGTTTATTTTGCATCTTCCACCGCACTCTCTGCCCCTCAATATCTCAGTCTTGGAGCAAACCACTCTGCGTCTAATCCATTTGACCCCAAATTAATTTTTGCATGTTCCAAAAACTTAGTAGACAACATTTAGAACAGAAACATCCCCACTATGTTCTCTGTCTTTTCGGTAGCCATGGGAACAGATAAGAACTGGGATCAGTGAGCATCGATTGCTGAAATTGTTTTGACAATAATTTAATCAGCGAGTTTGGCAGCAAAAGGCAGAAATCCAGGGTAAAGTCGAGGTCAGAGGCAACAGGTCAAAGTGAATTTAAGCATGCCAAGATAACTATATTGATTGAATTTAGAGATTTTTAGTTTAATGATATAAACTTTATATTTATTAACTCTACAGGTCCTTGTTTGAGCTGCATGATAATAAGACCTGTTCTTGGATTTTGGCAACAAAACTTTACACTTATGAATGCAGATGAAACCCTCAAGGGGGGAAACACAAACTAAAAGCGTTAGTATACTAAGGATTTATGAGATGTAAATGTTTATGATCAAATCATTATTTAAGTCCTTTTGTGCCTGTGTCATTTAGCTTTAACAACTTGGTGTGACCTAGGCCGAGCTAGCAATGCTCGACCATGAGAGTGACTCCTGGAGTAATTAATCACATGTGACTAATGTTTATCTTTATTAACTATGCGGTACATGGAGTAGGGAAATTATGACAAAACCTGAAGACAGGATACATGTACAATGGTATGCAGTTAAATTTGACAGTATAATGGATACCTAAATTACTACCAGCATTACATAGGATCCATACTTTGGTGTTAAATTTGTGGTGTAGAAATGTAATTACATGTAACTTCTATGTAGGCCATAATGATTGTGATTGGCCTGTTTAGTATCATCATTTTCTCTTATGCATTCCTGAATACTTTTTGATATACCTTTTGAATGGATCAGTGACAGAATAATAACCCCAGCCTCACTATAAGAACTCACAGACGGCACCAAATTCTCAAAACTAACAGAAAGGATGTGAGACAACATACAAATGAGTGAAAAAACACGAGGGATGCAAAAACGTTTGCTCTAAATCCACGAGAGAAAAATTCTCAGCATTTTATTGCCACTGCATATTCACTACAGAAGTTTAAATCAACAATTATAGTGTAAAGCTCTTATTCTATATACAACTATATACTCACGGGTTACCATGCTTCTCTGAGCTGCCAACTCAAACTCACCACTCTACTTTTTTCTTTAAGTATGCAGAGAACATGCCACTAAGTTGCAAGCTGCTCCTGCAGGCAATTCTCTGAGGGGCAGAAAACTAAATTAAATACACTGGGCTTTTCCATGGGTTTTCCATTTTTGCCTCTAGAAGAAGCACGTATCAGTACAAGCATTATTGCTAAACACTCAGGTGGTCTGTGTAATGAAGGGTCCTTGAAATTGAGGGACACTGAATCACCTGCTCAGATTTGAAAGCCAGGATGATTAGTCTGCTCTCTGGGACTAATGGTAGTAGCAGGTGTCCACAGACTCTGGGTGCCACATCTATTCATTAGAGACATTAACACTAACCCCACACACACAGAGAGAGCAGGAGTGAGTGAGAGAGAGGCAGAGAACTCACTGCTCATTGGAACGATTCATTAACAACACTTTAGCTCCCCTTAAGCGCAATAGCCATTGATTAGGTTTATGCATAATGAAGGTGGTGAAACTGTTTAATTATTGCAGCTCTTAGATTTTTGTCCACTTTGGTTTAGATTTTTATGGCACATCTGCACTGTAAACATCGTGCACCTGTCTACACTATACTTTGGGAGTATTCCTGTATACATTAGAGAGACTAATGTGTACAGGAACTACAACTTCATCAATTGCTCCTGATCTGTGCAAGCAATTTTTCTCCGTGCAGTATTGTTGCAGGGTGGGGAGGTGGGACCCTGTGGCAAGTAGCCTACTGCTTTAGATAATTCACAAATATAATACACCCACAGACTTTATATAAATCATGAATGTAGCCACCGTGATATCCCCCAAAGGCTTAACATTGGTGGTTTGGCTACAAGTTCGTTTTAGTTACTCTTTTTAAGCCAGAAGCCACCTCCTTTGGATAAAATGTCAAAGTTATTAGCTAACGCCAGTGAGCTTGGTTAGCAAGGTGTTTCCAGAAAACCAATGGCACAGACAAACATATTTGCTAATTAGTACTAAGTAAAAGCCTATTAAAAAATGTCACTCACCCACACTGAAGGACGTTGAAGCGCTAACTTTCTAGATGGGTTGCACCACTTTGTCACACGATTCCATTAAACATGGTAGGTAGGGCCAGGTCAGTGATTGGCTAGCTGAGCAGCCCTAGCCAGGAACTAACTGGCTTCAGCTGCCTGGGTTGGGACATCTGTCAATCAAATTGATGAAATCCCTAAATTCAGTTTAGAGATGGATGAGTAATTAAGTATCTATAATAATAATTAAATATTATTTAATACTGTAAAGTTGGGCAGTTTAACGTGGAAGTCTGTGGAGATTTCTGATCTAATGGAGGCCACTGGAGGATCTGCAGTTTTTGACATTTCCTCGTTAGCTACATTTTTCATTTCGACATTTTATATTTCCTTGGAGATTACTGGGTACCCTGCGGACAACAATTTAGAATCATCCAGCTAATGCAAAAAACTAAACAAAACTGGTGTTAACATTAAGTTATCACCAGTGTGTTAACTTTGCACAATTTGGATTGCAAATTTGCCTAACTTGTGAAGTCCATTTGGGCTTGTATCAGGATGGGCATCTAATATAAAAATCTTCCAAATTAAATATGTGGCATTATCTGCTGGATAGAAAAAGTGTCAGGGTTCTGGGTCAGGTTCGACCCAGCATTTTGAGTTCTTATGTTTTGGTTTATTTTTGAATGATTGTTTTGTTTCTCTGATACTATGATGATGATTATTATTAGAGTTCCATGTTTCTGTTTATCCGTGTTTAAGGATTTGTTGTTTCATGTATTGTTTGAGTTGCATGTGTTATATTCTGTCTGCGTCTTTGTTTAGTGGTTTCTTGTTTCCTGTTTTATTGTGAAGGTCTGTGTCTCATGTGAGTGTGTTCAGTTCTACTGCTCCCCTGTCTCGTTAGTCCAATTTCTCCCAGCCGTGTCTCCCTCCTGTTGCTCATTCCCTGATTACCACCCTGTGTATATTAGCCCTGTGTTTTCCTGTGCTCATTGTCGTGTCATACCATCAGATTATGCCTGTGTGTTTCTGGTCTCAGTGTTCATTTCATGTTTTGTCTTCATGCCAGCAATAAAGCTGAGGTTTTGAGTTGTATTACGTGTCCGAGTCTCGCATTTGGATCCTCCTCTCCATCCGCCTGCACACAGAGCCCTGACAAAAAGGTTTTGCTCATGGAAGTTAGAAGGTAACGTTAGCTTGCATAGTTGAGTGCCAGTCTGCTACCAGACAAAATAAACAAGTCTGGTTATATATCTGTACTGTGCAAACAATTTGAAAGCAAAAGGCTGCTCACAGAGCAGAAACTTACCTCTCATAATAAATGCGGAAAGAGTTGTAGTTAGTATTACAATAAACAAATATATTTTAAAAAGCTCCAGGGAACAAAAAAATGAGACCTAGGGTCAAAAAAATCCCTTTTAAGTTCCAGTTACTGAGGGCATTTTTTGTTCTTATGTTTGTGTTATGTCACACCTTTATTCTATTCAATGATGCTCTGATATGTCATTTCATATCAATGATATGACACATCAGTGTGTCACCTTGGCCCCAGCTAGCTGTGATTACCTGTGGAGTAGGTCATCTACCAATTAGAAAATTGGTGGATCCGTCACCGACTCCTCCAGTCCACATGTCGAAATATTCTTGGGCAAAATAGCGAAACCAGAGTTGCCCCCTGTTCATCCATCAGACTGTGAGTGTATGCTTAGGTGCAGATAAAAGTGCTGAATGTGTGCGTGACTGGGCTAATGAGACTTGTAGCCAAAAGCGCTTTGAGCACTCAAGTTGAATAAAAAAAGTGAACCAGACCATCACCTCAAGAAGAGTTTCAACTGACACGATCTTCAAGTGTGCAAAAAATTAAATCAGTCAACTAACTAATTAATCAAAAACCACAACCTGAGAGGTTGTTTGGATTTCATCTATTATTTTAAGTTTATAGTTGAATCCTATAGGTGCTGTCACTCTCAGCCCATTACGCTGGGGTTGACAATAAATATAAACACTCAGGAACCGCAATTACAGGACTGTGGACATCATATGATAAAAAAAAAAAGTTTGACGTCATGGTCATAGCAGAAGGGAAGTCATTATAGGAGTTTGGGATAATAATGGTCTGAGGTAATTACGGTAACACCATCGAGGCACCCCATCTGGGAATCTGGTAATGATGAATGGACTCATCACTGATGTGATGGACTCATTTTGTGGCTCTCTATGATATGTCACAAACTTTCACTGAGGCAGTTCCAGGAGTATTATGCTAATATTTCTCTCACCTCTTTCTATATGAAGACCTTTATAGACAGTGTTTGAGCGGTATCTGCATAGATGTTATTTCAAGCACATCTTTTTATGTATTTATGTCATTCAGGATGATGGGGGGAATTCTTATGCACATATATTTTCTATCTTTATTCTCAGCAATATTACACTTAAATGGATGATCTTGCAAAGGTTGATCAAAGTTTAAAAAATGAGAAATTTTGACACCGTTCATCATGGATCCAAATACACCAAGGTAGCGAGAAGGAACAAAAACATTACATGCAAATTTATTTAGGAAGCCTCCACTAAAACCATAGTTTATTCTGACAAACTCCAGGACATTTATATTTTAATTCTTTCCCTGCTATCAGGGGATGTAGAGGCTGTGCTGGACAGTTGCCATTTGATTTAGTCATCAGGGTGCTTTATTATATTGCTTGCAAAATGAAAAGACCCCTTTTTGTGATTACACCCGTAGAAGCAGAACAAAAATATTTTATATCATACATCTAAATAACACTGAACCTGTGATTAAATAGTGAGCGCTTAGATTAATCTGTAAACAGCAGAACGTCTAGTCAAGACTTGAGTTCCAGTTGCTGATGACAGTCTGAGCAGGCTTTTTAAACAATATATCTGACAGCAAAATAATATTTACCCATTTATTTTTAAACACATCTTCCCTCGTCTCTCTCAGAGAAATGGAGCGGGGATGGGCGAGGGGTTCGATGTCTGCCTCTGTAATAATCAGACTCTTCCCGCTGAGACAAACTCACACCAAACAGAATGAACAAGCATCACTGGGATGAATTCTTTTTAAAATTCATTTACATGCAGATTATCAACAGTGCCACTGCTGTATCATCCAAACAATATGAAGGAGGCTATTGTAGAACAATCACAAATCAAAACCAAATAAATACAATTATGTTTTGTGAAGTCTACAACAAAACTGTTTTAAAACTGTTTAAAAGAGACACAAATGCACAAATACCGACTGCTAATCAGTCTTTTTCCTGCCAGAAACTCAAAGAGAATACCAGAATGTTGTCATCACCCTTAAATTAAAGGTTGTTGAACCTGAGTAAGTTCTGCTTACACCAGTGAAATGTCAAGAAGAAAAAAGCAGCAACTCTCAAGAGTTTGGCAAGAGTCAAACTTCAAATTACCAGTAATTCTTTCAAAATTAGCAACACATTTTCACAAAAGCAATTTTTTTTTCAGAGCTGATATTTTCATTACTTTTTGTTTTTATTTGACAAATGGTACTTTAGTTTAGTGTGGGTATAAATTATTCAAAATATGAGAAGTTGCTGAAAATACATAAGCGCACTATATATCCCTGTATGAAAAAGAAATGGAAAAGTGCATAGCAAATGTTTATATGAATCGTACCTACTGAAAACATTAACGTGGGCCCTTTTGTCAGTAAACCATGAGCCACTTTCACATAGGAATTCATCAGGACAGCAAGTTTTCCAGTTTTTTTGGAGGGGTAAGGGAGTTGGTTGTTTTGTTTGTAGAAAACTTAACTAACACACGTGATGCCCACTCAATGTATATATTACAAATAACTGGAAGTGCATTCTTCCAGAACTGACAGTGTTCAGTGTCACAATACTAATGCCTAGATTCTTTCCCCCCAAGAGTTGCACACATTTTGTGTGAAGGTTTTTAAAACTTTTAGTGGGTAGTTCATTTCACTATTGTGAGTATGTTGACCACAAGGACCATCAACCACACTGTAACTAAAGGACAACAAAGATAAATAATGGGTTAACTATGCAATCAGAAACATAAGCATTGAGTAGACAAATAACCCTGCTTGTTCCAGTTATTCAGTCAGATCTGCTCACCTGGTTGGAGTGCTACTCAAACAGAATAATGTAATCTTGTTGCAACCTTGCTTGTTGCTGCTTAACTCGGAAAAAAATGTGGAGACACAGAATTATCAGTTACCTAACAATGCTGTTAGAAAATGCTCTGCATCAAATTTAGACTCAAGCTAACCTCAAAATAAATAATGAAATGGGGCTCTTAAAAAGCTTTGTGTATGGGGTACAGTAGGAAAGGCGCTGTATGCGAAGGAGGCCTTGATGTCTCAGATAACGTAGGTTACTCTTGGGTTTGATCGAAGTATACCTAAGGCTACTGAGAGAAGAGTTAGAATTCTGAAAAATAAAACACACCCGGGCAAGCACATATACATACACAGCACAGTCTGAAGCACACAGAAGAATGGATGCATGCACATAAAATATGGTGGGAGTGAACAAATCTTAGCAGATTGCCCTTGGTAACTTGGTGTTGGTAAATATTAATAAGGGCAATCTCTAGACTTATTGCAAGTAGCAGAAAGATGTGTAAATGTGTGAGATGGCAAGGGAAGGACAGGGAGACATAATGAATACTGAATAGAATGCTGAAGAAAGAGAACAGATGCTAAGACACAGAGACAGACGGGTGAAGGATAACAGAGGAAAAACAAAGCTTTGGTTTCATGACGGTTTAGAAATAGTTGAGAAAGAAAAGAAATGCTTTGGTCTAAGAGATGCACATACCTTTTTCAACTAACTGGCTATTATAGTATGTTACAATGATACAAAAAACTTTGTTTATGTGCAGATTTTATCTGATTAGTAATGCGTGAACAAACACTGACTTTCTCTACTAATGGGCTTGAATTTGAAACCCCAATTCTAGAAGCTTTTCAAAACATGTGAGTTTTTATTGCTTCATTTATTTCATACTTTGAAATGTGGCCAAATTTCCAAGAATTCCAAGTGAATTTGCAGATAGTAGTTTGAATGCATAAATAGCCTGTGCTAATAAATAGATGATTTATTCTGCTCGTTTCAGAGGGGGTGGGGTGGGGGGGATTTGGGATTCTGTTTGCAATACCACCTATTTAATATGAGATAAAAACCCAACAGGCACAATGAGTTTAAGTATATTCTACAAAAAGTGAAAATGGCAGGAACATACTGGAGCTGATGGGATTTATTATAAAATCTTGTGTAAACATTACAGCAGTGAAACACTCGTCATAGAATCTCACCATAAAAAAATGTCATAACTACCAACTATAATTATTAATACTAATTCAACATTAATTAATATTTAGAATACAAAGCATAAAAATTATAAGGTAATTGGTAGGAAAGCTGTGTTGCATTTGTGTTTTCCACACTCATTGAAATGGCACTGATTCAAGCTTCTCAAAAATCACCATTGTCCTTGAACTGACTTACACAGGTGGATCTAAAATGAATCTGAACAGATATGGGTTCAATTTGACCCAGAACAGTCTTGGTTTATAAAAATTAGTAGCAACTGTACAACTATGTCCAATTTGTTTCAAAATTTTCATTTATTTCTGTGTTTTGGGTAACTTCAGGATAATTCATCTAATTTGAGGCTAAAAGAATAAGATTTTATTGTCAAAACAGGCCAAATTTGACTTAAACTGTATGTAAGAGTTAAACTGTTAGCTCTGTTGTAATCAGAAAAACCTAAGAAAATCATCTCCAGCAGCAGCAGGCAGTATAAAAGATGTTCTGTTTTATTGGACAAACAAATGTGTTGTGAAATAATTTTGCCATGGATAATTGTGAGTTCTTGATACACACTGCACACATTTGTAATGCTATGATATTTACCAAATGAGGTGATTAGTGATTTAGAACACTTATTATTTTTTTATTTTTGCATTTATTTTACATTACTCAATCCGAGCAGCTTACCCGGAAGGCATGCATTCTTAGTTAACAGCTGGTTTATAACTATGGGGAAAGCCTGATGGACAATCAAGAGCATGCCTCCTTTGTGTAACATGTACTGTATACTGAAATCCGCTGATCTTCCACATGTTCTTTTTCAGTAGTGATTTACTGTTGCCTTTAGGGTCTCTGAGAAAGACTGTTTTATCATCCCTTTGAACATCATGCATATTTAAACATTCTCATGTATGCACTGTAGTGTATGCCTGCTACCAGAGGAGCACAGGCACATTAGATAGATAGATAGATAGATAGATAGATAGATAGATAGATAGATAGATAGATAGATAGATAGATAGATAGATAGATAGGTGTGTGTGTGTGTGTGTGTGTGTGTGTGTGTGTGTGTGTGTGTGTGTGTGTGTGTGTGTGTGTGTGTGTGTGTGTGTGTGTGTGTGAGAGAGAGAAAGCAATGCTTTCTTTCTTGGCATCCTGCAAAATATTCTAACAGACAAATAGGTGAAAAGCCAATAATCTGTGTGCAATACAGTCACAACATGTATATATGTCTCTTTTAGCTAAAAATAAGTCTGCTTCTCAGAGGTGCTGGCCAGCCTAATAGACTAATTAACTCAAATCTCTGGAGTACTTTGATAGTCAAAAGAAATGTAAAAATAAATAAATAAATCACACAACACTTTGCATTGAAACCATGGACTTGCTGTCTTTGATGGTGTGCATCGGTTTATGTGGATTTCCTTAAAAAAAAAAAAAAAAAATTCTTTCAACATGGATCCAAACATGCAAATTTCTGTCACACACACATTCCCTGACGGAATGATTTCTCACTTTTCACACCCTTTTCCCCTTTCCTTTGGAGACAGTAATCCCCAGCTGCAGCACTAATAGCATTAGCAGAGCATATCCAATCCCCTTATAGTACTCTGCCAGGGAGCTCAGACCTACCCTGAGACAGACACTCTGCGAGACTACATTACCCATACTCCTCAGGAGTTACCTGGTTACCTAGTCCAGTTTGGTTTGTAAACTAAGACAAATATTAAACACAAAGTAGAAGGCATTTTATACAAGCTACTGTCTACTCTCAGTTCTACCACAGAGGCACAGAGCACCAGCTTTAGTATCACACAGTTACTGCAGTTGTCACAAGTTAGGAACACTATGGAAAAAGACAGCACAGGATAAAGAGGGCTAAGTGTAAAATAAGGTAAGCCCTACATGTTTAAGTTTAGTCATTATGCAGCTGTGTGAAAAATGATACTGAAAGGCTGCAGCGCGTTAAAATCAATCAGTGTTTTTTTAAATGTAGGTCCAGGGATGGAACAGTCAAAAAGCTGCTTAAGGCTAAAGAATCTCAACAATTTTAACACCGGTACAACATTTTGCACATTTATGGATCCAATCCCTATTATTACTCATAAGCAATACAGTTGCATCATTTGAGACATGTTTGCTGCAGCAGTGAAGCACAGCTTTTACTTTAACATTGAATGATCTCCTTTTCTCATTTGTGGTGCACTCCTCTTAGTTTTGCAACCACTTGGCAAGTAGCAAATCAGCATGTTACATATAAACAACAGGTGACTGTGGCAATCTGCTAGAATCCAAGGCAATCTCAAGGAGCTTTTTAGTTCAACAACATATTTCCCATTTGCAAGCCATTACATGCAGCGACAGCAAGCGACACTCACCAGCTAGCTGGAGAAAATAATTTTTTTTCTGTATCCACTGGTGGCTACTAGGGGGTCATGGGCTGGTCTCCTGGCTGGTATGACTGGAGCTAATATAAAGGGTTGGAAAATGTGTGTAAGAAAGAGCAAGAGAGCCCTTTTGGACATGATCATTTTCCAGTGAGACAAGTTTAAACTCTCATGGATTTAGCACCGAGATTTTTAAATTACGGTTCTTTGTCTAATCAAACTAATTGTTAGTATGGGGTCTTATTTGTAAGCAACTCACATATTATTACATATACATATTTATTTGATTTCGCATGCACGACAGACCAGATTTTTTAAAAAAGATTATGAAAAACACGCCTTGCATATTCATGTGTTTTGAATGAACAAATGGTATGAAATAATTTGAATATAAAATTCCAGACCGGCATTAACAACAGCATCATTCATGAATTATTCATGTGCACGCAAACAACACAAAGCACTGTATGCACATTTCTGCGCAGACATACTTTTACTCACAAGTGCTCTTTTTTGTGCTAAGAGAAAATAAAAGCAGACAAATAGGAGAGGATGCTGAAAACAAACCCTGTTCCCAGACACAGCCATCTAAGGCAGAGCAGCACCAAGCCAAACAGCAGAGAACTTGTCTTCCTTCATCCCAGCCTCTGTAAGCCAGCTCTCAGCTTCTTGACTGCAGCTCCATCTCTCAGTCCTTAACCATTGCTCACAGTGAGTCATTGACTTAAAAACAGGCTGCAGTCTGCCACGGCATCAGCTCATAAGTAATCATTCTACTGTGCAGTGTAAATATTGGTGTTTATAAGTGTTCTTTCTTACTTTTTTTTTTGCATGTGTCCAAGGAAGGATAAAGAAAACTAAGCAGATATGGGAAGGGAACACGGAAGATACAAAGGGGTTAGAAATGAAAGAAAGATTGGGAAAAAAACGAGGGTTGTGTGTCAGGCCTAAGAATGAGCTGTAACCTAATGAGTCTAAATGAAAGCTGACTGTCTGAGCTAACTCAATTCTTTGCTCTGCTAGTCACAGTTCTTAGCTTAATGATGTTTGCTGCAGACTACTGATGCAAGAGCCAATGGTGGATTGTCTTTTTTGGTCATATGTTTTCCTGCGTGTGGCATCCCTCTTCGCCACTTGCATGTGTAGAATGTTGAACTTGGCTCAGGGAGCACACGTGATGACATCACCCACACTGTGGAGCAGACATCCATTTAAGATATGTTTACCGTGCTTAAACCATTGGCATGCCTCTGTCCCTGCTCGTGTAAACACAGAATGCGGCTGACCATGTGCCCGCTTGCGTACCATGTGTATACAGCGTTTACACAAAACAGATAAAGAAATAAAAACCAGAGTGGGGAGTGCGGGTAGAGGAGGCAAGGCTGCAATCTGTGGCGATTTGGTTAAATATGGAACAAAGAGGAAGCAGCGCAGGGGTGAGGATGTTCCAGGGAGGTCTCTCTGCAAAGGGTATAACAGATTTGGAAAAGGAAATGTGTAGTGTGTACACAGAGGTGAAGAGAAGACATAGTTCATGCTCAAGAATGCTATAAAGCTGTTTGTATAGTCAGCAGGCCAGCCCAGCCTAGGTGTTGAAGCTTTTTTGTACAGAACGTTGGCAAAAAAAAGAGAGCAAACGCAAAAGAAATTGTGGGAATTGAATAAAAGAAAAATAAAGGATCTATAGAGAGAAATATGTCATGTTATAAGTCAGAGAGAGTTTTTAACTCAGCGAGAATCCAGGCTCAGATTAGTGGAATCTGGGAAGCTTTCTTTAGAATGACATGTAAACCTCCTCCTGCCCTACTGCGCCATTTCTACCCGTTCAATAGTCTTTGTTTCAGTGTGCTTATCAGCAGCACATCTGTTTCACATGTCATGTGATTCCAGAGCAAATTTACTATATCTTTCAGAGCCAGGTTTGTGTGTGTGTGTGTGTGTGTGTGTGTGTGTGTGTGTGTGTGTGTGTGTGTGTGTGTGTGTGTGTGTGCGTCTCCTGGCCCAATATCACAAAGACAGAGAGCAATTAAGTCATGCACACACTGGAGGGGGACACAATTTATGGCTCTCCCCTGACTTTTTATTGCTTGAATTCTTCTCCTTCTCAGCTCAGCTTGTTAGCAAAAATAAATAAATAATTGAAAAAGCCTAAAACCTGGTTGGATGTGCTACCAACAGGGTAATGAACCCATAACTAGCATTTCATAAGATGCAAGACTGGAAAAAGGAGATAAAATTGGATACAGATGTGAGAAACGATGAACTCTGCAAACTTATTTTTTTTTTAGGTTACTGTATTTCTGTGACATAAGCTAAAGCACTTTGACAGTGTGCGTCTTGTAGTAGAAAGTGGAGGTGGGCTCTGCTACCAGAGGGCCATGAGTAATGTTATTTCCTTGTACCATAGCTACAGTGGCTTACTAACCCAAGCTTAACGATACCCGAGGAGCCAGAGCAAACCTCTGACATAGGGAGGTCTTGTGTTTTTGTGAAAGTTTCACCCCTCAGTTCATATTAGTGGATTTTGTTCTCCTGTGACCAAGGTCTAAGGAGAATTTGGTTTTTAAAAAAATACACAAAGCTAAGTAATGTGTGAATGTGGTAATATACAGGTGATACAGGTAAACAAACTGGCTTTTTCATGGTAAAGAAACTCGTTTTAATAGGAAATATATTTCATATCTTTGGATTTTTTCACTGGAAGCAATACTGCATGTAGCTGGTTTTTGTGTCTGCAAACACAAAAGAGCAAAATGTCCATTATCTTGAATTAACAGATTGAATTTCATGACTATTTCATAAAACTGCCATGAAACTGTGCTGGTGTTCCACTACAGAGGCAAAGGGACAGAGCATATATATATCGTACAAATTGTGCTTGTGAAGAAAAATGAGTGCAGTGCCACTGTGGTAAAAGCACGCTATCCAAAATCTAATAATCTGAAGTTGACGTTTGAAGGTTTGCAACCTTTAAACAGAGCCAGGTTTTAGGAAAAAATACTGCTCCCTATACAGATAGACTGAACATTAAACCTAAAGTGAGTCTACAGTTGTACTGTTATCTACAGATGTACAGTAGTGTGCATAAATCTTCAGCCACACTTCATTTCTTTATTTTGTTTCCAAACTTGTATTTTTTTAAAATGGTCTTGAACGATTTGTTCACCAGGCTTTCTGAACGTTTGTACATTGGACATTGGCCAGTTGGCTTTCTCCTGTTCATTATCAGAGGTTCCTTTTTCCTTTTTGTTAAGGTACTTTATAAAGCATAAAAAGGCACTTAACACAGAACACAAAGGCTACCAACAACATACAACTATGGGCACTATGCACGTTTCAGTTCAATTTTCTTTTATTTATATAGATTAAGTTTATATAGTAAGATTTTACTTGCGCAACAGCTGTTGCCTCAAGGCACTTTCCATTGTAAATATCATGCAGAGAAAACACCAACAATCAAACAAACCCCTTTGAGCGAGCCCTCGGCGACAGTGGGGAGGAAAAACTCTTTTAACATGAAGGAACCTTTGGCAGAACCAGGGAGGGGCAGCCATCTGAAACAAACAGTTGGGGTTGATGGCAGAAAGACAAGCGAGGCAGAGATTAACAATAACAATAACATTTGAAATTGAAAATTTTGATTCAATTCATCGTCATCAATATGTATGGACAAAGTCAGGAGAGAGATACAACAGTGAGTGTCTAAAGTTATCTGTATAATACATGAACACATTCATACTTTGATGCACCATGAAATACCATCTGGATTGGCACCAGCTTTATACCAGCCTGGAGATCTATTCCCAAAGACTACTCTATTTTACATTTTCCTAGAAAAGCATAAAGGGGTGAGGGGTGACTCAAGACTTTTGCATCTTTTGAATCTGCTCAATACCCTAACTTTCAGGTCTTTCAGACATTTCAGGCAGTCATGCATTGCTTCTCCCCTATATCTTCACCTTTTGAGGATTGTCCAGGGTTTTTCTTCAAGTTTACTTTATGTCTGGTTTATTCTGCTCCACGATCACGACTGTCTAAACCAACTCTGACAGGATGCAGTCACTATCTCGCAGTGAGATATGTGATCTATGATGTTGCTTCTCATCAGTCAGACAACCAAAAATATTTCAGTTTTGCATATTTTTTGCAGTAAAACTTTGCTCTTTATTCCAAATTGTCTCACTTTAACAAAACGCAGGGACTAAAGCTCCACCGGGACAAATGTCACAGCTACTGTAGTGTTGACAAAGACTAGTCTGGCTAAGTCTATGTCAACAAAACCTAGTAAGTTTTTCATCTCAAGATAAAAAAAACAAAACAATAAAAATAAAGAATTCATTCAAAGGATTAAAGACTTAACATGTAAGCGTTTATGTGAAATGTAAGCAACATAAAATTATCCCAATGCCACTTTTCCCCATTGGAGACATTGGGGGTATGTATCATAACCATCTGTATACAATGTTTGTGTAATTATTTTCATTACAAGCAGAGACAAAAGTTCCACGCTGGAAGATTTAAGCAGTCAGTGTTTGCCATGTCCCCCATCTGTTAGCAGCAAGCTAATATTGCAAATGTGCCCTTAGGTAAACTTTACTGACTTCTATTTTTTCCTTTATTTTCTAGGTATTTACTCGTGAACTGTTTTGACCTGATATTTGTATGAGAGTCAAGGAACCTTGCAGTTCATCTGAAATGGCAATATAAATATTTCAGTTATGAATAGAAATGCGTGCTGACAGACGTACCCAACGTTGCCATTCACAGAGAGGTGCGGCGTGTGGAAAATTTAAAACAAAAGTACTGTTTGTATGATTTTTCTAAAGACAAGGTCGTGTTTTGAATTACAAATCGAGTGAGGAATTGTGGCACTGACAGAGCAGAGATTCTGCGCGGGGTTATTTTAGTTTTCCATCTGAGCAAAAATCTAATTTAGCTCCATCTCTCCTTGACCACATACCCATGCAGACTCTCTCTTCACAGTGCAACATAACTCAAGGACAGTGAGTCAGCCGGCCAATATGAGCCTAATCAAATCCACGGTCCCGAAATGTGAGCCACCGTGAGACTAGCAGAGAGTTGGGATGTCACAGGGCAAGACCTTCGCCCCATCTACCTGCTGACAGAGGCAATGACAGAGGGCGCACGAGCAGAAATGGGAGAGATGGCTTCCGTTTGTTCTGTTACCATTTTTTCTATGTATGTGTGCACCAAAGCACAGAGATGAGACACTGCCGTGCATAATTGCCACCTGGGGAGAGAAAAGAGAAGAAGGCAGCGTTACTGACCAATAACGACCATGAAGGTAGAAACACTAGATAGACTGCTTAGATAAACAGACCACGTGCACTAACAATGACGAGCACATACAAATATGCATCTATTATGGATTTTTCTGTATTTCTTTTATACATATCTAAGTATAATAAAAGAAACCGAATAACTGTTCCTGACCACAGCACAACCATTGAAAATCTTAATGGTTTCGTTTCTCCTGGTGAGCACCTCCAAACATCATCTCTCTCCATATTTCCTGTATTTATTTTCTTAGAGCCAAGCAGACCAAGAGAAATTCCTGTGGGTGTGCTATTTAGGAGAACTTTTGACCACTTCAACAATGGCTGGCAAAGTGAGCCCCGTCATCAAGTGCCAACACATACAAACCAGGAAGTCAAAGACCCCACAGAGGAAAGTCGTAATTCTTCACCTCTGACACGGATGCCTTTTATAGTAAGATATTTAGACTTTAAGCTGTCAGGCTTCATATTGTGAATTCGGCTAAGTGTGAAACCTTAGTTCCTCATGTTACTTTTTATCTTGTCAAACTGATGTGAGAATACCATCCACCTTCTGCTCAATGCAATATTTTCCTCCAAGCGCCTGTTGCGAGCTCTGTGTTCTTAAGCGTGGAGACAGATTTCAGTGAAGTTCTCTGTGGAGCCTAAAAATTTCCTCATCCCCTGACACTTTGTGACACCAATTAGGAGGTTGCTGGTATGACAAGCCATTGGTCCATTGACAAAAAACCCTCTCTAGCTGTGTTTATGTGAGCTATGATTGATTTTATACTATAGCATAGTGAGGGAACGAAAGAACAAAAGTAAAGACCGTTGCAATGATGATGACAGAGAAACAAGAAGAATCCAGACAGGAGGAAAAAGGAAACAAGCTGAAAGTTAAAAACTTCTGATGTCATTTTCGGAAATAGACGTGTTTTTTTTTTGTTTTTTTGTCGGCCCACTTGACTGTCAGCTGACAGAGACACTGGTCTCCAGTGAAAGAGTGATAAGAGAGCTGGTGTGCTCATTGAATACTCCTGTTATGAGCACCTGCTGTCTAGAGCAATGTACATGGCTTCAGAGTCATCACAGCAGTTTACAAGACACTCGCTGTTCTAAACCATTACAGTGGGCTTTACATAATGTAACCTGTTTCACGGCTCCCAGGTTCCCCATCACCACCAGTCAAGATGCATAACAGGAGGACCATTATTTTGTGTGCACTGTGGATATGTTCACATCAGTAAAACTTGCGATGCCAGTAATGAAACAAGAGAAGATCCTTAAGAGTGTGTGTGTGCATGTGCTTGGAAATCCTCCACAGAAAACTCACACCTGCCAAATGAATGATAACAATTCATGTGGACTCTGAGCACGAGGAGGCAAATCATAGACAGATGCTGCCATTTAGAGTGCACCCCTGTGTGTGTGTCACAGTAACTGGCAGTTTAATATGGGGAACAAGTTTCGTAGCTAGTGAAAAATCTACAAGCTACTGTTGAGGATAATTGAAAGCAGGTTGCTGCTGACAGTCCTGACAGTTCACCGTCAGAGAACATATGTGCAACCTAACCAAATGTTATCTGAAGCTGTACTGTAGGCCATGAGCACAGCAGGACAGCATTAAAGCGGAGAGCTCGCATGACCGTAACAGCATACAACCATAAAGCGTCTGGATATAGCCACAACTTAACCTTGTGCTTGACTAACTCTAAGGGCTGCCGATAAGAGATTGAAGTGAAAATGTGTAAAGGTTATACGCAGCACTTAGCTGAGGCTGAGAAATTTAGCTTTCAGCAACGTTTTCAGTGACTAGCGAAGCGATTAGCAGACAGTTAGCTGACCTGATGGTGGTTTTGAATTTATGAGTCCCAGTAGACAGAAGAGGCAATCATATCAGTAACGCTGAGAAAGCCTTACACAGCATACACCACCAGCGTGTGTAAAACAAGCTTCTGGAACTGCAGTGACTGAAAATGAAATAGATGCACAGCACAGCAAAGAATGCCAAACGTTATCAAAGGAGATCGCGGTTCGCACTAAGAGCGTCTGCAGGTCTCATAAAAGATAGATATGGCAATCGTGCTTATTTAATCATGTTCTGTGTGAAAGCAAACCTACAAAAGTAATTAGCATATTAGCTTATTAGCATAGCATATTATTACACATTTTCATACAGATTTTAAACATAAAAAAGCATAAAAAGTAATAGTGATCTATATCTAAGAGAAAGCTGTCCAGTTGTGGCATCAATATGGCTTCTTATACAAAAAATAAAAATGTGCATTAAATTACTTTTTTTTTACTGCTTATGCGTAAAACTATAATTTTCAAAAATATCATTTTGATTAAACAGCTTGTGCATAGAGCTGGATTATCCATTACAGAAACATTTTTTTAAAAGTGTTAATTTAGAGCAGCTGTGGCATAAAGCTTACATTGGGTGGTGGGCTAATAAATTACATTAATAAATGGTAAGCGTCTGACATGGATAAAACATCCTGAGTCTAAACAGCTCTGAAACTGCCCCCATTCTGTCGCTGTGGATTCCCACTTGAACAATGAAAACAAGAAGTGTTTGGAGGCTTTGAACATTTTTAAAATCAGCTTGCGTAGCTGGACCTGCCTGTGACCCCAACAAGGGGACAGGAGCAGGTGAAGCCCCCAATCTCCCCTCTGTCTGTGAAGGCCAATTTGTGTGCTGCTCAGACAAACATTGAATGAATTACTGAAACACGGCCTGATCGTGCCTCTGAGAACATTTTGGAAATTGAGGACTGGAAGAAAATGAAGGACATGATTTTAAAAAAAGAGTTAGGTAAGGCTGAAATGATGATAGAGGAGAAACATTGAAATAAGACAAAAAGGATTCAAAAGCGCATTTATGTAGAGAAAAGTTTATGACAAACTCAAAGGTTTTGGACATATTTCAAGAATTGAGGTAATTTATCTCTCATCCTCACCTCTGTAATTTCATACATGTTAAACCTTTACGAGACAATTTGCTGTGTCGAATTGTGATCCAATTAACCCATTGTCAAATGTGAACCATGTCGATAATTAGTGCAGACTTGTAGTGATAAAGCTCTAAGTGTGTCACCTTCCAGAACTAGGACAGCCGTGTAAGTTGCAGAGACTAATGGGAACACTCACTGAGAATCAGCCTGCATGAAGCAGACATTCACTCACCTCACTCATGTTTTACTGCACCGTGAAAATGTCCTTAAAATTATACCAATTGTTGTCAGACCAAACAATATGGCCTTATTCTATCAACAGATGTGATTTTTTTTCCTTTTGGGCCACCCACTCCTTTCTCTTCCCTTTAGTCATTCTTGTTTTCTTCATCTTTGTGTTTCTTTGTGTACACACAAATACCTCAGGGTACATTTGGGACTAATTGGTCGTCTCAGGTGGAGAGCGTTCGTCTAAGCAGATTAAGTTTGTCTCAAACAGAGATCAACTAACACAAGCATACACACAAATACAAATTATGAGAGCGCTATGACATTGCAGGCAGATGCACCCTCTGCTCTGTTATCTATATTCTTACTGACTCTCATTCTGTCTCCTTCTGCATTATTTTACTGTCATTCACTATCCCACAAAAACGCATCTTTATGATTCTTAACTTGTTCATTTTTAGCTACAAATGTTGATACTTTTTTAAAACTAAGTTCTTTGTCTATTTCATTGTTGTTCTATCTACACAATTCTATCTATGTATTTCTTTATAAACTAAGGTAGGACACTTGGAATTTCAGCCCGATATATGAGTATTGACTTAATGCTGCCCTCTGCTGCAAAAAATTGGCATCATACAATGTTTGCTGAGGCTGGTACACAAAATTTACAAATGTAATTAAACAATGTTATGGTTTGTACACAGTTCCTGTGAATATGAACACAGTCTGCTTATCAGTGGATCTCATTTATATAACTTACAACATGCAGCTTGTCTTTTGATGTCCTGTAAACAACAAACACAACATGAAGCACATATTTACACTTTCATGGTTTCATTTTACTCTGCTTCAAAAGCACGTACACGGCAGGTTTGAAGGGGACAGATGCATTTTGTTGTAACTGCATTCAGCATTCAATAACATCCAGTTAGTGCAGCAGCTGCACAGAGTTGGCAGGCCAACAAGAGGGGCAAACAACAATAAAACTAATGTAAACCATATAAAACAATTATGCTACAAGAAATTCAATTAAATTGTTTCTCTTTTTCCCGTTTCTTGTAGCAAAATGTCTTATTTCACTCCAGGATACTACAGAGCACCAAGTTGTGCATTGGAGAGTCACTTTGAACTGTTCAAATCACAAAAATCCCAATTCGTGGTCAACGTAAAAACACAAAAAGTTTGTCATACAGACTGCATTTGCATGAGATGTCAAAAACCCTTCAGCTGCACATGCTGTCATGAAGATACGCAAGACTTACGTTTGCTTAGGCCTGCCACCAGAGAGCACTCTTGTCCTACACAGAACAGCAAATAAAAAGATCTTGAACTATATTAAATATAAGAAAGGCATTATTGTAAAAATAATAATGTGACTGTTTCATTATGCTATTTAAACAAAGGCTTGCACGCAACAATGTAAAAGAGATGAGAAGGGGAAAAATTATTTTCATTAATATGACTTAATTAACTTTAAGAAAACTAAGTAAAGCATATTTTATGCGTATCATTATTTAAAGAAATAAATAATTTAAATAAATTAAACTAAAAAGAAAAGCAAGCGGGGGGGGGGGGGTCTGTTTTCTCATGGTTGACTTTGGATAACCATGTCTTTTATGTAATCTGGAGAATAAAAATGAATTCATAATTCAAAGATGATTATATAGCCACTGTAAATATAGGCAAAACATAACGTGATTTTTCTCACGTGAGAATTAAAACAGACTTACATCTTTGCCCTAGCGCTGGCCTCCGCTAGAACAAACTGAACACTATTAAAGACAGGAATGCTGAAAGATTACTTTTGATCCCGTAACCAAACAAACCCCTCACGGTCCCTGCCTGGGTTTCATAAGGACATGCCAGCTGTATTATGTCTGGCTTGCTTTATCTGGAGTTAAAGGTTTTCAATAAAGGCCCAACCTGACTTTGTCTCACACGAATGTGTCTTATGATCTCTCAGCACTATGTCATGTGCTTTCAAAAGGCTGCTAAACATTGTAAGCTCTGTTGCCAAAATATACTGTAGACTCACCATCAGGCTCAACATAATCACGATTAGTGTGTTATGTAACCACAGGACAGGTGTTGAATACAATATGCTGGAAAATGAACAAACCAACAATGTCGCATTAACATATTAGCCATTTGATTTACTCTTACTGATGATGAGAAGTGTTTTTCTTGATGTGTAGACAGCATTTTCATATAAGCTTATTTACATTGTGCCAAGTCACAAAAACAGTCATATTAAAGCACTTTATATAGTAAGATTAATAAACTACAATATTAGACATAGACAGACGAATGGATTGGAGAAGTCCCCTAGCAGCTTAAACCTATTAAAGCATAACTAAGGGATCTTTAAGGGTTAGCTGATCCAGACCTGAACTCAAACTGAAAACTGGTTCCAAAAGAGCCTGTGAACTGAAAACTATGACGTGCTCTGCTGGGATAATATCATACTATGAAGTCTTTAAGATATGAAAGAAGCTGATTTTTTGGGAGACGGATCTTGCCAGTAAAGAAAACTGTGAGAAACAGGATCTCCCTTTTTAGACCCTGCTAAGCACTTTTGCTGCAGCGTTTTGGATCAGCTAATGACTTATCAAGCTACAATAGTCCTGCATAGAACAAATGAATGAACTAGTTTTCAGCATCAGTCTGAGACACGATGTTTCTAATTATGGCAATACTGTGCAGATGAAAGAAGGAAGCCCTAGATTTGTTTAATGTGCAGATTATAGGACATATTCTAATCAAAAAGACACACACAGCAGTATTGGAGGCCAAGTCTGAGTTTTTATGGACAAAAATAATATAACTTCACTATTTGTTTTTTGTTTGTTTTAGTTTTTGATGTGTTGTTGTTCTGGATGAAAACATTTTTAAACACTGCATATGTGCCACGCAGTGAAAAAGAACATTATCACATGAAAGTATACCTATACTGCTTCCTTGTGAATTAAGAGTCTGAGTAGCTGCTAATGAAATGCACTTGTGAGCAAGTGTGAGCACAAGTGTGAGTCAGGTGGAGCTCCTCTCTTACTGTCTTTGCAACTTTGTACTGAGTACTGAGTACTGAGGTCTTCGCGAATAAACTCTGAATTCATTTCAATCAGGCAGTGCTCGGGCGACCCCACTGGCCTCTGGCCCCAAGGAGAGGCGCCGCTTGTCACCAAAGTAATCTCAAGTCAGATGTTAAGCCAACAGCTGAAGTTTGGCCCAAATTGTGTCATGCAGCAGGCATTGATCCCACAACAGCAAATCTACAACAGAATGGCTGAAAAAAAGAAAAGTATCAAGGTGTTGGAATGGAGCCCTGCATCAGACTGGTGGCCTGTCCAGTGTACCCACACTGCAATGAAAAAACAAGACTTAATTTCTCATGCACTGCAGCCCTGAAGCTTTCTTGATATTGCCTATGTAGCGGCGCCAGGAGGGGAGGAAAGGATTTGGCTGAGGCAGGTTAAAGCCGAACCTACATCCCGTCGACACACACCAAATGTAGTGGCACAAGGGATTGCAGAGGAGCGAAACACCACCAACCTAAATGCTATTGTTTTCGTGGAAAAGATGATTAATAGATGTACCAATTTTCACAATCACACAGGTTTGTTATCTGGAGCACCGGTGGGGCAAAGAAACAAACAAAATTACTAAAAATACTTTATTTGATAATCATCAATAGAAGTAAAAAGGTTAATTAAAAGGACTGCCTTTGTACAGTAACAGCCTGACAAACAGGTAAACTAAATATAAAGGGGGAATACCGCCCACTTGGAGGCAGACTACAGGGAGGAGTGCCCAGTGTGCCACCCGCTACTCACCCGTGCGACCTCACCGCAATCCTCACTGCGATCTAACCGGTGTGTTATACCTATACCCCAGTGTACACACATGCATTCTTTGGAGTAAGGGAAACCACCACACGTGCCTAGTCTCCCACAAACGGCCGGACCTTCTCAAAAGAAAAGGACAGAAGAGTTACACAAAGTAAACAACTAAAATAAACAACAAATACAGATTCTATCCTAGAGTCTCCTTTAAACACACTTTAAAACATCACCATCAAGCGTAAAATACCATCACACAAGGGGCAAATAAATGCCGACCCTAGTTGGAATAAACCGAATTAAAAGTAGAAACAGGACAACAAGTAAACAAGACCATAAGACAAGACAGCAGTGGTTTAGCATGATCCTGTAATGAAACAGAGAGAAGCAGTAGTCAGGGTCCACCCTACTATGCCACATTATAACAAGCCCGTAAGAGTCTTGTTACCACTCTCTAAGGGTGTTACTAAATGAGCAGCTTTCCTGCAGTGCTTCCTGCGACCTGGGGAAGATGATGTGGATTTGAGGGCATCCCAGCATTAGCCCGAGTAGTCCTATGTAAAGGGGCCACACCATTCTGGACATCAGCAATACCTGGCAGCAGATCTGTGCAAACCACAGGGGACATTGAGGGTTCTCCAAACATCCTGAATTTTATGACGGCCTCTAAGCCCAACTTCCTTCAGATAAACCAACTGACCTTCTCGCAGGGGAACTTCCTTTACACGCTGGTCGTGGCATGTCTTACACCAATTAGCTTCAGGGATTTGCGGGCAAATGACCCATATAAACATTAGGATGGGTTTGCGCATCTTTAGCCGACCGTCATCGCTCACACTCCTGGCACCACTGTTGGGTGTTTCCATACATCCCTATCCATTGAGAAAATGACAGGCCATTGAGCACCATTGAGAAACCACATCTACTGTTCTCCGAACACCCTGATAACCATGCTCCTGGTGCAGCTGCTGCAAAACCTGACCCTGATGGGACTTGGGTAACAATACCTGCAGCGTCTCTTCTCTCCCAGGATGACAGACCATCCAATATAACATGTCATCCCGCTCCACTAACCTATGCCATTGCCTGACCAACCCGAGGGTCAGCCTTGAAGTGCAACCACATTCCTTGGCATCAGGCCCCTGTCTCCAAAACTGCAGAAACTCCCAGATCATGGGGTCAGTCACCTGCAAAACATGAAGGTCAGACAATGCATACCCAGGGAAGACTGAGGTAGTGGCTTGGACAACGGGTATTACTGGTTTCCTACCAATAACCTGGGGCAAAGGGTCAGGTACTACAGACTCTGAGCCTAAGTGAACGGCGAACATGTTTCACATGACTCAGGTTAAACATTAACCTTAACCTCGGCTCAATGGTTCAGGGGGCGGAAGTTTTCCTGAATGGAAGAACAAACAACATTACTTGAACTGGCTTCCGGTGCTGTACCAGCTGACTGAGCAGGCATGACTGTGGGCTCACCAGGGCACTCTCTGGCAAAATGCTCAACCTTCTGGCACTGTCTGCAAATTATGGCCTTATTACGTGAGGCAGGATATGGTTTGGAAGCACTATTCAAAGCAGCAAGACTCCTTGCGAGCTGATTCGACTGCTCTTGCTGACTTTTAAGAATCTCTTTCAACTCCTGTATTTTAGATTCATAGGGTGCAATACCTGCCAGACTACCTCTAAAAGGGACGTCCTGGACACTGTGCTGAAATCCTAACACCGGGGGAACCGAGTAGCTTCTATCCCTACTGCCCCTTGGCATACCTCCACGCTCCCATAATATAGCCTCCCGACGAACATCCATCAAGGTGGCAGTAGGGTGGCCGCGGACATACTGCTTTAATTCTCTTTGTAAGAAACAATCATTTTCAACAAACTGATCTTTAAGCAAGACATCTTTGTTCAGCAGATCACGAGGGGACTGTTTCACAACCCTATGCATGAGACACATAAGAACATGTGAAAATTCCTGTAATGTCTCTCCCTCCTGCTGTCATCTTGAAAAGAAATCCTCCTGCAGAGAAACATATGACTTAGTACACCCATACAGTTCCTGTAAAATAGTCAAAATCTTTTCACGACCATCTTTCTCCTCTGGAAGCTGATATTTAATCTCTTCTCTGGGCTCGCCTTCCAGGTGATCATAGATAAACAGGGTTTGGTCGGCTGGTGAAAGATGCCGTACCCTCAAACAGGCCTGCACCTCTTCCACGCACTCGGCAATACCTATTCCAGTCTTACCGTTGAACCATGGGCACTACCTCTCCCGAGGAAGATAAATCAGTCTCTCAGTCACGGGAGCTTAAATAGCAGAATACCCATGGGTTAATGAACCCGTAGAAGCAGCACTGGTTCCAGGTTGCTCCGATTCTCGCTTTTGCCGCATCTGCCGATTTTCTGCTTGCAGCTGAGCAACCAAGTCCTTTAGCTGTGTGAGCTCTTCCAGATTGTGGTGGCATGAAGGAGGATAGCGCGAACATCCACTCCTCCCCAGCTGATAATTAGAGGCCGTTGTAAGAAACAGCCATGCTTCACTACACCTACATACAAATGCATTTGCAGTGTCAGACATTGCATAGTCTACCAGCTGCCTTGTAGAAAATCGTTGTGATGCCCACTAGCAAGAATTTGAGCCAATATTGTATTAGCACAGGTAATAGTCCCATGAATTCATGCCTCCAACATGGCCTACTCAAGTAGCACACTTGCTCAAACTGCATACAATTTATTTAGAAGTGAGAATGTGGCATTTTCAACATGTGCAAAACCATGCCACTTTATTAATAAAGTGCTTGAGGATGTCATGCTAAAATTATCCACACTACTGATTGAGTGACTGATAGTGGAGAAGAAAAATTATTTTGGGTTCTACATAACACATTATTTATAATACAGAAAGAGGAAGTGTGAGTTTACTCTGAAGTGAGTAAAGAGTTCTTTTGAAAATCATGCTCTAACTAAAAAGGAACTCAACTATTGGTTGATGCAAGATGTACGTGACTGAAATTTTTGCAGCTTCTTATGAACAAGTATAACCATACAGTGACTCAAAAATACCTTCTAGAAAACATTTCAGTGCTCTTAGAACTTACGCCTTTAACGTTTGAACAACAAATTCCAGGGAAATAGCTCTGTATACTAAAATAAAGTAGCATTGGATGACTAGACAAAAAACAATGAAATAAAAACATTTTTGATTAATTTTTTATGAATTTTGCCATTTTAGTCAGGACTGCCAGAAGCCACCAAGCAAGACCATCAGCTCAAAGGAGACTGTAAGTAAAATTATAGAATCATGCAATGAGTGTGATTTCACATTTTAACACATTGTTGCTGTTTTAACATAAAATGCATATAGCTTCAACTTTTATTAAATGGATGAAAATATCTTCTTTATACACTGATGCTGTGCTTTAACCAAATTCACTGATGATGTGTTTTTCAGATTTAAACACATTGTTGCTTTGTTTACATATAAAGAAGACAGTCTCAACTTTAGTTAGGCGTGGCTGAGAAAGGGCGAAAAAAATCTTATTTTCACACTTCTATTGATATTGTGGTTTAACCAAGACACACACACATGATGTGTTCTAAAATTATAATTTTTCAATATGGGAAAATAAGACCTTCAGTAACTAACTTTTGAGCATCAATAACATTGGAGAATGTACTGTCGGATAATCCGGTGGAACTGACATGGAGGTTTTATCTTGAAACAGCACTCAGTGAACCTGCTCTGTAACTGTATGCGGTCTGTCACATCATGGCTGAGTCACTGTGGGTCATAAATGATTCACTTTGCAATAATTTTATTTAGAAATTATCATTACGAATGTCGGAAAGGGAAAAAAAACAGTTGCACAAACTGACATGTTGCAACAGTGGTTTCCTTTTCCCACACTTGAGTTCAGTGAGCTCTTCAGAACAACTTATTATTTTACAAATGTTTGTAAAGGCAGCCTATGGGATCAATTCATAGATAATAATAATATTGAATATATTACAGTGATGCAAGCAGTCGTGCATTGTAATCAGACAATATAAATATTCAAGCAGAAATATGTGTTGACAAAATAGACTCAAATATGTTTATTTTATTATTCAGATTAGGAAAGATTTCAAATAAAACTATACGAGTCTTCATCAATTGAATGCAAATGTTTACATTTTTTTCGAAAATTCAGAAGAATTTAAACACTCGATTTGGTTGAAAATTTGAAAAATAAAATTTAAAAAATTCGTTTTTTCCAACCCTTGTTTCAATATCATGCTGGTAATAATGGAGGAGAGCTCATCTGAGCTTTTGATAAGAAAATTATATTCTATATAGTCATGTTTTCTTGGGCGTCCATCATATTTCCACGCTGTAAATGCAAATAACTCGCAAAGTGTTTGTGTACTTAAACCATAAATGAAATGGCTATTTATGTCATATTCGTGGCACCAGTACCCTGACTACTCTGTGTTTACTGTTTCCAGTGTACAGAGGGAGGTTGCACCTGCTCACTACCGCACATCATATCCTCGCTAACAGCAGCTTTCAAAACAACTACACCATGGTAAGTCTTATCTTTACAAATATAATGTGTATTGTGCTCAATGTGTTCAGTTTGAGTTAAGGAGATCTCCTTAAAGTTTTCTTTTCCAGAATGTAAGACTTTGATATAACTGACTGGATAAATTAGTTTGAATAAATAATTTACTTTGTTTTTTCTCTCATTTTGCCCCAATCCTCGCCTTTGTCCTCTTCCTTTCTCCTTCTTTCACTCCTGTCTTCTCTGTATTCCTCTTTTGCTACAGGTGCTTAATTGTACGCAGATAGTTGAGGCACTGGAGACCTATTACCTGCCAACATTTTATGGAATTGAGTTCTCTGTTGGTTTCCTTGGCAACCTGCTGGTTGTACTTGGTTATATATTTTGTTTACAACAGTGGCAGAGCTGCAATATTTACCTCTTCAGTCTTGCGGTTTCAGACCTTATTTTCCTCTCCACATTGCCACGCCTCTGCTACCTTTATTCAAATCACAAGGAAGAGAGCAATCTCTATGTTTGTGTTATCAACCGCTACGTCCTGCATGTAAATCTTTACTCCTCCATACTCTTTATGGTTTGGCTCAGCATGGACCGCTTCCTGCTCATAAAGTATCCAATGAGGAACCATTATCTGCTCAGGCCACAAACAGCTCTGATTGTTACAGGGTTGAGCTGGATAGCTGTCAGCATTGAAGTTGCCCCAATGATAACGCTGATGGTGCAGGACCTAAAAGAAAAAAATTGGACCATGTGCCGAGATTTTGGCAGTCTGAAGGGAGATATCAGTGTGCTTGGCTACAGCTTGGGGCTGACAGTGACAGGTTATATTCTCCCTCTGTTTGGACTTTGTGTTTTTTCCTACCAAATAGCACACCTACTGCGTGTCCAGGAAAGGGCTCTGCAGCGCAGCACGGCATCATCATACAAGCGGCCTCTAAAGGTGGTTGCATCAGCGGCAGCGCTATTTCTGGTTCTCTACACTCCCTACCATGTGCTTAGAAATGTGTCAATAGCAACTATGCAAGACTGGGCAGGACTGGAGATTTGCACACGGATGCACATAAAGAGTATCTATATCTTGACCCGACCTATAGCCTTTTTTCACAGCGTAATCAACCCCATCTTCTACTTCCTCATGGGTGACAAGTTCAGAGACCTCCTAGAATCTAAGATTAGAAATATAGTCAGCAAAACAGTGGTGCAAAGAAACCCTTCATGAGTAAACTACAAACTTACTGTACGTAAAAAAAAAAAAAGAATATCAGCATAGCATCCATGTACATCAATGAGACCTACTTTGTAGTTTCTTTATTTTATTTTCTATATTTCTTTTTGTATTTTCCTCATATCACTGCTTCCTTTAGTGATGCACAAATATATATATATATACGTACACACACACACACACACACACACACACACACACACACACACATATATATATATATATATATATATATATATATATATATGTGTGTGTGTGTGTGTGTGTGTGTGTGTGTGTGTGTACACACATATATATATTATATTATTATTAAGTAATAAAAAGTTGTAATAGCATATTCTTGAAGTAAAAGTATGAATGAAAGTTTGTCACATTTGCTGAAACTCTTAACTTTGCATTGCTTCATCATTGTTACGTCTTATTTGGGAATGTTTGCACATTATAGTGTCATATAGCTTCTTAAGCTAATAAAGACTATTAAAAACTGTCTGCTCTTTTATTATTACCTAGACTTCAACATTTTCTCCACAAATCATTAAAGGGAGTATTGGTTAAATTAATATATATTTAAATGAATTTTGATTAAATAACTGGACAAAAGTTACAAAAAGGAAAAAAAAATTTGCACGATCTACTAGAAGCAAATGCCGTAGTCTGAGATGAGCTGGGTGTGGAATGACACAATGAGTATCAATTACACAGTTTCAGTTCCTGTATTCACTTAATAAACCATAGTATGTAAACATCTGGCTGACATAGTCTAAATCAACAAGAATGATTTAAATTCGAACAATTTTGGTCTGGTCAAGTTAGTCTTTCCCATGTAAATGCTGCATGTTCTCCATGTGCCAAAGAAATGCATGTTAGGTAACTTGATTATCAAACCTAACACGATAAAATCCAACTAGAAAAATTGAATCATAGAGGCGTCTCATGCAAGGATTTTATGCCCATCACGACTAACCACACCATGCTTGACCTATCATTTTATTTAGCCTGGACTACCTTCCTGATATTGAGACAGAGCAAACAGGAAAAAAAGAGATGAAAGTATGCCAGGACAAATATAACGCCTGAAGCTCTATATTACTTATAATATGATTTGGTGATATACTAAAACAGTAAATTCTCTGGGAATATTACATTTCAGACCACCAACGTCACAGAGGCATCATGGGTATCATTTACAAAGGTTTTATCCTGATTTCTGTATGTTGAGTACAGTTATTTAATTTAAATGCCGGAATGCATTTCAAACATTTACTCTCAAAATCCTAAAATCAATGTTGTATTTGACATTTGAAATTACAGATTAAGCTATTAAGCTTCATGAAAGTTTGATTCTTGCAACATTTAATTACTGGAACATTTTGTCATTGGTGAAGATGGTGTTAGTGCTAGCAAATCAAGTACAATTAACCAGGAGCCAAAGTAAGGATCAAGTAAATTTATTGTCATATAGCTTTAAAAAAAAAAATGCACCTAACAAAGGAAACCCAGGACAAATAATAGAAACTGTTATATTGACAATTGAGCAAGTGGAGCTGTTTGAGGAAATAAGCTAGCTTTGTCTGTTAACTTGAAATGTTGCAATGTGTTTTTTTTTTTTACCAACAATGTTGGTAAGAAAAAAAAAAAAGAAGCTAAAAATCAATGAAGACATACTGTGCCCAGTTTCATACACATTTCAAAACTTTCAGACCAGAAAGGCATAGTGTTAACTGCAGCTTGTTATTTGGATATCTCCCATATGTACAGAAGTCACAGAGGTGGTGTCACTCAAGAGAGAGGAAACAGTAATGCTCTAATGACAGGTGATCAGTCTAAAGTCACCTCACCATTGCTAAAAGAAGAAGCAACTCAACTTCTTGGGTATGTTAGAGATAAAAACAAAAGTCAAAGACAAACAAACAACTGTCATAAAAACGCAATCAGACGTGCATAGAAAGCCAAATTACCAACTCTTTAATCGCACCTACATACTGTTCACCAAACTGGCAAATGGTCTTGTACTTACAACTCCAGCTAAGTGCCCTAGTCTTTGAACCATTGCTTATTGCGTATGAAGCAAAAACAACTCTACATGCTACATTCCTGATATGGCGACTTTATATTTATGACTCTATGTTCCCAAATGAGAGCACTTTCTGGTTTTCCAAATGTAAAGTAGTTTATTTACATAATGTACTACCATAAAAAATTATCAGCTCATATTATAGGAAGTGAGACTTGTAATAATCGGTAAAGGTTAAGGCTCCAGATATTTTTCCTCTTTTTTTGCCATATTGCTTCTTTACACTGAGCTAAGCTTTATAGCAAAAATGTGTTTATGTGTATGGCGAAGCTTTTCTTTGCAGCATGCTCTTTATATACAGATGCCAATATTCTTCATGGAATGTGGATTATTTTATTTCACTGCCTGTAGCCTTGAAATGAAAATATTTTAAAGCACAAAGCAAGTAGATGAGTTTCTGATGAGGATTTGAAGTTGTTTTTTCCCCCCTTTTATTAGATTAAAATGCCATTCATTCTGCAGTTTAAATTAAGGGTATTGCCATAAGCAACTCTATGTGCACCATTTACATGTAAGGGATACACAACAAAAGGAGTCATTCTTTTTTGTTTTAAACATGTTGCGATTATGCAAGCCAGTGTTTTTGATATTTTCTAACATCACCTCAGGCTTCAGTGACCTGCAGCTTGGATAAATGTTAACTTTGGCTAAACAGACTGTTGTGAAAATTCTTTTCTGCTGTGTCAAAACTTACACTGGATTCTTTAAACATATTTCAGAATTCTCAGTGGTATGCATTACTAATTAAAGCCATAAGATCAAACTAGATATGAGGTGCTGTGGATGGAAAACCATAACAGGCCAAAGAAAGTCCACAGATATTTTTACCCTCATATTTGCCTGTTGAGCCAAACACAACACTATTATTGTACTTTTGTGATGCCGTCATGTGTTGTGCTGCATTCAAGCCACCCTATTTGGAAAGAAAATGTTCTATCCTCTCAAAATTTTGCTCCCTACTCCTATCAATTGCAACAAAACGTACAAGTTTCTCAATAAATACACACAAAAACAGAAAAGGAGACACGGCCAAGAAACAAAAGTCTACACCCAATCAAAACATTCTTGCATTGTGAAGAAATGCTGGAATAACTACTACTGATCCTCAACCTTTTACAAATTTTCCTTGAGCCATTTAATATAGTTGTCTGTCATGCGACGTGCAATCAGGAAGTCAGTTGGCCACACGGTGAACATCAATGCTCCGTGAAATCCTGTGTCATAATGTTCATGTGTCACCTCAACGCCAGCAGCACGGAGCCGTGTGGCATACATGATCCCATCATCTCGGAGAACATCATACTCGCACGTCAGAATGTAGGCCTTCGGCAAAGAGCGTAAAGCTGCGTCAGGAACAAGCAGAGGCGACGCCCTCGGATCAGCAAGAGATCGAGATGGTCCATCCATTGCAACTGTTCCCTCGGTAACTGCGGGAGCACTGTAGTTGTACTTCCTATGATACGTTTCTGGCAGAAAAGCACTCCAGTTGACAAACTTCAGCAGGCTTGAAGACTCTGGGTTGTTGTGGGTGTTGGCCATCATTGCTCTAAAAAAAGCTTTGTCGCTGGTGAAGTACTCACTCCAGAAACGCACCATAAGAGTGCGGGGCAGAATGGGCATGTACTGATTCTGCTGATATGAAGGTGTGTAAAGGTCCAGAGCCTGCAGCACAGGATAGATGAGTGCTTGGGCCTTTAACTGAATCTGCTGACTCGGCTCCTTTTGTAACTGTTTTGACAGAAAGAGAGAACGAAAGAAGGATTAAAATGTTAGCCCAGAAATGCATGTGTCATTGTGGTTGACTCAGTTCACTTCAGTATTTTCTGTTGGGCTTCAAGTGTAATGACCTGTTAACTTCAGTGTTGTAATACCTACAAACCTAAATAGCGGAAGTAGCAAGCATGTTGGATTAACACAGCTGCCCACAAAAACAGGTCCTTGACCAGCCTTCATGCCTTTCAAAGAAATAACACTTCTGTTATTTATAAGCCTAAGAGCCATTTTTGATAATACAGTTTCACACTCAGTGCTTTTTCTATACTTAAGCACCTTCGCATACACACTCACTCAGGGTTCAGTTTCTTGCCCGGAGATACTTTGAGTGGCATTTCAAAGTAACTTGGTATTGAGCCACCACGCTACAGCCGCCCAAAAGACACTGCTTTGCAGCGGACGCATTAGATGTAACAGTTCTTATTTATCAGTTAACCACTTCAATTGTTTTTAAAGGCCAAATGATATACAGGGTACAGGTCGTATGATGGTTGTATTTTAGGTGTTTTTAAGAACCAAGGTTCCTTGGTTGTTTTTTCCTAAAAACAAAACAGTGATGGTATTTGTAAGGTATGTGAACTGTACGAAAGTTGAAATAAAGTATCTAAGAATTGATTCGCAATTGTCAGGGTTCCTGGGTCGGTGACCCAGTGTTTTCAGTTTTGTTCATGTTCAGTTTATTTTGCCACTTCCATGTGCTCACTTCCTGCTTTTCCTGTGTCAGCTCGTCTAGTGTCATTAGCCAGATTATGTTCAGCTGTGTACTCATCGGTCTCTCATTATCATCCTCATCAGTCTGTGTATTTAAGCCCTCTGTTTCTACTCGTTCACTGTCGTGTCATTGATGTTATGTTGTCCTTCCTGTGTGTTCCCTCAGTTCAGTCCGCCATTCAGTTGTCCAGCCAGTCAGTGTCCGTTCACCCACTCCTTATAATAAACCTCACCTACCTGCCAGTCCTGCATTTGGGTTCCTTCTTCCTCGCCTCCACGCAACGCCTGACAGAATGACACGACCCGTGCCATGAAGACACGATTGGAATCCAGCGGACTCGGACCTCTACGAGCGGCAGGAGGTATCGCTCTCCTTGTGGGCGGAAAAGCTCAAGGAGAGACAGCGGCTCTTCGCGGAGCGAGAGCACGTCTTCGAGGGTACTCGCTTGGCTCTGGGCGGGCCTCGGAGACGCCGCGTTCACCCACCTGCTACCTCCCATGCACCGGAGCATCTGCCGCGGAGTGTGGGCGTTTCACGCCGCGCTTCGGCCGCTCCCTCTCTCGCCACTCCGCTCCTCGTTCACACACCCACCGCCTCATTTGCCGGACCTCCACCATCGCCACGGCACAGCGGCTACGCCTCCCACCTTGGGTCAACGGAGGCTACCGCGCCAGAGGCTCTGCTGTTTACCCCGGCCGCTTCCTCTTCCCGGAGAAAGCGGCGCACACGCCGCCATAAAACTGACTACTTTCAGCCACTCCCGATGGTGAGCTCCAGTGCCTGTTTTTCGCACTCACCATCTGATTATTCACTTAAAACGCACAATAGACTCACTTCTGATTCATGGGGAGTCTCCCTCCTAGACGAGGACGTGGACTGGGAAGAGTTTTTCTGCTCTGCTCCAAAGACTGTAAATAGTGGTGGCAGAAAAACCAGAACAATCCCCAATAAACCTGCCAGTAACACACACACCGTCACTATTTCCACACCCGTTACTCAGCCATTTCCCACCAGCATGGCGGCCCAGATTCGGCCTTCCCCTTCAGCCGTTTCACCTCCTCTGATGGCTAGGGCCCAGTCTACACCCACACCAGTGCCAGCTCCCAGGAGGAGGGCAGCTGCGACCCAGTCTACCTCCACACCCGCTTCTGTTTCTCAGGTGGGGGTGAGTGGTGTCCAGCCACCTCCCGTGCCTGTCCCAGCACCCAGGCTGAGGGCAGCCCGAATCCAACCTGACCATCCCAGAGGCCCAGCCGAAGCTCTCCAGCCAGTGCCCTCATGCTCCGGAGGCTCGGAAGAGCTAGCCTGCTTACTCATCAGCCCACCACTTGATCCACCACCTGATCCAGCCTTTCACGCACTAGCTTTATCCCTGGTTAGGCTGGCTGAAGTGTCCCCTGCTCAGGCACCAGCTTTACTAGCCCAGGCTATAGCTTTATCTCCCTCATTAGCTCAGTCTATAGCTCAGCCATCAGCTGTACCAACCTCAGCTCAGCCATTAGCCTCACCGACCTCTGTTTATCCGTTAGTCTCCTCAGTCCAGTCAGTTCACTCACCTGCCCTCCAGTCCCCTGTAGTTCAGTCTCCTCCTGTCCTCCAGTCTGCTCCTGTCCAGTCTGTAGTCCAGTCAGTCCAGTCTGCTCCTGTCCAGTCTGTAGTCCAGTCGCCTCCTGTCTCCCAGTCGCCCGTCCACCATCCCGTTCAGTTCCCGGACCTGCAGCCACAGCACCCAGAGCCAGCTGTGAGCTCTCCCGCTCTTCAGCCAGGGGTTTCCGTGCCCGCTGGCCCGGCCGCTCCTCAGCCAGAGGCTTCTGCGCCGCCTGGTCCGGCATCAGACTCAGCCGCTGCCTCGCCTGGTCCGGCCTCAGCTTCTGCTTCGCCCAGTCCGGCCTCGGCTTCTGCTTTGCCTGGTCCTGCGGCTGCCGCGTCGTCGCGCCAGCCATGTTCTGGACGTCATCGCCGGCGTCTTCCTTGCGGCCGCCCACCGGACCTGCTCAGTGGCCGTCATCGCTGGCGTCTTCCTCGCGGCCGCCCACCGGAACAGTCTCATCTCGACCGCCGCGGCCACCCACCGGAACAGTCTCATCTCGACCGCCGCGGCCACCCGCCGCGGCCACCCACCGGACCGGCTTAGTGGTCGCTGCCGCCTTCCACGTGGCCGCCCATCTGAACTGTCTCGTCTCGGCCACGGGCCACGTGGCCGCCCACCGGTGCTGTCTCGGTGTGGCCTCCGAGACAGTAAATAAATACAGTTTTTAAAACAGTTGAAATTCCCATAAATGTTAACAGCACAGTTAACCTTCAATCAGGTTGGAGGTAGAGCATGTGACAGCCTGTGGGTAGAAACCTTTGAGTCTGTTTGCCTTTGATCTGATCGACCTGTAGTGTTTACCAGAGGGGAGGATGGAAAAAAACGTGAGTGTCCAGGGTGCGAGGGGTCCTTGATGATGATACTGGCTTTCACTGAAGTCTGCCAGTATAAATTTCTCTGAGGGGGGTTAGTGAAGTGCCAATTGCCCGCTCTTCCGCCATCACCACCTGCTGCAGTTTCCTCTTATCCTCCACAGTACAGCAGTAGGTCAGAAGGCTCTCGATGGTGAGCGGTAGAAGATCTCAGATCGCTTTGTTCTTCTGAAGTCGATTACCATCTCCTTGGTCTTGGCTGTGTTCAGATGTAGGTTCTTGATATAAGGCTCATTTGTGCTGGAGGTTTCTTTCTGTTAAAAGTTTTCTTTTTCTTCCCACTGTTGCCAAAGTGCTTGCTCGTAGGGGGTTATATGATTGCTGAGTTATTCTCTGTTTTCTTTGTATTAGTGAACTTACCTTACAATATAAAGCTCCTTGTTGTGATTTGGCACTAATATATATATATATATATATATATATATATATATATATATATATATATATATATATATATATATATATATATATATATATATATATTTTTTTTTTTAAATTTATTAGGGGTGCAACGATACACAAAATTCACGGTTCGGTTCGGTTCGATATTTTTTCGATACAAAAAAAATGTTCATGCCTTTTTAATTTTTCATTTATTAAAATTATAAATTTATATTTTAACTCAAAAGTACAGTTTTTAAATTTAACCCTAACCCTTGTGCGTGTTTTTTTATTTTGACAGCGAATGCGCACCTGCGGACCACTTATGTGCAGCCCTGGTTATATAGTTCGTCATATTGCAGCCACAGAAATTATTTTGTCCATGAAACCATAAAGCTGCACTTTCTTTTTGCCTTATAGTCTGATTTGTCATAACTTCTCCGTTTTGTGGTAAGCTTTTCTTTGGCTGTCACTTCTTCACCCTGACCTGTCTTATTTGGCTCAGCAGAACTAAAATATATATACTGCTGCTTTTACACACGCACTCACATAAGCTCAGCGATTCTCTGCGCAATCAACCTCTCACATGTTTAAGCTTGCTGTGGGAGATTTCACTTGTCATGTTTGCATAGTAAGCTAACGATTAATAAGACGATGTCAGAGGAATTGGTGCACAAATTATCATCACTCACAGATCAGTGCTGTCGCTCTCTATACACAGTCCGCACGATTGCAAAGTGAAAGCAAAAAAACAAGCGCAAATTCAAATGCGATTTCAATATGTCACATATTGACAGTGGCTCACAGATGCCAATGACATAATTACCCAGCTACATTTCTGAAAGAATGCAAAAGCATTGACATATATATTTCCCTCCTACAATAACCCGACGGGCAGGGCAGAGATAGATTTTGGTAGCCCGACTGAAAAAAATCACTAGCTCCAGGACGTCGGGCTAGCGATATTGCAAGCCCTGTATCTGATTGAGGAATCACTCATCTTTGGAAAAGAGAGTTTATTACAGAGAAATGTCTCTTTCCAAAATAAAAGCTATACTATCCGCTTCTTCTGGGCTATATTCTCAGCAGCATAAGGAGAATCATGTGCTAACAGCTGTCTAAATGACTCGGCTAAAGTTAGTAGCATGCTTGTTGTTTTGGTCTTTGCACTAGGATGATGTCGGCGTAAATGTGCAGTCATATTCGTTGTGTTCCCACTAGTGCTTTCAGGTTAATCTCGTTGAAATGACCTTAACGCCACAACACGGCAAATCTCCGTTAACGAGCTACCGCTGATCGCCCCGTGTGTGGGGCTAGACAGCTAACACGTTAACGAGCTAACTGCGCTAACACACTAGCTCCCACCCATGTAATTGAGCATTGCATGGCACATCCAACATACTGTTTTACTTTAGTCCATGACTCGCTTACCTTCAGGGTCATACGTCACATGAAAACCATAATAATTCCAAACGCCAGATCTGAATGAGGGTGGGGGAGGTCCATGTGTCTTGCTAGCTTGCCCTGCGCTCTTCCTTCTGACTATGCTGTCTGTGTTGAGCGCTCAGTGGATCTGCGCTCGACAGTGCAGCCTAGGCGGAGTAGTCGAACGCAGATTCACTGAGCGCTCAACACAGACAGCATCGTCGGAAGGAAAGTTGATAAAATAAATTACAAATGTTGTATTGTTCGATACATATGCGTACCGAACCGAAAGCACTGTATCGAACGGTTCAATATCGATACGAATATCGTTGCACCCCTAATATATATATATATATATATATATATATATATATAGAATTGAAAAACTTGAATTGAATATAAAGATGCCAATACTTAGATCGAAGACAGGAACAGTCTTCTGTTTCAGGGTAAGAGAATACTATTTATCACACAGTCACTCAATAACCTATTCTTCTGCCACTTCATGAACAGGAAAACAGATTCGATGTTAGAAACAAAAGTAAAAAAAAAAACAGTACCTGTTGGGTGACTGCAGCTGCCAGGTTCCCCCCAGCACTATCCCCAGACACAGCAATGCGTCCAGGGTGCACATAATACTGGGCCAGCACCCCCTTCTGGAGGAAATGTTTGACCACACGGTAAACATCCTCATAGGGGATTGGGAAGTGGTGCGCTGGAGCAAGGCGATACCTGAGCAGAGTTAACTATTTAAGTCATGTTTACAGACAATATTTGAGCAAACAAAACACGTTGGAAAAACAATTTAATTATTTTTTTAAGACAAACAGACATCTTTTAAACTGAATAGGCAATAAAGAGACAGAGTATAGAAAGGTTATAAAAATGAAACGAACTTTTTGCCATTTAGTTATTAACTTGAACTATAACTTACATAATGTGCAATGGATATAATATTTATGTAATGAAAAACTCAAGGAAAAGGAAAAATAATAATAAAAAAAGTATATATCTGGTTGCATAAGCGTGCACAGTGTGGAGATACAGAAATTCTTTTATTGCTGCCATATAATCTGCATCATTATAATTGCATTACTAACATTCTTTACAGCATTATTTCATCTAATATTTCTGACAGTATTGATACTGCATTACAGTTGTTTATTGAAGATGTCCATTTGAGGATCCTTCCATTGTGTTAACTTTTATTACAAGTACGGTTAGAAGTATTTTATACACATTGCATATCTGTGCTTATTTTGAGTTGATGTTCGGTTCATTAAGGCTCTTAAGCTTCACTGGCGTGACTGTCCAGGTGATACATGCTGAGGGAAACTAGAACATAGAAGGATAACTGCAATGCATGCTTACAGTACATATAATACATCTAATCTAGGAATGTGTCCGGCCTGAGGCCTTAACTCATTTGGTGTCTTACTATATTTTATTCTACTTGGTAACAGATGATCAGAGTCGATAATTAGCCTCAGAGACCCTGAGGGCTTGAAGTTTATTACCTTGTATGGAAGGTGTTATAGAAAAGAGAAGTTCTATGTCTGCTTATAGCTATTAAAAATGTACGATTAACTGTGACTAATGTCTGGAACCTATTTTAATCTGTCATTGACGCCATGGGGGGGCGTGTACCCACAACATGTATTTTGGTCAGAAGACATATGTTGATGTTTTCTCCGGGCTGTTAATAAACTCAACGTTTGATTGCACTTTTCTGGGGCCTCCGTGGTTTGTGACACTGCTCTACATTGATTGATTTCGCGACAACAGCCAGCTATAAATAGCCCATGTCCAGAATCAAACAATCACTTCACAACTACAGCTGCTGCAAACTGCTTCTACGATGCTGAAATATGGTTGACACAATAAACGGTTTTGTTTTGCTCTGACCTTTGCAGTGCTGGTGTCATCTCTACAAGTATTTTAATCTATTTGCCAAATGTTACGCATGGCTGACCCTGAGACTCACTAATGCTTCAATTACGCATTGAACCACTGGCAAAAAGCAGAAAGGAATTCAGATGAGCCAGATAAGGAAATACCCTACACACCCCAAACCCATACGCTGTCCACTTTACTACACAGTGGGTTGGTTTCATGACTATGAAAATCTACATTTTAAGAGGTAGAAATACCCATATCTAAAAAGATGTTTAAAAGGTGAAAAAAATTATTTAGCGGATAATGTTAGTATTAGCAAACACACACACAGACAAGGAGCCGGGTGTGCCAAAGAATAGCAGTGGAAGTGCTATGATGGGGAAAAGGCTTACAGAGTCCCAAACAAAAAGAAAAATGGAGAGCTTAACAGCATCATCACTTCAATCTAGCCTGTGACTAATGAGGGATGACGGGGACGTGACAAAAGAAAATTGTGTATGAGCAACAGGGGAAAAGTCGGGGGAAGAGGATGAGATCTATTAATACCACAAACAAAAAAGAATTTAAATAATGCCATAAAAAACAAAAAACATGCTGCTTCAGCAATACCTCTTTTTTCACAACAATATACATGACTATAAAATACGAAATACTTACTCCACTGAAAGAACCACAGCATCGAGCTCAGTGACGACTTTTCTGGCCAGGAGATCATATGGACTCATTCCTAAGTAGATAGTAGAAAAGCAGGATGAAAAGACTTAAGTAATACAATACATCGCATTAAATTTCATAAATTTGATGCTACAGTAAGAGAGATGAACCTGGCATTCAGCTTAGCAATACTTCCTGGAAAGATTCATGTTACTGTAATTGTGAAAGGCCTTTAACAGATTGCACGAGCAGCGTGAGATGTGTCAAACTGCATGTCTCGTCTTTGGATTAGCAAGGGTAACCACCCCCTGAGGTCCCCACCGATCTTGCAGAAGGCATGTTATTTCCTCAGGAAACTGAAAGCTTTGTGATTTGTGATTCACAGTTTGTTCATTATTTATGATCCTGTCACAGTCCAGCCACTGGGAGTCGATATGAAGCTGTAATGTCATGAACCGCAATCAATCAATCAGAGAATATCACCACTACTCTCTTGAAATAACAATGGTAATATTCTGAGATGAACACACAATGTGTTCATCTTTCAGTTCACCTTTAAAAGCCACAGAGTCATTATTCAGTGTGATAAAGGAGAACAGAGCCCAGCCCAACTACTTACTGGAACTCCCCAGACACCATCCTCCACCGTGCAGGTATATGATCGCTCTCCTGAGGTCTGTGTCACTACCTCGGTGCTTTGGCTGATATAACACCACCTCTACTCCATCAAACTTTTCTTCTGTCACCTTGACATGCTCATCAGAAACAGGTGCAATCTTCTCTAAAAGAGTAATGAAGTACATTACCCCCATGTAGTCCTTCAGGCCCAGTAATTCGCTTATGTCTGCCTGGAAATGGAGAAAGGCAAATGTAAGGTGTAGAGAAAAACACATCACATAATTTGTTAGTGTTTGTGAAACATGACCCATCTCTACTACCTTTTGTACAAATGATAATGTTAGGATAAACAGGCTTATACTATGTACACTTATGCCAGCCTAACATCCATAATATTCAAAACAGAAAAGGTCAAATATGCCAAACTTGTGACCATGATAAGGAGGAAGCGAGAGAAACAAGGAGTCACAAGAACGCTGTCTGGCAAAATGTCAAGTCCCCTAAAGTTAACCGTTGAAAGAAGTCATATCTAAATGAAATAAAAGCATGACTGGTACTCCATTATGTCTGCTTGCTGAAGCAGTAGAAAGCTGGCTTCAGGGTAATCAGCTGATGTGCCCACAATAACCTAATCAGAGTCATCTAGGACAAGTACCATCAGGAGCTCCTGTCAGGCAGTAGTTTTATTAAAAAAAAAGAAAGAAAAAAAAAGAAAGAAAAAAAAACACAAGAGGGGTCCCTTTCTTGACATTACAAAGACCAAAGTGATGTGTACTAAACATTTTAGTATTAAATCAAAATTCAGGATTTTGTTACAAAATGGTCATTACATCTCCAAAACAGATGATTTTTTGTAACTCTCATGTTCTCATGTTAAAAGGGAAAAATGAGATACCACTATCTCTAGTTTAATAACAGAATTGTCCTGTGGTGTTCGAGGTAGTAGACTGCACCTTTTTTCTAACTGCATAATAATCAATATTAAAAACAAGTGCAGCACTAAGATTTACTTAATACTTAGGATGTTAATAAGAAAAAAAGGTGTTCCAAAATAAATCCACTAACCATTATATTAAAACTACACTACTACTGATGATATGGTGCAACACTAATCTATGCAAACCGCATTTGAAGACAATAAAAAAAAATCCACCTCTATTAGCCGTAGCACAATGGGCTACAGTAAACCACGGGCGTCTTATCCGTCATAAACGCAGACGGGTTCCCTTGATAGGTTCTATTATTAGAACAGGTGAGCAGGACTATACAAAACATGGATTAGCATCTGACATAATCTGGTGTAACCAGCATGTGCATCTACATCAGCAAAAAAACAAAACGTTTAACCTGCCACCTTAGCTGCTCAGAGAACAAAGGCAGTTTACCTACCGTTTCTCAGCTTATGGCTACATGACATACATACAGTGCATTAAAGTGATCAGAAAGGTGTGTTCATACATCCACAATACTGAAGAGCCTACACTCTTTGGGCTTGTATTTCAGTAACAGCAGAGCAGATTATCAAGATAGATTTTATTTTTTATTTTTCTTACCAGATGGCTGAGACTTCTAAAGAAAGAGTTGGTCAGCATGAGTTTCCATCTCTCTTCTATCTCCTCAGGAATGGGCTCGTAAACGTAATAAGCGGTGAAAGAGCAGAAAGCGACGAATAAAATTATGCTTCCCAGCCTCATTTTCCAGCGTGGGTCCCTGGCCACAAACTGCGGGGTGCAAAACAAACGGGCTGTTGCGCTTGTTTTAAGTCACTTCGCTTCGCGACTAAGCTTACTCACGGAATCAATTCTTGGATCCACGCGAGCTAAATTCTACAGCGAGCGCTCGGTGTCATTTTGTGGTCATCTGTGCGCAAATTCTGAGCTTTTCTCGATGCTCCAGTGGGCTCCTTAGTGCGTGTCTGTCTCGTGGAGCAGCAGAATTAATTGAAGTGTCAGTGATATGGAGACAGGAGCGCGCACGCTGTGTGCTCACGAGGCAGGAACCGTTCCCACCTTGGCCTACAACTCAAATTCCTCAGGTGCCTTCTAATCGCTAGATTACACGGGGCGCGCGACTAAACTTTATGCTAAGATGCACCTGATGCACGAATGTCGTGGCTTGTACCTCAAACATGGCTGGTGGATTCAGATTTCCCCTTTTTTTTTCATTTTCCCTTTCACTCTTTCCATTCCCCGGCTACAAGTTTTCCAGTTGACTTTATATGAGGAGAAAGTCTGTGTAGCTTCTATATGGACACAGCTAAAGTCTGTTGCAGATTTGGTTGCAAGGCTGTCCAAGCTAATTATATAATTGGTGACGGAGCCAACTCTGATGTCTGCTTTCTTGGTAGGACTGTCAAAAGCAACATGACTCTCTGATGCACTCACGTTTGCAAACGCTGCAGGAGGGACGATTTGGTGCTTGCTGCAGCAATGGGAAGAAAAATGTGCAGATGCAGGACTTTTTGGTTTAGTTTATCTTATTTTCATGGGTATATCTTTGTGTAGAAAAAGTGACAAACTGGTTCAACAGAAGTGGGGCGTCACAAGAGATGTACTCGAGACAGATGGAATTTATTAAAACAAAACCGTTCAAACCAACACTGGAGCAATGCCAGTAGTGAAGGCTACCCTAGCATGTGCACTGTCAAGTTTTCTGAACACAAAAGAAGGCTGATGCCAGCTGGATCATCCTGGATCAAGATGAGAAAAAGAAGATGAGGGCCAGCCTTCATTACATTACTTCATTGCATTTGGTCAAATAAGAGACACGGGGAAGCTGAGGTCAGTAAATAATGAGGAGCCCCTTTGCTGTCAAAGTTGCAAACTCTAGCTGTTTATGTTTTTAAATGAAATGATCCATATAATAAATCCATATCCTAAAGCCTTGGTCTGAAATAGTTTGATTTCTCTATAGGGTTCATCTGAGAAATTATGAACTATATACCTCCCCATGACTTAGAGTTGACCTCTCTGTTATGATCTTTTTCATTTCTTTTAGTTGAACTGGAATTTAAAGTTGGCTGGTGTTAAGGTGCAGGTATGTGTCTCCTTCCATCAGCCGTCAAACTCAATTGAGATAGAATCTGCACGATGCAGGGCGTGACAGTGGGTGAAAGCATCCATGAGACCGCTCACTGCTGAGCAGTGGAATACTAAATCTCTTCTCTGAATACAAAATCACACTTCAGACACTCAGGGATTCTCCCTGGAATTCCCTCCCTCTCGTTCGCCTCCAACAACTGGCCTCATCTCTGCTTCTGATGGAGACCACCTCAGATCACTTGTAAATCTTTCATGGAGCTCTCTCCACTCTTTGCATCTTGTTAATGGGGAGGATGGGTGTCAGATGATGTGGGGGTGGGTATGTTGTCTTCATCTACGTATAGTCATGCTGTGCAGTGCTATGCCACGTGACTCTCCAACACCCTGCTGCGTGTATGGGTAGCTTAAGCAGATATGTACTGAAGTGTAGGAATATGTGTTCATGTGCTTGCTGGTGTAATCAGTGTAAACTCACATAAATACATATGAATGTGTGTACACACACAGATGGGCACATTCTTGGGATTACCAAATCTACAGAGGCACTTCAAATAGTTATAATTAAGGAACTCAATCCAGACCTCCCCTGCTTATAAGTATGAGTGGCAAACTTTGTAACTTTTTAAATTGCAGAGCCCCTGCTGAGGCAAAGCAGCTGCCCTGCATGACAAGAGGCATCTGAAGGCACTTCATTCCAGAGTCCAGAGTGAGATGAGTGGAAGGAACATTTATTTGATATAATAATCAAAAAATAGGTCAGGTTGCATGGCCAACTTTAAGCAACTAACCTCAAACAAAACCCAAATCCACAAGATTTTTCCAATCTCATTAAATGAAATCATCATATATAAACATACCTGAACACAAATATTAAACACAGATATTAAACTTGGGCTCTGCTAACTCTTAATTCGAGCTTCCAAAGTTGTTTTCATGCAAAACAATTGTTTTCAAAGTGTGTTACTTAGAAATGTAATGCCCAGAAAAACACAAAAAGCTTTTTGGACTGTGCTCTTGATTTTGTTTTCTTGCAGTTAGTTTTACTGCATATATTATTTCACACACACACACACACACACACACACACACACACACACACACACACACACACACACACACACACACACACACACACAGCTGTCATATGTAGTTAAACTGTACCCAATAAACTTTGATTTTTATTGTTCATTTCACCAAATGTGTCTTATTCAGGTTCATACGTGTCATGAATGTTTTTCCATGGAAGACTGAATTGAAGTTGGACAGAACAGAAGTTGGAGGCAATCTTGAAAGAAACGATGGCCAATTTTAAACCAAGATTTTTCTTTCTTCAAAATGTGGCTTTGCTAAACATTTATTTTAGCTAGGAAACTGAACATTTGACTGATCATAAAACAAAATAAATAGTATCTGCTTGTACAAGTAGAGCAGTGGTACTAGGCACTACATGTCTGGGCAATATCTTAAATATTTGTTAGTGTCTGGATTAACGTACAATAAAATTGTGTTTTTTCATTATGTGTATTCGTCTAAACACATCTAAAATGCATCTATTCTTAGCCAACAGGCTCAACAGGGTCAAATAACTGTCTCTGATTTCAAGCTTTAGGCCAAAAGCAGAGGCACAACCTTGGGAGGTTGCTTTGTGTTGTTGATCCACCCTAGTCACATAGTTATCATTTATGGATTGCTGGCTTCATATGTGAAGGGCTGAAAGAGCTGTAACTTGTCAGTAAAGACTGACCTACAAAAGCCATGCTTGCATAATCTATCTAGAGGAATGGAAGAAGTATTTTGCCACAGAGTGAATAAGATAATCAGCATCTGACTTGAGTGAAGTGAATAAAACGATAATATTTACATGGAACGTATGCTCTGTCAAAGGTTGTGAGGAGTTAAACGTTTGCCCCTGTTTCACATTAGAAATAATAAACAGTGCATTCCAAAACAAACTCATTGTTTTTTTCCAAAGCTCATTTTGTTTGCACCATAATACACAGTTCCACTATGGTTTTCTTTTGTTTTGTTTTTTGGGGAAGCAGCATCTACACAAACACTTTCTTACTAAATCCTTGCATGGCAATATTTGAAATATTTCTTATTTTAAACAAATCCAGAGAAAGGATCAAAATCGGGAACAGAATTATCCTCCTGACGAGCAGACCTCTATTGCTGCCAAAAAGAAAAAAGTTACTAAAACAGTTACAACTAAAAACTTCCCTAAGCAATTTTCTGTCATTACAGTAAACATGAACAATGACATTTAATTTAATACAATTGTTACGGCCCCTGGCCTCAGGTGGCCCCGCCTTCCTCTATGGAAATCAAAGCGTTCCAGGACTCACGGGTGATTGGCTGGTCAGGGACCTATGCCCGCCCAACTTCATGCAGATCAGTGTGCCAGACCACTCACACCATTGGCTGCTGCAGGAGCATCATCAACCATCAAATGCTCAGCAACCCAAAGGGGTGGGTTTTGTGAAAGCTGAGGCCTGTAATGAGGTCCATGGTTGTGGTGGTAAGGTGCCGGACCCCTGTTTCGAACCATTCATTTTTGATGGCTCAGTATCGCTAACCGACAATCCCTCTGATTTAAAACCTGTGCGTATTTTAAGGGACACTGGAGCTTCTCAGACTGTCATCCTCTCGAGTGTTTTACCATTTTATGCTGAAAGTGAATGTGGTTTTAATTCTGTTCTACGGGGGATAGAGATGGGTTACGCTCCCAGACCAGTTCACAGAGTTTTTATCAAATCAAAACTTGTTACAGGATTTTTTCCCCGTTGCTGTTTGCCCGGCCTTGCCAATAGAGGGTGTGGCCATGTTGTTGGGCAATGATATTGCAGGAGGGTTAGTGCTCCCTTGTCGGGAGGTTTTAGACAACCCCCTAAATCAGAAGACTTCTGATGTTTCCGTGCACCCTGGGCTGTATCCAGCCTGTGCGATTACTCGAGCACAAGCTCGTAAAGATACTGATGTTGCCCTCTCTGATTCGGTGTTGATGTCCTCATTTTGCGAGGAGAATGATGTACCAACTAAAAGAAACAATGTTCTGTCAGCCCCAGACTCAGTGAAACCTGAGGAGCCTGATCCATTTCCAAAGGTCTCTTCGCTACCCTTGACTAGAGACCAGCTGTCAGCAGCTCAATTAGCTGATGAAACACTGCAGAGCTGTTTCAAATGTACGGTAAGTGATGAGCAAGTCAATAAAGAGCAACAAGCCTATTTTGTAGAACATGATGTTCTAATGTATCAGTGGTCTCCACCAGGTGCAGAAGGTGCAGAACGGAGTAAAGTCGAGCAGATTGTCGTGCCCTCTGTGTACCGGCAGAAAATCCTGGCTCTTGCCCATGAAAGCCAGTGGTCAGGACACTTGGGCATCACAAAAACATACCAGCTACTATTAAAGCACTTCTTTTGGCCTGGTATGAAGTGTGATGTTTCGCAGTTGCCATGTATGTCAGATTGCAGGTAAACCTAATCAGGTCATACCCCCAGCTCCGTTTTGTCCCATTCCTGTAGTGGATCAGCCATTTGACCATGTCATAGTAGACTGTGTGGGTCCACTACCTAGAACAAAATCAGGAAAGCAATACGATCATGTGTGCAGCTACCCGTTTCCCCGAGGCTGTCCCATTACATAAGGTTACAGCAAAATCAGTTGTTAAGGCGTTGACAACATTCTTTTCCGTGTTTGGCCTGCCAAAGGTCATACAGACTGACCAGGGCTCAAACTTTCAATCTAAGTTATTCAAACAAGTGGCTAGCACTCTAGGTGTCAAACATATCGTGTTCTCTGCTTATCATCCTGAATCGCAACGTGCATTAGAGCGGTGGCATCAGACCTTAAAGGTGATGCTACGCAAATAAGTCTGAAAAGAGCTGGGATGAGGGAGTTCCATTTGTGTTATTTGCTGCCTGTGACGCTGTTCAGGAGTCACTTGGTTTTAGTCCTTCTGAGCTGGTATTTGGCCATAGGCCACGCGGACCCCTCAAAGCTCTGAAAGAGGCATTTTTGAGCCCACACGGGGCGTCCAACGTAAATGCAAGCAGGTATGTAAAACACTTCCGTGAGCGTTTGAACCAAGCCAACGCTCTGGCTAAACAGCACCTTGCTGTTTCACAGAGGAAAATGAAACGCCATTATGATAAGGCTTCTGTTAAAAGAAGCTTTCAAGTGGGTGACCAGGTTCTTGTACTCTTGCCTGTTCCGGGCTCAGCCTCGTCTGCTAGGTATAGTGGCCCCTTTAAAGTCTGTGAAAAGAGAGAGGGAGACTGATTATGTAATTTGCACTCCCGACCGCAGACGCAAAACACGTGTCTGCCACATAAACATGTTGAAATTATACCATCCTCGGTCGACACCAGAGCCTGATGGCATCTGTGCACCTGTTGTAGCCTCAAGTCACCTAGAGGAAGGAGGGGTGGACGAGGTTGATGGTTTAAAACTAAGTTATCCCACCTGTTCTAGACCCCGTCTGTCTAACTCAGAAATGCTTTCAGCATTGCCGAGTTTGCTTGAGCATCTGTCTTCAGAGCAGCAAGAAGACATAACTGTCTTGATTAATGAATACACCTGTTTATTCGGGGATGTGCCAACTCGCACTACAGTGCTAGAGCATGATATTGATGTCCAGGAAGCTAAACCTATTAAGCAGCATCCTTATCGAGCTCATAAACGCTTGCTCAAGAGACAGGAGGCTGACTATTTGCTGCAACATGGCTTAGCGAAGCCCAGTCAAAGCCCCTGGAGCTAACCTTGTATAGTGGAGTCTAAGCCAGATGGCTCGCCCCTTTTTATTACAGACTTCCGGAAGTTCATGCAGATTAGAGTGTGCCAGACCACTCACACCATTGGCTGCTGCAGGAACCTTGAATACGACGGACCAATGACGCGGCTGCCTGCATTTACCTGGGAGTATAAAAGGCTGAGGAGTCTTTATTTGTGGGGGACTTGTTGATGTGAACAGACTCCGTAGACTGTCCCTCCTGCCTTTGCACTTTGCAACCTTTGTGTTGAGTAACTGCCTGTGAGATGTTTAGGTGATTAGTGTTCTACTGTTGTTATTAGTGTTATTTGAATATATGAGTTGTTATGTTCGTTTAAATCACCCTATTGCCTAGTGAGTTGTTTCACTAACTGTTTTCAGTTGTGTTAATAAACCTTATGTTTTTCTTTTTATGTAACCCTCCTGTCTCTGGGCTCATTTATGTTACATCCCCTGTCGCCTAGCAGAGCCGGGTCGTAACAACAATGCGTAAGGTGGGGTCTTTCTTTTAGTTTTCTTTTTTTTTTTTTTTTTTTTTTTTCTAAATGACATCAGAAACAGCAGTATGCGACATTACGTGATGGCAGAGCTTCAGTTCATCCTTTGTCTTTTTTTTTTTTTTTTTTTTTTTTTTTTTTTTTAATAAATAGGACAGGGGGAATGAATGAGAGAGAGAGGGGGAGAGAAAGAAAGAAAACCAAAGGGGAGAAGAGACGGTGAGAAGGGGGGGGAAGAGAGACAAAAAAAAAAAACTCCTGGGTCACCTGTATGGAGAAAAAACAAACAAACAAACAAACAAACAAACAGAGGAGACAGCAAACAACAAAGAGCAACATAATAATAGAGAAAACAAAGCACCATCACAATAAACTAGCTAGTCATAGATATCAGTATTTACTAAGTAATAAACAATATTGTGCAGCACGCAAGATAGACAGCGCACAGTGTGCTTTGAGGCAGCAGCCAAGAAAGCTTTAGTCCGCGTCTGTGAATACCCATGTGTGCATACCTGTGTGGATCAGCATGCTTGCATTCCAAAGGTTTCTCCATGTAATGATCTGCTAGGGAGTGTGGGGGGGCCTCAGCCCCGTCCTCCAGGGTGTGAAGCGGGTATGGAGGAGATCAAAACTCCAGACATCCAGAGGCCCCCAGAACACAAAAGACCATGGAAGACCAACAGAGGGGCAGCCGCGCCACTGTTCCAGTAAGAGCTGAGGAGAGTCCCAGATGAGGGCTCACTCAGCAGCCGCGGAGCAGAAGCCAGGGGGGGTTGCAGTGACGCGCCCGTGAGCTCCGCCGGCCCCCAGCTGCGCCTGAGTGACCGAGCCCTAGGCCGAGAGGCCGGGGGCACCCCACCTCCAAAGGGGGCCCGAGCGAGCCCCAGGCCCCAGGCCCCGACAAGCGGCCGCCAAGGAGTGAGCCGGTGTGTACCCGGACGCCCACCCCCAGACACAAAGAACCACCAACACACCGACACCTGAGGGAGTCCGCCACCGGCAGGGGAAGTGGTGGTGGGTGGAGATAGGCCTCCAAACCTTGGAGGGCCTGAGGTGTCCCCAGAGAGGTGGCGTCTGATACCCAACCTGACATATAGACACAGACATACAGGCACACACAGACACAAACATCCATTCCCACCCTCATGCTCTCATATGCACTCACTCCACACTCAACCAACGTGGAGACAGACATAAAGAGACGCTGTACACACAATCACACTCCCCAAGCGTACTCTACAATCCGGGTCTAGGTACCCTTGCCCCTGGAGGGGGGAATTGCACCCAGACCCAGGTGTCTTCAGAGCAGCAAGAAGACATAACTGTCTTGATTAATGAATACACCTGTTTATTCGGGGATGTGCCAACTCGCACTACAGTGCTAGAGCATGATATTGATGTCCAGGAAGCTAAACCTATTAAGCAGCATCCTTATCGAGCTCATAAACGCTTGCTCAAGAGACAGGAGGCTGACTATTTGCTGCAACATGGCTTAGCGAAGCCCAGTCAAAGCCCCTGGAGCTAACCTTGTATAGTGGAGTCTAAGCCAGATGGCTCGCCCCTTTTTATTACAGACTTCCGGAAGTTCATGCAGATTAGAGTGTGCCAGACCACTCACACCATTGGCTGCTGCAGGAACCTTGAATACGACGGACCAATGACGCGGCTGCCTGCATTTACCTGGGAGTATAAAAGGCTGAGGAGTCTTTATTTGTGGGGGACTTGTTGATGTGAACAGACTCCGTAGACTGTCCCTCCTGCCTTTGCCTTTGCACTTTGCAACCTTTGTGTTGAGTAACTGCCTGTGAGATGTTTAGGTGATTAGTGTTCTACTGTTGTTATTAGTGTTATTTGAATATATGAGTTGTTATGTTCGTTTAAATCACCCTATTGCCTAGTGAGTTGTTTCACTAACTGTTTTCAGTTGTGTTAATAAACCTTATGTTTTTCTTTTTATGTAACCCTCCTGTCTCTGGGCTCATTTATGTTACATCCCCTGTCGCCTAGCAGAGCCGGGTCGTAACAACAATGCGTAAGGTGGGGTCTTTCTTTTAGTTTTCTCTGAGGTCCCTGATACACATGGTCTTTGGGGACTGTACAGTGACTGTAAATGAGCTGTTTACCTAAAATGTTGAACTTTAGTTTTCATCACTTTTCACCAGATCCTCCCTATGTCTATATCGACCAACGCTGCAGTTTATTATTTCCACACTGCGCCTCATGATCATTGGACTGGGTGTAGGAGAGACCAGTGGATAAGCTCTTTATCAGTGCTTACCTATGTAACACTTCTATCTTCAGGAATGTTGGCCTCTAACCTCAATTCCACGTGAATTTCTCCTGTTATCACCAGACACAAGGATATCCAAGGGGGGTTGCATTCAGCTACACATTGACTAAACAACTCAAAACATAGATAAAAAGCTCTGTATTACAACCCGGCTCGAAATGACCGTAACAAGAGCGGGGCGTCCCGTGACTTCCCACGCCCAAACAGACACAGCCACAGCATCGGACTTTTAACAATAGTTTATTCACAACAATGGCACTCACGGTAGTGGGAGTGTATAATTTGGGGTGAGCTAAGGCCAACACAACAAACAAAACTCAACCTAGGCCCACGTAACACTCTGGAAAACAGAATAACTCAGCCATTGCCTGTTTTAACCAGTTTTGACAAGTTATTTGAACTACAGCCCAAACATGGCGGAACATAAAAGGTTTGGAGTTTACATCATGTCTGACATATTAAAACTGGAGTCTACATCTACATCAGCAGCTTTATGAGGCTGTACTTAAGCACTATCTAAGCCCTGCTAATGTCAGCACACTAACATGCACACACTGATAATGATAATATTTGAATGCGTAACACATTTCTGTCTTCCATTTTCTCCATCTTATCTGTGTATGTTAGAATATGAGCAGGACTAAGCACAAAGTACTTTGCTGAGGACGATGGAAGAACCTTATCCACAAGCATTTGGTGATTAAGCTAAAATATAACAAAACTCGAGTTGTTGATTCCACCAAGTGACAAGTCAAAGATCGCAAAATTGATTATAATTCATCTCAAGCAAGGCATAAATACACTAAAATGAATGACAATACATCCAGTACCTGTAGGAAAGTCACATTCAAAGGCACAAATGTAGACCCAATGGAGCTAGAGGGAAGGTTGAGGAATCATATAAATCATATAAATCATTTAAATCGCAACTCCAGAAAAAAGACAGATGATGTTGCTTAAAATATACTGTTAGTGTGAAAACATCCAGTATAGATTGTAGTCATCAGAGAAAAAAAGTAGGAAAGAAAAGAAATGTCTAAAAAAAACAAACAACTAATTTCCTGGTAGCTGTCACATAAAATACAAAGCACCATCTGCTATCAGCTATCTTTGTACAACATTGGACAAAAGCCTATTTATAAAAATATTTTATTCCATGTATCGCACTACATAAATGATGGTCATGACTACTCAAGCAATACTTCTTAAATGAACTTTTACAGGAAAATTACAAATAGCTGCAGTGCATTAATACTTAAGGTATAAACCCTGCTTGATTATTGACTTTTACTCTCCAGCAGAGGGTGCTCTGTCCTAAATCAACTACTGCCAGGCTTCAACACATTCACTGAGTAACATTTTGCTTTGCTTGAGTCAAAATCAGCTATTCCCCAAAAGTGTTTTATGAGGAAAAACTTTTAAAACTTCTGCAGGAGGTAAAGCGTGTCCAGAGTGTAGCTCACTTCTCACCGTATAACGTTTGGGATAGACTCCACCCAGCCTGCGACCCTGAACTGGTTAAAGAGTGAAAAAAAAGCACTTTCAATGTGCAAACAGCCACAGGGAGTGTCTGTGCAATGTGCAAACACATCTGCTGCTAAAGGCACTGTCACCTCTTTGTCAACATATTTAACACTACTGAATGGGCTCCTAGGAGACCACATGAATAATTAACTGTAAGAAGCAATCAGACTAGCAAAATAAAAGTAATAATACTCTTATTATTTTAATAATACAACAATATTAAAAATAATAATAATATTTCCTGTCTGGATGTTACCATTCAGATGATGAAGGTAACAATGGCATCTGAAATGGTTGAAATGCGATGATATCAACACATGCTATCACAATGATGTAATATCATTAGGAACAAACTGATTGACAAAGTCATACAAAATTGAAATGATTAAAAAAAATACCTGTGAGATATCTCTGCATGGACCCCATTCGGTTGGATAAAACAGGGTTTAAACAGGGTTAAACAGGTGCAGTGTCACATAAAATCCCCCGTTTCAATCATCTTAGTAGTTTCCAAACTTTTACTAAGTCAACAAACTGGATTTTCTGTCGTTCTCCAAGGCAGATGGAAAGATAGGACCATGCTTTTACCGCTGCCTGAAAGTGAATAATATGATCCTGTGACTAATCCCATTAACTGAAATTCTGTTTAGTAAAGTATAAGGTCATGCAGGATAACAGGTTGGCTCATCTCTTCCTCCTTTGGACCTCGGTGCCTTTTAAATGTCAGGATTCCTGGATGTTTCTGGATATTCCTGTTCTTGTGAGAGAAAACTTGGCCATCAGTGAGGACAAAGAGATATTGGAAGAACTACAGGGTCTGGAGGATCAATAAGCCACATGTTCAATTTTTATGTCCTTTTGGCATCCTTGGAGACACAATAAGGCCTTTAACTGTGGATGCGTGATATAATTTACAAGCCCCTCAAACACAGACAATATTTTTAGTATTGTTCTTTCAGAGTTTTGTAAGGTATCCAGAACCTACATTACAGCTTTATTTTGTAGTGTCTCAGACTGTTTTGATTCAGCTGTAGAGCTCTAATCTTGCAAACTCATCAATGATACATCTATGTCTCTTTACAGACTTAACTTCTGAACCTTCCCAGTATTTGTGATGGGTTTATCGATACAGATTGTTATAGGGCATCATTATATATTCAGGAAAGTGTTTGTGTCGTTATCTTTAGTGGCTAGTTAAGTGTTATCTTAAATGTAAACTTATTGTGAAGGCAGGACAGGTACAGTAAGGCAGTACACAGCAAACAGTAATTAGCTATTGAACTGAGTGAATAAAGATAAAAAAGGACAAAGTGGGGAAACTGCAGATGTTACGGTGAACAAAGCAAACAGGGAAGATGAATGCAAAAATAAACAAATCATGAATCGGAAAACAACCACAAAATTTTGTTTAGTCTGAAGATCAAACCCTGAAACAGACACTCGAAAGAAACTGTTTTTTAAACAGGTGTTGCTTTCACTTGCTGCATGACTCAAACTGGAGAGAGGTTACATTATGTGGACATTTATATTGTGTAATTTATGGTACAGTTGCTCAGCAAGTTTTCTACTTATTATATAACCTGCAGCATTTTGTAATCCGCGTACTTCTGGTTTCAGCAGTCGTTTAATTCTTTACGTGGCTGTGAAAGACTCACATTTTTGGTCATGGTTTTAATTTTATGCAACTGACAAACTGCAAGCTGTTTTCCATTAATAGCATTCTTATTCAGTGAATTAACTCACACATGTGTTCAGTGTGATGCTTCTCAATATATGCAGATAAAAAAAAAGAAATGTGATCCATACCTAACAGCTTGGCCCTTGATATCCTTTAATGGCTCCAATGGAATGCAGTGGTTTTATTGGGGCCACTAGAGCCCAAAGGACCACTAGGTATGGAAATATAGTGGGATAAGTAAGGTAGCAGGGGTTGTTTTTGTTTTCATAGTCCTGGGGCATTAGATCAAAAACACATGTTGTTACACTTGCTTCACGATTGGTTTAGTTAGTAGCAAAACATTGTACATTAGAATTACTACACGCAAACAAAAGAAGGCAGGATGTGTGCACCACTGGGTCCTGCTACACCAGCACAGGCTGTGTAGTTTTTTTTGCTTGTCTGTGTGACCAAGAGTAAGAAATATGGCATGCTACAATGATTAAGCTGCAGAACTCATGGCGTGCAATACAAAAGAAATACTTCATTTAAATAGGATCGCTAAGGACAACTGATCACTGCAGTCAGAAAGATAATCAAAACCTGAAACACAGAACTTTACAAGTCTGTCAAATAGCAGTTTGTATTGCTTGCATCCTTCTATATATCACAATAAGGTCACACACATTCACACATGCTAACATGCTTGGGCGTCTATATATCAATGATGTCAAGCACATTCATATGCTTGGACATACTGACCATCAATTGCTGGCCACATACACACAGCACAAGCACAAACATAACAGGCATTTTTCACAAGTTTCCAACATCAAACCTCAAAATGATTCAAGGGATGATGTAACATTTTGACTAAATGAGTTTTACCTTGAAAACAAAGTAAAGTGATAAAGGTAAATGGAAAATATCAAAGAGCTAATTATTGCCGATTATTCTTCTTTTCCCTTCAGTAACAAATAACTTGCAGATTATTAGATCCTGACTAAGAAGAAGAAGGAGAATCGAATTACTATTAAGTTAATATGTGATCAGCTCCTGAAGTTCCTGCCATGTATAGCATATATAAACTCCCACATATATAACCTACACTTTATCAGGTAAACCTTACTAGTACCAGGTTAGACCCTGTTTTGCCTTCAGAACTAAGTCTTTGCAGCATAGATTCGTTCCTCAGAGATTTTGGTCCATGTAGCATCACACATGTGCTGTGTGAGATTTGTTGGCTGAAAGGCAGGCAACAAATTTCATTGTCATATTTAAGAAACAAGGTCCAGATGATCTGAGATTCATAACATGGCGCCTTGTCCTGTTGGAAGCAGCCATCAGAAGACGGGTAAACTGTTGTCATCAGACCACACAATGTTTTTCCAGTCCAATTATGGATGAACAAATGTGAACTGTAGCCTGACAGGTGTGCCATCTGGTGTGGTCTTCAGCTACTGTAGTCCATGTGCTTCAAGGCTCAGTGTGTATTTCAGAGATGGTCTTCTGCACACTTTGGTCTTTTTTTTTTTTTTTTTTTTTTACATTCTTTATTTCTACAATATTACCTCATAAAGATGATTACAGGCATCAATTAACACAGTTTACAAGAGAAAAACGAAACAAAACGAGAAGAAAGAAAGACAGATAGAAAGAAAGAGAAAGAAAAAAAAAAGGAAAAAAATTATATATATATAAAATAAAAGGAGAAAGCTCTGTCGGGAGTAAACAATTAACTAAATTGGTGGTTTCAAGCTTTAAAGAGAAAATTCGGTTTATAGGTATTAACGTATTGGACCCACTTATCCCAGCACAGATGGAACCAGGCCATCCTGTCATTAACATGAGCTGTTACTTCCTCCATCCTATATATCTCTAACGTAATTTCCCACCATAATGACAAAGTCGGTATGTCTTGCGAGGACCATTTCTTTGTTATACATTTCTTACTTGCAACCAATAAAGCTCTTAACAAACATATGTCATTTTTGGACCAGTTCTGCGGTATACAGCCAAAAAAAATTGTCTTCATATCCTGAGGGAATGTACAGTTAAAAATGCCTTGTAATATACCATGAATGTCTTTCCAGTAAGTCCGTAGCACAGGACAGTCCCACATAATATGGGTGTGATGGGCTCCTTGGTATCCACAGTTTCGCCAGCACACGGGAGGATTCCCATCATAGTGAGCCTTTTGACATGGAGTGATAAAGAACCTTATCAGAGTTTTCCATCCGAACTCCCTCCAGCTTTTGGAGGAAGTACTCCTCCATTGCCATTCCCACATCTGAGTCCATTCTTCCCTAGAAATACACATCCCTCCCTCCTTTTCCCATAACATCTTCACATAATCAGTTGAGTGTGGAAGCTTATTCATAAAAAAATTGTACCAAAAAAAAATGAGTCTTGTGTCAACATCCCCACTGTACGCCTGTCTAAATAAAGTTACCAATTCCACGTTAGTATTTGACATCTGACCGATTGTTGTCTTTATATAGTGTCTTATTTGCAAGTATCGAAAAAAATCCTGTTTTTCTAGATTGTGTCTCTGTTTCAGCGTGTCAAAACTAATAAGGTTCCCATCCTTTATCAAACTATCATATGTAGATAACCCTTTAGCAGGCCAGCTTTTAAAACGTGAGTCCAATTTATTCGGGGCAAAGTCAGAATCATATGCATACTGTAGAAAACCCCTGTGATTTGTGTATATAGACTGTTCCACGGACCCCCTCTAACCACTGCTAAGATGGTACATTCCTCCCATCCCTTGTTTGTGTTTGCGCTGGTCCACCTTGATAGCGCTGGTGGAGCTGGGCTGTTGTACTGAACATGTGTAGTGCGTGTGCGTGAATGATAAGTAAGTGCCTTGTATTTGTTTGTTCTATGGTTGTAACTTATCATATACTTAGCTATGTACATTGGGTGATGCTTAGTAGAGTTTTCCAGCTGTTCGTGTAGAGACACTGTATATTCACGCTGATTTGACCAAAATGGCGCTACCCTTGTGAACTGAGCTGCCCAAAGTAAAGATGGAGTCTATCCCTGTGCAGCAGCCCATTTGTGTCCACCAGGGGGTGGTGTTTAGTCATTTCTGTTCAACCCTTTCTGTATTATTTAGACCAGTTTGGTTGACTTTAATTGTTTGCTAATTGTAATTTCTGTTATTTTACAGAACCACACACACACATATACATATACTCACACGAATTCACTTCTGGAGATGTTTGGATTAAAAGAACTCTAATTATCATTGCTGTGGACCCTCTCTTTCATCATATAAGTCACCTGTGCCTTCTGACCGAGGATAGGAAAATCCTGCTGTAATTTGCCAGTCTATTAAGCACACACATGTCCAGTTCAAGTGGTCCTTCGAGCCGGATTAATTACAGCATTTCCTAACATGGCGACATCCCGATATGATGAAGAACAACAAGGTGCCCGGCAAAGGAGACCACATAGGGCTCCAAGATATCTGGATGACTTCATCTGGACCTATCTCCCACAGCCGACTAACCCAGTTCCACCGAACACTAACGCAGCTACTCCAATACACCAAATCGCTGGCATCGATGGCTCACCAGAGATGGAGAGAATAAGGAGGATGGAGCAGTGTGTTACCCAGGTACAGGAGCAGATGAGGGAGATACAGAGCGCTATACAAGTGTCTTTGAACTTTGGCCAAAGAACCCCCCAAGTACAGTTACAAACCCAGGTCCGGAGCCATAGTATGCCTTTACTAACTGTGGATAATAATCCTACACAAGCTCCTCCTATGGGCGGACTAGAAAACATCCCTCCCATATCTCCAGTAATACCTAGCCCTCAGTTTCATACTGTACAGCAGACCTCCCCTTCCACAGCTCATCATGTTGATAACCCTCAAATATTACAGTCAACAGCTCCTACTCTCCCTGTTAACCGACCTATTCCTCAGCCCCCTCTATACGTCCACTCTTCCATGCCATCAGCTGCTCAGCCAACACCAGTGGTACCCCGGTCTGCATCTACAGCAACAGAACAGCCACATCCTCCCTGGTATCAGCAAAGAGACCTGAACTGGCAGTCATCAACCCCACAGTGGTCTGTGCCACACAGTGCTGCTCAGTTTAGTATCCCTGGCACTATGCAGTACCCTGTCACGCTGCCGCCTGGCATGCCCTCTCCAGGTTATCCGCCTTGGACTTCAGGCCCACCTCTCAGTCAGCCATACGTTACACCAGTGCTGCCACCTGCTGTTAGCTCACAGTATACCTATCGGCATCCTGCTCCAGCTGCACTTGTCAGTTCACAGCATGATGTAATTCAGAGCAGCCCACAACACTCCTCATCTCTGCTTTCCTCTCAGAGACCGAACTTGATGGAGATGGCTATTTCCTCTTCTTATGGCATCCCTAAACCCAACCTGATCCGCTTCACCACAGGAAAAGAGAGTGATTTCCTGCTACTGAAGAAAGGTCTGGATGGAGTTTTGGGACCACACCCACACCTGTCTGAGGATTACAAATTCCAAGTACTTCTGGATCATCTAAAGTTTCCTCCTGCGTTTCAGCTTGCAAAGAGGTATGTGCATGACACTATGCCCTTCAGTAAAGCAATGCAGGCTCTACAGCAGCGCTATGGACAACCACGCCAATTAGTCCAAGGTGAAATTAACAACATTTTGAGAGCTCCCACAGTGAAAGCTGGAGATGCACAGGGGTTTGAAGACTTTGCTCTATCAGTTAGTAGTTTGGTGGGACTACTAAACTCCATGGAAGGAGCTGCTAAGAGCGAACTAGAGTGTGGTTCCCATGTGGACAGGCTTTTGAGTAAACTCCCCTTCTCCTATCAAGACAGTTTTGCTGAATATTGTCTTGCAAAGGGCATCTTGCAGAGTGACTCAGCTAACACCTATACTCTCCCTGACTTTGCACAGTGGTTGGAGAGGAAGTCACAGGCCATACAGATATCACGAAGGGCTACAGAAAGCTACATATCTGATAAACCCCGCTCAGATCGTAGAGACAAGTCATCACGACCATTAAAGACATCCTCATCAGTCTACTATGGCACTGACAAGCCTACAACACCGACGGCTAATACCACTTCAGCCCCTACTGACAGTAAAGGACCTATGAAAGGGAAGAAAAGAGAGAAATTTAAGCCCTACTGCCCCTTCTGTAGCAGTACAGAACATTACTTGAGTTCCTGTTCTGACTTCAGTAAGCTGAGTACTACACAGATTATTACATGGATTAATGACAATAAGAGATGCTGGAGATGTGGTCGGAGTCACCAGCCTGACAGTTGCAATCTGAAGAAACCTTGTGCCACCTGTGGAGAACAACACCTGCAGATCCTTCATGAAGCTGCCTCTCGCTCAAATAAGAGTATCCTGACATTGAGTACAGCCTCCAGCATGGTGTATTTGGACCAAGTCACTCATTCAGGCAGAGTCATGCTTAAAGTGGTCCCAGTTACCCTCCACAACAATGGGCGATCTCTGTCCACCTATGCCATTCTTGACGATGGATCAGAGCGGACTATTGTTTTATCTGCAGCGGTTCATTACCTGCAATTAAATATCACAGAGGAGTCCCTCAAACTACGAACCATCAGGCAGGAGGTGTCACAGTTACAAGGCGCATCGGTTTCTTTTGAACTGAGTGCACCCAGCTCTCCCCAAATCAAACATCACATCAGACGTGTCTTCACTGCTAAAGAACTTAATCTGGCAAAACAATCCTGCCCAGTGGACATACTCCGTCAGAGATATCCACATCTGGCCGACGTTCCCATCAAAGCATTTAAGGATGTGCAGCCTATTCTTCTTATAGGCTCAGATAATGTCCAGCTCATCACCCCTCTGTCACCTGTCAAAGTCGGTCCACTAGGCAGCCCTGTTGCTGTCAACACTAACCTCGGTTGGGCCATCCAGGGACCGGCTACCTTTCTACATCTACCTACTGAAGCTTCATGTCTGCACACATCCCTGTTACCATCTCCTTCTCAAGCGTTAAGACAGAACGTTGAGAAGCTGTGGCAGTTAGATGTGCTCCCCTTTCGATCAGAGAAAGAGGTAACTCGCTCTAAACAAGACAAAGAGGCACTGGAGTTACTGCAGAAAACCACAGAACGTGTACAGGTGGATGGAGTAGCTCGTTATGCTACTCCTCTGCTCCGCCGCAGAGACTCCACTAAACTACGAACTGACCATGACGCAGTGATGGCTCTCCTTCGGTCCACAGAGAAGCGCCTGATTAAAGATCCTGATCTAGCAGCTGTGTACAATGCAGAAATACACAAACTGGAACAAGCAGGTTATGTAAGAAAACTCACTCCTGAAGAGGCAAACCTCACAGATGAATCCTGGTTCATTCCCCATCATATTGTGCATCATAACAATAAGCCTAGGATAGTTTTCAACTGTTCCTTCCAATACAGGCAAGACTGTCTTAACGATCAGCTGCTACCAGGTCCAACTCTCGGTCCATCCTTAATAGGTGTCCTGTTGAGATTTAGGGAGCACCCTGTTGCTGTGAGTGGGGACATACGAGGTATGTTCCATCAGGTGCGGCTTCTTCCGCATGACCGGCCCCTGCTGAGATTCGTGTGGAGAGATATGGAAAGAGATCGGAGCCCGGACATTTATGAGTGGTGTGTCCTGCCCTTTGGAACCACATGCAGCCCCTGTTGTGCCACGTATGCCCTTCAGCGCCATGTGCAGGATCATAAAGATGGCAATGAACAAGTACTAGACTCAGTGCTGCGCTCATTTTATGTCGATAACTGTTTGCAATCTCTGCCCTTTGCTTTGCAGGCACGACCACTTGTCGATAACATCAGAGAGTTGCTATCTACTGGTGGTTTCGAAATCCGACAGTGGGCAAGTAACTACCCAGAGGCCATTGCTCATCTCCCCTCTGAAGCAAAGTCCCCTACCTGCGAGCTGTGGTTGACTGAACACCAACCAGATCCCCAAGAACCAACCTTAGGCTTGGCATGGCACTGTTCCACAGACCAGATCGCCTACAGATGTCGGCCAGTGGTTCCTCAGGAGTCAACCATGAGAAATATCTACAGCATCCTCGCCTCTCAATACGACCCACTGGGCTTCATCATCCCCTTCACGACCCGGGCAAAGGTTATTGTTCAACGTCTGTGGCAGAATGACAGGAACTGGGATGATCCCATCGAGGGCGAGTTACTCCAGCGGTGGCAAGAGTGGGTGAGTGAGCTACAGTATCTACAAGAAATCTGTCTGCCTAGATGCTACATAGCCCCAGCAACCCAAGAGGGAACTTTCCAGCTGCATGTATTCTGTGATGCGTCAGAGAGTGCTTACGGAGCAGTGGCATATTTGAGATTTAAATCGGCAGAACATGAGGTCCACACTGCCTTTATCATGGCCAGATCACGTGTAGCTCCCCGCAAGAAACTGTCAATTCCCCGTTTAGAGCTGTGTGCTGTACTGGCTGGGGCACAACTGTCTAGACTCCTCCTCAGTGAGCTTACTCTGCCCATTAGTGAGACTACTTTATGGACCGATTCTACCACTGTGTTGAACTGGATCCAGTCCGAATCCTGTCACTATAAAGTGTTTGTAGGTACTCGTATTGCCGAAATACAGGAGCTGACTGAGGCCGCCAGCTGGAGGTATGTCCCCTCGGCTTTGAACCCAGCAGATGACATCACCCGGGGAAAACCATTACGTGAGCTGTCAAAACCTAGCCAGTGGATGGATGGGCCCCCCTTCCTGAGACAAGCATCTGAGCAGTGGCCAGCACGACCTACTGTGAGTACAGACACTGAAGATAATACTGAGTTAAAGAAATCAGCTTTCTGTGCCTGTGTCACTACAGATTTGGCACAGTCTGATCCTGCATACAACACCTGGGCTGATTTGGTGCAGGCCACCCACCTGTCTTCTCACGGGGCGGCTGGCCTCCCTATGTCAGCAGCACAACGACTAGAGACAGAAGTTCAAATTCTCAAACAGGCGCAACAAGAAAGCTTCCCTGTTGAAGTACACACCCTTAAATCTGGGAAAGAGGTGTACAAAGACAGCAGACTGAGCAACCTTTCTCCCGAATATGACAGTCAGCTTGGCCTCATACGAGTAGGTGGACGCCTCCGGCGAGCAGAGCAGATGGATGTTGACACTCTGCATCCTATCGTGTTGTCACCAGACCATCCTACTACTCAGCTCATCATCAAAGACTATGATACACGTCTCCTGCATCCTGGCCCAGAACGTGTCTTTGCCAAATTGAGACGCAGGTATTGGATTTTAAGAGGCAGACAGGCCATAAGGAAGCATCAGTATCGCTGTTTGGAGTGTAAGAAGTGGAGAGCCAAGCCTGTTTCACCGAAGATGTCTGATCTCCCTGCTACCCGCTTGCGATTAAATCAGCCGCCATTCTGGTCCACAGGAATTGACTGTTTTGGCCCTTTCACTATAAAGATAGGCAGGAGACAAGAAAAACGGTGGGGCATTATATTTAAATGCCTTACGACCCGCTGCATTCACCTCGACCTTCTCACTGGTATGGACACTGACTCCTTTCTCATGGCTCTGCGCAGATTTATTGCTCGAAGAGGAAAACCCTTTGAAATACTGAGTGATCAGGGCACCAATTTCAGAGGAGGAGACAGAGAGCTGCAGGAGGCATTCAAAGTGATGGAGCCACGACTGCAGGAGAAGCTCAGTGAACAGAGCATCACTTTCCACTTCAACCCTCCGCATGCTCCACATTTTGGGGGAACCTGGGAACGGGAAATCCGTTCAGTCAAATCTGCACTTCAAGTTGCCCTCAAAGGTCAAGCGGTGCCAGAGGATTTGTTGCTTACTGTTCTTATTGAAGTAGAGGGCATACTTAATTCCAAGCCACTGGGATACGTTTCCTCGGATATTGCAGATGTTGACCCGATCACGCCAAATATGTTGCTCATGGGGCGGCGCGATGCTTCCCTTCCCCAGGCAGTATATGGCACCAGAGAAGAACTTGGAAGGCGAAAATGGCGTCACAGCCAAGTCATAGCGGACCGGTTCTGGACTCAGTTCATTCAGCGCTACCTGCCTGGACTGCAGCCTCGCCAGAAGTGGAACCAGACTACTCCACCTTTGAAAGTGGGACAGACTGTCATGGTGGTGGACTATCAGCTCCCACGGGCTTCCTGGTCCGTAGGACGGGTAACACAGGTATTTCCCAGCCCGGATGGACAGGTGCGAGTAGCTGAAGTCGCTATTGGGAAACATAAATACCAACGGCCTGTGTCAAAACTTATCACGTTACCTGAACTGTCAGCTGAACGTCCTTAGTTATATTCACATGGGTTTTTGATGTTTACTAATGTGCTATACACATTAGGGGGCGGCTGTAGAAAACCCCTGTGATTTGTGTATATAGACTGTTCCACGGACCCCCTCTAACCACTGCTAAGATGGTACATTCCTCCCATCCCTTGTTTGTGTTTGCGCTGGTCCACCTTGATAGCGCTGGTGGAGCTGGGCTGTTGTACTGAACATGTGTAGTGCGTGTGCGTGAATGATAAGTAAGTGCCTTGTATTTGTTTGTTCTATGGTTGTAACTTATCATATACTTAGCTATGTACATTGGGTGATGCTTAGTAGAGTTTTCCAGCTGTTCGTGTAGAGACACTGTATATTCACGCTGATTTGACCAAAATGGCGCTACCCTTGTGAACTGAGCTGCCCAAAGTAAAGATGGAGTCTATCCCTGTGCAGCAGCCCATTTGTGTCCACCAGGGGGTGGTGTTTAGTCATTTCTGTTCAACCCTTTCTGTATTATTTAGACCAGTTTGGTTGACTTTAATTGTTTGCTAATTGTAATTTCTGTTATTTTACAGAACCACACACACACATATACATATACTCACACGAATTCACTTCTGGAGATGTTTGGATTAAAAGAACTCTAATTATCATTGCTGTGGACCCTCTCTTTCATCATATAAGTCACCTGTGCCTTCTGACCGAGGATAGGAAAATCCTGCTGTAATTTGCCAGTCTATTAAGCACACACATGTCCAGTTCACATACCATTTGAATAAAGCCAAATCCTGTTCAAGTTTGAATTCTTTCACGACTTTTCTCCATATATTAAGTGTGCACGACACCCAGGGGTTATGAATCTTGTCAATATATTTTCGAATATTCGAGTCCATCAGGACAGCTTGTATTGGGGAGGAAAACATATTCTCCTCTATAGTCTTCCAGTGTGCTTGGTAGCTTGTATCACACCAATTAACCACCGTTTTCAACTGAGCAGCCCGATAATAATTTTTTAGTGATGGCAACCCCCATCCTCCCACCTTCTTATGTAATTGTAAAGTTTTAAAACAAACCCTCGGCCGCTTCCCCCCCCATATAAACCGCGATATTATTTTATCCCATTCATTGAAACGACTTGGATCAATGGATATTGGTAGTGTTTGGAATAAATATAATATTCTTGGCAAGATGTTCATTTTAATAGATTCAACTCGTGAGTGTAAAGAAAGAAAGGGGATCATGTTCCATCGCCTAATATCACCCACTATTCTCCTTTGTAGAGAACCAAAATTCTCCTCAGATAGTTTAGTTAAATCCTTGGGAATAACAACTCCTAGTTGCACACTTTGGTCTTAAGGGATTGTTTGAGTCACTGCTGCCTTTCTCTCAGCTCAGGGGGCAGGGATAGCTCAGTAGGTAAAGTGGTCGCCCCATGATCGGAAGGTCGGCGGTTCGAATCCACTTAACGGCTACCCTGAGGTACCCCTGAGCAAGGTACCGTCCCTACACACTGCTCCCCGGGCGCCTGCTTAGTGGGCTGCCCACTGCTTCACTGAGTGAATGGGTCAAATGCAGAGAAAACAAGTAATTTCCCCATGGGGATCAATAAAGTATCCATTATTATTAAATCAGGCCGGCTATTCTCCTCCAACGTCTGGCATCAAACAATGTATTTTTATCCAGTGGATTTTCTCTTATTTCCTTGTAAATCCTAGAGATGGTTGTATGGGAAAATCCCAGCAGATCGACAGTTTCTGAAACACTTAAACCAGTCCATCTGGCACCAACAACCATGCCATGTTGAAAATCACTTAAATCACCTTTCTTCCCCATTCTCATGCTCCGTCTGAGCTTCAGCAAAAAACGACACATGGAAAAAACAATAGTAACAATATGTGAAAGATCCTAATCATTTATAACATGACTAATGAAGTTAGTCCAGAGTGGAAGTCTGAGCTACACAAAACTGTTGTCATATTAAATAATAATAATGGATTTTAATTTTTTTTAAAAACCCAGCAAGAGGTCACGGTTTATAATAAAGGGATGCTGACAGAAGATACAAAAGGTCAGCCTGATAGATTAGAATTACGTCTCTGGTAAAATATTGTTTACAGATTTCTGTCTTACGGAAAAAGCAATTTAAAGCTAATTAGCCGCTAGTCTGAGACAAGTACGGATAAACATTACTATGAGGAACAAATAGTTGTTGACTAGCCAACATTAACAAACTGATGACTGATAAAGCTGAAAATAATCAAAAACAGCCACGTGTGTTCATGGTACTATAAATGCTCATCAAAGCATTATTTCAGCAAAGTCCATTTTCAAATAATCATGATAGTCCATGAGGATACAATCCCATGATAAAAGCAGTGCTGCAAAATCATCGAATTTGACGGTGAAATCCTCCATAAACCAATTTTTCAGAAGGAATTTAAGTTTCACATCTGTTCCCTGTTCACTTTTGCAGTTTTACTCGTTTTGATTCCCCTCAGCAGGAATAAGATAGTAGTGGACAGACGAATACAGATGTGCACATAACACAAAAAGGAGTATTAGAAACAGGATAAAGTCCAGCAGAGTTCAAAAACATCCTAATCAGGAGTACAAAAAATGATTCTGACAGCAGAAGCCAGTCCCAAACAGGCTTTTGCAATATTGAATTTAAGACAAAAGGATCTGAGTAAAAAATTATTGTTGAATTGTTGTGCCTCATTATTCTAAAATCTGTTTTTACTCATGAGGCCAAAATCCTTCTGTCTTTGTTTTGCTGTGGTCACAAAGACTAAAATACTCACTAACAGTAATCAAACAATCACAGTGCAGTTGTGAAACGAGAATATACTGCTGATCGTAAAGCAGTAAAACACAGATCCATTAGGAATTTATTGAGCAGCCTGCTAAGAAACTCCAGCATTTTCTTGCTATCGCAAGCATCCTGCTGCGGCTAAAACGCTTTTCATTATCGCTGAGATGTAATTGCTTAGTGTAGATCAGAGCTAGCTAGTTCAATGCCAAACAAAGCAGGATTCTAAGCGTATCAGTGATTAGTAAAGAAATACCACCAAATTATTTTTAAAAAGTGATAGATGAGCAAAAATGTCAGAGATACATAAGCTGCAAATGTATATCCATCAAACACATCAGGTGTACAAATCTCAGATTTATGAGTTTTTGTAAACAAAACTATGCATTAAACTGAAATTTAAAATCTCCAAATTTAGTCAAACAAGTCATTCTAATTTATCTCTGTGTGTGAGAGAGCGTGAAATACCTGTCAAAGAGACTGTTTGGAAATTCTGTTGCTCTCATACCATAAGGTCATGTGATTTCCTCAGTGCTAGAGTGTGACTGACACTTCAGAGCTAACTTTAGCTACCTGACCCTGGCCTGGAGTCAAAGGCTCAAGGTAAGCGTGCATGTGCACAAGAAGACTAATGTGTTAACAGTGTCAGAGTCTGAATGGCAACAGAGAGCATGTTTCTTCACTCATTATATATCAGCCGCATGAACTTACAATAAACAGAGGATTAAACCATCAACAAAAGGCCCTACTTTACCTTTACCTACTTTATCTTTACAGATAAAGCAGACGGTAAAGATGCTAAGAATAGCCAGAAATCTCAACTTATGTTTGGAAATTGTAAAATACAAAACATTGAGAACTATCAAATCCTGCACTTATCTGTTAAAGCATATCAAGCCAACGTTTGCTTTCTATTTCAGGGAGGATTTCATTTAGCACATCTTGACTCACAAAGGGTAACATACTGAATAAATCTGTGAGCAGATGTTTTAGCTTTAAAATAACACAGTCATTTTTTGCAAAAGAATTCATTCATCATTATCTAATAAAAGGGTGCGGTACAATCACAAGTACTGAGTGTAAAATGTACAATGCTGACAGGAAAGAATGGTTGTTTCTTTGTTTTGGTTTTTTTAAAAATGCTACTGCTGAGGTATCTTTCATCAGACCACTGCACTTAAACTGTTCCAGAAAACCTCATTACAGTAGCAAATGTAGCAAATCACCTTCATGTTATCTATGCAGATGATATGCAAACTTGATTAATAAAGTTGCTATACAACAAGAGACTTTTACAAAACAACAACAAGATATGGGAAACGATAGGGCTCTCCGACTGAGCCAAATATCTTCAAACCTTCCATGTCATGACCCATAAATGCCAAATGTCACGTCAGCTTCACAGCAGACAGCTGTTAACAGTCTGACAAATGTTACATTGGTCAGGCATGTCAGGAGAACTGGGCTCGCTTTCATCAGTGTTGTTGAGAATTTGTGAAACCTGAGTAAAGACCTTGTCCAGGAGTGAAACACAGAACTGAATTCCAGTGCAACAGATTTTCCGAAAACTCAGACAACACACAAACTAATGCACTCTACACCACACACTGTTTTTGTTCTCAAACAGGATATATTTCATTTTCTTACATACATAAACACATTTATCAGCTAATGGAACTGGAATTAGAATTTCACTGTTACCTACTGCTACAAATATAAACATATATCTAGACTTTTCCATAGCTTAAATAAGGCTGGAACGTCATGTCAAGTAGCTAAAGGATAAGATTGAACAAAGTGTATGAGGAATGCCAGAGTAACAGACTGAAAATGACTTAAAATAGTAGATAGCTTACATCTGACAAAGACAGTCAAGGACTCCACAAAAGTGAAATGTCACCCATTTCAAATCATTTTCCTTGTAAATTTATGTAGCAATTTGTTGACAGTATCCAAATAAACTTAAATGACATGGGGATGGATGCCTCCCAACCCACACTGGTCTGGAAGGGTCAGATGAACAGATGAGAAAAAAAAGAAAATGTTCTCCTGCATTGCTCCATCAAAGTAAGAAAAATAACTGGCTATCTGTTCTTATGTCTGCATGGCCTGGATTTTGTAATCCCTCCTTTTGCTAAACTCTAGGTTTATGCAACGATCAATCTTTCCGGTCTCCCTAATATACAAAGCCTGTTTGACACTAAAGCTTTTCAAGACCTCTCGGTGTGTTTACTGCTCTATAAAGCACACCTGCAGACAGATGTGTGGACACATAAACATCAGTTAATTTGCATATCACAGACACACAGATAGACCAGATAATTAGAGAGAGTTTCATTTTTAAAGCAAACTACATGCACAGATGTATCTAAAGTAAACATTTCTTGATACAGAAAAACAGAAAATATGCTGAGTTGTTATGAGGAAAAACATGTCAGGGGTGTAGAGAGTGTCTCATGTCAGGCGATATTGTTTTCAAACCACACTATTCCTGTCATTCACCCCCTCAGAGGAGGGCCCCCAGTCAAAACCAAGCATTGAATGAGAAGGACTAAAACCAATGCTGTGTGTTTCCAGAGATTTCTCAGCCACCAGCTACCACAACATTTCTCCACATTCCCTTTAGCCTACACTGAATATTGAGAAAAGACAGCAATATGTCATTAACCATGGTGCTTCTGTGTGTATAAACGGAAATTTTCCATTAGCTGAACATTATTAATTTAAAAAAAACATAGTCTCAAAAAACCACCTTTAAATCTTACTTAGCCTCTCATTTTAAGCACTTCGCTTGGAGAACAATACAGCTGCCCTTGCAGTGCTCCTCATCTGGAGTGAATTAAAGCTCAAGAGAAACAGTTTCCTCAGCCAGAAGAAGGATGGATGATCAGTAGAATCACAAACAAACAAATCCTGTTGTACTGGCCACATGGCTGTCCACATGCAAGCACAGGCTGTTGTAAACTATGCTCTTCCCATCATCTCCCCTATTCAGCCCACTAAGCCTCTTACCACTACCCTTTTCCATGTCTCAGAAGAGGCTTAACTTCTCAGTTCTAATGATGACTTGGATCAAGACATAATTAGCTCAAATATGTGTCTGCCCAAAAGAGAGAATAAGAAATCTGTTCTGTTAGCAGATTAAACACACTTTAACTGGGTTGGACATGAAACTCGACATAATTTAATTAAGTCGTGTTTGTATAAGATTACTTGTGAAAGACGAGAAGAGAGGCTCACTAACTCCAATCGTTACAGCAGTAGGGAAGTAAATCAAAAGTGTAGGGGTCAACAGAGTGGGAGAACACAATATCAGTACAATCTAACCAGTTAGTAAATCAAACGCACACTTACATCTATCACATAGTGACAGTTGCTCGGCACTTTATTTACTTCATTTAAGTTAGATATCACAGAGAGAAGAGAAGAGAAGAGAAGAGGAGGTGTTTGTGTCCATGTGTGATGGTGTGTTATCCAGATGTACAAGTTAAAAAACAACACCGATGGAATATGCCAACCTTGCCTGTGACCAATGAATGGGAAGCCCTATATCTACACAAATAACTAATCCACAAACACACAATCATCTCTTCGTCCTCTGTGGTTCTAAATGAATCTAAAAGGTTACACAGTGCAGTGACTCATTAGTTAGTTCACAAGTATCTGAAAACGAAAACCAGTCCACTTTGTGTGAGTAGTTTCTGATAAACTGAGCCAGCTGCTGAGTGTCACAACCATAAAAGCTTCTTTTATTGCTCAAGATCTTAAGCCATTCATCATTATTTTATTAGTATGATAATATATTTTATTACATTTTTATTATCCGGTCATTAATTCATTTTGTTTGCCCTATGAGAAAAGATGGTATCTGACACCTGGTGGTTTCTGAGCAGTGGCTACAGAGATAAAAAAGTGGCAAAAAAGCACAATATATCCACTTTATCTTAACAAGAGAACAGATTATAACAGTAAATGAATGACAGTTTGTGTGCATTGTGTATAACTTCAGTGACTTTTGTGATAAAACACACTAGTTAAATGAATGGTATGGGGGTTTTTTTTGTTTTTTTTTTGCCTTTGCGTGTCAGAATAGTGATTTATGTGTGGAATTTATCATAAGAAAACCCCCCAAAAACACACACAAAACCAATTTATTCAAATGACCCATTTGATAGGAGAGGGGGAAGCGAACCGGCTGCTGCTATAATGTGTAACACATTGTGGCTCAAATGTGTTTTAATCTGACAGAAAGACTTTCACAGAAAAGAGTTTGTGGAGTATGTGTGGACAAGCTTGGGGTACGTTTGGTCCAAATGTAATCACAGAAAAGCAGGATTCAATGAAAATATGAAAGAAATATACAATAAATCATATCAGGAAAGTTTCAGATTCTTCAAAAAGACATATGACCTCCTTCTAAGCTTGGTCATATGAGTCAAAAATTATTGTCTTGGCAGCAGTTAATATTTCCAATATCATCCCGAGTAACTCAAGATGAGGAAGAATTTTGTTGGCCTTTAACTGTCTATGAGATCTTTCAAACAAAGCAACTCCCTGCATTTTTATTTGTAGTTTGTCTAGAACTGCATTACTGCAGTTTATAAAGGAGGAGGAGAAGGAGGAGACTGAAGCGTGTGCTCTGCTGCAGGCGCTCGCAGAGAAATGACTCTAGTCCCTCTGTGCTTACAGAGTGTGCTCATCTAAGAACTCAAACTGGAGAACTACTAAAACTGAATGTGGACTTTAAACAGTTTGACTAGGAATTTCTAATTCGTGCTTCTGCAGCAATTCCGGTTTCTACAGATGTTTTAGTGCGGTGAGAGAAACTGTATACAGGCTATCTTTTTTTCATGGTTTAAATTCTTCTGTCTGCAGATATTTTACTTCTGCAGAGTTATTTTTCTCATTGTTTTTATTTCATTTTGCAACTGCATGGACACATTTTGACTTGAATGCGTATCCTTCCCTAAGTTTTCTTCTTTGATAGCAACGAATAGCAAAGACGGAAATTAAAATATACAAGAATAGAATGGAACGAATGAAGGAAATGGCTTGGAAATTAAAGCTATTTTTTTCTATCTATATATCTTCATCATTCTCTCTTCAGGTGGTTTTCATTAATGGTTCACGACAAAGTTTTGCTCTAATTTCCTGTGCAACTGAAGCCCCCAACTCTGTGCACAATGACTGAGTGTGTGTGCAGCTCTTCATACCTGCAGAGGTGGTTGCTAAAGACTTTGTTGTTCCTGGCTGCTGCGCTGCCTTCAAGTGCTGACTGTCCCAAACCATGCGCCTGCGATGTTACCACTGAAGTGCACTGCACCTTCAGATACCTGACTTTAATACCTGACCACATCCTGCCAGCTGTTGAAAAAATTAACCTCGGGTAAGAGTTGAAGTACACATACTCTTGGTGAAGAATTACTGAGTGATTTAAACTGCAGACTTTGTAAAAGAATAGCATTACAAAAAGTATTTCTACAAGTCAAACAGGTTTAGTCTAATAACTAGACCACATATAATTACTGTCTGGAAAAGAAATAACCTTTCAGAATTGAGATAAAAAATGTTTATTTAAAATGTCATTGACTCAAGAAAACACAACTTTATAGCTTCAATTTGTGAAGCTGGTTAATCAAGAAGCAAATATTAGCTCAGGTTAGGTGACAAAGCCAATCTTGCCATTAGCTAACAAGCAATAGCTAGCAAGCATTAGCCATCAACAATCTTAACCGGAGAACTTTAGCAGTGTTTAGTTTTATGTGCTTTGAGAGGCTTAGTTTCTCAAAAAATAACCAACAAAAAAAAAACAGCAAAGAAGTAAATCACCACTCTAGTCGGCATCCCATTGCCATTGTCATCCAGCTAGTAGCTGTTACCACAGCCACTAAATGAATTTATCATAAAATTAATCATCATTCATCACCAAATCGTCTATTAATGCCTCTGGCTATTACATGATGCATAAACAGAGCTGCCTTACCTCTATCCTGTCTGTGGTGCCCTGGTGCTACTTCAGCCTGCTTGGAAAGCTATTTGTCAATCAAATGACACACAAGTGCATTCAATTATTGTACGTAATTAGACCTCATTTCAGAATGTGACCAGGCCGGAGCAGAGTATTTACTGCAGACATCCTGAGATGTCGTGGCAGGATTAATACAGGCAGAATTAACAGTTAATTATGTAGTCCTAATTTCCTCTACAAGTGTCATCTCCAAGGGCACGTCATGTTGCCTGCTGACACATACAGAGTGAACTCAAACATTACTCTGTACACACTATAAATTGTTTTCATTAATATGTATCACAATATTAGTAATCAACAACCTTTACTGGCATTGTTTTAAACTTGTCTTCACATGCATGTATGTTTCAACATGGTAAAATGTGGCCCTGACCTAGCATGGCTAGTACTACCATCCATCATGTGTTTGAAGTAGTGTAACATGAGAAAGAGCCAAGGTCCCTTACCCCAACCCCCAAACACAGACACATGCAAAAACCACCTATAAACAGTTAAAAAGTACTTGAAATTTCATGTATACTGGTTCCTGCTACAAGAGCTTTCTCTGAGATGCTTTAGTATGCACACAGCCTCTGTTTGGCAGGATATGGTATCAAAATCTGAATAATTTATTAATCCCAAAGCAATTATATAATTAAAATTATTAAATTAATTATTAAATTAAATTGCCTGAATGAGGAACAGGTAATATAGTCAGCACAATACTAATGTCCAGTATGTCAATACTGAGAGCAATATATACCTATAGTTCACCTAGTGAGGTGTTTTCACTTATTTGTCCGAGTAGACAGGTTCTGGATTAGAATGAATGCTTTTTTTCGCTGAGATCTTTCACCAGCATTGCCCACCTTTTAGGTTATATGTGCAGAACTTCAGTTGCATTTCAGTAATATTTCTGCAAAGTATATTTGAAGGCTCATTCAAAATGATGATCAGTAACCAAAGCTTTTTCATTTCTATGCCGTTAGGTACAACAGCATAACTATCCTGAGAGAAAATGATCTTTCAGGGCTTGAAAACTTGGAACTGTTGTTGCTGCACAGCAACATGATACACACTACTGAAGACAGAGCCTTCAAAGACCTTAAGTCATTACAGGTAAAATCCTTTGTAAACAAATTACTCGCAAACCTCACTGCAACATCCAAAATATATCTTTGTGTGACAACCCTAATTTTTATTTCATTTTGACTTGTTATTATTTTCTAGAGTAGATTTTCTTATTTCAGTTTATATTTTAAATTTGAAAATGTGTTGTTTTAGTTATTTTTAAATAAATTAGTTTACATGTTCGTTTTCATTTTTGAATGGAGGGCATATGTCAAACACAAGATTGGAGAAAATCAATAATGGTACTGCAATAAAAATAAAGAATTTTTTGAAAGCAGTTGAAGACATCTACAGTTTCAATAGACATGACTCATCAGTTGTAGTTGCAAATTGCAGTAAAGGTTGTTTTTAGTTTGGTTTTAGTTTACAAAAATAGCCTTACTGCTGACATCATATAGTTTTAATTCAGTATTTCTGTGATGACATACACACATCAGTAAGTAGAGCATGCCTACATAAATATGTTTTTGTTTGTTTTCTGGTTTGTTTTCTGGTTTTTAGATAATATCTGCTTGGAGGGATGAAAAGTTCACAGCTGATTTTCTTTACTATGACTGTTGTCTCACATTTCCATCCATAATTAGTTCAAAATGACAAAAAATTTCAAAAAGCATAAAAAGACGACACAAATGCGAGGGGAAAACAATAAGAGTTGTCCAATTACAGCACAGGGTTTTCACCATGGCAAAATTGATTAAGAAGTATCACCTTTGCTTTTGCAAATCTAATTATAAAGTAATGAAATTAAAAAAAATAACTCAGGCACAAGTAACTGTGTTTAACCAATAACAGGCAGTATAATTCAATACAGAATTTCAGTGTCACAAGTCCAAACTTGTAAAAACAGAGTTGTATCAACTCTTTTGTGGTTCACAAAAAGTAAATGCCTCATGTTTCACAAAGAATGTTGAGTGATTCACAATAATTTTATATGTCTGTGTGTGTTATGTGAAGGATGGTCCTTGATTCCTTGCACTTTTTCAGACTAAATAAACAGTCTGACAATAATTCATGTTATGTCTATAAAAACAATGTAATTGTGTATTGACATAATAGCTTTCAGTTATCATTGTTTTGACCACCATCTCTATCTTCCTAATTGTGTTTTCCAAGGTCCTGAAGATGTCATACAATAAATTAAAGATTATCAACAAAGAGACTTTCAAAGGCTTGGATAGTCTGCTGAGACTCCACATAGACCACAACCACATCGAATTTATAAACCCTGAGGCTTTCTTTGGGCTTACCAACTTAGAATTGGTTAATCTGGAGGGTAACTACCTCCAGCAGCTCCACCCGGACACATTTATCACACTGAGACACAGCCAGGTTTTCAAGGTATCATCAGTAAGAACCATCCACCTGTCAGACAACCTTCTGACCACTCTGCCAGCAGACATTTTTTCAGGCTGCAGTCAGTTAGAAAATGTCTTCCTCCATGGCAACCCCTGGAAGTGTGATTGCCGTATGAAGTGGTTCTCACTTTGGGCACAAAGAAATACAGGTAAGGAGTGCATCTGTGCTTTGGACAATTCCCAAAGTACTTAGAGGCATATAAAATTGAACCGTGGTTAACAGCTAAGAAAGTCACTTACTGAATCTAAACAGTTTCTTTTTCATTAATGCCAGAGAAACTTTCTCTAAACCTCTGTAAGCCGATATTTGCTACCAGCTTTAATAAGACCCATCTGGTAAAACTGCTGGCAGTATTTGTGGTTGTACTCAGGTTTGAGCATAGTATGTTTTTCTCTTAAAACCTAATAGTGCATGGGATTGTATCCCAAGCAAGACAGGCATATCCAAGAGAAGCATATAAATCTTTGCAGAGACATTACAGGAAGCAGATATCATATAATCTTTTCATCATGAGGACCATAGAAAACAATGAAGACATAGAAGAACTAAAGTTATACATTTTATTTATGACTTGGCAAGCACGAAGGTTAATCGAAATGTCGCAATTCTGTATTGTGATTATGACCTTTTGCGGTTCACAAGTTTTATTAGCCAGTTTTGGTTTGGCTGGAACATAAGTTTGAAAGTGTGATTTTTTTTTTCTTCCATGAATCCATCTAAACATTGCACTGCTTAATAATTCTTTCCAGGTGTGCTGAAATGCTGGCGAGACAGGAGATATCCCAGAGGCCTATGTGCTGTTTGTGAAAATCCTTTGCTTTACCACAAAAGGCCTCTATCCCTTCTACCCAACAATGCTTTTACTTGCACCAAACCTTTGATCCAACCCCATCTAAAGCAGAAAAACATCAGCCTGGATGAAGGGAACTTCTTTCCTGTTTCCCCCAAGGACTTTATTGCCCCATTAGGCTCAATACAAATGAACCTGACCGACCAGTTTTACAATGATGCCAGTCTAACCTGCACTGTACAGCGGCCCACTTCTTTTGAGAACCTGACTCAAACCCTGGAGGAAGGAGAAGGAAACAATGTCACCATGCTTACCACTTGCATAACTACGTATTTGGTGTGTAATATTAACCATGAACACATCCAGCAACTGTGGCAGATCTTAGCCACCTACAGTGACTCTCCTATGAGGCTAGAGAGAGGTTTAATGTTGGCCACAAGCCCAGAAATGGTGTACCGATATGCTCAGATGAAAACAAAGGATCTAGATAAAGAAATAAACACAAACATTAAGGCTGAGATTAAAGCCTCTCCTGCATGGTTAATGCAGGGAGAAGTGAGCTTCCAACTAGACCGCACTGCTACCACCTTCTCTACCCTGCACATTAAGTACCAGTCTGTGGTAAACCTACGTTTGGAAAGCACACCATCTAAGAGGGACCGGTATTCCTGGGCCATGATCAAACGAGATAATCAAACTAAGACTGAGCACACTGTACTTACAGGTGGGAGTCAGAGATTAACGCTTAATATACTAGCTCAGAGATGTGACTTTTACTTAGGTCTGCACATACCAGTAACTGAACTATTTACTTATGTATGAAACTATACTGATCATTGCACTAATAAAATAGGAAGCATTTAAAAAAAAATGAATTCAGAATTTCAAAGACTAAAAAGTCTTTTCTTTTTAGCATGAAAACGGTTATGATATTATCAAATGTTTTCCTCCTGACCTAGGTGGTGTGGTACAGTTGAGCTGCCATATCCAGGGTGATCCAAAGCCTCTCTTGGAGTGGATTTTACCAGATGGAAGCAAGGTCAGAGCTCCTTATTCCAGTGAGGACAGGAGAATAATAATTACTGCTGAAGGAAAGCTCACTCTTCGAGGTGCAGATACCTCTGACACAGGCCTCTACTGGTGCATTGCCACAAACTACCTGGATGCAGATATCCTCATCTTTCGAGTGACAGTTCTGTCCACTGATGTGGAAGAGGCTGAGGTCAATGGTGTTCAACTCTCTAGGCCACTGGGTGAAAAGCTTGTTTTTGACTGTAGCTCCTCGGGGAGTCCTGAGGCCTCAGTGTCTTGGATTCTGCCTGACCATTCAGTGCTTGACAAGCCTCATGGGAACAGAAACATTTTTAAGAATGGGACATTGCTGATTCAGGGTATCACAGCAAGGGATCGAGGATTTTATAGGTGTTTAGTTGCTAATCATGTTGGAGTTGACCTACTCGTTTCTCAGGTGACAGTAACAGACAAAGGGTCCGTGACAGCAAGTGTTTTCAACAGTGAGGGATCAGGGATGGTGACGGAGTTTGCAATGGATTCTAGCTTGACACAAAACACAGTCAAACTCAGTGAGATACACCACTCCCAGCATGCTGACAGAACTATCCAGGAGTCCAGGACCATTACTTCAGATCGGCCTTACCCCAGACACAGATCACGTGGCCGAGTAGGTTTTGGAGGTAGACTGGGACAGAGAAGGAGGGGGTCAGTCCGCAACAGCCACATCTGGAGTAGTAGGGTCTTTGATAAAGCTTCCAGGAAAGTAGACCCGCAGAAGTTTGCAGAATTTATGAAAAAGGCTCAGGGTGGCTCAAAAATAAAGAGTGATAGAGAAAATGAGAAAGTAAAATATGAAAACACACATATTGGTTATTCTGGTGACAATGAAATTGGCTCTGGTGAAGCTCAAGATGAAGACCATCTCATTGTTCTCCCAACAATAGTCCAACCAACAACAGATAATCCACAAAGAATATTTGCTCAAGACAGGCAGACTGAGACAGTAACAACCACACAAATTGGTGAGGGACATATTTTAGCAACAAAGGAAAATGGCATGGAAAATAGATTCAGCAATTATATTAATTCAACTAAAATAATGGAAAATAGAGACATGGCAACAACAGAGCCATATATGCAGTCTACATTCACTACAGATCCAAGGTTAGTTGAGACAAACAACTTTTACACCCTTGAAAGAACCAGCATGCCACCTTCGAACCTACAACCAGTCACTCTCCAACCTACTGTGACAGACACTTCACAAGAAACCCAACTAGAGTTATCAGGAGAAGCACCTGCAGAACCAGAGACTTCGACAGAGGGTGCTTTTTCTTCAACTACAGACCCTAATGTTACTCCAATGAGAGATGAACCAGGCCCAGTGGAGCTAGTCCTTCACACAGACCCTGAAAGCCAAACCTCATTTACAGCAATCACAGCTACAGACAGACAGCAAGACAAGATCATTTTCCATACAACCCAGACAATAAAATCCCCGCGCCTGCCTGCAGGATCTACTATCATCTCCCGGCAGCACATCCATATAATCCCACGCCAAAGTAACAGAGGAAAGGTTGGCAGGAGGAACTTTCAAGGCCGCAGAAGAATCATTAAACCAAACAGGATCCATGACATGCAGTCCTTTATTAATAAACTTAAACAATCCACCATGAATAAAGAAGGGAATGCCTCTGTGCCATATCAAATTCAGTTGACCACAGGTAAGAAACCATGTTCTTAAAAACCCTGTTGTTTTGTACTTCTGTGTTGCATAAATAATCAGTCATGAAACAACACGTATGTTTTTAACATGGTTCTTTTTTTCTCAGCCTGTAACTATAATAAGGCAGCAACCACTGATTTGGCAGTGGTCACACCAACAGCATCTTCTAGTCCATGTTTACACAAAACAGAGAAACCTGCTTATATGCAAAAAACCACAAGTCATTACATGACTTCAAATGCCACATTCAACAAAGCAGAGTCTAGATCAGAGACTTCCAATGAGTACATAACGTTTGCAGTTGCCCCTGAACTGGATCCTACAACTAAAGTCCCAACCTCAACCACTACTACATCTACTTCTAAGATCATTCGGGGAAAAATTCCATGGAACAAGTTGTTTGGAAACAAAGGAAGGGAAAGGATGCTCAGTAGGCTTAAGAAGCCATTAACTGCGAATAAAACTTCAACTACGACTGAAACAAGAGGCACCCTAACCACAACCATTGCTCCTACGCCCATTACCTCTGCAAACTTATTAGTTAAAGTTGATAGTTTGTCACCATCCAGACACACAACGAGTAGTTCATTAGATGATGATTATGGAGATGCATCCTCTGCTGATTTCCAGTTCACAACACTGGGTCCCAGCTTGGACTTTATACCTGTTACTAGTTATTCTGGTTCCTCACAGTTTTATACCACTGCAGAAACACCACCAGAATTACAGACTCTACCCTCGCCACCCACTGTCAAACCCACCCAGCAGGAAAATCTTGATGTAACCTCATCTGGGTCTGGAAGACTGTCTGACAATTTGCTTATAATCAGACAGAGGCCTGGTGAGACAAGAGGTAGGCTAGGGCGGAGAAGGAGGCCCAATAGGAGAAGAAGACCCCTAAGGAAACCTGGAATTCCCAAAGTCCGACAAACTACAACAACTGAGGCAATAACTACAGAGGCAACAACCATGGAATACACAATGGAGGCAACCACACTTTTTCAACAAAGTGTTTCAGAATATAATCCCATTTACACACAAAAAGATGCCAGAACCACAGTATTGGGTACCACTGAAAAAAGATCTGAGGAGAGTGACCTATATGAGGACTTTGACTGGACATCTAGTGGTTCATCCAGCTATCCTACCACCATGACACCTCTATTTTCCTCTGCCACTTATGATCCTGCTACTACACTGATACCGCATACAACTAAGCGGTTTTACACAACTGCTCAGACAAGATTCCACAGCAACATCAAACCACCAACACAAAGGAATGGTGACACCAATCACAGTTTAGTGTTGGAGAGAATTAGACCTACCGGTACTCGAAAAAGCAGTGGTACTAAAGGCAGTGTAGATAACTCTGATACACTGATCCTTCTAACAGCTCAGCAAGGCTACATGATCAGTACCCCCGTTCCTTACATTACAGACAAGGATTCTGCCACCTCTACTATTTATAATCAAGTCTCGGGATATGATGCTACCAGTGCCAGTAATGCTGGTTTTGAACCCACTACAAAGGTCATGTCAAGCAAACCCAAGATAGTGGGTGGAAATGCAGCTAGCTTTACTGTACTGTCTAACTCTGATGCTTTCCTGCCATGCGTGGCTGTTGGAAACCCACAGCCAGTTATAACATGGAAACGATTCTCCTCCAGCACAGGTACAAAAATGATTTCATTCATTCTTATCATTAGCAGAACCAAAATGTGATACATATTAAGATATGGGAGTGACAGTATTTTTGGCATCATGTAGAAACAAAATTTGTTGTCAGGTGCAAGTAAAAGCCATTTATAGAAAACGCTGCGATAATAAAGTAACAATACTGTTTAAATTTTGTCAGTTGCTTTAAGTGATTTGTGTAGAATGTTTTAGTGTTTGTAAGGTAAATATTTCATTGTCTCTGTATTTCTTTTGTCCCACAGGAAGAACCATTACCATTAAAGAGAGGATGGGCAAGTATGAGGTGTTGAGCAACGGCACGCTGTCAATCCCAAATGCCAATATTAAAGATCGAGGCCAATACTTCTGTCTAGCTGAGAATGACCATGGATCAGATAAACTTATTATCACCCTCTCAGTGGTAGCCTATCCCTCTCGCATTTTAGAGCCAAAGATGCGCGAGATAAAATCTTATGCAGGAAACACAGTTGAACTGAAATGTAAAGCAGAGGGCCGGCCCATGCCTGTGATATCTTGGATCTTGGCCAACCGTACTCAAGTCATGGGTCAAAACAGTGAGAAGGGAAGAGCATCAGTATCTGCTGTGGGGACTCTGGTTATTAAATATGTGTCTGTTTATGACAGAGGTCATTATAAATGCATTGCCAGTAATCCTGCTGGAGCTGATACTGCTACAGTCCGACTGCAGGTGGTGGCAGCTCCACCAGGTATCATGGAGGAGAAGCGGCAGCAGCTACAAGCTATTCTTGGCCACAGTTTACAGTTACCCTGCACTGGTCATGGTACACCTCAGCCTAGTGTTCACTGGGTTCTCCATGATGGGTCAATGATACAATCTAACAGGCCTGTAATCGATACACGGATATCCATGTATGAGAATGGGACGCTTCACATTAAGGATGTGACTCCAGCAGACAGTGGAAAATATGAATGTATTGCTACCAGCTCTACTGGTTCAGAACGAAGAGTCGTGACTCTGACAGTAATACTACAAGAATCTGCTCCTCAGATATTGGAGATATCCAAGCGCTTGACTGAGTTGTCATATGGGGATCAGTTAAGACTAAACTGTTTGGCAACTGGAAACCCTAAACCTAGGATAATCTGGAAACTACCTTCTAAAGCTGTGGTGGACTATTGGTACAGGTAAAAATACGTTCATTGGTAGAACAGGTATTTATTGTATTATCTTTTATATTAAAGTTACAAAATTCTAATAATTCAATGTGCATGATTTGCATAAATATTGCTTAGAAAAACTGTAGTGGTTTAGTGAACATTCTATGGAAGAAAGTGGATAAAAATCACCAAAACAGACTTATTTTTGCCCTTAGCCTCTCATGAAACAGTTAAACTGTTGAAAACAATTCAGTGGCATACTGTTATGCTTACCAAAGTAAGCACTGATTGTGAATAGAGTACATGCATTTATATTTTTTATAGGTTTTGTTGCCTGCACTGATTCATTGAATGTCCCTCATAAGTACACATAAAAACATGTAATTCTCTCTAAATGTAAAGAAATGAGATGCAGATATTGACTATACTTATTCAGAGCATAACTCAGCACAGTCAAATGAAGACTGAAGTGAAAATATTTTCAATACAATGGTTCTCTTTCTATGCTTCTATTAGGATTGAAAAAAAAACCCGACACAAAAGTCATCATACCGAAGGGAATTGGAGTGTATTTCATTTATATTTTTCCTAATTGTTAGCTTGTTCAGTGTGATAATAATGCAAGCATGTCTTACCTTAATTTTACGTCTTTAAAAAAGCATTGTACGTTTAAACCACATTTCTTATACCCCCAATACCTGTTTATATAAACACTTTGTGTGTCGGTACATTGTCATTTGCAATGTCTAACACCAGAGAGAACAGAAAGACTGAGGCAATGTAAAACAGCTACTGATTTAATTGCTGTATCTCCCCAGTGGCATTCTGTACACATTTGTTTGATGTAAGCAGATAAGACACTTTTCCACTGTTACCGTTTTGATTTTAGCTGTTTGAAAAAATATATGAAACCATACAAATTTATACGTTTTGCTCTTAATAAGCATAGACAAGGAATTCTGCAAATTATCTTAATGCCAGGTTTGTAACTGTCTCTCTAATTTTCTTTTATTTGTTACTCCAGGGTGGGCAGCAGGATACAGGTCCTTGATAATGGTACTCTTACTGTTAACACTGTGAGTGACAAAGATGCCGGAGATTATCTCTGTGTGGCCCGAAACAAGATTGGTGATGCTCTACAACTCATGAAAGTCAGTGTATCAATGAAGCCAGCCAAGATAGAGACTAAGGTATACAGCAAGAAGCAGGTACCCTATGGAAAGGACTTAAAAGTAGACTGTAAAGCCTCAGGGGCACCAAAGCCAGATATCTCCTGGGGTCTACCAGATGGTACAATGGTCAACAGTGCTTTGCAGTCTGATGCCAGCAGTAGAGGAGGACGAGAACGTCGCTACACTCTGTTTGACAATGGAACTCTTTATCTAAACCAGGTATTGAATTGGATCAAACACAAACTGCACAAACATATATACATATATATCATGTTTATATATCGTGTTTTCATATCATGTTTCTCCAGGTTGGAATGTCAGAGGAAGGCGATTATACCTGCTTTGCTGAGAACCAGGTTGGCAAAGATGAGATGCATGTACATATCACTGTAGTTACAGCATCCCCTAGGATGCGTCCATCCAGCCAGACCTATGCTAGAGTGAAGCCCGGAGGAAGCATCCTCTTTGACTGTGAGGCAGTTGGAGAGCCTAAACCTAAGATATTGTGGATACTTCCCAATAACGATGTAATAGCAGCATCACATGAACGCTACTTAATGCATGTCAATGGTTCTCTGGATATTAGGGATGTCAAGGTAATTGATGCAGGGGAGTATGTTTGCATGGCTCGCAACCCTGGCGGAGAAACCAGAAAAGTCTACAAGCTTGAGATAGGTGGGAATCCACCAGTGATCAATGGCTACCATCAGAACAGAACAGTCATTAAAGAAATAGTGTCTACATATTCCAGGAAACTTATAGATTGTATGGCTGAGGGGACTCCCAGACCTACTATCACTTGGATTATGCCTGATAACATCTTTCTAACAGCACCCTACTTTGGAAGTAGGATTAAAGTCCACCAGAATGGGACACTTGAGATACGTAATGTCCGCCCTTCTGATACAGCAGAGTTTATTTGCTTAGCTAGAAATGATGGAGGAGAGGCAGTAATGGTGGTGCAGTTGACGGTTACAAGTATGCTTCGAAGGCCAATCTTCAATAATCCCTTCAATGAACGTATTGTGTCTGGGAATGGGAAAACCACAGTTCTGAATTGTTCTGCTGATGGGCAGCCAATGCCAGAGATATCATGGACTTTGCCTAATGGAACACGGTTTATTGGTGGAACCAATCATGGTTCTCGCCACCAAATAAACAATGATGGGACTTTGGTCATCCGCAGTACTCACAAAGAAGATGCTGGGAAATACCGCTGTGGTGCCAAGAATCTCATGGGCTACATAGAGAAGCTAATAATTTTGGAGATTGGGCAGAAGCCTTATATCCTGACAAGGCCCAGGGGTATCATACGCAGCATATCAGGGGAGCCCCTCTTCATTCACTGCCTATCTGATGGGAGTCCCAGACCAAGAATCTACTGGACCGTTCCTGGTGGTCACACTCTTACTCGGCCTCAAGTCCTCGGACGCTACCAGTTGCTAGAAAATGGTACTCTTATAATTCAGGACACTACACTCCATGACCGCGGAAACTACATATGCAGAGCTCGAAACGATGCTGGTGAGGCTGTACTTACTGTCCCTGTTATTGTCATTGCCTACCCTCCACGGATCACAATGGGGCCCCCCTCCAATGTGAGGGCAGAGACTGGGAGACCTATTCAGCTCAACTGTGCTGCTACTGGGATCCCCAAGCCAGAGATCACATGGGAGCTTCCAGATCATTCAGTTCTATCAGCAGCAGAAAAGGGGCGGCCTATGGGTAGTGAACTGCTCCACCCTCAGGGTACACTAATCATCCAGAGGCCCACACCCTCAGACTCTGGAACATACAAATGCCTTGCGAAAAACCACTTAGGTACAGATTCAAAGGTCACATATGTACTTGTGCTGTGATTAAAAATAATAGCTGAAGGTTGACAGTATATGCTAATGTAAATATTAACAGACACATATTGTCTGCTCACTACACTACCTATCATCTTGTGGATTAGTGAAGATCAAGGCATGTGTAATACAGAAGCTGATTATGTGAGTAATTAACAAAGCACAAAAAAGGAATTTAAAAAAAGAAACTCCTGCTTGCTTGTAACATTGGAAGCTGGGGTCTGGAAAATCAAAGTACTCATTTAGGGTAGTCCTAACGAGAGCAACAGAGCCAAATCATAGAGCCAAACCTAAAGTAATTTCTCTGACCTGCTGTTGGACATAGTAGCCAAACAGGAAAACAGAAATTAGAAGGGGGGGGTTGGTCTTCTCAAGAGGTCATAATTCCCTTTGGACATAACAGCAAATTTAAAAAAAACAACAGAATATGTAGTAAAATGTATTTTATAAGTAATTCAGTGTTTTTAAGTGGGAAAAAGGGTTTATTCAAATATATATATGATACTTGTCTTACACTGGACATGGTATATTGCGTGCGTGCGTGCGTGCGTGCGTGTGTGTGTGTGTGTGTTAATTAAGGTCTATATAGATTCCTATATGTCTATTTGGAACACAATGGAATATAATACATATTACCAATCTGTTGTGTTGTACATGAGAATTTACAGTAATGTTATACATTATGCCAATAATAAAGTCCATGTATATCTATTTGCAGTATCTCCTTAATTAAAGTATGGGGAAAAAACATGAACTTACAAAGTAAAACATGGCTCATGTCTTTTTATGCTACTATTTTCTCAGTTGGGGATAAAAGAAATACAAAAGGTATTAAATTATAGGGCACCAAAAAGTCACAAACAGAAGCATATTCAGCTCTGGAATTTTAAGTGCAGGCCAGCTATGAAAATAATCCTTCACTCTCTTTGTCAGTGGGCAGGATCCACAGGGGAGCCATTGATATTTGCTTGTCATGCACTCTGATTTTACTGTGCTCCTGCAAATTAAACTGGAAGGTGATGAGTAATGTTAAGACAGAGGAGGTGAACTTAACATGAGTTTGTACTGCTGCTTGAGCCTGCCATCTGAAAATATATATTACATGCTATACACCTTATGCAAGGCTTATTATGCTTGCTCTCTAACCACACTTACTTGGCAAATGTCAGCTGATTCACACCGTCTCCTTTTTCTAAAGAAATAGATACATGGTATTTTAGTCATGCCCTGTACCTTAGGAACAACTGGAAATAATTTCTCAGTGAATTACTCCAATTTTGAATTGCCCATAATGATGCATGCTTTTCAATAGGAAAATCTTAATCTATACAACACCTCATAAAGAATGCTGTATCTTCTAGTAAGTATACTTCACCATTTGTGTAAAAGTAAAAAGAAAACAAAGACATCAAAGTTAATTATGAATCAGTCTAACATGTTTTGAAATGCTGTATGCAGCTACTGGCCATACCATACCATACCATACCATACCAGCATGGCTGATAATGTTAAACACCACTTTCAACATTGGAATGTTCAGTACCTGCCAATAAATGCAGTTTTTAGATTTCAGAGAAATAAAAAAGGAAAAAATAAAATTCCAAAGTTTAAAGCCAGTCTGCACAAGTGTGATATAACCCGGGCAGATATGGAGGAAAACGGAATTGTCCTCCATAAACTCTGGAATGTGAGGTACTCGCTGTGTGATTTGAGAGAAAAGTGCTTTCATATGTGAGTTTGGTGACAAACAGATACAAATCACAGTAGTTATGAAGGACCACCTATTCTTTACATATGGTACCTCAATGTAAAAGACAGTTCATCATTCACACCAGGTGCCCTGTTGAGATGTGGACGGTGAAAAGTTTATTTGTTCAGTTCTGGTTTTGCAGTTCATATTCAGGGAATGATGGAGTTTATGTTCCACTGACTTGGATATTTATGAGGATTTTGAACATGTGATTTTCTCATTTTCTCCTTTTCCCTTGGATATTTAAAGGAAGAGGGTGGAAGTCTAACAAGTATCATTAAAAAATAAGGTTTTATGAGAAGCTACTGAGAGGAGGACTGGGGTTTTTTGTGAAATTCACCTTCACCAGGTCAAAGTCACTTTTTGACCCAATTGCTGGCCATAGCTTTTGTAACTAGACTTTTCAAGCATGAAGCGCTACACTACGGTGTTGCGAGAAGATAAGTAGAGCCTGTTTTTACTCTCAGTGGGGTAGGTGGACTTATGGCCACTGCTTGGCCACCTTGAAGACTGTGGAAAAACAGAATATACTCAGAATCAAATGACCTGCTAGAAATGTTGTGGCAACTTGTAACAGTCTACTTATAATACACAACATTAATATACACAGTTAGATTTAAAAGTGTCACGGACTTGCTAACTACCATTTAATGCATTCACAGGTGAACTAGAGCATTTTTCTTATTCTGTACATGTAGTGAATCTCCTTTTGGGATTTTCACCATTCATTTTCTTTTCAAGAACCACCAGTACATATGAGTATCCTACCACAACATCTGTGTGGTAGTTAATCCGTATTGTCATCTTAATATTTAATCAAATTGCACCTTATGTGAAAGCTGTTGTTCATATTGTTAAATCCATAAATAACTATGCTCTGACTCTGCTGCCCGTTCTCACAGTGTGGCATTTCCTCTCATCTCGTATCACTTTCACATGATATGATATTGGTTTGATAAGAGATCTAATAGACGGTGTTTCCAACCATCATCACAATCCAACACAGGAATGTATTTTAAAAGAATGATGTTTCATTCCTCAAATATAGTTGCAGAGACTTGGAAAATTGTTATATTGCTCTAAAGCTGGTCTTGCAACATGTGGCAATCCAGAAGCTTAATAACTCGTTACACATCTTTCTGTATGGGAAATCCCTGCAATAGGAACTGACATTTAAAAGCAAGAAAAGGAGCAAGTGAAAAAAAGTGTGAAGGAAAAGGGATGTTTACAGAGTGGGTAGATGAGGGAAACCAGAGAAGGGTGAGACATAGTTTTGGTCTGTGGTATGAATTCCATACTTAAACTAGAATGCTAGCAGTATGAACATGGAAACTGAGATGTCTGGACAGCCCTGCTGGGTGCTGACCAACAGCGGTTTCAGACAGTACTCTTCTGTTAGCTCACAGTCTGCTTCACTTCTTTGAAGCTGCAAACTTGGCAACAAGTAAAGTCCCCAGAAAAAATGTAGTCACACTCCTGCTGATATTTTGCTGCCTATGGGTGGAAAACCCTTTCAAAACAAAAATGTAAAAAAAATTCTCATTCTGTTACACACACAGCCTTTTTAGCCTTGTGGGAATACACACACACACACACACACACTTGCTCATACAGTCGATTGGTGTTTCTGTCAGTATCTGAGCTACGACTAGAATTTCACACCAGCAAAGTAGAATCCACACATCCACACCACACCATCCATTTTTGCACCTTTCTTCAAGGTACAATCTGTCATTCTGGGATGGTGGTTCCCTGAGTTATTGCTTTTCAGTGTTGTGTTTAATCATCTTTCAGTTTGAGTTAATATTTAATATGTAATTAAAGATTACAATAAGGTAAGCACCTGTAATTCAGATGAAAAGCTCATATAATTATTCATCTCTACTTTCAAAAGCCCTAAAAGTTTTCTTTTTCTTTTTAAAGTGAGCCTTTAGTCACTACCTAGAAGCAAAGTATTTGCACCAGGGAAAGTACATAAATCAGCTTCAACCATAAACTGGCTGAAGTTTTCAGAAAGTGAAATGTTGAAAGCAAGAGGGTCCTAACAAATTTAGAAGTGTCTGGTGTGGTACAGTTTTTATATATAAGAACTTGTATACAGATTTTAATGAGACCATATTCCACAGTGTTTATCTTGAGGGCGGTGGAAGTACTTCACTCTGGGTTCTTACATCTGATTATGGATGCAGATGTGGTACTTTGGTCCCCAGAGAATAATCAGATGGACCAGTGCAGCCTATTTCTGTTTACCTAAGCATTTTTCTTTCAGTTATACAAACACCCAACTAAAAACATCAAAGTACCTCTAAATTATTAGGTCCCCAAGGGGACATGTTTTCAAACGAGCTCTTTCACCCAATTAGACGGCATCAGCAGTGTGGCACTGCCACTTTACGCCTTAGGCTGATGCTTTTTTTTAACTGGTGGGTGGGTCAGCTACATAAGTCTTACAATGCATAGGGGTATTAGCATATTTTTAATCAATGTGCTGTCATTATGCTACACAGAGCTTAACTGAACCATACCAACTGTATTATTTTAAATTCTTTCATTATTTTCTTATGTTGCTCAATCATTCCTTGAATTTTAAGCCTACTGAATGTTGCCGTTTGACTGGCTTCCCATATTCTTTTTGAACCCTAATTATTTCCAGTAGAAGAAGACCAAGACAAAGCTGGAGGACTGCTGTAAAAGAGTCATATGTTTGCAAATTACGTTCCTTTACTTAGACACATCTCACATCACATGACAGCATTTCCTCGGTGCCTCTGGAGCTAAAGCTTAATTTACCACTCTCCAATAAAGCCAGTGTGTAATTTAGATGCACTCTGGAGGAGCTGGAACACAGCTGAGGAAACATTACACAGCTATAAATTAAAAAAAGAACAGCACCAGCAGAAGCTCATTACAAAACCTGAAACCTGCTCCAGTTTACTGTGACATTGATGGTTTTCTATAAACATCTATTTTCACTGTTATGTAAGGTGTCAATTTTTTAACTAGCTACAGATTCAAACAACCTTGATTTTGTTAGAGAACACGAACAAAAAAGGTTTATTTTCCAGAAACACACTACACCTTCACTGACCAGTTCACCTTCAGTTCTAAATGTGAATTAGAATTCTTTTGCTGTCATTATACAAAGTACAACACAATGATAAAGTGGCTACACCTTGCAAAAAAACAAAAAAAACAAACAAAAAAAAACAAAAGAGAAAAGCAAAGAAAAAAACATGCAGTAATTTACACAGTAAATATAAAGACATACCACGTATGGTGATGAGATTATGGATAGTGACAAAAAGCAGGTGCATGTATTTTGAAGTTTCACTGTGATTTAATCAATAATGGACAATATTACACAGAGTATTCTAATAATTTAAGATATTGCTCATTGGGAGTTTTCCCTTCCCACAATCTTCTGAGCTCTGTTGATGATCTGCTGAATCCTGCTCCCCTCTGCTTCGGTACAGCCCCTGTACCATGCAGTGATACAGCATGTCAGCACACTCTCTGTGGAGGAGCAAGTCTCTGTTGTGTCTTTCTTGTGACTGCTGAGGTATTTGGAGTTCAGGATAGGTCAACAGAGATGATGGTACCCAGGAATTTGTGGCCATTGCCACAATTGATGTTGAGAAAGCTTCAACTCAGGGCTGTTCCTGAAGTCATAGGTGATTTCCTTTTTTCCCCTTTGCTCAGTGTCAGGTTTTTGGTGAACTCCAAGCTGAAAATTTCAGAATCTCATCTTTGATATGGCTTGGACATGGACATGGCTTCTTCTTGTAATAAGATTAAGCCACATGTTATCTTTTGTCAACCAACCAATAGATGGCATCAATAGACCCAGTTATGAAAATCTATGTCGTTCCAAATAGTGCTGAGAAAATACATGTAAAAATATGTAAAGGATTTAAATCTGAAAATCCTTTGAAAACAAATATAAGTGTCCCAGAAAATGAAATAAATTGGGTTCTTTTTATAAAACATGCAAAATGTCAAGGTTTAGTTATAAACAATTTTACATGACTTCATCCAGCTCACCTACTGTGGCTAGTCTGCCTCACATAAATGGTACCCTAGCAACCTCAGAGAGCACAATGACATCACAGGGAAAACAAACCCTCAACAGCTCTGAGTTCAGCAGTCGCTGGTAAAGTCATCATAAAGGCTGCTTTGGACACTCTCTGAACGTTTTATTGCTTTATATCTCATGTTGAAAATAAATGATAAACTTGTTGGGGTGATTTTGTTTCAAGTACAATGATGAAAATCTGCTTTCTATTTAGTTTGCTTTAAATATCTGGAATCTATGGGCTTTGTAAAGTGTTGTTTAAGGTTTAAAACATATTAGTATCTAATTCGTGTTTGTCTGTGAAGGTTCTCAGTCATCCAGGTCATCGTAGTCAAAGGAGCTTGCAAAGAAAAGCGTCTGGACTTCTTTAAGTTACTTGGAGACGTTTCACCTCTCATCCGAGAAGCTTCTTCAGTTCTAAGGTCAAATGGTGGGGAGTCCCAGATATAAACCTAGTGGGAGTATCCCCCCACAGAGGGACAAAAGGACCCCCTGATGATCCTCTAATCACATGAGCCAATGTGTGAAAACGGGTGTGGGTCCCAATCAGCCAGAGTTTCGGGTGAGCTCATTGTGAAACCTGACCCCACCTTATCATGCAATTTCCTGAGGTCAGATGGCCCAGGATGTGAGTGGGCGTTAAGGCGTCTGGGGAGGGAACTCGAAACTGGATTATAGGTGGCAGACAGTTGGTTTCGTCAACCCCCGCTTCTGTTCAAAGATGGTCGCTCACAGTGGACATAGATGGCTTCTTTCACTCCTCTTTCAAACCATCTGTCCTCTCTGTCCAAAATGTGAACGTTGGCATCCTCGAAAGAGTGACCTTTGTCCTTAAGATGCAGATGGACTGCTGAGTCTTGTCCTGTGGAGGTGGCTCTTCTATGTTGTGCCATGCGCTTGTGAAGTGGCTGTTTGGTCTCTCCGATGTAGAGGTCTGGGCATTCCTCGCTGCACTGTACAGCATACACCACATTGTTAAGTCTGTGTTTAGGTGTTTTGTCTTTCGGGTGAACCAGTTTTTGTCTTAGTGTGTTGCTGGGTCTGAAATACACTGGGATGTCATGCTTGGAGAAAACTCTCCCCACCTTTTGACCTTAGAACTGAAGAAGCTTCTCGGATGAGAGGTGAAACGTCTTCAAGCAACTTAAAGAAGTCCAGACGCTTTTCTTTGCAAGCTCCTTTGACTAATTCATGTTTGTTTGTTACACTGGGCTTTTAGCACATCTAGCCCCCACCTTTGTGGGGACCAGATGTGACACTCTCTAGCCTGCCCCTTGGCCTGCCTGCTGCATTCTTTGTGCACACAGGTCTGTGCTGAGCACACAGAGACACTCTGTCAAATATGCCTGGTATCCCTCACTGGCTAGCTTCTAAAAGAGAGCTGTTGTTCATATTTTTCAAATCTCATGCTATTCACCCTGCTCTCCTGGTCAGTGGGTTTGGAGATTACCAAACAAACTTTAGCACCCTCATGAGACTTTAAAAGTAAAAAAATATGCCACTGCTGACCAGAGATGGGCAGTAACGCGTTACAAGTAGCGCGTTACTGTAATCTGATTACTTTTTTCAAGTAACGAGTAAAGTAAGGGATTACTATTGCAAAAATGGTAATTAGATTACCGTTGCTTCCCGTAGGAACGCTGCGTTACTGCGTTACTAAAACCGTGATTCTTTTTGCGAGAATGTCTCATGACAGTGACGTAAGCGAGTGCGCCGTTAGTGACAACAGCTGTGTGCAGATCAACAGTGGATCACATATCGATTGTGGGAGAGAGTATGAGCATGCAGCGTTTAAAGCGTGGAAGTACTGACCTTACCTTTGAGTTTGATTCTATAAAAAGTGACAAAAACATTAGCGTCCATCGTGCGTGGGAAGAAAACTTCTTTTTACAGCGAAAAAACCCCCTAAACTTCCGAGCAAGCACCGAGTGCGCTACGACGTAATGCGCAACTGACCGCGGCACACCTGCACCAAGGTAAACCTCCGCCTACCCTCAGTCCTGCTTTACAGGTGAAAATAGAGCAACAGGACCGCTAGTCTTTGACTTTATTTATTTTCTGCTGTGTTTTACTTGCATCTGTTTGAAAGAGTGAGTGTAAACACAAAAAATATTTTATTTTATGCACTGGAATGTGCAGAAAATAGGTTTAAATGTTAAACTAATTTATTCAAGTCAGAGAATGTTGCATATAATAAAATGTTTGCTTGATGCATAAAGTTAAAAGATTAAAACTAATAAAACAAGTTAAAAAAAGAGACTTTTCCATTTTTATTACATTTTGTATGATGGATTATGTAGAAAAAGTAGAATTGGGCTGAAAGCTCTGTCGCTTTATCACCTATTCAGGTTGTAAATCGTGTTTTTTAAAAGTAACTAAGTAACTAAGTAATTAATTACTTTTGAAAATAAGTAATCAGTAAAGTAACGGGATTACTTTTTGGGGAAGTAATCAGTAATTAGTTACTGATTACTTTTTTCAAGTAACTTGACCAACACTGCTGCTGACAGGTGCGAGCAGCAAAACACATAACAAGAAATGTAGATATGTGTTACCACTTTGTATTCATAGCAGCTTTTTCCTATTACCTGGCTTATAGCAGGCCTTCTTGCCTCATTAGTACATGTAAGCAGATTGGTTCCTTAAACCGAATCATCAGGAGGTTGCGTAAGTGATAGCTAGTGATGTTGGGTAAATTCAGTTTTGATTTGAGATGAGGCTGCTACATACAACAGCTGAGCTAATTGTCATTTGACTTTCTCCATGCATCTTGCTGTGTAATCACAATGTCAAGTAGTATCAACACAGGAACACACATTAAACCACCACTGATTGTGCTGATTATTATGAATAATCTGGGTAGTTTTTACATAAAAATACTCACCTATATCAGTAATGACAACAGTTACTTGGAATTTTAAAAAACTTAATTGAAGAAACAAACAAAAAATGTTTTAACAATTCAAGACAACACATTGCAATTATAGGTATTGTAACAATTCATAAATGGTTATACTTGTGGTCATGGGAGGCATGAACTAGGCCACATAAGTAAGAACTGTAATACACAGTGTAAGTAAACAGCTGTACTGATGGTTTGAAATATGCATGTAAGCACTTTTAAAGGTATAACTTTACATTGTTATTAATTCTATATGTGACACCGAGCACAGTTACAATCATGTTGCATTTACTCTAAGATATATAGTTACAGTGTCATTACATATGTATTCAAAATCTGGAAAAACTTTTGTTCAGCACTTCTGTTGGTGCATCAGTCCTCATTTATAAGCAGTCGTACGGAGAACAACACTTCCACTAAATTGTGACAAATGGATGGATTTGTGGAAAAATCTGTTGCGCAAGCCAAGTAGTGTTTCTGGGTCATTCAGTGATGCAAATGCCAGACCTCAGACATGAACAGTGATTTGTAGCAATGCAGAGACAAATGCTGTTGCTAGGAAAACATCATAGGAGCAACAAACTGGAGCCTGACATGGAATGAACTACATCATTCACCGGTACAAACTCGGAGCCAGTTGGATCCACTGATGGTCTTGTATTCATGCCATTTCAATGCAGACAGTCAGCACACCTGTACTGGACACATGGGGATAATGAGAAATGAAGAATGTGCTTAAGTTAGCAGTATGACTCTGAGACCATTTCATAAGAGTTTTATCATAAATATGTAATGGCAGCAAATATTGTTTCATCCTTGATAAAAGCTATATATGCTGTAGCTCACTATTTTTAGCTAGACCAGTCTACCTCTATATGATCTCTATATGATCTGTGTCAAGTTGGTCAAGGTGGATAACCATATGGAAGGCAGACCCACGGGAAACTACACAGAGCAGCACACAAGTAGGAGCGGTAGCTAAGAAAAACCTTACACTGTCAAAACAAACTGTAGCCCACACATTTCAACTTTGTGGAGAGAGACCAATTTGAAAGCCAGCCAAAGAAAATGCATACATATACACATGCGCACATAAAGGCAAAAGACTGTGTCAAACAGACCACAAGCAAGGACCACCCCCACTGTTTTTCTTTCTCTCGCGCTGTAGTAAGAAGTTTTTGTCTAACGTCTTTAAACCTGTCATCATGACAAAGTGATCAAACATACAGTGGGGCAAAAAAGTATTTAGTCAGCCACCGATTGTGCAAGTTCCCCCACTTAAAATGATGACAGAGGTCAGTAATTTGCACCAGAGGTACACTTCAACTGTGAGAGACAGAATGTGAAAAAAAAATCCATGAATCCACATGGTAGGATTTGTAAAGAATTTATTCGTAAATCAGGGTGGAAAATAAGTATTTGGTCAATAACAAAAATACAACTCAATACTTTGTAACATAACCTTTGTTGGCAATAACAGAGGTCAAACGTTTACTATAGGTCTTTACCAGGTTTGCACACACAGTAGCTGGTATTTTGGCCCATTCCTCCATGCAGATCTTCTCGAGAGCAGTGATGTTTTGGGGCTGTCGCCGAGCAACACGGACTTTCAACTCCCGCCACAGATTTTCTATGGGGTTGAGGTCTGGAGACTGGCTAGGTCACTCCAGGACTTTCAAATGCTTCTTACGGAGCCACTCCTTTGTTGCCCGGGCGGTGTGTTTTGGATCATTGTCATGTTGGAAGACCCAGCCTCGTTCCATCTTCAAAGTTCTCACTGATGGAAGGAGGTTTTGGCTCGAAATCTCACGATACATGGCCCCATTCATTCTGTCCTTAACACGGATCAGTCGTCCTGTCCCCTTGGCAGAAAAACAGCCCCATAGCATGATGTTTCCACCCCCATGCTTCACAGCAGGTATGGTGTTCTTGGGATGCAACTCAGTATTCTTCTTCCTCCAAACACGACGAGTTGAGTTTATACCAAAAAGTTCTACTTTGGTTTCATCTGACCACATGACATTCTCCCAATCCTCTGCTGTATCATCCATGTGCTCTCTGGCAAACTTCAGACGGGCCTGGACATGCACTGGCTTCAGCAGCGGAACACGTCTGGCACTGCGGGATTTGATTCCCTGCCGTTGTAGTGTGTTACTGATGGTGACCTTTGTTACTTTGGTCCCAGCTCTCTGCAGGTCATTCACCAGGTCCCCCCGTGTGGTTCTGGGATCTTTGCTCACCGTTCTCATGATCATTTTGACCCCACGGGATGAGATCTTGCGTGGAGCCCCAGATCGAGGGAGATTATCAGTGGTTTTGTATGTCTTCCATTTTCTGATGATTGCTCCCACAGTTGATTTTTTCACACCAAGCTGCTTGCCTATTGTAGATTCACTCTTCCCAGTCTGGTGCAGGTCTACAATACTTTTCCTGGTGTCCTTCGAAAGCTCTTTGGTCTTGGCCATGGCGGAGTTTGGAGTCTGACAGTTTGAGGCTGTGGACAGGTGTCTTTTATACAGATGATGAGTTCAAACAGGTGCCATTCATACAGGTAACGAGTGGGGGACAGAAAAGCTTCTTACAGAAGACGTTACAGGTCTGTGAGAGCCAGAGATTTTCCTTGTTTGAGGTGACCAAATACTTATTTTCCTCCCTAATTTACGAATAAATTCTTTACAAATCCTACCATGTGAATTCATGGATTTTTTTTTCACATTCTGTCTCTCACAGTTGAAGTGTACCTCTGGTGCAAATTACTGACCTCTGTCATCATTTTAAGTGGGGGGAACTTGCACAATCGGTGGCTGACTAAATACTTTTTTGCCCCACTGTAAACTGTTAGCAAAGGTCAGAGGTCAAAGTTCAGCGTCAACTTGCCTGTGCATCAACCAGGCAAGGGGAGCATCTTCACACAGCTTTAAGACCTCGTTGTTAAAAGTTTGATATTTTCCTGAAAACAAGACTTTCTTCCATTCTGTCCAACTCCATTCAAAGTTACCACAACCTCACAGGTCTTAAGCTTTTGCCTAAAGCAGTTTTTCTCTATCTGCTCTCAAGTTTTTACCACAGGGTGAAAAGAGTAGTTTGACGCTGCTGGTATGTTAGCAGTGTTTACGTTTGTGGTTGATCGGAAGACTATGCGAGTGAACAGAGGGGGATAGTGTTGCAAAAAGCTCAAGTCTTGTGTTATGCTTTGTGTTATGCTTTTTCCTCTATTTTAGGTTTTGTTTTCAAATATTTAACTTTTGTAATTATCTATTAATTACTTGATATATTTGAAGACGTGAAATAGTGTCTGTTCAATGGAATTGAATGAATAGTCACTTGAAGCAAACCTCTGATAAAATTCTACAAAGTTTATAAGAAACTGTCAGTTGATCACAACCTACATGCTAAAGACACAAAAGTCGCCATGATCTGTCATATCTGCAGGTGTAGGTGCATGCCAGGTAGAGTTCTGGACCCAAAAATGCTGGACTGAACTAAAAAATTGCAGCTTTAATGCTGGAAAAACAGGCCACCCAAAAATAAAAGGCAAAGGACAAACTAAACAGGCACAAAACATAAAATAAACTGATTCACTGACAGGAAGGAAAACAGGTGGACAGAACAAACACCTGCTATGCATGAGAACATGACAGCGAACATAGACAAGGGAAACACAGACAATATGTACACAAAGAGGATAACGAGGGAAGCAGTCACAGGCGGGAGCACAACTGACACTAATCTGAGTGATGTGACAGGGGAAGCAAAACTGAACATAATACACAGGAAGCAGGAGATTATCAAAATAAAACAGGAAGTACAACCACTGAGACTAAGACACATGGGTTTGACATGGGACCGGAGAGAACAGAAGGACGTGGGTACATGACTGCGAAGGCTGAAAGACACCGATATGAGACTAGGAAGACTGAGCTCCAGAGACACAAAAACAGACTAGAACATAAACCAAAGCAAACACAAAAACTGGGTTGAGTACCTGGGACCATGTGGCTGTGTTCGGTGGGGATTTTCTCCTCAAGGCTGAGGGGTTTGCTGAATGAGGATTTGAGGCAAAATAATTTGGATTCTGTTTATAGTTTATGCATCTGAAACTGTCCAATAAACATTTTTCAGACATAGTTTTGACCAATATTCGGAGACAGTGAAGTTAAGTTAACCAAAACTGGAAATACTGCAAAGTCTAGTTGTTCTTAATTGTGGTGTGTTTTTGCATAACTGCCATTTTTGGTCTGCATCTTTAACATGTGATTTTGCCCATACAGTTCCCATACAAGGTTACAAAAATGACCTTTCTTGGAAGTAAGCTGTGATTCTTTTAAATAAAACTCTGCAGTGGGTAGTGCTGACTAACTTATGTCAGACCTGAGTTCTAAATTTTACATTTTATATCTATGAAAACCAAAGCCGAAAAAAGTGGGGAAACCAAAGAGACAGACAGATTAGTGTTAAACTGAAAAGAAGCATATGTAGATCCTGGGTCCAATCCAGGAGAACGCATGCTTGATTCAGTCCTGATCAAACCCAGATGTGACGAGAACATAGCTGCAGAAAACATGACTGGATAGAAATATGGCGGATTGGAAAAATGACCTTACATATAATATTTTAGTTTATAGAGAGTTTAGAAAGTTTTATTTGACTCCACATGACTAATAGATGTAGGCAAAACAAATTTAGAAAAGCATTTCTAGGAACTGAATACTGCTGATAATGCCAGTCTTATTCCAGACACAGGAAGTTGCAGCATTGCCATGCTAGCTTCTGGCATTCAGGAAAATGAAGGGCAGAAGGCATCAGAGTAATGTGCTAAACAGAGAAGTAAATATGGGCCTTTATAGCCAGTGCTCATCAGCAAATCATTCATGAAATTATAAAACACACCTTTCTAAATATCGAGCACAATATTCTGAAACTGTAACTGGACTGAACATCATTACTTGTGCTTATTATTTTTTAAATACTAATATTTACAGCTTAGGTTTTAGTGAGTAATTTTCTTATTTACTGTGTTTTTAAGGTACAGAAAATGTTTCTTTTAAAAATGTTGTTGAGCATGTGACATATAATTAAGATTATTAAACTTAGAACCCTTTAAAGTCTTCAAAACCCTTCATGAAAACAAATGCAGGTCACAAAACAGTATGGCAAGGCAGAGATGAGAATGGTTTGTTCTGGGGCGGATTATTGCCATCAAAATGGTAGTTTTGCCCAGATTTTTGTACATCTTTCAGTCAATCCCAGTGTGCATTCCCCAGTCATATTTTAAAAAGCTGGAATCTATTGTATCCTCCTTTGTTTGGTCGGGTAAGGTTCCTAGAATTTCCAAAAAACATCTTGTTAAACATAAGACTTGTGGTGGCCTTGGACTCCCAAATTTTAGATTATATTATATGGCTGCACACTTAAATATTTTTTCATTTTGGCGAAGGTGTACTCCAGGTGCTGATTTGGAAGGACAACCTTCATGGTTGATGATGGAACACCTGTCTTGTAGACAAACTTGTCTTCCAGCCCTGCTTAATAGCCCGATAAAAGTGAAGAATACACTATATGGCAGAAATCCTGTGATTCAAAATTCAGTTAAGGTCTGGAACCAACTATTGGGCACAGTAAAGGCTCCTAAAATGTATTTGGATGCTCCAATATGTAACAATCATGGCTTCAGGCCCGGGCTGGAGGACATCACGTTTGTGACATGGCAGGGAAGAGGGATTTGTTCTCTCAAAGATATTTACATTGGACATTTTCCATCTTTTCAGCAATTGAGGGTGAAATTTAATCTTCCTAATTCACATTTTTTCAGATTTTTACAGTTAAGACATTTCATCAAGGCATCTATTCCACAATACAATTTGATTCCTCGAAACTCAGTGCTTGACAGCTTCATGTCAGTTGAGCCCTATACTAGAGGTGCTGTGTCTCGCTTTTACAGGGCCTTACTAGATATATACAGTCCTTCATCTAATACTTTTAGGGAGCAGTGGCAGGAAGTCCCATGTACCAGTCATTAGCCTGATGGATAAACTTAAGTGAAATATACTCTGTCTTAACATTCATGTATGCTGTATTACCACCTTGTTGACTTGCTGTCCACCTTCTATTGTGTTCTTTTGAAGGTGATTGTTGTATACTGCTCAATTATAAAATCAGTAAAAATATATTGAAAAAAAAAAGAAGAATGGTTTGTTCTACTATTCGTTCGTTCGTTCGTTGTTTTCTAAAAGGCATTTGGACCAGACTTAAAATATCTCATCACAGATGGCTGGTGTTTCTTCAGGCTCTGACTGTCACGGTCTGACTGGGGCAGACCGTATGTGTTGCAGAGGAGGACTCAAACGCAGACCAAAACGTGGTGTGGATTAACAAAACAAGCCGTTTATTGAGGTTAGCAACGAGGGTACAAAATAATAGGGCATCGGTGAAAACTAAACAATAACCTAAACTGGGTGAACTAATAACAAAACATGAAAAACCTTAACCATAGTGAACTGACATGGGTACCTGGAGATGAGACATGGATGAGCAGACAACCTGACAATGGCATGCAGAAAACAAAGGGCTTAAATACATACATGAGGTGATCAGGGGAGGTGGAGACACATGGGGGAAACAGCTGACAGACATAAACCTAATGACAGGACCAGGAGAGGAAAGCTAAATACAATAAACAAAGAACACATGACATTGTCAGAATAAAACAGGAAATACTAAAACTAAAACATGACAACACAACTTAACAGACCTAATATGTGATGAATAAATACAAAACCCCAAAACATAGAAAACCCAGGAACAATAACTGCCTAAACTAAAGGCAGATAGGAAATAACACAAACTAAATCACATAACAAAATGAGACAAATACAAACATGAACTCAGAGCGCTGGGTCAGAGACCCAGCCTGTGACACTGACTCCAGAAGAGGGAAGTTAGAAGGTGAGCCTGTCTAAATGGACACGTTTATTTCACATCATGGAACACGGTTATAACCGTTGCAATCAAAATGACATGGGAAGGCACTGAGTTCAAATTCTGAATGGAGCTCTGAGCGGTGGAAAAGTTTTACATCAGTGAAGCAGCTGCCAAAAACCCCTTGATATTGTTTCACAATGGAAGAAAAGGTATTACTGCCATATGCCTCCCAGCTGTTCTTTTTTGTTGTTCTTTTTTATTTTTTCCTGTGTGTGTGTGTGTGTGTGTGTGTGTGTGTGTGTGTGTGTGTGTGTGTGTGTGTGTGTGTGTGTGTGTGTGTGTGTGTGAGAGAGAGAGAGAGAGAGAGAGAGAGAGAGATTTTCCATTATCAAAATCTAAGCAACGCAAGATATTTTCAATGTTTGCTGAAAAACTGTAAACATGCTATATCATATTTAGGTGGAAGCTAGCAAGCTAACTCCCTGCTAACTTCTAACTCCGTTAAATGCCATAATTGTTACACCTGGTAGAGCAGCCACACTGATCATTTTATTACATACGAAAGAATTTAGACAGTTTTTCAACTCTCAGTGATCAAGCAGTGATCATTTGACTTATGGACCTGCAGCGGAGTTTGGGCCCAGACACAGCTAAAGACCGGATAGTTTTATAGAGAAATGTAAATAGCTATTAATATGTGTTGGTTATAATACAATGTGTTATTTGTCCCCTGACTGCAAAGACTTGGGAGAACAATTTAATAAAAATAAAAATTACTGCCTGAAAAAATGCCTATACAAAGTAGAAGCAGTGAAAGTTACAAAATAGTTGTAATTTAAATTAAAGGAAGCTAAAAAAAAAAGGGGGGGGGGGGGGGGGGGGGGAAGCTGATTCACTTGTATTATAGTTTTAAAAAATGGATTTATATTCAATTTAATGAATGTTTGTGTCTGATTACATAACTCTGGAAATGACACATGACAGGAAAGTGAAAGAAGAAGGCAACAAGGATAACTTCCTGACCTATACATCACTAGCAACTCACGCCCTGTTTTTCAAAACTTTGAAACTAGGAGGACCAGACAGTCTATATCTGGTAAGAATTGGAAGTATTAAAGAGCGAGGGACCATTAAACCCAAAAGACACCACGCTGGGACTTGATGTGGATTCACTGACAGAATGCAGGAGAACTTGTCAGGTGAAAAACAGAACCTTACAGCCTATTTTTAATAAAGGTGTTTAATTTGATGTTTAGCAAATTTTGAAATAATTCTGTAGCAGTCTTTGCTAAAATATACAAAAAACAGGTGTTAAAAATTGTGCTGGTGTATTGCACAGTGTTTGTTTTCATGAACATTGTGCAAAATGGCATCAGCAAAACAACGCTGTTTATTTCTGATGTTTTTAGCCACTTCCTCCATACAGCATGTGGCTACACAAAGATTCACTTTTTCATGATTAAGATTCTTGAGCAACTTAAAGAAAAACAACTTCCTCTCCCATTTTTTTTCAGGCAACATGGAGAGAAATACAGCTTTCCCCCTGTTCGCTGGCAATCACAGCCACGCCAACAGCACTTGCTCCCGTGACAATGTTTTGAAGAATGTGGTTTTTCCCATTCTCTACTCCTTTCTTTTCCTGGTGGGAATGTCACTCAATGGTCTGGCAGTGTGGATATTTCTTCGCATCCCCTCGCAGTCTCACTTCATCATATACCTGAAGAATATTGTGGTTGCAGATGTCATCATGACCTTCACATTCCCTTTCAAGGTTTGCCACGCTTGCATTAGCAAATCTAAATGGGTTAAGGATTCATTGATGGTTAATTATAAAATTATTGGTATTTCATAGGTTATTTGTAAGTATTTTAATGTTTTTTCTCATCGTTTTAATTTCTAAGAAATGATTATGAGCCTGAGTTGTAAATATAATTAAGCAAACAAATTTGCTGTTGGTAAGTCAGAATCATGAGTTCTGAACTACAAAGAAATCAAGCAAGAAGTGATTAGTTTTAAATTGTAAGCCCCTAATGAATAAACATCTATTAACTCTAAAGATCAGATTTTTAATAAGAGAGTTTCCTGTGAGAGAAAATTAAAAGACAGACAATTTATGAACCATAAATTTCAGGGTAATCCAATGAAAATAGGTTCCATCAAACTTAGAGATAGAATTTGTGGTTTGAATGTGGAATAGGTGTTTGACAGCACAAATGTTTGTGTTTCTGCAGGTGTTGTCAGACTCCAACATGGCGTCCATTGGCCTACGGATATTTGTGTGTCGAGTTTCCTCCGTGCTTTTCTACCTCAGCATGTATATCAGCATCCTCTTCTTTGGCCTGATCAGCATTGATCGCTGCAGAAAGACCCTTAACCCATTTAAGGGCACTAATTCAACTCGGCTGAAACATCGAAAACTCCTTTCGGGGGCCATCTGGACTTTCCTCGTAATTCTCTGTCTTCCCAATGTAATCCTAACAAGTAAAACCCCGACTTCTCGATATTTCCAGTGCAGCAAACTGAAAACAGAGGGGGGGCTACGTTGGCATGAGATAGTAAATTATGTCTGTCAAGTGATTTTCTGGGGCAACCTGTTAACTGTGATAGTTTGCTACACTCTAATCACCAACGAGCTGTACCGTTCCTACTCTCGCACAAAGTCTCACAGCACCGGAGGCTCGATATCTCAAGCTGCAAGTCGGGGAACAGTTAGAAAGCCTCACAAGGCCAAAAGAAAAATGAATGCAAATGTGTTCCTGGTTCTGGCAGTGTTCTTTGTGTGCTTTGTGCCATTTCACTTTGCCCGAGTGCCATACACAATAAGCCAGACCCGAGTCAAAAGCTTTGACTGCAAACTCAAGCTCTTCTTCTTTCAGCTGAAGGAAAGTACACTTTTCCTCTCATCCCTGAATTCTGTCCTGGATCCTCTCATCTACTTCTTTCTCTGTAAGTCCTTCAGGACCACTCTGTTTAATACCCTGCACCTACGTCCTGGTACTTGTAGCTGGCTAACAGGAAGAGGATCAGATACCGACATGTGCAGCTCCCCTCAGGGAAACTCCACTGCTAGTACATAAAATCACTGGACCTGAGAAAGACATGAAGGCATTTATGATGACGTATAGTAAAAAAGTCAACTAAATCCAAATTCAACTGTATGACATGCTGCAAGGGACAGATATAGTGATCTAAAGCCTGTAGAAGAGTAAGCCACGGCCCATATTTGTCTTTATTACCAACTCATAATATTACAAAAATACTAATAGCATTAAACCATATATTTGATTTTACACAGTCTTTGAAAACAATGTGAATCAGCATTACCACAATGAGAAGCTGAAACGAATCAACACATGTTCGCAGTGTTGCCGATGTTTGCTTTTCTAGTCTTCTTCTCTGTCACTTTTTCTTACTTCTTCTTTCTACTTCTGTTGAAGTTGGACATAACATTTTGGGGATTTTTTTTTATTCTCACACTGTCAACAAAAGAAGAATTGAGAAGCAGTCATAATACTAACTTTAAGACTTCCAGAGAATATCTTACTGTGAAACTATAGCAAAAATCTGTATAATGAACCCTAAGTATTATATGCAATCGCCTTTTAATATACTGTGATGTCTTTATGCTGCACGGGGGTGCTTGCTGCTTGCATTAGCACTGAGTGAGATTTAAGGATAAGTAAACCATAGAGCAGATTATGCAGTCTTGTTATTATTGCTATTCTGAAGCATTAAATGAATTACAACGAAACTAAAGTTGGAATGGACATATCAGGGATCTCCAAAAACAAGCGCTGCTTTCTGTCATAACTGCATAGCAAAAAGATAGTTGTTTAAAAGGTTTGCAGAAACACATTATGAAACAAAAATAAAGGAAGTCAAGTGTTGATTACAGCTTTTCTGTGGCTTTTTCTCACACAGGCTATTATTCAACCCTGCATCGCTCTTTTGTAATTATTGTAGGACTGTCTACTTCTATAAAAATCTATTTAATTATTCACATTTCAAAACAATACCCAACTCAATTTTTAAAAAAAAGTCCAAAAGAGATAATACACATTAGTAATAAATGCTTGTAATAAAACAACCTCGATTTCCATCTTCATAAATCACTTCCCTCTGGCCTGAAAACACAAGGCCTACCAATATGTGTCATTTGAATCTGCTCACAGATTTGCATCTCTCTGGTTGAAAAGGCACATAGACACTTTCAATTCATTTTTTACTGCATTAATCTTTCATGTTGTGCAGTTTGGAGTTAAGGACTTGACCATTCCTTGTGGTGAGTGGCTTAACCCTATTTTCACTATTAGCTGAAGCTAAATATATATGTAGGACTGGTTAACATCAGAGTGATAAATCGTTCGTATGCTTAAATGTTGTTTGTTTAAAAAGAGCATAAGGTCTCTTTATGACTTAACAGTGCATTTGTATAGCTTCAGTTTTGTTTACCTGTGTCCCTGCGTGTCTCTGACTGAGAAAAACAATCAGGTCTGCTCACTCACACAGGACACGCGTCGGCTCTTCATGAATTCAAGCTGAAACATATTTACTGACATACATGTGTAACTCACTGAGAACAGAATCATGTTATTGCCATCACCAGGAACCAAACTGTCAGTAAGTACTTGACATGTTAAGGAACCTATGAAGCAAATGGTTTGTATTAGGCTGAAAGGGAAGCGCCTCAGTACACTTCACGAGATAAAGTAAGGTTGTGACTCAATGCATCTATAGGTGCTTGCATGTGTTATGTACTGCATTCAGTGAGGCAAAAATAAAACCTTCAGTGGCAAAACAGCCATCATTCAGGATGCATTCAAATAGTGTGGGGTAGCATTCAAAAACAAATCCAAGTAACAAATGTCTTCTAAACTATAAAAAATGTAAATCATGTCGAAGTGGGCAAAGTGGAAAAATTTACACTGCTACAAGTAATCTCGTTCCAGCTCATTTCACGCCCCATTCTCCACGTCAGACATGTCGGCCTTTGTGTGTTGTCATATCGCACATGAAATATCGCACTCTTGCATGATTCGCAGCTTATTTGTGTTTGCTTGTTGCACATACTGTAAATGCAGGCGTAGGTCCCCTCTCATGTCCAGTACTGCCATTCACTTAGCATGCACCTGGTGCATCGCATTAGTAATATTATAAGCTCTGAACTTAAAGAGACGCTGTGAGCATATGTCTGCTGCTACTTGCGTCTGTACAATTCATCTTTCAAATCATTGCGAGACAAGCCAATAACCTCTGGAGGGAAACTTCACAGATTTGGGGAAAAGAAGCATACATCTTCCTGTAGACAGCAATGTACTGCAAGTGTATGGAACTCCTCAGCCAAAAAACATCCAGGCTAGACTAGACTGGATTTCGACCAGACTAGAAAGCACTATGAGAGCAACTATGCACACAGTAACTACAGTTAGTCTGCACATCTGCAGTGTAATGAGGCCTTAGTGGGAGAGAAAGGTTGGTTTTGCCAAAAAAAAAAACAGACAAATGCTTAGTTTGATTTTGACCCCTATGTATTTTTTACCAGATATTGACGATGTCAAACAGCACAGAACACCTCTCCTCTGACTGTCGCTCTCCCAGCCTGGTGGCCTTCCACATAGTTCTCTTATATCTTTTATTCTTCATGTTTCCTATTGCATTATTACTTAATGGAATAGCAGGTTGGGTGTCTTTACATCTAGACTCCACTTCTACCTTCATAGTGTATCTGAAGAATCTGGTGGCTGCTGACCTTCTCATTACACTCATGATCCCACTAAAGGCAGCCAGCATGCTTCCGGGTGCAACAGTTGAGTTTAGGGCTTTCATCTGCCATTATGCTGGCGTCTCTTTCTACTGCTCTTCGTACACAAACATTGTATTAATGGGTCTCATCAGTTTGGACCACTTCTTCAAAATTGTTCGACTACGTGGAAAAGTCCTGGGGCAAAATATGAAGTTCAGTGTAATAATGTCCACCTTGGTTTGGATTCTGTTGTTTGGTGGTACTGCTATTCCAAATATCTTTCTCACTGACCAGGTTCCTGCTACTCAAACTGATGATTTATGTACGTCTTTGAAACCCCCAGCTGGCAAAAACTTCCATAAATATGTGGTTTTATTTATGGAGATTCTTTTCTGGTGTGTCAACATACTGATTGTGTTTTGCTATATCTGCATTACCATGAAAGTGTTGCAGTCCTTCAGAAACTCTGGGAGCAATAACAGACGGGGAAAGAAGAAAACCAAGCTGCAAGTCTTCTTGATCCTTCTTATTTTTTGGGTGTGCTTTGTGCCACTCCACATAATATTCCTATGACACAAAATGAATTCTCTGACACTGATGTCTGCACTCCAACATGGTTAAAGATAGTCAGTGAATTAGCCACCTGGATGTCTGCTATCAGTGCCTGCCTAGACCCTCTTCTCTACATCTTCCTGTGCAAGGAGTACAGAGAAAAACTAGTGGAGATGAAGAAAAGTATCTGTGCTGGTGTTCATTCTAGTGACAAAAATGTGATGTCACAGTAAACAAAGTGGGACAAAGGCTATTTTCTGTATTTGTGAACCTTTAAAAACTGAGATATAAGTATTTGATCTTTGGTAAAAAAAAAAAAAAAAAAATTGGGTGAGTGTTTTATGGTAAATTTATTAAAATCTGACTTACTCAGAAAACAAAACCATAGCACGCACTTTTGATCTTTAAAGTTTGTATTGTACCACCCTCTAGTGCCCCGATAAGGATCAGCATCTATTGAGAGTGAAGGTCCCCCAACAGAAATAAGACAATGCATAGATAGATTAATAAATGTTATGTTGCTTGCAAAATAAGTACAATGCACTGTAAATTTACAGTTCTATTCTAGCTAATCAAAGACTCAGCAAATCTCAATTTGCCTTTTGTTTTAATCAAAGCTGTGTGTTTTTTATACATACATGTGCTGGTTATTCTACATATGTATATAAATATACAGTTCAGATTATTTCGGGACCACTTAAATCACAGACTGGAGCTTTAACAATGAAATATTCAAGTTGAAAATCTTCACTTAGATTAATTTTGAAATTTGTTGAGAACCAAAATCATCAACTCTGGATTCTAAGGGCTGGGTTCAAAATCACACACACACACACACACACACACACACACACACACACACACACACACACACACACACACACAATTCAAATTTTTAAAAAAAATGTTTTACTTACATAAACACGTAAATTCAGTTTCTTATTTTCCCGATATATATAACAATAACAATATATGTTTTTATAAGTTTTTTATAGTTTTCTAAAATATTTGTGTCTTCTTTTTTTGTGACAGCTGGACTAATTAATGTGTTAAGCAATGTACATCTTCTTTGAATGGGTGAATATGTGGATGCTTAGACAGATGGATAGATAGATGTAGTTTATCATTCATTTCAGTGTTTTAACTCAATTATCATCTGTTGCTTTGTTTTTCACACACCATAGAAAGATAACTCGGCTTTATATAAATGCATTTTTGCCGCACAAAAGAATGTAATTGTGTCTTTTATTATAAGAGCTAAACTGCTACTGCTAAGCGCTAACCACAAGAATTCTCATAAATCTTTTTTCAAGATATAATAAGATTACTGTTAAAGTGCACTATTGAGTTGTCAGAATGTAATTCATGTAATTCTTTTGTTAGAGTTAATTTCTTATTTAGAGACTTTTATAGCCTGTGTAATTTTTTTCAAAATCTTTAATCGTTCTCTAAGGAATAAATGTGTATATGCAACTGTGTCCTCTTTGTTCTTCAGCACAAGTCCGCTCTCAGCACGATGAACTTTCTTGACAGCTGTTGCATTTCCTTTTGTTTAAGAAGACAACAAACTTGGCTGTAGGGCTTTTGTGTTTGCTTTAACATCTGATATCATGCTTTGGTCACTTGCTACATGATTGTCAATTTATTTCTTGAACTAACTAGTGCAATAAACAACCCATCGATGCAAATGCAATCAGTCTATTAAAAACACTGTAATAATATTTTTTCAGAAGAACGCTTATTTCCTACATCGGCAATAAAAGTCAAAACTATGATGAGTGGAGAGTAACTTTGAGGATGACGAGTTACATAAAACACGGGAGTTAGAGGTCTTTTCTATACACACCCATAAATGCTTCAATCTAAAAGTGAGGCAGATGTAGTGATGTGTGAAGTCTATATGCAGGCACTAAAAATCATGGGTCACCCTGACTACACTGGTTCACCCCATTGAATTTCAGGTCTAATCACAGTTTACACTGCGAGCTGGATTTATGGCATCTGTTTTGTTTCTCGGCAGAGAGCAATAAGCTGTTATTGTTTTTGCATGTGCTCTGATAAATTACCAGACTCACAGCTGAATTTGTTTGCCATGAAAATCAACAGTATTTCTTAAGCGCCTGCCATGTCAGTGCATTGTCAAGCATTATCTTGTGCCTTAGAAGAACCACTCAAGTCATCAACTGTAAGTAATTCTCAAGATGTGCTCTTATCTTTATTTAAGACTATAGTGTTCACTTTGGTAGCATAATCAGGGGTGACAAAAATAACCTCTCAACTAATTACTTCTCAAGAGCAGTGTAATAACACTGAATTTAGTCTACAGTTGTACACTGAAAGGATTTTTCTGTTCTAGTTTAGAATAATTCATTAAATATGTCCTGCATAGCAAAGTTAAACAGAGACTTTTCTGTAAGAAATATATATGTTTCTAAACCAACAAACATATTTAACCATTTAAACAATGTATAGAGTATTTCTTGGATTAGTCATGTTTCTATCAAATCTCCTTTGTAAAGGCTATAAAGAGAATGAATTATCCTGCCAGGATAAGGATGCATATAATCTGTAGCATTTGGATTATAATGTATTTACTTTTTGATTAGCTTTCATAACTGGGAATTCAGAACAGTAATTAACACTGAATACAGTTATTGAAGGACGTCATTTATTTGTAATGGAAAATTTAAAATAAAATACTGGTAATAAATAAATGTATTTAAAACAACATAATAATACACCACTGCTTTTGCCCTGTTTAGCCTGCAGCTTGGACTAAGATAAGCAAGAGATAATGGATGTCACGTGGGATGCAGCCTTTCAGAGTAATCAGAGTGAGTAAAGAACTCAAAATATCAAAGTAATAAAAAAAAGTCATGAATTGTTGAACATTAAAGTGGACTTGACACTTTACATGTATTAAGGCTAATTTACACCATGGAACCCTGCTCTAAAGACTGTCACTGTGTCACTGTAACAGAATCACTGGGTTGGTTTGTTGATTGGTTGCAGGTAATAGACTTGAATTAGTTTATGTTAGCTAACAGTAACAAAGCCAACAAGTGAGTGGAAAAAAAGAAAACTAAAATTGGAAAGCAGTCTATGCAGGGCTGTAATAAGGAATTTTAAAAAACCTGCAAAAAAAACAAAACAAAAAAGGATGCGCTGTTTACTTTAACTCTGTGTCTTTTAAGCAGTAATTTGTTTTTAGTTGCTGTCTAGCTGCACTGAAATGCAAAAATCTGTCTGTTAAACATGATGTTAGAGTTTGTAGAGCACTTTACAAATGAGGACCCTGTGGAGGAGATCCTGTTTGAGTCAGGTGCACCGAAGTCAGAAACTTGATTTTTCCTGTCATTTTTCCTATCCACTGGTGTACTAAGCATGGCAATACCCTGATGTTCACAACATTCGATCAGTGCTGTTTTATGCAATAACATTTTGTGGAATCTCAAACACATCCAAACAGTTTACAACATATCAGGTTACTACATTCACCACAAATAACCCTATAAGTTTCTTACCAAAGCATGATCAGGAATCCTAACATAAAAAAGTCCAAATCTAATTGAAAGAGAGGATTGTTTCCCTGCGGACACGCTGGTGGATATAAGGATTCCCAATTTTGCTTTGGTAAATGGCCTGTATTTGTATAGCGCTTTACTAGTCCCTAAGGGCCCCAAAGCGCTTTACACAACCAGTCATCCACCCATTCACACACTGGTGATGGCAGCTACATTGTAGCCACAGCCACCCTGGGGCGCACTGACAGAGGCGAGGCTGCCGGACACTGGCGCCACCGGGCCCTCTGACCACCACCAGTAGGCAACGGGTGAAGTGTCTTGCCCAAGGACACAACGACCGAGACTGTCCAAGCCGGGGCTCGAACCGGCAACCTTCCGATTACAAGGCGAACTCCCAATTGGATCCTGTGCAGTAAATCAGCTGTTCCTAGGACTGCGCTCTTCTGGACAGAGATCTCCGATGTTGTTCCTGGGATCTGCTGGAGCCACTCGCCTAGCTTGGGAGTTTGGGGAACTGACTGCTCCGATTACCCCTGGGACCACTGTTACCTTCACCCTCACATCTTCTCAAGCTCTTCTCTGATCCCTTGGTGCTTCTTCAGCTTCTCGTTTCCCTTTTTCCTGATGTTGCTGTTATTTGGTACACTACGTCGATCACTACGGCTGTCTTCTGCTTCCTGTCTACCACTATCATGTCTGGTTGGTTAGCCACCACTATTTAGTCTGTCTGTATCTGGCAGTCCCACAGAATCTTAGCTCGGTCATTCTCCACCGCCCTAGGCGCGTCTCCTATTTTGACCTTGAGGTTTCCAGGCCATACTCGGCACAGATGCTTCTGTATACTAAGCCAGCTGAAACACCAAACTGAATGTCAGACTCCAGCTTGGCTCTCATCGACACAATCCTCATTTATAAATGCTCTACAAACCATAACATCATGGTTAACCGGTGGATTTTCCCATTTTAGTGCAGCTAGCTAGCAATGAAAAAACAATTAATGCTCAAGAGACAGACAGTGAAAGTGGACTTTTATATATAAATATAAAACTTATTGCTGCAGTCAAGGGCAGCATAAATTTGACCTCCTTACACTGCATATCAGTTCCAGTTTCCTTGTTTTTCACTCAGTTATTGGACCTGTCACTAGTTAACTTACATAAACCTATTTAAGTGTCTTAGCAGCAACTAAACAACTAACTAACCAGTGATGTCACTTTCTGTACTGGCACAAACTGGCACTAAACACGTCCTGAAAGCTTTCACTTTAAGCACTTAAATCCAACTACACAGACAGTTTTAAATCTATAACAGTTTTTTTGTTCAGTAGCAATGATACATGTAGTGTTTCATGTCCATTCAAGTTGAATGCATTCAAGGAACAATCTGTTTAAAATTCATACGTTACTAAACAGAGTATATAGGGATTTTCTTTTCTGGAACTATGGCCGTTTAAAACATGTTTTCCTTCTCTAGGTGGAGCGATGCCAACTGAGACAGCTCAAAATGATTCAAAGTGCCAGAGTTTCACTTACAACCCAAATGTTATCCCAGCCCTCTACTATCTGATGTTCCCTTTAGCCTTGTTGCTGAATGGTGTAGCAGCCTGGGTGTCCCTACACCTTAAGTCCACCACCACCTTTGTGGTGTATTTGAAAAATCTGATTGCTGCTGACACTTTAATAACCTTGATCGTCCCATTCAAAATTGCATCTGACTTGTCGGGTGCATCACAAATTATATTCAAACTGTCATGTCGTTATTTCAGCGTCGTTATGTACAGTCTAATGTACATATGTATTGGTTTGTTGGGTTTAATCAGTGTAGACCGTTTCTTCAAAATCATGACACCCCACGTAAACTTTGGCCAGAATGTGACATTTAGCAAAGTGATAGCAGGCTTAGTCTGGATAACAATATTTGGAGTCTCAGGTTTACCAAATATAATTTTAAGTAATAAATCACCCAACTCGACACAGGTCATTACTTGTATGCAAATGAAAGGAACAGAAGGAGTTGCATATCATACAAAAACAGTGGTTTTTGTCAATATTTTCTTCTGGATTGTCAGTTTGGTCATTGTGGTTTGCTACATCTGCATCACAAACAAAGTCATTGAGTCATTTCGAAACTCCGGCAGCAATAACAACCATGGAAAGCAGAAAATCAAACTACGTGTTTTTCTTGTTATTATTGTCTTTTTTGTGGCGTTTGGACCATATCACATAGTCAGGATCCCATACACGTTTCAGCAAGTCAACTATGCCAGTAATTCCTGCTTGTTTGAACTGAGCAAATTTGCCAAAGATGCCAGCCTTTGGCTTGCCACCACAAACACATGCATAGATCCACTTCTCTATGTCTTTCTGTGCAGAGAGTTCAAAGAGAAACTGGTATCTTTGATGGCAGATGTTGCCATCTCACTTAAATTGGCTTCAGCACCAGACAAACCAGACACCACTTTGCAACAGACTAAATTCTGATAGATCTTACGAAATAGTATCCCCGATTAGATCGGCTCAGATGTTATTGCTGTATTGAACTTAATTATTCCTGTATTTATTAACATTTAATTGCATTATTTACTCTTTTAAATCATGTAAAATTGTCCTTTTAGTACTAAATGTACCACATGAAGAGTTTGAAAAACTGTAACATGAAACGCAACAGAGTGAAGTGGTATTTTCATGCATATTTTATGTAAAGGTAGCACTTTAATCAGAAGGCGAATGGAGACAACGCAATTATCATGCAAATCATCTGTCTTTCATGTAGATGTTTTGTAATGACTGTGGTTAAAGTAAATAAGGTTCATGGCAATAAAGAGTTTGTCTAAAATACATTTTTGTATGATGTTAAGCATGTATGCAACAAGTTTATGTCCTACTGCATTGCTTACTAATTATTAATCTGCTAAAATATATGTCTGTATATTCCATCTGATCTCACTGAGCTTTTACTTATATATTTTTCTTTGTGTGTGCCAAACTGACTGTTGGTTCATGGAATTATATTGTGTTTATCTGTCATGATATGTATCTACATGTGTGATGTGTGTTAAGCAACAACATCATTTGGAGACTTGTAATAGAAACATTTCTCAACTTGCTTTTGCAGCTGTCATAATTCTTGGTTCAAATCCAAACAAAATCCCACAGGAAGTTATTTTTGCAATGTTCTCAGACTGTCCTATTTTTAACAAGAAAGTGAGAGTGGAAGGGGATGGTCAATCAGTCAGTTGTTGTTGTAATTTGATACTATTTACAGAAAATACACGCTATTTCAAACAGGGGCAATTTATAATAATATCATTTTCTTCCCAATTTTTTTTACATTAATGCATCATGGTAGAGCTTGCTTGCTTTCAAGTGAAGTCAGTCAGAGCAATGTGCAAGCTTTGCATGTTACTGTTGCCCACTAAAACCACAGCTGGTGGAGACTTTTTGAAACAAGGCGTAAGTATTGAACATTAGTTGCGAGGTGGAGCGAAGAGCTGTAGGGTGCAAGAGGTCTGCAAATAAGTCTGTGGCTGTGGTGTTCGCCTCTTAACAGCTACTAAGTCTGACGCAAGCTAGCGGAGGCAGAGGGACTGGCACGGAGTAGAGCAAGCCTCTCAGCAGACAATTGGAACAGGAAGCAAGGAAGGAAAGGGTCTTTCACCCGGAGGAAGACTGGCAAACTCATTGGGATTGTGACAAGACAGCCACACATTAGCTCCAGGGACCACCCATTGTAAGAGCATCAAACACACACACACAAAAACACTTAAAAAGAGAGAGTCAGAAGGGGAGGAAATACCAAGAAAGACATAAAGATTCAAGACTCAAGCCAGAACCAGTATTCCTGGACTGATTAAAGAACTAAAATAACAGCAGGAGGTTTTCAGTTTTATTTATTTTTTTATTTTCCTTCATTATTTCCTGTGGCTAAGAAGAAAAAAGAGGAATTTGATATTTCACTTCTTCCTTTGTATGAAACATTGTATTTTCCGTTGCATTTTGTCATTATTCTTCTCATGCCCCACCTAAACAGACGATAAAGACACAAAAAGAAGGTAAGACTCAATTACTGGCTTGTCATGTACATCTTGCAGATAAATTACTTTGTGAAACTGGGCACAAATACTTAATTTGCCTAACAATGTAACTTGCAGAAAATCTAATTAACATTTGAGTGCACACTAAACCAGACAAAGGTTTGAAAGCAGTGTGTATTAGTTGCCATAGTCCATGTGTATAACCTCAGTGCTATTCTTCAGAGCAAAAAGAAGAGAGGACATAGGGAATATAGAATGAACAGAAGCTCAGACTGTGCATTTAAAGTATATATTAAGTCTGTATCTACATGACTACAACAAACAAAGTATTGGTATTTTTAAGTAGAGGGTAGGAAGCAGCTGTAACATTCAAAATGATCTGATAATTCCTGTTGTCAATTTTTTTGTAACTCTTGTCATATAAATGAATAAACATCTGTCATATAAGTAATTATAATAATAAAGTACTTTAGCTACATTTTCTTAGGGACTTTTGAGAGATAGACACAATAATGCTATAATTATCTCATATTAATTGTAGAAACAGCATATTACAGTGTTTTTATCATTTCTTATGATGTCTCTGTCATCTTTTTTTTCACTCTCTCATCCTGTCAAAAGCCAACTAAGGATCACAGTATGAACAACACCCTGTCCAACACCACCTCCTTCAAGTGTGTTCGGGATACCAGCATAACAGCTGTGGTTTTCCCCTGCCTATACAGTGTCCTCTTCATAGTTGCTCTGATACTAAACTCCCTCGCTGCATGGATCTTCTTCAGTATCCGAAGCACTTCAACATTTCTGGTCTTCCTAAAAAATGTGGTAAGACACCAAGGCTTTTGCTTTGTAGGTTTACTCTCCGCTGCAAAGTAAGGAAACAACAACAAAAAAAAAAACAGCATTACAATAACAAGGTTAAAATTTGCTCAACAACAGGTGGTGGCTGACTTGCTCATGACTCTGACCATCCCTCTGAAAATCTTAACGGATGCAGGTGTGGGTTCCTGGCAGCTACGCGCCTTCCACTGCAGATACTCTGCAGTGCTCTTCTACATCACCATGTACATCAGCATCCTCTTGCTGGGTCTCATTAGCTTGGACCGTTACCTGAAGATTGTCAGGCCCTTTGGGAAGTGTGCCCTTCAGCGGGTCCATGTTGGTCAGATACTAAGTGCAGCTGTTTGGGTGGTAATGCTATCATTAGCGTTACCCAACGTTATTCTAAGTGACAAGCCGCCACGGCCATCTGGAAACAGACTGAAGTGCACGTCCATGAAGAGCCCGGCTGGCTTGCTGTGGCATGAAGGTTTCAACTACTTCTGTCAGGTAGCTATGAATTAAGGAAACACTTTGAAATTTAAGTAAACATTCATATTCAACCTCCTTCCATAAAATTTCAGAACCAGCTGTTCTCCTTTAAATGTATCCCACAGATGACACTGCTGTCAGCTTTTTAATGTTACTCATAAGCATGTGTGTAAGCAAATTTCGCACAATAGAGAAGTGTTGCTATTAATATATCTGAACTACACAATCAGCTAATTTAAACAGAATACACGATGTCCTTCTGCAGTTATTAGAATCTTACTGCTACTGCTGACCTAAATTAATTGGAGAAAAGCTGTGAGGTGCTCCTCTGATTTCCCCTTTTCTTGTTTTGTTTTTCTAGGTTATTTTTTGGGGGACGCTTGCTTTGATGGTAGTCTGCTACACATTCATCAGCAAGAAGGTTTATGAGTCATACAAAGCCTCAAAGAGTAGATCTCGGGGTGCCAATCGCAAAACCAAAGCGAAAGTCTTCGTTGTAGTGGGTGTGTTTTTCATCTGCTTTGCACCATTTCACTTCGTCCGGGTTCCCTATACCCTCACCCAAACACGGAGCGCAACAAGTGACTGCAAGGCTCAGAATGCCGTCTACTTTGCCAAGGAAACCACCCTGTGGCTTTCAGCAACAAATGTATGCCTAGACCCGCTTATCTACGTGTTTCTATGCAAGGTGTTCAGGAGAAGACTGACTGCTGCACTCTGTATTAAGTCTCTCCAAAAAGGTTTTGACTCAGCCACATCAACGCAACTTGAGATCTCACAGATAGCCTACAGTAAAAGGCTGTCACACAACGGCACGTCAGAAGCCAGTGAACAGTGCACTCTGGGACACAATTAATAACACCCTGGAAGAATGTTTATTTTGTATATAGTAATTCCTCCTAATAAGACGGTTGTAAAAAAAAAAACAAAAAAAAAACATGTAAAAACGAATGCAAGTTTATAAGAAACTGATGAGTAGACAATGTGTCAAAGAAGGAAAGCCAAAAAGTCTCTGTGAGCTACGACTACTGCTTTTCATACAGTACTAACCAAGTTTCTTTGTTTTTTGCTAAGTCATCCATCACATTTCCTTGCTTGCACTTGCTGTCATTTACACTTCCTCTTTTCTAATCTTACATAAACTGCACTTTCCCTTTGCAAAAACTTTGACGTGGTGAAGATCTTGACAGCACAAGGATTAATAACAAGGGACTGAATAATCATTGAAAAGAAGAATAATAGACTTTAACAAACTCTGCTTCCAGTAATTAAAATGTTACTATCAGTTTAATAAAAATTATATTTTTCATGCTGCAGTTGCACAGTGTTCACTTTTATGTACTTTTCTGAGGCTAACAAAGCTCACACAAGCATCATTGGTGGGTAAGCTAAAAAGCAAGCCAAAACATATACAACAATAGCTACATACAAATAGATGAGGTTTGAAGTTAAGTTTAGGGGGGCTACCATGAGTCGTAAATATGTCTTGAACTAGCGTTAGTCATGAAATTGAATTTGTGTATTCTTTATGTTGGCTTCTGAACACAGACGATTCAAGTATGAGAGATCGTGAATAAGAGATCATGATCTTGACAAAATGTTGTGTCTGCATCAGGTGATAAAGTGCGCTGTTTGCTAATCAGAAGGTCAGTGGTATGGTCCTTATCTTTAGTCTGCTTAAACTGAATTGAAAGTGAATATTAAAAATGAAATAAAACCAAACATAATGGCAAATATAAAATTGAAATATCTGTTTTGGGAAACGTAAATACTGGTGTTAGTCAGTCTGTCACATCTGGTACTTAAAGAAAAGATGCCAATTAAATAGAAAGAAAAGGTCAGTGCATTATGAAAGCTTGACAGGAATATGGTTGAGAAACACAGACCTTCAAATAACTTTTCATGGTGTTTAATTATTTGAATTATTTGTTTGTTTGTTTTTTGCTTGCACACTTTACACTAAATGATAGATGACAATATTTACCTATCTAATATCAGTGTTATTTCATATTTGGGACATTTTTTGAAAAAAACAATGAAGGTAAAAAAAAGAACAATGAACAACACCCTGTCCAACATGAGGACAGAAACGCAGACACATAGCGCATTGCAGGAGATCAGCTATTTGATAACAACCACTGCAACCCAACTAGAACAACGCCCAGCAATGCTGCAAGAATTTCCAAGTATAGTATACTGCCTTTCACAATGCTGCAGCAGCTTCTGATGAATTTTCAAATTGAACAAAGGATGGGAAAAAGAATACAGATCTGGAATTAATGGACTTTTCCCCACACTACCACACCCCGAAGATGGGCTTCTGGACATTCACAAACTGGTTCGGCAGAATTAATGTCACTTCCCACCTGATTTATAATCCAGTCTGCATGTGGGTTTGATTAATATAATAATGAAATATGATCTTTCTCCACCCCACCCACTGTCGGTTATGATAGAGGCTGATATTTGGGCAGGAAATTAATGAGCTACTGAGTGGGGAGAGTAGCAACTGCAGCCGGGGGAAGGACCATTCATCACCTTCAGATTAAATCCTCTGACAGATGATAGTAGTGAATTATGAGAAATACTAAATTACATTCATGGAAATTAAATAAACCCCCCAAAGATAATGTTACCTACCCATTTCCACAGAAACAGAATTCTATGACTAGGGATCTATAACATGAGGTAGGGACTGACATTTACTTGCATGGTTGTGTAGCTCACATGTCAGCAAAACCAGTAATGTCAAGGTCTGCACTGACAGACCGTGTGAAGGCTGAAATGTGGACCCAAAAGCAGACATGTGGAAACAAAACTTGATTTCAACTAAACATGAAACACGAAACATGAAACATCTAGTACCTGAGCTAGACGAACAGACGACAAACAAAGGGAAACTCACACAATATATACACAGAGAGGTGACAACAGCTGGGATGAATGGACATGATGACACAGGGGGAGTAAAACTAAACACACTGAACACAGGATGAGAGACTGTCAAAATAAAAAAGGAAGCAGGAAAAATATGGAGCTGAGCGCGAACACACTTGTCAAGTAATGTTTTCATGTTAGAGCTGCCAACAGTTTTAAAACACTCACTGTGATTTTAGGAAGTTTATTAGACAATTAAATATGTTAGGATGATATATTTATATTGCACGGAATCTACATTTGGTTACAATAAAGTAAAAAAAATCTGAAAAAATATATACATAGAATCAGAATCAATTGAAGTATCTCGGGGTCTTGATCACGAGCGAGGGGAGGAGAGGAGAGCAGGAGATCGCCAGACAGATTGGCGCTGTGGTGCTGCAATGAGAGAGCTGAGCGTAAAACATCGAAAGGAGCCAGTTGAGGTGGTTAGGGCATCTGACAAGGATGCCTCCTGGGTGAGGTGTCGGGGGATGTTCCACTGGGAGAAGGCTCTGGGGCAGACCCAGGATATACTGGAGAGATTATATGTTGCAGCTTGATTGGGAACAGCTTGGTGTTCTGCCACACAACCCGGAATTGGTGGCCAGAGAGAGGGAGGTCTGTGCTTCTCTGCTTCAGGCTGCTGCCCTGAGACCCATCCCCAGATAAACAGAGGAAAATGGATGGATGGATGGATGGATGGATGGATGGATGGATGGAGTGATATAACATTGGGGGTTATTAACAGCATTACTCTGATAAAGAGTGTGATTACATTATCACATCATATGAGAGTTTATTTGCCAAGAGTCTGTGTCCAAAAATGTTATATCCACTTCAAAGACACTGACTCCTCAACCTGTATCTGTCTCCTTTCACAAAACAGTGGACAGTCAGCCTACACTCACTACAGATGAACACCGGGTACAGTTTATGAGGTGACCCGCTTGAGGGTAAAAACATAAAATACCACAAAATATCGAATTGGCACGAGTCATGCCGTTTTCATCAACGTGAGCATTCTGCTCAGCTCTTTCTGATTTGCATAAAAGATTTATAGTCCAAAGTTGGGCTGTTATACAATTGAAACTTCATATATCAAATATGTTTCAAGATGATCGGTTGACCCCCTTTTAGGCTTTTTTTTTCACGCTATGAAATGTTTAAACATGAAAATCTTGAAAACTATTAAAAGATAAAATCCTGGTCTGTCACTGGTCTGTCTTACCATCAAATCAGCGTCTGTAATTTGAGATAAATGTCTGAGTATTGGTTTTTGAAATACAATTTATCATATTTGCTCAATCTAACGTGTAAGTGTAATGAAAATAGCATTTGTTTATTTTGTGACTATCAGCGCCCCCCACCCACCAAGTTTTTGTAGTTTGTAGTTTTGTATAGTTTTTGACATGTTGATGACATGTTGGGAATCACCTGTCAGGTCACCTGACAATTCAATTCCAATATAGGCGATTTAGCTTTATTGCTTTATTCTTCCATCTCCTATGAAGAAATATAGTCTTTACAATTTTCATTAACCTTTATTCTCACCATCTTTGAATCCGGTGACCAACGAAACTAGCTATCACAATAGTTTAAGCTTTTAAATTAAAGTGACTACTTTATCTGTCCAAAAATACTGCCACACTTTTTACTGTAAAGTTTAAAACCACTTGAATCCGCTTTCGTTTCTTCAAAGAAGAATTTTTAAACGCAAACTCCGCTCTTCTTTTTCAAAACATCCCTAAAAGACCATCTTTCGTTTTTCAGGGAAAGGTGATCTCAACAGTAGCTTTTAGCGTCTAATATTTCATGCTACATCGTGACAAACGTTACTAAACCTTACTAACTAACCGTTTGTGCTCACTGTGTAAGACGAAACCTCGTCTGTTGTTATTTACACTCATCCCACTCCGCTCAGCTGACTGTGCGCGCTCCCGAGGCGTACGCCAGCTTCACTGCGAACATAATGCCACGTGACGTGCATAACGGGTCATATGACTGACACTCTTAGGTCTTCCTCTCTGCTGTGAACCTCACAAATAATCGAACATGGCGGATTTGGAAGAGCGGCAGAGATTGTTGGGAGACGAGGATAGGGGCAGTGGACCCGGCAGGCCCATGCTCGCCATCTGCGACCCCAGCCGCTTACTGCACCGACTGGTTGTCCTTTTTTTTATGTGCTTCCTGGGATTCGGTAAGGAGTAAAAGGCGGCACGGCGAGCTATTTGGGAGATTTGGGACTAACTAAAGTTAAATACTATCAAGCTACTGTAAATAATGCACGTTGTTGTCTGCTTATTATGTATGAAATGTATAATAAATGCAATAGTGTCACGTCTGAGCCCCGCTAATGTGGGTGCTTTGTTCCAGGAAGCTACTTCTGTTACGATAATCCCGCTGCACTCCAAAGTCAAGTCATCCAGGTATTTCACACATAATTCAAACTTTTACACCAGGGCCTTAAAACCAAATGCAGACATTTATTTTAATCCCACACTAACAAGCTTTTGGAGATTTATTTTTATATAGAACAGAGGTTATCTTTTAAAGATCACCATACTCTATGTAAACAAAAAAAATCTACATAATAAACAACAAGAACAGTCAAATAAGATTCCTAGTAAATGGTGTTGTTACACAGATTTATTCAAAAACCTAGAGCCTACTGTGCATTGTGCTCAACACAAAATGATAGCAAAAACTAACACAAAGCGAGAGTCCAATGTCTGTTGTTTTTCTTCTGTGACTCGCCCAGGATTTGCATCTGACGACTGCAGACTTCATGCAGTTGTACGCCTGGTACTCCTGGCCTAATGTAGTCCTCTGCTTCTTTGGGGGATTTCTGCTTGATCGGGTCTTTGGTGTCAGGTAACGAGAAGAACCAGTCGGTTGTATGTTTTTTGCCAACTATGTGTTGTGTATGTATTTTCACCCAAAAGACAAAAGTGAATGCTCCGTATGGATTTTGTACATGTCGTCTTGATTGGTATCTTTCCCCATGTTCTTGTTTACAGGCTGGGAACCATCATCTTTTCCCTTTTTGTCTGTGCTGGACAGGTAATATACTCTTGAAGTTTCAGAAGAATGCAGTTACAGATATACATTCTGTTTAAATCCATATAGCTCAATAGAAAAAATCCTTGGGAAAACTGTGGTGATTAGATTGTTTTTAACTTTTCTACCTCTGCATAGGTGGTCTTTGCTGCTGGAGCATGGACAAATCAATTTTGGCTAATGGAAGCTGGACGATTTATATTTGGGTAATAAAACCAAAACAAACTGTCTTCTAGTTAAACCTTTTTATTTTACTAGCATGTAAAAACGTAAAAAACAAACAAACATTGGTCCTTTTCTTGTTTGAAATAGTAATAAAAAACATGCAGTTTCTTATGACACTGATTCATATCAGCTTACAGAATATGAATGATATAGTCAGAAATACCATATATGGGGGATTCTTAGCGAACCCGAACACACATCAAGTCGCTAAAACAAAGTCAGTGTGGTGTTATTCAGTCACATATATTTATCCGTCAAGAGACATTAAAGTCTGATTCTAGGACTCAGGTTTTCAGTCTTGTTGCTTACATGATCCCTTCTATGTTGTCTTTTCTTGGGTAGTATTGGAGGAGAGTCTTTGGCAGTAGCCCAAAACACATATGCAGTGAACTGGTTCAAAGGCAAGGAGCTCAATCTAGTATTTGGCCTTCAGCTGAGCATGGCTCGCGTGGTAAGAACGCTCCAAATGAAAAAGTGCATTTATACAGGCTTTGAAATACTTGTATTTTTGTTTGTTTTGATATTTTCAATGAGGTAAGCTGTACAAAATGCATGCCACTGACTTCTCTGCTCATCCCAAGGGCAGCACGGTGAACATGAACATAATGGGCTGGATTTATAACAGAGTTACAGATGCTGTTGGCTCGCCTGGACACGCCGTGCTGGGTGCATCACTCTTGATAGGTAAATGTTTTACAGTTGCACTTCACTGAACCTGACTTGTCAGGTGAGTTTTACACTCTCAGACTCCAGTTACACCCCCTTTATTTCCTTGTTTGGTAGAAATGCTACACCCTTTCTTTTTTACTTCTAAGTTCAAGTAACACAGCTAGCACAAACCAACAGAGAGAAGTGATATAGAGAACTAAAAGTGCTGCCGGCTGTTCCAGACGAATCACAAGGAACAGAAGAAGTGCCAGTTCTTGTAATGTTATCCTCTGACATGCAGACGTTTCCACTTTTGCACAACTTGCAGTTTTGTGTTGTTTCCTGCTGCTTCTAATTTCACTGAACATGTTTAGTGGCAATAAAATGATTCTGATTCTCCATTTCTTTTTCTCCCCTTAGCTGCCATAACGTGCGTGTTTTCCCTAGTCTGTGCCTTGGTTTTGGGATTCCTTGACAAAAGAGCCGAGAGGATCCTCAACAAGGAACAAGAAGGAACAGGTAACATCTTCCCATACTTTCTCCCTCAATTTTGTGTTTTCCCTCTTTCACTCACATCAGTGAATGAATACTAGAAGTCCTTCCACAATCGTTGCAGATTGCCCCCGTGTGCAAAGTCAGATTTAGTTTTTGTTTTGTTGAGCTCTAAAACCAACTATCTGGTTTGACTCTACTTTCTCTGTTGTGTTGGACTTTTTGTTGTTGTTGTGTTGGTGGCAGTTATAGCCAGAGGTGATTTTGTGGTTCTAACCCTAGTCACATGACAAAAATAACCTCTTGAATTTATTTACATTTAAAATGTCAAGAATATCCACTTGGTCTTTAGGTTGAAATTACCAGAAGTTAGTTGTCAAAGGTCTCTCTGACCTCTCAAAACCTTTTTTTTTGGTTGCAATGGTTGCATTGTGTGGTTTCATTAGTTAACCCATTTGCTGGCTTGTCAACAGTTTAATTTCTCAAAAATTTTCAGCAGAAGCAACATTAGCAAGTTGAGTTGGCATCGCATGATGTCACCCTATTAAAAGGGAAATGAGAAGTGAGAGCGCTGAAGCCTGAAATGCATCCATGTGTATCCTGCCTAACTCATGAAGTAATTATTAAAAAAAAAAATCACGCACATCAAATATGATAAAATAATGAACTGATGGCATTTTTGTATTCAAATGGTTTAGTCTGCAGAATCATGGATGAAAACTACTACTCGGCGGGGAAGAAAACGTTTAAATTTGGCATGCTGTAGCATTTGTCAATAAGGAAAAAGGTTGACATGTGTTAAAGAAGCATTTATTCTTTTAGAGTTGGTCAAAGCAAATGGTGTTCTCAGACAGATTTGTTTTTTGTGTTGCATGTTAGCCGAAGTGATCAAGATCACGGATGTGAAGCATTTCCCTGCAGCCCTGTGGCTTATCTTCATCGTTTGTGTAGGCTACTACGTGGCAGTTTTCCCCTTTATTGGACTGGGACAGTGAGTACTCCATACGTCTGCACTTTTCCTCTAACACCATGTTTCCTCCAGTGGTCCTTATATTGCTTTTATAGTATATATACTGTCTGCAGAACGCTGTCTGCTCTGTGCATCCCCTGTTTCTCATGAAATACAGGAAGCAGCACACGGATCCAAACATCCAAGTGCATTATCTTTGTTTGTTAGTGGTGTATTTTATATGTTATTCATTTAATGTTAAAAGTGACCTGATTTAGTCTTTCCTAAAGTCAACATATCCTGTGATGTGCCCATAACCATTTAGCTTTGAGTGAAGAAAGAACTCCCACTCTAAATAATGCACTGTTATGGTTAAAATGCTTGATAAGAATTAAATAAAGAACCGTCATGAAGGTAGTTGTTCAACCTCACAATGTTGTGTTGTGATTAAACTACAAAGGGAGTTTTTGACAAATAGCTTTGAAGTGAAAGGACACAATTGCAGCCATTACAAAATGAATTTCCTTCACTGAAAGGCGTTCTCAGATCACATAGCAACTGACATGGATTTGCCACAATGGGTCAGCGCTAACTGAGCGGATGGCTGCTATGAAAATTCAATCTCTCCTTTTGTTGTCATAACAGCCAAAAAGCTAAGCAGTGCTTTGTACTGTGAACGTATCATCTTGTCTTTTCATTCGCAGGGTGTTCTTCATTGAAAAATTCAGCTTCTCCCCAGCTCAAGCCAGAGCTGTCAACAGGTAACTCAGCTTAGGTGTTGCCTGTTGGGCAACTGAGACCAAGCTACCTTAAGATATTAGCACTCTTTATATTCTGCAGTTTTTGTGGCGGGTGAATTTCCTAAAATAGCGTGTTCTTCATTTAATATAAGGATATTCTTTATATAATGTTTTAACATGAATCATTCATTGTCCGTTGTCTATCTTTCCTAGTATTGTGTACATCATATCAGCCCCTGCATCTCCAGTTTTGGGCTTCATGGTTGATAAGACTGGGAGGAACGTGTATTGGGTATTGCTTGCAGTGGCAGCAACACTTGCCGCTCACATGATGCTGGCCTTCACTTTCTGGAACCCATGGATCGCAATGGTGACTTCCCTGGCAACCTTTTACACTGCACTTAAACATTTTGCACATTCATAAACCGTTATAGTATGTCTTGAAAATTGAGTCTGTTCGTGTGGATGAACTAAAACTTTTTTTCAGTTGGAGAATTGTTTTATCTCGTGTCCAGTTAACTTCTTTGGTTTCAGCCAACTGAGAAATTGTAAAGTGAGATTCTGTGCATTTGCTTGATTTCCAGTCCCTGCTTGGCGTGTCATACTCCTTATTGGCCTGTGCACTTTGGCCCATGGTGGCTTTTGTCGTGCCTGAACATCAACTCGGGACAGCCTATGGCTTGTATGTGCCTTTTTTTTATCATTAAGACTTAAATTATACATATTCTGCTTGTTTGGGCCACCCATTAACATATAAATATTGCTATATTGACACTGATGTGTGTTCTCTGTCTTTGCACATTAGTATGCAGTCCATTCAGAACCTGGGACTCGCTATCATTTCCATAGCGGCAGGGGCGATCCTCGACAGCAAAGGGTACCTGGTTCTGGAAGTGTTTTTTTGCGCCTGCATTTGTGGTCAGTACTTTTATGTCTTTTTGTTTCCCTTTTTTTTTTTTCTCAAAGTCTTGTTAGACACTTGTGAGTGCCATTGTTAGTTATGTCTTTTTTTGCATTGGTTTTCCTTCCACTTTCTTGTAGTTGGACTGATAGCCGCAGTGTTGCTGTACTTTGTGGATTACATTAAAGGTGAGAAAAGACTGGAGTGTTGAATTGTCCCACATTTTCACTCCTCTCTGTTTTGTGTTTCTTTATTGTCTCCGATTTTCTTCATAAGCTTTCTCATATGACATCTTTTCACTTTACTCTCACACTCTTTTCCTTACCATCAGATTCACTCACTGCTTAATCTGCCTATTTCCTTCTCTTGCTCCAGGAGGAGATTTGAACCTGTCAGCCGCAGCCAGAGCCAAACTCAGTAAAGAAGCCAGTTCAGATGCAGAGTGAGTAGCTTTGACCTTCCACACACCGTCAGTGCTTTTCCACCCACTTGCGCATCAATTAGACAAGCATCTCAGAAACGTATTGAACACTTCTCTCATGCAGTCAAGTGACATAAACACATTGTAGGTAGACAGAAACTTCCAATATAGACACAACTAATAGTTTTAACTACAAATAATAGTTAATAATGTATAGAGGTTATAAAACATACCAAAAGTTTTGGTCGATTAAACTTTAATTTGTTCAGAGTGGTTGTTACAGAGAACAGGGTTATGGACTTGCTAGGGATATAATACAGTGTATCAATAATGTTATGATTTCTTATTATCCACGCTTAAAATGCAAGAAACCTGTACAACATGTATTTTGTATGTATTATATATTATACATGTATTACACATATAAAAATGAAGCGGACTGACACAGACTTTGTTGTTGGTTCTGCAACAAAGAGAAATTTTAAAGGTAAAAATCCTTTATTAGGTTTTAGTTCAAAAGTTTTTTTTTTAATAAACACACACAGGCAAACATGTTTTGAAGCGAGTCTTCTTTAACTTCAGGAAGTCATTTTCTATATTAGCTGGCTGGGTTATGTGCTTCGGCTTTCATATTCATTTGTACTGACACGTGCATGTTAGCTGTGGTTGGTTTATTTTGTACTCGCAGCACTGAATGAAACCAGTACTTCTACTTTCAGTTCACAGTTACAATTAGAAAGAACGATGAAAGTCACATGTTTTCTGGACTCATGTAGAACCTGACTAATCTCTATTTTTATGTGTGTGTTATGACTTGTGCAGACTGATTAATATCTCCTGGTTCATGCCTTAATTGATATTTTCCAGATGATGATGATGATGATGAGCGAACACACATGGTCCTGGGCTTCAGAGCCAGCAGGCTGCAGTGTCCACCCCTGAGCTTTCAATCTGCTACCATGGGGCAGGACTGCGGTTCTGACTCCGCCCAGTGATGTCATCTGTGGTTCTTCACACCAGAACTGACTGTCTGGAATTGGGACTGTTGCATAACCTTGCATAAATGTCTAAATGCGATTTTACGGGACACTTGACAAACGACATATCCTACTTAATCCACAGTTACTCTCCAATGTGTCAAAGTTACTTTATTTCTACTTGGATTCACTCACTACTGACTTTTTGTGTGTGTCAAAGTTCAGCATGCTTGAAAAATATTTGAATTATCAAAAGATGACATTTGTACTTACAGCACAGAGTGAAGGGGTCCTTTGATTTTATCATGTACTATTTATTGTTAATTTAGCTTTTTAACATGTAAAATGGGGTAACTGATTTTAAATGTTTGGGGTTTTGTTTTTTTTGTTTTCTTGTTTTTACAAAAAAAAACACATTTCTGCACAACTGTTATTAGCCTGGTTGCAGAAAGCTCTGCAGTTCATTTATGTACACACCATTTGTCACAATTACTAACCAAAATCAGTCTTTTTGGACTGTGCTTGGGCACAATGGGCTCATAGTCAGTTCTAATATGTTTCATTGACCTTTGTGTGGGAGGTTATCTCAAAAAGAGCAGAGCTTACCCATGTAATGATATTCACAGTCTCAACTTTTATAAACTCTTCCATTAATGTGACCTTTATTTATTTAAAGAGTCAGATCAGTTCCACGCAAAAATTGTGTTTTATCGATTGTCTTTATTGCTCTTTTATCAAGCTCAGGTAATTAATTCTTTCTAAGCACTTCCCCAAATTGATATTTGTTTTATCTTAATGGTGTAACAACATATTCAGCTTAACACTGACCATTCCAGTAATGTGGGAGGAGGATTTTGTGTTAATGGCAGGGTCACGCACTGTGGATGATTAACATTCACTACCTCAGTTGGGCAAATGAACCCTTATTCGAGTCTTAACAAGAATTTCATACATACATAAAGACAGCCAGTACAATTAATAGTACAAAAAGGGAAGAAAAAAAAAAAGGTAGTTACACATTTAAATGACTATACTCAGAAATGGCTGCTCGGTCAGCTTGTTTGCTCTGTGGTGTCGGGAACTCACTGCAATTGTTTAACAGAGAAAACTTGTATTAAACTTTAACTGACATTGAACTGTGTACAAGATGACTGTGAAATGGTACAGAAAAATTCAAAGTTATTGAAAAGATCACATTTGATGCCATGAACAATGACATTCAATTAAACATTTTTTTAAAGCATCCTTTTTTTTATTTTTTTTTATTGAAGTAGTTCTGTAATACTTTTGTGTCCTTTTCTCTGTCTTCTGCAGCAGACTGGGTGACTAATCCTATTGTAATATTTGCATAATTGTGTTCATGTTAGTGTTGGCTGCAGAGATGTTCAAAGTGTCTATGTTATTTTATTTTTTCCTGCAGGAAAGAAAGGCAGCCAAGTAAGCCGACACAGGGTGAGCTGGCTAGACTGGCACCCATGTCTGCTTTTGGCTTACGCAACCGCTATCTCTCCAGGCTGGGCGCACAGGTATACAAACACACACACACTTTATGCAATTCATATTCAAAGAGAGCCATTTATTAATCCGTTCAGCCTCTTATCTTTACAGTGATAGAACATTATGTTTTTTCTATTATTGTTCTGTTTGTAGGCTTTGCTTCTTCGCTGTTTTAACTTCCACTGTGGGGGTTTTTCTTCTTCATTTAATCTGTCCTGTCTTCTCTTCGCTCAGATCCCAGACCACTTCTCCAGCCATCTGTCATCACTTGCTTACAGGAGTGTTCTGAAATGATGCCCTTCATTCAGCTGTCTGCTGCTCCAACACTGTCACTCTGTGCCTCGAGACAAGTATATGCTAAAATAGACGATGCTTTAAAAAAATGTCCTATTTTCAATGGAAATTTGAAGCGCTTTTTACCTCCAGGTTATTTTTAATCTTCACTTGAATTACTGTTCCGAGTGTTCGCTGGTGTGTTTGTTTTATGGCTACATAATGTCACTGTTTGGAATATTTTAGACCTGTCTTATTTTCCATTTTTGAACTGAATATTTCTTCTCTTTTAGAAATAAGATTCTCTACATACGACAGAGGGCACCAGTTCCCACAAGTGTTTAATGTCACCTATGACCACAGTGTTGCTGCTTTCTATTGAGCAGTCTGTTGATTGTGGTGTTGCTCCAGTTTTGCAAGTTAATTGCAAGATGACCTTAGTATTTGCATAATAATTGCACAATTAGTGAAATTTTGTATATTGTTTAGTTATGACAAATGCATTTTTTAATTTAAATCAATAAAATGAAGTATAAAACACAGAGAATGCGTTTGTAGGATCATTTAAATCACTGTTGTCTACCGATCACATCCCTTCACGGATTATACCCTTCACACCTCTTGCTGACCAGACACACAGTGGGCTCCACTCTTTTATTCCTCCTCCAGAGCCAGGCTCTGAACTTCAGACGCTTTGGCTGAGAACTACAGAAGTAGATGAGAGGATTTACGCAGCAGTTTAGCACGACAACCGGTTTCCAGACTTTAAACGTGATCATGGCCAGGTTCAGCAGATGACAGTTTCCTGGCATGTAGACTCTGACAAACATGTAGACAGTGCGGACAATATGATACGGCACAAAACAAACGGCAAACATGAGGCACACAGTTAAAAGGGTATACAAGCACTTTTTGCGCACACGCTGTTTCCTGGTATTAGAAATGCAGTCCGCGGCCCCGCAGTACAGCACCTTTATCATGGAGCAGTAACAGGTGACCACGACCAAGAATGGGATCAAAAAGCCCGCTATAACCAAGAACAGCCCATATGGAAAGAACATATCAAATTGCGTCGGGCCGGTCATTTCAAAGCAAACAGTCATGTTGTTGATCACACCCGTGTGCGCAAACACAAATGTCGGTGAAATCTCGGCATTGGCTAGAATCCAAATGGACCCTGACGCAAGGATGGCGAACTTTCTGGTCCTGAGGCGCACAGCAGCGATGGGATAGCACACCCCGATGAACCGGTGAACGCTGACGCAGGTGACAAACATTATGCTACAGTGGAGGTTGACCAGAAAGACAAATCTAACAGTTTTGCAGAAGATGTTGCCGAAGGGCCAGAAGTTTCCCATAGCATCGCTGATGATAAGTGGAGGAAGGGCCAACAAGAAGAGGAGGTCCGCGACTGCGAGGTTGGTCAGGTAGATCACCGTGTTGCTCCAGCGGCGCGTCCGACAGATAACGCACCACAGCAGGACGCCGTTTAAACTCAGGCCAAGCAAAAAGACTAGGCTGTAGGACACCGGGATAAGGATCCTTTTATAGTAGGTGGACAGCGGGCAGATTTGGAAGTCCTCCATCCAAAAGGCCAAATCTGATGGTTTGATAGGCCCTACAGCAAAACGACCCTTAAAGGAGGCCTTTTAGTATTTAGGCATCTTTATACCTCACCTCTTCGGTTCTCACCTGAGTCTGTGTAGGGTGGCGTGATATAAAATATCAATCGTGCTGTTTGTTTAACTTGAGTCCAACCCACACCCTGGAAGTTAGTTGCTAAGAGCAAATAGATTGGCACACCGTGAGCAATTCCCAGCAACCTCCCCCCTCCCCCCGCGCGCGCGCGCGCACACACACACACACACACACACACACACACACACACACACACACACACACACACACACACACGCGCGCAAAAGATAAACCGCGCAGAATACAGCGATTAAAGTCGATCGCCAAGTTAAATGACGCCGTGTCAACACGCGCGGGGGGGGGGGGGCGCTGTATTGAAAAGCAGAGGCGGGGGGCACGCGCACACCCTCAGCATCCCATTGGCTGCGAAAATTTTCCAAGTGTGGTCGCTCACCGGCTGCTCCCGACTCTAAGTGTTCACTGCATCTCTGTCTGACTGCGGGTGGAGAGCTCGTCATGCTGAGGAGCGGCACGTACAGGTTAGTAACCCGCGCAGCGACTCGCCTTAGTCCCAAATGTAAAGCAGCAGTGTTTGTTATTTCGGTTAAACGGGAAGCTCCGGTAACGGCTGCTTCAAGCACTGATGAGTGATTTTAAAACCCTACGTATCGGTACTCTCTGCAGCTGGACACAGAGTACAGGCTCCTCGCATGTCGAGAGATTCTGACATATTTCATATTTTTGAGAGTTTTGCACTCTAACTTGAGTGATGTCCTTCCAGAAATGTTCACCAAGGAGAGGAGGTGAGACTGCGCAGCGGGAGTCTGGCTCGGGAGAGGAAGCACCTTGCTCTGTGCATCAATAACCAGGTAAGATGCAGGCTGTTAGTATTGTTGTCATTACTGTAAAATAGATTATATATAATTGTCTGGTGCTGGGAAAGTCATGTCTGTGGATGGATGACAGACTGTTTGTTTTTTTTTCGGTGAGGGAACAGTTCAGTAATGATGTCATTCACTTTGTCATTCTTTTTTGGAGCGCTAAGTTGACGCTTTCACTGCTGGGCACCACACACTTCTAGGAGAGGAGAGAAGACGGTGTATGTTGCAAACATCTATTAAAAATGTCTTTCATTATCCGCTTTTGGACTTCTGTTGCACTTTGGAAAGACATTAGAAAAGCACCAACATTATGCACAATGGAAAATCTTTTCCAAAACTATATTAAAGCCGTTTTTCTCCCTTGCTCTCTAAGTGCTTTGAATTCTGCTTCCCTTATTCACCATTTAAAATGGTAAAACTGACTGAGTTCAGTTTGGTTTAGGAAATTGCTTTTTTTATGTTGGCTCGGGGCCACTCAAAGATTATCGTTGTGGCCGCAACTAAAAAAGGTCTCATTAATACTACATATAGCGCCCTTCATTATAAATGACTTCATTTTCAGAAAGAAATAGTCATATTTCTATAGCCATAGTTGAACTGCTCAGCTGAATGGGGCTGGCATGTGTTCCTCATTGCAATGAGTCCTGAGCTCATGTATAGAGTTTAATAGCTCTGACATCTGGTTTGAAAGGAGCAGTTGTTGCAGTTGACTTGCTAATGTAAATTCTGTTCTGCTCGAGTCATCTTTAACAGACTGTTTCCATTGTGTGCTCGAGGTGAGTGTATAGGTGCACAAGTTCACCTAGGTGTAGCGAGCCCCTGAATATTTAATGTCGGTGATGTAGTGTTGCGCATTATCGGTGGCTGGGGATATTGAGCCTGTGAGATCTGAAAGCAGAGTTCCATCATACATTTTTCACTTACTCTGCAATATAGTATGATGGTGCCCCCCCCCCCCCCCCTTTTTTTATTTCACATCCTCCAACACTTGCTCATTTTGACTTCAGATTTTATCCTGATGTGTTTCTACTGCGCGACCTGACAGCTGAATTTCATCATCACTTTTCCAAAAATGACATTTCTAAATTGATCTAGCTCAGCTCTGTGACATGCCACGTCAGGGTGGATTCATGCAAGACTGCTGAGGAGGACGTGAAGAAGCTCGGTGAAGGACCAATCAGTAATTGGCATTAGATATATATGAGTGAGGATACAAATGTGGGTTACTGAGGCTGCTCCACTTGCTCCGTGTGCATGAGTGATTCAGATTCATTGCCGAGTTGAGAACCCCGTGAGAAGCGCATTAATCTATCTAGCTATTACCCCGTAATCAATGGAAAAGCTGAATTTTATGGCTATGGGTCCGTGTTGCTAATCATTTTACAGAGAGATTATTTAAGCAGCATGCCAATGGGGTCACATCTAATGGGGTTAAGTATAAAATATAAAAGGTGGAATATTTGATGCACCACTCACAGTTGGAATTTTGAAATCTGTTACCAGTATCATGCATGAAACTTATAATTCAATAAAAATCAAGAAAAAAATGTCCCAATGTGCAGTCTTTTTAATGAATATATTCAACAGGAGCTGAATATCCATGGATTTCATTCAGATCCTGTATCGCGGTACAGGGCAACAACAGAGTCTTGCATTTTAGGCACAACTGCAGCATTCTGTTATGCAGAGGGTTGTACACAGTACGAGTGTGGTGCCAGGGAAGGGTGTCATATTTCAGAAGTGCATTACTGTATCTCCCTGAGTGGGACAGAGCAGCGCTGAGTGCTGTTTGCGCTAGCTCACTCAAACGCCCCGCGATTGAGTTGTAATGATGTGGACAAGCAGCATGAGCTTGCACGCTGATGGACAGATGTGTTCTTTGCCCACCCCAGTGTTCGTATTCACACTGGAATTTAGTGCCACAGGTAAATAAAAAAAACACCTCTCCCCACCTCACGGTAAAACACACAATTATCTGCCAGTTCTGTGGTGATTTCCATCTCATCCCTTTAAAATGTCCCTGAAGGCTGGTCAGGTCTCAAAGTGTGAGCTTACGGTCTTTGATCACTGAAAGAAGCCCCCTTACCGATGATGGCCTTGTCTATATGCACTCAGAACTTTCCTCACCATATGTTAACCGGAGCAGCTCTCCGCTGGTTAATAGTACCGGCTGGGGAATACTCCCAAGTGCTCCATTTTGCATTTTGATGGGGTGTGTGATCATTTTCTCTCACCTCCTTCATCTCTTTTCATCACACCCCACCCACTTCATATCTTCTTCTTCTATTGCATTTTTTTTTTTTGAATAACCCTGTGCTCACTTCTTCTTAATTGATAGGCTCTTGCTTCCCTCATTGTACCTCACCATTTTCAGCTTCTTGAATGTTCTGCATTCTTCACCGCAGTGCCATATACTCAACACAGGCAGTTTTGAAGGCTCATATCGAATAAAGTATATTCTGAGTGCATCAGTGCGAAGGAGACGAATCTGCCGCCCAACCAAAACAGCTGGTCAGCAGAAAATTGACAAAACTAACAGTTTTGAGATCTGTCATCACGTGTCGAGCAGAATTACCTCGCAGCAGCAAAAGACGGCAGATCAAAAGAGGAACAGATAGTTAAAATATGTGCCTGTTCAGCCTTAGTGTAAATGCTGTGTGATGGCTCTTCCATTAGAGTCATTTCTTTTGATTTATAGATATTAAATCTGTGGATGTCTTTCAAATAAATAGGTATGTATGAGGGTTTTTTTTTTTTTACTTTTTAATTACAGCCCTTCATCTACTTTTTTTGTGTTGCTGTACCTGATTTGCTTCTTCTAGCTTTACTAGATCTACTCCAGCCAGATATTGATAGCTGTGTAAGTACAGCAGCCTAGGATTTATGAGAATGTATACATTCAGCTGCACCTGCCAGTTAAAGGTCTCTACATGTTATAATATAATCAACATGTAACTATTTTCACACGACACTTTCATTTGGATTTGTTTGTCTTTTCTTTTTTCTCTCTCCTAGTTTTCTCGTACCCCTTTCTCACCTCTTAAAGGATATAAAGCTTTCTATATAAGGATATTTATTGCCACTCTTTTACTGCATAGCTATAATACTAAGAGAAAACAAGATTTCAAATTACGTAATCACAGAAACACCTCAGTAACACTATCATCTCTCTGAATGCTTTTTTTGTACTTGGGGACTCAGACGAAAGAGTAAATGTTGACTTCCATATTACTCCTCTCATGCACTGCGCATGTAAATTGATTTCCAATGTCACAATTAATGAGCACCTCCAGTGGTACAGCCCTCTTGATTGGGTATTTCCTCGAGCTGATTGGCAAGTCGAGCGACAGCTAAAGAGTCAATAGTGTAATGCAGATGTTTCGGCGCATCAACACACTGTAATGAAATCCTCTGAGATCAGACTGAGGTGTATACGTGCTTGCATACATGCTGCTGTGCACGTATGCAGGTGCATTAACTGTTCTAGTGCAGTGTTTGTGTCCACGGGCTTGTGGAGGGGGGCTTTATCCTGTGGAGAGACAATGCTAGACTGAAGGGCACAAAGGCCCGACCATCTCCCACAAGTGTTTTGTGTACGTGTGCAAGTGTTTTAGTGTGGCCGTTCAGTGGTGCCTGCCATCGATCTTTGTGATAGAACTAGGACGCTGAGAAATAATGATTTTAATAACTCATCAATTAAAGGGAAGCAGACTTTCTGCTATGTGCTGTTGTTTTCTCTCCCCTTTATCCCACTTTTCCATCCATCTCCCATTTTTCAGCAACTTAATGCTTCACTTTACCTTGCATCCAAGTCTATTGATTGCCCTTATTTTGCTATCGAAAATAATGTGATAAACTTGTTTATATGCACAGGAGCAGCAGGTTTCACTAATATCCCCGTTTCTATGCAACCATGTATTCAGGTGTTGATTTAATCGATTGCCCTATAGACTGCAAGCAATATCCCTCCCTTGATATTTCTTATGTAATTGTAGAGCATTTTATCTCGTTCAGAAACCCAAGAGATTACAGTTGGTGGTGAATAAATAGTAGCTGAAAAAACAACAACAACAAAAAAACATAGCTTCAGTAAATATTAGTAACTAATAATTGTCTCTTTAAGCTGTGATTTGTCAGCTGATCTTTATCATAATCAGTATCATGAAGAGTAATTATTTCTGATCTCAGTAGTATCCATATATTTTAGCATATCAAAATTTTTATATTAACAAATATTGTATAAAATATGCTAACACATTCATTCCATTTAACACTGCCATTGCCATTAGTCATGGATTCTTATGTTGGCTAGAGCATCTGGATGGAGTCTTCATTTGATACGGCATAACACTTGTTGACACACTTATATTTTAAATCCTTTGCCTGGCATCTTGAACACTTAATCCATAATTGGCTTTGGTTGGTAGATATGCATAAACATTTAGAAGAGTCAAACTATTACAGTAACAGCACACAATGCCTGTACTACATGTACCGAAATGTGCAAAACATACAGAAAATGAATGTGCTGTGACACAAAATTTTGCTCAAAAGATTTGATTTTGTATGTATTGAATGCAAAAGGCTGCAGTTGAAATTATGAACTTTAGGATGTCTGGCCTGAGAATATGTTCCAAAGTAGTCTTTTTCTTTCCCCAACAAGTATAGTATAAGTTTGTGTGGTGATGTTCAAACTGGGGTAGTTCTGTAACTGGACAATGCCAAGACTACATACTTTAAATAGTTTCTTGTCATCTCAAGGGGCATATTGTCGTCTAGAAAGAATTAAATTTGGAAACACAGGTTTTCCCAGACCTTTCAAATGTACATTTTGTCTTTTAAACTCAACAGAATGAGTTGTATGAGAAACACTGACATATGAAGTTCACACTGCCACAGGTGATCGTGTATTTTAGTGTAATAGAAAAAATATTTGTTGGTTTGTCTGCAAACTACTCCCACACAATCAATTGTGCAACCAAACTTTTCACACAGGTATCTAAAAGGCCCCTAAAGGTTCTTACATATGTAATCATGTTGCCTAGCAACCACTATCAAGCAATGATCCATTAGTAGTGTTTATGCACCTATAACGCCTTATAAAAGAGTTGTATCATTTTAATTTCCTTGATTTAGCCAGGTTTATTTTTATACTCATTGTTGATATTTCTACATTTTACAATTTAGAGTATGAATATTATGTTACATCATTTGGCACATTAATTTATGAAGTAAGGTTTATTGTATTTAAAGATGAGAACAAAAATGTAAAGTTGGATGAATAACTAGATAAATGTATTTAAGGCGTGTGAATTAGTTCAGCCTACAAAACTCACCATTTTTCCAGATGTATTGCCAGTCCCATGCCCAGATATAAGACGTTTTCATCAGAGCATTCGGCATAAAATCGAAATCAATCAAATCATCAAGAATGAGCTTTCCATACCAAATTGGTCATGGTCTGGTTTAACAACAACTGCCTCCAGTGCTGTTAACTATCAGGATGCAAACTGTGGTCCTGTTGGCCAAAGACAAAGGAAGAAGCGAGGCTGAAAGTGTGTTCTGAGCCAGAACAAGAGAAACGAAACGAAAAGAAGAGGCTGGAATATGGAGATGAGACTAGGGATTTTAAATGTAGGAACCAAGACAGGTAAAGGGAGAGAGTTGACTGATATGATGGCGAGGAGGAAGGTAGATGTATTGTGTTTGCAAGAGAAAGGCTCTGGGTAGTGAAGAGTTTCCAGATGACTGGAAAAATACAGATGAAGCCGTAAAGGACACTGCCAAAAAGGTGTTTGATTCTTTACAGAGGAAAGAAGACAAGGAATTGAGGAAAGTATTCAAAGGAAAAGGTTAGAAAAGATAAAGTCTGATAGGCTGGGAGAGGTAACAAAGGAAAAAGCTTATAGTGAAATGTGTATGAGGTTGAACACTAAGGAAGGAAAACTTGTATTGATTGGCGAGATGGCTGGAAAGGATGTTAGGGTGGTTACAGATAGAGATGGGAACTAACAAACGAAGGAAGAGTGTTGAAAACAAGGAAGGAGTACTTTGAGAAGCTGATTAATGAAGAAAATGAAAGAGGGGGACAAATAGAGAAAGGTTAGTGCAGGAAGTGCAGAAGATTTGTAAGGAGGAAGTGAGGACAGCTATGAAGAGATGGAAGGACTGGTGTTCCAGAAGACATACCTGTGCACTCTAAGAAATGACACACTGATGTTGGTAGCATTATGTAAATGTTTTATGTTAAAACTAATGCCACCAATTGATTTTTAACTTTAAACACAAGTATGTTGTTTTGAATTTAATTAACAACATAAGATTTCAATACAACAAAATGCAGTAAATTAAATCCAACGTAAAAAGTTCATTTAAAATGAAGAGCACTTTAATTTAAAGAGGATTGTCCTAATAGGCTCTCCATACTTCTAAGTTTGCACATGTGCAGTGTGGAAGTTTGATCATCCGCCATTTTCAACTGAGACTTGCATATGCTTAGTATCCTGGATAGAATCCATCGCCATCTGAGGATTATTTGGTAAGTACAACAATTTAAGGATGACAAATTTGATTAATGTATACTAACTGATAAACATCTGACACTTTCGGGAATACTTTTGCATTTTTTTTAAACAAATGATGCCTGGTAAATTTTTTAACACTCTAGTTTGTATACCTCTCTCACGTGTTAGAAGTATGAAGACATTTAACAAATATTGTTGAACCTGCTTCGGTGTAATTTTCCAAAATCTTTTGCGATTCCTGTTAAGGTGAGACTTGCCTACTAAGACCGACAGTTTTAAAATTACTCCCAACATCTACCGCACCTGCTCCCTGACATCAGTAATGACCACCGGGAGCGCCAGCGATCCTGTAGTTTGAAGAATGAAATGAATGTATAGTGTATTTTAGAAATGTGCCTCAATTAACTTGCTACATTGTTTGAAAGAATTCGACTCCATGTTGATTTCTGGTTTAGTGTCAAACGCAGGGATTTAAGCGATTAACATTTTGATTTGTAAAGTATAAGACATGCGTTCATCTGTTGTCATTGAAGTGCAGAATAATGTGTAATACTGTTATATATAATCCATTTAACTCCTTGTATCAGTTTCCATTGGCTATCATCGCTACCGAAGACAGGAAATCATCAAAGACATGCCATTCATTGCAGAGGTCAAAAACAGATGGCCTGCCCTGTTTTCAGAGACTGAGGTAATTCTTACTAACTTTGTTATTGGAAGTCATTTTCATAAGAACTTGTATTTGAAGAACAAAGTACTGTAAATTGTTAATTTTAAAAGATACAAAATGTTTGACTGAAAGTTGTAACATTCTTGCATGTGGCCTCTAATCAAATTAATAGAGAATACTCTCTAGTTGTAATTTTTAATATGTTTCAGGTTGTTGCGGAGTTCGCCCGCATCACCATGGTCCCTTTGTTGTCGACTTTCATGGCCAAGCTGGACCACTACGCTGACCACCTTAGAGTGTTCAAAAAGAAGGGGGGAACAGCTAAACGCAATATCAACTTAATCATGGCAGCCATGGATAGGGTATGTATTTTAGTTGACCTTGATTGAGCTCTGAAATTATTTGAATGCTTCTTCAACTTCTGTGTCTGTCATTAATCAGAATTTTTTTTCAACTGAATATGTGTAAATTTGAATATTTTGTAGATACATGTGAATCAGTGACATGCAGTCAAGTGAGGCACCTTAATGAGAAGTAAAATACTAACAAAAGAGAAATTCAATTTGTACACTAGATTTTAAATTTGCTTTCTGTGTGATTTCAATCTTTTTATGGTCAAAATTGCTGTCATTACGGATTTTCTGTTCAAATACAAGGTAAAACGCTGAGAGGAGGCAATGATGATGCTGTGTCTCACCACAGACACACACATGCGCAATCCCACTGCTGTTTCTCTAAATTGCCAACGTACATGTTTGATTACACATGTAATACAGATGATGACTTGCAGACTACCTAATGTATTTGACGAATCTGTGTTACATGTTTAATGTTATTGGTCATAAATGTGCTGCAAAAATGCATGGAGTGAGGCTGATGGAGGGCAGTGCTGAACCCTAAAGGCAACATGTATAAGAGGTACACGTATATGGATTCACAGTGTAATCACATTACACTGAGAGCGCCATTGACACAGTGGATAAAGCAGCACTCTTAGGGAGCATCAGTAAATTTCACAAAGGACAAATTGACACCAAATCAGTCCTAAGCAATGAGACGCACCAATTTTATTTTAATGCATCTCCTATTTATAAATTAATAAATTGATGTAAAATGAATGATTTTTCTATAATTGTTTCCAGGTCATTTGACCAATTTATTTACTACACACAAAAAATGAGACACACCAAACCTAAATAAATTTTAATGCATCTTCTGTAGGGCTGGGCACTTATTGCATCGCTTATCAATATTGTGATAAAACACGTCCTATGTGATTAAAATGATAGACTGCTTTCAAACCTCTAAAAAAAATATGATAATTTAGTTGAGACTATTACTTCCATTAATGTCAAACTTATTATCAATTCAACAAGATAAATAACTGCTGGTTTGTCTAAATAGCACATTTGCTAAGTTTAATTTGCAGTATTTGTATTTGTGAGGCTGCATTGATAGATTTATAGGCAAAAATACTATTATGATCTTTTATTGTAACTCTTATTGTTAAGAAGCTTGGAAAGAAAAGCGTCTGGACTTCTTTAAGTTGCTTGAAGACGTTTCATCTCTCATCCGAGAAGCTTCTTCACTGAAGAAGCTTCACTTTTCTTTCCAAGCGCCTTAGACTACGATGACCTGGATGACTGAGAACCTTCACAGACTTATTGTTATCGCAAAAAATACCACAAAATGTCATGATAGGATTTTAAGTCCATATTGCCCAGTTCTAATCTTCTATTTAATTTGAATATTTTTAGGGGCACAATTATTAAATATATTGTTGAACAATCTAGAATTTATTAAAGCAAAAATGAAAGCTTTCACGTAATGTCAAAATTGAAAAGCTTCGATTTTTGAGTTCATATATTTGTTTATCTGACTCAGAGGAGTCAGTGCCTTACCAATCATGAACCTCACTGCACGTCACTGATGTGAGTTATGAAACATTGCTTAATCACTTATCTGGATTATGTGTTAATATTTTTGACTTTGTTTTGTAAAGAGGTTGAAAGGAACCAAAATAGGAAACTTCCCTCATATTGAGTTCTTATCTCCACCAGAATCCCAGCATTGATGTTCGACGGGAATGCATTCTGAAAGCTGTCTGTCTCTACTTAAATGAAAAGCCAGATGACCTGTTCAAGGAATTCTTGGTAAGTTAAAAAAGGAAAATGATCAGCTATTTTCCTTTTTTTAATTTGGGATTGGAAATGGAAGGTGGACTTACTTGTCCATATGTATATGTACGCAATTAACTTATCTTTTTCTTTTATTTTTATTTATGTGGATCTTGGAGCAAGCAGAGAAACAGAGAAGCTGACTTTGGGAGTCTATGTTGTTCAGACATGAAGGAGCAAACTCTGCAGATACACCTGAGGACATTGGTGTCATCGTAGAAGGATGCACTGTGCTGCAAGCTCTTAGTGATGTGGCAAAGGGTTGTGCCCTCCTGCTTGGATTAATCTACAGTCTAAATCTGAGCTACCCAAAGCACCTGAAATACACATTTGAATTTCTTCAGAAGGTGCTGATGGAGTTGGATGGGAACAACCTATCCATGAAGGTGCAGGTTCTGAAAAACAAACTGCTTGAGTGAAACAGCCTGCACTGAACTATAGAGGACACTGAACTTTAAGGTTCTCGAACCCTTCTCCTTGCACTTCATAAACTGTTCAGTTTGAATTGCCACAAGAACTTCTGCAAGGCCTTTCACTTTTCTGCGTTCTTTGTTCTTGAACCTTTACCAACATCCAACTACACTGAAAAAGACTGCTCCTAACTTTGGACTTCAGTTTAAGTTTTGAAGCAAAGGTTATTTTTGTAAATATGGACAAAAATGACACTAAAGTAATTTCTACCAGCTGTTTGCAGGGCTGTATTGTGGGCTTTTCATTGTAGCCCAATCAAGTTTACATTAAGTCATGTTAATGTTAAAAATGTTGGAATCACAACACTTTACAGTTTTAATCATTTCAGTTTAACATGACATTCTTTATCTTGTCTTCCTGCACTTAAAATGCACTTGAATATATGTAAAGATTGTTTAAGAAAAAAGATCTAGAAGCATTTGAATTGCTCAAAGTGTGCTTCAACAAGTTTTACACAAAGTGTTATTAAAGTTAGGTTAACTGAATAAACTGGTGTTCAATTTTTTTAATTTACAAACTTAAATAGAATAAGTTGCAATTCTGTTAAAGTGATTTAATCCTATAGTTTCAGTAGAGCGTGTTTTGGGTGAGTAGATTTATCAGATTTACTTAAAATTTGTTGTTCAAATTAAATATATCATACATTTTATATTTCACTAACCCAGTTGTGTGGAACCGGTTGACATAACTGGGTGGAGTAAATACAACATGTTATTTCTTAAAGTAAGTAGAGCTTGTTTTGGTTGAGTAGGTTTTATTTAGTCTTCTCAATTTAAATCAACAAGGTTAGTTAGATCAACATTATGATATTCAGCTAATACAACACGATTCTTTTGATTTGCATTTAATTATCCAAATGTTATCAGATGTACTTAAAATTTCTTGTTCAAATTAAATATATCATACATTTTATATTTCACTAACCCAGTTGTGTGGAACCGGTTGACATAACTGGGTGGAGTAAATACAACATTTTATTTCTTAGAGTGTGGATGTGTGATGGTGTCTAGAAGAGAGGTCAACGGACATTTTAACCAGAATGTTTAACACAATCCTGGAGAGTGAGGAAATGCATACGTATTTGCAACAACACTGATAGAAACAGTGCTGTCTTTACTTCCTGTAGCTGACACAGTGAGGCAAAGAGCTCCTCTCCTCACTAACAACTAAAGAAGTTAACGTTTATGACACTGAACGACACTTTAGGAAGAATTTCAGTCGTCAGTAAACCTCCTGTTTCAACAACACTGAAGTTTTAGACAGTTATCATAAATGTTAACCTGTCTGGCACACACAGTAACATTAGCCACTTAGCAATTATCACTTAGCAGTGAGGGAACCATAGCTGAACTTAGCATAGAGTCCAAGACCTAAACAGAGCAAATGAAAGGTGAAAGTCTGGAGCAGAGCAGCGGTTTCAGGACTGATGAGTAGCGCTGAGGATGCAAAGAGCTGCAGAGAGAGAGCAGCAGGCAGCCGCAGGCAAGATGATGAAATGTAACTTTTCTATTTTTACAGTAATTTATTAAAATGTGTCACCTATTTTGATGTAGCAAACTGTGTGGTCAGATTTAAAAGTGAGTGCTCTGTTTTTCACAACTTATTTTTTTATTATTATTATTATTATTATTATTATTATTATTATTATTATTATTATTATTATTATTATTATTATTATTTTAAGTATAAGTAAAAGCACCCTTTATCCATAATGTATTTGTAACTTTTCCATAATGCTCTTCTACAATAATTACATTATTTAGATGTTAGGTATTGTGCTGTTTGCTGAACCCTTAGTTTATTAGTATGTTCTAAAATATATTTTATCTTCAGGGTCTGCAATGAAATTATCTAAATAATTTGTGAACTGGATAAAACCTCCAAACCAACACCTTTAAACTTGATCTTAATCTAATACCTGTTTCAAATTTGTATGGAGTCCTGGCAAAGTCGGTATCGACTTTGCAATTGCAGTATCGTGACAAGCCTAGTAATAACTACAGAGAGATAAAGTTGATGAGTCATACCATGAAACCGTGGGAATAAGTGGTTGAAGGGAAGGTTAAGGACAGGGGTGATGATCAGTGAGCAGCAGTATGGCTTCATGCCATGAGAGTACTATAGATGCAACTTTTGCTTTAAGAATTTTGATAGAGAAGGTGAGAGGGTTTTTTTTGTGTCTTTGTGTATCTAGCGAAGGCTTATGATAAGGTACTAAGAAAGGAACTGTGATACTAAATGAGAAAATCAAGAGTGGCAAAGTGTGGTGCAGTACAGCGAGACATCAGTGAGGTGTACAGTAGAAGTGTCAGTGAAAGTTCAAGGTGGGGGTGGGTGTAAGCTCAGTGATGAGTGCTGAAGCCCTTCTTGTTTGTGGCAGCGATGGACATGTTGACAGATGATATTTGCAGACAACACTGCCGTGTCTAGTGAGAGTGGGGAGCAGATAAGGAGAGCCTGGAGAGGTGGAGGTATGACCTGGAGAGAAGAGGAATGAAGTCAGTAGAAGCAAGACAAAATACATATGTGAGAATGAAAGGGAGACAGGCAGAGTAGTAAAGAAGTAAGGTAGTGAAGGTGGGTGAGTTTAAATGTCTGTGGCAGACCATTCAAAGCAACAGACAGTGCATGAGACAAGTGGAGAAGAGGTGGAGAAGAGCTGCCAGGGTTGTTTTTTAACAGAATAAAAGCAGCAAGAGTGAAAGGAAATGTTTACAAGATTGTGGTGAGACCTGCTATGACCTACTGTTTAGGAGAGTGGCTCTTCTTAGCGGATACCCGGCTAGTTGGCACCTGCATACGACATGTGCTGCTATGCATCAGCATTATTCCAACTTACAAATCTGTGTTAATCAAGTGACTCAAATATGCGCCCTTATTTGAGGTTAGAAGGGACTGATAGCAACAACAAATTATAAATCACCTGATTTGACTCAGTTATGTAGCTATGCCAGGCAGTATGTGTGTAGGTGTTATTAATTACACATACAGATAGATATACTACATATTTATTATCATACAGCTTTTCCACTGTCATATGCATATTCCATTAACACTGAGAATTATAGACCATGCTGACATATTGATGTTTTTCAACTGCCAGGAAGAAGTGAAAAGGTATCATCGCTACTGCAACCACAGCGGAGGCCAAGCTGTTCAAAAGATAGAAAGGTGAGACCCTGTACAGAAATCTGCCTGTTCATAAATGAGCAAAAAACCCCAAAGCACACGGCATTCTCCACAATAGGAAAATGCAATGTTGGATTTTAAAGCTATCAGAACCATTTTGCCATAACAGCACTTTATTTCACAATTCCAAAAACATTAGGCAGCTGTGTAAGATGTAAATAAAAAAATGAATGCATGAATCTGCAAATCTTATAAAGCCATATTTTATTCAAAATTGAACACAGATTTAAAAGAATGTACCATGTACCTTTTAGCATTGATGGTACCTTTCCACATATGCAAGCTGCGACTTTCATAGGCACTTGTGCCCCCCCATACCATCAGAGATGCAGGCATTTGAACTGATTGCTGATAACAAGCTGGTTCTTCTTCTGTACGTACACATGTATTCTTCTTTAAATGTTCCTATGTTGGAATTCTGTCATGACTTCCATGACAGAATCATCTGTTTTTAATACAGATCTGCCTGAAGAACCTGAAGCTCATTGACATTCCAATATTGACTTTAGGCTGTGCCTCTTGCACATAGAGATTTCTCCAGATTTTTGGAATGTTTTAATAATATCATATAATGCAGATGATGAGATATTCAATCATTGCAAATGCCGAACATTATTCTAAAACAATTCAACAATTTGTGCATGCATGTTTTTGCAGATTAGTGAGCATCTGCCATCTTTATTTTTGAGAAACTATGGGTCAAATTACTTACCTGTTACGAGTTAGTCTAATTAGTTACATTACCACTTAATTTTCCAACCTTTGTTTGCCCTCATGCCAGCTTTTTGAGGCATTTCCATCAAAGTGGGATATTTTTCTTTAAATGTGGATTTATTACATTTGCAAAACATTGTTTGCTTTTATGTATGTTTTTGAAATTGGGGTTTCACTAGCCTAGTATGTGCAGTAACCCTGCAGTAACAACTTATCATTTTTTAGATGATTTGCATACACCATGTTCTGTGTTGATGCCAGTATTTATATTTCCAACCTCACAATTATTCTTTATCTGCACTGTTATCGTTGTAGAAGTTGTCCACGTAGGAGTGAGATGGAGGACGACAATAGCCTTCACCGCCGTGATCAACAACAGCACCTAGAGATAAAGGCTGCTGTGTGAGTATCACTTTTGGCTGCTTTATGTATCATTATGATTATTTGTACAATACCCAGTCATAACAATAGATTCTTACAATATGAAAGGCTTTCATTTTGAATGTCATCCATGTTCAGTTCCTTTCAATTCATTCTGTTCTTTGGGGTCATGGACTTGTGGGGTCAAGGGTCACTTTGAAAGCATTAACTCTTGTCAGCTTTCATCTACGCAGTTACACACTTGTAGGTGCGACAGGGAAGAACAGCTCTGGCTTCAGGCTCTCACTTCATTGGAAGCCAAGGATAGAAAAAAAAAAAATTTCTCTATAGGATAAAAAAACGTTGACAGATAAGGAAAAAGTGTTTGGATGAACTCAGAGAAAAGTCAATGAAACAGGAATACACGGAAATGGAGAGACTGAAAAAGCAAAGGGAAAAGGAGAAGCGAAGGAAGCGAAGGAAGAAGAAAAGGTAGTGGCTTGGAGCTAGAAGATGTGGTTTAATTCAATTTGTTCCATTTGCCTCAGCTGTCTCTCTGCTCCACTGGAGGTGAATGTGTTTCTCCATCGGGTAATTGATCCTACACTCCATCCTGGAGTCTGCTGTTGAGGTGACTACTGGGATGAAAGTGAGCGGAAAGTGAAAGATGGAGAGAAAGCTGTCTGTAGGTTGGAAACATAGGCTGGGAGAGGACAAGGTAAAAGGAAAACATAGACAAAGTTAAGCAAGAAACTGAGGAGAAAGATGTTTGAGAATGGCCAAGAAGGAGAAGTTGTCTTGGAAATTCAAAGAGCTAAATAAGAAGATGAGTTAAAGAAAGAGAGACAGAAATCTGGTGTGATGCACTTGTTTACTTAATATCTTGCATCTTGGCAATATTCCTTCAGTTTTATGAAGAAACAGAACTGGAAGTGAACTATTTCACTTCCAGTTCTGTGTTCACTGTGTTTGTGCTTTTTTGTTTGTTTGATTTTTTGGTGAGCATTCAAATTTAAGTTAACCTTTATTCATAATGATAGCAAATTTAAAAAAGAAGAAGCAAGAAACCTGTTTTGGCTCAGTCTTACAACTATGCCAGACAGACAGTATATATACTCACACATATACTGCAAATTCATTATTGTATGCTATCATACAAGAACAAGCCCAGCAGTACTGCAGATGTGCTTAAAGCTCTGCACCAAAGCTGTTAAATTTGATAAAAATTAAGTGATCGGAGAATAAAGAATGAGCTGTGTTACATTTCTTTAATGGGTAATTGTTAGACTTACTTCTTTACGCCTTCTTAGGTATTTCTATGCTCTCCAGCCACTTTGTTAAGTAAACTGAATTACTGCCAATCACGGGATACCAACAAAGGTATTTCGAGGTTGGTTGACCTCCTGAAGTACAAACCATGTATCAGAAAAGGTAATAATGTGATTTGATTTGATTCAGAAAATTTTAAACTACTTCACATTTATCTCAGGTTTATGGTCAGACAAAGAGAAAATAGTGAACATCTGTTGATGTTAAAGGAGAATAGACAGACTGTGTTGATCTTACAGTAATGCTACAGTAACAAAAATAAGACATTTATACAAACAAGGTATCAGAAGAGCATTTGTGAATGCACAGCATATCCAACCTTGAAGCAGATGGGCAGCAGAAGACCACACCGGGTGACACTCCTGTTGGCTAAGAACAGGAAGCTGTGGCTACAATTCACACTAGCTCACAAAAATTGGACAATAGACGACTGGAAAAACGTTCTCTGGACTGACTCTTTCTGCTGCATCAATGAGACAGTAGAGTCATAATTTATGTAACACATGAAAGAAACAATTCAGGTGGGTAGTCCTGGTGTAATAGCGTGGGATATGACATTAAGTTTACTGTACTCAAATTGCCTCCACAGTCACCAGATCTCAATCCAGTAGAGGACTTTTTGGATGTGGTAGAATGGGAGATACAAACCATGGATGTAAAGCTGACAAGTTTGTAGCAACTGAACACTATCATGTCAGTATGGACCAAAATGAGGGATGTTTCCAGCTCCTTTGTGAATCTATGCCATGAAAGAGTCAAGAAAATGTTTAAGACAGATTGGTGTCCAACTCTGCACTAGCCATATATCTAATGAAGTGTCCAATGAATGTTGTTGTCTTTTTTACATTATTTTTCTTATTTTTAAAGTGAGTAAGAAAAAACAACACTTGCTTGCCTTTGGTTATGGCAGCACAACATTGTGTATTTTATGCTCAGCAGCTATCACTCCAACAATCGTTCATCAAACATCCTTGAAGCAAATACTTAACATGGCTTCTAAAAAGTTTCAGCAAAACCATTTCCTTTCACGAAGAACTCCAAAATTTAACACCCTTTTTTTAAAAAAAATGCAAGATGTCTCAATAAATACATTTTGCTGACTTATGTCACCAGGATCCAGCGTGCCTGGCGTGCCAGTATGTCCCGTAGAGAGAGCTGGCAAGCACAAGACAAGAACCGAACCAATGATCATTGGAGAGAGACTGTGCCTTCAGAGAGCCTCCAGGAACCTGTGATGACCACCAATATTTCACCGGTGAGACTGCGAAAACAAAATCAGACAGCCATATGGTGTGACATGAGAATGAGCCAAGTGCTCAGAGATGTCTTGAGTGAGTGATCAGCGGTGATCTGTTGTTACAGTAGAGAATGAATAACAAATGGGGGGAGAGGATGCACGGATGGGTAGACTAACAAAGACGAGAGTAAAAAAGAGGGAGCGAGGGAGGGATGTTTACCTCTAGTGTCATTTGGGGGACTGCAGGGGTGTAGGTGGATGGGATGCCAGCTGGCACTGTGCCCAGATCTGTAATTAGCCGTTAATTAGGTAAATTTTCAAAGCTGGTTGATTGATTAATGAAGTGCCTATGCCCTTGTCCTCCCCCATCTTACCCCCACACTCCCCCCAATCTCCTCAGGGAATGTGGGGGTGCATTAAACAATGCTCACAGGGCATGGCAGCCAAACAAAAGCCAGAGAAAAAAAATAACTGCATAAGCAGCAGCTGATAAACAGCGAGAAGACAAGGAGAAAAGAACAAAGACAGTCAGAAGCAGATGCAGAGATAAGGAGATGATTGCAGAGATGAAAAAAAGATGCTTTTAGATCGCCTCAACTTCTAAGTGACACATGTGGACGCAGAGGCGCGCACATTAGTCTGCTGCGCTGATTCCCCAGTCTGTGTCGGCTCTCACAGTTTAGTAATCACACTGAGCCACACACACACACAAGCTACCCGCGCACTCCTGCCCACGTTCTTTGCAGAGACTCAGCACAGGGAAAAAATGATGTCATGTCTCCGTACTCACTAGTGTGTGTGGGTTGCATTTGTTTCCCACTCTCTTTTTAAGCAGTGTTAGAGGAAGCAAGAATCCCTTAGCAAACAGATGGGCTAGTATCCTGGTGAGACTCAGTGAGTGTGTGCATGTGCTTTGTTTATTAGGTTGTTTGTTCTGGTTGAAAGAGTTTGTTGTTCATTAAACAGCAGCAAAGTGTCTCGCTAATTAGAAACTTGCTGTAACTTAAAAACCAGGATGACAAAGAATCCCCTCTCTTCTTGAAAAATCAAGTATGTTACTCTTCACTATTGCAATATATTTAATAAATAAATATATTTTTTTATTTGCAAATTTTATGTTAAAATATGCTGGACTCATGAAAACGATGGACTGTATTATGCTGCTAACACTTTAGTCCTATATTATAATAAATTGTTATACAATTAGAGGAGACGTTGAATCGAGTTAAATACTTTTACCTTAATTGTGGCTGTTAATGTTATTTCACATCGACTGAACAATTGAAATACTTGTAATATCACCAAGCAGCCCACACCTATGCACGCTGGGGCTGCTGGTGTACTGTTGTTAAGTAACGCTTAGTCAGTCTTTTCCTCCACTACTTCAAATTGAATGGTGTAAAGTTTACCAAAAAAAATCTTTTGAGATTAAACACTTTTGCTGAGAGTGTTTACTGTGAGTCACTCACTCCCCAATCTGCCTTACCTTTTTCAGTTTGAAGCTCTATTTTGGTGGAGTAATGCTGGACAAGCTGTGCTGAACCTTTGCCCTCTGTACCGCCTTGCCTTGCCTTCTCTTGCACCTCCACCCACAGCACACTACACTCTTAACTCCATTTTTTTTCTTCCCCTCTCTGCCTTGTCACCACTCTCTCTGCATCGTTTTCTCTCTTGCTTCGTCTGTCCTCATTCAGACTGTATCACTCTGCTGTGGCTCTTGTGGTCGCTGAAGGACAGACATTCATCAGCATAAGGCCAGGGTGCCATGCTATGTGTGTGCGTTTGTGAATGTATGTTTGTGTGGTTCTTCATGTTGGCTCATGTGGGCTTGAAGGACCTTGCTGCTGGCCTGTAGGGGAGGGGGAGGTTCAAACATACTTCAATATCATAGTTCCATGAAATATGCATGAACACACACACATAGAGGAGACACTGCAGCACTGTGGTTTTTCCTTCTTTACTTCTTCCAACATTGGAAAACCTCCTAGATTCAAGCTCACCTTCCCAGTACCTCCCAGACCCTCAGCTCTCTCGACCTCCTTGAAACAAGATGTTACATCTCAAGGGGTTTATCCAGATACAACAAATTTCAAGTACTTGTACTACAGTTGAATATTTCCATTTTATGTTTCTTTTTTTTTTTTAAACTTCTGATTGGCACACAGGCTCACAACTGACTGGTTGCTACACATAGCCCATGCGTCATGTAATGATGACTTCACCTCCACTTAGCCCATACACTTGTATTAATTAAAACATGGACATTTGAGGATCAGTAAATGAACCTTTCCTGCCAAGGATAGTCAGCTGTTTTTAATGAAACACATCTTTTTTTCTCCAGATGATCCCCCTTGGGGGCACCACACACACACACACACACACACACACACACACACACACACACACACACACACACACACACATTTTTATATATATTTTATTCAAAGTTAAAAAATCTCAGTCTCTGGTTTTCTGCTTCCTGGTCAACTCCACTGACTTCCTTGACCACATGAATTGTCAGGATAAACAACAAACCTTTTTTTTGTTGAGCTGGCCTGAGTGTACTCCATATTAAGCATGCAGTTATCAATCGTCATTTAACTTCCAGAAACAGTACTTAAAACACTGGTGTCCACCAAAGTGCTTAACATGCTGAAGGCAAAATCACACTATTACAAGTCATGTTTCTACCAGCCTTCGGGCTAAACTAACATTCTGTCTGTAGACATATCTGGGCAAATTTGAGAACTTACCTGGGAATTGATTAGCTTCACTTTTGAATGCTGATGAGGTCGTGTGGAGTAGTGAAAGCAGAGATGCTAATTCAGTGATATATAACAGATCATTATCTGCAAGCTGGAAACAAATTATGTCTCTGTGCTCCCGCTTTATTTGACCATAATTGTAGACTAGTATTAGGTACCTTGTACAGTTTGTTCTGCATTTCAAATATGCTTTAAAAAGTTTATGTGTACATTTACATTTGAGCATCTATATGTGCTGACTTGATTGCACGAGTAGATCCCCATGATTCACAGCAGAGTGTGGCCCTCTGGGATGGTTTGGTGAGGTTCGTTCAGTCGCACAAACCGAAGATCAAAGCCAAAGTGTTGAGATGAGAATGGAGATAAAACGCTTCAGCTCGGTTGCTGTCATTGCAGAGAAAAAGATACAGCTGGTGGGCGCCTGATGAAATGATTTAAGTGATGTATAGTTAAGAGGCGAATAGGACTGTGAGGAGAAGGATGAAAAAGAATAAAAAGCACAGAGCTGACTGTATTAAAAAAAAGATAAATTACATAACATCCTCTATGCTTAGCTGCATTCAGCTTGTGCGTCCATGGCTGCTTGTCTGCTAACTGTGTTTGTGGACATTGATCTCCTCCTGGCTCTGTGACATGTTTGCACTTTTCCCCTTCCTTTTGTTCAGCCCAGGTGGAGGGAAAGTGTCACTGTAAGCATTTCTGTAGCCTGCGTGGGAGATCACTCTCTCATCTCTCACCGCCAAGAATCCAAAGCAAAGTGACGTCTTCATCTATTCATCTATGCCTCTACCCTACTTAATCCCTTTTCCCCACCCTCACTCTATGTCATCCCTTGCTTTCCCTCCCACTGCCTTTCCATGCACAGTTACACATTCACATTCACAAATGCACCCTATGCCCTCCCTCTGCCGTGCACACACACACACGCGCGCACACACATCCCTTGGTGTTTCTCCTGACAAATTCTAACAAATGTTTTATTGGTGTCAGTTGGTGTCTCATTTGAATTGAATTTATACACCTCTGCTCCAGAGTTGACATCGATCGGGTTTAACTCATTTAATAGCCATGACATTTGCCTATTAGCTTATTTACTGTCAAAACAGGCCCAGGCTCAGCTGGCTTCCTGAGAGACACTAACTCTTGCATTTGTATCCGTTAGGGAAGAAAATGTGATTGCTTGTGCAAAATATAAACTCAAGAAGAATGTTCAGCCCTGAAATACACACAGAGATGGACTAAAATGAATGTGCTTCATCTACAGTTAGGTGCATAATTTGTTGAGAGTTTTGTAGCATGCATCTGTACACCACCACAGTGCTTCTTAAATCAAGCAGTCTGCATGTGATTGAAGTGCTGACTTTCCTTTTTAATTACAGCCATATTTATACATCATCCTCCATTTTCTGAGGTTCAAAAGTAATCGGACAAGCTAACATAATTTTAAATGCAAGAAATGTTTTTAGTTCTTGAATAAAAATGATTTGTCGTCAATGTTTGCCTTAAGTCTAGAAACTATGCATACTTATAAACAATGTGGGTTGCACAGCATGCACAAGACTAAGCTTATAAGTGAAGCTGTGAAATAGCCACTGATTTTGTGAATGCCCAGCGGGAAGCTATCTTAAAAATTCATCTTGGCTATGTGACAGTGAGATAAAATGAGGAGAAGAGAAGGCTAATTTCTCCAAAGGCAGAAAGAGAATGATGGATGACTGAAAATCTGAAAGGATTAGGAGTTAGAAGGTAGATAAGATGCGGCAGATTTTGGAGTGATTATGACGATAATAACTGTGCCTTTGAAGCCTTTATGACTCTACATTTGCGTGGGTATGAGATCAAGTGTATGCACGGGCACAGGTATGTCAGTCAAAATGTCTGATTCCTTCTTTGTTGCTGTTTCTATGTCTTCATACGAGGTAGATGTTAACTCTTACATCCGTGGACCTGGAAAAGTACTCGTAATTACACGCTCACATCAGCTTGTGTACACACATATAAACACAGCAACAGTCTTCAGTGGCACATTAAAGCCCTTCCAAAACAAATCAATGAAAGCTGTTACACAAATGAGGAAAAAGATGACAAATGAACAAGAGACAGACAGTAAAATGGATGTCGATCCAGAAGTAGGAGAAAAACGCTAAGTATCGTGAGGGAAAAGGGAGTCCTCACTTTTTATTTTTGCATATCCTTTTTTTGTGAGCACATGGTCTTGAATCGCTTGATTGGATATTTAAAGCAGGCTGTGTGCAGCATTTAGATGAGAGCAATGGTTTACAGCTGGTGTATAGCGATTTGATTAGATGCTGTAGCTCACTGCAAACGCCCCACAAGCTTCTAATTGGTTATTTATCTAGAAAACATGCCATTTAGCTGACATTACTTAAACTAAACAAGCATATAGTGGCATGCGTGCTCACATGTAGTCACGCACAGACAGAGATGTGGCACACACACATACACACGCACATATATATATACTATAGCACAACATAAATCTGCTGAAAGCATCTCCAAACCATCTGCAGCAGTAATAACAATCTGGTACCTAAGGCTATATGCTCTACTGTTCATTTCAGCACACTTCTCTTTGCACTCACACCTTTTCTCCGATTGCTCTTTCCCCCCCTCTATTGCAGGTCCCAGTTTTTTTTCCCATCATCACTCTTGCTTACGCTCTTTCTCTTAAGCATGATGTTTTGTCCCCCTCTTTTGTCCCACTCTTTAGCCTATCACATACGCTGTTATGAGAGGAGGGGGGGGGGTCGCTGTCTTATTTAATGAATCATTTCAATGTAAGCAGCTATCTCCTGGAAGTTTTCAGTCTTTTGAATATGTGGCTTTACAGCTGAAGGCCCCATCCAAAGTTGTGTTTCTTAATGTTTACAGCCCTCCCAAATACTGCACAGACTTTTTTAATGACCTCAGTGAACTGCTGTCTGTGATCTGTGATGATTTTGACTGTGTAATTATTGTTGGGGATTTTAACATCCATGTGGACAACCCTCAGGACAAAGGGACTAAAGACCTGAGTAACACTCTGGGCAACTTTGGGCTGACTCAGCATGTAACAGAGGCCACACATAATAGAGGACACACTCTTGACCTATTGATCTCCAAGGGCCTGAGCATTTCAAAGGTTACTGTGTCTGATGTGGGCCTGTCTGATCATTACTGTGTTTTCTTTGAAAGTAAAATCTCAGCCCACATAAATATATCAACAACAGTGATCACAAAACGGTGTATAACTGAACACAGTAGTGCAATTTTTAACCAGGTCTTCCCATTAACACCTGACCTGTCCAGAGGGTCAGTCAATGAGCTCGTCAATATAGCTTCAGTGCTAACATGTTAAATGTAATAGACACTATTGCTCCCATTAAGGTGAAGGTTATCTCTGGAAGGAAAAAGTCTCCCTGGAGAAACTCCACACTGGTGAAAAATGAAAAAAGAGAGTGTAGGAAAGCTGAGCGCAGATGGAGAAAAACAAACCTCCAGGTTCATTATGACATCTATAAAGAGAAACTTCACAATTATAATTTACAACTCAGGAGTGCAAGGAGGTCCTACTTCTCTGACATCATCACTAAAAACAGCCATAATGCTCGGGTCTTATTTTCTACAGTTGACAGGCTAACAAACCCTCCTGTGTCAGTGGCAGCTGAACTTCATTCAACCATGGCCTGCAATGACTTTGCCAAATTCTTCACAGAAAAAATCCAAAAGATTAGACAAGCAATTGGTACATCAACAGCAGATCCAGGATATGTACTGTGTCCACCGAAAAACTGTTTAAACACCATAAAACAGTTTCACCCTATTAACAGCAAAGACCTGGAGGACATCTTAGGTCAACTGAACTCCTCCTCCTGCTGTTTAGATGTCCTGCCAACAAGTTTTTTCAAAAAGGTCTCAAAGACTTTGGAGTCAGACCTGTTACAGATCGTCAACTTTTCTTTAATATCAGGTGTGTTTCCAGAACCACTAAAAACTGCTGTAATTAAACCTATACTAAAAAAGGACAATCTTGACAAGACACAAATGAACAACTACAGGCCGATCTCAAATCTCCCATTTTTAAGTAAGATCATTGAAAAAGCAGTTTCTCAACAGTTCAGTTACTTCTTAAAACAGAATAACTGCTATGATGTTTTAGACAGAACCACAGCACTGAAACCGCTCTGACCAAAGTGTTTAATGACATATGTCTGAATACAGACAGTGGAAAAATGTCAGTCTTAGTTTTACTGGATCTCAGTGCAGCATTTGATACAGTTGACCACAACATATTACTCAAACGACTGGAGAACTGGGCAGGTCTTTCAGGAACTGTACTAAACTGGTTCAAAACATACTTAGAAAACAGGAAATACTTTGTATCAATAGGTAACTTCACATCTGAGCAGACAAGTATCACATGTGGAGTTCCCCAAGGTTCCATCTTGGGACCTTCTCTGTTTAACATTTACATGCTCCCACTGGCACAGATTATAAAGAACAACAAAATAAACTATCATAGCTATGCAGATGACACACAAATATATATCACAATGTCACCAGGAGCCCGAGGCCCTGTGCAGGCTCTTGGTAAATGCATTGAGGAAATTAATGGGTGAATGTGTGTGTGAATGGGTGGATGACTGGATATGTAAAGCGCTTTGGGGTCCTTAGGGACTAGTAAAGCGCTATATAAATACAGGCCATTTACCATTTACCATTTAATGACTGGTTGTGCCACAATTTTCTCCAGCTAAACAAAAACAAAACTGAGGTAATAGTCTTTGGCGCCAAAGAAAAACGATTACAGGTCACCAGAGAACTTCAATCTATACATCTAAAAACCACAAACCAGGCGAGAAATTTGGGTGTAGTGATGGATGCAGACCTAAACTTAGAAAAACACATTAAGACAATAACAAAGTCAGCTTACTATCACCTCAAGAATATTTCAAGGATAAAAGATCTGATGTCTCAACAGGACCTGGAAAAACTAGTCCATGCATTCATTTTTAGTAGGCTTGATTACTGTAACAGCATCTTTACAGGTCTACCTAAAAAATCAGTCAGACAACTACAGCTCATTCAGAACTCTGCTGCTCGAGTCCTCACTAAGACCAAAAAAGTGGACCACATCAGTCCAGCTCTGAGGTCCTTACACTGGCTGCCTGTCCGTCAGAGGATAGACTTTAAAGTTCTGATGCTGGCCTATAAAGCTCTGAATGGTTTAGGACCAAAATACATCAATGACCTCCTGACCCAGTATGAACCTTCCAGATCCCTCAGGTCATCTGGATCCGGTCTTTTATCAGTTCCCAGAGTCAGAACCAGACACGGAGAAGCTGCATTCAGCTTTTATGCTCCTTATATCTGGAACAAACTCCCAGAAAGCCTCAGATCAGCTGAAACACTCAGTTTATTTAAATCCAGGTTGAAGACTCACCTATTCTCAGCTGCATTTGAATAAAGCACCAAATCCACACTTTTAAGCTTAAATTTCAAAACTTACATTTAACTACTGATTTTATCTACTGTTCTGATTTTATCTGTTTTGATTTTATATACTGTTTTGTTTGTTTGTTTGTTTGTTTGTTTGTTAATTAGTTAGTTAGTTTGTTTGATTGTTTTAATCAATTTTAAATCATGCTTTTTATTTGTTTTTGTTTCTAATGTCTCTGTAAAGCACTTTGAATCACCTTGTTGTTGAATTGTGCTATACAAATAAACTTGCCTTGCCTTGCCTTGCCTAGGCTCAGTTCTCAAGGCCAATGAGTCTTCCATAACGAGATCCCCTGAGGAGAGAAGAGTAGTGTAAAGAGCAGCGGGGACAGCAAATGGGAGGGGAAGAGCTGGGGTTTGATCTCCTTTCTGACCTGCACAAATAGTGCAGCCTCTAACTAACCTTTCACTACCACTTCTCTTTCTCTCAGTCTCCCTTAACCCACCATTTACGTGTTCCACTCCCCTCTGTTCAGGAGCCATCTATCATTACTGTCCATTGACCCGATCAGATGCATTATAATCTTCTTCTGACAGCACTCCTGCTGTGTTTGCAATACACTGCACAGCGAGAACGGCTGAGGAGAAGCGCAGACAGTTGTCCTTACAGAGGAGAGGGAGTCTGGGGTAAAAATCAAATGGGTGCATATCTAAAAGTGAGACAAAACGTTCTTAGGAAAAAAGGAGCTTTTACAAACACTTATCCACCCATGTTCTGGAGTTTGTCACAAAACTGATTCTTTAAAGATTGATTTTCTGCTTTCAATAATAATCTCTCTCCTGTTATTTGAGTTCACTACAGATTACCCACAGTCCTTATTTCATCGACCAAGAAAGTCAAGCAGAAAGGAATGATGTGCCAGTCAATGACTGTTAAACTAGAGTTACCTCCCTGATATCATAAAGTCCGGGCTGTGGCAGCTAGCTGCTGTTTGCCTCATTAGTATGTGCGCTAACAGAGTGGCAAGCTGCTCATCCTTCCTCCGACAGCGTTTTAGCAGTTTAAGCGGGAGTTCAATAAAAGTGACTCTTAATGAAATGCTCTCTGGCCATTTAGGGAGACATGGTCTCTGGCAATTTTGTAATGGTTGTCTTTACACAATCTGTGTACTTTCATTGACTTTTGGCGTATTTGTCAAGGTGCACCTTTCAAAAGAAGTATACAAATGAGCGGCAACCAGCGTAGTCTTGTGTCAGCATGGCATGATGGATTGTAATTATAGAACATATCCATCATGCTCCCTGCTTTATACCTAAACACAATTGGTTTAGGTATAAATGTAAAATGTGTAATTTTATTTCTGTATTGCTAGAGTTAAACTTAAATTGCAGGAGATTTTTTTTGAAGAACTCCTCAAAAGCTTCTCATTCTCCACTTTCTTGCTTCAGGGCTCAGTTGATTCTGTGTCAGTGTTTTCGAGACAAGATAACATACTGAAAAATGTGAGATGGTAGCTTCTGCACAGTTAACAGTTACTGATTCATCCGGTATTGTAACATTGACACTTGTGACAACACACGAATAATATCATAAAAATGTGGCTGGGTGTGTGAAGCTCGCTCAGGTACGCTCAGGCGATGTCCTCTGTGTGAGTTTCTGACAGCTCAGTCTGCCCTTTCTCGTGTTTTTTGATCAGAGAGTTAGGAATGAAGGGGCAAGGTGTTGCCCTTTTATTTGATGCATACATTATGCACCAATAGTTTTCACTGCATCACAAATAAATAAATAAAGCAGCACATTAAAGAAGTCAAAGATCTAAGATTCCTCTGGATCAAACACCTTTTTCTTATGCAGACCATGTGTACGAGTTGATGAATATAAAGTGCTTTAATGTTGTCGGGCTGTAAGCATGCTATTGTTAGGTCAGAAATCTTCTCAGCAAAGAGACTCTGCTTTGAAGTTTTGCATTTGTCTATAATAGTTTATTAAATCTTTGAAGCTTCTGTGAAGACGCTTGTGTTTGCATATGCATTCATACTAACTGTACTGAATAGAGCTGTGTGTATGTGTGGACCGGATCCATACATACATGTGTATGTGCACGTGTATAATGTGCACTCACATACAGAGCACCTGTCTAGTTTCCTCTGTAGCAGTTTAAACATGGGCCAAATGTGTCCTCACAGTTTTCTAGCGTCACCATGGTAACAGTGAACTTGCTCAGAATGTCCTTATTTACTTATGCAAATTACTTCCTGCAGCCCTCCAGCCTGTCAATCAAGATTGCAAGCATATTGGAAAAAATATAGTTAGAAAGGTGAGAACTTTCAGTCTTTGCTACAAGCTTATGTAACCCTCACTTAGCTCCAGTTTGTATAAATCAGTGCCTCCATATTTTTTTGTCTTCTAATGCTGTGGTAAATCTCATATTACCTAACGGACCCTTTGTTGGGTTTCAAGTTGAAGCTTTTCTCTCATTTATCCATTTGCATTTATCCTTTAATCCATCCTGTTCTTTGTTGTGTTTCCTAATGCTGCTTCTTAATGCTACTTAATTGTTAACTGTCTGTGCCAGTTTCATGCTGATTCATCTGCATTATGTAATTTGTTTGCAAGATACAAATAGTGGGAATGTTTTGTGAAATTAAAATTGTCTGTCCCGAGCCAGACTAGCTTGCTTATATACTTTTTCCAATACTTTGCACAAGCTACCAAATATCTTTCCGCTCTCGTTCCCTTTTTTGTCTGTCCTTAGCTTTCGCCCTCCTTGAGGTTTTGCTTGTTTATTCTCTTCTTCTTGTGACTTCTTCCAGCTGCTTCGTCTTTTGCTTTTATTTTTCCATCTGCATTTTGCTCACTAACCCACTATCCTTTGAAATAAGAGAAAGGAGAGTCATTCTGATTCTTTAAATAGTGCCAATTACTTCTTTTATATATGATCTTCTGAAATAATCATATTTCTTGAGCATTTCTTTAACAATATTTATTTGTTAAAATGATTTTTTTTTTAAATGCTGTATTATGGTCAAGGCAATACTAGTATAAGCTACTTAAAATCTGACATTAGATTATTTCCAAGTCAGGTGACAGACTGCCCTTTTTGATTTGGGAATGAAGCACTGCCCCAAATGAAGGAATTAAAGATGGATGAGATGGATTTGTGGTATGTCTGAAATGTTAATTGGCTGACTGTAAGCTTGAGCAGTTCAGCAGTCCGATTTTCTGCTTTCAAAAGATCTCTTATTACGCTGGTCAACAATTTTTCAGACGTTATCTGCTTGAGAGGATGAGAGGTGAGCTATTTTTTTTTAAAGATTTTGAGGTGCTCAAATATGACAGTTAAAATAGATGATTGGCTACCATTTCCAAGATTTCCTGCTCTTTTCTCTTTGTACATGTTGCCCTTGGGATTAATTTTTAGTAAATACAACATCTCCTTTCACTGCTATGCCGATGATATCCAGATTTATTTACCTTTGAAATCCGGTGTTTGCATGAAGTTAAAATTTGGTTATCACATAATTTTCTTACATTGAACGAGAATAAGACCAAAATCATAGTCTTTGGTAGCCACACTCCGCTAGACCAGTTAGCTGATGCCTTAGGCCCTCTCGCTAGCCATCTTTCGTCCACTGTAAGAAACCTCGGAGTGTTCCTGGATGGCTCTTTTAAACTCGAGAAACAGGTGTCCACTGTGGTAAAAAACAGCTTTTACCAGTTGCGTCAGATTTCCAAAGCAAAGCCGTTCCTTCCTTTAAAGGACCTTGAAAAGCTTATCCACGCATTTATTACATCCAGATTGGACTACTGTAACTCCCTCTACTCGGGCCTCCAACACTCCTCTCTTTGCCGGCTCCAGTTAATTCAAAATGCAGCTGCGCGTCTTTTAACAGGTACGAGAATTCATGAACACATAACTCCAATTTTAGCCAAATTACATTGGCTCCCTGTTAAATATCGTATAGATTTTAAAATTCTTTTGTTCACTTTTAATATTTTGAATAATTTAGCGCCCAGTTATCTTTCTGATTTACTCCATTCATACAATCCCAACAGAGCACTTAGATCGTCCAACCACAGGCTCCTAGCACAACCTAAGACTCGAATGAAGTCGAGAGGCGACCGGGCCTTTGCATCCGTGGCACCCAGACTCTGGAATAACCTCCCCGTTCATATTCGCACTGCTGAGTCTATCCAGTCTTTTAAATTACGTCTTAAAACTTATTTTTTTACTTTGGCTTTTGATTCTGTCTAGTTGGCTGTTTTAGCTTGTTGCGTTGTTACCTATTGTTTGTTGTCCTCTTTTATTGTTTGTTTTAACTGTCTCATGTTTTTATTGACTGTGAAGCACTATGGTCAACACTGTTGTTTTAATATGTGCTATATAAATAAATTTTGATTTGATTTGATTTGATCAAAGTTTTTATTTTAACAACTGTGTTTGTTAAATAGATGAGTTTTAATTCTGAATTGTTAACTTTTTTCATTTGTTTATGGTCAATTCATATGATAATATTTAATCTTTCTTCATTGTGTAACAGTTTAAAAGAGATATATAGATACACGGAGAGATAAGAGTTAATATGAAACACATATACATCATATTTAATGGAAAGCACAGCAGAGCTATTTCAGTTCACAAAAAAACTGGACTGAAATTATTTAGAGCCCAGCAAGCCCAACCAGGGAGGTCAAGATGTTGTGTCAAGGTGGCATGTTGTGACTTGTGATTTATGTCTGTGGATATCTCCACAAGCAAACTTATTTTATTTGGTAACGTAGTGCACCAGAACAGGAAATGCAAAGGTTATCTGCCTTTTGGTGGTGCAAGTCACGTTATTTTAACAGCATAGTGTGAAAGAAAATGACAAATATTACTTGTGAGACATATACTTATTTAACATTTTGACAGTACAGTGCCATGAAAAATCGTTTTCCCTCTCCATGATATATTTGTTTTTTTGCACACTTACGGTTTGTAAGTCATTAAACTTTCAATATTAGACGAAGATAACCCAAGCAAATACAAAATGCACATTTTGAATGATGATTTTATTTATTATGGGGGAAAAAAACGTTGACTAGTGTAAGCTGATAGCTTGTTCTAATCTTACTCAGTTTTACATGTTGTGGTTCAACATGAGAAAAGCCGTGATATGAAACTGAGTTTCAGGACAGATGTCGTCTGCTCATTGTGAGTGTGTTAGACTTCATTTCATTACCTTTTTCTGGCTTTCCATTTATATTAGAAATATACAAAGTAACATTACCATCTTTCCAGCCAGCATTTGTGAGGACATAGATGACATAAATAAAGGCTGTTCATCAGTAGATAAAACCTGCCAGAGTTTCTGTGCAGTGTGAGTTCCATAGTCATTGATAGTCATTTGATTGTACAGTCAGTGACAGTTTCTAGACCTCTGCAAATAACTCCTTCCATATCTGATCACAGTCACTGTGTCAGCATTTCAGGCCTGTCCAACAGGGATGAGATCCTCAGGCAAACCTAAAACTGTCATGCGCCGTGGTGCGCGGGCACGAAAGGATCCAGGCGCAGACTCCGAGCTAACAAAAAGACACTTTAATAAAACAACGAAAGGCGACCCGGGGAAAGTAGAGAGCAAAACAGAAACTAAAAATCCGGGGAAACAATGACACGAGGAAGCCGGGATCGGGACGGCAGGGGGGATAGAACGGAACCGTGGGAGCTCGGGAGGGAAGTGTGGCAGTCCGTGGGGGCAGGAAGTCCGTGGAATGGCGAGTGGGCCAGGTGAGCACCGCGAGATCCAGTTGAGCCAGAGGACAGGCAGGTAGCAGACGCCGAGTAGAAACCACTGTGGGGATGACTACGGACTGGCGTGGAGCATCCGTCAGCGCCGGATTAAGTGGATCTCCGTGTAATCACCGGGATGGAGAGCAGGTGTGCTGGTGATGGCCCAGCCCGGGGGTGTGGCTACCCGAGCATCACGCATTCCACAGACACAGGACCACGGACCATGACAAAAACAACATAGAGCAAGTCTTTGTATCCCTTTGCTGACTGATCTAGAGGAGGTGGCTAGGGACATGTCCACTGCTTTGGTGACTCCAAACCAGCAGAAAATGAATCACACTGTGAAATAACAACATGGATTTTTTTTTAATGGCTTGGGAGAAAGATCCTTGACATTTTGGGTTCTTTGACTGGATGATTGCCACCGGTGGTTGTATGTTATCGATTTCTCGAAGCGGAACCAGGTATCCTCTTTGTGGAGCAGTTTCACAAAGCTTGTTTGGCGATAGCAAAAACGAGACACTCTGGGTCTATAGCTGTGTGTGTGGCCAATGACTATTCATGAGTTACTGTTCAGTCTGTGTGATCGTCATGGTGTGGTATGTGTGGAGAGAGGAAGAGAGGTTTACTGTTTACAGTTTTAACATTTACTGCGAGAATGAGCTCATGTTTCTCCTCCTGCTGTCATTTAGCAGATGCTGTTTCTTGTCAACAGTGAACAGAGAGATGAGCAGAATTAGTATCAAACCCACGATACTAAGACAATAATGCAAGTGGCAGAAAGACAGTAAACAAACACTGACAGAAAAGAGACAATGGCATCTGCTCTAACTGAGCTGCAGAGTGAGTGAAACCTCATGTCTCTGATGTACAAAAGATCCTTGTTTTTTAATTATATATGTATTTTTTAAAGTTAAACTTTATTTTCATTTCATATTTTTCCATTTTCTTTTATTTAATAAGGAGCCTATTATTGCACATGTATCATGGCCATATAAAATATAACGTTTCATTTCCTTTTCTAGCCAACTACAACCTGTCATAATTATGTAATGTATATTTTGACATACAGAGCAGGCCTATTATAAACATATATGTACATATATATATAATCAGTCACACCCCGAGCGCTCACTTTTCTCAGGATCTGTTGTGTATAGCAAGAAAGGCGTGTGTGTGTGTGTGTGTGTGTGTGTGTGTGTGTGTGTGTGTGTGTGTGAGAGAGAGAGAGAGAGAGAGAGAGAGAGAGAGAGAGAGAGAGAGAGAAAAAGTGAGAGTAAGTTAATTTCATGCAGTGTTACCTCATTTTGTAGCATAAAAATTAGGATGATACATCATTATACATATTCAATGAGAAGCTAGCTTACATGCATAAGAGGTTGTCTGAGGGATGAAGAGATAAAAACCTTTGGTGATAAATTGATTTTTATGCAGTTTTCAGGGAGAAAAATGTTTCAAAGATAAAAAAAAAAATTCAATTTCTGGCCACAAAGAACTCTTTTTAAATTGGTTAAGTTGTTACCCTTATACCACGTAGCAGTGTTGAGATTGCATTTTGAGTATCTGGCGTATCCTCTGGAGGAGTTTTATTTGACACCCCCCCCCCCCCCCCCCCATTATATTGTTTACTCCTTTAACTAAGTCAGTGTTTAGTCATTCCTGCTGATGATGAAAATGACTTTATAGTAAATCAGTGTAAAGTGAAAGGAAGACAGAAGAATGACAGCTAGCTGCATTTAAAAGCACTGTTACTTCTTATTACACTCATGCACTCATATAAATAGTCATTATCTTTTAGCTTCATTGTTTTTTTGTTTCTTTTACTCAAAAACTGTATTTTAGTGCAAAACAACACATTATTTTTTTTGTAAAAGTGACATCTGCACTTCCAAAATGAAATAACAAATTTAATGCATGAGTAGCCCAAGGCTATTGAAAATGATTAAAGATTTGCAAAACTATTATGTGAAGAGCATGAGATGATGTTTCTTTTTGTGTGCTTTTCCAGCTCTATTTCACATTGTGACTTTTGTAACTTTCATTTCTTTTGCTCTTATACTCTCTTTTATATTTTACTCTGTCATTTTTCTTTTCTCTCTCCAGATTTCAGCCAAAAAGTATGAGACCTTATTAAATCATTTCTGGTGCCTTGTGCACCTTCCGCAGTGGCAATGCTGGACAAGGTCAGAATACTGATAAATGGAGCACACGTGTACTCGGGCAGCCAGACATTTTTTATTTCAGGCCATACAGCTCAGATAGTGTGAGGGAAGCAGATCGGTGATTTCATGTGTTGAAATAGAGTCTGAAATTCAGCGCTGCCCCGCCTGCACAAACCCAAGCATTTATTAACTCCTCGTTAACCTTCAATGAAGAGTGTCTTTTTTGCTTGTGGTACAATAAAGCATCCAGTATCTATCTCTTAGATGTCTTTAATGTCACCTCTGTATTTTCCGCTCTGTCTGACACAAAGAGGACAAACATTGCACACCGAAGCAGAAGCCCCACAATGCTTCACCACCTTAAATGAGAATGATGCTTCGAGATAAGCTCTGAAAGCCGCAGAGACATAAAAGATACAAAACTGGTTCTATAAATAGTAGCAGTCTGCACAGATCCTCAAAGCAGTAGTTTTTTCGGGGAGGAAATATTTTTTTCACTTGCTTATTTTACCACAAAGACTGGAAGCTGCTACCCTGGCTCTGCCAGAAAGTCTACCTGCTGAAACCTCTAAAGCTCACTAAAGCCTTTCTCACACATGGCTCAACATAGCTAGTTTTGTGAATCGGTTAAAGTGACAGCCTTTTGTCATTCAGACTGAGGTCACCTTTACATCCTTGTTCCTCAGTGCTTCATTTATACACAATTCAAAAGGCATGCAGACTCTTGAAAATGTTTTCACTTTCATATTTTTGCTTAAAGGTACTGCCGTATATGCGAGTGCTGACCCTTCCCATCGCCTACAGGCTACAAGAGAGCTCTCTTTTGGGTTGGGTTGAGATAAAATGTTATTAACGTCATATAATTGTTGTTTAAGGCATGCCCCAGAGTTATCCTGTTCTTTGCAAGCTAAACAAAGCATAAGACAGTCATATATTTGTGCCTGCTTATTTGTATCGCTGCTACATGCAGCTCTGAATTGTGCCATGCTGAAAATGAATATGGCTGAGCGTGTATTGCCTGATTACCATCGCAAAGGGATCACATTGCTCATTCATACAAGAAAGGTGCCGACAGCCATATGTAAAGGAATTAATAACACATTATTATATGTTATACCTTTTTATTTAATTCATACAAAAACCTTGAATGTCTTCATTCAAGAAATCATAAAAGTCATTTAAAAGCATTCAAGGATATAAATATCAAAACACACCATTAAAATAGCACGATTCATTTTACTGTTACACCTCACTGTGTAGCCAAATGCACTTGAGCGAAATCAAGATAATTCAGCAGCCTGTTAGAAGTAGGTTGGCTGTATCAGTGACAGCAGGGCTGGTGACTGTAGTAGCATGTGTAGAGGCTATGTAATGGTTATATTTAGCATCTCATCTCCCAGACGGTTCTCTGAGCACACACTCGACTGGCACAGCAGCCTATTCTGGTGAGAACAGTTAATGCCGTTCTGGCCCAGACAAAGCGATATCGTCGGGAGTAATCTTTTTTTTTTTTTTTTTTTTGGACAAAAGTTTTACTACACATTTCTTGCCTCTGTGTGAATGATGAGTTTTCCAGCATCTATCAGTTCTCAAGCCTCACTTCTAATACAGATACTGATTTCCCTCTTTTCTGTAACTTTTGAATTCCTGTGTGTGTGTGTGTGTGTGTGTGTGTGTGTGTGTGTGTGTGTGTGTGTGTGTGTGTGTGTGTGTGTGGTTTTTCCCTCTCTCACCTGTATTGTCTTTTTTACCTTCTTTCATTCACTCCCAAAGCTCGTTTCCCTCAGTAATCTTCCTGCCAGAATGAGAGTTGGAAAACAGGCTTTTTTTTGTGACAGTGGCCCTGTGCTTCGTACGTCGCTTACTACATCCAAGATTAAATGAAACATCCAAGACCAAATCATCGCGCTAACTCTGAGCTCGCTATTCCGGTTCCCCGAACACACCTGTTGTTGACGATTAGTATAGCTGGATGAAGTAATGTGAGATCACTGGGTGGCCCAACAGGGGCTACGCATCGATAGTAGAAACATTGATCGGCAACCCTTTGATTGGTCGGCGAAAATGTCGAAGGAGCGCGCTCGGTATTTTTCGGCAGCAGAGCAAGAACTCTTGAGTGAGGGATTTCAGGAGTTTCAGAGTTTAATTAAAACGCAAGGGAACACTGCAAAGGCTGCAAAAGCAAGGAGAGAGGGCTGGCAGAAAGTTGCTGACAAATCAAACTCGTAAGTAATTCAATAATAACAATAATAATGGAGTGGATTTATATAGTGCTTTTCAAGGCACCCAAAGCGCTTTACAATGCCACTATTCATTCACTCTCACATTCACACACTGGTGGAGGCAGCTACGGTTGTAGCCACAGCTGCCCTGGGGCAGACTGACAGAAGCCAGGCTGCCATATTGCGCCATCGGCCCCTCTGGCCAACACCAGTAGGCGGTAGGGTAGATTTATCATATCACACCATATTATCCAATATTATATTACATTATATTATATTATAATATGTTATATTATATCCCCTTTCACATTAGAGCCACAACAGGACCCACTAGAACATGGGAACAAGTAAAAGTGAAATATAAGAATATTCTACAGAATGGTAATATTTATCACTTATATTGCTTGTCGTCTCTTGGAAAGAGACCCTGGAATACTCTGTTTGTTTGTTCATAACAGCAACCAAGAAAAGGGCAGAGCAAAAAAAAAGACAGGTGGTGGTCCTGCACCCCCTCGTCAACAAGTTGGTTAAGTGAATAATACCCTCACGGGAAAATCGATATCTCTCTATGAGCACACTGTCGCGCTGAGCTAAAGGATCCTGTCTATCCCGCAATATACGCTGAATTCTGAGGACTCTCCTTATCAATCTTGCACCTTCCGCAATGGGTTGCTCGCGTAAACGGACAGGATATGACTGCGACAGACTTCCCAAATCCACCTTCGCTTTTATAGCCGTGGTCTCTCATCTTGATTACACGAAGTAATTTACAATTACTACTCTGAAATATGAATTACATCTGTAATAATCACATACATGTAATAGAATGTTAATAGTACATTTCCCTTTTTTAGGGAATGACCTGTATGTATCTGTGTGAAATCAATAAAAGGATCAGGTGCTGCATTATCTTTAGTTACATTGATGTTATTTATTTATGGTGAAACAGTGGTGGAATATCGCTGTTGCTTTCGTATGAATGACGCGGGCATACCTGCGTGGCCGCGATCTAATCCTGTTTACATAAAGTAAACCTGCTCCCCAGCAGGTTTACGCTTACGGCTCTGTTGCTATGACAGCAAGTCCCGGATGGGCTTCGGGGAACCGAACGATCCAGGATCACGCGAAATCGTCAACAATCTCATCCAGCTAACTCACTTAGCGCGGTACGAAGAACAGGCCCAGAGTGTGTGATGTTCCTTGTGATCCCTCCCAGTGTTTGAAGCTCAGACTTTCCATCCTGCCTGCAAATCCTGACTTTCATAGTATTCGTATGTAAGCAGGAAAATGGGTGAACTGAGGCATTGATTGCCCCCCCCCCCCAATATATTCTGTATAAACATGAGAAACATTCACATGCACTGCACACAACGAAAATTTACTTGCACATACATAACTCGTATCTGAATGCACGAATGCTGCAGACCTTTTGAGTTACAGGTATGCACACAGGATACAAGCTGACATCTGTACATCCTGCTGCTGCTGTTTGCTGCTGAAACACTGGGGCTTACTCCTCTGCATTATAGATGAGGAAGCTGTGAACAGCTTGTTTGCTTTCTAAATTAAGTTTTTCTCTCCTCTCTTCCTCTGCTTCTGTCTCTCCCTGGGTTGCTGCTCCTTTTGCTTTTTACACCCTGAGATGAGCCAAAGCCTCTGCATGCCAGGGTGTTTTGCTGTTTTCCTGCATTTTTGTAAACGTGTAAGCAGCCTCTCTGCTAACAATGGGTATGAGAAGGTCTCATCTTTAATGTATGTTGCCCTGTGTATAGAAAAGTAACACCCTCAGAGCCAGAGACTTTCCTGCTGGCTAGCCTGTAGTGGATTGGAACTAAGCACATACTCACAAACATTCGTACAGCCATCTATTAGCTATATCCGTTTTAACCCATGGAGGGTAACAGAGCAGCTTGATGGTCAACTATTAACCATAGCCAATTAACCTAAGATGCATGTCTTTGAGCTGTGGGAGGAAGTTGGAGCTCCTTCAGGAAATCTGCAGAGCCACAGGGAGAACATGCAAATTGCACTCGAAAGACCTCAGCAGACCAGCAAGATGTAGCCCAGAACCTGTGAGTGAGGCAACAAGCTCAGCACAGCTGTGCATTCCCACTGCACAGAGCTTTAATTCTCCTGTACAATGCAAGACTGGATCAAGTGTGATCTCTCTCTGACTCTTTTTCTCTCTATATGAGTTTTTCCTACATTTCATACAATTAGAGTGCACTAAATAAGGGTTCAAAAATTTAGAGCATCCTAAAGTCAGCAGAGAAGCTGAAGTCATTTTATTTGAATATAATGTAAATAACTGCTTCAGCTGTTTGCAGTGGTCTGTCTGGAGTCACTTGTTTCTGATACTTTTGAAATCTTCTTCCCTTGCATCCTCTTTTGTCACATCAGCCCTCTCTCCCTTTCCCATAGTCTCTACATTTAAAGTCCTTACTCTCACCTCCACACTACAGCCTTTCATTCTCGCTTACTGGCCTCTGAAAACACCTCACCTCTTCCTCTGTCTTTAGCTATCAGAGATAGAGGAGGAGAAACATTTCCATCAGCACTCATCCAGTATAGAAATCTTACTGATGATCTGCATGTTAGTTTTCCTGACACTACACTCCCCATTTATCCGGGCTCGATCTCTTTGCCATAACAAACACGTGCCTTGTGTGCTCGCTAGTTGCTTTGCACTTCATCTAAACACATTAGCTCCATCCAAGAACCATATATAAAAAAACATTGAATCCCAGCTTAAAGAATCACTCATAACATCCATGGACAACATTACACCCACACTTTAAAGCTACAGTACCAGTCAGAAAGTTGGACACTCGTACTTATATCCAAATGAATTCAAGTCTGCTTTTCATCGTCTTTTTTTCTATTTTTCTCTATTTCTCTGTTATTGCTATATTAGATGGCAATCAGATTCATTTAAAACATGAATTGGGTAAACAGAAAACTTTCTTTTTGTACACTCTGTTCGGATTATTTCAGAAAAACGGAATATTGCATAGAATATAATGAACTAACAAAATTAGACCTAAAAACTGCAGAGCTATTCCAGTGACATTTATTAGCGGTAAATCAAATGTTAGACTATATGCTGTTCCACTCTATTATCTGTTTTACTTAGTAATAATAAGTAATAACACTTTCCTGGAAAGTTGACATTTATACTTCTCTCCTGTTGTCAAACAAATTCATTCTAAATGGCAGGATTACCTTAAATTATGCCTGAGTTTCATAAAAAGAATATTGTAGCTGAAATGATATTCAGACTATGTTCAGTGAGTCGCATCTTTCATTTCAACCACAAACCGCAAACAGATGCCCACTGTGACTAATGGGATACTATCTGATTTCTTAGATACTGTGGCATAAACAAAGCTCTGACGCACAAAAAAGAGATTAGGAGTGTCTGTCTTTCTATCTATCAGCCTTCCTGTCTCTTGAGCCTGTCTCTGTCTCACTGTGGTTTCTGTTCAGCTCTTACTGGGGTCTAGGTGGGCGGATCAGAAGTTCTAGCACTTCTGTACAACCTTTCGCCGGGCTGTCTTTCCATCCTTCTCTGGTTTAATTTTCTCTGTTCAGACTTTGACTGAGCTCGGTCAGAGGCTATTGATTCACAGAGAGACGAAAAGGAAGGTCAATGAAAGGCAGCAGAGTTGCTTGAGAGTTGATGGGAACTGTGAGCATGCACACACACACACACCTGCTGTGCTTTTCCAAGAATGACTTGATTTGTGTTTGCTTGTACTACACATACAAGCACAAATGAAAGCATTGCCTCTTCTTAGATGGATGGCAGTGATTGTGCTGTGCATGCCTCTGGATATATCTCTATCATCAACAGACTTCAACATGAGGTAGAGCTCTAACCTTGCCTGCTCATGTGTCATGTGTTCACCCAAAACAGAGCGAGAGAGTGAGGGAGGGAGAGAGAGGCATAAAATGAGATCCAGTAAACATTATAATTGTGTGTGATATCTCTCTCTTGGAGCATTCTCTTGTTCCCTAATCTGTTCACATGCCAGGCACCTGGACTTCCCTGAATGTCAAGGGGAAATGGCTTATCAGCCCCCCCATCCATTTCTTTTTCTCCCCGTCTCACTCTCATTCCTCTGTCCAGGCAGTCTGTCTGTGTGGCTCCCAGAGGGAGGCTACCCAGAGGTCAGATCTCCCTCTTCACCTTTTCAGTTCCTCTCCAACTTTTTGTCCAGCCTGCCCAGTGGGACGGAGGGTCGCTGGCTGACATTTATCTCCATGGATATGGAGTATGCTCTCAGAATGGGAAATGGGTTTTTCTCCTGCAAGGCAAGAGCCTAGAGAGAAGTATATTTTCATTGGTGTCATTTGGTAAAGAGATGGAGCGTGGACAAAAGGAGAACTCATTTGATTTTGATGTGCATCCAAATTGCTGCTGAAGAATTGGCTTTGCTGAAGCACCGCACTCTCTCAATGATCTGACTTCATGTTTTCAGTGTGTATGTGCGCAAATTATGTTTCTTTGATGCTCCATGGAATTACTGTAGCTTGTTTGCTAATGGTGAAAGCTTCAGTTACTGTAGGTGCTTAGCCCATTCAGCTGGGTGATACATGTCAAAGTAATATCCATATGAATGCCAGGACCACAAATTTCCAAGCACACGTAATGAAATAACCAGTGTAATTGAGTTCACCTGTCCGTAGTGTCATCTTTTTTCTTTTCTTTTTTACCAGCGTTAACGTCATGCATATGCACAGACAGTTATCTTCAGGGTGTAGTTTTGATGTAGCTAGCTAAAAGCTGCTACAGTTTCATTCAAAGTTCTTTCAGGAAAAACTAAAAAATTCATGTTTGACAAAAGTAATCTTTGCAGTAGCTTTTCATGATCTTGATCAGCAGAAATTCCTCTGTTGTTGGAGATAGAAGTGTTGAATTGTCAGCTTTTTAACTGGGTAACGTGAATCTGACATCTTGGTTTAATGGTTTTTGTCAAATGCTGTTAGTGGATCAAAAGACATTTTTCACACTTAAAGGCCAATTCATGCTTTTCATGTTGGTGTGTCTGTTGGATTGTGATTCATTGAGGGATTTCAAGTGTCTCTACACACTATGATGAGCCCTATTTGTTAGCTGACTTGTTTGTCAGCACATACAAATGGTGTTTAGTAGCATAGGCAGTGGCAGTTGGTAATAAACTACATCAGTATGACTACTTAAAATATGTTTCAAGATGTCTAGAAATGAGAATATAAATCGAACTGAGGGGATGTCCTCTGTTTTCTTCTGGTTATTCGATTAGAAGGGAACTAGAATGGATTCAAACCTCGAACCTTCTTGCTGTGAGGACACAGCGCTATCCACTGCACCACCACGTCGTCAGAAACATTATTAATAGGCCCATTTGTCACTCAGTGCAACTTGTCAGAATCAGCACCAACAATTCTATACATCTGTAACTTAATTGTAGATATCTATAATGAAAGCTTATAGAAAAGAATGGCAGCTATGTCACCATGATATAGCAAACATAAAAGCAGCAAATCATCACTTTCTGACAAGCTGATATTTTCTTGAAGGAACAGACAACATATTTAATTTTTACTTGAAAAAAATTACAAGGAAGCAGAAGAGACGAACCTCTCATGTGGTGACATATTGTTTGCACTGCTGAATGCTGTAATTAAATTTTTCACAGTGATAGTGTATTCAAACAGTTACAAAGTTAACACGTTTGAAAAGGGCCTGCTTTGCTCATTAGCAGCTGGGAATGGATCTTCTCACAGCAGGGAGAAGATGAGGGTCTGCCAGATGTAGATTTTGATTATTTGACCTGAGCTCTTCTAGGACTTAGAGGCACTTTGTAAGGCTACGTCCATCGTTTTCTCTCCGTTTTGGCCTCCCGTCCACACTGAGACGCTCATTTTCGTTTTTGCTCATGGAAAACGCTGCGTTTTCAAAACGCTCTTGAAAACGCATACATTTGAAAACAGTGCTTTCGCGTTGCAGTGTGGACAGCGAAAACGCAGACTTTCTAAAACGATGATGCACGTCACATGTCATATGATGCAGTCATGTGACCAATTAAACTAAGATAGCGGAGGGCATTATACAGCAGTTATTTTGTATCCTCTCAATTTTGACAGCCCTATTAAAGATTAATATCAGTCTTTACATGCTCCAAATTCTTTAACTCTAACTCGCTTTTGCAACTTTGTACTTTTGTGTTACTCGCAGCAACAACTCCATCTCATTGTTAGTCCATTTAAAAAACTCGGTGCTTTTCCTCAACATTTTGCTGTTACGTTTTAAAGAACCGGAAAGTAAATAAGTGACAGACTAACTGAGGCAGGTCGAATCTTCTTGCGATTCACGCATGCACAGGACTGGAACGTAAGCGTTTTCGGCCGTTTCAATGTGGACGCACAACTCTGTGAAAACGACTGAAAACGCTAGTGTGGACGCGGAGCATTTTCAGACGAAAACAACGTTTTCGAATCTATCCGGGCTAGTGTGGATGTAGCCTAAATGAGTTGCTGGTGTTGGAGGTAATCTTTCAGAGTATCACTGTGTTTCTATAAATGTGAGCTGTACAAAAAAAGGTGCCTGTTTACTGGTCGTCTTTTCTTTGTGTGCCTGTGTGTGTTAGTATTTTTAGACATGTGGTGCAGAACACAGTGGTAAAACAATTACAGTTCATCATCTAGAGCTTATCCATTGTACTGCTGCAGATGGTAAAGCTGTCAATCTACTGCAGATATGGCGTTTAACATCTACAAAACACATGTGAATTCAGCACGGTCCCCTCCCTTTTTCTACAGGATTGTATTGTTGGCTAATTGAGATTCTATACCAACCTCAGCTCTGTGTGCATTGCTTTTATCAGTGGACTTTCATCTCACCCCGCTTCATCCTCCATCCTCCCGCCTCGACCGAGCAGTCAGATATCACAGCCTGCCCCTGAGCCCTGAGCCCCGCAAGCTGCCGGGGTGGCCAGCTGCTCCCTCTGGCTCTCTAACACCACTAATTGAACCATTTCACTACTGACGATGAGTTGTATGCACAGCAGTATGGGACAAAAGCTTCAACAGGTTTTTATGTGCATTACAGTTCTCGTGTGCAAGCAGGTGTGAACGTACAATCACAGTAGAAAGGGTAGATCAGAGCGACGTTGTTAAGGCTTTGTTTACAATGGAGATAGTCAGAATGGGTTTATCGGGTAGTAAATCAGCAGGCAGCTTGTGTCTGGAGAGCTTTTAATTAGATTTGTCCAATTTTCTCACTTGCACCGACTCCCGTACACGTTCTTTCCTTTTGAATCTCTCGATCTCTTATCGTTCTCATTCACTGCATGACACACTCGCACCTCTTTCATGTGTTACTTGTGCTACGAATGTGTAAATATGGCAGGTACATAAACACTGACAGTTTAAAGGCGGTTGGTTAAAGAGACTGATATGTAAAACGGGTCACGTCGACTAGGACGTGTTCGTATCGCTGAGCGCATAGATCCGTGTGTGTGTATGAATATCTGCTGACATAAGCTATGTGCCCTCCAGCAGTTCTCTTTGCTTACCCAACTCTTATTAAAGCAGTAAATACGGCCAGGACATAAATTTGACGTCATGATTTAATTCCACTCTCTACACTCCCTCTCTCTCTCTTTCTGTTTGTGTGTATGCGGGCATGCTGATGCTCGTTAATATAGCATTAATGCTGCCTTCTAATTACAAGAAGCCAAAAACTGCTGGGGGGCGAAGTTTGATGCAGTCTATTTCAGGGTGCTCTTTTGAAATATGCCCACCTTTCCATTTCTCATCAATCTAGTTTAGAGGGGCTGATATATTGCTACTGTGTGAGTTTTTATGAGTGTGTGCAATTGGAGTTTTATGTAGATGTTCTTGGGCGGTTAAAGAGCCAAACAAGCTGCAGGTGTTAGTGCCTCTTATCCTCCCCAACTTAAAGGCACTCTGGATAGTTGCAGAACAACCTGATATAACAGAGCGCAACCAGGTACACAGCCTTCTATTTACAGTACTGGCCCTTTTCCAAAACACTACACCAAAGATGATCAAAAACCTGAAAAAGATGAAGTTGTAAATATAATTCATTCCCTCCTTAATTTTACTTTGAGATATATATCTAGCAACCTTTCACTGCTCCACATAAAACCCCAAATGACACGATGACTTTCCTTGTGGAATGTTATACTGCGTAGAGGGAAAACTATATATTTTGTTTTTGTAATTTTGTGTCTGTGTTATGCCACACATCTGGTGCAGCTCACATGCAGATGCATTTAAGCGTTGTTTGGGCTACTTTTGGTGACTGCAGCTAAATGATGGCTTTGTCCACTGTTGAGTGAGCCATGTGAGCCCCACAAGTCAGGAGCTAGGCTTGACAGGTATCACGGCCAATCCTAGGAGGTTCTGAGAAGAGTGTTTACTCCTTTTACCACCCTGTTTAAGTGTTATCAAGCTGTGGGACCAACATGAACATCAATTTTCTTTTAATTTAAATACCATTATGGAAGTTTTATTGGATTTTATTGGGTGTAATGCAAGTAGAGATAAGACAGGGCCTTGCAAGCGGCGATAAGGGGAGTGGATCGAGAGAGGAAGTAATGACACATGGGATGTATATGAACATCTGGGGGAGGGATGAGGACAAGTTTTAATGTTATGTCAGATTTGTATAAAATATCAGGTTCAACTTTTAATTGGGCTGATGAATGTTATTATGTGGTACCCAAACACATCCTCCTTCTCCATCTCTGCATCATAAACTTTGCCTGACTAAGTCACACACACACAAAACTAGTTTCTTTTGTGAATAGCTGTGAAGGAGGTTTCTGTAACTTGTGAAAAATGCATTTGGGGCAGTGCAGAGAAGAAATGGGATGAAAGCACAAAGGAAAGAACACTTTAGCCACACTCCTAACCCGCCCATCATGCCTTTCTTCTTTCCTTTAGTCTGAGATGGAGTGAGACAGTGAAAGAAAGCATTAGAAGAGGTGTGAAAGGAAGAAAGGGTGAAATCTGGACTCCTCAAGGCTTCAAACAGGAACACGGCTTTCATCACCTTACAGATAGAAAGAACAGAGTGATTGTTCTGTAGAATATGATCATATACTTGCACTGAAATAAGGCCGACCGAGTTTTGTGCAAGAGACATAAAGTTAGCATGTGGTATTAACTTAACCCATGTTTGGTATTCTATTTTGTATCTCTGGATATTACCTATTGAGTTATTACTGATTACAAAAATTACCTTTTTTAAATTTCTGCTTCTACAGCTGTGCTCATTTCACTTCCTGTTCTCTCCTTATCTCTTCTCCATTCCTGTCCCGTGGTTACCTGGGAAACAGTTTCCTTTGCAGTGAGAAAAAGAGTCAAATTTAGTTAATGTTCTCATCCCCTACAGGGCTGACATAAAAAATAAAACAGCATTGAATGGCATCGACATGTTTCCTGCACAAACTGGGGTGGCTGTAGCTCAGGTGGTAGAGCAGGTCATCTACTGAAGGTTGGTGGTTCGATTCCTGGCTTCCCCTAGTCTGCATCCCAAATAACCTTGGGCAAGATACTAACCCCAAATTGCTCTCTGATGCATCCATCTGTGTGTGAATGTTAGCTATAAAGCACTTAGATAAATGTGCTTGGGTGAATGCACAAGTTGTGTAAAGCACTTTGAGTGCACAGATGACTAGAAAAGCGCTATATAAGAACCAGACCATTTACAAACGTGTGCGACTGTGCGGCATTCATTAGGTGCTTTATTAAAATACGGTTTCCCCCCGGTGTCCATAATTTGTAGTGATTTTTAGTTTTTCAATTCCCGACATTTTCTTGGTCATACCTTCCTTGGTTTTATTAATAAGCCACAGTCTTCTATTGGACACATGTCGTCTCTGACCACACATTTTGAGCCCAACCGCACAATTACTTTAGCCTGTCTTCAGTTTCTCACTTTTCATTGTGCCTGTTGAACTGTGATCGGAAGCAGGTAGTTAAAGCTGTGTAAGCATAAATATAGAGAGTTAAAAAGAACAGTTTACCCCAAAATCAAATGTACATGTTTCTTGTAACTTCAGCCAGATCATTGCAGAAAGAGGCATGCACCTTCTTGTGTCAAAAGAAGCTTGTGACATTGTGACAGGATATGAAACTGTATTATTAGGCATCTATTCACTTCTTTTGGAAATCAGAAAATATGGCTGGGTTAAGAGATCATCCAATTACACACTGGGAAGGTGTGGTGGGGGAGTGGGCTCATGTCACTGGCAGTAATAGTAGAAAGAGGCTACTCACTGAATAAAGGTATTTTCCTTGTGTGTATGCATGGTTATTCCTATGTTTATATTACACAAAGAAGCAAGTGGTATTGATAAATGAATTCCAGTAGCTATTAAAATCATCTAGGTTATTGTTTTTTAGTGCCATTTATCTTTCTTTGCAGATGCATTCGGATAGTAAGTGTTGCCACTGAGATATTGAATTTTTTCTTCCTCTGTTTCCAGTTCAGGAGGATTGTTTTCTTAGAGACTGTCATTGTGATCAATATGGGTTACCCATATTTCAGTGGTGATTCAACTGAAATAGCATTTCCAAGCAGTCAAATTGATGGAGACGGTGCAATGCTTCAACTCATGTATGAAGATAATGTTTTGGTGATGTTTATTCAGAATGTTTAAATAGCTCAGTAGAGCAAAGGTGGCATGTAGGTAATTATGTGCGGTGGTTAATGTGCAATGTGTGGTGCAGAAACTGTGAGATTGTGAGAGTCATAGAAAATATATTATTGCGCATGTGTCCAGAATTAAAATTCCCAGATCTTTTTCATAATTTTAAAATAGTTGTAAAAAAAAATGCTAATTTTAAGTAAGAACTGAAATAATTTTGCGAGAGATATCCTTTATTATTACTTTTCAATACAAATAGTTTTTGGGGTTTTTTTTGTTTTTTATCCTTCTGTTTCTCCTGTGTGTGTTTGTTTGTGTATGTACGTGACAGGGACCCAGTGTGTGATAGCTGAGCCCTGTCACCCACTCCCACAGTGAGGTGAAATGCTTTTCACTGCTCGCTGCCTTTCTTTTCCATGCTCCTCGGGCTGCATGAGAGAATATTGAAGCCCCATAGCTATGTGCATGTGTGTGTGTGGCGTGTACAGGTATGCATGTCTGTTTTCCAGCATAGCTGCGTGCACATGTAGTGTGTAGCTGCATGATTTTCAACCAGCGGAGTGTATCCAAAAGCTGAGGCATCCCTGTAGGCAAGCTTTCACTATCCAGCAGTCCCGTCACAAGCCTTTCTCCGTCCTGCTGCTACTTTTACAGGATTAGAGCTGCCACCAGTGGCTCTTCTGTTTGTGTGGCTGTGTGCTTCACAGTGAAGATAGCAAAATGATTGAGCAAAGTTGGAGGCAGCAATATCCATCATTTAAATAATGAAGCTACTTTTTTTTATTGAGGTGATGGCAGAAAAAATTAGCTTTGCAGCATGCTATCCCACATCTATATGACAGTTGTCCTATTGGCCATCATTGAACTGTCTCAGTCGCTACCTTATTAACTGTAGCATGCAGCTGCATGACTAATAGACTAATATTACACTGATAACAATCCTTACTGTGGTGTAATTGCATGAGGCAATTTCCATCCGCATTAGCCCATCTCTCCTGCACTGATAAAGAGCTGGGAAACCTTCCCATTAACTGCCTAGAATTAGTTATTAGATCAACAAATATCAGGCCTCAGAGTTGTTCATGAGATCTGTCAGAAATATATTAAATGCAGATGGGATGTGTCTGGCACCTGATCATCTTTCAGATACAGAGTGTCTCTGTAACAGTTTTTAGAAGAGAGAAAAATACATTTTATGACACTCTACAAGTGCCGTTAAATCAGTAAAACCCAATTTGTTTATTTAAACAAGTAAGAGTGTGAATACAAGATGTCTTCCACATTTTTACAACACATCATTTAGTCATCCTTTCATCATGATTCATCATTTCACCCAGCTTGAACTGTTCATTCACATGTAGCTTACAGTTACATAGCAACATTGTGTACTAATAATTATCACGGACACCAACATTTCCCCATGCACAAACATATACTTAAACTTAGCAAACTCTTCTGGGAACTTAATATTATAAAGGGTATTATGGTGCGTCATGTAGGTTGTATACAAGTGCAACCGTTTTAAATTTGAAGCTTGATTCTTGTTCTCCCCGTGTTTGCGTCGGTTCCCTCCGGGTACTCCGGCTTCCTCCCACCGTCCAAAGACATGCAGCTTGTGGGGATAGGTTAATTGGAAAATCCAAATTGTCACTAGGTGTGAATGTGAGTGTGAATGGTTGTCTGTCCCTGTGTGTTAGCCCTGCGACAGACTGGCGACCTGTCCAGGGTGTACCCCGCCTCTCGCCCTATGACAGCTGGGATAGGCTCCAGCGCCCCCCGCGACCCTGAAAAGGATAAGCGGAAGCGAATGGATGGATAAAACAAAGCCTTAGTTCTCAATCAGCTCTGTGGAATTTAGAAGAGTGGCCAAAATGTGCTCGCTCTCCAAAAGTCTACAGGGCAACCTGATCCTCACAAAGACAGCCAGGCAATTAGACACACACATGCACATGCACACATCACATTTCCTCCCACGGCATGGCGACGTTTGTCCGTTTGGAGAGCAAACATTAGATTCAAATAGTTCTCAGAAAATGGCTGCAAAGCTGTCCAACTTTCACACTCTCTCACACACATTCATACATTTACTGAGATAACGATGGAGCTTATCAGTCAGGAGCACAGGCTGAGACATGGTAGCCAAGTAACCTGTCTGCTACCTAACAGGAAACAATAAAGATATTCACAGAGCACAAATGAACACGCAAGTGTGTGCGTGTCCTTCACCGCGAACACAATGACGCAGATACAGTTTGGGAATCATGTCCGTTTTGAATAATGACCCATTCACCAGCGCAGCCAAAGATACATCCCCGATCCAAGTTCATTAACCTTTTAAGGATTTTCCCAAGTGTTTTTTCAGAATTCTCCTACACAATGCTGCAACATATTGGAGACATCATAATGTAGCAGTAACACCAGATCATATTATTTACAGGCAACACATACACACTGCAGGTTGTGCTGCCCATAATCATAATGAAGTGTGGTAGCTGAGGTCAGATGGGCTGCTCTAAATTCTAAGTGAAAGGGCCATGGCAGGCATGGGTGGAAATTTCTCCTCTCTTACTCCAATCCTGATTCAGTTCTTAGTAATAAATTCTAGATGTTGATTTGCGTACACGTCTATCCATAAATCTTAATGAGGCAAAGAGCACTTCTAAATATTAAAGTTCTCACTGTAAGGTTTCAGTATTACCTGCTGTTTGATCTGACTGCTATTTACAAAAAACAGGCAGGTATATAACTTATACTCTTATTATCCTGCCTCATGCATAAAGGGCAGCAGCATATAAAACGAATGTCAGATCATAATACAGATGTTGTAAAGCATAGCACAGAAAGTGTTTTCAGCATTTGCAAACACACTCACATACTCTGTGATGTACCCTGCTCACTGTTCATTACCCTAACAGAACAACACTCTTTTTTTCTGCTCCATCAAATCACATTTTTTCTGCTAATTATTCAATACTATATATAGAGGAATTAGTGTTTTCTTGTATTTTCTACCATCAGATTAGCTTTGAAGCAAATGATTGAATTCAACAACTGCAATCGCATTGAACTCATAATCCTTGTTATGCATATCAGACTAGCAGTCACAGAGACATTTATTATTCGTTTAAAATTCAGGGATTGTCAAAATAAAGCAACAACGCACACACAGACACATTGGAGCTCTTTTAAAGACATCTGATTGGTCAGCCTAGTTTAACTTAAACCTTGAGACCTCATTTGGAAATACCCACAGGCGTGACAGAGAGAGTGCACGCCATATGTAAAAGATTAAAAGATTCTATACCAAGTTAACATGTAACTTGACTGCCCAGTAAAATAATACATCTGGTATAAAACTGCTCTGAAAAAGAACTTAATGCATCTCCTTCCACATTGCCAGCTGCGTGACTTCTCCTTTTTAAACTCTCTCAGCGCTATAAGCTCAGCTGTCCTCTTATCCCCCGAGTGCCACTCTTTCATTTAATGCCTTCTCCATCGCTACGTGGTGATTCATGTATTTTGGCCTTTCATTCAAGTTTTAGGTCACTAAAAATGAACCTTTTTTAAAAACTCCTACCAGGGTGAAGACATCGAGAAACTCGATTGACACTGTACAGACAGGAAAAAGAGTGTGATACTCCAATCTGTTGATATCTTTTTAAACAGGTAATACTGTAGCCCACCTGTTTTTGGACTTTATTTATTGGTTGTTGTATTATCCTAGACATGCTGGATTAATTGAAGATGGCGGGCATGATCACAGCCGGATTGGCGTCCTTGCGGTGGTGCCGTGATGTTTGGTGTTAAAACTCCAAATAATTCTGGTTATAGACCTTGTTTGGGCAAATAAATAAACTAAGATTGACATTTATAAGAGACAAAATGGCAAAGATGAAGAAAGTCGAAGAAGATCTGGAGGAGATTAAGCATTCACTTAACTCGTTGACGTCGGAAATTGAAAAAGTAAATAAGCAACAAGGAATATTAATGTCGATGATGGACCAAATCAAAGAACTAAAAAGCCTGATTAAGGAGAAAGATAAGACAATCCAGTTTTTGGAAAGGAAGGTGGACAATCTAGAACAGCAGGCTCGACTCGAGGAAGTGATTATTACGAGTCTGGAAACTAAACAGGACTTATGTGATAGTCACCGAGTCTGGGACTGGTGCAAAAAGAGGAGAAGACGCGCCCCCGATGGAGGAGCTACAGTCGTTGGAACGGCAGGTTGTGGAATTCTTTTCGAATAAAAAACTTCCCCTGCATAGTAATAATATATCTGCATGCTATACCCTTCCTAGAAGGCACACTAATGCTCCTCCAGCAATTGTAGCGAGATTTGTAAACCGTAAACACAAAGTTGATTTGTTGAGACGGTCCAGCCTTTTGAAAGGAAGTGGAGTATATTTGAATGAACATCTTACAAAAAGAAATGCAGATATTACTAGACAAGCTCGCATTTTACGGAAGGAGAAAAAGATTCAAGCAACCTGGACCAGGAACTGTAAGGTGATGATTAAACTGAATGGAACTCCAGAAGAAGCCATGGTTATAACGATTAAGGATCTTGAGGAATTGGACACTTATACGTGATAATATTATCAAGATAGGCAAATGGTTACGACCAATTATGGCTATGAGCCTAAAAACAATTAGTTCATCCTTTACAAGAACAAATGCTACTTCGGGTGGAAAAGGACAAAAGGAAATTGTAAATTGGACATGGAAGAAAACAAGATCAACGGACTTTAAAATATGTCGATAAATGAATGTGCAATTGCTAAGGATCCCTTTCTTTTTTCTTTTTTTTTTTTTGAGGTTAATAGATAGTTTTAGAAGAATTATGCATAATGCTTGACGACTCAGATCATAAATCATATGATTTTGAAGTAGGTATTGACCCTGAAAGGAATGTGCTTAATACAATTAATGTCACATGTGATTATTTTACAGAGGAGCAATTCAGGGATAAGTTTGATATAGCCAACACATTTTCATTAATTCATATTAATTGCAGAAGTCTTTATAGAAGTTTCGCTTCGATTGAAGATTTTCTGTATAGTTTGAGAGGCAGGTTTCAAATAATTGCTCTGTCTGAAACATGGTTAGATGAGAATATGGGTTGTCATTTCTGTATTGAAGGGTACGATTTATACTTTGTAAATAGAACTAAGAAGAAGGCAGGAGGGGTGGCACTTTTTGTTAATTGTGATTTGAAATGTAAAAAAGTTGAATGTATGTCTGTGGCTATAGACGATTTAATGGAGTCTGTGACAGCGGAATTGGATATAGAAAGAAGAAGTAATATAATTGTAACGTGCATATATAGGAAACCGGGGTCATAGATTGAGTTATTTACAGAAGCAGTAGAAGACTTATTGAGTAAGGCTAAGGGAAATAAGACTTTATGTTTGTGTGGTGATTACAATATTGATCTTTGTAAAGAGGCAAATGATAAGGCTGCGTCAGATTTTTTTTGAATTATTATTTGGTAAAGGATTGTATCCTTTAATTATAAAGCCGAGTAGAATAACCGATAAATCAGAAACACTAATTGATCATATTTTAATTAATAGTTTGGAGAGTAATATTATGAGTGGTCTCATCATAAATGATATAAGTGATCATCTAACAGTCTTTTTTACTTTTGATTTAAATATGAAAAGAAAGGAAGAAGTTGGTTTCGTGAGTCATAGAAGGTTAAGAAATAATGAGGCAATTAACAAGTTTAGACAAGATCTCATGGAAGTGGACTGGAAGGAGGTTTATGTTAATGAGGTCAACGTTGCATACGGAGCATTTTTAAATTAAACACAAAACTAAGAATGCGGAAATGAAATATAAAGTTTATAAAAATAAGTTGGTATTAATATTGAGGAAAGCCAAGAAAGACTACTATAATAAACTTTTTCAGGAAAACAAGAATAATATTAAGGGCATTTGGAATATTTTTAGTATTGGGTAACAAGAACACACCCTTAGATCGGCCTAATTATTTTATTAAGAATAATCAAGTTGTCGAAGACAAGACTGAAGTAATAAACAAATTCAATTCCTTTTTTGTAAATGTTGGACCTACTTTAGCAAATTTAATTGGGAAAAATGACGATCCAGAATATGAGGAAGCCTGGAAAGGAGATAATAGAATGGTTAATTCTAGAGATGGACCGATCCGATATTACGTATCGGTATCGGTCCGATACTGACCTAAATTACTGGATCGGATATCGGAGAAAAATAAAAAATGTAATCCGATCCATTAAATATCACGAAAGCACCTCACAAAACTTGCAACACGCCGTAACTCACCTCAGAACGTTAGCACGTCAGAGCAGTATGCATCACGTGATAGAGCGGCTGTGGCATGCGGGACCTGTCGGTGGTCTGGATAGCATGTGGAGCTTCGCTAGCAACCCGGCATTTCATCTCCGACAAAGTTACCCCGAGAGAAGTAAAGCAAGTGTGTAAGTCCATCTCTGAATGTTTGTAAAGCATTCCTGCGTTAAGCTTAACAAACGATATATGGAGCGACTGCCTCTCGCTCTCCGGCTGCTACTTCAATCATGAAACTGCTTAATGATCAGCTGATCGGCTTTTCTGTTTGGCCCACTTTGCACCAGAAAGAGGAAACCAGCGGCTGAACAACAGCAGCACGTTTAAGCTTGATCAGCTGTTGTTAGAATTTATTTAATATTACTTTCTACTCCAGGATCTTTTTCTACGTAGCTGACGCTGGTAACTGTGCAGGGGCGGATCTAGCAAAGTTTAGCCAGGGGGGCCGATAGGGCATGAACAGGGAAAAGGGGGCACAAAGACATACTTTTCTTTCTTATTCTCATTTAAAATGTCGAGCTTTTAATTATTTAATATTTATCTGAATCTTACACCCAAAGTTTTAATCTGATGTAAAATGTATAGAAGTCCATTATTGTATATAGTAACTGTTAAGTCTAATATACCCTAGTAAGCTATAGTACTTTTTCCTTTGGGAAGGTACCATCTGTGCAGTCTGCAATTTTGTTGAAGAAAGATGTTGAATCTATTTAATATTTCTTGAAAAATAATTGATTTCTGTGCATTTTTTTTTCACACTGCATCAAATTAAGGTTGATTACGTCGATTAAGCATCATGAGGTGGAGCGTGAGGGGTGGTTCCCTATTTTTTATTTATTTATTTTTGTTGTTGCTGGGAGTTGGAACCCTATTAGTTAGGTTGCTTAATATTTATGCTAAGTACTCTTTAAAATACCAGAATAGGGAGGATGGTGCAGGTTTGAGTTTATTAGATTGATCAGTATTGCTGAACTATGAAATATTTTTTTTGCATACAGGTATAACAGAATAGCTTTAGTGTAGTTGTTGTTTTAAACTTGAGTATGAACTTATACAAAATGCAGCAAGATATTTAAAAAACAGTTTTGTTGATTAAAAAACATTATATCGGATTCATATCGGTATCGGCAGATATCCAAATTTATGATATCGGTATCGGTATCGGACATAAAAAAGTGGTATCGTGCCATCTCTAGTTAATTCCATATTCTTGGCTGATATTACCATAAAAGAAATAGTAGCAATTGTAGAAAATTTTAAAAATAAAAAATCTACTGACTGTGATGGTATAGACATGGTTATAATTAAAAAGACTTTAGATTGTATAAGTATTCCTCTTTGCTATATTTTTAATCTTTCGCTACAATCAGGAGTATTTCCTGATCGAATGAAAGTGGCAAAAGTGATACCCTTATATAAATCAGGAGATAAGCATAGTTTTAACAATTATAGGCCAGTGTCTCTTTTTTCACAGTTATCAAAAGTGCTTGAAAAACTCTTTGCGCAAAGACTTGATAGTTTTATTGAAAAATATCAACTAATAAATGAAAATCTATTTGGATTTCGTAAAAATAGATCAACAGCATTAGCATTGTTGACTTTCATTGACGATATTTCATCTGCAACCCATAATAATAAATATACAGTGGGGGTATTTGTTGATTTAAAAAAAGCTTTTGATATGTTACAACATTCTATTTTGATTTCTAAATTGTATAACTATGGTGTGAGAGGAGTGGCATTGAATTGGTTAAGGAGTTATTTAGAAAATAGGTTGCAATATGTACATTATCTCGGCAATACCTCTGAAAGATTGAAGATTGTATGTGGCGTTCCTCAAGGTTCTATTTTGGGACCTAAACTTTTTAATTTATATATTAATGATATCTGTGATGTATCAAAAAGGTTAAATTCTATTTTATTTGCAGATGACACAAATTTTTATTGCTCAGGAGTGAATTTGAAAGATTTGGTTGAAATTATGACTTCTGAGATGTTAAGATTAAAAAAATGGTTTGATGTAAATAAATTATCTTTGAATCTGACAAAAACGCAATTCATGATATTTGGCAATGGTCTAAAGGAGAATGAAGTCATTATGTCCATTGATGGAGAATTGATTGAAAGAGTTACTGAATTTCGTTTTTTGGGTGTAATAGTAGATGAAAGTTTGACGTGGAAATCACATATTGAGTATATTAGAAAGAAGATGGTTAAAAGCATTTATATTTTGGGAAATGTAAGAGATTTATTAGATTATAAAACAATGCGCATTTTATATTTTTCAGTGTTTTTCTCATATTTTAGTTACTGTGTTGAAGTTTGGGGGAATACATATGAGAATACTATAAAACCTCTAAACTTATTACAGAAGAAAGTGATACGAATGATTCATAATGTTAAATATAGAGAACATACAAATAAATTATTTATAAAATCAAAATTATTAAAATTAGGAGATTTAGTGAAATTACGGACACTATTAATTATGTTTAAGGCTAAAAATAATATTTTGCCCTTTAAGTTACAAAGAGTATTTTTAATGTGTTCAGGGGGAGAAGATAGCAGAAGGAAATTTTATTTTAAGCATCAGTTAGCTAGGACTACACAAAGATTAATGAGTCCAACGGTTAGGGGTATACGACTGTGGAACTCTTTTCATTATAATTGAAAGAATTGTATAAGTTTACATTGTTTTAAAAAGTGTTACATGCTTAAAATGATAACTCAATATGAAGAATGCGAATGAAATTGGAGTTCATTGAAAAAGGATCCATTATAATTTTTTGTTTTATTTATTTTAATTTTATGTTTCTCCTTGTTACTATGTGGAGTGGTATATTCTGATTGTAAATTTGTTGTTTGGTTTGGGTTAGGACCGGAGATAAATGTTAATATTAGTTTGTTCCCTGATTTTTGGTGCCCACTTGTAATATAAGTTGGATTGTAGATAGGGGGCAGGGTTTAATAAGAATATTTTCTTCTTCCTGCTCCTTTTCACACATGGTTGTAGTGCTTTATTGATAGAAAGTGTGGTTGGTTTGTTTGATCTGTTGTACCAAGTGTGAAATAAATAAATGAAATGAAATGAAATTCTGTGTGTACCCATCTGGTTTGGCAACTGTATGCACTTCAGATGCCGTCAGATCAAAGCAGGAAATCTTAACAGAAATGGGAAAAAACCCACAAAATTTGAAAATAGATATTTGTCCTTCTTATCAGAAAAATTGCCTTCCAATATGCTGAAGTTACTTTAGGTTTTTTGCTTAATCAAACACTTGTTGCCTACTACAGTTTTAACAGAAAGGGGTACACATCAGAAGTTTGCTTACATTTGCTTTTTGTTAGGGGTTTTTTTGTTGTTGTTATTGTTTTGTATTTTTTAGGGTGGGGGTGTTCCATCATCATATTGAGCTCTTTTGGCCAGTGTATTCTCACTGAGGGTTGTTATCCAGAGCACTGAGCTCTCATTTCATCTGTAACACAGACAGGCACTGAAACATGGCATGGGCTCTGTTAGTGCATGAGCATGGACAGTGTAGGAATATGTGAGCATCTGTATATCCCTCCACCTGCGAGTTGTTGAGTGGAAAGATGCCATACTGCGAATAAGATGGGCTTGTCAGCAGCTGCGTTGTGGCCCATTGAACATCCCCTCTCAATGCAGCCAGCTCATCCCTTCTCTTTCCATCTATCCTTTTCTGGCTTTGCTCATTCCACTTGCCCTCCATTGCCTTATTCACCCTCCCTCTGTTCTCCATAAACCTTTCTTGCAACCAACTCAATGCCCATCATTCTTCATTTCACCTCTTTTCATACATCTTGCAGGCCTTCCCATTGACTCCCTTTTCCTACTGTGATACCTCTTTGTATCCCTTTCCCTTTTCATGATACTGCCCTTATATTATACTCCTTTCTTTCCTGGTCTCTCTTTGTACTTCCCCTCTGGTCCTTGTCTTACAGTTTCTTTATTCTGCTCCATCTGCTTCTACATTCCTTTGGCGTGAACGACGTCTGCCTGTTATTCTTTCTGTTTGGTTCTTTTGCTTCTTCCTCTCTTCACTATTTTTCAGCACAGTATTGTTTTCATCTCTCTTTCTTCTCTCTGTGCCTTTAACCATTGTTCCCATTATCCTTTTCCTCTCAATGCTTTACCTGCGTAAAAGAGAAAAAAAGAACCTAGATGTGCAGAAAATCCAAAAAGTGATGTAACAAAACACAGCACAAAATAATAGCAGAACTCAATAAAAAGAAAAAAAATTACATCAAAAAAGCCTCACACAAGGAAGTCATGTAGTTTTCACCTAAAAACCTGCCTGAAATAGTAAATGGCACTTTACTAGTCTCTAAGTACCCCAAAGCGCTTTACACATCCAGTCATCCACACACTGGTGATGGCAAGCCACCCTGGGGCGCACTGACAGAGGCGAGGCTGCCAGACACTGGCTCCACCACCACCAGTAGGCAACGGGTGAAGTGTCTTGCCCAAGGACACAATGACCGAGACGGTCCAAGCCGGGGGCTCGAACCAGCAACCTTCCAATTACAAGGCAAACTCCCAACTCTTGAGCCACAATCGCCCCAAAATTACCCAATCAAGGAAAGAAATAGATTTTTCAGACTTAGGCCCAGTTAACCTGGATCTACAGAGTGGTCAGTGACCCCTGGCAGATTGTTATGGAGAAAGATATATGAAATATGAAAAAATATGCAGGCAGTTGTTAGATAAAAATGTACAGTGCTGTACTGAAAAACCTTCTTACCATTGCTTTGGTTGGTAGCAGGTTGCTGTGATCGCAGCAATATTCACTACTGCTTTTTATTATAGATTTTAAATACTACCTAACTACATACATCACTGACACACGTCCAGAACACCAAACACCTGTTTTGAAAAGAAAAGTGCATGTGCCAAAGTTTCTAGAGAACATGACAGTTTGATAAAGTACATGCAAAGACCAAGGAGAGGATGGGGAATGGTAGAAAAATATATGTATAAATAATAAACTTTAATGGGCGATTAGTGTCATTCAGGTAATTGTCAATACTTTAATGAGCTATTATTATCGGCATTCACGACACCCGTGCTTTCTCAGCTAACGTCAAAATACATTTTGATTGCAAAGGGCATTAAGTGGGAGGAGAGACCTGTCATAGCATCATAACAAAACAGATGGATGTCTGAAAGGAAAACAGACAGAATATCACAGGGTCTTGTCTTTTTTATCCAGGTCCTATAAGATAAACTGATTTTTGTGGCTGGAACACTGAGCGTTTCCACATCAATAATAATTGTACCAGGTAATGTTTTCAGCATGAATTATTCTACAGTTTTTTTCTGATATTATTAATAATAATAATAGCTAATAATAACTGGCTTGGAACATTAAGCATCACAGTAAACTGAAGTTCCAATTTATTACAACAAATTGTTTGTTTCTTGTGGATAACTAATAATAATATAATTATTTGTTATTCTCTTAGACAGAATCCAGTATATTAAATTTATCTCTAATCGGTGACAGATAACAACTGTCACAAACTGAGAACCTAATCGTTTCTAAGCATTTTCCATGTGACTGATTGCTGTAACATCTTACACCACCACCCCTCCCCCCCTCATCTCAGATCACCTCTTTGCTTCACCTTCTTCATTTCCTTCTCTATCTTTGTTTTATCTCCCTCACTACCACCACCTCTAACCTTCCCTCTGTGTATTGTCTAAGCCGGCCTCTTGGCTCTGCTTTAATCTGCTTCTGCCCTGAACATCAGTCAATCACCAGCAGTCCAGCCTGCCACCTGTCTCAATTTCAGTCAGTACATTGTGTAACACTTTACCTTCAGCTGGTCCTTCATCTTTCATCCTATCTGTTCCCCCATCCGTTCTCTCACCAATCACCCGTCTCTCCTCCTAATTTTCTAATTCTTTTTCATATATATCTTAAGTGTTCTAAGAAAAGCACACACTTTTTAATCACCTTTCTATATGTGTTTCTACAATGTCCACATTCGTCACTTCTGTTAATGAAAGTGCCCGTTAGCTCTGTGTGTTTTTATGCTTAAAGTACATTAATGATTTGTTTAACCTTAACATAGTCCCGCCTTCCAACTTATCTATCTATTTAATCAAGATCAGCATTGACCATAGAGGTGGGTGGTGACTGACTACTTCATCCATGTTATATTATTATTATGCAGGATTGAAAAATTATCTATTCCATATATACTTGACCTTGAAACGAGGCTAGTGAGATCTGAAGCATAAGAAGGGTGCAGACAGCAAATAAAGCTATCCATCAGGGGGGATGGAGGGAAACAGAAGCAGAGCTGTTTGGGGTGAAAAGAGTGATGGGTGGAGATGTGGGGGAAGAGAAATGAGGGGACGAGGGCTGGCGGACATGTGAGAAGACAGAGAGGTCTGGTGATGGGCAGAGGGCAATCCATGGGAAGAAGGAAAGGATGGGAGAAACAAAGAGAGAGGGATGCTTTAAGGAGATTAGCTTTTTTAGATAGAGTAGATGAGACAGAAGGGGATTGATGATGGGGAAGTTGGAGCTATAAAAGCAAGAAAAGAGAAAATGTGAGCGCTCGTGAAGAGCCCGTAAATGCTTACAGGGTTTGTTTTACCCCAATCTGATTAATGAGGTTGTTTACTGGCTGTAAACAGTGCAGGATCTAGAAAGTGCAGATCAATTGAATGTCACCCTTAGAGAAAAAACATAGCATGCTCCATAAAGAGCAATACTAGCCCCACCATCTCTGCTCAATCGCATCCACCTGACAAAAGACACAAATCGAATGACACACAAAGTGTTTCTCGAAACAAGGATTACAGTGTTTGATTTATCAAATTGTGCCTCCTTTAATTATGATGTTTGTGTACAGGTGTAAGTGTGTTGGAGTTCTGGTTGGATGAAACTTGACCTGTTTATGAGGCACCATGACACAGGATTTATTCTAAGGGATAAATGAAAACCTAGCAGGAATGAGGCCTAGGTTGATGTAGGTAAGATGGATGGAGTGATGAAACGGTCAAAAGCAAGGGTCAGTAATCACGCTGTGGTGCACTTTTCCAACATTACCGAAACCCAATATTTACTATGTGTACTGAACGCTTGACATCAATACAGCCGCGTATAAACAAATGTAGATTTCATCTGTGCCACCTTTTGATACACTTGTTCTCAGAGAAATTTAAATCAACACAGAAATCCATTTTACTGCCACTCTCCTCACAGCTTATTGCCATCGGGGTTGTTTGCTGCTTTGCCAAGTAAAGCTTGAAGTGTGTTGCAAGACTATTGACTGCAGTGCAGCCACAACTCGTCAATTGAAAGTATGCCCAAAAGGCGGAGCCAGTCTGCTTAAAATGCACTATTGGGCAACATCTTCAAATCCCAAAGTGATGTGAAGTGGGAGAGGCTATTTCTGACAGCCAGTTGTTGCAGAATATGTTCTGAAAAATAAGTTGTAATTCTCGAAGACTTGTGGTTAGTCTACAGTAAATTTCTCAAATTCAAACAAGGTTTGATTTTTGGTTTTGTTGTTAAAACTGCTAAAAAGAACAAAAGATTTTGAAAAAAAGAAGAATTTAGCACAACTTTTTCACCATTTACTTCAGTATAAAGAACTCAAAAAAATTTCCATATAAAGAACTAATCCGTTGACTGTTGACTATTGACTTGACAGCTCACTAGACATCAAATATCTTGGCTTCAACTAGATTTCAGCAAAGCTAAAATTACATTTGCAATAGCTGCAATCACACTACGACCTTTACCATGAATGTTTTTGGGGGGGAAATTCCGTGGCCAGTGTTGTTTCCGTTTTAAGGCCAGAAGGTGGCACTGTGGTAAACTTAAAAGTATTGTATTTGCTCTTATAATGGACAGTATCATTTCAGGGAAACATCTTAAATCTGCCTAAAATTCTGTCAAGTGAGCTAACTAAGACTAAGCTAATTAAGACATCAGTCATACAGAGTGGTTTCGATTACTAGGGAAATGTTTATTCTGTGACGAGTTGGCAACTAATTGCTGGAGGTTGCTGGATGTCACCAGATAAAATTGGTTGCAAATAGGTTGCTGCACCAAAAAGCTTGTTGTGATTGCTTTGGTTTACAGCAGATTTCTATGGCTTGCTGCAAGATTCTGACCTGTAAAGAAAAAAAGTTGTGCCTTTTGAAATGTGCAGGTCACAGTAGTAAGGCACTGTGCAAGTTTGTGTTGCAATTCTTCAAATGTGACTAAATGTTGAGAATACCAGTATTCCTTGGAAACTACTGGCATCTGCAAATCAATCACGGGGAGGTTTTTGGTGCACCACAACTTCATGTCTTTTTGCGACTAATTTCACTCTAGCGACTTTCAGCAACTCCAGAAACCACTTGCCAGCAGGCCGCAGAATACACACTTCTACTACACACAGTCTCTAGTAATGTCTGGATAAGTTCATAGAGACTGCCGCCGGCCTCCAGTAACAATTTTTTTTTTGCCTCATAATTGGTGGTTGCTAGATAGTTGTTGGCAGGTCTCTCGGCGCGTGTGACTTTGGCCTAACTCCGTTGAGAGCTAAAGATGTAGGTGCTTAAAAACTAAAACCACAATCTAAACCTTAAATAGATTTTACTTTAAACTTTCTTTTTCAGTTTTATTTAAAAAAGCAGATATGACACCATATTTTGTGGTTTGAATTCCCTCCCAAACAAATGATTCACAGTTCATAGCAATAGAGCCCAAGGCTCAGACCTGTATCAAACAACAAACAAAAGACAATTTATCAAGAACTATGTTGGAAAAAAGTTTTATTTTAGTGTTCTTGGGCGAAGTGTGTAAACTATCACAATCAATTTTTGTTTTGGAAGTCAGTACCTCCAAAACAAAAAAGCTAGTCATCAACTTCAGGAGGTCCTGTACCTGCAGAATACACAAAAGCTTCTAAACACCATTTATTTTATCATATTCTATTCTACTCTAATTTAAATTTGAAATGGGAAGATGGACTGGGAAGATACGTCCTACTAGACAAAGCCGCTTTGACTTCATAAACTATACGAGATAGACTGATGTATCAAAAGTGGTCACGGTGGAGTCAGAGGCCAGAATTATACATATTTAAACAGGAGGGTGAAGTACTGATATATCATGGGGCAAACAAAGTACATTGGTTGACTGTATTGATGTGTCTTGTAAACAGAGATAACCTCTAATTAGTGCTAAGTAACATGCTAATGAAAGATTAGAACAATATTCACCAAAACCAGAGGAGAAACTCACTGCATGTGATGTATCATACAGCCAGAGCTGTTATTAGTCAGATAATTGGAGGGATTGTTGCAAAGCAACAATCACACTATATGTTATTGTCATCAACCATTTTTCTTCTTCTCACACCATTTGTCATAGACAGACCGTTCATGCCTTAAAATGACCAGCTCAACTGTGTGCTGCGTGCTTCTATTCAGGATTTTTAAATTACTGCTTCTGAAAAATTCCAGTTTTTCTAGTGACTTCCCTCTAAACTCTCCTTTACTGACATTGTGTCAGAGTTACCACTCGCTCAGTTCTTCCTTGTATTTTGAAGGCTGTGAGTTCAAGTACAGCATAGGCTATTTTTCACAATGATGTGGGGTTTTTCTTTGTATGTATTGTATATTACACATCAACACACTTTTCAGAAAACAACCTCACACTATCATGGTGAGTCACAGCAAAGTGCACTGTGGTACAGTTTGGTTTTTTTACGATAGACACAAACCATTTTTTTCTGTTGGGAAGTTGAGCACTTTAATGTGATGGAACTGTTGGTGGTATTGAACTTAAAAACAGCATGTTATAATTCATGTTGACCTCGCGTTGCCAGATTCCTCTCCCTCTCTCTTTTCTTTCCTTTAATTGTTCCACCATTGTTTTCAGCCCCTTATCTCTCCAGATACCCTCCTTCTTCATCCTGTATATCTCGCCTAGCTGTTCACTTATCTTGGTCTTCTTTTGAGTGTTGCTATAGTTACTGATGTTAGAGAAAAGGACAACTGGTGTGAGGCAGCAGGGGGCCGTGAGACTGAGCGATTTAAATGAAAGCCAGGTTAGGACCTGCTGGAGTGCTACATGTTGTACCCAAGTTTAACGCACACACGGATGCATCCAAACATTTGGAAACACAAATAAATACAAATAAAGGGAAAGGTCAAATTGTAGAAGACACTAATTAGCACTGCATTAAAATGAGGACTATCTCCTGTCTTGTTACCAGAAATGAGCCATGTCTCTGGAGTAAATTCTCACATGTGTGACCTTGACCTTGTGTGGGTGGAGGCAAAGATGGAACGCTTCATTCTGCTGGTTTCATTGTTTATGGAACTTAAATACTAAACAAAAGTCTTTCATTCTCACTGCCCCATCTGCCCAGGCCTCCTCCTCCTCGCCTGCCTTTCCCTCTCATTTTGATGAAACACAACACTTTTCATTTCTACTCCTCCATTCCACCTATATGCTTTTCCTCCCACTTTGCTGTCCTCACCATCTCTTCTTGACATGCTTTCTCGATTCACTTCGGCTTCATCTGTCTGACCCTTTCCTATCAGTTCTTCTTTTTCTTAACCTCTTTCTATGGTCTGTTGCTGCCTATACATTTTCTCCCTCTTTCTGTAATTTAGATTTTCATCACACTTTGCTCTCTCTCTGTCTCTCTCAGACTGCCTTTCATTTTATTTCTTTTGATGACTATCTCTCTTTTTCACTTCCCCGTCTTTGTCTCACCCCGTCTCTGTCTCTCTGCACCGCTTCAGTCTCTTTCGGGCTCCCTGCCTCACAGACTCACAGTTCTCCTCTATTAGCATTCCCCCAGGGTGGCTAGACTCCACAATGTGTCGTGTGTCACCTCACCAAAAGGCAAACAATAAAGAAAAATGAAATGTGCCTTTGCATGGAGGAGAGAAGTTTTGAAGAAGAATAAGGAGAGACAGACAAGGTGGGGGGGGGGGAAAGGCGCTGTAATTGAATGAGACAAAAAAAGACACAGACAAATCTGGTCATCCATATGTATGAATGGTACAGAGACCAGACAAATGGATGCATATGAGCCGTGAGTAACTACCCATTTTCCTCTTTTCCAATAAAAAGCAGCCCTGCACAGGTGTGGTGCAGTGCCGCACATCAGTGTATTCCTGCCCAGCGACACAATTTGCAGAAAATCCACAGAAAAAAGCATTCCCCTCAGCTTTGGTTTGGTTCACAGTTTGTTCTTTTAATATGAGACATGGTTTGGTATTGTTATCAGTGTAAGAGTCGTGGTTCAATATATGAGCGAGACGAGGCAGATTTTTTACAACTCAAAGTTTATCTGAAACAGTTTTGAGTAATTTATCATGATACATTCTCTTAATTATTTTTTGGTCCTTTTCTCTGTTACACATCACAGTAAACTGAATGTCTTTGAACTTTAAAATCAGAAAAACTCAAAGACTTGGAAATCGTGACAGACAAATTTCCCTCAAAGAGAAACTGATAACGAAAAGATGAATAAGAATAAGACAAACAATGATGCATATTTATATGCAGTTTTACTGTTGCAAGTCTTCATGTAATTCCCTCTGTATGTGCCATCACACAGTATGCTGTCAGATATATTTTTATCACTATACCATCCCTCACAGCACAAAATGAGCGTAGCAAAGTGTACTTTTCAGATACGCCGTTTGCTAAACAATGGCTGACACTTACAACCCTGAGAAATCCTGTCATCGTGTAGGGTATTCATAAAATGCCCAAGAAACGTATGGAAGCTGTGAATATGAAATGCATGCATTATTCTCTGCGAGTGTGATCTAGTCTCGTATCTGATTTGGACCTCATGCTTGTCTCTTTACAGTAAAACACTGGTGACAGTCGCGCTCCTTTTTCATTTGCTGGAGAAAATATGTGTCCAGCGGGAGAGCAGTGTCCTAACTGTTTGTTGCTAGTATATTCATAAAAGGGTGCACAAATATATGCCTGTTTTCAGGTAATACACATAATCGTGGTGTGCACAGAAGTGGGAATCAATCTTCAAACTCAAACTCAAGCAAGCATTCAAGGTTTCTTTTTCTTACACGCGTACACCTCATCGAACATGAGAAGAGATAAGTCAGACTGTGATATAGAGGGTGTGTCAGCGTGCGTGTCGTGTGATGTAACTCACGAGTGTGAGTTAGTGACAGAGCGAGGAGGAGAACGGAGGTGGGTGACTAAAGGGCGAGATAAAGAGAAGACGGCCTGAAAACACAGCACATGAAAGCAGAGAATTGTCACGCGCCTTCCCCCTCAGGGCCCAGAGATCACCCCCATCTTCCCATCTTGTGACTTGAAAGACACACCATGTCCAAGCGGGTCTATCGGAGATAAACACAAACACACAATGATGCTTTTCCCCAAACTCACACATGCGGCACACAGACCACCCACAGTTTGACAGCCACACGCAGTCTCACAGAGATTGCAGTCATAAGCACGTCTGTCTCACTCATCTTTATACCTGTATGAGGTTTCCAAATTGCAACATCATCATTCGAAATTTTATCTCAAAATGATTCTGAAACATTTGAACAGGAGAGCTCAACCCAGGAGTGACTTTGCAAGACTGGAAAAAGCAATGGGGCAGTCGTTGTGCGTGGTTGTTTGTGTGCTGCACTAAGGTGCCCTCCGACAAATGTTCATGCCCACACAAACACACACACACTGACCTTCAGTGGGTACCTTAGTAGACAGGTGGTGGTGCCATTGCCTGTTGCTAAGCAATTACCAAGTCCATTACCCCTGCAACATGTCCACAATGTACATTTTTTTCCCATCTGTGTGTGTGTGTATGTGTGCGCTTGTTTATGTGATCTTTCACTAAAACAGATGCAATCTACAAAGTGTTTCTTGCTATAAAACACTGACCCTTCTGTTATGCAATTCCCAATTTACATTTACTCATTCAACGCCTCTTAGGTTCAGTTTTTAAAGCTGTTTTTCGTAGTTGCAAAACAGATTCAGTTGAATTAATGCCACCTCCTGAATTTGGTCCTTTATTTGGTCATATGGTGAGCAAGTCTGTAACACAAAGCCATGAGATGATAATGCACCACAGAGATAAAGCATCTATGGTGCATTATGAGAGCTGGCTGGTAATTCTCTTTGGGTTTATGTCCAAGTGAAACATTCACATTGCTAATGTGCACATGCATTCAGTATTACAGACTACACGTATCATACACTCACTTTATTAGTTACACCTTGCTAGTGCAAGGCTGGAACTTCTTTTTCCTTCAGAACTGCCTTAAGTCTTTGTGGCAATGATTAAGCAAGGTGCTGGAAACATTATTCAGAGACTTTGGTCGATATTGACATGACAGCATCATATAGTTGCTGCAGATTTGTCAGCTGAAAATCCATAATGGAAATCTTCTGTTACATCACATCCCAAAGGTGCTTTGTTGGTTAGAGCTGTTGGCTTTGCAGGGCATTTGAGTACAGTGAACTCATTGCCATGTTCAAAAAAGAGATGATATGCAGTTTGGTGTGTTTTCCTGCTGGAAGCAGCCATTACAAGATGGGTCCACTGTAGTAATAAAGGGATGGACTTGGTCAGCAGTGATACTGAGGTAGGGTGTTGTGTTTAAATCATGCTCATTTGAAACTAAGAGGACCAGAGTGTGCCAAGAAAATATCCCCCACACCATTACACCACAACTGGCAGCCTGAACCAGTGATAGAAGGCAAGATTTACCACCAGAATGGCAACACAGATTTCAGTACCCATCAGACCACCAACATCTTCCTCTTCTGTAGCTTCGAGGTGCACATGTTGTGCATTCAGAGCTGCTCTTCTATATACCTTGGCTATAACACATGATTATTTGAGTTACTGTTGCCTTCCTGTCAGAGGTCAGAAGCAGTCTCTGACCTCTGACACAAACAAGGTATTTTCACCCAAAGAACTGCTGATCTCTGCATATTTTTTTTCTTTTCAGACAATTGGGTTTGAACTTCACCAGGTCATCTTGACCTTAACCTGAATGCATTAAGTTGGTGCCATGTGATTGGCTAATTAGATGCAGCTGTCATGCAAAGTCATTGCATGCCTTTTCTGCATTCTCTGTTGTTTTTTTGTTTTTTTTTTAAAGCAGTATATTTATAACATCTTCAGTTCATTTTCTTTATTTGTAAGAGGATGGGAATTAGGAAGTGAGATTTATTATTTGCACATTTGGTCCGTGTGTGTGTGTGTGTGTGTGTGTGTGTGTGTGCGTGTGCGTGTGCGCGCGTGTGTGTGAAAGAAAGAAAGATGTACGCAGCCTGATATACAACACACTAGCTAAATGCAGCAGCATGTGTTGGCTGTAAATAACCAGCAAGCTATTATAAAAGGTTAGACAACTGCAGCTGGTGCAACACAGTGCAGACTGAAAGACACAGATATATACAAGAGCCACCTTGATCCGCTGCAGGTACACAGACAGATGAACAGACACCACTAGATGTTAAACAATTCAACCCTTCCTCTTCCCTTCACTCTGCCTGAAAGAGACTGAATGCGATTTGATCTTTAGCATGAGATAGACAGATACCCTCCCCTAACAGTCAGCCTATTCGAGGAACCTATGTTTGCCCCTAATGCAGAAATGATTGGTGCTTAATGTGATTACTTTTCCCCAGTATTCAATTAAAATCACCCCTCTCTGAAAAAGGAAAAAACACATTGAGGGAAAAAGCATTACTTACCCTGTCTGACTGCTTCCTCCTCCCCTCCCACCTCTTTCTTCCGTCAAGTTCATTTCACCTCTGCTCGTTCAGTAAAGGAAAGGGTAATTAAAGTTGAACTTCTCCTGCGCTAACATATGCCGAGAAGTGATTGTGTGCACAAATAGTACTATGTGTACTTCAAGAACAATCAAAAGAAAAATGCACATTTAAGAACTTTTTAGGTACTTATGAACTTATTGGCCAATAATTATTATAACTCCCTCCACCCATTTTCACCCCTTTGTTTGTTTTGTTCAGAATTTTGTGTATTTGTTCATTCATTTACACAAGCCAAAGAAAAATAGAAAAAGTAGACGTCTAGCCCTGCCAAGCGAGCAGCGCTTGTCTCAGTCAAGCCTTTTGATGTGATTCTGAGATCCTGAGAGTCGTTTGGGCTCCCTAATCATTCAGTAGATGTCACAGTTGTATTAATCCATAACGATGAGTAGCTGGGATGGCAGTTATGTGCATGAGTGAAAATCACTGCCTCTGGAAAGCAGTTTATGCATAATGTGTAGTAGTTCCAGTGATGATCTTATTACTTTGTGTCTGATTTATATGTACCCAAATTACAGTAGTATTTTCTTTGAACACGAAACTAAACTAAACCATGCATGAAGAAAATGACTTATAGGAGGTTTTAATGGGTTTCTTGAGAAAATAGAGATTTCTGTAATATGCTTATTGACTTACTTGGTAATAGTAAGAAAAGGAATTTCCAAACCAGTCTCATGTCTGTATGCTAAATACAGCCATTATCTAAGCACAGCACAGAGAGCTAAACTGCCAGTCTATGAATGTTGATTTTTTTTGCACCGATTGAAAAAACACATTAAGAAATCTTAACTGGTGAATTTGTGCTCAGTGGATTTTATTACTTTTGCACGTTCTCCTTCATTTCCATCTTTCTGTGAAAGCTAATTCACTCTCTCCCGGCTATAGCTTCACTCTAAGGCCAGTCCACAGCCTGTACATCTGCCTGGCCACTGTGGTTTTGTAGGGATCGTGTTTTGCGAGCACACAAAGTGGGATGGTTCTTATACTGTAGGCAAGAAAGCTCATTCATGTGTTTAAATCAACATTTTGTATAGCAAGATAATGAACTAGCGATCTGTCCATGTGGTCCCTGCCTCTTGCCCTGTGATCTCTATATAGGATAAGCTTTCCAACTTTGAACTGGATAAATGGACGTTCATTTTATCACTTTTTAGCAAGTTTCAGAGTGTAACCAAACAGTCGAAGTTCACATGACAGAACTTACCTCTGTGTTTTTTTATTAGGTATGTTTCTAACTGTTTGGTGCAGCAAAATAGTTTTCATCGTGATATTTTTTATATTCACGACTATCTTTCACTTCATGCTACGACTTCATTTTATTATTACCTGCGTGTCTTTCTTTTTCATGCTCGTACACATGTACTCATCTTGCTCCTCCCTCTCTCTCTGGGTAAGGGCCCTGTGGTAGAAGTGGTGATTTATGGTTTATGGCTTCTGGCTCCAAATGGGATGTTTTATTCAGTGGTGGGAGGAAGTTGCTGCCTTTCTCCACTGCATTCTGGAGAGTTGCGTTAAAACGGCGTTAACACAAGCACACACACAAACATGCGCAATTTAGAAGGATGATTTACCGCCAACACTGACATTTCTGCTTTAAGTTTAGACATGTTAGACGAGGAAAGATGAACTGAGCAAGATGGACAGATTGACAGCCATTTAGGGAGAGGAGAAACGGAATAGAGGGTAACTTCTGTAGCTACTGTGGAGTTGACCACAGTGTGTGAGTACGGTATGTGCTTAAAGTCAAGGTCACCCCAGCGGGCTGCATTTCCATAGCTGTTGTCAGCTCACATGCTGACAGCTACACATAGATTTGTGGGCAGAAATGGAAATTTTTCAGTTTCTCTGTTTTTTTCTTTCTTTATTTATTTGCATTCACATGTGCGTCCAAATGTGTTGGCTCGGGTTAGGATGCAAGAATGTAAATGTGCATGTTTATGCATCTGTCGAGTGGATGCAGTGGGAAAGATCATGCTTCTGAAAATAGTGTGAATATTCATCAGCTGTGTACTGGTGACGGTTACCCATGTACCTGTCTCTCAGAGTCTCTGGTGGTTGCAGCTACACATAGACACACATCTATAATTCGGTGACCTTTGCTATATTCTTCTTCTGCGTCGGGATACTTGTTCACTGTCTCGTTTTTATTCACACATTGGATTCATGCATGCTTGAGTTTATATTGATGCCGTGTGTTTGTTTGAGGGTAGGGCATCCACTGATTTATTTATTGCTTCTGTCCCTTAGAGACATCCTGTGAGCAGGATAGACTGCAGCTTGTCTCCACTCTGTGTTTATGACCTCCAGTTGATGTTCTTGTGGCAGAGCTCCCAAACTCTATGCTTTAATTCCAGCAGAGGTCCTGCTGGAGAGACAGGTGCACTAAACATGACTTATCCCTCACCTGAGTCCCCTACGATTGGACGCTAATTGAACTTCTGTGTACATCTGTGTGTGTGCATGTGTGTGTTTGCTCGTGCTCCTGTGTATATGGCCATGACTCTGCTATTGAAACGCATGCACTTTCACACACATATATCTCCGGAACTAATTTCAACTTCATTCTCGTTGTGTGATCTGGAGAGCAAAGACAAGTCATGCAATAGCTCAGCATGGAGCCGTAAACACAGCAGGTGAAATGGTGCTCAGGGAGCACACAACTCTCCCTGAGCTCCCCAGGAATATTCAGATAGTTTTCATTTTCCACAAGATTGACTCTGGTTGATGGCCACTCGGTATGAGATTGGAACATAGCAAAATAAAATTAGGGGAGCCACACCAAGAAAGGGAATGTGTGTTTGTGTTTAACATAAACATTCCTCTGTCTCTTGTTGAGGCGAGTTACAAGCAGATGGTTTTTACGAGTGACAATATGGATATTTTCTTTCTGGCTGTATTGCTTTGACAAAGGGGGGGGGGGGGGGGGGGTTAACCTGTTGTCCAGCTCATTTGCCAATTATTTTTCGTTATGCCATAATAATGTATTTAGTAACCTGCATTACCTGGCCAGCTTGTGTTTTTTTATATGCACTGCAGGGCAGAATAACAGCGCGTGAGACATGCTGGAATGAAGTCAGCGTTTAAAAAAAAAAAACACAGACAAAAATGTCATAGTTATTTGAAATAATGGCAAGAAGGACAGAATGTCATATAGAAAGCCAACAAAATGAGTGAGTTTTTGATGGAAAGCTGAGGATATGGATAAAAGATAATTGGTTGTTCACAAAGTAAGAGTATGGAAGCTTTGGCTTGCTGTCTAAACTGTAGCTGACCTTTATTGAAGGAAAAATATTACTGAGTCCACCTGTCCTTCAAAATCATTGTGTTTTTCTGTCTTTTCACTTTTCTCCATGCCTTTATGCCCCTAACCTATTTCTGGACATCTGTGTGTTTGCAAGTTCTTTTAATTGTGTGCGGTACGCCTTTTCCCGTGTTGTTACAGCTTCGCTCGTAGTGATAAATCTAGTTATAGTGTTGCCATAGGGGCGGATTGCAGAGAGACAACCCCCCCTATTAAAGCCTACTATTCTTAGCTCAAGCAATCACAGCACTCTCATTATTACTCAATAGGATGGAGGCATGCAACTCATCATCTCTCATCATCTGTACATCCCCGGGCAATAAATGCACACATTAAAACTTTGCACATGCACATTCACATCCTCTGCTTATTATATACTATTGTAGCTGATATGTTTTTGTATTGTTGCAGAAGTGAAAGAAGCAGCAGGGTGGGGGGGGGAAGGGCTTCATCAATACTCATTGTAACATGAGTCCCAGTGCTCTTATAGTGCCTTAGTTTTTACATTCAGCAGTGTGAAAGTCATTTATCTGTTTTAGATAGTCTGATGCTTTTATTGTGTTGTAATAATAATCTACAATGAGGGAACCTCTGGGGATTATTAAAAACTATGTTAAGATACAAAAATACAGACAACTTGGACTTAGACTTTCCAGCTTGTTCCAGCAGCACAAGTAACAGGAAGGAAAGGTAAATCAGGGATGTAATTAGAGATGTAAAAAAAAGCCAAAATGTTATACTATGTGCAGATGGTTACTATATACAGTAAATTACAGTAACAGTTTTTTATATGTACATAAATGCAGGGGGGAATGATAATAATATACCAATATTTTTAGAGAGTTTTCATCCTGTGTCTGTATGTACAGCTTGGATGCTGTTGGAATGAAATACCTATGATAGCCTTCAGTCCTGTAACAGTCTACTGTTAAAGAAGCTGCTCAGAGGTGTTGTCCATAATGAATATTAGCTTGGCTAACATCCTCCTCTCACTAGGGCTGCCACGATTAGTCAACTAGTCACGATTACGTCGACTATCAAAATCGTCGACGACTAATTTAATAGTCGACGTGTCGTTTGAAGCTTTGTAAGATCCCAAAAGATGCAGGAATAAGTAGTAGGATTTAAGAGTGTAATAATGGACTGAAACAGAAGATGGCAGCACTGCACGTACAACGATGCCAGCTGCCGTTAAACCCCGAAGAACAAGAAACTGTGTCCCAGAATCGCGGCCCTGCTCAGTTTCCAACAATGGCGGCAGCTAGTTAGTTTTAATATTACTCTTATTATTCTTTCTGGGTCACAAAATAAACGTTTAACATATTTTCAGGTGAGAATGTAACTGTGTAAGCCTCAAATTTCTGCTCAGTTTATCAAGACACCACATATTTTCAAAAGCGCTCCGATGTTTTCGGAGACGTCTGTTACCCACTAGCTCAAGCTAGCTAGCTAGCTAGCCGGAGTTCAACGCTCACTAGAGCTGGTGAGAACACCGGACTCCCGGCAAATCGTTTTCAAGCCCGTTTTTCGCTACTCAGGTTAAACATGATATATAAGTCACTTAGATACCTTAAAAATGTTATTGTTTGGCTTTTTTCAGTATTTTATTTGTTCCTGAGTAAATCGGTTTGGCTGAGATTAAAGTTATACAGTAGTTTTTACACAACTGATTATCAGAAGTGTGAGATGCTGGAGAATATACTCCGGTGTCCCGTTATATTTGTCATGGTCCTGCGACCATGACTCAGTGACTTTATGTTTATGTTCTTTATTGTTATTACTTTCATTATTATTCATGGCTGTTTTGGGATGGTTTGTGTTTGGGATTTTAGACACTGGGTTCTGGGTTTGTGCTCCCTCTGTTGGTCCCTGGTGTTAGTGTTCCCCTGTCTCGTCAGGTTAATCAGGTCCAGCTGTTTCCCCCACCTGTGTGTGATTTCCCAGTGTCTCTTTGTGTACTTATAGTGTGTGATTTCCTCTGCTCCTCGTCGCGTCGTCTGTGTTCATACCCTGTGAAATCCCCTGCGTGCTCTCCCTGCTGTTCTCCCTTCATGTTCAGGTTTGCCACTCCTTTGTGTAGTTTCACCCAGTTTAGTTCATCCTTAGTTCTGTTTTGCCATCTCCACTTTATGTTTGATATTGTCAATAAATCACCTTCACATCTGAGTAAGTGCTGCATTTGAGTCCTCCTTTCCACTCTTCACACGGCCGCTGCCCCGGACCGTGACAGTACGACGCGACCACAAGATGGACCCAGCAGCGCTTAATCCGTCCAGGGAGCTACGGGAGACGCTCATCGATGCCACACAGGAGCTGATCGACCTGTGGCTGGAAAGCCCGGGTGGCACGTCCCAGCGCGCTATAGAGAGGCGGCTACAGCGTCTGGTGACCGGTCTCCCATGGCTGCTGGACTCGCTCTGTTCATGGGAGCGGGAGTTTCTCCTTTTGGACCTTGGACTTCACCCCCCGTCTGCATTCACTTTCGAGCAGCCCGATGCAGTGAGTCAGCGGGATGCATTGCTTTCCCCAGTTTCCGGGACTTTGTTTTCTGGGGCTATTCAGAGCGGGATGGGAGACTGTATGGATCGCTTACCTACCTTCGTGGTAACGGATCCTTCCCAAGTGGGCGTGTACAAACCCGCTGCAAAACTGACAGACTGTGTCTCTGCCGCTCCTTCTGAGCCAGGACTTTATTGCCATTCTCCGGCTCAGTTCTGTGTCCAACCACAAGCTTCCCAGTCTGTAGCTCAACCATTAGCCTCCCTTAAGCCACAATTTTCACACTGTTTTTCCACCGCTGTTTCTGAGCAGGGAGACAAACTGTTTCACTACGGACCTGTTCCTCAAAAGCTGGCAACAATAGAGACTATTACTCACTCCGGGGCTTCCCCAGAGGCTGGGTTACTGCCCTCAGCTTACTCTGGACCCCTGGAGGCCAAGATGCCGGCTGTGAACTGCACCGGGCTGTCACTGCCTGAGCAGGGTCAGTGCTCTGCGCAGCTGCAGCCCTCCGTACGTGCGCCAGAGGCCCACGTGCCTACTGGTTTTGTTTCATGTGTGCCAGAGGCCCACGTGCCTCCTGGTTTTGTTTCGTGTGTGCCGGAGGCCCACGTGCCTACTGGTTTTGTTTCGTGTGTGCCGGAGGCCCACGTGCCCGCTGGTTCTGCGGCTGTTTTCGCTGGGGGGCCCAAGGAGCCCGTCCAGCCTCCTGCTCCGCCTGCTGGGGGGCCCGAGGAGCCTGTCCGGCCTCCTGCTTCGCCTGCTGGGGGGCCCGAGGAGCCCGTCCGGCCTCCTGCTTTGCCTGCTGGGGGGCCCGAGGAGCCTGTCCAGCCTCCTGTTTCGCCTGCTGGGGGGCCCGAGGAGCCCGTCCAGCCTCCTGCTTCGCCTGCTGGGGGGCCCGAGGAGCCCGTCCAGCCTCCTGCTTCTCCACCTGTGGCTGCTTCTCCACCTGTGGCTGCTTCTCCACCTGTGACTGCAGCGCCGCCTCCTGCAGTACCACCACCGGCAGTGCTACCGCCTGCTACGGCCACACCTCAGCCTGAGGACGCATCCTCACCTGGTCCGGCTTCATCCTCAGCTTCATCCTCGCCTGATTCTGGTCCAGCTTCATCCTCACCTGGCCCAGCTTCAGCTACAGCTTCGTCCTTGCCCGGCCCGGCTTCAGCTACAGCTTCTTCATCGCCTGGTCCGGTTTCATCCACGCCTGGCCCGGTTTCATCCACGCCTGGCCCGGTTTCATCTCCAGCTTCATCCACGCCTGGCCCAGCCTTCGTGTCTGCATCCTCGTCTGGTCCAGCCTTCGTGCCCGCATCCTCGGCCACAGCATCCTCATCTTCACCCACTGCGCCTGGTCCAGCCTCCGCTTCGGCATCCTCATCAGCCTCGCCTGGTCCAGCCTCCGTGTCTGCATCCTCATCAGCTTCGCCTGGTCCAGCCTCCGTGTCTGCATCCTCATCAGCCTCGTCTGGTCCAGCCTCCGTGTCTGCATCCTCATCAGCCTCGTCTGGTCCAGCCTCCGTGTCTGCATCCTCGTCAGCCTCGTCTGGTCCAGCCTCCGTGTCTGCATCATCGTCTGGTCCAGCCTCCGTGTCTGCATCATCGTCTGGTCCAGCCTCCGTGTCTGCATCATCGTCTGGTCCAGCCTCCGTGTCTGCATCATCATCTCCGCCTGCTGCGGTCCCGGCTTCCGTGCCCTCAGCCTCGCCTGGCCCAGCCTCGTTTGGGTCTGGAGCTAAACGGCCGTTTTCTGGACCGCTGGCTAGGCTACTGGCCGGGCGCCGTCACCTGAGCGGCCGCCGTTGCCTTCCGCACGGCCGGCCCCCGGACCCTCTTCGCCTGAGCGGCCGCCGTTGCCTTCCGCACGGCCGGCCCCCGGACCCTCTTCGCCTGAGCGGCCGCCGTTGCCTTCCGCACGGCCGGCACCCGGACCCTCTTCGCCTGAGCGGCCGCCGTTGCCTTCCGCACGGCCGGCCTCCTGAACCTTTTGTGCGCCTCCACGGCCTTGTTCGTGGCCGGCCTCCTGAACTGTCCCATCCTGGCCTCCTGTGTTATCGGGCCCCTGGCCGGCCACCTGAACTGTGTTTTGGACTCTGCTCCCCTGTGAGTTTTTTTTTTTTTTGTGAACATTTGTTTGGGACTCTGGGGCCTCCGTCTTTGGTCTTGGCCCGGTCCCTCCGTCCTGGGCCCCCTGCCGCCCGCCCGGATCTGGTGGTGTGTTTCTGTGGCTGTCGGGGGCCAGCCCTTGAGGGGGGGGTACTGTCATGGTCCTGCGACCATGACTCAGTGACTTTATGTTTATGTTCTTTATTGTTATTACGTTCATTATTATTCATGGCTGTTTTGGGATGGTTTGTGTTTGGGATTTTAGACACTGGGTTCTGGGTTTGTGCTCCCTCTGTTGGTCCCTGGTGTTAGTGTTCCCCTGTCTCGTCAGGTTAATCAGGTCCAGCTGTTTCCCCCACCTGTGTGTGATTTCCCAGTGTCTCTTTGTGTACTTATAGTGTGTGATTTCCTCTGCTCCTCGTCGCGTCGTCTGTGTTCATACCCTGTGAAATCCCCTGCGTGCTCTCCCTGCTGTTCTCCCTTCATGTTCAGGTTTGCCACTCCTTTGTGTAGTTTCACCCAGTTTAGTTCATCCTTAGTTCTGTTTTGCCATCTCCACTTTATGTTTGATATTGTCAATAAATCACCTTCACATCTGAGTAAGTGCTGCATTTGAGTCCTCCTTTCCACTCTTCACACGGCCGCTGCCCCGGACCGTGACAATATTATAGATAGCAAGGAGCAGACGGCTGAGTTTATTAAACTCACAGATCACAATCTGCAAATTTCATTTAAATTTAATAAACTATCATCTTGTCTTTATTTTTAGTTAGCACATACCTTAAACACTTAAAGCTGTAAGCTAATGATAGTTATATAAGAGCAGATGCACGCTGGTGCAATAAGCTGTACGTTTTACGTTCAATGGATGCATGATCTGATTAGTCGACTAATCGCAAAAATAATCGGTGACTAGTCGACTATCAAAATAATTGTTTGTGGCAGCCCTACCTCACACCAACCTTCTCAGTGGAGTCAAGGGGGCTGTCCAGGACAGAGCTGGGCTTCTTTACCGAGCCTTTTCCTCTCCCTCTCCGTGCTTCCACCTCCCCAGCAGGCAACCACATAAAAGACACCAGAAACCATCACAGTGTCATAGAACGTCCTTTACAGTCTAGTTCAAGGCCATTTGTTTTGTTATGACTAAATTATTTAATGTGTGATAATGGCTAATAAAAAGCATTTGAAGCTTATAGGATGCACACAGTAATTGCACATCACTTCAAATGTGACGGCTGGTCGTTTGCAGACATTCCACTGGTTGCCTAGGTGACCCTCTAACGTGTTTGCTGCCAGCTCATATTTCAATCAACAGTATTCTTCACTCTCATCTGTAGTTACTTCAGTCGTTGCCTGGAAATTGAGAACGTTTGTCTTGGGTTCCGCCCACTTCCTGCCGCCATTGGTTATTTGACCCATAGTAGCTTAAAGTTGCAGAATATCATTTGTTTTCTATAGTCTCTGGTCACAGCATCATTCCAGTCTATATGCAATTTAATGCTTTGGAATATAAAGTATTATTATTAATTTCAGAAGACTAGATTTATTTAAGTTGCATGATGTTATTGATGGGCATCCATCTTTAAGGACAGAGTCAAAGTAATGAAATGCATGATAAAGAGAGATGAATGGTCCTAAACTTTTCAAAAAGCTCTGAGAGAACATCATAGACAGTTCTAAAAAGAAAACATCTGGGCCGTGCTGTCAGTGTATCAGTCTGGTGATCTGTAGCAAGTGTGACGTGAGACTTTTTATCCACCTTATCTGAGGCTCATCTCTACAACTTTGCTCTGCAGGATTTAACTAGAAAAAACTTTTTTAGATTTAAAAAAAAACTCTTAAGATCTCTGGATTTGTCTGAGTAGTTCAGAGAAACAGAATGAGACACAGAGAGATAATGAGAAAGAGAGCCGGGAGGAACAAGCGGCACAGCTCCTCACCTCTCCCTCTCCCTGCTCCCACTGTCATGAGAGTGTGTTCGTGGGTGTGTTGGACAGGCGAATGGCTTGTTTATGGGCAGATTAATTGCTTTTATGGCCTTTTTTCACCCCGTGAATGGTGCTGGGTGTTTTAATGAACACCCACACTCCCTGCCTGCCTCATAAGCCTGGTATGCCATTCCCACTGCTGATTTTTAGAGCAAAGCCAAGCTTTAGATAGAGCCCAGCAAAGCTAATTGCCTAATGCTCACTCCACAGTAAGGAGCACAGTTGCGTGTGTGTGTGTGTGTGTGTGTGTGTGTGTGTGTGTGTGTGTGTGTGTGTGTGTGTGTGTGTGTGTGTGTGTGTGTGTGTGTGTGTGTGTACGACTGTGCACCGTGCCTTCTTAAGAGGCCCAGCACAGGTGGGTGGTTCAAGCTGAGGCCCACAGGGCTGAGGGTGACCAGCAGCTAACTGGACCGTGACTTTAATAATTTCCTGCTGAGCTGAAGAAAAGTGAGCCAGGCTTTCTGCAAGCTACTGTTAAGCTACTGTCATGGACACAAAGATGTTTAAAAAGACCTTTCAAGAACAAGATACAATGATATCTTTGAGCAGAGGCAAGCATTTAGTAAATACACTGAAGGAATTAAGACGGGATAAAGACATTTAACATGGCAGCTTTACATGGATCAATTAAAAACAGTAATGGAAAGTCTCTACTTGCTAGTTCCCTGCCCCTTTTACTTCTTGCTTCATCACCTCTAACAGTGCAATTTTGGGTTTCTCTTTTCTACTCTGTTCTTTCCTCCTCTCTTCCGCTACCTCTTTCCTCCTCTCATCAATTAGGTTTGCAGGATTTCTCTTGCTTTTGGCTTTCTACTTCATTAAGCCTGAACAGCAGTGGACCATTGCTAATGGACAGTCTCAGCTCTAACTCACAACTAAAGCCCAGCGTTAATTGTTTGCTTTGTGTAAAGTATATGTGTGTGCAGCTGTATTTGCAAGTACTGAACTGTGTGCATGTAGTGTGAGCACAAAGGCTGTAAAGAAAACAGGCTTTATGTGTCATTTATTTGATTATGTGTTTAGAAAGTTGCAAGAAAAACAGCATGTAGACTTAAGCAGCCATGATGGCCCTTGATTTATCTCACCTTTAGAAGTTCAGAATAGCAACTTTTTGTGTTTCAATCACTTTTGTAGTTAAAGAGGTGTCTTGTTAGTTAAGTGCGACCTGGTGAAATTACTCCAGTAACATCACCCTGGTATCTCAGCTTTGGCTTGGACTATACAAATTTAAAACATAAAAACCGAACAGTTAACTCTTCAGGCTTTAACTGTTTTAACAAAAGATAAAAGCGAGTTACATTATCAGTCTGGATCCAGTATCTTTATAGTTTCATGTGATGGAGTTAGAGTCACAATGACTTGGTAGAGTTTGCAGCCTTTACTTTAAGTGCTATGCCTAATCATTTTAATGCACTTTAGCGGTCTTTAACATAACGTGTTCCGGCCTTGTTCAGATGCAAAATAAAGATCTGAATAGAACCATATCACCTGAACTAAAAAGCCCTTAGGGAGCTCACATTCCTTACTCTGCATCTCTTTTACTACTCTTTCCACAACTACCTTTACAATCCTATTAAGCAGCAATGCCGATCCTTCCATTTGACCATAATGCCCAATAAAAACAACTTTATGGTTGCATACATTTACCTTCAGCTCTTTGCATATATATTGCTCTTCATCCAACAGTGCAGTCGTTAGTACTGTGGTGTTATGCTCAGCTGCCGTGGAGGACAGGTAGTATTGATTGGTGCTGTAAAAGGAGGAACTGCTTTACAGTGTGTTTGTTCTGGCATGTTAACGGCTGGCTTTACCGCTCTGATTATGGCCCACCGGGAGCCTGTTAACTACACATTGGAAATGCTGCTTGGAAAAAAGGACACAAGGAAGCGACAGTGTACATTTCCTCAGGCTGTGTGTGGCTTCACAGTGAGACAAAATGAGTCCCCTGCCTGTGTCAAAGGATACATTGTTGTACTTTGATCTTTCATATCTGGTTAAAAGTTCAGACCTAACTTTCTGACAATTAAGATCATTTCAAACTTGGCTGATTTCATCAGTCTGTCTGTCACAGGACACCTTCATGTTGTAGTGTTGAAAGTGATGCAGAAATGTTACGAGCTGTGACCTTGTAAGACTGTCATTTCTCCATTAAAAAAGGCATGAGATTAATGCGAAGGAGTCTTAAAGGATCTTTATACGCTATTATATTAGTATGTCAACATGTAAAGGGCACAGTAATATCATATGACTCAACTTGGGTGTGCTGTGTTTTGTTACACTGAAAGTCGTGTTGCCCCTCATTGGTTTGCGCCTGAATGCCTGCATTGCTAACAACATTCTCTCATATGAGTGCAGTTTTTGCAAATAAATTGATTGTTATTCTGGTGCGACAAACCCCCCACAGCTTGTGGTCTGAGTCTGAATTTCTAATTTGATAAGTGCAAAGAAAAAAGATACACTGCATGCACAGAATTATGTTTTTCCACAGTGGACCAGTTCCTGCTCCAATCTGACACCACACAGATGCTCAGTCTGTTGCCTCGACAACTGGGGACCTCTGTGTGTGTCTGTGTCCCTGTGTCTTTGTGCATGTGTGTATGTTTTGCTCTCAACTCTTCTCACCTCCTGCAGCTGGCATTGCTCACGGTGTGGTCCTTATCCACTTAACTGAACTCCTTTGACATTTTAGGTTCAGCTAAATCATTTTAGCTTTTACCCCCTTTACCTCTCTTGCTTATTAACAGCATCATTCCATCTTCATTTATTACTGTTTGTGTTCGCTGGCAGTGATGTGATTTTTCACCTTTTCTCCATGGTATTACATCTTTAGGTTGTCTCCTTGCTCCATTTCCTCCTCTTGCAGTCCGTCCTCTCCGTCTCTGACACCGTCAGTTATTAACCTAACTCCCAAGGCAGAATGAAGGGCTCTGTGTGTGTGTGTGTGTGTGTGTGTGTGTGTGTGTGTGTGTGTGTGTGTGTGTGTGTGTGTGTGTGTGTGTGTGTGTGTGCAACAAAGAGTGCCATAGAAAAAGTATAGGCCACCTCTAGTTGCAGGGTCACTCGGGGACGACATTGCCAGTGTTTGGACACCGAATCCCAATGGACACTGGGAAAAATCTGCACATACACACACACACACACACACACACACATGGAAGCAATAAGACACAGTGCCTTGTCAGGAATAGCTAGAGATAACAGCACCTGTTCTCAGGTTTTGCTATCACTCCCACACACAAATGCAGGGTGTTCCGACAGGTTCTGTGTCCCTGTGGCAGAAGAGAGCGATGAGGATGTGAGCCTGATGGCAGAGATGGCGCCGGCTGGCTGGCTAGGCCAAAGAACCCCAGGGAGGTTTGACTGATAGAAGCTGCCTCCAAGCTCTTTGGCTAGCGTGTCTGTTTGTGTGTGTGTGTGTGTGTGTGTGTGTGTGTGTGTGTGTGTGTGTGTGTGTGTGTGTGTGTGTGTGTGTGTGTGTGTGTGTGTGTGTGTGTGTGTGTGTGAGAGAGAGAGAGAGAGGGAGGGGTCTGTGTAGCACCGCAGATGGTATGACAGTATTTAAATTAGTTAGGTTACCATCAGTGGAAGACCACATCATGACAGCTTTTTGGCTGAAAGGTGAATGGAATAACTCCTAGCCTCAAGGTTATTAAACTGGGGGAACCTCCAGCTAGATTTAGCAGGAAATAATTTATGCATGTCGTTATTTGTTTGCTTGGTGGCTGACATATTGTTGATAGATACACAGTCATACATCAGTTTCTGGGATTGAATTAATATGAATGTGTGTTCAGTCAAGCACTGGACTAATATTTCAATTACTGTTTTATACCATTACTACACAGCCATTAGAGGGACACAGTCTGCAGTACATCAAAAACAAAAAACATACATCGAGCTTTGACAATATTTTTATTTTTTTTGACAAATTATCCTGTGTAATATACTTAATCTTGGCTTCACTTGAACCAACAGTTTTATGACTTTATCAGTCATAATTGATATAGTACAAAACTGTCTAGCACTCTGAGTTTTTCCTTTTTTATGACAGCAATGAAGCACATTGTTCTATTTATTCTACACAAATGTGTGTTGTCTGTTGTGATTTCATTTAATTGAATATGCTTATCCTGCTTTGTCTTAATTAATTACTTAATTTTGATCTATGATTTGAGCATTTAAACTGACCGTGATTACCTGGTTAAATCACGTGTGTGAATCCCAAAACATTGATTCTATTCATCTGGACGTAGCGTTTTCGTTGTGAAAAGCATTTCGGTACTTATCTAAAGTGACTTCTTCAGTCTCAGAAAGACAATCTCATGCTCCATCTCGTCTTTATGAGACTGAAGAATCAACTTTTTGGGATTTCCTCACCTGGATGATTGAGTTTGCAAGACACGTGTGTAAGTGTTAGTATGTGTTAATGGATCAGTCAAGGTACAAGAGACAGATTTACACTCGTACAGGAGAGATGAAGGCCACTTCCCAGGAAGGCCATTTCTCTCTTCTCTGTGCTGCTCTGGCTAGTTGGCCTTGGTCCAGCTTAATTCTTTCTCAGCACACAGGCCAGTTCTTCCGCCTCCACATCCCTTCTTTCCTTTGCCAAGAAAGAACCTTTCACCAATTTTCTTCTTCTTTAATACCTTCAGCAACTTCCAACTACATCATTTCAAGAGAAAAGTCATGGCTGTCTAGTTTTCTTTCATACAGTGAGAGAGCACGTTTATGCAACATCCAATATAAAAGAGCAAAATATGTAAATTACCTTAAATATACAGCACTTCTGATTGATTAATCTTCTGTTCCCAGTGTGCAAAACAACACAAACATCACCACAAAGCCTTCTATAGTCATTTTTATGTTTCAATTCATGTCAGGTAGAGCCATTCTTTATAGTCCCATTTTAGAAAATGTGATGTGCAGCCAGGTATTAAAGTATTAACAAGATAATAAGGCAGGAACTCCACAGAGAACTGTAACACAGAAAAACAATATTGTAAAAGCAAAACAAAAAACACTAAAATAATTATATAAAAGCAATAAAAAGTATAAAAAACAATGTAATATGTGTAGCATCAGTTACCACAAACCAGCCTGTCAATACCACCTTAAAACACATTTTAACAATTGGTTTTGAGCCCATGATATAATAAGAAGGGTTATGGTAAACTGCCTGTTTAAAAAAAATGTAAACACTCCCAGGTTGTTAATCAGAAATTTTGGATATTACAGAACATGAATCAGCTGTTTGAACATCTTTCAGCCTGTGCAATTTAGTTTGAAACACCAAACTTTGCATGTGGGAAACAAACCATCCATTGAACTAAGAAGAGTTTAATTATAAGTCTTTCCCCTTCATATGGCCAGGATGCACACTCCGCAAGTAGCTGTGGCCAAGCTTTAAAGCCAAATATATAATAAATGTGTAGCCATGTGAGTGACTGGTAACCAGTCCCTTGAGTACCTCTTGGCCTGTGACAGCTGGGATAGGCTCCAGCCCTTTGTAACCCAAAGTTGGATAAGTGCCTGAAAAAGAAAGATAAACGATGAATGGATGGTTGGGTGATTATGAGTAAGTAGTGTTCTGTCATGATAGCTACAATCTGAAGGGCAAGAGCTCAAACTCTTAGTTCAGAGTTGCCAGTAAAGGGTGTCAATATTGAATGCATTTGGCCTTCCTAGACACTTTCTGCCCATCCGTCGTTTTTGACATGTCCTGTCAAGCTTATTCTTAATGGCCCTATGACCAATTCTCAATACCATTTCAGGTGAAGTGTATACCTGTATTTTCATCTATTGATTGATCTTTACATAGATCCGTACACACACGACAAAAAAGACCTCCAAAACAACTACTAGTCCACTGCACTCTGCTTTGTCTGTCCTTATTCCTAATGCCAGTATATTTCTCACAGTGTGATTAAATCGCTGACTTTCCTCTTTATCATCTCCACTAATTGTGTGCTTTCTCTTCTCATTGCCTCCCTGTGCCTGTCTTGTTTTATTTTCATTTATTTTCTCGGAAAGTTGAGTTAAGGAGAAAAGACTGATGAAGGAAGAAAGCAGTGGGGATAGAGAGAGGAGGCGAAGGAAGGGAAGATAATGAAACAGGTCTTGTGGTCTGTATTTGGCTGCCTTTAGCTCTATTTCCTCTGTTGTTATTTCCTGGGAGTTCAAGGTCTCTTCTGCATCAGCATCTCTCCCTGCCTCCCTACTCCATCCTCTCTCTACTGTGCCTGACTTTACCATAAATCCACCAATACACAGGTTCACATATACACAAACACTCACACCAATCAATACAAGCCTGCTTGGCACTGCCAAAGCCTAAAATGACTATAGATTTTCTGTCGACTCTGCCACTAAATTATGCAAACCTCTGGTTTATGTTCCGGTACATTTTTGGTATTCCTTCTCTAAAACTGGGATAGTGGTTTTCCATGCAGATCAGAATGGAAAGATACAGGTACGGATAGCAGGAGAAAATACTCAAACAGGATCTAATAAATTCTTATAATAGCACATTGAGCTTTTGGTTTGGTACACAGTAACTGCAAAATGTTTACTGCTACAGGTCTTAAAATCAATACCATGTATTAAAGTCAATGTAAATGTCCCCCTGAGTTCAGGATTGTGTTTAAGTGATGAATAACGCACTCCTGATGTTTGCGTTGCAGTTTTTGTTTTTCAACCTCCCATACGCACAAGCAAGGATCAAAAAACAGTGATGAGAAAAATGACGTGAAGGATGAGGTACTACAAATACTTAAATGCAATTTACCGTAAATAAACTACACCTTTTTAAATAACTTAATGTTGATCTATTGTTATGCTAAGTACGGAAATAAACTTTAAATCTAAAAATGAAATTCAACAAATTATTGAATGCAAATAAAAAATGGTAATTAGGCATCTTAATAAAAACGTAATAATGTGTTTTACTATCTTTTTAGATGTTTTTAGAAAATACAAATTTTAAAATGAATTCCTAACAAAAATAATTATAGATAAATATCATTTCAATTTAAGAGTTTGCACATACTAGTGTACCGTTAGAGAAAATAATTTTGGTAATTTAACCCACCTGTGGCATTACTGTGGTGTGTGTGTGTGTGTGTGTGTGTGTGTGTGTGTGTGTGTGTGTGTGTGTGTGTGTGTGTGTGTATTGTTCAGTATTACTGATGAATGTGTGAGAAGCTGTATGTTTCTATGGACATTTACAGTGTAAGGCAAACACATGTTTTTACTGTTTAGTGTCATTCTCTATGTTTTGAGTGAGGTTACGACCCATTTAACACGACTATTCTTGCACTAAACTTTTCAGTTTGCATGCTGATTAATTAGTTTTAGTTGTACTTTCTTCTTTTCAGTAAAACAATAAATAAGGATTCAATTCTGTGTGTCAGCTTGTGTTAATGTTTGTGACGCGTGTCTCTATGTTAGTGCCTCCTTGTGTGCTTGTAAGTGTGTGCGTGGATGCGTGTGTGCGTATGTGTGTGTGCTGAAGTAGGCTAACAGTTTGTCTGGTCAGGCTTGTGACAGTACCATCAGTAACTCGAGGGGAAATTGAAATGATCGCCTCATTCAGTCTCCCAGCACCTCTATTACTCAAAACCACACACACACACACACACACACACACACACACACACACACACACACACACACACACACACACACACACACACACATCTCTACTCATTTATACTCTGCTTATCTCTACATCATGTTGTTTAATTCTCTGGTATCTCTTTCTCTAGAGAGAGAAAGTGTTTAATTGGATTTCTATCTGTGAAACTGGTGGATTCTATAGCATAAAACCTACTGTCTTTCCAGGGAATTTGGAAATGCAAAGGTGACTTCACCGGCTCTCAAAACAAATGACAGTTCAGGGAGGTCTGGGTTCAGTGGAGCTGCAGTTGTGCTTTCAGTGAACCTTATTTCATCTGAGTAAACGGAGAGGAAAAGACAAAGTGGGAAAAAAAGAGAAGGGGAGGAAAAAGCTTCTTGAAACAGTCATTGATCACTAGTCAAAGTCCTTGATTCTGCCTAATGAGCTGCTTGTTCCTTCTGGGAGGCAGAGAAATGAGAAAAAAACAACACTGCCTGTCACACTGAAATTAAGCAAACAGCCAAACAAGATATTTTTATAAGCCTTTTTCTATAATATAGTAAGACAGTGGTTCCTACACTGTTTTAAATGCACTATTTATGTACTACGTTTGTGTAAGTAACACTTCAGAAGGACAGGACACTTGCATAGTTATTAAGTGGGGAACTTATATATCAACACATATAATGAATATTAAACACCTTGAACCAAAGCATCAGCTAACCACTTGAGTGTGGTGATTTGTCTTAGTGTGGTCATACATGTGCGAGCTGCAAAAATATTTCTTTGTGCAGGTTTCTTTACAGCCCACTTTGCTATTTAATAGATGCAATATATTCTTTCGTGCATAGGTCATTATGCAGTAATGAATTAATAACAATAATAGCCAAATAAAATTGAAGTTTGCCCATAAACACACATCCACAAATACATTGGGATGACGCTGATAGATGCTTGGTGCCCTGATGCGACTCGCTTGGCTCATCAGGAAGAAATGCTCCACTTAAACATTGTTGCTCCTTTGTAATTGAATTAGTATGTTCAATTATGTAGAGGCAGGCCTGTCCTCATTATAAAGCACTATTAAAACTCAAGAATGGAGCCAAGGGGAGGAGAGCAGCTGGCGAGGACTGGAGGATGGAGCTAAAAGTAATTTTAGTAGAGGAGTAAAGTTTTACTGCTCTAATCTCCAATGTGATTGGCACATCTGTACAGCTGTGCCATTGCTACATCAATGATGTCCTTTGCGACTTATTTGCTCTGCCCTGGTCTCTCTCTCTTTCTCTCTGTGTGCTTCTGATCCAAATGCCTGGAAAATGCTGAGCCAGCTCAGATGGCCGAATTTTTTCAAAGCTTACTTTACTAACTTCTCAAGAAAACATTTAAGTGAACCAAAATGCTGCCAAACCGCATCCCTCAGGGGTCCCTGATCTCAGCACAATGATCACACATCTGGCACACATTCATTCATAATTGTGCACGCACACACAAAATGCTGGGATCTCCTCTCATCTTTCTCATCTCATCGCCTCCTCCTCCTCCTGTTCCCAGCTGCTTGACTCTGTATTTGTCCCTCTTGTGTATCTCTTACACAGATTCATCTCAAGAGCCTCCAGAGTGGATACAAGCATGTTAATAATGAAGGCTTCCAGCTGCACAGGTGAGTTTGGTTATATGTGCACACATAACCGACCCAGAGTAGTCCTATATATTTATATTTATGAGTTAAAGTCATAAATATGACTTTAACTCATAAATATGACTTTAACTCATAAATATGATACGAGAGTATCATGGTGTGTTTTTAATGCACAGTATTCTCAGTCGCATGTTTTCCTCTTCAGATACACTAACTTGTGAATGATTCAGCAAATGACGATCAGGTTACGGTTGATATTTTCAATCAAGACTGTGGCTGCTTCTGTTTACTCACTCATCCCAGCAGCTCCACCATCACATGCAAACCCATGAAACTGTGCTCGGAATTTCTTCAGAAACTCCTCCATCGCAAGATTTTCTAACTGCAGGATGTTGCAGACAGCAGCCCTGGTGCAGACCTGCAATTTAACATATTGAAAGAAGAAGCTGCATAAGCCACCTGTGTAAGGAATTCTGATGTCAGCGATCAGCAAGGGGCTAATCCAGTTAATTTCTGTTTTATTTATTTCACTCTGAAACAGTTGTCCTTAGCAGATTAATGGAAAGAAGAAGAAGAAGCATCGGGGGGGGGGGTTATCTCTATCCCCTTTGCAGCATCAAATCACACCTTAGGTAAACCTTATAGTAATAAGCACAGAGACAGAATGATTATCCTGCTCTTGTTCTGCTGCAGTTTCTCTATAGGAGTGATTTACCACTGTTTAATTACTGATAACGTAGACTGGACCTGTATGGATGTATGTGTGTGTGCTGTTTGTTGTTCTTTGAATGTCTTTACCCCTTTCCCCTTTTCTTCTGCTCAGTAATCACCTGACTATGAACCTAGACAACAACATCAATGTCAACCTGCCACCAATTGAGAACAAGGTGTTGATGTGAGTATTTCTTTTATCTGTCTAAAAAAGGGCCATTTGCAGACTTTTGTTTTAATTGCAGTCATTAAAAAAACATTTAATAAAGTGCTTCATTTCTTGTGTATAACTACTATTATGTTAATTTCCATCATTGCGTTCATGAGATTTGAACATTTTTGTGCCTGTTTACCTCTCTGTAGCTTTCAGTGAGTCACAGTTCAAATGAATCTTTCTTTATCTTTTACATGCAGTATTCAGCGGGCTTGGCGTGACTTCCTGCAGCGACAGGAAGTGGAGAAAAGGAGCCCTTCCCCACCGTCCCTCTCCTCCTCCGATAAGATGAGCATGTCAATCAGCATGTTGACCCTGTCAGACGGCAGCACCCCAGTAAGTCACGCCCATGTCAAGCAAATGTTCTATTACAAATGTATGGCTTTAAACAACATGCTACATGTGTGATAGCATTTGAGGAGGCTGCGTGTCTGAGCGTGTGTGTGTGACAAATGACTAGAAATGACTGCCGTTAGTCACGTGTTGGTTGGTGCAGTAGTTTTGTGTTGTATGTTAACAATATGTAATACTATATGCAGGCTTATGTTAGAAGTGTGTGACAGTACAGTGGCAAAAGAAAATCCTTTTGATTTACCTGTTTGTTCTGTACTACTTGTTCATAAGATCTTATCTGAGCTTCAGAAGTGCAGTCAAACAGACACATTACACATTTCCATTAACAGCTTGGATTTAATAACTGATAACGGAAACTTTTTGGAAGCGCTAACTTCAACCTAGCATCTGTAGATTGGTAGGGTAGGGTCTTTACTTTACAACATGTTGGAGGGGACTGCTGAAGTAATTTGGTGCTGTATAAATAAAACTGAATTGAATTGATTAAAGCTCGTCAATGTTTTCATTCAGCTCAGCTAGTTTTGCTTTTTGTTCATATATATTTTTATGAAGGCAAAATGTCTGGCCTCTAATTTGGTCGCACTTCAATGTGGAACTTAGTTGTTTAAACCTTTGTTGTTTTACTTGAGTTTTAGGGATATTGCATTGCTGCATTACCAAACCTTTCCTTAGGAGGGACCGTGACATGTAGGATTTCATTTCCCCTTTAACATGGTGAGCAGCAAAGTAACTCATAATTACTAGGCTCCCTCTACTGTACTACTCTGGGATGAATGCCAGATGTTGTGTGTTCTCTACAGTGTAGTTGTGTAAAGGTTTCTTTCTTTGGTTTCTTTGTGCCGTCTTGTTAAAGACACACGAGCAGAGATGTTAGTTAGCTTATCTGGCTGCTTTAAGCCTTTGGGTGTGACTTTGGGGTGTGTGGTTTACCTCGTTTAGTATTTTGTGTCATTTTAGCAGCGTGAGTAAATGCAGTCACTGTGTTGACTTTCTGATGCTTTCCAGCTATATGCAACCAAATCAGTCGACAAGTCAAAGTCAAAGTCAAAATAGCTTTGACCTACACATTCCTGTTTTGTTTTATTGAATGGTGTTGATTGTTTTTCTTTCTGCTTTAATTTGCTGTGTAGAAACAAACAGTATATTTTAATTTTATTAGATAAAATACAACAGTGTTTTGGATTTCTTCTTTTTCTCACATGAGACTTTATTTTTACATAAATACAGAAAGTTCACAAATTTTTCTCACTTTTCTTGTCAGTGTTTTAATATGTTGCTCCAAGTTATGACAAGCCTTTTGTAGAGACTGTGAAACTGTGCTCGTAGTCCCACTTATGTCCACAAGGGGGCAGTATCTTAAAGCCAGTTTATTTGCTCCGCAAACTTAGAACCAGCCGCTATCAAAGAGTAAATATACGGGGATGTGGTCTCTCTTAAACACACTCTCAGAGCAAGCGCACGCTGAGAATAGAGAGCAGCCGAAATGCCATTCTCATTCAGCACATCTTCCGATCTTCCATTTAACCAGACCACAGTAAATCCCTGGGATTTTCTCTACTGCTTCTGTTGTGGTCATTATAATTCTGTACTGACGTCGTCTTCAGGCTTCTGGCTGAATAGCAAGTGTGTGTACACTCCTCTACTAATCTCTGAGCCTGAAGTCAACAGGCAGGTTAAATCTCAGAGACGGCTGGGAGAGTTCTGCATTTGAGCACACTTGGGTGGTACTTGTCCACTCAGTCACTACAGAGAAAAGCTTTTACACTGAAGAAGATTTGGATTTGGATTCTTGAGGACAAAAGGGGGTCGAGTGGGTTATGAGTGAAGAGAATACAGAGTGCTGTGGAACAGAAATACAATCTGCTGGCTTAGAAGCTGTCAGGCGACCTATAAGATTCGCAGCTGGTGGTTGATGACGTTATACGCGCGCATCCATCCTGAATGTTTGCGTATAATGCCATCAGCCAAGTTTGTACACACGACAACAGCACACAAACACACACAAAAGAGACATCGTTTATGTGGCGGGGAAATGCTTAGCTCAGTGACTTCAACCTGCTGACAAGGCCAGATGATCATCACCAAGAGAGAAAGACAGCGCGGGAGCGTGCGTGTAATAGACCCTAAGGTCACGGGAGACGGAGGAGAGTGGCGGAGAGGAAAGGCGGATGAAAAACAGACGTTGCTTCACCGGTTGAATGTGCTGATGTTGTAGATCTGCCCTCCTCTGTGAGAAAGGAAGAGTCAGCTTTTGCTCTCTTGTGATTTCAAGAGAATTGATCGCAATAGCCCAGCGAAATCTGCGCTATTATGTTGAAGCTGTCTCGCTTCACACAGGTTCTCTCGCTTTTTGACCTTTCCCTCCCTTTGTTTAGTCGTCCTGTCTTTACGGTAATGTTTTAGCTGGTTGTGACATCTCCGCCCTGTTACATTTCTGTTGACCCAGCTAATCATTCTCAGCACACATTGGTGTTTGTACATTCATGGATAAACACACACGCACACACATATGCGGGATGGAGTCTTGAGACACGGTGACGTGGAAGCCATCGCTAAAGTGATTGAGTTTCTAACCTTTGTGACTACAACATCAGTCTTTGACAAAACCTTGCTGCATTACTCTGCAGCCTGTGTGGGTGGGTGTTTTTCTTTTTTTTCCCCACCCTTGTGTGTGTTTAAGAGAGATGAGTGTACTGTTCTCAGCCGAAAGATGTGGTTGACATGTGACTTTACTGTGTAAATTACTTTTCGCACTGCAACTTGGCTCACTAATTGCCATGGCAATCCTGCAAAATCGAGCAGCTCTAGATATCTCTCTTTATGATCGATCCCTCTGCTGTGTGGCAACGCCATCGAGGGTGGCAGAAATTATAGGTTTCATTAAAGGGGAACCTAACAAAACTCTGGCTTTTATGCTGAGACATGAATCAGCTGTCTACATTTTATTGTTTCATAATATTGTGCTGCATCAACACGGCTAGCCAGACCACCAGCAAGTACACACACACACACGCACACACACACAGGCACGGGCACATGAACACACAGTCCAGTGCAGCTTCAATTTTAGACTGTCTAGATGATAGATGTCTTTTTATAACCAGACATCAATCAATACTGTTTTGGGACTGGCTGAATCTGTTTTTTATGCCTCTAGCAGTGTTGTTGCTCAATTACTGGAGAAATGAGAATGAAAACAAACATCCAGAGATCTTAAAAATTAAACAAGAGGTTTGTTATTTTTAAGTTTAAAAATTTGAGGGCTTTGATAGAGGTTCTAGTTCAGTTTTCTTCCTTGTTTTTTTTTTTTTTTTAAGGTAATTTGTGGGACTGTTTTGGAGTGTGGGAGCTGTCCTTTACTTTGGTGCTGATCCATGCTCTTTAATGTAGTAGCAGAGTTTTGACAGTAGAGGGAGGGCCTGTATCACAGTCGAGTTTATTGGGTTTTCTTTTTAATACATACTAGATTAATACAACATCTTTAAGATCTAGCAGAAATATAATAAGTCAAATACTGCAACAGTAATTAACTGCTCGGTAATTACTCTGTAAGTACATAGAGGCCTAATACTTTTACATAAATTCAACATCACAGTGTGAAACCAGCATATTGTGTGTGTGTGTGTGTGTGTGTGTGTGTGTGTGTGTGTGTGTTGGCTTATGAAGGGCACAGAGGGCCAACTCAGTCCATCTGGCCTGCTAAGGTGCAGGGAAACTGAGCAGAGGAGTGCCGCCTTCTCTGTCTGCCAGCTGTCATATGTCTCCATCTCTGCCCCCTCCATCAGTGCTCTCTTAACACTCTCCTCCTCCTTTCATGTGATAGTTTATTTAGTTCTTAGAGTATTTTATGTCTTTCTCTTTTTCCATCTCAGTCTTAATGGCTCTCTCAGAGCGTCCCTGCATCTTTCTCAGTTTCAGTGTCTGTTTTTATCATTTGCTCACCCACATACTGTTCTCTTGGCTTTATCAGACCAGGCAGCAGCAGCAGCTGTGGAGGCCTGGAAGTAGAGATAAAAGAGGTTAGGCAAAGTTTAGGGAACTTTTGTGAGCTTACTGTACTGTCTGCTCTTTATGTACAGCATGAAGTAGGAGATGGCTTCAAAGAGAGATTAATCTTTCAGCAATATAGCACTACCTATTTAGGTCTTCGGTTTAACCTCTTGCATGTTTGTAGCTGTCCTTAAATAACCCCGACTGCTCTGCAGATGACTCAAATTCAATATTACACAAAGCACAAGAACTTCAGCAGATTACTGAGCCAGCAGGCTGCACAGTCTGTACCCTGTGTCAAAGCATTTAACCCCTCACATTTGTTTCACCCATTTAATCCAGTGCAGGATACAAATAGTTTCCCCGTCAGTGAGCTCACATAGTTTTAATGACGGATCCTTTAGTTTACTGCACAAGTCAACCTTTCTTTACTGTATGTAGAGGAAAGCAGCAAAGATCACCTACTGTGTTACACAGGTAGAATGGTGATTACCCAAAGACCTCAGTATTGTTATTGTATAAATGGCTCTCCCTCGTGTTTACTGCGGCTTCATTCTGCTGTATTTACTGTATATTAAGCTCATAGTGCAGCATTCCCTAAAAGGTACCTTCATGCTGCATGAAGTATGAATATTTTTAAAGCATTACTGAAACTGTTGCCACAAAGTCAATTAAATCAAATCTGTTTCTTTGAAGCCAAATATCCCCAATTTATCTTGAAGAGCATCAAAGTTTAGCGCATCACCTGCAATGTTAAACTCTTTGAACAGGTGAAAAAAACGTTACAATTATCTGTTATACTTACCAACTATTTGGATATTTTTCCAGCAGTTTAAAAAAGTTATTATTTTAACGAAATGATTCACTGATTGATACAGGGGGGGGACTCCAGTTTCCATCACGACATACTTAACTTTGTTTTTAGAATAACACAGTTATTCCTTAATCACCACACTGCCCGCTAAGTCAGCAGTCTTTTGCATGCTGTCACCTTCCCAAACATTTCCTTTTCCCAATAGCGTTTCTCTGTTCCCCTCTACTGTCGACCAGAACATCCCTGCACTGATTTATGGTAATTATGCAAATGAAACATAAGGCTTTGGAAATTAATGCTAACCCCCACCAGTCTCTTCGTCACTTGAGGACGGGTGTATCTGGAGCCAATGCTTTTACAATCCTGTTACTGTAATACCAGGGACAATGCAAAAAGGCTAGGTCAGGAGATTAAGGATTGCCTTGAATTAGTTTAGGTTTATTGAAGCCTCATTGAGGCAGTTCATTAGGGAGGAAATTGATTGAAAAGGTATCCTACACATGGGTTTATACTCTTTCTTAGTCCTCGGGAGTGATGCTGGGTCTGTGGGCTGCAGATTTCATTGACATAATCCCTCTTGTCATAATCTCTCACCTAGATGAGATGTGCCGCATAGTAATCGTGTAGGTCTGTGTGTGCTGGCTCTTCACTGTGTCTGAGGTGCACTGAGTGATGGGCCTGACAGGATGCAAAAGACTGCTGTGACACACCAGCCATGGTATTGATTGACAGAATCATTAGTGACCCCGCACCAGTCCATCACCGTCTTGTGCGGAGACGGTCTGGTTCTTTATCTCAACGTTGCTGAGTTTTCTTGGCTGTAACCAAGTCAAACTGACTTAAAACAATCTGAGTCTCTAATATGTGCTCCAGCTCCAGTGTTACAACCACCCTGCAGACATGTGAAGGACATTCATATGACTCTTATAATTATGTATAAGGGAGATGGAGCCTTCTGCGTAATAATATCTAATGGAGGGCACCGAGGTCTGACTCTCTGTTAATCACCTGCCAGCAGCATGTCAAGTCAAACATGGGCCCTTTCTCACCTGGGACATGTTTGCAAATGGTAACAGCCCTCGCTTCAGTGTGACGTCATGTTGCATTTGTGTTGTATATTAGAATCCACAGGAGGTCACTGTTCTGCTTTGCTGGGATAGACTAACCCAATACCTGGGAGGAGTCCAGGTCCAGTAAGCAGAAAAAAAAACCTTTATCAAAATGGATCTAGTGTTTACTCTGCAAGGTATTCATTTTATTGACTATCAATTACTTTATCAATCTGGATTCAAAGGCACACAGTTTCAGAACACCCTATCCAGATCTGCAGGCACGCTGATGTTGTTGCTGTGTAGAGGACACTCTCAGTTTGTAAACACCCCCCTTCCCCTTCTGTCTGATAATGCCAGTCAAGGGCCTCTTCTTTTAAATTAATAGCTCATTATCAACATATTTGTAATTAAAAAGAGAGGTGAGCTGCTTTTTTTTTTATTACACTCTCTTATCTGTCTCGCTCTACCTTTCTCCCTGCGTCCCTTCTATTTTGCCTCCCTTTCCTTTTCTCCTTGAGCCTTTTTAATTTCACAACACTTTGAATTAAATATTAAAGGGTTTCAGGATGACATCAGACTTGCGAACAAGCTGCTGGGTTTTTCTAGCCCGCCTTCTATTTATAAAATGTCATCCCTCCCTATTTTTTCACCCTTTTTTTCCCCTTCCAATTTCATTCTCAACTTCCTTTACATAAATTGGTGCTGTCAAAATGTGCTGGGATGAAAACAGAAGAAAGATCATGATAATAACAGAGTCTACAAATAGTAAACAATGGTGGATTAAACTCCCTTGAGACCTTACAGAGGAATTTACTCCCAGCATTTCATTTGAGTGACTGCATTGATATTACATGAAATGTAACGCATTGTATGGTAATATCAAATTATTGTTATCCACTGCTAGCTAATATAAACATTTTCAGGTTGTGTTACAATGATCTAAATAAACAACTACCTTTAAGAAACCTGTGAAAACTACACATTGATGTAGAAAATATTGTGCTGTTAACTGCAGGTCACTCGGGCCCCAGCAACTGATGTGCTTTACAAATCCCACTTTCACATGGAGACGTCAGTATTAACCAATGCAAAGGGAGAAGAGAACAGCAGCTTTGAACAGTATTTGTGCAACAACACAGACAAGCAAATTGAGACGCGTTCCCAAACCTTCACAAAGTCAAAAGATACTCACACGTGCGTCATTCTCTGATAACATTTTAATATAAAAAAATACATCTGCTTGAAAAAACCTAGCATGTTACAACATATATCATTAAAAGGAGCAAAAAGCACCTTCTTTCCTTTCCCCTTTTCTCATACCAAGAGTGCCTTTCTGTCTTTACTGATCCCACAACCACCATTACGGTATTTCACTGATCTCCTGCTCGCTCCATAAAACAGACGTAATTGATCATCAAAGCCTGATTGGAGACAGCGATGATTTGAAGTGCAACAGACTGATACAATTATTCATTATCTTAGCTCTAGAATCTATTGATTGGGGCTTTGCAGGGGTAATCAAGAGCAGCCACGCGCTGTAAAGTGTGATACTTTATTCTGTAAAGTGTCCAACAGTAAGTAGATGGACACAGGACTCAATTTAATTCTGAAAGCTGATAAGCATGATAGTGGGAGTTACAAAGAAAGCATCTAATATTTTTTTTTGAGAGGACTGGATAAGAGGATGAAGAGAAGGAATATGGATTATCATCAGTGAGATAAGAATTTTGTAAAAAAAAATCTATAATAATAATAATAATAATAATAAATATAATTCACAGTAAATCACTTGTGTTGCTTTTTTCATGTTCTGTGTAATTTTTTTTGTTGTCTGTTCTGAACGAATAAGAGCTTGCTCAGTATTTATCCAGAGCACTGGCTCTGGATTTCATTTCATTTCATTTTGGAATAAAGTGTGTATTAGCACATCAGCTGCTACCTGTAGCTCATTAGCAGTGCATTTGTGCTGCCTTTTAGGCGACACTGAAAAATAGAGATGAAGATGGAACTGCGTCTATTTTCCTGTGCCACAAGTTCTGCCTACCTATAACTAGCGCTAGTAATGGAAATGTTTTATTAATAGGGGAGTTCATGCTCTCTGCCTCAGACATAATTCATGCTATTCATGCATAAGTGCATCACACATACATGTGCACATGTATGCACATAGGAAAGAAAGAGGTAATTAAGAGTATGTTACCGTAGCGCTCATTTATACTTGACATGATTTTACACATTCATACCTCAAGAGCTAGAAGATATCTTGAGGTGTGTGTGTGTGTGTGTGTGTGTGTGTGTGTGTGTGTGTGTGTGTGTGTGTTTGTGTGTGTGTGTGTGTGTGTGTGTGTGTGTGAGAGAGAGAGAGAGAGAGAGAGAGAGAGACACAGAGAGCAAAGGAACAGCCTGCAGCACGTTTTATATCCAGCCTCATTTACCAGATTTCACTCCTCCATTATCAGCTGGATCATTATCCTCTCTCCGCCCTGCCCTGGCTGCTCGCTTCAGCTGGGACTCAAGGTGGCACACTAAAACATCAACGCATACATCACTTACTTTCACCCAGAAAGCTTAGTATTCTGCATTTCTTTTAAAATGTGAACCTGAAAACTGAAAATAGTTCACTTCTGGGTGTATATGCGCACATAAGGGTGCAAAGTTTTCGTCCCGCTGCTGTTGTATGTGGCTATGTGTGCACGTGTCTTTTACTTGTGAGACGAGTGGTTTGCAGCTAAAGTCGAGTATCGAGATGGAGCGATACACGTCTAAGATTAGATAAAGGTTTCAGTTCTGCCATGAGCACGAAACCACTCAATGTCATACCGGTCGTTATCTTCTTTCATGTACATGTACTGTATAATGCTTTGCTGAGCATAATAGAATGCATTTTATGTGGCATAGCTAGTCATACGTACTGTAGGTACTCGTGAAAGGACACATTTGTCTGTGTACACCGGCAAAGATTACAGGAAGTGGAGCATTAACTTTTCAACGACTGGCTGTTTCACTATGATAATAATTACTTAGAATAGATCACCGAAGTGAGCAAGGAAAATCATTTTACTTCTGTACAGAGAAGTCCTTTCTTTGATTTTGTACACTTGCTGCTTTTTTTCCTGTTTCCTATCAAGATGGCAAAATTCCCCCACTCAGACAATGAGTCTGTTTTCACAGCCTAGTCTGAACTTATATTTCAGAGAAGTTCTCCGTGTTGTTATTCAAGTCGAACAATCCCACTGCTTATTCAGCCCTGTGAGATCCCACTAATAGTCACAGTGACTGCTGAGGCGTGGAACAGTAGGATACACTGAACCGACTTTGGAAATATAAAAGACTGCATGCATACCAGAAGTCAGTTGTTGTGTGTGTGTCTGCATACATTTTGGTGTGTATGTGCTCTCTCAGATGTGACCATCTAAGCTGTGATTTTTATTAAAATACTGAACATGCAGTCTGTTTGAGAAGGAGAGAGTGAGAGTGAGGAGGGGGATTTTGTTTCTCGGTTTATTGCTTTGGCATTTAGAGACAGGAGAAATCCTGAGGAGAAGAAGAGAGGGGAATGTATTGAACAGAAGGGAGATAAAAGGGGGAGAGGAAAAGCCTATTCTTCTTCCCACTGAGTGTTCTGGTCCCCAGAGAGAAACAAACTGATTTGTGATTAATGAAAAGATGGAGAAGAGGCTTCCTCTCCTTCTTTTTCTTCCTCCACAGTCCCTTTCTCTTACTAACCTAAATCTCTCACCCAGAAAAATCCATCTTGGTAATGATGTATGTGTATTGGGAATGATTAGAGAGCAGATAAAGAGGGAAATCAGTCAATAAAATAAAGACAAAAACATTTTATAATGTTATCATCGCACAACCACTTTGTGCCCCATGGAAATAATGTGCAATCGTGAAGTAAAGACCTCACCGCTTGGAAAAGTCTCATCTCTCTCCTGTGGAGCTTTCTCTCCACTTTCACAAGTGAGTGTAAGTTTTGTCTTCTAAGTAAGCTCACGAAACTTTCTACCTTGCTGAAACTACACATTTGCTCCACAACTTAAGATTCGATTTTTTTTTTTTCATTTTTTAAGTGAGAAACTTTGATAGAAGACATGACCGTAAAGGGAAAGAGGGAGATCCTGAGCTCTATGGAGCATTTTCATGTTTCATTAGCTCAGTGAAAACCAGCTTTGTTCCCTATCATCACACAGTGCATATTCCTGTGCCGCACTGACATTACAGGTCATCACTTTGCCCCAGTTATTCATCCTATGACAATGACGAAGGAGGAAGGTCGTTTTTTTAATGTATTCTCAAAGCATTTGTAGGAGAACATGGTTGAAAAAAAGTATGTGAAAGAGTTGTAAGACGTGTGGAAATGGAACAGGGGTGAGCCAAAGTATCATAATTAGAGACACCTGGAAGATCGGAAACCAAGGCGCTATACTGCACCTGCCTGTCACAAGGGAGACTTCACAGCAACCGTAGTGCAACTCCTCGTTCACATGACATTTCTCGGGGAAAGCAAACCATTTTTAGTAAATCAAGAGTGGGGACAGGAGGATGGAGGCGTAAAGGGAGAGATGGTAATTAGGAAGAGGAGAAGCTTTTCTGCTGAAAGGCAGAATGTTGAGAAGACGAGCTTTGATTTTACGCATAAATTCATGGAGTGCCAAGGTGAGCGGGTGAAACTAAGTGCCATCAAGGGGTGTGGCAGCAAGCCTACTGAGGCAGATATGAGGAAAGTAAAGCAAGAGATTTTGAGCACTTTAAACAGGATAAAAAAAAAATACTTTTGTGTCTCATTGGAGCTTAATGCAATGTGAAAAAAATAAAGTGAGAAAATTTAAAATATCCATCCATCCATTCATTCTCTTCCAACTATCCTTATCAGGGTCTTGGGATGCCTGTAGCCTATCCCAGCTGCCATAACACGAGAGGCGGGACACACCGTCGACAGTTCGCCAATCTGATGCAGGGCTAACACAGAGACACAACCATTCACACTCACATTCACAAAGTTTTTTGAGTAAACAACAAGATTTTAGCGTCAGAGACATATAACTTTACATTCACAACTTTCAGCTGCTCCCTTATTTCCTGCAGCAGATTCAACTCCATATTTGGTTTGGCACAGGTTTTTATACCAGATGCAAATCCTTCCATTTATCCCGGCTTTGGGGCCTAGCTTGTGGATAAATGGGAGGGCTGTCAGGAAGTGTGTCTGGTGTTAAAATCTGTGCCAAGCCAAAAATGTTATTGTTAGCCTCATAGTAATGTTGTGATTAGGTGAAGAAGAAGAAAATATAAGATGCCAGAACTAAAGATTAGTAAGTAAACAGGTGAGAAAATTCAGAAAGCTCAAGTAGGCATGATTTTGTGGTAAATTGACTGTTACTTAAATAGTGCTTTTCTCTCAAAATACTATAAGCTTCATTCATCCATTCACACACATTTAATTTAAGGTGACATTCATACACTCACACTCCAATAGATTAATCGGGGGCAACTTGGGGCTCATCGTCTCGCCCAAGGATTCTTCAACATGCAGACCAGAGGACCCAGAAATCAAACCGCTCTACCTCCTAACCCAGACTGCCTTAGCTACTAAGCTTAGTGTTACTAAAGTCACCTAAACTGGCCACTCATTGAGGATTTTCAAGGTCATGACTCAACTACCATAATGTCTGGATATATAGTATACAGATAATTAAATAAATGTTGACACTAAGTGTTTCAGTACAGTTAGGTAAAGATTTTGGTAACGTCACTGGTTACTCGCTGGTTTCTGAAAGGTTTCCACTTTTTCTTTCTTGTGTTTGACAAGTCATTCATTCAGTCATTCAGTCATTCATAACCAATGAGTGGCATTTGCATACCAGATAATCCTCAAAATAGACTTAAGTTTATATTCAATATGATCTGAAATGAGTGAGGTCAAGACAGAAAACCGCAGGCATGTGACCACTAACCATGTGATGTTAACTGTCTTCCTTTGTCAAGATTATTATGAACACCCAATGTAGGATCAGTCACACATGCCTAGAAACCAGCCCATGACTATCTGGCAACCAGCAGTCAAGACAGAAAAATTAGTGTCCTCCTGTGAGTGGTTGATGAAGGTTGATGGCATTTGCTGGGAAAATGATTGCTAAAGCCCCAGTTACACAGCCCCATGAACCAGTCACGGATCCCCTGGCGACTGCTTGTCACTAGGGAAAAGTCACTAGGTCATGGCTTGTAGTTGTAGTTTGAATAGAAGAGACAGACTTGTCTACACACGCTGTTAAGATGTGACACAAATCGAAAATGTAGACTTTTGCCTTCAAAGTGAAAGTTGTGCTGTATGAAGCATGTGGCTGCAGTGCTTAGACATAATTTCTGGTTTGCTTTGTACATTTTCGACTTGTAATTAGCAGGTTTTGCATCCAAACATGAAAAACCACAGCCAGTTCTGGCAATGTGCTAACAACCAAAGCAATCACTGGGAGATTTTTAGTACAACTAGCCAGCAACCTCCAGGAACTACTGCCAACTAGTCGGGTAACACGTGGTTTTCCCTAGCAGCCACAGCTGTCGCCATCTGGTGTCTTCATATAGAATGCATGAGTATATGCATGTCATTGTCAAAGGCAGGAACAGACCTGAGCTTGTAAAACTTTTAACTTCTCTTAGTGTTTATTTTCCCCCTTCTCACTACATTTAAATGTATCTGATATGCCTAACCTGCATTTGTTCATTTAAGCTAACAGCTACACTTTCTGTTTCTGTGTATTTAGGAATTTTGCAAGTGTTGCCTCAAAGACAGCACGTCTACTCTAAGTGTATCCTGAGTGACAACAGGCATTCTGCACCAGACAATGTTCAATGTCTGCATATTTGCATCAGCTGTCTAGGAAATGATGCATGCAGGATTCATAGAGCAAACAAAGAATGGCTGACAGCTTTGATATGACAACGCTTTTCCTCTCCTATGGAGCTCCACGGTTTCAAAATCACTCATTCCCTGAGTTCATGAACTGTGGAGAAAAAAACGGCATGTGCAGGAGAGAGTACGACAGAGAGGACAGCAAATGTAAGGAAAAGAACAGAAGTCTTCCTACAGAGTGCTTCCTGAACAATTCTTCTGTGGCTTCCCACTCCTGTGAGGAACATAGGGTTTGCTGAGAAAAGAGATCACATCAGTATTAAATCGAAGGCATTTTAACTGCTTTGTAGGAAGCAGAATTAACTTGGGGCTAGCAGAGGTAGAAAGTTCACCAGGTACACGCAGGGAGAAGCTAACTAGTTTAGAGAGAGAGTTTTTCAGTTCCAGTAATGTTTTATTAATTGCAGTTATGAAAATTAATATCTCACCAAATATCAGAGCTTTAGGCTAGTTTCTGTCCAATAATTCTCTTATTAATTGAAAGGCTCTTTTTCTGCCCACACACTGTTTTGTTCTTCGGTGGGGATAAATATTTCATTTGATGATTTACATTTCCAGGAGGCAACTATCTCCCCTCATGCCATAAAGGCTAGAATATGGAAATGGCCTGAGTCGCTTTGGCACAGTCAATGCATTCGAACTGCAGAACATCAATCACAATATATACACTTCTATACCACCATTCCTTATTTGCATATGAGTCTTTTACAAATTCAATATTGTGCTCTCACGAGTACTGTTTGAACGGAGAAATGCACTCTGCATGCATAATGCATCACAAACATTTTCTTTTAATTGAACACAATTGTTTCAAGTTCCAGTAAGACTCACAATCACAGCACAGACACAACATTTCTCCGAACAGTTCAGCAATTTGTTGAATATAAGATGATTTAATATATTTCTGCAACCACAGGACACAAGATCAGTTTTCTGGAACAAACATGAGCAGTAGCGCTGTCTACTGGAGATCATCAGTACTTATATTTAATTAAAAAATAATAATTAGTAATTAGTGTGCTGTTACAGATCAAGACTGATTTACTATGTCAAGTTAAGATGCAGTTTTCATGACATACCCCCAAGTGCTGGCACTCCGGTGATGTACCAGCATCTGTGATGTGGTTATAGAAAGGAAGCCACTTCCATTAATTAGTATTATATGTGGACAAACTACCAAAATAAAAGCACTACCAGCAAGGCTGTTATTGAAAATAAGAGGGGAAAAAATGAGGAGCAGCTGAGGGTGGAGATCGCTTCAACAATAACTTCACCACATTCTGTAATAGCATGGGTTTTGAAATAACATATTTCTCTTGCATACATTCGAAGCTTAGGAGCTACTGACTGCCAAAACTGCGGACAAAGGAAAAGGTAAAACAATGATCTGTGTACCCTTTTGTCTACGTATACTTTGCACATCTTTGGAGCATCTCTCTTTTTCTTGTTTTATTAAACGGTATGAATAATGTCTGTGCAATATTAGAATGACAAGGGGTTTGAACAGTGTGTTAATGCACTGCTGTGTAATACCTAAAATGTATCTAAAGCCCCTCTCAGCTCATCTATAACTTCTCTAAAAGGACACCCCTTTTTGCTTATTCATACTGAGCCAAGCAGAGCTGACCTAATGCCACAAGAGAGATTTTTAGTTAGCACATCGCTGCTCTGGAATCGGACTGTAGAGATGCAGGTAATCTCGGTGGAGTTATTTCATTGTAATAGAAGAACACCAAGCAAAAAATCTTCATACCTCAGCTGCAGTTTGATGAAGGGGTGATGTTTTGGTGCAGGGGGAAATGAAACTTATACTGTATGGCAAAACTTACTGAAGCAGAAGTCTCACTCCACGAGATGAGAGTGTGACATCCTTACATTAACACCCAAGTTGCGATAATTACAGCAGGCCTACAAGAAGTGTTTTACAGCTAGCAAGTTCATTATCAAGGCAAGCCAGCGAATATTCATATTACATGTCCAAGTCCTGTATGTGTGTATGTTACGCTTATACACGTAAATGTTCTGTTAAGCGTAAAACTGCCGGATCGTGCCTTCACACACGTCTGGCCACGACGTAGCCGTGAAAGACAGTTATGCACTAAGATTAGAAACACAAAGTCTTATTCGATCTTTGTAATGAGAAACCTGTCCTCATTTCTATGCTACTGATTTGTGGAGAGACTGGAGAGGTCCATGTGCGGTGAGAAAAGAGCAAAAGCCAATCAATGTTTTCAAAGTAGAAGAGTGCACTGCGGCTGCTCTCTCCTAACAAAGAAATCGCCCATAAACCCATGCAAAGAATTGAAATGATTTATTTATTAGACTTGCTGTTTAAAAATAGTTCCATTTTCATCATCGTTACACGGTGTTTACCGTATCAACTTTAAAGCAACATGTTTTTGCAATTTTGCAGTAATGAAAACCAAAACAGGTGTCCCTAGCAGTTTGAAACTTTACCTAGGACGGATTTTCCATAAACAAGTGTCATGTCAGTGAACCAGTGTTCATCTCTTCACAGCTAATTATCTTGTAGGAGACGGCACATAGCACGGTGCTTGGATCAGTTTCAATGAGCATACTGCATGTGCTAAACCAGGCGCCGTAGGAAGTGGAAATCACCAAAGGACGCAGGGAAATCTCTTTGCTACACTGAGGCATAGAGTGGGATTAGCAGTGATGGGTTTGACTTTGCTGTAAACAGGCTGAGCAGTAATGCAGTTGTATTAGAACAGTTTCTATCACAGGCTGCTGAAATCGCCTCCGATGCGATGTGGGTGCATTATTGTGTCCCTGACGTACGTACCTTTGATCAGCTGCGATATTTAATTACACTGAAGAACACCCTGAACATCTGAATTTGTTTCCACTTTGTTTTTGTTTTTTCATTTACTCCCCTATGCATTTATAATAGAAAACAGCTGGGCATAGCATAGGGAGCAATAAAGTGTCTTATCCCGAAAGCCTTGCTATCATAGCTGTTTGCATTCATGTTGAGCTCTTTTGTGCAGTGTGACGCTTTATGAACACAGATGTTCACTGAACGCAGAGACAGACAGATTAAGAGGATAACTGCTCATTTACAAATTTTGAAATTGTTGAGTGTTGTCTCAACATATACACAACATTTACTACGTAGCAACTAACAGCTGTCAGAGATTAAAGTAAAAGGGAAAAGATGCCAAAATGCACTCATTTCTCACCAAACCCCAAGTCCATTTTTACGTGGTAGCTACAGCACAAGCGCAAAGGGTGGAGACAAGATGTGAGTTATTGAATTTGTAATGAATGGTCTCAATGACACCACTAGCTGCCAGATTGCATATTTTAGCTCAATCCATCACTAACGGGACATTTTCAAATCTTACCCTGAAGCTGAAATATGAAAATCACAGCCACTCTGCCTGGTTTTAAGACTGAAGCCATCAATCCTCTGGCCCCCATCTTTTCACAGCCTTAATTACATGGTATCTCTTGTGCCATCTGCCCTCCTGTCCAAGTCTGGTTGTCGTTCAGTATAAAATGAGTGAGATGAGCCTGTTCTAATTAAATAAGAAAGAGATAGACTGGGGAGATTACAAGATGTGTGTGCAATATGAGCTGGGTGGAAAAATGTCTGTAAATGTTGGTGTTTATGAACTGCTTAGCTGTCGAGTCATGCCACATTTATATAGGATAACTGAAACGAAAGATATGAAACCAACCTCAACAGAAACATCTGTAATAGACAAATGTTGTATGTTCTGCTATCAGAAACCTGAAATACTGCCGTATTTCATGCTTCAATGTGTGTAATGAAGGCCACCCAGAGGAACTGCTGCTACTACAGCTCATTCAGTAAATAACAATTACACATGTCGACACTTGTATGAGCACAGCATAAGCATTTTGTGTTAGCAACTGTTTTTTTAGTGTAAGATAATTAACGCATATTGTACTCTTACCCTCATTTCTTTTTGCTCCGTCACAGCAGTAGAAGGTAGAATTCGGATTCTGTTTCCCTTCTTATCCGCCAACAGTGTGACTTATAATTGGTGGAACTGATCAAATGAAATGAGTGAGCTGATGCAGTACAGCGCAGTGCAGAGCAGAATAGTGTCAGACTAAAATTGCACACGCACAAATGAATGACATTTATGAGATCAGACATTTACACGAACTCTGTCTCGCTTGCCAGCTCTCACAGAAGGCAGAAGGCACCTGCAGAGAGAGGAAATGGCTCACTTCTTGTGCATTTGGGAGGCTGGGTGTTACTGGAAATTTCCTGAAAACAGCTTACTCATCCCTGAAACAATATATCTGTTATTTCCGTCCTGTTCGTATATCCCCACTGCACCAACTGATTCCCCCCATTTGGTGCGTGCAAACATGTGTAGATGGCTCTTACGGGAAGGTGTAGGTCTCAAGCCTTGCAAGTGTTATCTCTTTAACAGAGCATGGAGCACCCTGTGGCGCCGATCAGCTGGGCAGCCATCTCTTCCACAGCAGGACATGCACTGGTCAGAAATACTCGCTGCTTTGCTTTTCTCCGAGGGTTAATCGAAGAGCTGCAGGTATGCCCTAGGGGGAAACAGGTGGAAAGAAGGATTAGGTTAAAGACAAGAGATCTCGTGAATGTGCGTTTATTGATTAAAATGATTAGTTGAGTCTAGTTATTTGAATCAATCAAAGCTGATTCTGTTAAACAGAATCAGCTTCTGGGGATTTCCTTACCTGGATGATTGAGCATGCATCAAGAAGTTTTTCTAATCAGTTTATTGAGGGACATTTCTCCTCATGCATACCATCCAAACCAGTGCTTTGTATTGCTCTTGCTCCAAAACAAGGTCAAATATTATATAAAGGTCAGAGTGATTAAATTTTACCTGTGGTTCATACCAAGTTCATTGAATACATGAGACTTAACTCACAGGGTAAGATCAAATGTCAAACTCCTGAGTCCTTGACCTTAGATCTCCTCCCAGTGGCTTCACTGATTTATCTTTGTTGATGACCTTGCAAGGAATAAAAAAGAACATCTCAGTTTTCTTTCTTGCAGGTGTGCTTTTGTGTCTGGTGAGATATACTGGTGTATCTTCCAGAAATTCGGAAGTACGCGGATCCCGTGTCCATCTCTGCCTTCCCCAGAAAACTTCTCTGCCTCCTTAGGCTTTGTGCCCTGAGCTGAAGACACAAACGACCGCCAAGGCTCTGTCAGTTTCACAGCAAACAGTCGCTTGTCACTTCACAGTGGTGAAATCAACTCGGATAAGAGGATTATGTGACTGAGGACAACTGAACAGAACATTTAGTGTTGGCGCCAAGAATCAGCTCGATCAACAGCTAAGGGTTATTAGGCAGCTTGCAGACTTGAAGTCCTCGCTATCTTTCATTTACTGTCCTCGACTCCTGCCGTTATCTTCTTCTGCCCCTTTCTCCTGCTAGAGGTTTTCTTTTCCTCTTTTCTTACGCCCACTTATTTACTCCTCTGTTATATCTGTAGCCTTGCACCTTTCTGTTAAGATCACTTACATCTTGCTGTTCGGTTATTCCTCTTCTTCCATCCTTATTATGGTTGGTAATTCATCAGTTTGCCAGCATGAGAGTAATATTGCAGTTTGCATTAATCAGAAACTTGTATAAACTGTTATATGGCTGGTAATAACACTACGTGTGTGTACGTGTTTTCTCTCCTCTTATTAGGATCGTCAATTTTCCAGCAGGAAATATATGTTCACCTCTCGTGCTTTAATGTGTGTGGAATGGCTGAGTGCTGTAAAAGAGAGCCATAATTGTACCACATCAGAGAGAGCGAGGAAAGTGACTACCCCCAAAGGACCTGCAATACAAGAAAAGATACTTACACAGAGAGGAATGCAGTGACACAGTCGCTTATCCGATAGACCATCAGTCACACCACTTGGATGGGTGATCTTGGAAAACCCTTGAAATTCAAAGGAACAGAAATATGGTTTGTAAAGTTTAGGTATTTCTGTTTTTATTGTATTACATTTTTTTTATTTGTTAATCCAGGGGGAACATTGTGGTTCTGCTCTCATTCCCAGCTGCAGAATGACTTTTAATGCCAGTTAGTCTTCATTTCTGGCAAAATATTTTACCTTGAGGGAGAGAAAAGAGCTTAATGTCTGGCTCCCCGCTTCTTGTTTTCACTTTTTATTTTATTTATCTTTCAAGATGGCGGCGCACGTAGTTGCAGCAGCTCAGTGTTCTACCGATCGATGCTATGTAAATGTCCATCACGCCACTCTTGTGTTAATCTATGCACGGTCTGAAGCATGTGTGTGGGAATGTATGTGAATGTTTTACTGTTATATCTTATTAGTATTTTAAGTATTCTATCTATTTTATTTATTGAATTTTATTGTTTTATTTATATTTTGATATTGCTAGGGATGATGCAATGATCGGGGACCATTCTTAATTTCGTTGTTCTCATGACAATGACAATAAAGTTTCTGATTCTGATTCTGAAAATGATCGCAGCAGAGCTTGATGTTAATGCTGTTATTTGTTTTAACCACCAGAGATATTTGAGTTTAGATTTAGGCAAATGATCATTTGCTTACAGAGCACGAAGCTTGTCTCAGTTGTAGCACAACCCAAATATGCCATAGAAAGTGAGACATGAAATGCCTGCATTAGAGAGTACTGAATACTCTTCATTAAAAATAAAGCATGGAGGTAATCTTTAGCATTGACTAAACTGTCAGCTACTGTTTTATTATTAACACTTGTTTTAAAACTGCAAGAGCTGCCTTGTTCAAGAGGTTTTGTTTAATGAAACAAAGCAAGAGGAAGAATTTCAGATATTCAAAGGAGCTTGCAAAGAAAAGCGTCTGGACTTCTTTAAGTTACTTGAAGACGTTTCACCTCTCATCCGAGAAGCTTCTTCAGTTCTAAGGTCAAATGGTGGAGAGTCCCAGATATCGCTTTTCTTTGCAAGCTCCTTTGACTACAATGACCTGGATGACTGAGAACCTTCACAGACAATTTCAGATATTACCGAGCATTGCTTATTTTTTTAACACAAGCAGCTCGTCTAAAATGCAAGAGGTTGGTAATCAGGGCTCCCTGTAGCAAAAAAAAGATGAGCAGTCACCCGTTCATGACAAAATATGGTGAAAATCCTGTATTAAAGAATCTTACGCAAAAGTGCTGAGGGCAGGGGCGATTCTGGGATCAGAGCTTTGCTGAAGCACCCCCAAAAATGGGCTAAAATCGCCCCTGGCTGAGGGAAAAAAGATCTTGTCCAAGTGTGCATAAGAATTCACAGATAAAAATCCACCATGAGATAGAATCATACCAGCTATAAAACCACAGAGCTCTCAAACAGCAGAAGAACAGAACTTCATTGTGGCCTTAACTATCCAAACAGACATTTTTCGTTATACAGTGTGTCTCACATTTCAATGATAACAGGGACACACACATATAAACCAACAAGGTGAAAATAATACCCACTACTTCAATCCAACAGTTACATCTTTTAATACAGAAGAAAGAAATGCAATAGAAAACTTGAGGCTATTTTGGAATGGGATCACCTTAGCTGCAATGGCAGTGAGCTGTCTACCTTTGAACGTATCATTTGTTTATACACCAGGTAAAAATATCCAGTATGGGGCTTTAAGAAAACATTATAAAATAAAAAGCAGCATCTTAAACGGGACAGACCATACCAATTTTCAAGCTTCTGTCCAAATTTTAAACTAAGCTCAGAAAGAACAAAAAGGCTCCCGGGTTGAAAACAGTACCAGCCTTTCTGTTGCAAGCATAACAGAATTCCTGCCAACAAATGGACCAACTTTATCATTCAGTCTCCATGCCCTGCTTTTCCCAACCAGTTTGAAATAAGTAATTTCCAACTCATAAGCTAGCTTTCCTCCCAAGTGCCTTCCCAACTCCCTCTCCAATGCACACTCATTGCATTCGTCCAAACAGCCATTTCCTAAGCTGACATTTGTTTTGATGCAGTGTTACGAATGCGGTAACACTGCAGAGCTCTCTGAGTTAGTGTTTAGTGAATCAATCCTGTTTCATTTAGCTTTGTCCTTAGTGTTTAAGGGGACTCTGGAAAACACAACTGTACTTTGTCGCAATGCCAAGAACCTTCACTAGTCTATCATGATGACAACACATTAAGTTAAATGCATTAACCCAGAGATGGAATAAAAGTCAGAGCCAAGGAATCAATCACATAGCAAATGGAATAAGTTTGTTTATTTGTTAAGACAAATGATAGGGAGACAAATGAGAGGGTGTAGCCAATTGAGGGGAGAGAAAAAGCGGTGCGTCAAGTAGATGAGCGAACGTTTAATATTTCATCTTAAATGTTCACCTTAAAGACTGATACCCTATTTCACAGATAAATAGCTTTTACACAAACAATTATACATCGTTCAATAAGCATTTAAAAATAAAAGGCTTTTTCTATTGCCAGCGATCTGGTTCAGTGATGCTTTTTTTTGTACATGTGCTCAAGAACACATTCACACACATGTCTTCTTTGAGCAAGGCTTTCAAATTCAAAAACCTTGCGCTGTCTTGTCTGTGATGTTTTGGCATAAAAGATCCCGTCATTTCTAAGCTCTAGTACGCACTCAGTCAGACCCCAACAAGCCATTTACTCACTCAGTAGGGTGCCAAAGGTATTCATTCCCTATTCCAGCAGCATTTGTGACTCCAATCATTTTTCAGTTGTGTCTTTTTTTTTTTTGTCTAATTCAGACATGATGCAATGAATTTTGGAATTGGTATCTGAAGAGCTAAAAACAGCAAAATCATCACCTTTTCCTCTGGCTTTCAGCTCTGCAGTGTTTTATGCTCAGTGCAAACATGGGGGGGGGAGGGGGGGGGGGACTTTCTTCTATCCTCTCTTCTTTTATGTGAAGTGACATTCTCAGGACAATAATAACTAAAAGGCTTCTCGAAACCAAGAAAAAATGTCATCTATGGGTGGAAAATTATTTTCAGATTTTCTATCTTCTCAACCCAAGAAAACCAATTTCTTCTTTATTGTCATATTTCCAGCAAATGAATTGAGGGGTTTTTTCTGTAGCGGTGAAAAAGTTCTAATCCTTATTGCTACAGGGAGAAAAATAATTGAGTCAGGGAGAGGTCAATAGACATCCGTGCAAAGATAAGGCGCACGCACATAAGCTGGTTTTGTACTGTACATACATACATACAAAGACACAAAGTAAAACAATACATTCGCAAGGAGAAGCATAGACATGTACCCATTTCATTCAAAAAATACACACGTTTATCAATGTCATTTCTTTTGGCACTGACATACCCACAGCGATAGTGGTAACATGTCAATGTCTGTGTTCACCTTAAAAGGGTAATATTGTAACTTAATTCTTCTTATTTAGAACAGAATATCCATCTGGGGCTGGCAAGAATGTATTTGTTTTGCAGGTGATAGTTATAAAGCACACTACTTGGAAAATGGGAGTATTTTTTTTACAAATTTTTACAGCAATCCAACTATTAGAGAAGCAAATGAGGCTGACAGGCCAACAGAGAGATTCGTAAAGCCACTCTAAATTTCCATTGTCTCCAAAAAAGCATCTAAAACTAAAAAATATTCTCTCTGGAGTGATAATAGGCAGATTCTTTTCATTTTCACTTTGAATAAACTGGATTCAGTGATCAACAGGACAGTTTTAACTGATAAGTACTTATAAAAATGGGCAGCAACAAAAAATGACAAATCTGCAAACTAACTAACCAAAAACACAGGTATTGTTGTATTGTGGGATAGTACATGCTTGAGTGTCTTGTAAAAATGCCACGCTTTATGAGCATGGGGCACCAACATCCCCTCTGGACCAGATGTAAACAATGCTATGGCCTTCCTTAGTAATATGTGTGTAGAGATGTGAATAATCATCAAGTGCGAGCCCCTGGCTGACTGTGTTGCCAGGGGAAATCAAGCTGAACAGCACGCAGTAGGGACCCTTCCATTCCATTAGCTAAAGTACAGGTGGATCAGCCCTGCCTGACTCCTGCTCCACAGAGGCAAATGTGTGTTTGCCCACGTTTGCAGACTACTGTGCACAAGCTTGTTTGATGCCCGTGTAGCACGGATACTGGGACAGCTATGGCCTTGCTATACTGCCTGCCTTCAGCTCCCCAATATGCAGCCATTAATCATTGAGCAAACCCTATAAATAACTTCTAAAGGGATTTCTGTTGTGTAAGAGTCTGCGCCTGTAATCAAGCAAAAGAAGTACCCCTGTGGTGTGTTTTTGTTGCTGTTGTTATTTTTATTTTTATTGTTTTTTTGCTTTTCTTCTTTCTCTGCCTTTTGAGGCGTAGAATGGAAGGTTATTGTCAACAACGTCATCCTTAATTGTCCTCGCCTCATCTCTCTGATGAGCACCCTCTTACTCTTGTACAATAATACTTTATTTAGTTGACAGCTGCTAATAGCCATGTTTGGAAACATGCATGTGCACATCTTGATATTCATTTTTTGTGATTAGACGTGTGTGTTTATGTGTTTGTGTGCATGTGTGCCTGCGCTCTTCCATATGCTTGAATGTGGCTGGTCTGTCTCTGCCAGGTCTCAGTCATTAGGATCGTTTCCAAGTCACACGAAGCTGAACCTCTCATCTCTCATTTAGCCTGATGGATACCCACTTGGGTAAGCACAGAGGGGAGGCACGTCCTGCTCTGTCTGTCCTTCTTACTTTCTCTGTTTGTTTGAGCGTGCAGGACTATGCGTGCCTGTCCCTGAACGCTCAAGGGCACTGAGTGTGGAAACTTCCATTAAAATAAAGGCTGAAAAAAATCCAGTACAGAAAACTTGAGCCTTTCTGTCATGTAATGTCATTAGCTCATGTTAAGGAAATTGAAGATTTTTAAAGATATGGGCTTTTTCTTTTTATAATAGATGTTGTAGCAGCACTTGAACTCGCAGAGCAAGTGCATTCTTAGGTTAAGCTTAGCATTTAAAAGCTGTAAAAGATATGAAAGGTTGCAGTCATTTGTTATAATTTCCAGCCTAAAGTTGTTTATTGAGATGGGAAATAAATGCATTTTTATTATTCATCCTGTAAAATTTGTAAAAACAAATTAATGAATAAATAAATTTTTAAAAGGAGACAAAGAAAAAAAAATGAATAAGCTCCGGTGTGAAATTTATGGTTTTCAGTGTTTTTATCGTTAACTCGGCTTCCCTGGGTCTTTTCCCGTGTGTTATGGATAAATCTTCTTTTTTTTGGTACCGGTACTGATTTTATTTTGTTGTATTTATCCGTGACACCTTAAAAGGTCGGTCCATGAATATATTGTCGGACATAAACCGGTCCGTGGCCCAAAAAAGGTTAGGGACCCCTGCTGTAGTAGATCACTTACAGATTCTAGACATTAAAATGCTCAACCTTAGAGCAGAAATTCACATGTTTTGCGCCAAATTTACTCAGAGGGGCAAGTTAGTGCTGTACTTAAAAGTATATATATAATAAGTTCTGACTTAAAGCACTTTGTTTCAATAGCGACCAGCAATCTTCTCAGAGTGGCACAAATTAGCGGGTCCAAAAAAGCAGGGTATGTGCAGTCTGCAGGCCAAAATAATAAGCTGTAAGCGCACGTTTTCTATTGTGTTAATATGGCAATTTATAACAGAGGCAGCTGGAGAAGAATCAATATGTTAGCTTAACTCTTCTGTTAGAAATTGCTGGGGACTCATGCTTGGTTTTGTAGGTTTGAAAACAGCTGTTCTTTGACTAAATCAGGACATGTCTGATTTTCCTTATTTGATTCGTTTTGACAGACCTTCAGTTTGGTTTGTAACAGATTGATACCAGAGTGAAGTCAAAAGAATAAAATGGTTGCTGGGTGCGTTCACACTGCTAAGAACGAGCATGTGACATCTGCATACCGCTCAGCTCGATGTGAAAAGTAACCTGGCCGTGAGTAAAACAAGATGCACATTCTTTTTCTCCCTTAATCTTCAGCTCAGCTCGGCTAAGCTCTGCTCGGTTTCATCAAAATGCCAGAAATATGTGACTCAGGTCTAGCCAAAGTTTTGGCACAATGCTCACAGCTTTGAGCAATCCACTCGTGCCAGTTACTCACTCATTCTGATAATCTCTCCCTTCCTTATTAAGAAAGAGCACTTCTAACAGTAACTACCACAACCATACATAAAAAAGACGTTCTTCTTTTCAGCATTAAATTCAATGGAAAAGTTTCTTTGCCTTAAGAGGATTTCATGCCGCTGCAGGCTGTTAGGATCTGGCTTTGGGGCTCAACTAATTTGAGTCCCTAAACTGTTTGTGGTGCATTTTTAACACTGTTGTCTAAAAGCCAAAAAACACTACTGCACAGCTATTTCACTGGATGCTAAGAAAGGAACAGATGCATCCAGTGTTGCGCTATAATTTGCAAAAAATAATATTCATTTGCAAAATGGCAAAATTCAAAAGGGTAGTCCATAAACCAGTGGGTGATGTCATGGTGGATACTTTACCCCAGTCTTTGCCCTACAGTATGCTAACCAAATCTCCTGGCTGTATCTTTATTAACAGGCAGATACGAGATATGAAGTCAAATATTAAATATAATTATTATGAAGAAAGGGAACAAGCTTATTTTCCAAAAAGGTCAGTTAAATAAGCCTTAATCACTTCCATTTAGCTCAGTAGCAGGATTACCGACCAAGAAAATGCTCGTATTCTGACAGTTACCTGTCCTCAGTGTATTATCTGGCCCGTATTAGTGATAGCACAAAGCACAACAAAAGCTTCAGGATGATCTGCCATCAGCATAATTCATAAAGCTCCTCGGGCATATCAGTGTCAAACATATGCCAATGCTGTTTAATTACTAGACTGAGATAATCCACAGGTAATTACTCCTTTTTATTAATTTCCATTTTTAATGTCCCCATATTCATTCATTTGCTTTGTTGCAGCTGCCGGGAGACTTGGATGGAAGGCATTATGTATTTAGACAGGTTTCATTTAAAATTTTGTGTTTTCCTGTTGCATGGAAAGGAGGAATTGGACTAATGTAAATAATGTGGTAATTTGCCAAAACCTAAAGCCCCAGTATATTCTATCTCCACATGCAGCATTCTTGGCTTTGTGCCTCAAGCACTCATGTAGCATCCCTACATACAACCAAGTCTTGGTTTTAAATGCATTCATATCCTTCTTTTTCTCCATTTGTTCAATTTTAAAATGCTTTCTTCATTTGTGTTGGTTGAGCTTAGCCATCAGGCTGAACTTTTTAATTTTAAATGGGTGGATCATCTTATTACTTAGCCTAGATGCATTATTATGAAATATTTTGAAATGTTTTCCTGAGGTTGTTTATTTTGTTTTATATTTCCCTCTATACAAAAGAAGCAGACTTTAAGTCAAGAAAAATGGCCTCGGGCATACAGTATTTGGCTAAAAACAACTAGAGAACTGTAAGCACATTGGCTTAAGAAAAGTGAGAGAACACAAAGACAACAAATTAATTTAGGGGGGAAAGGTTGTGGAGAAGAGGGGATAACAGGGTCGTTATGTTTCACCACAGAGTACATTCCTTGGACATCATTCTCCTGCTTCCAATTAAGCCCTCCAAAAACAGATCTTTGCAGACAGGAGGAAGGCACTCAGCTAAGACCCTGAATGTCTCCCACTGGTCCAGTTTCCCCAGATAAGTAGTGGATCAGTGCAGCCCCAGCGCTGCTGTGTCTGAGGCACTGGTACCTTCTTTGTCAAGTTGAGGAAACTCCAGCTGTTCTCTTGCTATAAGGAACTGAGGATGCATCTTTTTCCCGGATAAAATGATCTTGCCTGGAGGGAACAAGAGTTTGTGGATTTATAGCAGGCACTTTCAGCACAAGCCAAATGGTTCACTGATATAATCAGGCTCAGACACAGCTACTCTATGCCTTTTGTCTGTCACATATTCACACATGCAGATATCCACGGCAACCTTTTTTTCCTGTGTATACACACACACACACACCACCAGCACGAGCACAGTTTACCTACCATCCAATTGAACATGTGTAGTATCCCATATGGAAAAGAAATAGAAAAAACTTGCATCAGATGTGGCCTACTTCATATAGTGAATCATATAAGGCTTATATGATTTACTCATGAAAGTGGCCACTTTCATATATAGTTTCAGTAAGTCTCCAAAACATACAAGTTTCATTTATATAATTTTTCTAGGGATCTTATATCTTATCTTATATCACACAAGACAGAAACAAACTTTATAAGATTTATATATATCTTTTCCAAATGGGATGCTTCCTCTGCCCGTATAGTATTCAGTATATGTGTCCATACTGTACAGATATCATCAGCTTAGACCAGCCATGTCTGTGTTTTTTTTCCCCAAAGGATCAAACATTTCCTTGTCTTGCATCATTATAAAGTTTTTCAAGGTGTGCGGGAAGCTCAGCCGTGACTTGGCGCTTTGTTGATGAGTCATCCTAATCATTCCCGCCGTCCCTTGGCTCTTGCCATGCATTCGTGTGCCTGCATTTACATTATATCCTAATAAGTGTTTCCCCGCAAGATATCTGAAACTTTCTTTCATTGTCTTGAAACCTCAAAATGAATACAAATGTAGATGGATTTGATCAGTGGAGATGCCGCTGATTTAAGTTTCCTCGATGTGCTCAGCAGCGCTGGATAAGAATGAGGTGCTTGTGTGTGTGTGTGTGTGTGTGTGTGTGTGTGTGTGTGTGTGTGTGTGTGAGAGAGAGAGAGAGAGAGAGAGAGAGAGAGAGAGAGAAGGTGTTGACATCAAGTACACTGTGTGTCCTGTAAGATTGTTGCTAGGATGCACATCTCTCAGAAGGAAATGAAATCTGGATGATGTTACAGAGGCAATCAATTAATCCTGCTTGAAGTCAGGACAGAGTCACACGCCCTCATGCACACATGCACACCAGTGCGCACACACACGTATCTGATTGGTCTGTATTTAAAGTTGTCATTGGTGCAACTCAGAGTGGATTGTTGTATCATCGTGGCATATTATTCGGTTTGTTTTATGCCATGTTTTCTTACTTTTTTTAAAAATTCATAGTAATCTGTTTTGTTGTCCTCTGTTGGTAACTATAATTTGAAAAGTGCTACTCAATTTGAACCTATGACCTTTGCTCCTGAATTTCTGGGGGTATATTTTTGCATCAGGTAGGGGAGTGCGTTGCTGCAGGAGCAGCAAGAACAATTGGCTATATTCAAAGTTGAACTGCAAAGTGAGAACTCCCACACAGTAACACAGTTAGCGCTGAGTTTATGCAGCAAGTCATTGGCCTTATTGAACCACAAAACTGAATGAATCTAAAAGCTAGACAGCTCTAGTGGCTTATGAATAATGATCTCTAAGCTAGGTAATTTGATTTATCATTGCATACTTTTAGCCAGAGTCTACTTTTTCTTCTTTGGTAAATTGATTCTCAAGGTTAAGAGACAGCAGTATGATAGTACTCTGGAGTTTGTCTGAAATCCTTTTTTTTTTCTTTTATTATAACTACAATGTAAGAGGCAGAGGTTAACAGAAGCATAAAACATAGAAAGCACGGTGAACCAATCTGACATAAACACAACAGGGGTATAAATGTATATATCAACATAAAGCAGGAGCACAGCTTATTTTTAAAATGTTTTAATAGATTATTTGATGGTGCATTGCTGTGTGTCCTTTACTCCTTCGCTTTCATGATACCTTGTATATTGTGTTTTGCATAAATTCTTAGCCAGTTCTCTTAATCAACAGCTTGTGATGCTTTAGCCACATAAAAAGCATCAGTGTGGCCAATGAACCGAGACAGGAAAAAGAAGTGGATGGACACAGAAACGGTTTTAGTGGCACTCTGTTGGACTACCAGTTGCTGCTTATGGGGTTTATAGCAGCTGGGGAAGTCTTGTCAAAGAAATAGTGTGTTGTAATTCTTCTGACAAACAGAGAAACACAATAGTGTCAAAGCTCAATGGCTTTTCTGTGTCGTGCATTGTGGGATGGATTTTGCTGAGGTGTATGTATATATTGGCAAAGAGCACAAGATAAACAGTGAATATAAGAAGTGCTCGTTCACTAGCATATCCTCCCAAGAGTGAGGATCTCTTTATACATGACAGAAATATCAAAGGCCTGTTTGATCTCACCACCGGCTTTTCACCCTCCGAAACAAATCGACACGGTTCAGTCTTTTTTTCCCCCCTTTCTGAATAGCTGCTTGTTGGAGTTTTGATGATGAAATGTTGCAGTCTGTTCAATCCCTCATGCTCTGAATTTCTCAGCTCCTCCCTTTGGTGTTCTTTCTTTTACCAGTTTTACTCTCTCAAGTCAGGCTCTCTTCTTTAAAGTTCAGCATCTCTCCTCGTGTGGATGTGCAGCTATTTGTATCTGGATGAGCTCTGGGCCAGCAGTTTCTGTATGGGACAACATCCTTAGGAATCAAATGGGAAGAAAGAGGAGAGAAGGGAAATGGAGAGCAATATGCTGGCTTAGTTAATTCGAAATGTGTGCTATCACAGCCCCATCCAATCTTACTGCCACACACTCATACTGTTACAGGCTCTTAACCATTCCGTCTGGTCCAAGTTACTCTCAGTGTGCTTAATGTCCACCAATTAGGCCCAGGCTCATTTTGGACTTGGCATGTCTTATTATTTGTCATTTGTCCCATCAGAGCTGTGTTGCTGGACTCATAACTGCTACTTAATTGGCTGGGAGACAGAACACTGGGTCTATATGGGTTCTTATGCTGGTTGCTGACTGATGATGATGGCTAGTTTGGGACTGAGAAAGCCTATCTGTAGGGTAATGGAGTCTGAATGGATGGTGCCCTGCAGATGTCTTGTGCTTTCTATTTAGCCCATATAAGCCCTTGTGTCTAGACTGGAGGTGCCTATTAGAGATGTGCCAAATACATGGTGGTGTCTATGCTCTTTGATTAAACCTACACGTAGAAGGTACAATGCTGCAGTACTTCCTTTTTTTGTGATAGAACAGACAGAGAGCACTTTGCTGGATGGACACGTCAACATAAATCTTGTTTAAATAGGACAGTTAAAGAGTAAAGACTGTAATAGTGGGCATGGAGCCATTTTAATTCCTTTTGGAACAAAGTGGGTGACGAAGCACTCTTTTTTTATCAGAGGGCAAAAGCCCTCTAAGTTGCAAGCCACTTTGGTTAATCACAGGTCGTTTCAGATGGAGAGCTTATCATTTGGTTCCTCCAGAAACTAAAACACACATGCATTTTCCTCCAGATAATAAAAGTTGGATTTAAAACCAGAAAATTCTCCAGGAAAAATATACTGCAGCCTGTAACCTTCAGGTATTTTATGTTTCATGAGACTTATATGTCTCATCATGTAGATATTACACTATAAATTACCCATGAACGTGTGCACTTTGCCCCTTTGCGGAATTTGCTCATCACGCAATGACTTCCTTGAGCAAAAATATTCCATCTTCAACTGCATGAATGTTATATGCAGTGCTGGAAAACAAGGTGAATTCTAAGCCAACTTTTTCAGTGGTTTTAAATAAGCAGAGAGCCAGTGTCTTGTCACCTGGAGCAGATGGACAACACCTCTGCAGATAAGACCATAAAATGCGACAGATAAACAGCCAGTCTGATAAGACCCATTGAATCGAGCTTTGAATAACTGGCTCAATGAACACGCGGAAGGATGAGCTTCAGTTGAAGAAAGACTTGATATAATGTGGAAATTTTAAAAACACACACACACGCATAGGCAGTGTTGGCTGTTCCTGGAAGCCAGTATGTCCCTGACTACATATTGGAAGAGGAAAAAGCGTGAGAGAAATAAAGGAAGGATTGGTTAAGAACAAGGGGTCATGATTGCTACAGCTTGTATGTAGTCAGGCTGAATCTGTTAATTTCACACTTCACTTCCATGTCGACTCGCTCCTCTTTGGCTTCATAGTCTTACAAGTCCCGTTTCATTAAGGAATATGAACATATTCTCTAATCCACTTTCCCATGTACTGTAACCATAACAACCAGGAGATCTTTTTTCTTTCTTTTTTTTTGCATGTTTTTCATTTTATTTGACTTCAATCTTTGTTTTTCCTTTTTTTCTCCCAGTTTGGTGAGGCCACTTCCCCTGAACTTCCGATTTTTTTTTCTTTTTTAACTGCAAAGGCTGGAGGGCATAGATAGTCTTGTACCTCCACTTACATGCACGCTGTTACCAGCTGCTCTTTTCTGCCTTCAGAAGGCTGTAATATGTCCAGAGATTTCCTGGTTGTGGAGTAATAAAGAAATGGGTACTACTGTGAAATAAACCCAGATACTAGGATGGGCAAGTGCTTTTCCTAGGCCAAGCCACTTTACTGCAGAATATCCTTAACGCTTACTAAAATAATTTCATTTCCAACTTTGATTATGTGCCACTCTTTGATTATGTATGGTTTATGTTTAATGAAGTTTCTAATCCCACATTTGTCATTTTTATCAGCTAAGCAAAAAAAACCTTTTTGCTTCTATTCAGTATGCATTTGATTGTCATTTTGTGACCTGCGTGTATTGAAAACATACTATATGTATGTGCATCATTTCTATGTGGACAAAACAAAGGAAACTATGGCAGTAATATGGTTCTCTGTGGCCCTGCTGCAGCCCATAGTGACAATCTGAAAGACATTTGCCTTACCTGTGTGCAGTTAGGCAGTTATATAAGTGTGTCTGTCAGTAGTTCTACCATCCACTAACTCTTACTATTGTGATATTCACTCCACTAACATGAGACAGAGGCATTCAAGGGAGAAACTGGGATTCTGCAATAAGAAAAAGTGAGCAAAGAAAAGAGGAATACTGTAGGTGACAAAAGGAAGCATATAGACAGAGACACACACAGTAAAAGCAAGCTGTGTAAGTAATACGAAAGCCACTGTTATGGAACTAAAAAGCAAAAAGGTCAGCTTGTCTGTTTGAGAGAAGCATTCTTCTGGGCTCTGCTGCTCGATCTTCTGTCCCCGCTTGTTTTCTGCTTCTGTTTTTATCTGCCTGGAATCTCTGCCACACTGCAACGAGCAGTTGGTTTACATCAGAGACACCTGTATTATGATCAGGAGCACTGAAGGGGGATATAAGACATTATAAATTTGATTTCACAGTGTAAGAGAGATTTATCAGACTGATGGTTTTATGTATCAGTATACATAATGCAAAGGGGTAAACCCAGATTCTACCAAAAACAACATCATGTCTTTGTCTCCTCTGTAAACTCCTTTCATCCCATCTTCACTACTCGAAAACTGACCTCTGCCAGACAGACAGCAGATGGGTTTGGGGTTTTTTTGGTTTCTTTTCTGTTGTGCTCTCTCCCTCGTTCTCTTTCTGTTCCTTTCTTTCACTGGTGATGTCACTGATGCAGAGATAAATATGCTGCTTTAAAGACCATCTCACTGCTGAGGGACAGTCCGCAGTGCGGAGAGGAGGGAGTCAGAGGAATGCTTAGCAGAATCAAACAATGTGTAATAGACAAAAAAACTTAGTTCTAACTAAGCTCACAATGGTGATTCCTACTTGCTGTGAAGAGTTAAGAGTCTGTGGTATAAGTAGGCATTGATATTCTCACAGTGCTTTAGATATGCATCACTAATAATCGCTTACAGTTTATTTATTATGTGATAGTAATAGTAATCTAGAGTATTTCCATATGCAGTCACATACATCACTGGCCACGCCCATCAGCGTGCACGCAGGCATTCATAAACTTCTGCAAACAGCCAGAGAAAGAAGAAGCCAGGCTCAGTGTGTGCAGATGTCTTGCAGTGTAAGTGATTTATTGCCCGCCAGCTCATTCCTAGATGAATTCTCCCATGAATCATTGCACCTGCAGTGGTGATGGCACACAGGGCAGTGTCACTAGCCGCTTTTTTTGCTTGGCTCTATACAACTTTGTTTAGAAGGATTTGCTATTTCTACTCTTTATTCCACTTGACTAGCCTTAACTACACACATACACACACGAGCTTGCTGAGTTTTTCGTTTTTCTTTTTAGCATCTTTTTGACCATCTTGCAAATAAGTAGCCAAAAGTATGATGAAGATATAGAATAGATTGTATAGTGCAAGAATAAGCAGGGGGGGGGGGGGGGGGGGTTTAAGATGCCAAGATACTAGCCATTGATATCCAGGCCCTACAGTATGGTTGTCAGTCAGTGGTGCTTAGAAACCTATCTGCTTGACCATGGCCATGTTTGTGAGCAGCCTTATTCAATATAATAATAATAATAATGGATACTTTATTGATCCCCATGGGGAAATTACTTGGTTTTTTTTTCTCTGCATTTGACCCATTCACTCAGTGAAGCAGTGGGCAGCCCACTAAGCAGGCGCCCGGGGAGCAGTGTGTAGGGACGGTAGCCGTTAAGTGGATTCGAACCACCGACCTTCCGATCATGGGGCGACCACTTTACCTACTGAGCTATCCCTGCCCCTGGGATTTTTTTACTTGTAACGCTTCTATTTTTAATGGTTATGTTTTGAATCTTTTTATTTCCGGACACTGTTCTTAACAATTTTGAGGTTTGTGGCTAGCATTACCCTGAGCAGAGTACTGGTACTAGGGCTGGGCGATATGACCTAAAATCCATATCATGGTATAATTTTAAGCATGTGCGGTAACGATATATATATCGCGATATATTCTTTTCTTCTGTATAACATATTTTACACAATATAATGCACACTTAAAATCCTTTAATTTTCTCAAAATTCGACAGTGTGACTTATGTATGAATTCTGGTTGTGTCTACTGACCTCGAACCGATTTTATGTAGTAAATCTGTCAAAAAATGTTTTAGTATGACTTTGGTAAGCTATGAAGGCGCACTGCTTGATGGATTGCCGGAGCATTACGGCTGCCGTAGTGAGAAGCATCGCGGAGTAATCTGGGTCCAAACGTCCGTCCCCTTCAGGTCCCAAAGTCATATGAGCACTGCGGCATCACTGAGAGTTAAAAACTGTCTAAATTCTTTCATCTTTAATAAAATGATCAGTGTTGCTGCTTTACCAGGTGTAACAGTTAAGTTTAACATCCAGGCATCCAAAAAAACAGATTTTATGAAATTCAGCGGAGTTAGAAATTAGCAGGAAGTTAGCTCGCTAGTTTCCACCTAAGCATGACATACCATGTTCTGACTGAGAGATTTCTGAAAAAATTAAAACGTACAGCTCTGCTATCACTTCCAACATAATTGAAGGCAGAAAACTAAACAGCAGTGACGCTTGAGGGTTACTGAAGTTGGACTAGCTGGTATACAATGATGTGCTACGTGATTGCTAGCAAAACAGCTACGTTAGCATAACATTAGCACATTGAAGATGAAGGATGAATGCTAACTTTTTTCCACTTGATAAAAGTTAACGTGAGGGTTTCTGGTGGTTAGGGACAAATGCAATTGCATGGCAGGATGCTGTAAACGGACCAAACTTCAGTCAGGAGAACAACTGAGATAATCCATCCACAATACGAGGTTAGTCATTAATATACTGCAACAACATGAGAATAGAGCAGCTGCGAGAGAATTCAGCATTAATGAATCAATGGTAGGGAAGTGGAGGAAGCGCAGTTTTTGGCTTTCCCCATATTCCGAAAGTGCTTCGTCTCTTTGCCATTACTGCCGCCCGGCATAATTTGCAGATGATGTTGTTTGCAGCACCCCTAACTGGTATCACTTCAATTAGGTTTCCAAAGAGAAGAAGACAAAAACTAAAGGACTTAAGGGATTCAGCATTCACAGGCCGCCATGATTTCTACCAAAAAAAAAAGGAGAATGAAATTTAAAAAACACTCTTCTTTATCATGCCACTGCACCCTGGTGTTGGTGTTGGTGTGTTTGCACATACCAATTGTAAGTCTCATAGAGTGTATAATATTCACACTGTTGTTTTGCGGCCCATAACCTATTTGCTGTGTCGTCAGCTGCTATGTTCTCGTCCTGGGTGTAAGTGCTGAGTCGCGTTAGTGTAAGCCCAGATAGACTACAGGCCTGCACACATATTTGTTTAGAAAAACGCAAACGCAGCCCAACTTGGACACTCTTGTCAGAGTTTGTAGGGAGTGGGAGGCTGAGGAATTTGCTGAAGGATTTTCTGCCTCTCCGTCTCTAATCACAATACTAATTAAAGTTTACTGGCTAATTGTGGCTGAGATAGTGTTTCTGTATGTTGCCTACTTCTCTGTGCTAGTGCCTGGCAAATTACAGAGCTAATGGTCTATTGGCCAGCTCTGCTGTGGACACAGCTCTAATGCATGAACAGTAAAGTGATGGATTACAGTCTGTGTTCATCAGTCCTGGTCCCACTGGAGCTTCCCATGGGGTTCAGGTTTTTGCTCCTGCCCAGTGATGAAACTTGAACACTGAAAATCATCCCACTCCCTACTAGCCACAGCAGTCAATAGCTGTCATTTCATGCTAGCTCATAAGACTTCTTATCAACCTGTAGTATTACACAGCTCATCCACAGACACCCATATGCTTGCACGTGACACAGATTCCTTTCATGCATGGCCACTTCCCTTCAGTCAGGTTAGAACGTCGACAGCTGGTACTGACAGTCTCATATCCCGAGGCTAGTGCTAGGTGTGTGTAATGTTTGTGCATTCATCAGCCATAACAATGATTAGCAGGGTTAATTGGGCACAGTGAGGCTCTGATTATGCTGCAGGATAACAAGGAGCTGGTGGAAAGCTGTCAGAGTACTACTGGAGTGTTGAGGTGTACCCGAGTTCTGTCCTTGCAAATCCCTGCAGATCAAGTCAGGGAGACGCACAAATCTTCAAACGAGGACTGGCTTTCTGCGTCTTTGTCTGTATGCTCTAACTTTGCTTTAACTTTGCCCGTGGAATATCACTTATGTTTTGTGCAGTACACTGCAATATGCTTCCCAGCTAAGGACACTCAAAATAGTGGCATTGTAAAGCACTTTGGGTGCCTTGAAAAGCGCTATATAAATCCAATCCATTATTATTATTATTATTATTATAATATTGTTATTAAGATGCTAGCGGCCTTGCAGGCAGCTGCACTCTCGAGCAAAGAGAAGGACTTGCCAACAGCACAAAATACAAACTGCATACAAGCATCATGTTGTATTCCCAATCCCACACACCAGAATTCCTTTACTCCATCATCATCCTGCCTGCTGGGGGCTCGGCTAGATAACAGGGTTTTCAAGGAGCATTCCAGAGAAACGAAAGCACAAAACATCTTTGGAGATGCTTTTATTCAATACATACAGGCGCTCACATATTAACGAAATGATCTAGTGTGTGCCTTGGATGTGGAATTCTGCTCCATACAAAAGCACAGGGGCATCTCTCTCAGAAGCCAAGCCTCTCATAAGCACAGTTTCTTTTGAATGTTCCTCTGTGCATGTGTCTTCTTGCATGTGTCAGTGTGCTTGTGTCCTTTGCCTTTGTAATCGGATCTCTGTGATGTCTTGACTGTCTGACGAACCAAAGCCCTCTGCAGGCAACAAATGATAAACACAAGGGTAAAAAGAAAGAAAGAGAGACCTATTTGAATTAGGGATTCATCTTTCTTTACTGCATACTTTGAAGCTTAGGACAAGCCTGATGATTGGATCAAGGATGCTGTAAGAAATGGGATAAAGGATGGGAGGGGAGTGGTGGGAATGAGATTTTCCCCTCTCTGGGAATGTTCTAAGATTTCTTCATGCCTGCACGCTGACATTGACATTAAGCTTGTCATCATTAAAGAGCTATTCTGCGATTCTATGTGAGCAATAGGAGCGCATATTATCAAAAGTCCTCATATCTCTATGACCGTTGGACATACTCACACACGCACGTTGAGGCATGTATTCTTAATTGCAAATCATTTTTAAGCCCTCCTCCACTGTATCAGATTCTTGATTGAATTAGATCAGCATGCTTTGGCCTTGAGAGGATTTCTCCACATGCATTTTGTATGAGACTGTAATCGGCACTGTTACTATCACTCCTGCTTTTCAAGAAGAAGCGGATTATTAGTACAGATTACAGGAGACTTTTTAAGATATTCTTCAAAAAAAAATCATGTGCTCATATGCCACCCACAGCGTGAGCAAACACTGGTGCCAGAGGGAAAGAAATGATAAAACGGCAACAAAAAGCTGAGAAGAAAGTATTATGCATAGCTACTTGGCATCGTTTCCCCTCTCTGATATATAATAACTTTGATCCAAGCTGTGAGATTTTTCTTCCAATTTTAGCCCAGTTACTCTCGTTTGTGCTGACCCGAGCCTTTTCTACATATGTCTCCACTTTAACATCCGCTGTTAACTACGTGTCTGTGCCCTTACTGCAGTGCCCTGCCTCGCCCCACTGTCTGGCGTATTGATCAGGACGGCTTTAAGCTCCCTGCATTGAAGCTCCCCGGAGCCCAGATGCTTCACACCACTCTGAATGTGGACTAGAAAGTAGTGGTTTGTTTTGGCCTTGAGTATTAAGCAAAATACCTCTATACATTGATGCTGCTGATGAGTACACATTCCTCTGTAAAATGCTATCACTCTTTATTCAAGCTCAGTGTGGTATTTTGTTTGGTTTTGTTTGTTTTTTCCTTGGTTTTGGCTCGGATCCTGTCTTTCATTCTGTTGTCTGTGTTTAATTTTCTGGTTAGACTACAAGACCAAGAGCGAGTTTATCTCTCCTCTCCCTCTCTCTGTCAGATCCCCTTGGTGAGTTTGTACCTGCCGCCTGTCTCTCTGTGTGCCTTGAACTGTGCTTTGGAGTAATTACCTGGAGAGACAGAGAAATGAGAGGGAACACCTAACCTTTAAGTCTTTATCAGCCCACAGGCCTGGAGAGGAGAGCACAAACACATGCAACTGAGATAAACACACTCACACAGAATACAGTAATGACACATACAAAGTAGACCTGCAACAACTCTTTGAGCAATTCAGATATACCTGATTACAGAAAATCCTCAATGCTTCATGTCATTGCGGTCCAAATTGCTTAATGGCTCAGTCATATTGGAGTAAATGATAAGATGGCAACCTCCTCGTAAAAAGGAAAAATCTGTGGTAAAATCGCACTGAGTCAATGAGCACCGATGCTCTTGAGCCTGTTTCAAAGGTTTTAAGTCACAATTCACTTTATTGTGCCATTTATTGTGTGCTCTGATGGGTGGTTTGACTTCTACTTTTTAATAATAAGCTCAGAGCATAAACACCTTCAAGTAGGTTTTCATCCTCAATAGGTTGTGGCTGGACCCGTCATATAAGCAGTTAATGTGAATTTCTGTCTAATATGAACTTCTGTGTATGTAGACAGCAACAGATCTGCAACAGTTGACAGCAGATTTGCAATTTTTGACAGTTTGTCACAAACAGACTGTATATAATTGCCAACTTGAGCCCATTCAATCATACCCTGATAACCAGACTGATAGTTGACCAGTTCCGTCTTGACGCACCAAAGTTGCTTTGAAGATGGCAACGGCTGCAGGTGGTCGCACACCTAGAACCCATCTTCAAAGAAACCATTTCAAAGGCAACGAGATTTGTAAGTTTAGTCATGCCATGGTTTGCAGCCTCTGTATTTTGTAGTGTGACTATAGCATTAGGTCATCATCCTACTTTCATCAATAAGATTCTTGCCCAATGACACACTTTCCCATTCTTCCACTGCTGACACCAACACCAATCTGTGAGCCGGGGATGACAACCTACCTGAAGACATCACTGTGTTTGAGCTCGGAGCTTATTATTATTTAAAAGCAAAAGTCAAACCACTTGTCAGAGCACACACAACAAGTGCTTTCTAATTAGCGGTGACATGATCGTGTAGTGCCGGCCATTTTCCTTAGTGAGTGGCGTCCATCCAGTATGTTAGCTGGTGAAGCTCACACTAGCACATGGCACGAATTAAAACTTTTGAAACAGGCTCAAGAGCATCACTGCTCACTGACTCAGTGCTATTTCATTAATTTTCTAAATTCAATTGTTGAGTAATTGAAGATTAAAAAGACAAGATTTCTTATCCAATTAATCCATGGAATGGCCAGTAGAAAACTTGATTATCAAAATAACTGATCGCTGCAGCACTGACACCAGTAGAAGTCTAAAACTGTGTTGTGCTGAGTGATGACACACCATTCCAGTGAGGGATTTGGTAACATGAGCCAGGCACATATGGCGGGGCTTAATTAGACTTGCCCACAGATACACATAATTGATCATGTAATCGGTTAATTAATGTGGCCCCGCCCCACCCCTTGTTTGTGCCCCATGAAGCCCATTTGCTTTTACAGGTCATTAAAATGATGAAGGGATGGAAGTGGTTTGAAATGAACATAGGTAAAGAAATAATGAGTCTGCAGCGGCTTGTGTGGAGGAGTGTGTGTTTGGAAAATGCCTGGAGACCGCTATCTGTTCCTCTCATTCCTTTCACAGGCGTTCGCAAATATGAGAATACACACATGCAGAAGAAATCTGCAGGTAACTTTAAAGAGTAATCGTCTGCATCTACTCCACACGGCCTGTTTCTTCCTTCATAGCATTTGTTTCTCACTCTTTTACATTTTCTTACTCTACATAGCTAGCTCTACTCTATTTGTCAGTTTGCCACTGATTCTTATTCATATGGCAACTGTCTGCATAAACGTGTGTGGACACACAGACACACTTACACACACAAGTCTGAGGGAGGCAGGTGTGTGAATGTGTTGACAAATGAAAATTAATGAGGAAGAAAATTTCCTTTTGCAATGGAAAGAAATCTAGCTGATTATTCAAATCAGACTTGGCTTTGTAGTGAAATGAGCTTGGCAGTCGTTCAGAGGAATGAGGCCGTAAAGAAGGAGAGAGAGATATAAGAAACTCACAAGGAAAAAGCCAAACCATGCCATGTGTCTGATAGTTTCCCTGAGGTGGGTGGAAGAGGGGGCTTGGTTGCTTTTAGGTGAGGAGAAAAAGGGAATTGTCTGTGTTGTTTTCCGGTTAGCAGCACAGAGGAGAGGAGACTGAAGCAGTGATTTAACGCACGACTGCTGTCTCGCTTCATCAGTGTCCTGTCATCTTCCACATCACCCTGCCTTAAACGCTACAAACCCACTGCTTCATCATTCACACAAGAACCGTGAGTTGTAGAAATTATAAGAAAGCATACAGCTAGTCCAGCCTTCTAACCTTTAATGCTCAATTCAGAAAACATGATTTTTAATTGTAATTTGAATGAAGTTGTCTAATTCAGTAGTTTTCTTAAACATCTTGTTTTCTTTCTCGGTAATTAAAGGTTGATCCGCTTAAGTTTGCAGTGCTTTCCAGTTCCCGGTGACACTGGTTCACAAAACACTCTTAGTATCAGATCCAATTAGCTGGTGGTCAGATCCTTCTTCCTGAAACATTTTCCCAAATTTGATAAACTCTAAAGGTTAGAATAGCAATTTATCTGAAAGTTTTTCAATTAGCCTGAAAGTTTATCCTTAAAGGACACCTATTACATGCACACTGATACATATATTATGTTACGTGTTGGACGTTCATATTGCAGCTTCAAGTAATCAGTTAAAGTATGTAAAAGTGGTTCTGAGCTGAAAGCTCATGGGTCAGGCTGCTTTGCTTCCTTTATATCATCTCGTGTTTCTGGCAAAAGCTGAAACCACAGTCCTCCTGGTAAGTTGCTGATCACATTGTAGCAAAGCAGTATGAGTAGTGTTAAAGGCATTTATTGCAGCATAGAAATAACCAGTGGTGCAGAGAGTTACTATACAGTTGCTTGGAAACAGCAGAGTTAAAACTTCCTAGCCAGATTATCTTTATCATGTCCTGGGAGTCGACACTTTACAATTCACTTGGCATTTTACGGTATTTCCCACACGTACATCTATTAACTGGGGTTTAGAATGAAAACATTTTATGTATGGTTTGTGACTGCAGGTAATGAGCGTAATGTTTACCAAACAGAAACATCAGACTGCAGTATTTGTTGCTGCGAAAGTTCATGCAGGTTAAATTCAAGCTCAAACACATAATGATTTATTTAAGATGTTGTAAAATTTCATCTCATGAGAAATATTGTTGCTAAGTACATTTACCATTACTGGATAGACTGTTTTGTCAAGTCTACATACATCTGTGCAGTACTGACCAGGTGGTAGAGGCATAGTATCCACTCCCAGTCACTGCTGTGCATTACTGAGTTTCAAAAGTTCCATACTCTCTAAAATTATAGTAACATACTGACTTCCCCATTAACTAAAAGGGATTATATATCTTATTTCTCTATTTTTAAATGTCCTGCGTGTCCTAGTGATACCATCCAGACAATCTGATGATTGCAAGCAAAGCAAGAACTATTTGTAATTGAGCAGTGCATTAGTATGACAAAGACATTGTTTCATAATAGAATTTGTGCTTTTGTTCATAATCTTATATACTTAAACATCTCTCCAGCTGCTATGACCCAGTTTCTCTAGAGGAATCATTAAACTTTTATCCTATCGAAACTGCTTTTGGAGCAAAACCTCCAGGCTCTCCAGAGCTCACTCCAGATCACACCAGCACACTGCAGCCGCATTCATCCACACTGGCTGAAAAACCCTTCCACAGCTTGCTACTTTAACAGCCCACTCAGTGGATACAGAAGACAGTGAGGACTGGAAAAGCAAAGGAAAAGTAGCACGAGAGCAGGCAATCATTATAGCTAGCAGCAGTGCAGAATGACCTATCAACCAAGTGAGACAAAGTAAAACAGGGAGGAAGTTTGGGTTAATGTGTGGAGGGTTATTTGCACATTTGAGTGCTCGGCCTAATAATAAATATACTGGCACAGAGACTCACAGAGTGCTTCACCTGCCTTATGTTGAAGTGTTGTCATATTGATTAATGGGAGGCCATACAGTCGATTTGTAATAGCATTATCAAACAACATTATCTAACGAAATATATCATCCCCCATTTGTATGACACTTAATTCTGGTTAGATATGTTGGAATATTAGTTTTGTACACCTGAAAGACGACGTAATTTCTAATCCAGAAATCTGGAAATATGCAAGTTTTTGCAAAAAGAGACAGAAAGCATCATTTACTAGATGTTAACTGGGGCAAAAAGAATAAAGTTTATATGAAGTTAGAGGAGAGGAGAGGAGATTTGCCACATGTGTTGCATACTAAGATAAAATGCTTGAGGAGAAAAAACAACATGATACAAGAAAGACAATAAGAGGCTGACTTTGAAAAGATTTGCTGTGTAGAAGTCAAGCAAGAGATATGAAAGAAAAGAGAATAAAGATATTAAAGCCTGAGCAAACCAAATATTACCCATTGAAATCAATGATCCCATTAAAGCCTCCAGCAGCTGTTCCTTGTTAAACAGAGACTGGTCGGCACCGCTTCACATCAAAGTATTGACAAGCAGTACAGCTCCTTCTTACCATAGTGGATATTAAGTCAAGCACCAAATGATTTTAACATAAAGTTCTTTTTATAACATGTTACGTACACAAATAAATTAGGCAAGACTTTCTGCAATCACTCAAAACGTCTTTCCTCCTTATGTTTGGGTTTTCTTTGTGTCTGCTTTTTATCTCTGACCTGCGGTGACAGTGGTGTTGCTGCTGTGCTCTCGCTGACATAAAGAAGCACACTGAAAGTAAACTCTTCGATAATTTCCTCCTCTTAAAAATATCAATCCAGAGTTAATAAAGTAGTCACCGTTTGAACCGGTGTAAGTGCATGTGAGAGAATGTCTGCTGGTCTTTATGAAAGAGAGAATTTCATGCATTGCTGGTTATAATGGGAGCAAGAGGGCAATGGTGTGGGCTAGAAGGGAGGGCTGGTGGAGATGAATTACGAAGATGGACCTGGAGGAAAGGATTCATGCTGTAATTTATGCAAATACTACTCGCCCCTTCACACTTGATCCTTCCAGCTTTTACAGCATTCCCTCATTTCAGAACCCAGTGGACACAGTTTTCGACTCATTGCACAACATCGATAGTTGTTGTACGTTTAACAGTTACAAATGATACTTGTTACTCGCTGGGAGCCGTCTTTGTAATGTTTTAATTTGATGACAAGTGTTACTTCACTGGGTTTTGTAGATTATGGCGAGATGTTTTGTACTGAAATCAAAACTTGGATATTTGAAGCAACAGCTCTACACAGTATAGTACGATTGTTCAGTCTGTGAATCATCTTTATTTCTCGTATACATATTATGTAGCTTACAAAGACTAGACCTACCTAAGAATGACTTTCATTGTTTTTACCTTTAAGAGCACCTTACAGTTCCCTGAGTTCATTGCGTGTTAAAACGATTCACCGTGTCGTCTTCGTTTCTTTAACTACTGGTTTTTGTCTTTTTGTTCTGAAAATCGAGGTGCTTTGAATAATTCCATGTGGAGAAAAGAAACTTTTACACCATGCAGGGCTCATTTTTATGCAACACAAATAAAAGGGCATTTTCTTCCTTTCAATTAAAAAACTAATTAACAACTAATTATAATGACAATGACTCTGGGACTTGGAGTTTATTATTTGTTTTTGTTAAACCTCAAGGTGATATTTCCAGAGGTTAATAACAAATGCAATAACTTGACACTTTACCTCAGCAATTACAATTGCTAATACACTATCATTTTAGTGCCTTTGTATGGCTCACACTTCTATCATTTCTCTGTGACACACAAGTGCCTACCTTCCTAATCATCCATTTTTCCACATACACTAACACAAACAGACACACAGCTGAGAGACAGAGAGACAGACAGAAAAGCATCTCCTTCTCTCTGCACCTTTGACCAAATGACAGTGGCCATGCTGTCATCCATGAGAGAGGTGTCTCTCCTTCAGAGTCTGGTTCTATAAATCACTCAGCAGCAGGACACTTGCTATTCCCCCGACACAAACACATCTGACAATCAATTCATCACGGTAGTCTGGATACACTTAGGGAGGAGGGCATCACCAAACTTGTGCTTGTTGGGAAAATAGAATTTAAGGGTTTGTTTTTTTACCACCTTAAGCTGTGTCTACCCTGGAAGTGACGTGGTAACCAGAGACCATATAAAGTGAATGACATTTGACAATTTTCAGGGATCACAGGCAAAATTACCGCTGGCGACACAAAGTGGGCAGGACCTGAGGTTAACCTTTCTCAACTTCCAGGTGAGTGTTTGAAGCGACTGCCAATGAAAGTGCGAGTTAATAGTGATTGATATATGACCTAGTAATATAAACCTGTGCTTTATCTAGGCAAGTGGAACCTGGCATGTGCGCAAGCAATCAGCATTCAGCATCAAAGACATGTGCAACGAGCAGATCTCTCGAGTGTGAATGCAGGTTAATGGCTCATAGCAGAGGAAAAATAGGACAATACCATCCTAGTAAACGCCTGTGGTTTCCTGGTGATTGCTTTCAGTTTCTTCAGTTTCCGTGCAAGTAGCTGTGTTAACCAACTGTTAGGCTGTGAGGGTGTTGGACATTTAACCTCTGGGCTAGACTTTTGATCACAAGGAAACAAACAGTCACGGTCTGACTTGGACTAATTGTAACTACTCACAGACAGACTGGAAAAGGTTTGCAAATAATAGCCACCTAATGTATAACTGCAGACAGATTGCCAACACGTTGGTATCAGATGGACGGTATCGGGTTGTGCATCAGTGAGTTTACCTCATTTGCAATGGGTCTCTTTGAGGCAGGGGACTAAACTCAAAGATGGATCTGACTGCAAGTGACACGGCTGCGCTGGCAGACCGTGGGGATGTGGGGAAGGAGGACCTAAACGCTGGACTCTTTGATGAATGCAGTGCGTTTAGTTACAGTGACGTAAAGATAATCCACACAACAATAAATCCCTGTGCGTCCCCGACTCCCACTCCGTGTCTTCTCCAAGTGCCTGTGCTCTGTGTGTTGGCTCCCTAGTGCCCGTGTACTCTGTGCCTGCTGCCCTCTCGTTTCTGCACTCCTTCCGGGAAATCACAGAGGCAGCCGTTTGTACAATCAACTTCACTGGCAAGCTCACACTCACAAACCGACTAGCTGGAGAACTGACGGCAAGTCTCACGCAACGATCCCACATCAATGGGAGCTCAGCAACTCTCTAAAGTAGCTCCCACCAGACAAGACTGATCAGCTGCAGGTGTGAGGCATCATCATCATCATGGGTGCGGCCAGCCACCTGGCAGGGCACACCCACCAGGGCTGATGGTGCCTGTAAACTGTCCTACCTGCACACACACACACACACACACACACACACACACACACACACACACACCTGCAAGCAGGAAAACTATGGACAGCAGCACAATACATCCAATATACATATAACATATAATATAAGTCCAAAACTGCTCATGGACTCTGGGTCCCTCAGACCCTGACTGCAAGGGGTTGCAGACATGATCCTCATTTTCAACTAGGGCTGCCACAAACGATTATTTTGATAGTTGACTAATCACCGATTATTTTTACGATTAGTCGACTAATCAGATCATGCATCCATTGGACATACAGCCTACAGCTTATTGCAGCAGCAGCATCTGCTCTTATATAACTATCATTAGCTTACAGCTTTAAGTGTTTAAGGTATGTGCTAACTAAAAATAAAGACAAGATGATAGTTTATTAAATTTAAATGAAATTTGCAGATTGTGATCTGTGAGTTTAATAAACTCAGCCGTCTGCTCCTTGCTATCTATAATATAACGGGACACCGGAGTATATTCTCCAGCATCTCACACTTCTGATAATCAGTTGTCTGCTTGACGTTTATTCAGCTGTGTAAAAACTATAACTTTAATCTCAGCCAAACCGATTTACTCAGGAACAAATAAAATACTGAAAAAAGCCAAACAATAACATTTTTAAGGTATCTAAGTGACTTATATATGTTTAACCTGAGTAGCGAAAGACGGGCTTGAAAACGATTTGCCGGGAGTCCAGTGTTCTCACCGGCTCTAGTGAGCGTTGAACTCCTGCTAGCTAGCTAGCTAACTTGAGTTAGTCGGTAACAGACGTCTCCGAAAACATCGGAGCGCTTTTGAAAATATGTGGTGTAGAAGAAATTTGAGGTTTACACAGCTACATTCTCACCAGAAAATATGTTAAACGTTTATTTTGTGACCCAGAAAGAATAATAAGAGTAACATTAAAACTAAGTAGCTGCCATTGTTGTAAACTGAGCTGGGCTGCGCTATGAATTCTGGGACAGAGCTACTTCTTCTTCTTCGGGGTTTAACGGCAGCTGGCATCCTTGTACATGCAGTGCTGCCATCTTCTGTTTCAGTGTGTTATTACACTCTTAAATCCTACTACTTATTCCTGCGTCTTTTGTGATCTTACAAAGCTTAAAACGACGCGTCGACTATTAAATCAGTCGTCGACGATTTTGATAGTCGACTAATCGTGGCAGCCCTATCTAAAGGCAATGAAACTAGAACAGTATATGAGTATTTAATTAGCTGTCTCTGGCAGTCAAAATGTAATTGACTTGGATAACCATGTAAGTGCTAAATGATGTAATATAACATACACTATTATAAATCTGCATGTAAAACCTTCCACTTGCAAAGAAAAGGTCTTAAAAATACCCCTATGATCAACTTCCCTCTCTTCTCCCTGAAGATCAGTTCACAAAAACTGCTAATACAACCCTGAGATTCAAAACATGTTAAACCAGCTTCATATAAAGAAGCTAGCTTCAATCCAACACACATAAGAAAACACAGACACACATGCAAACACACATAGCAATCCAGTCTGTTAATAGGCAGAGAAAGTCAAGGCCTTAAGGGTTAAAGGTTGCAGGAAAAGGTTTGTATTCAAATGAGGATATTTGCAGTAGGTGCAGACTTAAAGGATCGTGTGCTGTTTAAAATTACTAGAAGCACCCATCATGGGTCAAGATGTCAGTATTCATGCCTTACCCCATCACCTGAAGGTTCCAGGAAATGTGCATGAGAGGTTAATAAGGGCAGATTTCTGGTCTTATTTGTCTGCCTCTTTGTGCACGTGTCTGTGCCCTGCATATATTGCATGTTTGGTGTTTATTCATTACTTTTTCCCAGTATTTCTGTCTAAACACTGAGTGTGTACTTCTGTATGATTGTGTCTTTGCTGCTGGCCCACATGCATGTTTGTGTTTGCGTGTGTTGGTTATCATCGGCCGAGCACAGCATTTAACGAGGGAGATGGGAGGAAAATAAATATAGTGGCTTTGAAAATGATTTCATCTCATCCTTTTATTGCCTCTCATTTCCATCCATTTATTGTGTGGGAGAGAGTGTATGGAAGCACAGAGAGGGAGAAAATTTGAATCATTACACCCCAGTGTCAACATTAGTTTGTCCTCCTTTATGCCTCTGTTCAGCTTTATTCGCTCCTCTTACCCCAGCTGTGCACGGTGAGCTCTGTTTGTTAACATTAGGACAACTGCAGTTCAACAATAATACAGTTTGTGGAAAATGTGTGTCCTTTTAAGTGAAAAACAAATGAGTACACCGCAGATCACTCACATGTGTAAATTATGCAAATTGTGAAAAAGTTTTAATGTGGCATTCTTCAGCATGACAGGCAGAATGTACAGAATGTGATACTTTAACTAGCATGGAGTTTCAGAAGCATACGTGATAGTCAAACCATGCATACAAGAAACTGAGACCACTTTTAGAGTAAAATTTGTGCCCTCTCAAGTGTTTTGGTTTCAGTAGTAAAACAGAACTTTTCTTTGAAGGTGGTCTCAGTTTCTGGTTTCTTCACAATATCAGCATCTTCCACGTAAACTCCCAGCAGTCGTTGCAATCCGCTGGTGACCGAAGCAAACTCAAAGAGATTTTTAGGCCAGCACTTTCTCTTCAACAGATTTCACCTGATTTCAGCCATTTGGGAAATAGACATGTTTCTATAGTGTCCAGAGGGGGGTGACTTAGCCTGTGTGACTGAGGTCTTGTTATTTTGTTCATTTGTTTTGTAATGAAGGCATGTAGCTTAATACTACGCAAATATCCTTCCTTGTCTAGAGCATGCTGCCTTTCCCTTTCTCATATTGTTGATTGGTATAACATTTACTGCATCTAAGAAGAAGCTGTTTTTACATGAGTCATCCAGTCAGCGTGGTGGAATGTGTGTGATTGTGTTTGATTGCCAGTCTAAGAGCTCATAAGCTTTCCAAGTACCAGATTGGTGTAATTTCCTTCCTCTTTTTTTCCCCCTACTTAAAGTAGTAGAGCATGGTGAGGCATTGTGCTTTCTGTTATCATCCCTCATATGCTTTATTGATTGTTATTTAGTAATAATGTTTTAGGGGCAGGGTGAAATTTAGGTTTTGGATTGAGGTATTGTAGAGTTCCTTTACTTTACAAGTAAACTGCCCTGATTTTGCCCACACTGGTCTTCACATAGAAGTGAGGCTTCAAAAACTAGAAGATCATCCTGATGGTTGACAAGATAAAACAGCTTTCTAAAAAATGTTTTACACAGTGACTTCCTTAAGAAGGCCGAAAGAAAGGTTTCTTTCCGGTGTGTTTGAATGGACTGGAAATCCAGAACCATGTGTATTCTAAGGCAAAAAAGGGTTATTTTTGTAATTGGCTTTAAAGCAGCAGACTTGCAAATCTGACGGACAGCTGCTTGTGCCAGGAAAAAGGGCATGTGACCACAAATTACACAGAAAATAAGACATTGTTGCAGGTGAGGGAGTAAAGAGGCGAAGAGAAAAAGAGACCGTGATTGGGAGGTTGCAAAAGGAAACCTCATCCTTTACATAATGCTTCTGTGATTTGTCTCAATTATGACTTCAGTTCAGTGCAAGAAAACAAATCTCTTATTACTTGCTGAACCATAGTTACACATTGTATTTTCAGTGTATGTTTAATTCCAGAGAGATTAAGATAAGATCGTTCCTTTTGTCTGTGGCTGCTCGTCTCTTAATTAAAGCTGTTGTGTGTGTGAGGTCAGAGCCTACAACATTAGGGTTATTACCCCACGGAGCTGAGAATCAATGCGGTGGGCAAGGAGCATTCTTTTTGTCCTTTAACTCATCGACTCTCATTTACCTCCACCCACCATCCATCGTCACCACCCAGTAAAGCGTGCACAGAACGACTAGAGGTGAATTAATAAGACTTTCAGAGTGTGCGTGTTTGTGTGTGTGGAAGTGGATATATGTGTATATATGTTCACTTTCAGTAAATAGAACAGTATGTGATATTTATGTTGATAATCTTCTGCTCTTTAGTCTCCTTCAGTCACTCTATTTTTCCTCAAACACAGCACCTGCAGGCTCACTGCCTGTTACCTCACACTGATACCACTCTTACGCCTCGGCACAGCTGGAGGTGAGGAAACAGTACGTGAACATATGAACCATGTTTCCCCTCAAGCCCCTCTCTTGATCTATCCTACATGTTCACCCTATGTTCACTCCTCTCCTGCCCTCTGCAGCATTTCTGTATTTGTCTTTGCAATCAAAATGGGAATAACAGGGCACCCTTCTAACCTTTTTTCTCTTTTCATTTATCAAACACAAATCACACGGTCTGAGAAATGACACATTTTTTATTATCTACACCCCCTCTGTATCTGTAACGCTCTCCCTCCATGATCATTTTGTAGGTGTTGGTATTATATGATGTGAGGTGCGGCAATTAAGAGAGTGGGCAGGAGGCTGAGCTCTTAACTTGTCTCCTGGTATATAATATGTGACATGTTTTACAGCCATCTGCTGTCTTCAATAACACCTCAATCTCTCTCGGAACAAAGACACTGCTGAACCTCCGAACCCTAGCAATCTTTGTTAAGGTTAATAAATACACACACTCAATACTGCATGCTTCTTGTATTTTGTATGTAGTATTTTGATTCCACTGCAGTGACCCTTGGGTTGCAAAATTGTGAAATCAAACAGGTGTCATTTCTCAATCTTCAGTCTCAGTAGCAATTAAACCCAGTTGTAGGCAAAGGATTGATATCTCACTCTGTGCAGTTTCACTTAATATTTTTCTCTTTTAATCATATGATTGATGGTCACGCAACATCACTATGATATTATGAGTCACTCAAATCGCTCATGCAAGCAAACTAACAGAATAATGTAGTGACATTAGCAGCATTTTGCACGCACACGCATGCACATTAATTTGTGTACTGTCCGTGCGGTGTTTGTGCACGTGTTTTTGTTGACTACAAGGTTATGTGGGAGAGGAGTGCACACATATATTAGCCCTCAACCTCATCACGTATTCTGCGGCAGCCTTGCAATGCAGTGTCCCGGGACTTTTTACAGACCATTTTTCTTTTCATTGTTGGGAAATATCAGCCATTATGCAGGGCACGGGGTATCAAATCTGACTTTTAAATTGTATACAAACACTCATCTCCCATTCGGTGACATCTCCTTTCCACAGCGTGCCCTCAAAGGATTTCTGCTCTAGTTTCTCTGTTTGCTGTCTCCCCGGGGAGGACTCATATGAAAGGTGCGTGGCCCAGGGACATGCTCTTTTAATAGCCCACCCCACACACACACACACACACACACACACACACACACACACACACACACACACACACACACTTAAAGTCTGAAGTCATCCATAATGCTACAGTACAACCTTTTCATACACATGCACTCATAAGTGCACACACAAGCGCACACTTTCTTGAATGTGTGACCTTGGAATGGTAACAGAGACAAGAGACAAGCAGGTAGATTTTGATTAAAGGGTTGCTCTAGGTGAAAGACAAGCTTGGGTTTAACAGTGGAGAAGAGTGTCAGGGGATGGACAGGCGTAATAGTGAGAGTCCTTTAAGAGGAGGGTATACGGGCTAAAGTCAGAGTTTCAGGAGATGCCTGGGTCTACAGAGGAATAGCCCGTATCTGTTCATTTCTTTTTCTGCTTCTGGGAGTGCAAACCTATTCCATGCATATTCATCAAGATTCTTTGTCGTGAAATCATGATTCACAATTTGCATCACAAATGCATCAAACCTTCTAATGAGATGCAGCAAAAGAATATTTTTGGAATTAGTTCCTCAGGAAACTTACTCACTGGGTCTAAATTTATCTCATTGTTTCATAACCTTTGGAAATGAAATTCAAAGCTGGATGCAGGAATAAGGTTTCAAGCAGGGTAGAGTTCTGTGGGCATTGCAGCTGTGTTACGTCACTAAGTGCCGATGTTTCTGTTCCTGGTCCCCTTTGAATATTTCACACTGCCATTTGCTCCTGAGTTCCTTCCCAGAGAAAGGGAACCAGAGTAAATTGTGCTGTGCCAGATCTCCCCTCTTCTCTTTACCCTCTCTCTCCTTCCTCCCTCTCAACCTTTGTTTCTCCCTTCTCGCCTTTCTCTTCACACTTAACGTTTCTTTTTCATAAACTTCAGTCCTCTGCTCTCCATCCCTCGATTCCTCGCTTATACTCAGACACCTCCTTTCCCATTTATCCTGATCAGAGACATAATAGGTTAGAAACATGTATGTGATGTAATCCAAACAGACTGCACTTCCCTCTCAGGAATACCTCTCCCTCCACCTGCGCCCTGCAGTTTCTTTTAAGACACAGTGAGCCTTCTAGTTCATATCCCCATGTTTTTGTGGCTTGTCTTCACCTTTTCCCACCTTTAAATAGAAGATCTATGTTCGATCTGCCCTCAGTTCCTTAGCAAGGACCTTTGATACCAATTCGCTGTTGTGATGTGAGATGAGCTGCAAGAAAATGAAGATAAAAAAGCCCAAATCACGTAGTTCCTTTTCGCAGTGACATTTAGCAGTCTTTTGCCTGTAACTTTCTTTCTAAGTGTGGGGCAAAAGGTGAATCTCTTCATTCAGGATGAAAATGTTGTTTTTGACACCATCGTAGCAGTTGCTCTGTAGCAAACCTTACAGCTATAATACTTCAAATGTACTAGAAATGAGTGGCAGATCATTGCATAGCTGACCTTGTGAACCGTGGTGGCCCTCCGGGCGGCAGACAGGTGCTGGGCTGATCAAAGGCTGATCAAAGGCTGCTTAAAGGCGGTGAACTTTTGTACCAGCATATATCAAAATTCTCTTCTTTCCGTCAGCCATTTGCTAACTTTCTCTTCCTCTCTGAGGAAGAAGCCAGCGAGTGTGTCTTGTCAAAAAGCGGCGACACTTTTATCTGTTCAAGTAAAGAAGGGAAAAAGAGTCGGGATGGGGAGAGAGGGAGATGATGTGGAATCAGAAAATGTGTTTATGCATGGACAAAGAAAAGAATGAGAAACCAATAGAAAGAGAACAGCAGGGAGAGAAGAGATGGAGGGGAAACGAAAGATATTTTAAGAGCCACAAGAAGCATATTCGCTTAAATATTGACAGCAAGGAATGTTAGATTACTTCTCTGTTATCTGGCAACTGCTTTCTACACAGTCTCTCTTTGCTTTCCCTCATAGTGTCACAGCACTCACCCTGTGCTTAGACACAGATGTTTGACCTCCATCAAGAGTCCTCAGTTGTCTCCCCTTTCCATTTTCTGATCCTTTTTTCATAATAAAAACCCACTCCTTAGGAAAACGAATACACAACACAATTTAAAGGAAGCACTTTCTCACGTATTCGTATTCATTATGTGCTAAACCCAAAAGCAGTATTGCTATCTACATAGCAGGGCTATCCAAATTCAGTGATTATTTAAGTTTATTAATCTACCAGTAAAATATATTCATGATCAGAGTCTGTTGTATTGCTTATATTAGCTAATGTGGCCAAATAGAGTTGAAAGGATTACATTCTATCATCCCCATGTTGCTGCAGTTTGTATTAACACCCCATTCCAGTGGCTTACAAATGCTTGCCACTCATATTAGCCTCATGAACCGCTATATAACCTAAATATTTAGCCCATGCACTGTGAATGTGTTGCAACGATGCCCATTGTTCTTAATCTTTTGGAAGCCATGAGACTGTAATTATGCTTCAGTAATCTAATGGCTCATTGACACTGTGCTTTCCTGTTGCAAAGGTCTGAGCTAAGCATTGGCTCAAGTGGATGCAAAAGGAGGCGCACTGCACACAGGCTCAGCGGTGAATTATAAAAAGAAACGCATCTAAGTTTATTCATTAGCACCTCGGCACATGCTGACAGCAAGAATCCCTCGCAGTGGTTTTACACACACATGCACACGGCACAACATACCCACACACATTTGTTCCCAAAAACAAAAGCCTCTGTCAGTGCTCCATGGTAGCACAACTGCAGTGCTGCACAGCCAGATTTGGGTCAAGTGCTGGATGGTAGCCGTATGGCTGTGGAGCTGAGTTGTGGCTTTTTAACAGATTGGATTTGCCCTCTCATCTGCTCATGGATGGGTTCTTACTGTGGTTCACAAAATGCTGTGAGCGTGCAGATTGAGCTGAGTGAAGCATGAGAGGAACGAGAAGAGATGGAGTTGGATTTTGCCTTTCAGGGAAATTGTGGAATGTTTCCAAGAAGACATGAGCCTCGGTGGTGTATTTTAATGTGTTGTATTTGAAAATATAGCGGTCCAGTGCTTACCGTGTTTTGATTATGGTGAATGAATGATGACTGAACACCACAAATAGCTAACAGTCAAAAAAAAGTAAAAAAAAACAAATCTGAATTTCATATTTTGTAGAAAATTATAATTGCTGTTTGCAGGACAATGCTTTACGTAACACTCTTTGTTAACAGCTTTCTGTTAACAGATGCTGTCTTCTCCTGATTATGCAGTTTTATTTTAGCTTCTAATCTTCTTACTCTATTCAGGTTAAGCAGTGCTAGTGCACAAATTATATTCTGGGTTACACTATGAAGCTGACAGGTAGTTTCTTAAAGGTCCAATATTTTTGACTTATTAATAGAAAAGAACATTGTACTCATAATTATATACTGTACAATGATTAGTTTGTAATTACATCTTACAAGAAATTGATGCGTTCTTATGAACTTAGAAGAAATGTATTAACAATACATAGAAGTGGGCGTCAGTTTGTGGAAGTCACCCTCTTGATTACCGAATGCCAAGATGGGCATTGCAGTTCAGCCTGATTGCATTTTATGTCTGTGGCTAGAGAACGGCCACAGACATAAATGTAGTAAGCCTTATAAGTTACCTTTAATTTAAAGATCACAAATAGTTCTGTTGACCTGTGTATAACATTTTTACATTCTCTTCCTCCATTGCTGCTTCCTGCCCTCCCTTATTTCCTCCTCTTCTTACTCACCTCCAGCCTCATCTCCTGAACCCAAGTCAGGTCTTGCATAACAACGTGCATAAACATGTTTATTTATTCCCAATTTTGTGGCAGTCACTCGCTGTTAGAAGATTAGACATGTAAACGAGAGCAACCACTAAGCTAAAATTATGCTAGCGGCCAGTGAACATACAGAAGCCTGCTGCCTTTGACCTGACAATTAGTGATAAAAGTGCATCCAGGTTTATGTTATTATAGGGCACATCAGAAATTTCATATACATTTGTTTTCACTGTCTTCATATAATTCAAGAAGTATTTCAGGAATTGGGTGCTGTTAAACTCATTTCAAGGCCTTCATCTCTAAATCATTCTTCTGATGATTTAGTGTTTCCAATATTACTTTCAAAAAGTGTCCACATAGCCGCTCACCAGGGACACATTCATTCTTGTTTGACCTTTAAACTTGCCACAGGCAGGAAATGTCATTTTCACTAACCCACTAACATGTCTAGTGCCATTTAATTAATAACAGTGTTCATTTGTACAATTCACGTATCCACACATACAATTATGCAGTCGTTACTTAGGTATATAGGAGAAATATATTTCATGGACGTGGTCTTTCTGGTATCACAGACACAAACACAGATGCACATGCACAAACTCATCATCATTTTCCTAACTTCTCCCTGGCAGGACATCAAGTTTGTCTGATAAACACTAATGCCATCTCGCCGCAGAAGTAGATCAATCTATCAGAATGCCGCTTCAGTTCCAAACTGATACTGTGATCATATAAAGTTATGTTATTATAACGTTCCTGTAAAAAAAGGAAATGAAAAGATGGTAAGTGTCTTTTCTCCGTGTCAGAGTGTCTGATAATCAGTCTCTCTCTGCTAAAGCCTTGACTTCCAGGGATTAAGTAAGACAGAATGAAAGTGTAGAAAGTAAAAGAATAAAGAGGCTGTAATTTAAATCCACTCACTAAAACCATGAGCTACTATATTTCACCTCAAGGTTTTTATATGTAAATGGAATTTTCTATCATCTGATTCTCTCCCCACCTCCGTGACATTGCAATAATGAGCTGCACTCATGCCAGAGTTCACATCAAGTCTTCAGGCTGTTTGGTGGGTGGTGGAACACACAGAGTGCGCAGAGAGGAGCTCAGTCAAAACTGTGTGGCAGCGTTTCGAAACCTAAGAAAAGCAATTCCGTTTGTGCTCTGTATTTTTGGCAGAACATTGGCAGTTTGACTTCACACTCACACATACAGCGATCTACAAGAAAAGCCCTATAGAAAAGTGGACCGATTTTTATTTCTCAGAACCAGAGGTGTGGACTCGAGTCACATGACTTGGACTCGAGTCAGACTCGAGTCATTAATTTTATGACTTTAGACTTGACTTGAAAAAATGTTCTAAGACTTGTGACTTGACTTGGACTTTTACACCAATGACTTGGGACTTGAATTGGACTTGAACCGGTTTACTTGAAAAGACTTGATATTTCACCCCAAATATAAAATTTAACATGCATATTATATAGAGATTGAAAATGTGACGTCATTCACGGGTAGAACCGCAAAGGATTCTGGGAACTCGTGGCAAGCGGTACTAGCGCACGCAGGCTTTCAATTAAAATCAGTCACACAGCGATAAAAAGAAACACAAAAATGTCAAGAAGCTGTTGTATTATTAACTGCAATAGCCGGTCGCATGACAGCCACGGGAAGCCGACGGGTAAAGAGATCGGTTGTTATCGGATTACGTCGTGGAAGAGAAATTGTTCGAGCCATGTTTCCGAAGTAACAAAGAGGCGACTGGATTGCAGCCATTCAAAGATCAAATATAACGTCCTAGAACACTCCAGCTCACAGGTTAGTCTGCTCCAAGCATTTACACAAAGGTCAGTCTGCTGTTGTAGTTAATGCGTCATTTTTCTTAACATAATTGGTGATATAGGTTACAAGCAAGTCTGGCGCTGAACAGAAATTGTCGCGCTATGCTCCTTTATTTATTGTGCATAAATAGTAAATTATCCTGACACAATATTGCGTTTCGCTTCTGTTATTATGGTACACTGACAAAAACACATACTTTTATTCACAGGATAAAACAGGTTTTTTGTATCACTAATTGCCCAGTACGATTACAGCATACAATATTGTTGTCACTGCTACATTTCTGTGATGCTACCAGAAATTATTTCCACTACTAATTAATTACCGTTGAGCTCAAAGGTTATATTAATAAACGGTTAACGAATGTGTATTTATGAAGACGATTTGTGAGACTGGTAAACTTATGATACGTACGATGGTCTTTCGTTCTACACGGTGCATTTCAAGGTCCTGCACCCATCCGTCGGTAAACTGTACCTGGGCTTGTTGCAGTGACCGGAAGTTACTAAACTTCATGAGTGTATGCACTCACTCCAAGAACCGTATAATTATAAATATGCATATAAATATGCTAAGATGAGATAGCTGACTTCATCTAACTAGCAAATGTTTTCCAGGCTACGTTGGTGATACAGTTTTTTTTAATGTGTATGATATTTTTGTCATGCGATTTTAAAGCTGGTCCTACAACCGCATCCAAGAATAACATGCAGCGTATCTCAGAACTGTCGGTGAAAATTATTCTTGGAGCTAGGTTTAATTGAGCTGCATTCTAAAGAGGTGCAATTTCACAATTTGTGTATATTTTCTAAGTTCACTATTTTGTATGTGTTGAGAAAAACACAGATTTTAAAATTACATGGTCTAATATTTACATTTAGCATATAACTGCAACATTATTTTTTCGTTTGTTTTTTTTAAAGACTCGAAAGGACTTGAAATTCAAAGTTTCAGACTTGTGACTTGACTCGGACTTTTACACCAGTGACTTGAGACTCGACTCTGACTTGCCTGACATTACTTGAGACTTGACTTGAGACTTGAGGATAAAGACTTGAGACTTACTTGAGACTTGCAAAACAATGACTTGGTCCCACCTCTGCTCAGAACATTCAGAGGATGTACAAAGGTGATTATTTTTTGAACCGGTGTGCCTAGCAGGACATTAAACCTAAATCACTGAACTGATTTTCATGCTCTTTCATCACTGCATCACTCTCCCGCACACCAAAAGAAACAAATGAAAAAAAAATGGGTTGTGTGCCAGTATTTTAATGTATCATTATCACTTAAGCAGTTCAGATTCTGTGTGTGTCCAGTGTGTGTAATGAATTACAAAAAAAAGTGCTTAGTGACAGGCCACAGCAGCTACAAGCTGGAATATGGTTTCCTGGGAAACCTCCTCTCATCTGCTACATTAAATCTCTGTTGCGTGTTCTATAAAAAACAAACCAGAGTTCAGCCTAATATGTTTATTTTACTGGAGTTTTTATATCACTATTTGCTCTTAGACAAGTATTCACCTTGAGACGTGAGAGTTTATTTTATTGACAGTGTCTTACTTTTTCTAGCTGATCATCCTTTATATTTCATAAAATTCTTCCATTCAAATTTAGTATTTTGTGACAGAACTAATGAGCACAAAGTCCACAGATGTATTCTGTCACCCTTTATAATTCTCTTACAATATTGCATGCGTCACATGAAATTTATTTTAAGTGAGTGGCCTGTTGTTTTTTCTCTGCTCAGGAGAAGATTGCAGTTAGTTGCCCATGAAATGTAGAGCAACAGCTTAACACAAGTCCATATGCACCAACATCTGGGGCTGAAAACTGAAGCCAACACAGTTGTGTGAAAGACCTGAAGTTCCTTGAATTGCTCAAAAAGGGAGTCAATCGCCAAATAAGTCTTAGTAATATTACTGTAATACACGAAAGATATGGATATTTTCCCACTAACTCATCCTCCACAATTAGGAATTATGTGACCAAAATTAATGCCCAGGTTCTTATTTGTAGCAGATGGGCTCCAGGACCCTCGTTACCCTGATAAGGATAAGCGGAAGAGGGTGGATGTACTAACAACACTGTTTGCCCAGGTCTATGAGCATGGGTGGTCTCTGCCACCCTTTTTTAATGACCAGTCAAAGGTAAGCTGCAGAGAGCTAAGTAAGCAGCATAGAAAGCACAAGTACAACTTCTAACTTCTAAATGGATTGCCAGCTAGAAGCTGTAGCACGCACACTCCAATCCATCTACCCATTCTCTTCCACTTATCCAAATCAGGTTAATGGATGGACTGGTGTCTTTCCCAGCTGTCACAGGATGAGAGGTCACATATCGTTTCATTATCTGTAAAAGAAAATTATCAGAACTCATTAAGAAGACTTAAAATCAAGGCTAAGCTTCTGTTTAGGCTCATGAGAGAGCCTACCACTGTTTATTAATGTGTGTGCTTTAGTCATGAATTGGTATTCATAATATTCTTCTCATGGAGGAAATGTACTGAATGAGCAGCCTGACAACATAAAAACACCTTTTATATTTACGTGTAAACTAGAGCATGAGACATTTAATGAAGCCATTACAGTTTGTTTAGTGAATGCTAACTGTGTTAATGCTAATTGTTTTTATCTTGAGTTTACTGCAGCTGTAGCAGCATTATTTATAGCAGCGTTTAACCGTTTTGACACAGAAAAGCTGGACAGCAGACAGAGGTTGGTCAGAGTCCTCGTTTGTGTGTCGGGCGTGGGGGCGCGCAGATGTTGATTTCTGCCGTTTTTGACTGCTGTTTTTCAGGTTGTAGAAGATATCAGAAAACATCTAAAAAAAAAAAAACATTTGTCAGAGAGATGATGCTACCATCTGAACAAGGACTCAAACCTCTAGGTTACTATTTGTCTGCTCTAACCTAGAGTCTTTGTCTCAGTCAAGTTGCTAACCCAGGTCTGGGACTGGCTCAGATTGAGAGTTTTATTTAAATCTTACCACTATTAGCAGGCATCTTTGTCTTCACAATGCAGCTGTAGTCAACGGACTGAGCTTGCTAAACCAAGCTAATTAGCGTTGGCCTATAAGTTAGCCTTCCACCCTCCCATCCTAAGACCATCATTTAAGATGGTGACAGTTAATAGGGTGAAATGGAGGCTTTGGAATAGTAGTCCATAAACCTTTATGTAGATTGCACAGGTGAACACCTGGATTTCTTGCCTTTAAACGTGCTGCAAATAAGGATACATAAAGGTACATACATGTGTTTTGCATGTGGGACGTGTGGGAGGGGTTAGCAATGATGTTTTTTAGGATTGTTGTTGTCCTACCTCATTAGCATCGATGCTATACAGTCTGTTTATGGAGCAAAGCCAGCTGCTTTTACCTTTTTTGTCATTCTGTAGAAGAACTAATAATAGTTACATGTCTCACTCAGCCTGTTCCTCTTCTATTCTGAGCCAAACTCTGTATTGACAAAGACAAACTTTAAAATTGATCTGCTGAAAACCTCCCCTTCTCTTCTATCCCACAGGAATGTTAAAGCAGGACAGAAAAGCTTATTTCTCCCTTCCTCCTCGTTTCTTTTTCATTGTCCTCTCTGCATTGCTGCCCTGGACTGCCCTGCAGTAATTCAGAACTTTGACACATGCACCATCTTCGTGCAGCTGTCTTTCTCTCTATGTGTCTGTGTATGTTAGCAGCTATAATGTGCAGGGCGTGACTCTTTTACAATACGTTCAATATCACACCACAGGGCTTCGCAACCCAGACAACAACTCTAATGATGCAGAGAGAAGGAGCGAGATGGCAGGATGTTAGAATATATGGCACTGAACTATCAGTGCAGAGTAAACCCATTTGTCTCCCTCTTCCCGTATTTGCAACACCCCCTACAGCCTATAAAACATACCACACTAAACATACCCACGCACACTAACAAAGAAACATTATAGCTTCCAAATTCCACATTATCCATCCCCCAGAAGCTGAACAGCTCATATTTCTAGACATGCACTATTCTCCTCAAGCTTTGCTTCAATTGTCAAGCCAACAGGGCTTAAAAGGGAAGACAGATCTACATGATTTGGACTATTATATTTGTAATCTTGTAAGATCTGTGAGATCAATGTGCTAACATAAGCTGCAGAACAATTTAAAACAATGTCAGGGTAATTTCAAAAAGTCTGTCTAATACAGCTTAATAATTAGAGTCAATATCAGACATCGATATCAATATTTTGCCATTTCTGGTGTAGTACGTTACAGACTGGGAAGAAATGAAAACATTGTTCAGTGACACAAGGCTGCAAACTGGGATCAGATCAAATCCAGGCTAATATTAGCTTTTTATTTATTATGCAGACATGGCAACACATTAAACATGCAGATTATCAAGAAAAGAGATTTCCATACTGGATCGGTCGGGGCCCGGGTTAACAAGGATCACCTTTGGTGCTGTTTGACAACAGGATGCCGGTGGAAACTGTGACACTGTTGGCCAAAGACAAAGGACATGCAAAGGTTTGGTGTGACAGAGGAGGATTCTAGGGATTGGGTGAGATGGAGACAAATGATTCGCTGTGGTGACCCCTAAAGGCCCCGGGCAAAGGAGAAGACATGGTAACATGTCTCTCTTTCGTGTACCTCTTCGCAAGATAGCAGTCAATTACTGCATTTCCCAAAATGACCGTTATGCTGTTTTCTCCCAGGACATAAGTCGTTTTCCAAAAAATATAACAAACAAAAAGAAATAAGTCAAATCATATGACAGTGACTTCATAAGATTTCAGCGAAACTCAATTAATAATTTAATCCCTTTTTAATTTGCAATGTAATGATCCATAAACAGTAAGTGACAGTTACTGTCATCCCAAAGGACATACAGTACAGCTTGATCCTTTCAGTTTTAAGAGCCTGTCAGGATTAACTGGCATGCTGCTCAATGGACACCCACAAAGTTTTTGAACACATTTGTGATTTTCTCAACACAGACCGGGCCAGTGAGAGTCTGACAGTGAAAGGAGACGTGTGCTAATATTTGCTTGGTTATCCATTGATCCATGCGGATGTGTGTTGAGGCTTTGTAGATTAGGTGGCCTGCCTCGGGGCTCTGTGGAAATCAGCAGGATACACACTCATATCAGATTGTCTTAACTGATTTCTGCTTAGAGGGAGATTTAATCTCACTGTCACGAGCCTGACTAATAAAGGTTTTAAAACATTGCCAAGTTGTTAAAAGTACTGAGTGATTAACAGTAGCTCCCAGATGGTAGCTGATCCGACCTATATGCCAGAGGTGGGACCAAGTCATTGTTTTGCAAGTCTCAAGTAAGTCTCAAGTCTTTATCCTCAAGTCAAGTCTCAAGTAATGTCAGGCAAGTCAGAGTCGAGTCTCAAGTCACTGGTGTAAAAGTCCGAGTCAAGTCACAAGCCTGAAACTTTGAATTTCAAGTCCTTTCGAGTCTTTAAAAAAAACAAACGAAAAAATAATGTTGCAGTTATGCTAAATGTAAATATTAGACCATGTAATTTTAAAATCTGTGTTTTTCTCAACACATGACAAAATAGTGAACTTAGAAAATATACACAAATTGTGAAATTGCACCTCTTTAAAATGCAGCTCAATTAAACCTAGCTCCAAGAATAATTTTCACCGACAGTTCTGAGATAAGCTGCATGTTATTCTTGGATGCGGTTGTAGGACCGGCTTTAAAATCGCATGACAAAAATATCATACACATTAAAAAAAAACTACATCACCAACGTAGCCTGGACAACATTTGCTAGTTAGATGAAGTCAACTATCTCATCTTAGCATATTTATATGCATATTTATAATCATACGGTTCTTGGAGTGAGTGCATACACTCATGAAGTTTAGTAACTTCAGGTCACTGCAACAAGCCCAGGTACAGTTTACTGACGGATGGGTGCAGGACCTTGAAATGCACTGTGTAGAACGAAAGACCATCGTACGTATCATAAGTTTACCAGTCTCACAAATTGTCGTCATAAATACACATTCCTTAACCGTTTATTAATAGGACCTTTGAGCTCAATGGTAATTAATTAGTAGTGGAAATAATTTCTGGTACCCATCACAGAAATGTAGCAGTGACAACAATATTGTATGCTGTAATCGTACTGGGCAATTAGTGATACAAAAAACCTGTTTTATCCTGTGAATAAAAGTATATGTTTTTGTCAATGTACCATAATAACAGAAGCGAAACGCAATATTGTGTCAGGACAATTCACTATTTATGCACAATAAATAAAGGAGCATAGCGCGACAATTTCTGTTCAGCGCCAGACTTACTTGTAACCTATATCACCAATTATGTTAAGAAAAATGACGTATTAACTACTACAAAACTCTGACCTTCGTGTAAATGCTTGGAGCAGACTAACCTGTGAGCTGGAGTGTTCTGGGACGTTATATTTGATCTTTGAATGGCTGCAATCCAGGCCATCCGTCGCGTCTTTGTTACTTCGGAAACATGGCTTGAACAATTTCTCTTCAACGACGTAATCCGATAACAACCGATCTCTTTACCCGTCGGCTTCCCGTGGCTGTCATGCAACCGGCTATTGCAGTTAATAATACAACGGCTTCTTGACATTTTTGTGTTTCTTTTTATCGCTGTATAACTGATTTTAATTGAAAGCCTGCATGCGCTAGTACCGCTTGCCACGAGTTCCCAGAATCCTTTGCGGTTCTACCCGTGAATGACGTCACATTTTCAATCTCTATATAATATGCATGTTAAATTTTATATTTGGGGTAAAATATCAAGTCTTTTCAAGTAAACCGGTTCAAGTCCAATTCAAGTCCCAAGTCATTGGTGTAAAAGTCCAAGTCAAGTCACAAGTCTTAGAACATTTTTTCAAGTCAAGTCTAAAGTCATAAAATTAATGACTCGAGTCTGACTCGAGTCCAAGTCATGTGACTCGAGTCCACACCTCTGCTATATGCAATTAGCAGTTATACTGGGGTATAAAGTTTTTAGCTGCATTCAGAGACTCGGTTGCAGTGGTGCGATTTAACTATCCAACGTCTTCAGTGATTTTTGCGTAAATGCTTATAAACCCTGATCATTTGACAAGTCAGGCTTCTTACTTTTCCCTTAATAGTGATAAAACTGCCCTTGGGGTGTATTATCATGGGAGGGAATATAATTATTGTGTTTGCTACTTAGTAATGTGGCTTTGATCAAAGGGGGTTTCCAGTGTCCACAAGATTGCTTGAATAGCAATAAACACATGCACAATTACCATTTCCATTTCAGGCTCAATTGAGAACACATTGAGTATGCGATGGTCAAGTGAGCATTGGCCTATAGGGAAAGAATACACAACTACAGTATGGTGTTTTATGGAAAATAGAAAGTAACACCACTGTAGGGCTTGGTCTCCTTTACTGGACAATTGGTCGTCCTTAAATAGAGAATGAGTGTTTCATGCTTTCCGCGCGCGCGCGCGTGTGTGTGTGTGTGTGTGTGTGTGTGTGTGTGTGTGTGCGCGCGCGCGCCAAATGCAAAAGCAGGACAGACTCTGAGTACCTCTCCACTATTCTCTTTCACATACATTCCCTAGAGATGTATATAGGCTTGTTTTAGAAAGCAGAAAAAGTAGGAAGAGCGAGAGGAAAAAGCTGATGAAAAGTAGGGATATGCTTTAACCCTTCACTGCAAAGAGAGTTATATAAGCAGAAAAATAGACCCTTGTATGTTTTCAGTCTCTAAGCTGACTCAGTGAGAACAATCCACCTGTACCTGCATTCTTCCTTTTCCTCATCCATTCCACTTCTTTCCTCCTCCTTGCTTTTCTTCACCACCCACGATCCCGCTCTCACATCTTCTGCTTTATACCTGCTTGCCAAGTTTCCTCTTCTCTCGCCCACCTGAGCCCAACACCTGTGTGAACAGTGAGTTCCAGGAAAGAGGGCCAGACCGCCATGGCAAGCAGCCTGTCAAGAAGTTCTCTCCTGCTGCAAAGCTACCTCACACAGCCAGCCTGCCTCCCTCTCTGGAGGCCCAGATCTACCCCAGAGATTGTGTTTCTAGGGTGGGTTCTTTAAGCTGCGCACCTTTGTTGCGCTAGAGACTTTCCTGTCTCTCTGCACTTGCACACATATTCACACGTAGAGCCGAGCACACACACCAACACAGAAACACATTGTGCTCTTGGAAAACCTGTTCACAAGTGTGGGCTGCTTAGTGGTAGTGAGTCGTGATAACCCTCTTACCGCCACCAGATGGCCTGCTCTCACTCATCATTGTAATGATCTGGCAGCCAATCACACGCTATGTAATATTCATGAATGAAAGCAAGGCTGGGTGGTTGAGTAAAGTGTTTAGTGAGGGGGAACAGACATTATGTTTGCTTCTCTAATTTTTTGAGATTGAGAGCAGTGTCCCACATTTTATGGTGTATGGTTCCTTGATGGCACCCGAACATCGACTCAGCACTAAGTGATTGTTCATTGGTTTGTTAAGTGTAAAGTTTAATTTAGCTGCATTTGTCAAATCAAGCTGAGTCCTTGAGCAACATTACGCAAAATACATCTCAATAAATAAATAAATTGTTTACTATCCCTTAGCTGAGAAACATTTTTCCACCATTAATGATGTTAAGGAAATGATCAAATGTAAAATAAACAAAAAACAATTAAAGGCTACACATAGAAGAACGACTTTGTCTTACAGTCTTGGGTTAGAGTTTTCATTTGTTGGTTTTTATATATGAAGACCAAACTCAGAAATGTCTTTGATAATTCCAAGTCACTGCATTCAGACATTGATTTATTTATTTAAAAGAGCATTTAGGAGGACGATTAAGAGGAACACAGCTGCGTATTAATAATCAAAGCTACTGAGATTTCCTTGTCCCTACTCTTAAGTATATTTTTCCAAAAAAATGAACACTGAGCATCATGGCACTGTCAGCACTGCTCTACTTTATATGTTTAATAAACATAGAAAGAGCAGCAACTAATGTTGTTGGTTTATTGAGTCAGGGCACTTCGGTACAAGCTGAAATATTTTAACTCTAGTGACAACTGGGGACAACTGGCACATAACCAATGATGAGTATTACTTTCTTTTCCTACGGTAGCTCAGTTATGGGGGTGGATGTGGCTCAAGCAGTAGAATGGAGCTTCCACCAATCAGAAAATCAGTGGTATGATCTCCAGATCCTCTAGTCTGCATGTTAAAGTAACCTTGGGCAAGATATATACAAAGCAGTAGAACACACTAAAAAGACAACAGTCTGGATAAACGCAGTAGGACCTTGGACCCAGACGCAGGGTTGAATCGCTAACATTTAAAACGTTGATTTCATTTCTAATACTTTGGTTCATGATATCTGAAAAACGAATGTCAATCTAGTTAACATATTTTATCTGTTAATCGTTAAGTTTTCTTTTCAGCTATTGTGATTATGTTAGCATAGTGATGCTAGCGTTTAGCTTTTTAGCTAGTTAGCATTAAGCTTCTATTGACCAATAGAGTTGCCCTAATTGGGTTATGTTGTGATATTTATAACTGTATAAAAGAGAGAAAAGAAACAACATGCAAAGCTTTCAATTTCAGACACTAGAACCAGCTAATGGGAATTAAATTTTCTGTCAGCTAATAATTCAATGAATCAGTCAGTCATTTCAGCACAGTTCAATCATCCGGATGACATTGTATTTACAATTATCATGCTAATTTATTTTTATTGTGTTAAATTTAATTTCAAACATGCCCAAACCCAACAGAGAGCAAAGCAATGGAACATGACACTGCTTTGTTATCTCCGGCAGCCAATTAACCTCATCCACTCTGCTTAGGCAGCCACACAAATATGAATAAATACACAAACACACCAGCACAAAAGTACACATAAACAACGTAAAGCTGTGGTGTTATCTGTGATATGCAATTAGGCGAATATTTACCATTGTGCTGATGATAGCAGCAGTGACTGTAGTATTAATCTATTAGTATGCACAGGCTGTGATTTGCTCTGGAACACTACCTTGGATTGTTAATCAGAGAGAGAATAAAGTGTCTGCTGCTGTTTTTTCTTCCCTCTCAATTCTTTGTTTCTCTCTTCTCCTTTTATCTCCCCAAATAACATCCCCTTTTCTTTATTGCATTTGCTTTTCACATCACATTTTTTCCACTCATGGATATTACTCATTACCCCCAAAATTTCCATTTTGTCATTTTTACACTCAACATGTTTTTGTTAAGAGTTAAAAATTTTCATTTTGTCATTTTTACATACTCAGCCGCTAATTTTATGTCAGCAATTGCTTCATGAGTCTAGAATATTTTGTTTTGAACTCTCTCCGCTTTTCCTCCTCTTCTTCCTCCTCCTGTTGCTCCCCAACTCCCTGGTGTAATGACTCATCTAATGAGTTGAAGTCCAGCAATTTCAACCAGGCCACTGGCCACACAATCACACACAAAAGGGAGACAAGCTTGGACCTAATCTGTACACTGCAGCCAATCATCTCCTGCAAACCAAAAACAAGTGGTGAGATGGACGGGGAGAGCAATAGGTGAAGAAGAGGAGAAGATCAGTGACATAAAGGCAGGACAAGGTAATAAAGAGAGACCATGAGAAAACAGTGTATGTGTGTGTGGGTGGTGGGAGACCTTGTACAGGAAAAAATACGTTGAGAGAGAGTTTGAACCTCATAGTGTTTGCACACATGTATAATCAGTCCCCAAGCCTACTTGTTATTCTGCTTGGTCGTCCAGCTTGAACCTATTGTTAGCTTCAAACTGCACCATAGAAGTTAATTTAATGAAATAAAATAATTATTCCTGTTGACTCTTCTTTGAAGGACATCACATCTACAGGGATCACTGTAGAAGACCTGCTACCTCCTTCTTCAGCCTCTCTGTCATAAATAAACACAAATTCCCCTCTCTGTCTCCACATTCAGTGAGTCATCGGTGATGTGTCAGAGCCAGATCGATACTGGGTGTCTCTTGCACAGATAGAATGGCAGAAACTCCTTGGAAAGGAGGAGAAGTTAGGCTATGAAAATGTGTTCTGTCTTGACTGCTAATATTCCCATTGATGTATTCCCCAGGGCCATCCTTAAATCACACGCCAAGACTCACAAGTGAGAATTTGAATATCGACCTTTTGCTGTAAAAAACATTTGTCTTTTCAGGGCTTGTAAAAACAACTTAGGTGTCTATTTTACATAATTTAGGTTTGAAACTATAAACGTGAAACAAGAAAATGTTGTTAGGTATTGTTTTCTATATGATGCTTGATGGCAGTCGAAGTGCTCTGTGGTGTGGCTGTCAGAAGGAGAACGTAGTTCTATTACGCCTTCAGAAAAAGTTTTCATCACACTGTGTTCTGTCTCCTTGATGCATAGTTTTTCTAAAGTAGTTTCAGACCTATTTTGTTGTAGTTATGGAAACATATGGGCAAAGTGAAAAAATTGCAGCATATATGAGACAGGTGAAAAAAGAGTCAGTTGCTTTATTCAGCCAACCACCCACTGCAACATCATAGCAACAGGACTTACTTTAAAGTTTACAGCCCCAGCAATACAGGCAGATTGAAATCAGTTGCCAACCGCCTAGCAACCACCAGTTGCTAGGGAAAAATGAGTACTGATAAATGACAGGTGCTGTGAATTCAATAGCTAAAGCCCCATAAAGGCAAAAAGAAAAAGTATGTGTTTTTGGGAACGCTTTGCCAGTGATCGCTGAGGTTGCTGAAAGTCACTAGCATGAATTTGGTCTCATAGTGGTATACGAAAAGATATTTTTCTTTGGTTGCTAACAATTTGCCACGGTCTCCAGTAGTTTGATCCGGTCCGGACCAAGAAGCTGTCCCAGAAAGTTATGATCTAAAACCTGACAGGGTGCATCTTTTTTAACTGGTAGAGCTTTTCTGATCTTTACAGTAGCAGTTCATTGGCTGAAGACATGCAGAGACTAATTTGGTGCTAATTAGGCCACATGATACCACTCAGCCAATCAAATCTGTGCATCCCAGGCACTAAACACTGGGACTCTACAATGCTGACAGCTGAGAGTTAGTAGTGATAAATGCAGAAAAAAAGAAAGGGAGAAATACAGATGACTATCTGGAGAAACGGAGGGACAAATAAGGAACAAACGGTGCTGTGAAAAAAAGAAAAGTGGACAGTGAAAATAGAGCATTGGCTCCACACTCAACAGTGAGGCAGTTTTCTCCACAGTGACATAATCGAAACTAAATGTCATTCCCAGCTCACCAATGAGCACCTCCACATGTGTGTAAGAATGGCCCTGACTCCATTCAAGCCCAGGTTTAAAATCCTGGCAGGGCAAGCTGGAGCTCAATTCCCTCACTGAGTAAAAAAGGGGGGGACTTGATTAAAAGAGTGGAAGAAAATGATCCTCTAAAACTATTCACAACTGTTAAACTGCGTTAAGATTTATTATCTGTAAAGTTGTTTTAGACCAGTGAGGATGTGAAACAGAAAAGGGGAAATTCAAGTTTTTCCATCATCCATCCATCCTCTTCTGCTTATCCTTGTCAGGGTCATGGGGGGGCTGGAGCCTATTCCTGCTGTCTTAGGGCGAGAGGCAGGGTACACCCTGAACAGATCACCAGGCTGCCGCAGAGCTAACACATAGCGACAGACACACATTCACACTCACATTCACATCTACATTCACACCTATGGGCAATTTAGAGTTACCAATGAACCTATCCCCACTAAGTAATCCCCACTATTTTTCCTCCCTTTGTTTCATTTTTCTGAAATTCAAATTGCTTAGACATTCTTATCATTTTGCATCAAGAAATTTTTTCTAACTGGATCTCTTTACATTTTAGTTGAAAACCCCTGGTCTATGTGTATTGGCCACTATATAACCAGCAGTCATCAGCAGTCATGTTTCTAGGCAAAGAATGGAAGCCCATTATTTCATTTCCTGTTTACACTGTAAATACTTCACTGTTTTGATATAATTGATGACTTTGTCAGTTTCCCATTTGCTGTTTCAGAAGAAATGCTTAACACAGAGCAGTCATCCTTCAACTTATTCATCCATCCATTTTTGCTAATTACCTATCTAATGTAGCCTTATGGGGTGGTTGTAGTGTAGTACAGTTGTCACAGCATGAAGGGCATAGCACACTCAGGACATCCTTCACATCCACACCTTTGCCAAATTTAGAATCACCAATAAGCCTGATAAGCAGGTCATTGAACTTGATTTATTTATCTATGGCCATTGTTATCACATGTGTCCCATATCTTTTCATACATTTCACACCTGGCTGCCTGCACATCAAAAACGTCTAGCAAAAGATCAATACAACATTTATTTAATTAGTCCATCCTGCCACAATCTAATGCACCTCAGTGTCTGTCTTTTCGATCTATTCCGGGAAGAAAGGCAAGTCTTTGGTTCATCTTAAGGTCATGTCAAACTCTGATTGACCAGACACTTTACCATCTGTTCACACTTCTCTCCCCCCTTTTTCTCCTGTGTTTGCATGGATTTTTTTTGTGTGTGTGTAATCTTTGTGTTATCTGTTTTTTTATGTGAGAAGTCCTTGTTGTTAAATCCATTCAGTCAATTGCAGGCGGCCTGAAGTAGAGGTCTGCATTCCCGCGGCTGTCCCGCGGGAGCCGCGGGACCCGACCAGATTTCTTGCGGCGCGGGAATAAATTTCCAAATAAAATGCGGTAGCGGTCGGTAACTCTGGTGTAATTTGAACGGGAGCGCGCGGTCTGAAAATATAGCGTGCCCGACATTTTTTCGGAACAGCATATCTGTGATTTCCTCATTCTAATTGAGCACTGGTACGGCCAACTATTTTGTTCTTTTGTTTACAATTTTAAGTGACTTTTTTTTTTTCGCGACACTTTCCCTACTGTGTTGACAGAAAAATGTTACGTTTGTATTTTACATAAAAATAACAAGTAGGCCACAATGCTGTATTCGTTTTTATTTATTTTATTTTTGCAACACGTTTTCCATGTTAAAAGATAAATGTTGCATGTTGACAGATAAATGCATCTTGTTTAAGAAAAATAAATACAATCATTGCACAACCTGCAGTTTTATCTGTTATCTCTATTTTTTGGTGGTACCCCATTTAAATGTGAGATTTTGGAAACCAGATCTAAATTTAGCGGGAACGGTCGGGTCGGGTAGAAAATTATTCTAAGCGGGCAGCGGGTGAACAAAGACTGAATATACAGCGGGAGCGGTCGGGTGCGGTACAAAACCTTGCGGGAGCGGGCGGGAGCGGGACTAAAAAAACATTCCCGCGCAGACCTCTAGCCTGAAGCCATCATTTGCACATATATCTGTGTATTTCACTTGAGTGTCGCTTTGCAAAGAGCAACCCTCAGTTGAATCTTGAGACCCTAATATGGTTTATTTGTGTCTGAGGAGTGCTGATATTACAGTTAATTTCTAGATGTACTTTCTGAGCATGGATTTAAGTTGTAATTAAATATTCCCCTTAGAGTAAGCGAGCAGCTATTTTTCATTTTAGTTGAGAAACAAAAAACACGTTTTCAAAAAATCCATTTTGAAAACAATCATTCAATTTCTCTTAAATGTATTCAGCCTAAGATTTTTTTTGATTAAATGAATATTTTAAATTCAAGAGTTGTTTATAATAGGCAGCTAGCATTCTGGCACCATAAACAAATAAGTTGTATTCAAATTTATGACATCACACGCTACAATTTCTCCTGCCACAACAAGTTGTTTTGACCATTCTAACTCTAAAACTAATCACTTGTGATCAAAATAGATCATAAAATATTATATAGTGCATAAAAGTAAATAAAAGATGAATTTGTGCATTTTGTGATTTATCTTACCTTTTCAGAGAATTAATTTCTATAGTTTGTTGGTGCTTGTTCCATCGTTCAGTGGGTTCCCAACCAAATCCTGCCCATTATTTCACCAGAAAACACTCCAGTCATAGGCCTCAGTTTATCACCCACAGTGACCCTGTTAGTTTTCACATTCATGTCTGACAAGATAGCAGGTCAACAAATCCTGAAATATGAACTGCAGAAATTAGCTTACAGCACATTTTCAAGCAGAAATAAACCCCCAAAAATCTGTTAGAACCAAAGTCAGAATTGCTCCTTTTCTAGTTTCAGCCCCGCTCTTTAAAACAGCTTTAGAGTGTCTCCCCCTTAACTACCACACCAAGCACCACCCCCTCAAGCACATTACACAACATATTGTTTGTTAAACCACATGCATTTTTATAAATTTCTCCTTGTGCCTTCCATCTATAATGACAGTAGCTTTCTTGAAATTAATGAGATGTATATCTCTGTCGCTCATTTATCAGTTATAGCTGACAAGCAGATGTATATATTGCACATATTGCTTTTTTATATGGATGGATAATACAATTCAACCAGATTTAGCAGCATGTTTCCTTTTTTAACTGTGCTTAAAAAAGGCTAGCTGTTAAAGTCCCCAGAACCACTAAATAAAACCATTTCTGTTCTTTCTCTGAAACATTTACCATATTAACCATTTACTTCATAACCTGACTCGTAAGTCCGAATAGTTAAACAGCATTCTTTGGATTTACATGTTAAATGTTGCTTATTTAGCTTAGCTGGGTCTAAAGCTTTGTTTGATAGCAACCAAAGATTCAAAGCAAGTACATCCCTATAGATTGTACTAAAAATGGTATTTTACGTCCAAAATCAGAAGCCAGTTGTTATCATTGGGACATCAGTTAGGACCACTTTGTTCACTTTGTTTTTCCTACTTTACACACAAAGTGTATGTGTGTGTGCATGTGTATTCGTGTGCTATGATGCACTTGGTTATGGTGTAACTGAAAATTTTGGTCATTTCTAACATTGGTCAGTTGTCAACAAAGGCCCATCCATAACAGAAATAACAATGTTTCCCTGACCTTAACCAAACTGTTTTATGTAGTGCCTAAACTTGATCAAGTAGTTTTTATTGCCAAAAGCAGTGAATGAAACTGAAAGCACAAACGTAAGGAGACAAAAAGAAAGTAACTGCAAAACACAAAGGTCCCAACACGCACAAACTAGCACGTCCTGCTGAGTGTGCCATCATGACCCCTCCAGCCTGGTTGCACGCCTGTTAAATGTGGCTGTTATCTCTCACTGGACAATATAACCACAGTCAGAGCGTCAGAGCACTGACGCTAAAGGACGTCTGGCGCATAATGAAAAGATGAAGGATGCACTACAAAAATGAACAAATAAAGTGTTTATAGCGTGATACATAAACATATACATGATTAAGGTCATGGTCACTTTAATTGATAGACAGGTGCTGATACACCGAGCTACAGCCTAAGTGTGAGTTACTGAAGTAGTTTTTGGAGCCTTTTAATGAAAAATAAGTGTGATGCATTATTAACTGCAGTGTGTGTGTTTTTTGTTTATTGAATTTCCCTTTTATTATTTTTTTATATATATAAATGGTGCTTGTATGTATAAATGCATATTTTATGAGTACATACTGTTGCATCATTTGTGATCAAGTTTTTAAATAATTTTTCCCAGCTTCTTGTAAAGATGTTAGGGACACCTACAGGTCTGGGAAATAAATGCTCTAAAAAACATGGAAGATTAAAAAAAACAAAAAAAACAAACACACAGGCCTTTGAGTTGAATGAAAAGAGAAAAATAACGTGATCTGTGGTTCCCCACATATTTCAGATGTGACTGTTTATCAGTAGTCCTTTTCATACCTAGATGGGAATCTGCATCATCACTGTTATCATGGCCGTCTTTTTTTAGACAGTCATTTGTGCATCACATGCTGTTCTCCATTGAGCTGGAGAGGGAGAGCACATCAGCTGATGTGGAAGTTGTATCATGCTGTTTAATTCATTCAACCTTTTGGTTTTTTTTAATTTAACTGTTTTCTAGTGTCTTCTAACTCTATAGCTGCAGCATAGAGTACATGCACACACACACATCTACAGCTACCATCTTTTTCTTTTCATTTCTTCAATGCTGGCTACTCTGTGCCATTGATTTGTTCTACTGATTTATGGCAATGGTTGAAGGGCTCAGTCATTCTTTACTTTCACTTTCACATGAGCAGACATCTATATACTTTTGTATACTTTTGTTTGGCTACACACAAACAAACACATGCTGTATTTTACTGTCCATTTTAGAGAATCTGGGGAGAAGAAGTCTGTGTGATTCAGGTTCTTTATAGCCTACAGACTTTGTATTATGCAGAGTGCAGCTTATTGTTCACTGTGTGGGCTGCGCAGCTGTGCCGCAAGTAAAAACAGCAACATATAAATGAAGACGCAGACAAAAGACAAGTATTGCAACTTTTTTATACCAGATGTTGTCATATTGTGAGTCTGAAGGCTTTAAACTGAAAGGCAGAAGGCCTGGGTCAGGCTAAGTTCATGTGGCAGATTTATCCCAACCAGAGAAAGATAAAATTCCTTTCATTTTTGTTTATGGGAAAATAAAAAGGCAAGGAAAAGTCTAATGTTGCCAAAAACAGGATTGGTTGAAGAGATTGGTGATAACACACACCTGGCTTTTTGTGTGCACTAACACTGCAGCTGCAAAGGTTTGACCTCGCATTGATAACTGAATAAGGAAAAACTAAGTATATTGCATTGTGGCCAGACTAAATGTTTTTCTCTGTCTCTCTCTGTTTAATGATTAAGGTTTGATTACTCAGATTTGTAAGAAAGCTTTAGTTAAAGATTCAAAGAGTGCAGCCTCATGGACATAAAAAAAACTGTGGCCTTACATCTATAAAGCCAACTAGTGAGTCAATATTGACCTTTTTCCTCAACAGTTAATCCCTGACTCCAGGCCACCCAGGACCTGAGTCCCATGAACTCATCAAACAGCTCTCTGTCACTTCACCTTTCTCTCGCTCAAGCTTTCTCTCTTTTCATGCCTCATCCTCTCATCTCAGTGACTGATGTTGCAGTCAAACCCCAGCTACCTCTATGACTGTCTCCCTATCCATTACCACCCCCTTTACCTTCTCATTTCCAGTTTTTTAAACCCTTTTATTTTAAACCACGATAACAGCAAAATAGTCTTTTTATGTTGCCACTCGTGTTTCATCTCCGTCTGGCTGTTGCAGAGTTCAGATTTTAATTAATGTGAAGTTATTTGTGAAATTCGGGGTCAAATGCAGGATAATTCATGAATTCAGATCTCGTCTGTGTTTATATTTGAACTAGCCAAAAGTTCCCTAACTTTCTCATTTTTGTGCCGATGTATATTTTTAGTCAAATGTCTCAGGTTATGTGAGCTCTGTCTGCAGAACTGGATCCTGGCACATTTATCTGACGATCAATGTATTGACAAGTAATGTAACTGTAGGTTACTCGTACAGAAAGAAAGTTTAGCACAATAAACAGTTGATAATTTGTCAAAACGAAGAAAAAGAGCACCTCATTCGAGCTGCAATCTTGTATCAGGTTGGACCTTCGTTTTAGATTTTGATGGCATAGATTCCAAAAGATTTTAGTGACAAATTGCTGTAGAATCTCCTGATTTGAGCTTTGTGATATTATCCTGCTGGAAGCTGACTTGAGAACGTGGGTGCAGTGTGGCTGGTTATTTGAGTTACTGTTACGGTCCCATTGGCTCGAAGAAGTCAGGTCATTCTCCTCTGACCTCTGGCACCAATGGGCTATTTTTTCCCCAGATAACTGCTGTTCACTGGATGTTTTGTCTTTTTTGCACCATTCGCTGTAAACCCTAGAGTTGGCTGTGTGCAAAAATCCCAGTAGATCAGCAATTTCTGAAATTCTCAGACCAGCCAACAGCATCAAACACATAACATTTAAAGTCACTTCTTCCAAATTCTAATGCTCAGTTTGAACTTCAGCAGGTTATGTAAAGAAATGCATTAAGATGTTGCCATTAGATTAGATTATTAGAGATCTGTGTGAACAGGTACTTGAATACAAATCTTTAATCCATAAGTGGCCTGAGTCTATATTGAAAAGCTACTATGGATGTAAACACCCATCCGCAATCATTATCCTTGTTATTTTGAACTACAGCATCTATCTAGAGTCCAGCAGATGAGCCTTAACCAGACCTGTTTGTCGTTGTCTGGCTCTCAGGCTTCTCTGTCATGAACTGTTGTACTGCCGCTGAGACTGCGGGTTTTGTCATCTGCTAAAAATAATGTCACCCAATTAGCACTTTGTAATTACCTCATCACCCAGATAAGCCTGATGCTGATTGGTTAATCAAAAATGTGTGTGTAAGTATATGTGAGGATGTGAAATCTTGCAGGGATTTTGTAACCGCTGATTTTCAGCACAGTTTAGTGTCAGTGTGTTTTGAGTTACTGAGCAAAAGAAGTTCACTTCCTCCTTAAAATGATGTGACACAAAACCTTTATGGAACCAGACACATTTAGTGGGAATCAAAAGGCATTACTGGTTAATGTAGATACGCACACACACACAAATACACACATTCACAGAGATATGTTTTCATCAATTTGTCATTACCAACTGTTTAGCTCATCAGGCACTGGCAAAGTGGCCATCTCTATCAGATCTGCCCAGATATCACAAACACACAGTAATTCAGCTCAAGGTGTTGATTGTGCACATTTCTGCGGGTATCTGTGTGAACATGTGACATTCTCTCAGTCTGCAGGCTTTCACCTCCCTGAATCAATCATTGTCCACCCTCTAATGAGGGTGAAAGAACAGACTCATTAAAACACCTCCATTCTCCCACTGATAGACCCAAACAGAGTAACAGTTAAACAGAAAGAGAAAAAACTCTCCGATAATCTTAATGAAATAGAGAGAATTAACATATGGAGTGGGGGGAATGTGAGCGAGGACTGCTGGCGAGATAGATACCTGAGATACAACAAGAGTTAGAGGTGGAGAGGACAGACGGAGAGCTGAAGAGCTGGCCTGAAAGATAGACAGAGGGAGGGATGTGGGATTCCTGGAAGGCGATGAAGAGCGCTGAGTTTGTCGGGGTGCACATGAATGATCATTGCATTTGTGCAGGCCTCCTCCATAGCAAATGGAGAAATTGCCCAGATTTCCTCTTTTCATGTGTTGTGTTTCTGATGCAGTGCCAATCCGTCTGCCTGGCCAAAACTCTAAAGACCCATATTTAATCTGTTCACTTCTCCCTCTCTCCACTTTCTGTTGTTCTCTCCTTTCTGCGTAAGTCTTGTCAAGAGCTACTTTAAGCCCCTCACGTTCAGTGTAAGCAAAAGATTTTTCATCTTTTTTATAATAATCCCATGAACCACATAGTGTCGCCATTTTTTTAATGTTTGTGACCTCACTGTGTAACTAAATGTATAACTAAATCTTTCGCTAAAATGACATCATTGTTCACAGAATCTTCTTCATTTAGATGCTGTTTGTAAATTTCCCTGTTGTCTTTCACATTGCCCTTCTTAGACCTCTGTGTGTGTGTTTGCTTGCCTGTGTGGAAGGTTAGTGGATGGGAGGTGAGTACATGCTGCTATGGATGGATGGCACCAGGCCCAATATTACCCTGTGGAAGACAGAAACACTGTACCACAGGATTAACCACTCTTTAAGCCCCTGCGTCTGGGGCTGCTGCACTCTGTGCTCTTTGTGTGTCTGTACAATTTTGTGTTAATGTGTCTGTACATTTGTGTGTGAATGTGCATATTTGTGCTGGCACACCAATGTGTGCGTGCAGAAATGTCTGCTGCTAGCAGATTAGCACAGTGTGTGAAAACAATGGCCAAGCTTTGAGACAAGAAAAGCGAAGAGGAAAAAAGCAGGAGAGAAGAAAGAGAGGGGAGGGAAATTGCCGAGTGATGAAGAAGGAAAAGGAAATATTGACTGATATTGGGAAATGACTGGATGAATAAGAGAAGGGAGGCTTTAAATAGGAATGAAAAGAAGGTGCCTCTCAGCACTGAGTCAGTGAGGTTAGGAAAGGTTTGATGAGATTTGAAAATAGAATGAGGAAACTTGAATAGCAAAGATATTTATGAGCAATCCAGGCTGAGCTTCAGATAGAAGTTTAGAGACCAGAGTGTGGAGAGGAGGAGATGGATGGACAGATGATTGCATAAAAGGCCACAGAGTTAGGCTCACTTATCTGCGAGGCAGCAGTTAAAGTGCCTGGGGCTTCCCTATCGCTTCCCTCCCTCTCTTTTTTCAGCCCTGTACCAAAGCAGCCTGCTAATTCTCCGGGATTCAGCATCTCGTCGCTTGTTATGCATGCGTGCACACTCAGATGTCTGCTTAAACATTCATAAATTCGCAGTGTGAAGCTGTACATGTGTGATAGATTTGTCTTTACATGAATGACACACACAAAAACAAACACACACACCTAGTTGCTAACATCCATCAGTGTTGTCCCCAGTGTTTCCTGCTCTTGTCCACGGCCAGCAGGTGTCACATCGAGAGGAAACTTGGCTCATGCTGAACGGCTGGCTGTAGACCAGGCTGTCCCCATGTCAAATACACAAACACCAGGACTCACACACTGTGCTTACACACAAATATACACTTGCTAATGTACACACAGAAAAGGTGACAAACACTCACAGCTGCTGGCATGCCTCAGTTTTCTGACAGGCCGACAGAGGACTGCTGGCTTTACACCCACACAACTGTGCAACCCACTGGCCTTGAGCTCCATCAATCTCTGTAACATAAAGCATAAGCATGCACATAAGCCCACTGGCATGCAGATTGTGAGAAGAGAAGAAATATATAAATTATATATAAATGAATGCATTGTATTATAAATTGTTTCTTTACATTATGGCACATCCCACCTTAACATCCCACTCTCGCTGCCACTGAGTTACAGCCCTCATATACTGTTGTAACTCTAAACAGTAAGCTTGATTCTGTTAATTTCAGGTCTGACAGACTGCGCATATTTTTGTGTAATGCTCTAGGCTACTTCCACACTTCTGCATTCACCACCCACATCTCAGATTTTGCTGGGCAATTTAACTTGTCTCTGCTTTTACTGAAATCCCATCAGTGCCTGAGTAGATGGGACTAAGGTTAGGAGCATCTCCAACTGTCTCTAAGGCAAATATGGTGTAACACACAGATGACACCAATACTCTTATCAAGGCTGTGGTAAACTGAATAACCTTAGATGAGAGCGTGCTGAATTTATTTCTTCATGAGATTATTTATTTTCCCCGTGCTTTTGGGAAAAGGTTTTATTCATCACTCGGTCCTTCATACTTGAGGAAATGGGCTGCAAGGATTTAGGGCTCGTAGTTCCCTCTGTCACCTTTTTGACAGCATACTTTAAGCAATTAAATGGAAATGGAAATTACATATACAGGACAAGAACATTTCTAATCTCAACAGAATGTCAGGACAGAAAAGCCCGCAGCTGTTTGTTTGTTCAGGTCATTAGCATCAAGTCGGAACTGTTTACAGATGTGCAGGAAATTAATGTCATGCCAGAGGTCTAATGTGGTGTAGTTTAAATGCACAGTAGATAAACATTACTGATGTTTCTATCACCATTTGGTCATATTACATTTTCCTCTGCACCTGTAAGCTGTAATTGTTTCTCACTGCTGGAAAACTCTGAAAACAGCCCGAGCCTTGCACCATGTCAAAAGAAAAGTGATAATGGGAGTCTGCTGAGCTAAGCTATTACATTATTTTAATCCAGTTTAACTGTGTCTAATCAGATCATTTTAATCCCCTTGTATTTCTGCTATATTACAATTTACTGTATCTGGAGGTATCCTGTGCTCTCTATGACTGACATGTTGTTATCAATGAGCTCTTAAATCCCTTTTCGACCTGCTCAGTGTCTCATGCTAACCCACCCACATAAAATGACAGGTGTCCCACCTTGGCAGCTCACCTTGAACGGTTAGTGGCTCCCTCATTATGTGCCATTATGGTTTGGAGGGATATCTGGCAGAAGAGCAGAGCACGGCTAAAGCCAGAAAGTGACAGCTGACAGAAACCAGCCAGCAGACCATGAAGAGGAAATCTTGTTTCATTTAGTAGAGAATATGTGGTGGCGAGGATCTTTCTACCCACTGTTGTGGTCAGTGTTCTTGTGTTTATTCTGGAGCCTGTTGTTGATGTTGTTTTTGTCTGACTCTTGGCTGGGGAACAATCATTCAGGCTCTTCATGCAGTGTATTTGATGGACTGACTGTGTGCAGCTGGGCAGGATGATAGAGGAGAGGGAGAAGCCTGCAACTGATTGTTAACTGAATTGAAATGCAACTGAATCCTGCTTTTAATGGGATGAAAATGCCCTTTGCATTAAAACACCTCCATTCGCAATATCTTTTTATTATTCTTTCTTCTTTTTTTTACTGAACTATATTTAGTAAAAAACAAAAGCATGTTTTTGTTTGTGAACTATAACATTAACACAAATTAACACAAGGAGAAAGGAAATGAGTACAGTCGCATCATCTTTGGCAAAGTGAGGAAGGTGATCAAGAAAGCAGCTCAGTGTCATTAAGTGTCATTTAGCTGCCACTTCTGATGTCATGTTTTTGTTTCACCAAATGACAGAAAAGGAAGGTGTGTTTAGGTAAGCCAGAGCTTGTTATTTCAAAGGTAAATGGACGATGAAGGACAACTGTGGCAAAAACCATGTAAACTTAAATTGTTCATGTAATTTGCTGCTGTGACTGTAGTCTAAATATCCATCCAGTTACACACACAAAGAAAATAAGTGTGGTCACTTTGTCGAACGATGGTGACAGAAGATAAATAATTAAACACGCGACAAATAATCGCATCATGTGGATATATCATTTAGACAGTAAATGTGCCAGTAGTGTTCTGTCGGGGCAATAATGTAAGCAGTGCATGCCCAGTGACATCTAAAGGTACACATCTACCGGTCTCTCTCCCTTTATTTCCACCAGCGTTCTGTCATAAACGGTTTGCATCCATCATTTAAATTACTCCTATCTTGTGGCTGCAGCTGGCTATTGTATCTGGAAGCAGGCTTAACTCCGCTTGACTACAATCCATTGGAATCTGGAACATCTGTCGTTATCATCATGTGTCGTCCCCACAAAGGGGCAGGCTCTAAGGCTAGAAACTTTGTAGCAAATGTTTCACTGTAGATAAACCTGTGGTCTTTGGCAGGAGATTGATGGAAGGCTAGTGTGCTTGAGAAGCTTCTGCTAGCTCTGTTTTCACCCTTCTTAGATCGGCCTGTGCGTTGCATGGAAACAGAAGGAGCATTAGCAAGTAAGTGAGTTACATTGTCATTTATCATCTTAACAGATTTTCCTCATACCAGAGGTGGGACCAAGTCATTGTTTTGCAAGTCTCAAGTAAGTCTCAAGTCTTTATCCTCAAGTCTCAAGTCAAGTCTCAAGTAATGTCAGGCAAGTCAGAGTCGAGTCTCAAGTCACTGGTGTAAAAGTCCGAGTCAAGTCACAAGTCTGAAACTTTGAATTTCAAGTCCTTTCGAGTCTTTAAAAAAAAACAAACGAAAAAATAATGTTGCAGTTATGCTAAATGTAAATATTAGACCATGTAATTTTAAAATCTGTGTTTTTCTCAACACATGACAAAATAGTGAACTTAGAAAATATACACAAATTGTGAAATTGCACCTCTTTAAAATGCAGCTCAATTAAACCTAGCTCCAAGAATAATTTTCACTGACAGTTCTGAGATAAGCTGCATGTTATTCTTGGATGCGGTTGTAGGACCGGCTTTAAAATCGCATGACAAAAATATCATACACATTAAAAAAAACTGTATCACCAACGTAGCCTGGACAACATTTGCTAGTTAGATGAAGTCAGCTATCTCATCTTAGCATATTTATATGCATATTTATAATTACACGGTTCTTGGAGTGAGTGCATACACTCATGAAGTTTAGTAACTTCAGGTCACTGCAACAAGCCCAGGTACAGTTTACCGCCGGATGGGTGCAGGACCTTGAAATGCACCGTGTAGAACGAAAGACCATCGTACGTATCATAAGTTTACCAGTCTCACAAATTGTCGTCATAAATACACATTCCTTAACAGTTTATTAATAGGACCTTTGAGCTCAACGGTAATTAATTAGTAGTGGAAATAATTTCTGGTTCGTTACAGAAATGTAGCAGTGACAATAATATTGTATGCTGTAATCGCACTGGACAATTAGTGATACAAAAAACCTGTTTTATCCTGTGAATAAAAGTATGTGTTTTTGTCAATGTACCATAATAACAGAAGCGAAACGCAATATTGTGTCAGGACAATTCACTATTTATGCACAATAAACAAAGGAGCATAGCGCGACAATTTCTGTTCAGCGCCAGACTTGCTTGTAACCTATATCACCAATTATGTTAAGAAAAATGACGTATTAACTACTAAAAAACACTGACCTTCGTGTAAATGCTTGGAGCAGACTAACCTGTGAGCTGGAGTGTTCTGGGACGTTATATTTTATCTTTGAATGGCTGCAATCCAGGCCATCCGTCGCGTCTTTGTTACTTCGGAAACATGGCTTGAACAATTTCTCTTCAACGACGTAATCCGATAACAACCGATCTCTTTACCCGTCGGCTTCCCGTGGCTGTCATGCGACCGGCTATTGCAGTTAATAATACAACAGCTTCTTGACATTTTTGTGTTTCTTTTTATCGCTGTGTAACTGATTTTAATTGAAAGCCTGCGTGCGCTAGTACCGCTTGCCACGAGTTCCCAGAATCCTTTGCGGTTCTACCCGTGAATGACGTCACATTTTCAATCTCTATATAATATGCATGTTAAATTTTATATTTGGGGTAAAATATCAAGTCTTTTCAAGTAAACCGGTTCAAGTCCAATTCAAGTCCCAAGTCATTGGTGTAAAAGTCCAAGTCAAGTCACAAGTCTTAGAACATTTTTTCAAGTCAAGTCTAAAGTCATAAAATTAATGACTCGAGTCTGACTCGAGTCCAAGTCATGTGACTCGAGTCCACACCTCTGCCTCATACTAACCTCCCTGGGAAACGTGATGTATATTTAGCACATTTACGAGAACCGTCCTGATTACAGAGAGGAAATGTCCACTCCTAAATAAAACGGGCAAGTTAGACAGGTGTACATTCCACCAGCACTGTCTGAATGGCATCACTTGGTTGAACAAATGTTCAAAGCTTAAGCAGCTCTTTTGCTAATACACCACCTTAATTCATGTATTAATATTTTTAATGCCTCTTTAGATACTGACAGTGAAGCACATCACATAATACTCAAGCCTTTCAATTCAGCTGAGATTTTTGTTATTTTATCAATGTAGTTTAATTTAGTTTTTTCAATCAAAGTTTAGGCTTGTTTTTCTGATATCATTGTACTCTGTTTATTCAGAGAAACAAACACTGGACAGCTACTATAAACATTTAAGAGGATAGAATATGATGTATTATTGCAGTTTTAATGAAATATAAAGTATTTTAAGAGACCTTAAATATTCTCATCCTTAGATATCGGCAGCAAGTCATTATCTCTGCTTGGCTTTCTGTAAAAGTCACCCCTTAAATTTGAATCCTTGTGCTTTTTTTTTTTTAAAATATTCTTATACAGAAGTCAAGTGATAGTGGAGATTTTATAAAGCGTCGCAGGAAAGTGTTCAGTGTATGTTTATTCCAATAAAAAAAATATTAGTATTCCACTACAGGTAAAAACCACCAAAAAACACAACAATGAATCAGAGCTGCTGGTTCTTACATAATTATTTAATTTCAGTAAAATAAATGTAAAAAAAAAATGAAAAATCATAAAGCTAGTTATGGAAATATATATTGTTATTTGTTCATACACTTCATCCACATCTTGTGCAACATTTTAACTAAAATATACTATGTACTGTCTGCAGTACGCAGAAGACAATGTGATAGACAATATAATAGTTAGTCTTTTCCTTTATTCAGCATAGTTTTCCTTCAAGAATTATGGATTTCTCAATCTCACACAAAACAATCATTTGTCTTTGGCTGTAGATGGATGTAACATGTAGGGATAGAAAACTAAAAAGTGGGAATGAAATGATCGACAGAGGCCTAGTATGAGGGAGAAAGAAGAGATTGAAGGTGAATACCAATGCTCTGTGGTCCAGATCAAAGTGCTGGCCTCCTCTTATCCTTCTGCTCATCAGTTCCCCATCCTCACTCTTCTTTCCACACTCACTCTATCCTCCCCTCCCACTCACTCAGCTTTGCTGTCTCTGCTCCAAATCTTTTAATGCCTTTAAATTCATCTCTAGGCATTCGCCGCTTCTACCAAATTTTCCTGCTTCTTCTTGGTCACTTCCATCTTTTGCCCACCCCTGAATTCCTTCTGTTTTCTCTTTCTACTCACTTCGGCCATCTGAGGAATGGTCTACACCCAAGTTATCTCCTCCGTGTTACCTCAAGCCTCTATCTCTCTCTCTCTCTCTCATTGTCCCTGTCTCTCTCTCTGTGTAAGGGATTGTGTACATTCAGTAGCCCAGCTTTCTCCAAATAGCCCATAAATCATTGAGGTTTGGCATGGCGGGAGGAGATGGCCAGCCAGGGCAGAACTATTAATGCAGCTGAACCACACTTATCATTGTCCCTCTCTGCTTCTCACATCCTGTCCCTCACTGACTTTCAGTGATGCTTCCCTGTTAAAGCACATATATATGTAACATTCTCTGTTGATCATAGACAGTGAGTATAGTTAATTTAGTTAAACCATCACCTGCTAGGATTAATTTGAATTAAAAGATCAGTAAATAAACAGATCAGTCAATTCAAATTCTATATTGTGCCTATAGAGACACTCCTGCACCTAAGCAGGTTTTCCACACAAAAGTTCCAAAAAGTAACCTTTCCGAGATGGTTGCTCCTTTTATTTTCCAAGAAGCAAACTGCTTGGAAAATACAGAAACTAAACCTGTATTTGCCAAGAATGTTCCTTCTTGTCATTTCAGTCTGCTGGATGCATTACCCACAAAAGACAGAAAACAAAGGTTTTCGTAGGCTGAACCGTAGACTTACCCTAATGCATCTCTTTATTATGCTGTAGCTCGTTAACCAATATAATCTTTTTAGACACCTCATTTACATTTCAACCCCCGTGTTTATGGAGCCAAATTTTTCTCTGGTTCAAAATTAATTATATTAAGTGCCAACTGACCCACTTTTTTAAAGACCTGTGACCTGATCCAGAAAAAAAACAGACAATCAGCATGCTTATGAAAGGAAGTAGTTCATACAATATCAACAAAAAGAACCACTACTGAAATCTAACATGGCCAGATTATCATGGAGAGGGGGAGATTCAACATTGTTTACATGCTTCATTCAGTCATTCACGTCGCTTTCCATTGCAAACCAAATAATGGTCCTCCACTCAATGACACGTCGCAGTCTCGCTGCAGCGAAGCCAGCATGTTGAGCTCCAGCTGAGCTCCAGTCAGCCAACAGATGGATTATACTCCGTCACCGTGATGCATGGCATTCATTTACCAGTTTGCTGAATGTATTATGTACTTACTCATCGGCATTCATTGCTTCTAAATGCCTCTCTGTATGATGGCCATTTAAAAAGTTTACAATACTACTGTGGGGTTCTCCACGCCTAGCTGAACCCCTTTTGGGCAGAGGATGGGGCACCATTACTGAGCTGCAATCCCTCATATCCCTCCCTCCATTTTCCACATTAAAAAGAGAATGATTCGGATAAATTAATGAACCCGTACATTTACAAGAAGAAGATAATTTGAACAGGTGCGCCTAAAAATCTGATATTGAGCCTCGCTCTTTCATTTACTGCATTTCATCTGTTTTATTTCTGGGCAAGTACCTCCCCAGAAACCTTCAAGGAAAAAAAACCTAACTACCATGCCGCAAAATCCCACAGCACCCAGCTGCTGGGTAGTAGAAAGTTTGTGACCCATGTAGAGAACAGAAGAGAAAGTACGGGAAGAAGCGAGGCAAACAGTTGTGATTCCTTTTATCTCCTCAGCTTTTAGAGACATATGCTCTGCTTTGAGCTTGGGACAGACACACTTATACACTGGTCTAGATGTGTCAGTGGTATGCAAATTCACATTCATTTAAATATGTGCTGCTCATCGTCAAGTCATGGTGTCCACCCTCTGACACTGCAGCCAGCCCATCTGTTTATTCAATACATATTCATGCAGTATACATCCATCCATTAATAGTTGCTTTCTTAGTGTTGGCCTCTCCTTCTTCCTGGCCTCTTTTTTCTGCACTTGTAATTGTGCAGCCATATTAAAGTTTTTACATTGAGTCTTAGGAGTTTCATGGGAACACGAAGAGAGATTACTGATATTGTTTAATTTCCCTGGGGTCCAGTGTATTCGAAGAACCCAGAAGCGTATGGCCGCCTGCCTGCGTGCTTACGTGGACCAACTTACATTTGTTTGCCTTTACATATGTCTTTGAGTGTTTTTCTTGAAAACTTAATGGATGAAGGGATGAATTTTGCCAAGCTGTCTCAGTTTTACGTGTCATGGATATTGCTCTCCGTGAGTTTGTGTGCAAACATAAAGTGTTTCGCTTTTTATCCCACATTCGACAAAAGGATGAGGAAATTTCTGGCGACCTTTCTGTGGTTACTGAACCTGCCAGCATGTGCCTTTCAGCCACCTGTGTCTTCTCATATAGCTTGTGTCCCATAGGACTCAGATGATTGATATGTCAGGCAGTTTGCTGGTCACCTCTCCCGTCCTTATGCCACCGAAGTCCCATCCCGGTAGTCCAAGGATGACTGATTTGTCAGGCAATGTCTCCAGACATATTTTTTTCTTTTTTGCAGGGTCCCATGTGAGTTAGTGAGTCAGTTGAACAGACTTCTTGGAGGGATCTTGTCACCTTTCACACTACAGATGATAAATGCTATGTTTTCTCTGTATTTTCTTTCCTTTTCATTTCCCCGTTGTCTCCCTTTTTATTGTCTTGATCTTGATCTCTTTCTTTCTCTCTCTAGAGCCATCTCAGTCTCTGAATCTCAAATTAGTTGTTGACTGAACACATGCAGAGTTATGATGTATCTCAGATCTAGTTGCTTGTTCTGCATCAAAATGCATTAATACACACTGGGCTTTTTATACTTCTGTGTGTTTTTGTGCATGAGGGCCGTAATGGTGTCTTGTGCACTGTGTCGTATGTAAAAATTCAATACGTACTGGCATAAACATTCCTAAGCTTGTGTAATTTGATGTAAATGAGAAAGAGTTCAGCAGAATGAGTTTTGCCTGTCCACCCTGGCATTGCTAGCATATCAATGTGCTGGGTTATTACCAAGACGATGACGGATCTGTCCATCTCTTCCCTGATACAGGACTCTGAGGAGGAGGAACCTTTAAGAAAAAGTTGAAAAAGTAAGCTACATACAAAATGAAATGTGGGAGACGGGGTTGAGATTGACTAGTTTGAGTTAGCAGTCGAAAGAGATGAGCAGCAAGGTGGAAACTCAAAACGTATTCTTTATAGTTGACGGCTCTGAAGGTAAATAGCTTTTCAGAACTATAGGCAAGTAGAAGACTGAAGGTGGGTTACCAAAAGTAACATCTCTCATCTTTAGAGTGTAAGGCAGCGATCAGGAAGCAGAGCTGGACCTGTTCATTAGCATGGCACACACATTCTTCAGTTCTTCTTCCTTCTCTTTTCACCCTTCATTTTGACCTCTCATCTGTTGCCACAGTTTGACAACATTGACTTTCATACCACGGCAGCATCCTGCTGATACTGTAACACAGAAGAAATACTTGGTGCTGAATTCTTACAGTGCTGCAGTCAGATAGTTATGCTGCACAGGAGAGTCAAGCTGGAACAACACTGAGACTGAGAATGAGGCTTTGCTGGCAGACAGGGCAAAGGTTGATGACACACAAATACACATCGATGCAGTATATGCAGTTTCTCTCTGCCTGTCTGATTATGACCTATTTTCCTTCTTTGCTACTGTTATAACAAAAGTTCTCACGAAAAAATGGTTAATTACTGATAACTATTTCACAGCCTTATCTAGCATGAATGTGGACACACACATTTGAACCATGCCTCCGTTACAAACCACACTCATGTCTTTATTTGTGTGTATTATTTTGCATGTCACTTTATTCAGGCTGAGTTTAACTAGCAGCTGCTCTATGCATCTTTACACACAACCCTGACAAATGGCACAGAGCTACCAACGACCACACTACAACAACACAAGTACAGACCAATGCAAATATCCTCCAGACAGTGGGTGGTAGCCGGTGGCAGTTTAAGGGAAATTAATGAGCTCTTATAATGAACGCATCAACTAACCTGTGTGCTGTTGCCTGTGGGAATATTACAGAAACTCTGACACACACACACATACACATAAGCACACGCAGCCCACAGGGAAGACTACATCAACACAAAGAGATGGAGACTGCTCAATCACTATGGTTACACAGATGGGCCCCAGAGAGAGGCCGGCCAGCCTAGAGTCTGGAGGCAAATCACGCATAAACACATGTAATACAGATAAATTGATAGACCACGTATATTGTCACATGTTTACTGACACAGTCGGTATCTCTGAATGAAAGTGCAGAAAAAGGTGTCTCACTGTGCCTGCCTGCCTGTCCTGTCTGTTTTTGTGCATTTAACTGAGCCTTTAGGCCCTATAGAATATGGCTTATAACAGCACGGCAGACACAAACTCTTTTCTCTTCACACTGTAAAGTTTCATTGTCCCTTTTCTCATCAGGGAATTGTAGTAGAGATAGCATTAAAGTGAACGATATCGCTGGTGTGTGCTCCATATCCACAGGGACAGCCAGAGAATAAATCGCTTTGAGGAAAAGGGAAGTGCAAGGGGAGATGGTTTAGGACTTTTGTGTATTCACTCGCATACTGTATTACATCATGGGGTTAAAGCACATCACAGACTATAACTCTTCTTAAGTCCACACTGTCTTATCTATTTCTCTGTTTTTTCTGTCCTTCCATTCTGCCATCCTTTTCCTCCGTCTGTACCCAGTTGATCCCTGAGGGGACACGCGTTGTCATCCCTTCCATCTCTGAGGGCTCTGCAGCCTGACAACAAAGCAGCCTGTTGTCCCCCAGGGGCCAAGAGTGCAAGAGAAATAGAAAGTTACATATAGGCTTGAGGAGGGAAACGGAAAGAGATCTGGCTGAGGCTGAAGCCAAACTAGAATTCATGAAGAGGCACAATGTGAGCATTCACATGTGTATATGAATGTAAAGTGCATGCATATAACAAAAATCCTGTTTACCCATGGGTAATGCGGTGAGATAAATGTGAGCTATAGCTATTCAGCATGTGTGAGCTATGAGGCTTCCTCAGTGGGTCGCTGCTTCAGACACATGGCTGACTATTCTTAGCATCGAGACAAGACACTGAAATACTACCTACTCTTTACTGGGCTGCAGCTACACCTGTCTGCTCTGGAACTGAGGCAGCCACACACACAAAGAGAGCAAGCCTTGACATATATGCTTATGCACTGCTTTTTAGGCCATGTCATTTATTATGAATCATTTTTCTGGTTCTGTTATGTTTATCTATTCACATCCAATTTGTCAGTGCGGCTATCAGCGCCGTTATTCTTCCTCATTTTTATCTTGTCACCTGTCCATGCATCTTCTCTGCCACTTTATTCAGTATTTATTCATCATCATTATTACAGAACTGGGCAATATATCAATATAATTGGCACTGTGATGAAAATAAAATTCAGTATAGTCTGGAACTGATTAACATTAGCATGCAGGGATCCTCCAACTGTGAAACTAATCTGAATAAAAAGGCTGTTTGGGGGTTTTTTGGGTTCTTTTTGGAAAACTTAAACAGATGTTTTATATGCCAGTGGTCCTTTTTTTAAAAAATGTATTTATTACTTTTTTATACTTATTGTCAGGTGAACCTTTCCAGCAAAGGGTTAAAAACTACTGGAATAATGTCAGTTTCAGTTAAAACAATATCAGCCCAGTTATGGCCCATGGTATAGGATGTGTGCACACAAGAGCCAATAGTTACAGTTATAGTTATTGGTATAGTGGGTCATAATCAAAGATTACCAGCAATGCACCTGGCAAAAATCACCACATCCTAAAAAAAAAAAGAAAAAGTAGCATGACAGAAATTTTTTGGGGGAGGGCTGGTGCTCCACAGTGATTCTGTCACGTCTGTGAGGTTGAGCACAGAGTGATCTGCCAGCTGGTGAGAGCTTTTTTCTGCCGCTTAGCCGTGTACAACTGTGTAAACATGGAAAAGCAAAAGAGGAATGAAGTTTCTTTAGCAAGGTAGAACTGTAAATTACAGTAACACAAGCCAGTAACATATACACACAGCTTCAGTTGCCATCATCTGCTTACATTGCTACCTTGTGCTTCCATGCTGATGTGGAGGCGAGATTGATTGGGGGGGGCGGCACAATCTGTCATGTCACAAGAAGGAAATATTTTATAACATTGTAACTGACTATTCTTGGCTAATCTACTCTGAACCCTGTATAAGACAAGATGGTGACAAATTAAGGTGTTCATGGGGACGCAGGAAGGGAGAGGCTGAGCCCTAGACCATGAAATGTCAATGAAATTCAGCGTCTTGTAGCGAGGATGGGTGAAATAGCCATAAGCATTGCAAAGTGGGCAGGTCCTAAGTTGAAGTAGTGTCAGTTCTACCAGAGCAAGTGAAGCGAGGACTAGTGGACGGCAAATAATACCCATCATTTTTATATCAGCGGTTTTAAATACATTAGAGGTTTAACTACTGAATGGGAGCCACGACTGTCCAGTAGCAAGCAGCCATGAGCTACAAGTGACAGGCAAAACGCTTCATATGTGCACAGGGCTTTAGTTTGCTTTGACAAGTCAAAACATTCTCCATTAAAACGTCTATCATGAGGTAAATGCAAAAAAAGAGAGCTTAGGAGAGAAGTTCAACCCTGTCGGCACTTCACACCGCTGTGCTGTCACCGTGTCAGGTAAGTGTGAATGGCGAATTGTTTTCAGAAAGAAACAAAAAAATAACAAAAAAGTTCACACCAACAAACAATAATGGTAAAGAGGTGTGGAAAGAGGAGGTCTGACCCCCCAACAAGCTTGTCATTTTATACCTTTAAAACTTTCTGCTAAACAGATTATTAGACACATTACATTTCATTTTGCAGTCATTTCCCAGTCTGTCAGTAGTAATTGCTGTGTTTTATTGTCCCTGTATTGTTGGGGATAAGGTTATGGTAAATAATATTTGAGTTTCACAGTCCTTTCCTTTATTGTTGTATGGTATATACATTTTTTATATTGCCTACATTCTCGTTATTCTCCGTTACCCTCTGTCTTTCAGCTCGTCACCATTCAGCCTGATATCCCTTTCCTCCATAGCTGCATCCCTTCTTATGAAAACATTATGTAGGGCCTTATAGTGCCTTTTATGCCAGCTATATTTCCCTCATATAGCCTTCTCTGCATTCTTGTAAAATGTTGTTTGCAGTGAGTAAAAGGCAGGATGGCGAAGACGATGCAGCAGGCCGAGTTAAAGTAAGTCTAGGCGTGATCAGACCTGGGGAGGTGGTGGACTCGTCGTCAGCGTGTGACACGGGGACCGGCTAGTGCTGCCAGACAAAACCAGTCATGTGAAAAACTAATCTACCTATCCATTTGTCTGAGAGCAGCAGAGGTAGACGGAGGTGGTATAATTGTGCTCAGTGTTAGAAGGATTGCCAGCCGCTTTTTGTTTCTCACGGCTATGGAGGCCGGATTTCACAGCCCATTTTTACAGTGCTCAGTTCGCTCTCTAAGCTGTTTTAGATTGCGCAGACATGCTGATAATTGAATGAAAAACAGGTCCTGCGTAGGTAGGAGTGTGTGCATGTGGGGTTTAAAGCCTGGCTGCATCTTATGAGCAATAAGCTGTTGTTTGTGATCCTCTGTGGACGCATAGCAAATGCATGTCTTAGTCAGCAGACTGGTGGCTGTATATTATAAAACTGCAATGGGGTAATTGACTGAAAGGAGGTGAGACAGAAGAATATGGCTGTAAGATATAGCTTTATTGGGAATAACATATTCATTGATGATACCATCAAAATTTTGCACATTATATCTTAATCCAAAGTGGATATGAGTTTGCACTTTCATACAATCTGTAGGATGCAAATGTATCGCCCAAGTCAATAAAACGTATGACTGTATAATACCTTTGTATCACATTAGCATCTTTTTCCTTCTTTTTGCCTTTCTGACCAAAGAGCCCAGGTAGTTAAAATGTTAATGAGTTGGATCAGTTTAATAATGTCACCATAGCTGGAGTCATCAATCATGGCTTCATATGAGGTGCTATATTGCTGACATGAATGCAGACTCGATGCAAATGAAGTCATTAGGCTACGCCCCCAGCTTTAAAGAGAAAAAAACGTCGTCTTTTTATCGTGTTTATACTTTTCTTTGTGTGCATCTATCATCTATCTTTCCTTCTCATTCCTTTATTACCTTCCTTTCATGCTTCTGTTCCCTGTCAACTTCTACTGCTGCTCTCCTGCTTGTCTCTTTTAAATGTGCATCTTCTCTCCAGGCATTCCCTTCTTAGTTTTGCGCTGTAACTTGCTGCTGTTTCTTCCTTTAATATCTGACAAGGCCCCCTGTGCTGAGTTTTTCACGTTTTTTTTTTCCCACACACAGCACAACACACACATACCACATACACAGACACGCGCAAGCAGTTGTGTTGCAGTCTTTGTTACTATGACAGTACTGTCTTTTCCATCTAGGTGTTAGTTTAGATGGGTTGAACAAGATGGCAGAGCGTATATCCACCTCTCTGGTCCTCGTTGCTGCTACTCTGAGTGACAGTGTGATTATGGATGAGTATGTACCACATGTGTGTGTACCTTTGCTTGATACTCGTGTTCTAAATACATTAATTTCACATTTTGAGGACCTATGTCCTTTTGAAAATCACCATATTGTAACTTATTACATTTGAGGGGAAGGAGATGATTTATCTAGGAGTTAAGTTTATTTCATTTATGGTTGTGGGCAGGGTATGTGTAAAAAAAAAAAGAAAAGAAAAGAAAAGAACATAAGCCAAATGTAATATCGATTGAAACATGACGATGTGTGTGTGTTCAACTCACTGAAGCATGGACTCTACAAGACCCCTGAAGATGTTCTTTTTTTCCCCTTTAAGTCATTTAAGTTTCAGGGAGCCCCACAGACCTTGAATAGATTTCTGTTCCTTTTGTCTGGTCATAAATATGCTCAGTGGGTGCTTCATATGGTATAGCACATAGTGAAGTGGCCAGTATTGGGTTGCATTCAGAATAGCTTTAATCCTTCATGGCACAGAGTCAACAAGTAGCTGGAAACATTCCTCTGAGATTTTGGTCCATATTGACATGATAGCATCACACAGTTGCTGCAGATTTGCCAGCTGCACATTCATGATGCTAATCTCCCATTCCACCACATTCCAAAGGTGCTCTTTTGGATTGAGATCTGGTGACTGTGAAGGCTATTTCAGTACAGTCAACTCACTGTCAAGTTAAGGGAAGCCACTCAGGTAGGATGTTTAAATAATGCTCAGTTAATATTAAGGAACCCAAAGTGTGCTAAGGAAATGCCCCTCAACTCATTACACCAACATTAGCAGCTTGCAACATTTGCAGGATGGATCCACGCATTCATGTTTACTCCAAATTCTGACTCTACCATTCAAATGTCGAAGCAGAAATGGAGACTCATCAGAGCTCATGCAAATTGATGCCTCGGTTTCCTTTTTTAGCTGACAGAAGGGGCATCCGGTGTGGTCTTCTGCTTTTGGAGTCCATCTGCTTTAAGGTTTGATATCTTATGCATTTAGAGATGCTCTTCTGCATATCTTGGCTGTAACAAGTATATAACATTCTCCTCTGAATCTCTGGCATCAGAGTACAGCACAAGACAACTGCTGCTCACTGGGCATTTTCTTTTTTGGACCATTCTCTGTAAACCTTAGATGGTTGTGTGGGAAAATCCCAGTAGAGCAGACGTTTCTATAAGACTCACACCATTTTGCAGGTCATCTGAACATGCCTAAATACACTGAATTTCTGCCATGTAATTTGCTAATCACATATTTGCGTTACCAAGAAATTGAACAGGTGTACTAAGTAATCCCAGACCTTGACTGAACTGTTGTTATAAGATTACACCAGTCACTACATTTGTGAATTTGATTACCAGGAGATTCCTGTGTGTCTGTACCTGGAAACATTAAAGAAAACATTAAGTTAATATTTTATATTTACAGTAGAGGATAATACTTTTGAAACTGACGTTTCCCCCCACTTAACATCGTTACACAGTGACAAAAGATTTATTCATATAATCTACTTTTACATGGTAAATGGTAAATGGTCTGTATTTATATAGCGCTTTACTAGTCCCTAAGGACCCCAAAGCGCTTTACATATCCAGTCATCCACCCATTCACACACTGGTGATGGCAAGCTACATTGTAGCCACAGCCACCCTGGGGCGCACTGACAGAGGCGAGGCTGCCGGACACTGGCGCCACCGGGCCCTCTGACCACCACCAGTAGGCAATGGGTGAAGTGTCTTGCCCAAGGACACAACGACCGAGACTGTCCAAGCCAGGGCTCGAACCGGCAACCTTCCGATTGCAAAGCAAACTCCCAACTCTTGAGCCACGATCGCCCCTCTGACGGTATAATATCTTTCCACAGTACATGTATAGAAAAGCAAGTACACACTACACATGCTCTACTCTTTAGGACTAACAGTTTCCATCGAGCTGAGGTCAGCAGTTTGCACTGTTGTCACATTCTAAGCCTAATTAGTCTGTTGAAAATGTATAATCCCAGTTTCTCAGTGCAGTGAGTTAGTTAGTCACACTCTAATCTTTCCCTGGCGCATCACTAATCCACATAACATACTGTGCATCTGGATTTTCTTTCCTATTACTTCTGTCAGCATTTTGTCCATGTGTGCGATGCTATTTTGTTCATCTTCATCTCTGTGCCCCACACCTTCTTTCTGAGAGGCTATGCCCAGGTCAGGTTGACATTACACACCCAGGTTTCAGTCCCAGGAGAATGTCTGTACAACTTGTATGATAGACAACAAGTTGAAATCAGAAGTATCAGGAGTAGCTGACTGATTGATTGAATGTAATCTGTGTGCCACATGGGCACTCAGCCAGTCTGTTAGAGCCAAATTTTCTGTCTCACATGCTCTTTTCACTCAGTGACATGCAAATAATAATAATGGTATCCTGCCTCTCTCCATTAAAATGAAACTACCATAAAAATTAGAGACTGTTCATTTCTTTGCAAGTAAGCAAACTAACAAATTCAGCAGAGGATCAAAATAATTATTTCCCCCATTGTATACTTTAATATACTTTTTTAAATGAATGAACTCAGGCCTGTTTTTCAGGCACATCCACACATCACATCCAGTACAAACATATAATTTTGTACAATATGATGTATTACTGTAGTTTAGACAGAAAATAAATATTCTCAGTCTTAAATATCTGCAGCAAGTCATTAGCTCTGAAATAATTACTTCCCCCACTGTAAGTGTGCCTGTGTGTGCAGCTTTGTCAACACTTGTGTGTCCCATGTATCCTATACAGCATACAGCATTTCTAATTAGTATGTGATCGATAGCTTGTTGTGATGCTGTGCATGGGGAGCCGTGTCGGAGCAGGGAAACAGTGACATTTCAGCGGACAGGGATTACTCTGTTGACCTTATTGTTGTGATTAGAATTCAGCCTCAGCTCCCCCCAGAGATGACCTCACCTTATTCCACACTGCACCGGGATGCTGGAGGTTATTCAAAACTTACTTCTTTCCTCCTTCCTATTCCTCGCTGATGTTGTAAACCTCTGAAACACACACACACACACACACACACACACACACACACACACACACACACATATATATATATATATATATATATATATATATATATATATATATATTTTTTTTTTTTTTTTTTTTTTTTTTTTTTTTTTTTTTTTTTTTCTGTTTCCTGTTTCTGCTTTTTTCCCTGCTTCTTTACATGTTACTCAATCTAATGCTATACTTTCAAGATTATGTGTCAGAAGATGTTCAGCTTCTATTAGATTGTTACTCTTTTTTGTGTGGCATTGTGCAGAAGGGCTTGTGTGAGTGTGTGGACCACAATATATACATATATAAAAAGACTCAAGGACAAACTGTACTTTTGTAACTTTTTATATCCTTTTTCAGCAAATCAATGCGGCATGTTATTTATATGCAGTCTATTTTAGTTAACCCTTGCGTAATCTCCAAATACAAAGCACACACAAAGATACTCAGGCAAACTTGCATTACTCTTTTGAGTTCATCTTTTTTTGTTTCCACATAACCTACAAATAAACACAAGGTGAGAAACGAGAAAAGATAAAAGAAAAGAAAAACAATGCTTTTACAAAAAAGTGTTGAATATTTTGTTTACTCTTCTCACCGGTTTGTTTCTCCTTGTTGCTAGTAGGAATCACAGATCTTTCAGTCTGTGCCGTTCCGTGGAAGCCTTTATAGATGTAAAGAAAAAGTAAAAGTGGAGCATCATGAAGGCATGGTGTTGGATCAAAGCCATTCATGAATATTAGCTAATTATTCACTGACCAAGGCATTGCTGGTGGGTTTTTTAAAATATGCTTTTTACGTCTTTATAACCACAGACACAATCTCAGCCACTGCCACTGAATTGCAGCAGTCATATCAGAAGCTGAGCAAATAAAACATATTTCTGAAGTTATAGAGTTTATGAGGTTAAATAGGAGAAAATGTGTTTTTGTTATGCGACAGAACTACAAAGTTCCCACTGCTTAAGACTGATGTACAATTTTGTTAAAGTACAGTACATGGTATTCACAAATGCTTTTAAACCCTTACATAGTGATCTAAGGCATGCAAGATATTTCTACTCTGGTTATTTGGTCCAATTCCCATAACAACAGGTGGGTTCAGAAAAAGCACAGTTTGATTTTGCAGGTTTGAAACAAATAATATGACTAACTGAGAGGATAATCAATGATTACCACGTGCTGAGAGAAATTGGTATGCCACTCTTCTAAAACCATTTGCACTTACTGTATTGATGTGCTTATAAGCAAAGCTGAGAAGAACTCACTTCAGTGGCATAAGCCACTAAAACTTTGTTTGTACTGCAGCTTGTTTGCTGGAGCTCACTCAGTGGTATTTCTTAGTACATGATGGTGGCATGCCCATGACTACTGAATTGTGGTTACCTGTCTGAGGGTAATAACTGCAGCATGGCAGTTCAAGGTTGCATCATTTTCACTACAGGACCATTGGCTGACTGGCCCCGAGTGGCACATGAACTAGGGGGAGGGGGTATAATGGAGCACCACCAGCAGGTGAAGGTTGCAGAATTGCGGATTTAGTTGCAGCCTTTTGGTTCCGCTAAGAGGAGGAGGCTGCTGGTGGCGGGAGACATACAAGCCTGTCACACCGGTTTGATGTCCGCTCTGCTTATCGGGGGGTTTCCAGCTCAGAGACATAGCTATGAAGATATGTCACTATGGAGGACAGGAGAAGAGAGGTGAGGTGAGGTCATGGCATGCACATATATTGGATCGAGGGAACAGATAATGGTATAATGGTTACAGTAGTGAGAGAGGAGGACAGCTGTGGAGCAATGGCAGTAAAAATGGAGATGGAGAGGTGGAGGGCTGGATGCCACCAGGGGAGCGTTTCGGGCATAAGAATTCCTCTGTAGCCTCCCACTGCTGCCAGCTTAGTGATAACATGCATGACTACACCTAAGGTGAAAGGAGATGGGAAGATGAGGCGAGAGTCAGGGTGGGAAAAGCGGGGCAAAATTGACAGATTCAAAAGAGCAAAGTGGTCTGAAAGCCTTCCCCATCCTCCCTCCTTCCCTCTCTTGCATCCCTGTTGCTTCTCATAGGGGAGCCTGCTAAGGACCTTAGCGTCCATTAAAATTGCAGCATGTTTACATAAAATGAACACAGGCTTGTGCTGTCTTTACCTCCTACCTCATCTCACCCTCCTACATAACACACACGTACAAAAACAGAATTCTGTTTATTCACTGATGTACAGCAAATGCTTTCAAATGTAAATTAACATGCAGTTTAAAGCCTTTATCCTCGATCCTTCTGACACTGTACAGACCTGTCTCTCGTAAACTCCCAGTGACCCCCTTTCCTGTAAATTAAAACAGTCAGAATATGCTGCAGATCTCTTCCACATTGCTTATAATCATTTTCCTTAGCTGGATAGTGTTGTGTACAGTACAGTAAACAGCTGCAAAGTCACGCACATACACAAACACGAGCGCATGCACATCGTTCACCTATCAGCTCCCGTATTAATGTCGTACCCTGTTGCGTAGCTTTTGAATGATTCAACACGCTCTATCACAAGGTCCATTTGCTGTCTGATTCCTTCTGTCAGGGTAGTTTTCTCGATATTCTGCTGATGATGCCCTACTGCTTGCTCTCTCTCTGCCAGGGAGCTGTGGGCTTGATGCCCTCATGCCTATTTACCCTCCCAACCTCTTCAGCAGCATCTGATGGTGCATAGAGCATCAGTGATGGCACAGAGAGTCTGGAGGGGAGAGATGAAGAGATGGTGAATGTCGAATACAAAAGAGCAGAAAGAGAAAGGAATGAGGCCATGGATGATGAAAAAAAGACATGAGTGCTTCATTGATGAAGGAAGAATGTGACAAATGAAAGGGAGTAGTTTTACGAGGGGGTGCTCATCGTGATAAGGCCCTCCTTGTGGTGTATTCTCTGCCAAATGGCTGAGGTGCTGCTTTTGGCAGTGCCTCTAACAGGGCATGCCTCTCTGCTGGAGTGGCGGGCTACCATTATGGCTCTTTCAGTGGTTCAGGTTGGACTAACCCTGCGTACTTAATGACTTTTATGTGGAGAAAATGTTCAAACCTTGAAGTAACTTTTTTTCTGCAGGTGCATTTGATGAATGTATTTTAAACGAATGAAATACATGTCATAGCATCACTGAAATCACGAACAGAGGAATTCTGCTCATGGAAAGCAGTCCTATGATTATCTGCCCTACTAGTTCCCCTGCTGTTAGTTAATAGCAAAACTAAGATGACCAGAGGTTCTTTTTTAACCCAATCTCCTCAGATTGGCTTTATTAACAAATGACAGATGTAATTACAGCAACCAAACCACAGTTTTCTGGTAGTTTTCTGGCAATCCATTCACTGATTCTTCCATCATCCGTGCACTGTGGTCGTGGATTAGCTCTAATCATCGCTGTTGTATTATGTAATCCACTTCAAAGAGAAGTCCATTATAATTTAAACTACTATAATCTGATCTCATTTCCTCGCTGTCATCTCAATTACTGTATCATTAGGCTACTTTCTTAAGGCATATTCTGTGTGTGAGTATTTTGCAATTAAATTATCTGTTAGGTTCTGTTAGATTTTCAGTAGTTACAGGAGTCGTTGTGATGCAAACACGATACTGCTTTTTGTCAGCTGGTCCATTTAGGGGTCACCACAGCAGATCATCTGAATCCATCACACCCTCTGTCCCACCAACCCTCTCTTTGCAATGTCTGCAACCATCTGTCCTTTTCTCTGTTCCTTTCACCTGCATGTCCACTGAAGTCTGCTGCAATCACCATCCTAACCTCCCTGCGGACACTTTACCATTTCATCCAGTTTACTTCAGAATTTTACTTTCTCTTCAGACTGATGGAGCATACGCATCCACCTTATTTAATATGTATACCCCATCCAACTTACAGTGTGGGGCATACACACACATGCTCTTTTCACCTTCACAATATACTCTTACTCTTACATACTCTTCCTTAAAGATTACCTTTTCTTCATTTCTCTTTCTCTACACAGTGATAGAATAGTTTGGATCCATCTCCAATGCTCCCGGCGTTGCTTCCCTTCCAAGTGCTCTTCTGCACGTATCGACCTTCCTTCTCTCCATCATGTCAGCCATCATCATGTACCAACATTTAACCTCTATACAGATATTTGGTGTGACAAGGTACTACTCCCTGAACACAGACAGAAGAAGTCAGTTCCACCTAGATTTTACCGTGTGCGCTTCGTATTACCATTCTTCATAACCATTTTGAGAAAATTCAAATGGTTCCTGAAAGTAATTTGTAATTTTACGTTTAGAAAATAAGTCCATTAGGCCTGTATAACTCTTGGTCAATAAAGGGTTAAAGTCCCTAAACTCACTTCCACACTCGTGCCTTTCCTCCTATCTCACTGCTTCATCACATGCCTTAATCACATCACGTCCTCTTGCTTCATCTTCAGCTAACAGTGGCCTTACCCTAACCCTGCCTAACATTAACCCCTCTATATCAGTTTGCAATGGTACCCTGTTGGCCAGCAGCACCAGAGGCTCCAACAGCTCCGGTTTAGAAATCTCATCCTTGATGATCCACATGTTTGTGCCAAAGACATGAAAGAAGTGAAACTGCAGCTGTCAGTTCGATAAGTGACTTGTAATGCTAAGTGGTTTGATTGGTCAGTAAGACAAGAAAAGTGCTGTATAAATGCAATCCATTTACCATAAATGCTGTACAGTAAGTGTGGAGTGATGATATGGACCATTAGCTGTGCAATACTCTCCTTTTTTTGAAAGTCTATGATCTCCTGTGGGGAAGAAAGATTATTACATCAAAAAAGCCTGCTGACTACCGTTTTTAAAAATGTCAAAATACATCCATTCACAGATGCTGAATAATGGACAGCTCAGTATAAGTTTAAACTTCGTATGTATTTCACAAATTTTTTTCAAATTTCTGAAACTAAGATTAGATTATAAGAAAAAAATGTGTTAAAGATCCTCAAAAGTGCAGTTTAAGGAAGCTCTCATAGCATTTATAACATAAAGACAAACTAAGTTACCGTTAACTGTGGTGAAATTTTAGATTAAAATATTGAAGGAAAATTTGACCCCATTATCCTTCACGGGACGAAAACCAATCATTAGAGAGCCATTACATGGATATCTAATGCTGCTTTGGGGGAGAAGGAGCAGGGAAGACGTAAATGAGTTTGTGCACACTAATAGGCTAAGGGTAATCATTTTGATTTGCATGCTTTTAGGAATTTGGAAAAATAATGAGATAAGCTATCAAGTGAAAGAATATACACAGAAGCAATGCTCCCCAAACAAAAATAATATATTAAACAAAAATCAATTAAATTTTGGCAAGACATGATAAGAGAAAAATTAAACCAATCCCCTTTATCAAAGCCAGACGTCATTGCAATTACGAGACTTAGAAGATGGAAATGAAGTCCAGTTAGGAATGTTATTGAAAATGAGTATCAGGATTTGTATCGTCCAAATGCCAATGTTCTCCTACAACAACTTGAAGAAGACTTTTAAGGACACAAACTATTAATATGTAAAAAGTATGAAAGGCATGATGCCCTGCAGCATATGCATCAGAATAAGACTTAACCATCCGAGTCACTGGGAAACACATGGCTCTTCTCTGTAATTACGGTAATAAACAAAGAGGCCCAAGATTGCAGCTTGTCTGTTGAAGAGGCTGATAGTTAAATTAAATGTAAAGACTGCTTTTGGTTTTACCCGATACACAGTATTTGAACACTGATACACCACAACAGTGGATTTCAAATCAAACATTCAAGGTCTGTTTAAGTGCAGACTTTCAGCTTCATTCTAGGAGTTTAATAAAAAATTGGAACAGACTGTTGAGGAAATAAAGTTATTTTTATACCTAGCCTCCCATTTTCAGAGGCTCAGAAGTAACTGGACTAGCTAACATATCAGGATTGTTTTTAATGCTTAAATGAAAATCCTTTGCAGTCACTGATTGCCCCAAAATCCTGGACTCATGGACATCACCAAATGCTCTCTCTTCCTTGGAGATGGTCTGTCAGGCCTTTACTGCTGCTACCTTTGGTTGCTGCTTGTTTGTTAGTCTTGGAATTGCCTGTGGGTAACTGAAAAACATCCTCTGTTGAGCTTAGATCAGGTGACAGTCTTGGCCATTGAAGAATATCACATCTTTGCCTTGAGAAACTCTTGGGTTGCTTTTACACTCTGCTTTGGGTTATTATCCATGTGTGCTGTGAAGCACGTTTGGTTGAGTCTCATCAGTGAGTATAGTCCTGTACACTTCACAATTCATCCTGCCTCTTCTATCAGCAATCACCTCATCAGTAATTACTACTGACCCAGTTCCAAAAGCACCTATACATGCTCATGCTATAATGCTGCCTTCACCAGTTTTGACAGATAATGTGGAAGGCTTTGGATCATGAGCCGTTTCTCTCCTTTGCTGCACTTTTCTCTGTCCATCCTTCTGGCACAAGATCATATTGGTTTCTGTCTAAAGAATTCTTTTCCATTAATGTGGAGGCTCAGAGTCTAATCTGACCTCTTATTCTTTAGTGTAACCAGTGGTTTGCACCTTGCAACCCTCTGTATTTACATCCATAAAGGTGTCTCTTGACTGTAGACTTCGCCTACCTCCTCAAGACTGCTCATTTGATTGGATATTGTGAAGTTGTTTCATTTAACTGTGGGAATAATTCTGCTATCACTCACTCACTCTTCTGCTGATCAGTGTCTTCCTTCTTTTTAAGAACGATTCTAAATCGGTCTGCTTCCGTTTTTGCTGTTTCTCCAAAAGTTTATTTTTTTTCAGTGATGGCCTCCATCACTTGCATCAACATCTCTTTGGGCCTCATACAGAGAGTTCCAGTGAAAAGTCCAAAACTTCAAGCTCAACGCTTGGCATTAACTCTAGATCTTTTATCTACTTAATTTATCAGTTAATTGCTCATCAGTTAATTATCCGATTACTTTTGAACCTTGGAAAATGATATATGCAAAACAAGGACTGCTGAAAGTCTCCACTTTAATCGTATCTCGCTTGATCAGTGTGGTGATGTGCAGAGGCAAAACTACAAAAATTATATATTTGTCTAAAAACTTCCTTTTTTTGACTAAAATCAAAAAAGAGAAAAGGGGAATCTGTGTTTAAAGGACTGCTGAGAGGCAATTAGCACTCAAGCACAGATTTTTGTCTTAATGCTGATAAAATTTTAGAATCATTCAGTGTGTCATTAATTTGTGAACTTTGGGGTTTAGACAAAGTACTTAATTACCTGCTTTAATTACCGCAAGGATTCTTGGAATTCGTGTGTGGATGGACTCTGGTATACATTTTAGACAGAACCGGGTTAAACAAATATGATTTATGCAGAAAAAACACCTTCCTGTGTTTGTTGACACTTTTGTGTCAACTTTTATTTTGTCTAAAATTTTAAAATGCATAATTTTTCTTATTTTTGTTGTTGAAAAAACATTTTGGAAATACTGCTTTTATAGAGGGTACTTTAAACTAATGTAAATGTCTGGGTGATAATTGATCGGTCATGCCAGATAAAATAGGTTGCATTTGGTCTCGCTGAAGGTTTCGCAAATGTTAAAAACACAATGTTTACCCATTTATTTGAACCTTTAAAGTTTAAAGCTCTTAAGATAATACTTCACACTGCAGAGTAAGTTACATCAGCGACCTGTCAGATGTATTGAAATCCCAGAGCCACCTGCTGCCACCTCAAGACAAGACAGTATAGCAAGGACACTACAGCTGCTGTTCTTCTTCTTTGTCATGAAGGCACATCTCATGCTGATACAGTGTATTTCATTTCAATCAGTGATTGCAGCTCTGCCAGTTACTGCCTCTGTCAAGTAGTATACAAACAGGACTGGGCCTGTGTCATTGGATCCCCAATTCTGCCTTCCTGTGGTTCTTATATATCTTATAACAGTGATATATACGTTTACTATTAGTTGTGGTATTTTTCTGTTATTACGAATGATTCTGGGAGACATCAATAACCAATTTAGACAGTGTACCATTCATGTATTACTGCAACTTTCTAATTAAGTATAGCTGACCTTAAGAACACTTTGGATGCATTCAAAGGGTATAAGCTGAAGGTCATCAGTGCTCATTTTAGTGCCAGATTGGTTCTAAAACCTGCAGACTAGTGTGAAATACATGGCCTGTTTTCGACTGGGTGAAAAAGATTCACTGCAAAGAATAGAATAGCCTCCTTTTGTCATATCACCCATCAACCTATTTCCTTTCTTTTTCCAGCTCATTCAGTCCTTCCTAGTTTAATTTGCTCCTTAAATCACCTCCCGCTGCCTCTCCTCTCTCTTCCTCTCCAATCTCTGGATGTTTATTCGTTTATGAGAGGAGGTTGGGAACAGCAGGTGCGAGGCCTGCACAAAACACCAGAGAAGTGATTGAATTTGGTGTGGGCAGTAAATTGTGTGGACATATGCGCACTGCACAGCGTGGAGATGGGCACAGGCCAGTGTGGATGCATATCTCTGTCTGGCTGTATTGCTGACAGGGCGCAGAAACCACAGAGTAGGGGTGCCAGGCGGCATCAGAGAGCGAGTGAGCGAAAGAGACTGAGGATTGGGACCTGACATAGTTTCAGAGTCTCTGTCTCTATAATCTGACTCTTAAATTGTCGTGGATGTTTTCTGCCATGTTGCAGAAAGAGAAGAAGAGAGCTGAGTGTGTTTTGGGGAAAAGTAAAGAGGAGTGAGAGCATTAGGACCGTCATGCAAACCTTCAAGTGTCTTCTGTGGCATTCAGGAAAATGTTCTCCACAGTCCTGAGCCCGAGTCTTTCCACGGCCCCACAGGACGCCTCCCCTGGCTGAGCTAATTGATCAGATTACAAACCTTTGCTTCTTTCACTCTAATTAGCATTAGTGCGCCGTCAACTAAATAGGTCGGGAGCAGGTCTCGGTCCTCGACTCTTGCAAGCGATTAAGATCTTTTGCCACAGCGGTGACTATGGTCATAACTTCATTAATGACTTGGATGACTTTTTCCAACTCTGCTGGTCGCAGTCCCCCTGGGGAGGTTACGTCTGAAATTTGCTTCCCTGCAGCATAACGATCTTTGACTAGATTTAGCAGGCTTCTAGTTTTACTTTGTAGCTGTTTAGATGTATGCCAACCGTATTGGTTTTGATTAATCATGTTTGTTATCGTGATCATCCTCTCACTGATAACTATGGTGTTAGAAACTATCATTTTCATCAGCACAAGCATGGCTGTAATCATTCTGATTTCGCCAGTGATTATCATTAGAGACATTCTCATCTTCCTCAACATCTACATCTCTGTAATTGTCTTCCTCCTCCCCCTCTGTAACACTATATACTCTTCCTTCCTCACATTTATCACTGTCTGAGTTCCCACCCAATCTCTCTTTATGGTTATGGCCATATGCACATATTCTGGTCTTTTCTGTAATTGCTAGTTTGGATTTAAAGCTTCTTTATGAATGCTAAGCTGTGCAAAACACTGTCTACCACTGTGAGCGAGCCATTTATCCTATAAACCAAGCTAGATTAAACAAATTTGGTCTCAGTTTGTCCACACTGCACATGCTACACTGCAGACTGGAACCTGACGTGCTTCCCATTTAAATGAATCTAATAGCTGTGAGTGCTTGTATGTACGTTGGACAAGATGTTGCTCTCACAATTCATTTCACACTTCGTTAGCAAGTGAAATTGTTGGTTGGATATACAGTATAGGAGGGAAGATCAATATATTACAGTCAGGTATTAGCGCTGCAGTCAGACACGGGCATCGGGGTTCGACAGATTGTGTAAACACCATTTCAGAAACACAATACGAAGTGCAGGGCTATGCCTCACAGCACACATACACACACTTACATATAGTTTCCTGGGAAATAAAGAACACCCAGAAATTCACAGACACACACACACACACAGACTTTTTTCTTTCAGTCCCCCAGTAATTTGAATGGAGTAAATCATCATTGTGTTTGGGAAGGAGATTGATGGCCAGGCTCAATGGTTTGGCCACCCATTCTATTTAGAACAGCGGGTCAGTCGGCCAGTTACGGATCCAACCTCTATTGTTGCCACCTGACATCACTATTCATCATCACACAGTCTGCATCCTGCCGCTGCTGTCTCAAGGCACAAACTGCTTTGTGTGGTACTTTGTGTGCATGTTGCAGGAAATGTGGCAAAAAGATGTATGTACTCAGAGGCTTTTGATGTATTAAAATGAATAACGGTGTAAATAACTCGTCCTTTAATGACTTGGGGTGTATTAGAACTGCACGGGAGAGTTTAACGCTTCATTGTGATGTAGCATGTATGGAATACATGTTATTTTATTATCTGCTCCTTTTGTTGCCTGCCTAATACATTTTGTAATTTAGGTTCTGTAAAGAAAAAATAATATTATTATATAACTTTTACAATAATGTGATGCTTATATTTTGAATGATCAGATTTAGCGTGTACTGGAGATATTCTGGTCTTGTTTTCTTTTGTTAATAGGTTTTTAACTGATTTTCCAGACAATTTAGTCTGAAACGCTTTTTATTTATATTGCAGAATTGAACTGTAATTTGAATAGGAGTATGCCTCAAAAGTAACACATCACATCAGTGTTTTGTAATTTATTATGTATTTTTTATTACATTTGACACAATATTTAGGTTTATATTGAAATTTGTGTCCAGTGTTGAATTAAAGTTCATTTTTTGGGGGGATAAGATGGATAAAAGGAGACAGGAGAGTAGAGAGACGGGGATGACATACAGGAATTGGTCTGGGATGGATTCAAATCAAGCTCCTTTAAGCTTAAAGGCTGCCCAGTCATCGTATTACAGCAGCTGCTCGTGGAGTTATTTTAACACTTTTTCAAACATGTTCAAATTTAGTAATAAAATATTTCAGGCTTTGCAGGGGTTCCTTCTTTAACTTCAAAACCATTTTAAAAACAATGTGAGCAGTGCCCAGTAGACTTCTGGCGGGTGTGCCCACCAAAGGTCTGCTCACCTGCTGGTTAAGGTTTGAGTTAGGCTTGCAGTGTATGTCATTATATGTCTGCCCGTGCCTTGTTAAGTGATAACCTATAATTTAGTGTCTCGAAAATAGTGCGTCATTGTCCAGCTGTTATGATGTTGGGGTATGGGCAGCTTCCACGAATCCACCCAACTACATACGAGTGTTGCACATTGTTTCCTTCCTCCTGCAGTTGACAAACAGACTCATCGCTGCTGGTGTGACCAAAAAATTGAATTTGAGTGTAATGAGATCTCTAACAAGTTGAGCTAATTTTATAAACTCACTCAAATGACGCCAACACCAAAGAACATTTTACTTTGGATGTGTTAATAGACACTCTTAGGGAGCTGCAGCAGTTTGGAAATATTGAAGTCTTAAACATTTACAATTTTTGCTGTGTTCTTGCATGTTTGATTATATTCTCCTACGTGACTTTGCTCATATTTGTTCATTTATTTGTGATGCACAGTCACTATTCATAGAGCTATAGTTATTTATAACATTTCCTGTTTTTTCATTGTTATCATTTTATACTGCTATGCAGTTTCTGTGTAAATGTCACAACTTATTCCCTGTGACAGAGAGCAGTGTGTTTTGAAGAGAAGCTGTGCAATGATAATGGCCTTGCTAGATGTGTTTTACTGAAGACTGCTTACACTTACTTGCTTCAAGTTGCCTTTGTTTTCAACAGTTTCCACTAGCAACCTAAGCTGAGCTGCTAATGTTTTTATATAGTTACAGTTTTGAGGAGGAGGTAACAACATAGCCCGAAGTATGGGTAGAAATCTGCATATGTACTCACCGTAGTAAAGAGCACAACTTCTTGACACAAAAGCTTTAAGTGGGTAGTAGAAGTGTGGACAGGGTATGAGGGAAGTATAAAGATTTCATGACAGCCAGGATTGTGTCTTCTTCACCTAAAAAAGACATGACACTGTGAAAGAACTGTGTGTTGAGTGTCTGGCCTCTTTTTGCCCCGTGTTACTCATAACCAGGCAGGACATTTCCCATCTGCAGGTTGTACCACAGTCATGTTTCTGATGCTTCATTTTCTGTCAGCTGGCTCAGTCAGAGTTTGATTTCAGGGTGAACTCCCTTTCTCAGTCCCCGAAAAGAAGGAAGTGAGAGGGAGAAGAGAGAATCCTCCAAGGTCACTTTTGGTGTCTCTCCACTGGAGTCAGTGAGTTCCTGACAAGCCAGAGACAGGTTCAATTTCTCGCTGACTGTCAGGAGCTCCCTGTTTTTTAAATGCCTGTGAGACAGATATAAGCAGAGGAAGATGTTGCCTGACTTTTCAGTATTATCTGAGGGGCATTCTTTTCTCCAGCCTTATCTCTCTGTCAGTAATGGGCCTTCTGTGATTCCTGCCAGATATCTGCTACGGATGGACTGGTAGGCTGGCAGATAGAGCAAAGCTTTCCCAGATACTGTAGATCTAGAATGGGCTGTTTTTCCACGTGTTCCTGCCCCTCGGTGATTGGTAAAGCCGGGTGACCGGCAGTTTGACAGGCACCGCACCTCTGCTTCTTAGTAAAGTAGAGGAGGGAAAAACAAGAGTGGGAGGAATGAATGATCTGAGGCGATGGAAGTGTTGCATGGTGAACTATCTTTGACCACCCCCTCAATCAAAAGTACAGAAAAAAAGGCATCTTTTTTTGCCAGGTGTGATGAGGACATGCATCACAGAGCTTTGATCTGACAGATCATGGACGTCTTCATCTGGCCCTCCTGGCTCTGAGCTTGTTGCTGCTTTTATTGTTTTGTGGAACAACCCACTGAAGGGTAGGATGCCATGTCAAAACTGTTTTTAGAGTCTTTGACGCTAAAGAGGAATGGAAACTTCAAAGACAGCAAACTGTGTGTGCCTGCGTGAGTGCAAGAGTGACCTAAACAATGCTGCCCTCCTGTTGACAAATTAATGATAAATTAATTGCCTGGTGAGCATGTGAACTTACAGTCTTCAAATTCTCTACAGGATAACCCCAACCCCCCCAAAGCAGTTTATCCGCCTTACAGGCTCTGAGTTAACTCTACAACTCTTCATTTTACTTGACTATGACCGATTAATCTTTGGGGAATTAGGGAGGAAATGCAGAGGGGTGGAGTGGAAGGGCTGATAAGAGAGTTGAAAGCAGCAGTGGGGAATGGAGTGGTACCAATAGGCAGGACTCCTGCTGTCTCCTCTTTAGGGAGATCCCTACTAGTGCTGTCCCTACTGCAGTGTAAGGACAGGCTCAGCCAGGGGTCTTTGAAGTACTGCTCTCTTATTATATGGATGAACTCCTTTGTGCTACTATTATATATGCAACGCACCATATCGGAAGACAGCTCCCATCCTTCAAAAAAAACTACAAATCTCTGCAGAGCCCAGCCGGCCGTGCAGAAAGGCTAAAGCTGTGAGGGACTGAGAGATTCTCAACATCATTGCTGTAGTGCTTTTATATTTTCAGATGTTTGGCTTACCACTCGAGAGACACAGAACAGCCTCTAATCAAAACACTCATTATAAAAAAGCTTTGGACTGCATTTTACTCCTGCGGTGGTTGAGATTGGGTTATCATTGACATTTAGCTTGATCTCGATTTCGTGCTATGTAAATTACCAGCTGCTGCAAGAAGAAACAGAATGCAACATGGAGATATCATGCCAAGTTGGTGTTAACCCCTCTTCAGCTCTGACACCGCAGCTGACATCTGTGTGTGTGTGTGTGTGTGTGTGTGTGTGTGTGTGTGTGTGTGTGTGTGTGTGTGTGTGTGTGTGTGTGTGTGTGACAACTCATTTGACTGGTTTAGTGACTTCATACAATCAAAGCCGTCCCTACGAAGGAAAAAAGTAAATCAATTAAAATAAAATAAACATTAATACAGATTAATACATGCCAAAAAAGAAGTGAGCATCTGCTGCAATCACAGTGGAAAGTTGTCTTACATCCATCTGACTGATGTCGTTAATTATATGATTTAGTGCAATTTAGAGTTGTAAGTAACAATTATTTTCATTACTGATGATTTTTTTCTTGAAAATGTGATTGCCCAGGAAAATAGAGCTGCCACTGATTTTTTTCTTTGTCTATCCAACAGCCCAAAACACATTCAATGCCTTAATTCTTCATGGCATATATTCAACAAGGTGCTGGAAACATTCTTCTGAGATTTTGGTCCATATTGGCACGACAACTTCACACAGTTGCTGCAAATTTATTGGCTCTACATCCATGACGTGACTCTCGCATTCCACCACATCCTAAAGGTGCTCTACTGGACTGAGATCCAGTGACTGTGGAGACCATTTGAGTGCAGTGAACTTCATTTCATGTCCAAGAAACCAGTTTAAGATGGCACGTTATCCTGCTGATACTTAGGAGCCCAAGATGTGCCAAGGAAACATTCCCCGCACCATTTCATCACCATTAGCAGCCCGAACCGTTGATACAAAGCGGGATGGATCAACGCTTCCATGTTGTTTAAGCCAAATTCTGACCTAACCATCTACATGCTGCAGTGCAGAGTCTCATCAGACCAGGCAACATTTTTCCAATCTTCTACTGTCCAATTTTGTTGAGCCGATATGAATCAAAGCTTCAGTTTCCTGTTCTTAACTGAGAGGTGTTGGACTCGGTGTGGTCTTCTGCTGCCCATCTGCTTCAAAGTTGCACATCTGTGTTCGAGGATGCTCTCCTGCATACCTTGCTTGTAATGAATGGTTGAGTTGCTGTTGCCTTCCTATCACATCTTCTCTGACCTCTGACCCCAATAAAAGAACTGCCATTCACTGAATATTTTCTCTTGTTTGGAAAAGCTGTATAGATGTGAGCATACCTGAGGATTCCCGTAGTGCAGCATAGCCATATGCAATCAAGTGTTTGGTAGTCAGCTTGCACTTTTGTGCTGTAGCTGAATAAGTATTTATTTTTACAGTAAAAGTGCTGTTATTACAGTGTGTTTTGACTTTGCTTATACCTTTAATGGCCTTTTAAACACGTTTTGCGTGGCTCTCTGGCTGTGGGGCTATGCAGACTTTAGTGTAAATCACCTGAATACTCCCCTGTGTGGCATGATCTCAACACAAACTGAATGTTATAACCTTCACGAGGTTGGATTTATTGCCGGGCTGTTGCATTGGATTGCACTAGGTGTACCATTAAAATGGTAATTCAGTGTAAGATGAAAATGACAGTCTTTGCTGTAAATGTTTGAAGCCAAATAGAAGATGTAACAACAGGGTGTGGGGGGTGTTCTTGATATCCTTGAGTTTTATAAGGGCTCTAAAACAAGTCTGAAACTATTCTATATTCACAACACCAGAAGTATGTTTAATAATTCACCTAGATAGTTTCCTCCTTTTTATATCTCTCCATCTCGCTCACTCTCTTTCTTACGACCATTTGCAAGGTCAGTGGGTGCAGAAGGTTGGGCTTTAGTTGTGTTTTTCCGTCGTCACTCCTCAGAGTGGCAGGCTGCGACAGACTTAAATAGGGAGGGAGAGAGAGAGAGTCTCCACAAATATAAGATCTGTGTCTGTCGGGGAGCAGCGGCATGCTTGTAGTGCGCTTAGTTTTTAAGTCTTGTTTCTGAGTAATAACTGGGCAATAAACGTTGTGTGGAATTTCTATAACGTGCGCAAACCCACAGTGTAAGGGGACGCACTTTTACTCACAGGCTATTTATTTCCCGGCTGACGTGGGAGCGAGAGAGCGCTGGCTAAACTGTCGGCTGGGCATCTCTGCGCGCCGGGAAGAAGAGGAGAGAAAGCAGCGTTGACCTGCTGGGATTTAAAGACATCCGCGTTATTGTTTGTATTTTCTGTGAGGTCTCAGACTCCGGCTCTCTCCTCTGTGGGTAGACTACACACTCAGTTGCGATGACTGTACTGAATTATCCGCCGGCTGTCTGTAATTTCTCCAGCGAAACCAGCCCCACCGCCACCCGCCCTTAAAATAAAGCTGCTGTAAAGCGAGTCAGCACCGTCGCCGTTGTCTAACAGCTGGGATTTTACACTTTACCATGTCTTGAGACGTGGAAGGGAAGCTGCAAAGATGATGACAGTGAGTATGGATTCGTTTAAATGACAGTGATGTTGCATCGAGACTACTTTTAGCTCATCTCCCGGCTTCGGCTTTAATTTTGACCGATAATGGTGGTACTGAGTAGGGGTCAGCTTGGTCACAGTAGCGGGTGACATCCGCGGTGTGATTGTGTGATATCTGGGCGTTTCTGTCACCGCTGTTGCCGGGGGCATCGGGTTCCTCCTGGGACTTTTTTGGGAACATTACATCATTTGAGTAGCCTATGAATGACTGTGCAAATTGAAGAAACACATGCGGGTTGCCTTTATTTATTTATTTCTTATGACGTGAGTGCTGTCTTGTTCCAGTCGGTGTTTCTGTTTCAATAAATATGTTGCCAGATGTAATCGTGCGGCTGCCACGCGTGGAGAAATGTCACTTGGTCTGAGCTCGACGCACGCAAAAGACTGGGCGTATGCGATGATGCCCCTTTGGAAACGACCGACAGAGTTGTGAGAGTAGTCTTTGGCATAAATTAAAAGGCCAGCCCCCACACCCACCCCGAACACCCAAACGCCCGCCCGGCTGCTGCGGGATGGAGGGGAATAGGTGCAGCTGTCAATTTGCATGTATTCCCGTATTTTGTTGGCCGAATCCAGCCTATAGTCTGCCTGCGCTCGCTTAATCCCACGGCGGATCAGCTTTAGCAGCCCCAGTCTGCCCTCATACAGCGCCTTCCGCCTCTTTCTCTATTCTATTTTCTCTAAATACTTTACATGATTAAATTATTTTTAATCGGGCTCTCGTGACCGTCGTGTATCGACGCGTTAACGCGCAGACACCCGGCGGTGTTTGGAGGCTACAGGAAATGAGAATTAACACTTGAAGAAAAGGATTGGTGACCGAGATTTTGAAACGCGATCGTAGCTTGGATATAGGCTACTCTGCTTCTGCTTAGCGGTCTTTCCACGCTGGGGAGGAAAGCCCACCCAGTTCCTGAATCTATTTCTTTACTTAGGGTGGCGAAACCAAAATGAAAGCCTGGTGAGGCTTTTCATGAGCAAGCCGGTAAGGTTGTTGTCTTCTGTAAGCTCCTGATAAACTGATCACGAATCCGAAAATACGAACAGCCTTGCTACATTTCCAAGCCTAAATGTTACACTGTGTTTTACAATCTCATAACAGTGACGGATGGCGCACTGGGCTGCTAAAAACGGCTCTAATCAATTACTATAGCATTAGCCCACAAGAGCGCAGGTATAGTGTCGTGCGCCCTTAAGTCCTCCCCCTTCATTTGTAAACACAAAGAAGCTCCTGGAGCTTTTCATGCCAGGAAACTGATTATGGGATGTTACATGTTGTTACTGTCTGGGAAATGAAACTAATGAGACGTTCTTGTGCTGAACTTGTTCATCACGCAGGGAATTAATACTAAATTTGCTCTCCTTCCAGTCAAACTGAAGGTCTCAACACCTCAGTGGCTATGCACTACACAACCAAAGTTTTCTTTCATAACATTGCTCTAACTAGGTAAGAACCACCTGCTGTGCTTCATGACAAAAATCTTATATTTTGTGTCCCCACTCCTGTATCTGGTGCAGACAGCATCCCTGCAGCAGCTCCTCTCCTATTCTCTTTGACCTGTTAGTATTTCACGCAGAAATGCAACGTCCTCAGCGGAGGGAGGCTTTATTTTTCTACACCACATCAGCACTTTTTATATCTAGTCTCTAAGATGCTGAGTCACATTCCCCCCCCCCACCCCCAGTGTAGATATTTTCTGCATGGTGTTGTGATGCCTGGTGTCTGCACAGGTGTGATCCAGTGGCCATGTCTCAAGAAAGCTTTTTGTCATTAAGATAATACCGTGTTAACATTTCTCTCTCATTTGTCTTCTGCAAGAGGCAAAACTACTGCAAGTCCTTGTGGTCTAAACCAGTAATCAGCAATCTTCATAATTAATTTCAGCTCATAATGCGGTCGCGTAGGAATGTGTCGTTAATTTCTCTTTGCCCTGGGAGAGATTTTGGTGCGCTTTGCTTTTCATTATGCTTTAAAAGTGTTGAGGCTCCATGATAATGTGCTCCTTTAGAGACAAGACTAACTCTGTGAGAGAAGGCTCAGGTCAAGTTGAGATTTGTGGACGGCTGTAAACACCGTCGACGTTTTCATTAGCTGGGAACTAATCAGTCAGGTGGAGACTGGGGCGCTGCGGGAGCATCGCAGTCAAGGTTAGAGATCCGCTCCAGACTCATCTGTTCGTGTCACAGTTTGGTGTGTTGTGTACTGACATGTCGTTGTCACTCACTCTCAGCTCCTCACTGTTTTGTCCCTGTGGAGCTTAGCAGACGTAGGAGGGAATGGCAGCATTTATTATTCTGACATCTCTGGCCGCACAGACTCTGCCTTCGCTGTGTCTATGTGTGTCAAGCCATTAACGCATACACATTTAACAATGTACAGGAATGCAAAAGGAATGGGATTATCTGTTAGGCAAACAAGCAAGAGTAGGAGAGTCCAGAGCACTGCGAATTTAAGGCGAGAGGAAAACAAGTACAAAAGAGACAGTGACTGCAAAATGTTGTGCAGAAAGGAAGTTCCCTGCAGGACAGGAAGTTTTTGTGGTTGCCCGACTCAAACCACAATACCCGTGTGACTAATCTAAGTCTACACACTTCCCTAAATTCTTTTTGACGCCTCCTTTTTTTTTATGTCATTTCACTGATTCTGTCAGACCAACAACATGGCCCATGTTCCCTGTACCACATTTTTCTTTAGGGTACTGTCTCCCCAGTCCTAAATCTCTTTCTCTGTCTCTTCTTTTTTCATTACAGGATTATAGGGAGGATGGCATGGACCTGGGGAGTGACGCATCCAGTCGCTCCAGCTCAGAGTCCAACTCCAACAAGGTCACACCTTGCTCCCCTTCTCTTGACCTGGCTACTTTAGAGGACTACAAATCCTCCCCCTCTCTGGACCTGGTTACCTTAGAGGACTATGAGGAAGATGAGGACTACCAAGAGTATAAGAAGAAGGTGATAGAAGAGTGGGAGAGTGAGTATGGAGAGGACTATACCTCTCCACAGCCCTCTGGTGAGGGGGACGGCAGAGAAGGCATTGTGAGTGCTGACAGTGCTGGTGAAGGCTACAGGAAGACAGTGAACAGTCGCAGCCTTGCTGAAGAATTCCAGGATGTCAAGACCATCCCGCCCTTACCGGCCCCCAGCGGACGCACCGCCACGTCATCCGCAGCCGTCCCCAATGAACTGAAGCAAAACGGCAATCTGATTTTGCCTAGGAACAACCAGCCCCAATCTCCTGGCACACCGCAGGCAGGCACGGGGACTCCTAAGTCCAGCCACCGGAGCACCAGTCAAGGCAGGGGGAGTCGCAGCAGTGGCGGAGGCAGTGGTGGAGGAGGAGGAAGTGTGGGGACTGTGGGGATAATGCGAGGATACAGAGAAGAGGAAGGGGTAGAAGAAGAGCCTCTGCCCACCATGGACTGGGCAGCCCTGGAGAGACACCTGGCTGGGCTGCAGTGCAGAGAGCAGGAGAACCATAACCTCAACCAAAACCAGAACCACAACATGGGCAAGACCAACTACACCTCAGTGAGTGTGCAAGGATTTTTCTTTTTTGTATGTTATTTTTGGGAGTTGAGATTTTGTCCTCTTTTATCTATGTGTGTCAGAGGTCATCAAACATAGTGCACTGATGGGCAGCTGTAATCCAGCAGTTATCTGTGTCAGACGGACCCAGGAAACATGAGGTCAGGTTAGCTGGAGGAAGGTCGAGAGATTAGTCAGCTAATGTAGCGCTAAGCTATGTGGCCCAGCTCCTATCCATTATGGAAGTCTGTACAGCTGGAAGGAAATGAAGTGGGGCAGCAAAGCAACAGGGTTTCAGTTCATCTTACTTCAGATTCAACTGGATGTCCAAGAAGTACACAGATTTAGCTGAGACAACTTTAAAACTATAGATCTACGACTAAGAGTTCATACTGATGAGTCCTGACAGCATTGTAACAACGATTTGTTGCTGACCTTAGAGAGTTACGTCTGTCTAACCTAATTTCTACAAGTTCTAAAAAAAAAACCAGTTGTGGCCATGTAGTGTTTCTACCAGAAGAGGTCAGTGTTGCGTTGACATTAAGCAGAGAGGTGCCGTAGGCCTTTCATGCCTCACCAGCAGCACCAGCAGGAGAGGCTGTCATGATTCACTTACTAATTTATTGCATTACTCAGTTTAAATCACAGTCTCAGCCAGAGCTTCATGGTTTGTTGTCAGTTTATGGGTCCAAAAGGGTGTAACTTTAAAATATTTAGGGTGGGAGTGGGAAAAAATTGTTTAGAGCTGCTAGAGCTCCATCGCCAGTTGTCACAGAGTAAAACTAAGTGAGGGCAAATGAAAAGGCTGGATTGGTGTTCTCTATTGATGTGCAAGCACCAAGGCATTTTCCCCCGATGCGCACACATAATGGCTGCAACCTAGTGCTATTGTGAGTGTGTCGTGTGTGTTGTGCGTCTTTGTTTGTCTCTCCTGGAGGCCCTCTCTGTCTCCCTGAGGCATGTCAGGAATGCAGCGGGAGAAGTGGGGGATGAGCGGAAGGAAAGAGGGAATAAAAGGACAGGAGGAGGACCGGGCAGTTCAGGGCCACATTTGTGTCAATGTTCATTACCTGCTGTCCAGCTTAAAGTGGAAGATCACCTCCTTAGAATGGGAAAAATCTGCTCCCTCTCTCTCCCTGTCTCTCGATCCCCTCAGGCAGTGGGCTGTGATATAATTGACCCGGGTGGAGGAAAATCTCTCAAAAGAGGGCCTCTGTGTCCACATGTAGCTACTACTTTCTCCATGCAGCTGCACAAGCACATGAAATCATGCATATGCTCCTCAGACATTTTGATCTTTGCTTGTGCCTTAGATATGAGTGCATCGAGGCTCGGAGTAGTAGATAAGAGATCAAGTGGTCTTGATGATGATAGTGACACAACATCCAACTATCTCTCCAGGAAAAGCCTGAGAAAAACCGGGCCTCAGATTTCAGTGCTCTAGATAAGAAATTGGAATTAGTGTTGTAATCCCACCAGAGCAGGGAGCAGAAGTGAAACACTGGAAAAGGCAGGAGATATAAAATAATATATCCTGGACAATCCCACTCTGCTTTTGCTATTTCTGCAGAACTATACCCATCAGATTTGACCACATTCATTAAAAACTAATAATAATTTGATGGTTTGGTTCCTTTAATCTTTCATTGTATCTCCAAGCTTCCATATACAGTAAAGGCCAGACTCTGTTAGCAAGCAAAAAAAAGGAGTCAAGTGCAAATTTGACACTCCCAAAAGATATCTTCGGTTTATTTCTGTGTCTGGGGTTGTTCAGATCTCTTAATTCTGAAACCTGCTGGTCTTGGCCAACACTCGGAAGAACAGAGAGACTGGTGCTTTTAAAATGTTGTTAAATATTTAGTCGTCCTGTCAAGCAGAACCCACCAGTGAACCAGTGCATCAGCTGGTGCACACAGGGGTGGGTCTGTCTGGTATGTCGCTGGAGGTCCAGTGGGATGGAGATATTCATGCTTCACTTGAGCTTCAAAAGCATCTAAGCCTTCAGAAAAAGACTGGGACGCAGTAAAGTCCACAACTAATAATCTGTAGCGGTCACTTTGTGTCTGAAGACTGGGTTAGTTAATGTGCTGTAGTAACAGAACTGAGTTTTGCTTCTATATATGTAAAGAAATGCGGAAAACATTCAAGTGTCAGTAAAATCAATGGTGCACTGAGTGCACCAGACTGGACACATAGAAGGCTTTTCTGCAAATTTATCCTGCTCAGTTCTCAGTGTCTTTGCTTTTCTGGTAGAAAATTACAGCTGAATAGTTGTATTAGCTACTACTAAGCTGTAGATTTATGGAAAATGTGATGGCTGCACTGTGTTCTATGCCATGAAAAGCTACAGTTATTGAGCACGTTGTTTTATTTCCACTTTATTTTGTATTAAGTCTTGTTGTTGCAGGTGTGTTTACTTAGGGTGTGGCTTTTGGCTCCTGTAATCTCAGCGTCTGCCTTTGGGCTACAGGCGTGGCGTCCGGAGAATTCATGGTGATGAGGGGCCCGGTGGATTTTTCAAAAGTTGTTTCTAATTAAATCTGGAGGCACGTGGCAAAGAGGGCTCCGCAGGGACCTCAAGTACACCGGGGGTAAATTACCTCTAACCCTGCATTTAGCTCTGCACTCCTGAAAGGTGAATGATAACATTAGTCTTCCTATCCGGACTTGAGGTTAAAAAAGCAGAAATGGGCTCGGGCTACATGTATGGTTATCCGCATGCAGAAATTTGCCTGTGTGTTTTCTGAGGTACGTGCTGGAGAAGTATTAAATCTGTGTCTACAGGCTAGTTCTTTTTCAATCTCAGAGTGCACACACCCAGACTTACTCACACAATTTGAAAACACCCCACGGGCAAACTGGCAAAAAAGAAAAAAATATAGGACCTGTGCTGACACCTGCACAAGCTTAAAAGTGCGAGCATGCTCTCTCTCTCTCTCTCTCTCTCACACACACACACACACACACACACACACACACACACACACACACACACACACACACACACACACACACACACCGTCATGATAAGGCTGAGGCATTTACTTCATATGTTTCACAGCATTTTGTCAACTCAAGGAAAACCAGTCTATGTTTTACTTTAGCAACATCCTGATTTGAATACTTGACACTGAGTTTGGAAAGCTGTAACAGAAAGTTGTTTTTGGAATCTCTCTCCCCTAACCCTCAGCCTGCCATGCCCCCCCCCCCTCCCCTCCCCCCCATATTACTGTAGGGTCTTTACCTCAAAGTGCTTTATGTTGTAAGGCAACTGCTGTTGTGATGTTGCACTATATAATTAAAATTGAATTGAACTTAATAATATGTCCCGTGAATGTGCTCCATCCTTATGTAAATTCCCAAGAAAATTGCTACAGTTCGCTTCTAAATCGTTGATAACGTAATCATAAATGGCTCATTACTGCATAACTATCAGTATGTGTGAGATTACATATTGCCAACAGTTATCTTAGGACAGATGTGATGATTCACCTTTGCTCCTCCCCAGCTGTCGGAAGAAGTAATAGGGTGATGAACAGAACCTTGTATCGCAAGTGTCGCTCAGGCACACCATATAAAGAGTAAAAAGGCCACAAGCCAGATGAAACTGTACAACTGTGGAGTGCTTTGCCCCAGAAAATCACTCAAGGGCCGTGGAAAATAAAAGAATGTGGAGGAATCAGAGAGAGGTTAGAGAAAAGAGCAAAGAAAGAGATCGCTTTCTCTTTTTCTCTTTTTGCACTCTGTGTTTATGTACAAGTTCAGCAGTTGAACCATTCGCCAGCCTCCACTAACAACTTAACGACTACCTTCACCCACAACTCAGACTGTGCCACGTATAGAGGGAGAGAGGCGGCGGGTAAAAGACTAAAGAAATTGCAGGGTTTGGGAAGTCACGAGCACATTTATAAAGGCTATAAATAGGTACAAACAATCTGTATAAAGAGGTTGCACTAGAGTTACGTCTTGAATGGGGGAAACAAATCGGTGAGGCCTGAAATGAGCGATAGCTGTAATAAGCAAGAACCTGTCAAAGTGAACAGGAGCTCATAGGACGTGCATAAGTCCAGAATTGTGGTTTGAATAAAAATGGAGGCAGCCCAAATAGGAAAGGATAAAAAATGGTTAATATGTAAATGAGTTGGAGGAAACTTTAGAGATTGGGGGCATGGCTCTAACCAGGTGTAGAGAACTCGTGGTGGAGCACTAGTGTCTGGTTCAGCCTCCATGGCTTAACACTGCTCCAGCACTGTGTTTGAGTGTGTGTCCATGTGCAGATACCCGCTGAAACATGCCCAACCCTCCACACACCAAAGCTCGTACACACACTCACTCATTATACAACTCACTTCACTGTCTGTGCTTTAAAGTAAAGCAGTCTTCTGTCTCCTGTCAGTCCACACATGCACAAACTCAGCTCACTAAATCATATCAAAGGATATATTTGTATTCTCATAGTATCCTGAAAGTCTGCCAGTGCTGGCAGATGCTTTTTTTTTTTCCTTTTTTCTTTTTTTTTTTTCCGTGGAATATTTTTCATCTCAGCTTAACCTTGGATTCCTCACAGCAAGTCGGGCATTTAACTCAGGTAAAGAAGAATGTGATCAGTTTGTAAAAGTGTGCTCTGTTTCCAGCTTCTCAGACTTTTCCGTGTTTATACATTGTGATGTGGAAACAAATCTTTCATGCACAAAGTTGAATGAGTTGTTTGGAAAGCAGCTTTAAGTGTATTTATAACTGAGTGCACGACATACTTCTGCTGGGAGATGTTGTTTTTTGACTTTGTGCGTTGCTCAAAAAGTTCAATATTTTGAGTATAGAACCAGAACAGAACCAGATGCACATCCATAGATCTCATTTTCCTTTGAATGAAGTTGTGACCCTTTAACAAAGAGCAGGTTCATGCTGCCTTCTTTGTTGCCCCTTTTTTTTGGTCAAAACACAATGTGCTGCACACGTGTGTTTGAATTCTGTTTTAAATAAGCAAATGTTTGCACCATACAGCTGCTTTGAATGAAGGGGCAGAGAAAGTTTTGTGAGACACAAAGCCCTGCTAAAAGAACTAGCCACGACAAAAAGCCAGGCAATCAAAAGCTTTATGTTGCCTCTGGATAACCACGTCTTCTGTCTGCTCTGTAAACACAGAATAAAAGACTGAGATAAAGTGCAGACGGTTAATGCATTTCACCTGTGTTATCAGTGGGCTGTTTCTTTTTCTTCTATTTTTTCCTGGTGAAAGAGGAAGGGAAGCTGACAGAAGCAAAACACAAGAATAAAGTACCTTAAATGGGTAAAAATCAGTGATTCACAAGAACAGTCAGTCAGTTAGCTCTAACACTAATGGTGATTCAGCTTGTTCATTCATCCTAATGTGCCTCTTGGCCGACTGTCTACTGAGTAGGCCCACACTGACCCCACACCCTCAAACATCCAACGACCGGTGAATAAGTGAAGTCAGTTTGACAGTTTAGTTAGTCTGGTATACCAAAATCAGATGTTTTGCTGCTTAGATTTATCTACCTGCAAAGTCTACGCACAAAGGCAACACAAACATCGGAGATAAACCACACGTTACTAAGTTCAAGTTTCTTAGACGGCATGCATGGGAGTGGTGCCTAAACTGCTCTTGTCTGGTGTCAAAGTACAGCTTAATGAGCTGCCTGATAACATCTCCACAGAACCAGTAAACTGACACAAAAACACCACCTATGTGTATTTATAACAATACTGTGATAGTATAGATGTGGCTAAACTGACAGAGACGGGCATCCCATCTGGGTACTTAAAGTGGAAGCACTACCAGTTTGGTTGATGATCCAGAGAGTGATGTCACCCAGGCGAGCAAGCAGGAACTAGACAGAGGCACCGCTGTGACTGGAGATAAATGGCACTTTTAGGTGGAAATTCACAGCCTACAGCTACACATTCCTCTGCCTCTTCTGTCTCACACTGATGAACTCACAAAAGCTCACGCGAGCACACCCTTCCACTGATTTACTCACTCGTGACTCACCACAGTGTGAGAAAGGTGGATAAAATGCAAAGTCAAAACCTCTCTTCAGCATGTGTTATATCCTATCCGGCATGGAAGTCAGCTTAGGCTCTGACTCGTTTTACTACACTGCTGCAAATCTTCACCTTCTCCCCTTTCCCTCGCCGTTTAAAACGTCCCCTGTCCTTCACTACTGTTCCCACTCCCATTCCAAGCTAATTGTTTTCTTCCTCTAGCTGTCAGGAGGCATTATAGCCTAATGTTTTCACACAGCCAAAGTAACAGCAGGACACCATTTCCCCCCTCCTTGCTTGGTTCCCCCTCTCCACCCTATATGAAAACTATCAAAGAGAGGCGCAGGCTGTGAGTGGCAGAGCGTGCTGTGGAGGAAATAGAGGTTTATGTAGCAGCGAGGAGATGGCCTCCAATGTCATAGCTTTGTGTCAGAATGCATACAACACAGCCACTTCAGAGCTGAGCCGAGTACACACATACACTACACACAGGCTGGCTGTATAAGTAAAAACAGGGATGACGGAGATAAAAAAAAATAAAAAATAAAAAAAAACAAGGTTTGCTTTAAGAAAAGAGGGTGTTTTGCTCCCAGTAAAGGATTGAAAACTCCTATCCATCACCTATCCATCTCTGGTCAGAGATGGATGCACATATACAAAGAGACACGTAGTAGCCTGTGTTTCTGTGCATTTACATGGGTGGAGCTGAAACATGAAACACTGGTCTTCTCTGCTCCTAATTATAGAGCGTGTGCTTGGGTGTATGTGTGCATGTGTAAGAGGTAGAGATGTGGGCTGTAAACGAAGTCTAAAAATACGAAACGTGTTTATTCACGTCTGCAGAAAGAGGCAGATTTTAAAAAAGAGGTTTTCTGTCTCCATGGCTGTGTGTTATCTAAGCTGTTAGTCTGTTCATGTGAGAGACAGAGAAAGAGATATTGTGCCAGGCCATGCTGAGATCTTCATCTGTTGCTGGAGAGCACAGAACATTTTCATCCCTTCACATACCGACAGCAAAAAAAACCACATTTCATCAGATTAAGGGAGGGCTGCAGCTAATGACTGACCTGCTGATAATTTTCTAATGAAACACTTCATTGTGAAGGTTGTGAAGTTAAAACAAAGAACAAAAATAAAGTTTGAGCCTGTCGTGTCCCTAAAGCAAAAGATGACCTCTTTATAATGCTTTTTTTAATTGCTCCAACCAACAGTAAACATCATCAGCCAAGACAGAGGCAAGTAGAAAATCAGTAGCTAAAAGTGGGGGAAGGTTTGGACATTTATGCTTTTCCAGTGTACATTACAGCAGTGCAGTGGTTAGCGCTGTCACCTCACAGCCAGGACGTTCTTGGTTTCAGGATGGTTTTTCAAGGACATGCTCGTCAGGTAGACTCAAATTGGCAGTGGGTGTGAGTATGACAGTGTGTGGTTGTTTGTGTTTCTGTGATGGGCCAATGAGACATCCGGGGTGTATCCTGCTAGGATATTCACTCATTCAAACTCCAGAGTGACTGACTGACTGGAGAGATTCACAGAGAGCATGTTTACTTTGTAATTGGATTATGGCAAAGCTGGCTACAATAGATCTAGAGCAGGGGTGTCAAACATAAGGCCAGGAACACAAATTGGCGCTAGGCATCAGATGTGACTCCAATGTGGCCTCTCTCACCCCTGTAAGTGGTCTATCCTTCAAGCTCGGGTCCTCCACCAGAGGCCTGGGAGCTTGAGGGTCCTGCGCAGTGTCTTTGCTGTTCCCAGGACTGCGCTCTTCTGGACAGAAATCTCAGATGTTGTCCCTGGGATCTGCTGGAGCCACTTGCCTAGCTTGAGGGTCACTGCACCGAGCGCTCTGATTACCACTGGGACCACTGTTACCTTCACCCTCCACATCTTCTCGAGCTCTTCTCTGAGCCCTGGGTACTTCTCCAGCTTCTCATGTTCCTTCTTCCTGATGTTGCTGTCATTCAGTATCGCTACGTCTATCACTACGGCCGTCTTCCTCCGCTTGTCTACCACTACTGTGTCCGGTTGGTTAGTCGCCACCACATTGGGGCGACTGTGGCTCAGGGGGTTGGGAAGGGTATCTGTAACCGGAAGGTCGCTGGTTCGATCCCCGGGCTCTCTGTCCTGGTCGTTGTGTCCTTGGGCAAGACACTTTACCCTACTGGTGTTGGCCAGAGGGGCTGATGGCGCGATATGGCAGCCTCGCTTCTGTCAGTCTGCCCCAGGGCAGCTGTGGCTACAACCGTAGCTTGCCTCCACCAGTGTGTGAGAGTGAATGAATAGTGGCATTGTAAAGCGCTTTGGGTGCCTTGAAAAGCGCTATATAAATCCAATCCATTATTATTATAATCAAAGTGGGCTGTATGTGGCCCACAATGTAAATGAGTTCATCACTGGTCTAGAGTGAGGTAGGAATTAATCGAGCTAAATGGCTGAGACAATTATTTGCAGCTGTTTTCAGACGAGGGCGATCGTGGCTCAAGAGTTGGCAATTTGTCTTGTAATTGGAAGGTTGCCGGTTCGAGCCCCGGCTCGGACAATCTTGGTCACCAGTAGGTGAAGACACTTCACCTACCGGTGATGGCCAGAGGGGCCGATGGCACAATATGGCAGCCTCACTTCTGTCAGTCTGCCCCAGGGAAGCTATGGCTACAACAGTAGCTGCCTCCACCAGTGTGAGAATGAATGAATAGTGGAATTGTAAAGCGCTTTGTGGGTCTTGAAAAGTGCTATATAAATGCAATCCATTATTATTATTATTATTATTATTAAAATAATAGATTGGTCAGATGAGATGAAAAGATCTCCACAGGGAAACACTGGGAAACATTGTCCTCTAACACAACAACAACCCAAATCATAGTAACGATATGCTCTTAGTGAAGAACTACCTCCAGAAGACCAAACTGAACATTACTAACTAGTCTGGACTAGTTAGTAATGTTCAGTTTGGTCTGCCCCCCTCCCCCATATTTATTCTAGACTATTTTGCACACACCCTTAAGAGAGGGAGGTTAGAAAATCTGTTCTTTTCTGTGTTTTCAAGCCATCTTTTTTGCTTTTGCCATTTTCTATCTGCTGCCAAGGAGACATACCATGCCATAGTTCTGTCTCAGCTGCTTGTTATTCTCTGTGACTCACAACTGCTGTTTCATAATGGACTTCATCATTGCACAAGTGTAACTGGTGGTCAGTTAGTCATTTAGTTCGCTGGTATTTGAATGTTAATGCACTGATGCGCCTTTAAAAATGCAAGGCAAATATTAATACAGGCTAGTGATCACAGCAGGCCCTGTCTTTCCACCACAAACCGTAGGCATAGAGTCCTCATTAGAACAACCTCTAGTGGCTGGTCGTCCACACACACACACACACGCACACGCACACACACGCACTCCTTGGCCTTCCACATCAGTTCCTCCCTGTCAGAGTGAGCTCATTACCGCCAGAATCTGGCCCTCACACTGAGCCAACCTGCTTTGCTATGCAGTGTTTTTACACTGGCACAAAATGTCAGCTCGCTAAAAGCATCTGTGCTCCTCTCTTCCCGCTGAGCCAGAGGGAGGGGGCGAGGGGGGGTAGCAGAGAAGGAGCACTAGGGGGAAATGAGGGGGAAGATGGAGAAAAGTGGCAAAAGAAATCAAATGTAGTTATGCTGAAAGGCCAAAGACAGAGAGGAAGGAGGGGTAGATGGCACAGCAGATAAAAAGAGAGAGGACAAGCTGTTTGTCGGAGAAAGAGAGGAGGTGTCATAGCGTGCTTGAGACTCATGTATTTTCCATGAGCTCTGCAGAGTGTTACGGGACATTATTTCCCACCTACAGCACCACTTCCTGTCCGCTCTGTATCCCACTAGTTACAGAAGAATGAACAGCAGTATTATTCACTCAGTGATCATTTACTTATGATGAAGTATTCACTCCTGCTGTTTTCCTGTACAGATATGCCCACATCGCAAAGCTAAATACACACACACACACACACACAAGTGTTGTTTTGATGTGCAAAATGAGATGAGGAAAAGAAGAATGAGCGAAGAGTCCTCAGTGTACACAACATACTCTCGCAGCAAGTGGCACACACAACAGCAATTCCCTCTGCTCTGTGCAGGCATAAATTACATATGACTGTTAGAGTTTACATTAGAATCAGCAGGCAGCTATTGTATTTTAGCAGAAAGTCACTGCTGGTGGAGATCCAGTGAGTTAGTTTTAGCATCTCATAACGTGGCCAGTGAGTGGGAGGCAAAACTGCAGTCTGCCCGACTCAAGTTAATAATTTTTGTTCTGGGTTTTCTTTGTGGTGTTTTAGGTCACTTACATAATCACAGCTTTTTAAAACTTTGTTTGTTCTGTGTGCTTGTTACTCTCTGTGTATATAATTGTGTGTGTAATTTGAGAGTGGGGGTCTTCACAGTGTGCAGTCTGGATGGAGTCTGATATTGTTTCTTTTCTTGGTGTGAATAAAGAGATGCTCTCTCCGTCTCCACCTGTGCTGTGACTCAGATTGTAACCTTGACAACCCTGTGAAGGTCAGTGGGGGGTGTCTTCAGACAGACTGCTGCCATGGTGACAGAGGAGGGGAAAGGGGGTGGCTGTGGATTCCTCTATCAAAGCTAGGCTCGTGATGTTGGACATCAAAGTTGTTTCACTGCTTTGTAGTGTTGGCTGGATGCATATACTTGTGCAACAGAGAGTGAAATGACTACATCTGTATTGGAAAACACAAGAGCATCTTGAGGCTCCACATACTGGACTGAATCAAGTCATTGACTCATTGCTTGTGGGAAGTTGTTTCATGCTGATGTTCTTTACCTGTGGAGCCTAAACATAGGCTCGCACTCATGGTTTCACTTAAAATGAATATGTTATACAAAAGTCGGTGAGAGAGAAGTTCAAATTCTGACAAGCGTCATGGGAGCATCATCCATCCACCCATGTATCCATCCATCCATCCACCCATGCATCCATCCATCCATCCACCCATCCATCCATCCACCCATGCATCCATCCATCGGTTCAAAACAATTCTTCTAAATTTAAATATATTTTACTGATTTTTATTTTTATTTCTTTATATATTTATTTATTTATTGCTACAGGGCAGAAAGTAACTACCAAAGCAAACCTACAATAGCTGTTCAGTTTTTAGAAAGTTCTGATCAAGCTGCAACCTATTCTAGGGCTGAAAAATGAATCTGTGTGCTGAACATTGTACTTTAAAGCTGACTCCAAAAAGCAAGCCAGTCTCCACACAGACTGTTATAATTGCCAGCCTAAGAGCACAAATAAATACGTTTATGCCCAAATGCACACCAAAAACTGCCTGGGTTTCATTACAGCTGCACATTGAGCACATTTCTATATCTTTTTTTCCACTCTTTTGAATTGTATAACAGCTTAAAGTTGTTTGCTTTAATGCACATCTGGAAGCTGTACTATACACTATAATTTGGGATGTCCTGACCCTCTTCATATTTAGCCACTTTGAGCTTGTTTAATGCATGCTTGTAAGCTTAAAAGTGCTTTTATGAGACCCATTTGGTATTCTATGAGAAAAAAACAGGTTTATCATACAAAGATAATTATATCATCGGTGAGTGTCACAGTATGGGCGCTCTTCCAGCCCTCCCCAGCCCTCCCCAGCTGGGCACCGTGCAGAAAGCTAACCCAGAGCCAATGATGCGCAGGCTTGAGCAGCGAGATCAGAGCAGGGAGTTCATCGATCCACATCCAGGTCATTAAACCCAAGAGTGGTCTTATCGGAAAAGCAGCGTCACCCAACAAAGATCAATATCGGATAGAGAGATTTGGCCTGGAGGACAGATGAGATAACAGGGTTAGTGAGTGGCTAGCTACCTTCCCACAAAAGACAAACATGAAACTTGAAACAGATGCATGTTGCAACGGCATGAGAATCTCACATCCTCCAAACCGCTGTTGGAAGTTTTTCCACTTCCTCTGATGGGAATGTTTATAATGGAAGAAAGCAGATACTTACTGTAGAGTCCAAACAGTTCTGTAGCTTCAGTATGCTGGTTTGTGTAGTTTAAAGCTTAAAATGACTATTTTAGAGTGTTTGTGCAGTCATTTTAAAGTAAATAAAAGTGGGGTTACAGTAAAAAAACGAGAAGAACACATCCATCTCACTGGAATTAAAAACAAATAGATGGAGATAGAGAAGGTAGAGATTATCTGAGGAGGTTGACCTGCATGTGGATTATAGACCGGCCATCTGCCACTGTGGGATTATAATCTTACAACGAGGGAGAGAATGACAATGAAGGGAAGCTGAAGATGAACATGTATACTTTCACACAGTGAGGCAAAAGTCACAAAAACGTGTGCATAAATTAAGCGAGAGACACACTGCTTCACTTTAAATAAGGAATGTTTGGGGAGGAATAACTAAATAAGTGAATGATTTGTGTCTTTTCAAACATTCAGTGCCAGCTTTTGATACTTTCAGCTTTCGCATACTTTCTGATTACAACACATTTCAGGTTGAGCTTTTATTCGGTGCCACTTTGTGCAACACACATGCAGATTAAGATAAAGGTTAAGGAATGAAAGTCTCTCCACTGCCCTTGTCTTTGGTCCGCTTTCCGTATCTGGTATGACTTTATATAAAACAGCTGAATGACATCCTGGCCCAGACCCACACCACCCGCACCCTCCCTCATCCCTTTTCCACAATCCCCTCTCCCCACTGGGCATACATTCAGCCCCACAGCTCCTCCCCCTTTTCAGTCCAAAGCAGACAGAGAAAGGCGAGCGGGAGTGTACTCTGCTTTTCACAGCGTCTTTCCCTCCCTCTCTTATTCTCACACCCCTCCTCCAGTCTCTCACTCCCCTCCCTCTTTCAGCTTTGGGGAAGCAGCGATCAGACCCTGCCCTTTTCTGTTAACAAACAGACAGAGCAGAAAACAAGCATAAAGAGACAGAAAAGCAGAGGGTGAAGACTGAACTGACTGACAACGAGAGGCAAGCAGTGGTAGTGACAGATTTTTCTGAGTTTGGATCAAACGCTGAGTGGGATCGCTCCTCTCTTCTCCGTTGGAATACCACTGCAGGGCTGGGAATCTTATCCCAGTCCCGCTCCTGTTCCTCCAGCTCAGGCAGCTCCGCTCTAGGATGCTGTGAAGGATGGTCCACCAGGAAAACTGTCCGTACCAGGTATTTGTCTGACCAAAATGACACAACAAACATTGCTGTGCTTCAGCTGGCAGTCTTACAGGCGCAAATTGATGATGATTCTTTTTATTTTGTTACGTGTAGCGTTTTATAAATCGTAAGTTTTCCCTACAGTGAAGCTTTAAATGTCACATTTGAAAATAGGACACTCAGCACACATGTGCAGGACTTGTGTGTCACTACTGAGACTCAGACCTGTGTGGGAGTGTTGCTCTGTCTTTTGCAGTTACGTGATTGTGTTGTGAATCTGATGGCTGTCTGGTTGCTAAGAGAGAACTTGACTCCAGGGAATAATGTCCTAACTCCCATCCACCTCCTCGTCATACAACGCCCATAACATGGAAGCATGAGTTTTGCATGGAACTGCAAGTTTTTATTCTCACAACTAGCCGCTGTAAAGGATTTTCAAAGCTGTGAGATTCATATAGCGGCGCAACAATATTCGTTGTATGGTGCAGAAAACATTGTGATAAATATTTAAATGATAATGCGTGGAGGGTGTGATTGTGTGTGGATTCATGTTTATGGCCGTGTGGGTGACCCTGGTGGGACATGTGACAGCATTGTCCCACTTTATCTAACTAAGAATTGGGAGAAATGAAGCATCTGTGATTAAAGGCAAGCATCACATCACAGCTGTGCATCCGGTTTTCTATAACCAGCTCTTCTCAGGAAGAAAATCTGCAATGCAGTGAAGATGGAGAGTGGAAACAAGCAGAGAGGTAGATGAAAGGCACAAGAAATGAGGGGATATGCCGGGGGAGGCTGCGAGGAAGGAAAAGATGGAGCTTCTTTGATGAGAAGAAACAAGTGCAGAGAGTCCCAGAGAGATGGATGGGCCTTGTGGGTGTACTTAAAGTGTTTCATCAACATGTAATATGGAACTTCAAGATGAAAACTCCATATTCTGTCCTTTAACCGCAACATTTTGCATTTAGCTCAAATTCACTTGCATGAAACCTTCAGCTGAGTTGATCAAGCGTACTCCCAAGCGGGTTATTAACAGTTCCCAAATGCTCAAGTCTCTACAATTATCCACATTTGTGCAGTCTGATCTCTTGGCTGTTTCATGCAAGTGCTCTGTATTCTTAAGATTATCTTATGGAATCAATAAACTGCCCTTAAAAAGATATAATATTTGTATTATTCCCTATGCGTCCTCCACATATCAGTATTTGCGTGTCAGGAGGGTGGATTTGCGCTCGTGTTGGGTTAGGGAGCAGTTGTGTAATGGGATAAGGATTTCCTGCCATGTTTGTGGCAGATAAAGGCTCGATTGAGTGACTGAGAAATGGCAGGAATGAAGGAAAGAGCACAAGATAACCAGAGACGCCAAAGGGATAGTGGAGATGACAGATGAAAGACAGAGATGAAACAGTAAGAAAATTGACACCTCTGGCTGAGCAAAGTCCAATAAGAAGTGTGCAGACAGCAATGACGAACAGTCTTCCAAGGCAACTATAATAGATAATACACATGAAAAAAAATAATCATAATCATCTCCAGTAAAGAGGAAGGGAAAATTAAGGAGATGTTAAAAAAGTTAAAAGCAGAGATGGCTTTAATGTGGCAAAAATACTGGAAAAGAGCGAGATGGAGAAAATAAGAGAAAGAATTCGAGCGGTAAGCGGAAGAAGAGGTTCAAGCTCTTCTGATAACAGCTACTCTCTAGAGGCCTCTCAATTAGACTGGTAACCTGGCAACCAGCAGGCAGACAGCGCCCCTCACACACACAGAATAACACACACACACACACAGAGGGTTGGTAAGTAGCAAAGGGCAATGGCGAGACAGGATTGAAGAGAAGGAAAGAGTGAGGGGTGTGATGTGACATAAAATTGTCAGAGAGTAGATGAAGTGGAAAATAGAGAGAGGTCAGTGTGGCCATGTATGTGCCCATCTCTTTTTTTAAGATCAGCATCAGTGTTTTGTCCTGCTTTAAATAAGGTGTGGTCCTCTGTGTTTGGAGGTTAGCAGTTTAAATCCTCTTTTCTTCCCTTTGTATTCCCCACATACCATATCAGGCAAGCTCCCACTTAATGTCTGATACCATTAGCCAATTAGGAGGCAGGCTGACCCTGGGAGAACAAGAAAAGCAGCCATTTAACCCGCAGTCATCTGAAGCCATCAATCGATTAAGGTTCTAGTTAGTTTAAAGTCCAAAAAGAGGAAAACATTGTCTCTTTAATAACCAATCATCTGCTAGATCTCCTTTATCTCTGTGCTGCACTTCATTTCATTAAGTGTTTAAGTGAGCCAAAAGCACGCAGACCCTCTGTGTGTTTACTCGAGTCTGAGGTCTCGGTATGCCGCCCTGTTTTCAGATTCTCGTGTAAATCTATAAATCTCGCAGCGCCGTATTGCTGTCAGCAGCAGCAGCAATAACCAGTAGGGTGAAGGGTGATGGGGAGGTTTATCAGCTTGGCCACAGTGTGTCATCCTGGGCTGGAGGAATATTGTCAGCTTGCCAAGGCCTGGAGGTGTGGGGGGGCACACATGAATGCTGAGTACTCCTACGCGTAGTATTTGTATGTACATATGTATATTTATGTTGGGGCTACATGAGCTCATGCAGTTTTCCAAGCTTGACTGGAAAACGATGGAGAGAGTTCAAGTGTAACTGTATATGAGGTGTGGCCTAATGAATTATAAATGAGAGTACAGTGCCGTAGATCGCACTGGTAGATCATTCCAGCCTGACAGAACCAATCGATAAGTTGGTGCAATAAGCAAAAATCTATGGAATTACTGTCAATATTGTTTTCCATAGTACACTAGGCCATAGACCTTAATACATTATGTTTGTATAACGTAAGTGAAAGGCATAAGTTTACACAGAGATAAACATATGTATTTAAACTTATTCCCTTTTCTCTGCTAATACTAACTTGAGCTTTATGTGCTTCTTTTCAAGCTTTTCAAACTTAATGCACAAGCATGTGATGCTGTACAACTTCTTTCCAGTGCTCATGTTGCTTGTTGGGCATGTTTCTGATTTATTTTTTAATCAGTCCTTTAGCAGTACTGGCCCTAAGTCCAGTAAATAAGTAAATAAGGCTTAACTTTTGGACTTTAGATGAATTTTGGTGCAAAGCAGAGGTCTGAGTCATTGTCGGTTTTAAAGCCTTCTTGCTGACAAACATCCCCCATGGGGTAATGTCGTAATTACCCAAGCCAAGATGTGGTCCTGATATATTTATTTGATTCACAAGCACAGTGTTTCTTTGTAATGTGGAAAAACTGACACTGATAGTTCAAAACTTCATTTGTTTTTCCTAAGACGTGTCGAGCTCTTCATCATGTGTTTTGGATTTTTGGATGTGGACGTTTTCAGACCTTTTCTTTGTAGCCCGTGTGGAGGTTTTACTTGTGTGGCCCACTTGAGATCAAATTAGGTTGCATGTGGCCCTTGAAATACCTTTCGATTTATCTGGCTGACCTAGATACACCACTGTTTTGGCAGGTTATACTGTAGGTCACACTAAACTCAGGACAGAGCCAACACATAAAAGGGAAATGTTATGAAATTATATTGAAAAAAATACTAAAAACTTTTGTGCATATCGTATTATTAACATAAAACTCATAACTCATATTCCCTTGCCTATATGGACAGGAAGATCAGAAGGGAAAATAAGAGCATTTCTTTCCCTAAAAGACACCCAGACCGTATCATTTTTGGATTAATTGCATTGCATCATGATGTATGTGCCTGGGATTGCATGAGTTTTGAGTTCCTTAACATCACTCTAACAGTATGTTTAATGTTGTGCAATTTACCAGAATTGGAGCTCCCTCAAAAGCATGCCTCAGTGTGAGTTTTGCAGACTTCCCGATGGGCTGCCCTGTGTTCCTTTCACAGCCCAATTTGTTTGGAACACAGAGCATCACCATGGAGAAATTCTTACCACGTTGCTATGGTAGCAGACCCCGTTCTTTTCCTCCTCTTTCCAAAATAAGATCAGATGAGAATATGTGGCGTTACTTTCAAACGTGTCAGTAAAACTGGTATGATAATGACATACAGATATTAGAAAGATGATAAACAGTAAAGATGTGATTCTACAGCATGTGCACAGGCATGCGTTTGTTACTATTATCTTTGTGAGGACATTGGAATATTATGTATTTCCTAAAGCTAAACCTTTATCCTAAAGCCAGGTCTTACCCCTTCAACACACCTTGTGAAGTGTGTCAGAAAATGACGAGCAACCAGACTGTCCTCACTTCCTGCAAGTGTCCTCACCCCTAAGTTCTCAATTCTGTATTGGTCCTCACAAAGATAGATATACAAGTACAGAAACACACATAGCGCCACTGGCCTTGGATCCCAGGCGTACAGGAGGTGCCAGGAACCCTCTCCCACAGTCACCCTCTGTTCACTTGGAACAATAAGCCTTTCTGTGTGTGTATGTGTCTCTCTGTCTTTCATACTCGCTCTCACAGCTGACCATAAAGTCAAGTCATCACCTATACTAGAAGAACTAACTTGCATGTGTGCAGCCTCGTGTGTGTGTCCTAAATGTAGCTTAAAGTACCCACAGTTCACTTCGCCTTTGAACTGTCAGTAGGGAATGTTTGCACTAGTGAGTGGATGTGCGTTTGTTTGCCTCCTTTGACTAGGTAGACCAGGTAACCAATTCCTCCCCAGCCTCCTATCACACTTGAATCAGCAGTGACTTCACCTTCACGATGAAGTCAGCCTCAGTAATGAAGTCGAGATCCAGCGGGGCAAACTCTGCCCCACCCTCTAACTCCAAACAGGCCGCTCTCGCTGACGGCTACCACTGGCTTTATCAGCCTGCGCATGTATGTGTGTGTTGCATGTATTGTCCCCAGCAGCACCCCAGTGTGGGTGGATTCAGGAGACAGCCAGACAATTCGCTGTACTCTGCCCATAATCCACAGGGATCAACACTGAATCAAATCCACTTCCTATTTTTTCCACTTAACCCTTCTGCGTGTGTGTGTGTGTGTGTGTGTGTGTGTGTGTGTGTGTGTGTGTGTGTGTGTGTGTGTGTGTGTGTGTGTGTGTGTGTGTGTGTGTGTGTGTGTGTGTTCAAAAGCTCTTTGATGTTATCATCCAATTGCATTATTCCCCAACTGTCTTCCTCTTTGATATTTTTTCTCGTGTTATTCTCATCTGCGCGCTCTCTCACTCTTGAGCAGAGAAACAGATGAATGTGACTCATGTTCATCAGTACCACTTGGCATTCTCCTCCCTCTCGTCTTCTCCTCACAATCCTCGTGTCCCCCTTTGTCCTTGGCTGGGTATTTTATTTCTTATCTGATATCCTTGTCTTTCATTTAGATCCCTCACTGTTTAGCGTGATACATCATCTGAAGCCACCTGTAGGCGGTGGTTTAATGCTTCAAAAATAAAAAAAAAACCTCTATTTAACTTTCATGTCTACTCTGTTTGAGATCAGGGTTAGCTTGTCTAATTATACAAAGCTTTTAAGGGTACCATAGTTTCACTTGTTGTTCCTAATACGTAATAATGATTTTAAAATACTGCTGCAAATATATCGTGAATATCTTAAGCTGTTTTCCCACATGAATTACAAAGAATGTTTGAAAGATTAGAGTACGTATAATCCAGTACACACAAAACATGAAATACAGTAAACAAAACAAAAAGTTACCTTGAATTGTGAGGAAAAAGGTTCAAATTACAATGTCAGATGGAGCAAATGGTCATTATGATCTTCCCCCCAACCTGCTGAGGGTCCTGGGCAATTGTGCCCTTGAGATGACCCTCATTTCATACAGATTCTGAAGGTAACTAAGGATGGCACTGGATCCTGCATGGTCACTAATGCTGTTTGATACACCCTCTAGCTAGCTAACACCCTCCACCTTCAATCAGGCTGGAAATCTATCCAAGTTATCTTATTTCTCATCTAGTACACTAACTACTGGAAATGATCCTCGTGGCCTGGGAAGGCCTTATAGAGTATACGAGAAGCAGCACACATGTTACAAGGTAACATTGCATGTGTAAAATACCTTTCACTTCTGGGATATTTCAGATTTCCAACTTTGGAAATACAAAGTTTGATGTATCTTGTTTTCCATTAAATAAAATAAAACAAACCTCTAAAATACAACTGTGTATTGAATGCATTGTGCCTGAAAATTTTAACAGGAAGGAGTAAAAACAATAACATCAGTTGTAATCTGTCAGAGATGTGCTGACATTTCGTCATTATGAAGTAAAAATATAAGTGAGTACCAGATTTGTCATTCTAAGTTCTTGTCGTACCGGCCATTTTTCTGTGTAATCAGCTGACGGTGTGTGTGTGACTGCGTGTGTTTGTGTGAAGTCATGTTCCCTGCAGTGTGAAGCTGCAGCCATATCTGGATATAATTTTCTGTCTGGGCGGCTATGACAAATATATGAGTCACGGGTCAATAACGTCTCACAAAGATGAGATCATTACACACCATGGAGAGCTCAGATTGAAATTGTAAGTCACCGATACAAGGCACAAGCAATCTTTGTGTGTATGAGTGAGTGAGTGACTGTGTGTGTGCTTGTGTGCCAGACTAATGGTCTATTGTGCTCTGTCAGGGTTTATTTAGCTGGCCGGGGCTGTGGGGTTTGCTGGCTTTGGAGTCTGGACCAGGCACTATTTTTACCTTAGCAGGAAGGGAGTACACCACCTTCTCTGTTACATATGCTCACTCTTAAACATTCATTCACCTTCAGTGTATAGTCTGATTTGCAAAGTTTTATCATACGCAGAAATCCTATGTGGGACAGACTGGGAAGAAATATAAAGAGCGAGAGATGACGTCCAGGAGGGCTTTTAGACACAACAAAAACCATCGAAAACACACATGGGCGAGCACAGTCCCCTACACACACATACTGCGGATATCCCTGTCCCATCGCTGAGGTGTCTCTTTTCAAACTGGTGGTGAGCAGCTGCTGTCCTCATGTCAGGGCATGAAGATGAAACAAACACCCGTCTGAGTTTCTCTCCTCGCTCTCTCTCTCTCTTTCCTGTCCTGAGCTGTGAGAGGCTGCCCTGGCCAGAGGGTGGAAGGTAGGGAGGGTCTAAAGGGGCTTTACCTCTGACAACTATGCTTTTTCAGTCCTGTGGGAGAGGCGGAATGAACCTATAGACCGAGCGTGCAGAGTATTCAGAAAGTGCAGGGAAGGAGAAACAGCGTCACAACATGTTAGGGTAAGACGAGGAGAAGACACCAGTAGAGGAGTAGATAGGGGTCAGTTGACTGGGATTATGATGCATTTTGACTGGACTAAAGCTCAGGAGTCAGTGTGGACTACAACCTACTGACTGGGACGTAGAAGGGAAAAGACAGGAAAACGGAGAAGGAGAGAAGGATGAGGGAGGCACTGGATAAAACGGATGTATGTGGAGGGGTGGATGATGTCATCAGGCAAGCCTCCAGTCTCTACCTCAGTGATGATTATAAAGAGGTAAAAGAAAGTATGGAATCAAATTTTGATCATTAATTGCATGATTTGAAAGTGTGTGAAGTCAGCAGGTGGATTATTTTAGGTAATATCCATCCCCGTGGTTATGTTGGAGGTTTCTTCTACTTCGTGTCTGCCAACTTAAACCACTGAACATACTTTTGTTCTGTTTTGTGACAAAAATAGAAGTTCAAACTTAATGCAAAGTGTAAAAGCGCTACTACAGAGTTCGGAGTTAACTCAGTTCCTAATGCAGCCATCTGTAATTTATTTATAATCAGTATGAAATGTTTTATTTGTTTAATCCAATCCAATGAATACACTAAATTGTGCGTTTCATGATGGCCCATTAACCTCACTGTGAGTAAAAGCCTTCATAAAGTGACTCCACCAAGTTATTCTAGACCTTTAAAGGCACTTATTTGGGAAGTTATTTGGAGGTCTTAATTTAACTTTAATGGTCATGGGGAGAAAAAAAACTACAGAATCTGCTTAAAATCTGATAAAAATGCTTCAAACGTTTTCCTGATTTAGGCCCAAAATAAAGTTTTTAAAAGCTCATGTGCCCTGAAAGTTAAACCTCCACCTCGATCTTTGGTGGAATTTTCCCACAGATTTCAGTTCAGGGATCCTTTGAGTGTTTTGATGTCTTTATAATATAATAATGTCTCTTACTGCAACTGGCTCAGAAATAGTCCAACGCAACACTGCACTGTGTAAGTCTGACATCACTAGTTCAAGGATTTGCTCTAGAGAGAGAGCTAATGGGCTAATAGTTTTTGTTAGTTCCCAGTCTCCTCGGTGAACTAACTCACCTTCATACTGAGCAGAGACGTGATAGTGAGTTTCAGCTTCTGATTTGATTTTCAGCAAGAAAAGTAATAAAAAAAAATTCCAAATGGCTGAACTTTCCATTTAATCCACTTTTGCGTGTTGTGCACAGCTGTGAATGCAGCTCAAAGACCGAGGCTGATGTAGTTTGGGCTTTTAAGCACTTACGTATTCGGGCCACTGTTATGACAAAACAGTATGAGTAACCAGGACTTTATTCTGTAACTCTGCTGCACTTTGCTCTACAAATACTCGGCCCTTCTGCTTGAAAGAATGCTCTAGTGTCACATGGTGGACCCATTGTCCTGTCCAAACCCACTTCATGCTCCTTATCTCTTCTGCCTCCCTTTGTCAGTCTCCCCCCCCCCCCCCTTCTTTTTTTCCTTTCTCCCACCAAAACCCTCCCCCACCTCTTTTACCCCACATGAACATTCATGTGTAGCCCAGTGCCACTTGTTGAGTTGTTCCCTTCCAATCTGAGTGACAGGAGCAGCCTTGCACTGACCTGCAGCTGAACTATACGGGGGGTCAAAGGTCAGGTCTCTTATCTGTATGGAATGTTCCACTGCCTGGACAGACGGGTCTCAGATAGCATGAGAATTGAAGACAGTCTTACACACACAAGCACACACCTCTTTAGAGACATTTAAAGAAATCTGTGCGCTTCCTCTGCTGCTGAGATGAGAATATCACTGCCGTGTAGATGGGAAGGCTCTTCCAGTAGTCAGTCAGTTTAGCCTACAGGGTGTAAAGCTGTCCTCATAAAGCAGATGCCATCCTCAGAAAGTCATTGTATAACTGTATGCCAAGAAGACCACGAAGATTTGACACTTTGTTCACTTTGATTTATTTAGGGGTTACAAAATCTCATGTGCTATTTTGCTTTAGATATGCTTCTAAGTACGGTAGCTATGCTGTGTAATGGATTACCAGCTGCTGGACATGCACTCACTGTTTTCGAACTGTAATTGTACATTACAGTGGTACAGACAGTGCAGACAAGCAAGAAAGCAAAAATAGAAATGAGCATTTTCCCCTCGATGTTACATTTTAAATTTTAAATATAGTCAAGTTGATCCAGTTTTACTCTAAGCCTGCAAGAACATCTGTGTGAAATGTGAAAGTATGTAGCACAGTCATAACAACTGGCTCACACAGAAGACTTTTTGGCCTTGTTTCTGTTTGTAAAGCTGAGGGTTCAGCAGCATCCCACTGTTAGTCCTGGAAAATATATGTGAGTGAAGTCATCCCCGTTTGGATTCACACCATCACACAGAAATTTCATAACGCAGCAACGCACACGCACATCGACACAGCACCTTCGCTGAAAACAAGCACCCAGTCATGCCCAGGTGTGCTCCACTGTCGTGCATTTACTAATAATATACATGAAGACCTGAAGTCTGTGCTCACAAGAAGTGCATGTGTGATAACAGTGGGTTCTTGTTCTCAGTCAGGGAGTAAGGTCCGGGTCACTGAAAAGACTCCATTGTGCAGAAAAAGAGAGACCACTTTGTAAGGAATTGTGTGAAAAGAGATGAAGAAACCTTGTAGAGCACTCCTCAGCCAAGGCCAATACCATATGTCTCAAATTCAACAAAAGTGATCCCCATCTGTTCCAAACTTTAATATGCACTTCCCTTGCTCCACCTGTCCACCAAGTCTCCAGACACTCAGCCTTTAGTTTTTTGGGTTAATCTTGATGAAAAAAAAGATAAAGTATGCAGCACTGATCACATTCCTTAGCCTTCGCAAAGGAGTGAAGGGGTTTATAAGTTTTAAAGAAACACTATCTACCACATATTTTAAGTTACAGTAAAAGAAGGCTTTCAGAGACTGAAATCAGAGAAAAGTCAAGCACAGCTGTACTGATTCATGCACATCAGCATTTACATGTAAACACGTCTCAGATCTTAACCACTGAAAAAATTCTGGCCACGAGAACCAACAATTTTGTGGGAGGCAGAAGGAGGATGCTCTTTGCTGGTGCGGATAATTAAATTCATCTCCCTTCTCTAATATAGATTTTCAGGGAAGATTTGAAGGCTCAAAACAAGCACCCTGTCGTCCACTGCCAGGCCTAAATCACCCTCTAGGCCTGCGGATGAATGGTTGTACTGCAGAGTGGAGAGGAGGAAATGCCTTTGTCAATGAGGGTTTTTTCAGCAGAGGAAATTGCTTGGTGATTTTGAGGAAAAACAGAAATTAGTCCAATTGTGTTGGTCCCAATCTAATTTGGAAAGTGATGGCTCTAGTGTTTAGGCCAGGAACTGATGGAGGTAGTTAGGATGATCTCTCATTCGGTGTCTCTTACTCGTTTCGTGCATTAAAATGTTAATGTAATGGATCCAGCAATTTTCCATGTCATCATCAAGTGGAAATGCTCATTTGCGCTTTGTGGATTTTTAGTTTTTCTTCTTTCTTTGGGAGGATATTTAGCAGAAAAATTACAGAGTAAAGCGCACGGAAGAATGTTTGAATAGCAAACCTAATGGAAAGGGTTTGTGTGCCTGGAGCCTGTGACTTGCAAGGTTTGCTTGTCATTCAAAAGTCACACCTGTAAGAGGTGGAAGTGAATATGGAAACTGTGACAGGATGTGATAGCTTCCTGCGTTTGAAAAGTATGTAATTAAACTGATTTTCAGTCAAGGGAGAAACTGAAACTAATATGAAATATTAACATTTAAAGAGAAAAAAACATGCACATTTTTTTTCTGCCCATTTCACACTTCCTCTTGTTAGTTGCATATTCAACACCTTTCTAAAAGGTTTATGGATCTCTCATGATGACTGTTTTACCACCTGCACGCACACACAAGTGCACAACGCAAACAAGCAGTATAACAGATGACGCCTATTCAATGAGAGGAAGTTGTTTTGTCAGGCAGGTGTCAGGTGCAGAGCTTTGCAGAGCCACATCTGCGTGATGTAGTCGTCTACTGTCACCAGGGGGCGATGTCAACAATATAACAGCCAGTAATGTGGGCAAACAAATGTGAAACCAATATGTAGTGCGTTATGGTGCTCGCCGAAGAAATGAGAATTTGTCAGGGTAAGTTCACCAGATAAGAACTTATCAGTCACAAGTCGTTAGCCAGTGACCACGCAGTGTCAGATCCACACACCTCACATTATCACCACCAGCAACACGCATGTGCGTCTCCATAGCCTCTGGTTGGTTGGATTGTAATAATCCTTTCCTCTGTGTAGCCAAAGAGCTATGCTTACGGACACAAACACAACAACATTAATCCGGCTTTAATCCAACTGCAGATCAGTGTTACAGTTTGACTCCCAGAGATTTTCCCACTTCTTTATGGAACGTAATGTTGTTTTGTGTGTCTTCATATCAGTTTTGACAGTGCATCACGACTATACCTGCCAGGGGCGTAATTTCCAGGGGGGTTAGGGGGGTTATGACCCCCCCAATAATCAGACCCAGCCAATATAACCCCCCTAATAAAATTAAGAATTATCTTGCATTAATAGGCTGTTTTCTTAAACCCGCTGGTCTGCTTCTTTCCTCCTTGTTTTATACCATATAATTACCAAGTGGATATCTTTGTGTTCTGCAGTGTTAGTCAGACAGACAACACGAATGTGAAGATGTAACCTTGAATGAATTGAAGGATTTCTCGGCTGACTGAGAAAATATTCAGATTAAAAACAGCCCTGGCTTTCCTGTATTCATTGTTTGCATTATATAGAGTCGAACCAGCTTAAGAGTATAACAGTAAAACTCATAAGCAGTGCTGTTAATTATTGCTCTTGAATATCATCAGTAACCAGCGTGTCCTTGGGCATCCCTGTTGCACATTATTGCAGCATATGCTTTGTCTTCTGCATCACTAATGTATTTTAAAAAACTCTGAACTCTGATGACTGGACATTAAATGTAAATCTGTGCTGCTGAGCTGAATAGTAAAACATTACTAAAAACTGGATAAACACAAAGCTGTTAAATAGATCTGGATCTTTATTTCCACCTACATAAGGTCTTCAGCATGTCTTTACCTGTTGTTAAGGTGACATTAATAACATCCAAAATATCCCCTGAGCCTTCGTGAAGAATTCCTTCCCATCCCTCATTTTAGTCTTTTCTTAGCTCTCACCACATGAGCGGAGCATGCAGTTACCGATGCTCAGTGAGCCTGCTGCTTTTGATTCTTACCTTTGCTTGGAGCTACTGTTCAGTGGAGTAACATGAGTGACAGCTTTGTTGCAGTCAGTATGAGTGATGTGTAGTATACGTGTTTGACCTGCACTGTGCCACACAGGCTGCTGTTGCACCTTTGAAGCGGTGAATTGAAACTTTCAAGTGTGTTCTCCAGGGAGTGTCTCAAACAGAGCAGTGCCAGGTCCGCTCCTCAACATGCCAGTGCATGTTTATGTGTGTGTGTGCTCACTGCACAAGGAGCGTCTTGCGGCCTCTTGTGTGGAGTGGGATTATGTTAATATGTTAATTTGTCCTCAGTGAAGGCACTCTCACCAACGCCTGCACGCAATTGTCAAGAGAGATAGGCAGTGAGAGAGGAAAGGTGGGAGAGAAGGAGTTGAGAAAATGAGTGGGAGAGCGGTGAAGGTGTGATGTGCGATTTGGAGTAGCGTAACGAACAGAGTTTGATGGAAGGGTTAGGACGGGCCTGAGGATGAAGATGAAGAAGAAAGCATGTAAATGGAAACAACAAGACAGATGAGCAAGGTGAAAAGTTTTAAGATGGTTTGCATGAAAATAGGAAGGAGATAAAGTAATGGACAAACTCACAAAGACAGGAATAGTGACTATCAGTCAGGCAAACACCACAGGTATCTCTTTCCTGCTTAGCACATTCTCACCTCAGTCTTACGCTCTCCCTTTTGCCAATTTGCCTTTTCTAAGACAGAAATACAGGCCAGAAATATGGGAAAGAGAGAGACTACAGACAGAGCAGGAATGTAGCAGTTACATGATATATATCTTAGCACAGTACCCTGGTTCCCATAAGACGTTAATATGTCATCATTATGGATAGCTTTGCTGTGCACAAACCAAATAGTTGATTTAACCTCAAATCATGTAAAGCTTTGTTTTGTAAACCTTTCCCTCCCTTCAGGTCCCCAGACTCCCATTTGAGAGAAGGACGTTTAAGCACTGCAGTGTTTGGGGCAACTGTGTATCAAACAACCTGCAAAAAATTCTGCAGAGCTTCAAAATCCTTCAAAAATGTGACGCCACAGTTTAAGTGGGTCACTAGTAGCGTGCATCTCTGCCTGCTGTGTTCACCTGTTATCAGCAGAGGCGAGATGGGTAGCTGGTGCGATTTTGTATGAGCACCACCCGTGCTGAAGCTGTCCTGAGCTACGGGAAGAGGCAAGACAAGAGAAACTCAAACTGTGTTGTTTGGAATTTCTTGCACCTTTAATTATGCATGAAATGTGCATTAGAGTAATTTCTCAGGGGTTTATTCTATATAAACTCTTGCACGTTGTCTGAGATATCAAGTGTTGTTCTCTGAATCAACAGTACCACCTCCTGGTGAATCCTGGTACTGTCAACTTCTGAAGCTCTAATATTTCAAAAACAGGTTGTTGTTTTTTAGTAAATCAGCCTACACCATGCTTTGTATCAAAGTTGGCTAAGACAGATGCTGCTATAGATATGCTTGCATCTTTGGTTTGTACAGTCAGAAAGTGATCAGGGTGGCACTGCTTTCTATCTGTGCATGTCCTGTGGGATGAAGCTTACTAAAGGGGAAGACACTTGGCCTAATTTCGAAACTGCAATATCAGTCATCAAAAAGATCACAAAAAGTAACCAAATCCTGTTATTTTACTGTTGCAGGCCCAGAAGAATGAGCGGGAGTCTATCAGGCAGAAGTTGGCCCTGGGCAGTTTCTTCGATGATGGGCCGGGCATCTACACCAGCTGTAGCAAGAGTGGCAAACCCAGTTTGTCCTCAAGGTAACACAGCTGACATCTCTCGTATAAGCATGTGACTAACACTTGGAAAGTGTTTGATTGTGTGCGGTTTGTTGTTCGTTCGTTTGTTTTGTTGTTTTATTTTGAAGTGTGTGTGTGGAGGGTGTTATGCGGTCACATAATTCTCTAAATGTGAAAGTGCGCTGAATCAAAATGTATATCTATCAAGTTCTCTTTACTGTCATTGACAGCTGAGTGGGGTAATGTCATATAGTCAGACCTTGTGGTTTTTCACTTCCCAAGAAAATACCAACGTGTGTATGCACAGAAACACACACACATACACACACAACCTCCTACTTGTACCTTACTGGAACTGCAGTGCTCATCGTATCCCCGTGATTCGAATCAAGTGGATTTCTCATTATTTGTGGTTAATCGTCAAAGGGCAGTATTGTGCAAAATAAGATGCACTCATCAGTTTGACATTAACATGATGTTCTCGAGAAAACCCTGAAATGAGGAGCTTAGTACATTTATGAATTTTTCATATTGGAGTACCAAAAGACTGTTTACATCTTATGACACTGTCTCAGGCATTTCCATCTCTTTCTACTCAGTGCTAATTGTCAGCTGATATATTAACCAATGCTAATATGTCTGAGCCAGATTTATATTGCCAAGCACTATATATATATATACATATATCAGCCAGGCCCTACACTGTTTATTGCTGAACTTCAGTGTATCGTCTCCTAGTTGTCAAAAAGTCACTTTAGTGGTCTGTGCAATTCAGAGAGTGTTTTGATTCTCCTTCTCTCACTCAAAAAACCAACCAGCCACTCAGGTCCTATTTTTATTGGGACTGATTGGATCTATGCTATGTAATCAATCACCTCTGTTTGTAATTACTCTATTGAATTAAGCAGATTATTGATCCACAGTGGGATGGAGCTACACCTTGCGACAGTCTGTTCTTCCATGGCACAAATACACCCCCTCTGGTCCAGGCAGATTGCAGCAGACCTATCTGAGGCCACCTGGATCGATGCAAAGGGGAGATGATTAAAAACAAGAGCTCTCTTTAATTTTATCTTCAGCTGGCACTTTTCTCTGCTCATGAAGGGCACTTGTTTCTACTGGGATCTTCTTTCTTATTCCCGTATTTCTGTGTTTTAGCACATCAAGGTTTGTGTTTGCTCTCTTACACTCGCAGCACTCTTTGTAAGAGCAGCAGTGCATCAGTGTTCATTTTGGTGTTGCTCCAAGTCTGCGTCAGTCACTGCAGAATCAACTAACAAGTGAACCAACTTAACGCCCGCTTTGTGCTAATATTGTTTTTCTCTGTGTTTTCACGCCTCTCTTTCAGGCTGCAGAGTGGGATGAACCTACAAATCTGTTTTGTCAACGATAGTGGCAGCGATAAGGACAGCGATGCAGACGACAGCAAGACGGAGACTAGCCTGGACACACCTCTGTCCCCTATGGTATGCACAGATGCCCACACGTCCACCACTGAAGCCCGTGGCAAAATTCAAAAATGGAGAAGAAAAAAAGGACTTAAATCCTGATATCACTATGCGATGTAATGATGATGTGAAAGTAGCAAAGCGTAAAGATTTGATTGTATCAACGGAAAATCAAGAAATAATAAGAATGAAAGCAGATTAGTGGGAGGGATAGTGTGTTCAATATGAATCAGAGAGATAACTGGCAGTTTAGCACCTTTATGAATTTCTGTGCTCGTGTTTTCTGCGCTGTTCACCAGTTCACAGTTCCAAGGAAAAGCAATTTGGTAGGTGCTCGCTGAGACCACGGATGACTGGCTGCAATAACCTGTTATCACACTGAGACATACTTAACAAAATGAGAGGGAGAAAGATCAAATTTGAGCCTTGTCGCACCCATGTGCATAATGACACTCTCATCAGTGTTAAAATCTGCATACCAAAATGCCAAGAAGTCATGAGCGTTAACTCCTTATTACTTCCTCTTTCTTGTGTGATCCATACGTTATTTTCCCTCTAACTTCCAATTGTGTCTCCTCTCTCCTTCAATTATCCAATTCCCATTTTGCCTACTCCCTACCTTCCTCCTCCCTGCAGTCCAAACAGAGTTCTTCCTACTCGGACAGGGACACCACAGAGGATGACTCGGAGTCTCTGGAGGACATGGACTTCTTGAGTCGACAGAAGAAGCTGCAAGCAGAGGCTAAACTGGCCCTGGCTATGGCCAAGCCCATGGCCAAGATGCAGGTGGAGGTTGAAAAACAGAACCGCAAAAAGTCACCAGTGGCTGACCTGGTCAGTTCCAGAAATCCGAGGCTGTCTGTTTAGCTGTTTATTCATTTATTTCCTTTTTTTGTGTGTTACTCATACAATCTTTGATCTTTCACAAGTCATGGCATGACGGAGTGGTGATTAAGCTCTACACAATTATTATTAGACTTAAACTTTCTTGATTAAAATTAATTAGTTTTTTAAAAAACAGGGTGATGATGTTGTCAGTGTAATTTACATTTTCTCTTCTGGGGTCCAAAGTGGCCAAAACATCATAAATATTATTATTACAGGACTAAAAAGACCACTTTTAACAGTGTATGGATCTAACAGCTGACTTCTGACTCACTCAAGCGGGTGACTTCTTTAAGACAAGATGCTCGTGAAGCTCATGTGAACAACCTTAGTTACTTAGAAGCTTTTCTACTTTTGCTCAGAGAAGGTTTAGAGTATGTCTAGGCCATAAATAATTTTATTTATCCAAGAGTGAAAGCCTAGAGAAAGTGAAAAATGAGCAGTTTAGGTGATGTCCCTGAGGACTGACACTTTTACTGTTTGCTGATAATCAGGGGAAGACGCGTCTTGTAGCCCTCTACATGCTCTCTCTCAGTGGCACTTTTCTGACACGGCTTACGCTGGGATGTAATGGAAACAAATACCAGTCAAAGCCCACCCACCCCTCCTCTGTTTCCTCTCCTCTTCTTAAAGAGAGGAAGGTGATGACAGCCCTGCTCATCATTATTTCATTCATTTATGTCTGCCCCGCTGCCTCCTCCGGAGCACGCACGCCAAGGGACACTCACACATCCACGGTGTCACAGATGCACACTTTGTTTCCACGCGCACTTGAAGTCAGAACTTGTTTACTTATTCAGAAACGAGAAGGGCAACTCGCCCGGGTCCATCTATAATTCATATGCCAGAAAGCATCGACTTTGGTGTTCAGGGATGTAGCAGTGCTCAGCAGTCAGAAGACATCACCGTCACACGCGGACACGACCCGCAGTGAATTTTAAAATGTTTTAAGGCTACAGCTGCCCGCCTTCTCCGCAACACCAGAGATCTGTTAAACTGCGTTCATTACAAATGTAAAGTGGTGAACGGTGATTCCCAGCTAAGAGCGCTTTTACCACAAGTGGTTCATCTGCAGGCCTCAACTAATTTGAAAAGTGTAAAATTATAATTTGTTTAAAAAAGACGTCCTTTAAGATATCATTACAAATTAGTGTAATGCGTATCTTAGTGAGCTGAGGCAGAGGAAGTCAGAATAAACTACACCCTGTTTAAATTCTAAGGTTTTACATATTAAAAATAATCTGGTCCTTAGCCGTTCTAAAATTTAGGTAAATACCTCAGGTGAACAAACCATGACATGTTACACTATGTATTTAATATAAAACTGAGCCAACATGTCAAAGCAGTGTGTGTGAAAACGTAAGAACACCCTTAATGCTTCCATAGGAATTAAAAGTGTAAGCAGCAGCAAGGTGCATGTGATTAACGTCATCAGCACGTGTGAACAAATCTGTGAAGTTTCAGGTGTAGGTTAGAGAAATGCCAAGGAGGAAAGACGTAAGGAATGACCATGCATCATTCTAAGAAAGATTATTCACAAGTGGAAAATACTGAAGGCAGTAGTCAGTCGTCTCAAGAGTGGATGTCCCAGGAAATTCACCCCAAGGTCAGACTGTGCAATGCTGAGAAACTGTAAAACCCCCAAAGCCACAGCTCAAACTCAGTCAGTTAGCATAATAAATGTTAAAGTTCATCACAACAAAATCAGGAAAAACACTGAACAAGTACGGCTTATTTGGAAGGGTTTTGGGCAGCAAGGCTCTTCTGTCTTTAAAAAGAAAAAGGGGAAATGCACTTTTTCAGTTCAGTTTCATTTATATAGCTCCATATCACAACAGCAGTCGCCTCAAGGCGTTTTATTTTGTAAGGTAAAGACTCTGCAATTATACAGAAAAAGCCCCATCAATCATAAACAAACAAACAACAAAAACCACGACAGCGTGGATTATGTTTGCAAAATTACAACTGAACGAACCACAAGACTTGTGGAACAGTGTCCCTTGGACAGATATTTGGCCACAGCACTACATTTGGGAAAGTCCAAACACTGCAAATCAACACAATCAGCACAAACACCTCATACTGTTAAGTCGACCGTGAACTCCTGTGTTTCCCAAAGTATTGTAGATCTAAATAGATCATTTCTCCAACAGCTAAAGCTTGGCATAAAGCAGGTGTACAACAGAAAGGCTGAAAAAGAAATGACTCAAGGTGCTGCAATAATCCCGTGAAGGCCTAGTTTGTACTATGCCCTGATATGTAAAACTTATTGTTATACACAGCTTTCAGTAACCCCGAGTCAGGTGTAGACTTTTAATGTTTTATACACCGTCTGTTTATAAAACCTTAAAGTCAAGACATCTTGAAGAAAACTAGCTTTTCCAAAGCAAGACTGGGTCAAGATAATTAAAGTAGCACTAAAACTCTAAGGATAAACAGGTGAAATAGTTAATTGCTAAATCATTATCCTTCTTTAGCTCTGTGTGGATAAACTAAAGATAAACAGGTGAAATATTAGTTAAAGCTACATTACTAACAAACAGTTAAAATATATACGAAGAGTTTTAATATATACCTACAGGTAACAGGTTGAATAAAAAATTAAAGATAATCCATAAAGATTTCAAATATGAGCTAAAGCTACTGCGTTTATAGCTAATACCAGATGCTAATACTTCATTACCAACTGAAAATACTACTGGATAAACAACAGAAATGATACGCTAAAAGTAAGTGATGAAGTTTCTGATGAAGTGGCCAGACCTGCCACTGGGCAAGAGAAAAGAACGGAAACTGTGGCCTGTGCAGTGAGATTACACCTAAACGTCTGTCTGCTGGTTAGAGAGTCGTCCTAAAATTTCAAGCAGAATCACTGAGAGAAAGTGAGAAAATGAGTAAGAGGGAAATGGGGGCAATAATTTGTTTCCACTGTAAAGCCTCTAGTTTCTTTCTTGACTTCATTCACAAAGCTTTACAGCTCCTCAATATGACACAGAGTCATCACAGGAAATTATCTTTCTGGTTTTGAATATTCAGATGACAATTAGCAGTACGGTCAGTCTACCACAGAAACTCAGAAGTTGAGTCACGACTAATACCAGTCTCAAGCCTTTCCCATGGCCCACGCATGCTGACATCACATTTCTCCTTATGTCACTCTCAGGTGACCTTCTTGTACATAGCCAATTTCCCGAAACTGAAACTGACGCATGACAGCCTCATATATACTTGCTCCGGTAGTAATGTGAAAGTGAAATGAGACTACCAAGAAGAGCGAGCCCACGCACCCCTTACGAAAAGAGAGCATGAGTGCGTTCTCTTCGCGTTTATCTCCACTGAGGCTGGAGGTGAAAGTGGGCCACGACCGAGGAAACGGGCGCTGGATGCAAAGATAAAGAATGCAGACTGGTTGACACAGATTGTTAAGAGAGGCAGAGACAGAGAGGAAATGATACGCCCAGGTGAGCCTCACTAAGCACACGTGATGCTTTAGTGCTTTATTGCATCTGAAGGAACAGGTGCTAGTGCAAGGAGATTCTGATATACACAAAACCAGCAGAAAAAAGCCTAAAAAAGTTTAAAACATATATATACATGCACTAAAATGCTACACAGATTCTAGCATGTTAAAAGTAATAGTGAAGGGAGAGTTTAAATATCTATTTTCTCATCTCTTTCTCGTCACTCGTCTTTGATTACGTGCTCGATGTTTGCACTACAGGTGCAACCGACTGTGATTTCTTGCTAACTTGCAGCATCAAAAGGTTCCAAGAAAAGAGAGGTGATATAAATGTAAATTAGACATGAGATGACTCTGTGAAGTAAAAATAATTCAGTGGTCTCACTGTTGGCCCCTGCTGGAGAGACAGCAACCCACAGAGACACCGAGTTCATGTGCTGTGGACTTGTATAAGGTGCTGTCAACATGTTTGTGAACAAACAGTAGCGCCTACTTGAAATCCCCCACCTTTACTGCCGCTCAAAGGAAAAACAAAGGGAAATATATCCTTTTGTTTCAGCAGGGAAGCAGGAGCCTGGGATGCATTCATTCCTTTTGCAGAATGCAAACAGAAAGCGTTCAGGCAAAACAGCTGACTCTTTTATTTCCCACTCGGATTCAGTTTCACTGCCCTTATTCTGCTGATAATTCCTGACAGTGTGGGTTTAACCGGGTTCACGTTTGTTTTTCTTAAGGTTGTTTTTTGAATACAAAAAAAGTGTAAATCTAATCAGGCTCAGATGTCAGATGTCAGCGTCTGGGAGCAGTGAATGGCAGATCAGATATTCATAAGATTGAATGAAATCTGCCAATGTCTGAAGTTTAAAATAGAGATTCAATGAAACATAATTCAGAACTTGTTCAGGTTCGGATAGTACAGAGTCTGTTTTGTTGGAAGAGTTAAATCATTTGACACAAACACTTAAGCAACTGGAAAACAAAACGAGCATTCGTTGTCATCCAGAAGTCAAAATGTTGCATTATTAACTCAAAATTTCAAATCAACGTTCAGAGTAAATATGTAAAAAAATGAGAAAATCCATTGAAATTTTGAGATATTGAACTGAAAATTGATTTTTCTGGTTATTTTTCAGTGGCAGAAACAAGCTCCCACAGTGAAGTTACAATAAACTCAGTAAAACTGAATTTATAATCTTTGGTGATTTAATAAAACTCATTGGAGTTTATGTTGAAATTGAAGTTACATAAGTTAAATTTTATACTTCTATAAGTTATAAAATACCAGCTTTAATTCTATGGGGTACATAATGTATTTCATGTGTGTTTGGGTAAATACTTACAGAGCTATTACCTATTCAGTGTTCATACTGTACTTTAAAAGAGATTGTCAAGAAAAAGAAAACACGTCTAAACATTAAAAGCCTTAAAATATAGCGAGCTGGTAATTCTTAAGTTTATAGTTTATTGCTGCTATCAAAAAGTTATTAAAGTTATGAGTTAAGTATTTGAAAACAGAGCAAATGAGCAAATTGCTGGAGAGCAATTTCTGTGTTCACAAAACAATCAGTCCTTCGGTTTCTGTCGAGGAAATAAATGTGTAGAAAAGCTGCGGTGAGGAACTGAAAACATGTACAGCATTTACCATGTTTTACCATAGAAATATAATTAACCCTTTAAAGCCTGAACCACGAGATAATTGCCAGAAAAATCACATTTGTTTTAAAAAAACTGGAACGTTCATTGAAGCCTCTGAAAAATTTGAAATTAAAAAAATGAATATCAATTTGAATATATGAGTTTTCGCTACATTCGGCATTCGTTTCTTTAAACTGACATAAACATATAAGGGGGTTAAAAAAATCACTGATGATGTAGAGGTCTCGAAAACTGACGTATCAAATATGATACACTTGGCGTTACAGCGATAAAACGTATAAACATAAAATATAAGACGATGAGGACGAGCCACTTTCCAGTGGCGTGAGGGTGTGAAGGGCAATTTGTTTCTAGGTCTGTGTGGTTTAAAGGCTCGGGATCATGAGCTGCAGTCACAGCCTTTATGGAGCTTTTTGCACGTTGGATTTAAGGAATATTAAATGCATCAGTTTTCTGTTAATTTGATCAGTTTGTCATCTGTAAACATTCAAATATAAATATTTTTAAAAAGTAAAGAAGTCAGTTGTGCATTTTGTGCTTTGGTTATTAGCGTGAGGTTTCACTATCCAATTAGGGAAAACACATTGTCTAACAGGGTTTTCTGCTCTTGTTTTTTCTCCCCTACATAACTCTGTGTGTCTATTTCGGCAGCTTCCACACATGCCACACATCAGCGAGTGTCTAATGAAAAGGAGCCTGAAGCCCACAGACCTGAGAGACATGACAGTGGGACAGCTCCAGGTTATAGTAAACGACCTGCACTCCCAGATTGAAAGTGAGTTGACCACACGCCCAGAATACAAACAGAATCACGCTGACCTCTGCTTTCACTTGCAGAAATGAGCAAGAGATAAACTGGGGAAAAACATGCACATACATAGTGACCCCTACCCTTTTTAGTGGATGTGAAAGTACTTTTATATATAAGTTAGTCACTTCAGAGAGTTGTACCAGTTAACAGCTTCCCCTGAGCATTTACTGTTACTGCACGGTACACATCATTGATCCCTGTACTGCTGGATGAATAATCTCGCATCTTACATAAAAAAGTTCCAAAAATCCCCAGGAGTCCAAAAGCACGAGTTTGTTTTTACTTACAAAGCAGACTTTCCCCGTTGAAAATGTCTTTAGTTTATGCTTCATATTTTCTGGCACTGAAGGGACAATAGCTGTAACATGTGATATTAAAGACAGCGAGAGCAGCGGGAGTGTGTGTGGTCAGACTGCTGATAAAGTTTTCAGTGGCCATGGTATGAACCCATAATGGGAATTTGAGGGGATCACTTCCAGTGTTTCTTGTAGATTTAGTATCTATTGTTAGGATCACAATGGAATACTGGTATGATCAGTTGTGGTAATTGTGGTGTTTCCCTAGTTTCAGTAGTTTGAATATGAAATTATGCTGTATCATTGTGGTCAGTGTCTGTTCCGCCTCTTATCGATCTCTCCAGGTCTCAACGAGGAGCTCGTACAGTTGCTACTGATTCGGGATGAGCTACACATGGAGCAAGACGCCATGCTGGTTGACATAGAGGACCTCACCAGGTGGCAAAGCACTTTTCAACTATTTATTCACTGCACGTCCCACTATTTATTTATTTTTTTAACTTATAAAAAAGAACGCAAGGGATTCATTCATACGCAGATTTTGCAAACTTCAACGGCTCTCTCAGTGGCTGTAAAAGTCTTTGCGCAACTTCTTATCACATGTGAAGTAGTTCTCCCTGAGAATTGTAAACACTTGCAAGCTTTAATGTCTTAAATGTGCAGAGTTCCCCTTTGAGCAAACATTACTCAAATGTGAGTAAGTAATCCATTTGTAAGGGACTGTTTTCAGCTGTGCATGTAGCTCCTGAAGTAAAACTAATGGTGATGCATGTGAAGGTGAACATGCCACCCAATGCACCTGTGCACCTAAGAGATTTTAGTAGATTTTCCTTTTTTTTAAACCAAAGAAGTTTTTTTACATTTTACACTAAGAGGTCAAGACTTTTCAACTTTTCAACTTAATAAAAAGAACCTCAGCGATCTAACAGTCCCTTATGAGCAAGCACTTGGGGAGACAGAAACTTCCCTTTGAAAGGAAAAAACCTCTGGCGGGCTCAGCAGGTTAGCCAGGGCATGTGGGGATCAGATATTCAGCTTTAGCTGTTGGTGTTGTTCTCTGTGTGTAACCGTTTCTGTCTGTCTCTTTGTTAGCGGTCTAGCATCCACAGTTTTCTAAATTTGGTGTGATGATCGATACCAATTTGTTGTCAGGGTGGTACCAAATGCAAAAATCATAAAAACTTTATATTATCCACAATTTTTATTAATCATCTTCAAACTCCCTAATAATGTACTAGGCTTTGGGGGACATGAAAAAAAGTCAAGAAACCAATTTGAGTAACTTGTTGTATGAAAGGGCGTGGAGAGAGCAGACTTTGTGTTTTTAGTACGACGCTCTGCAACGTCATAACAGGCTTGGCTCATCATATTGTGACAAAGTTTTAGTGTGGCCCTCGCTCTTCAGGGGGAGTTGCCCTGCTTGAGTGCTCTTGTTTATCTTTGGATTTGTTGAGTCACTTAATTCATCATTTAAGTGTCAATATAAATATAATATAAAACTTTTCTCTTTCCAGGCATGCCGAGAGCCAGCAGAAACATTTGGCTGAGAAAACCCTATCCAAATAAGATGCCCCCCACCACCCCAACCTCCACCCAAGCACCCCCCACCCTAACACTCCCCACCCTCACCTACAATCCGCTTCCCTATGCCAAGCTTAGTCCCCTGCTCCCAAACAAGCTTTCCCCCTCCAGCCATTCCACCTCTGCCCCGCGTCGATCCGAACCCCTCCCCGCTTGTCCTAAGTACTTTGCTCCTCGCTGCTTCCCTGTCTGCTCCCGAACCTCCCCATCTCCCTTTCTGTCCAACTCACTGACTTCAGCGGTAGCAGCAGCACAGAAGAAGGCCGCCCTCGTTCATTCGCTTCTGTGGTTTTCTCCCAGCGCAAAGGACGGTGTAGCACGTCCTGTTTCCTGGGAGAGGAGGCAACTGATTGTGTGTCGTCATGGATTCTGTCCCCCAGCTTCCTGTGCAGTGATCGGCCTCGCTTTGCTCTCGTTTCTTTTTTTAACTTTCTACATTCACCACTAAATTATGACTGTTCAAGCTCAAAAATTGTGGAGAAAAAAACAAAACAAAATAATAGTGAAAAATTTAGTAGAAAGTCAGTCATGAGATTTAAAAAAAGAAGAAAAAAGAAGAAACAACGCTGTATGAGAAAAAAAATCATGGAAAACTAACTTCAGACCATTTTAAGTTGGACGGTAATTTAAAAGTATTTCAGAGTCGACCCGTTTTTATTCTGCACAAATGGTCGTTTTCAGCTGATGAGAAATGTTCGTTTGAAGGTGCTATAAGAGTGTAAAAGGAAAACATGCCTGCCTTGTAGTGGAGTTGTAGATTTTTTGGTAATACGTTCACTCTAATTGCTCTTCAACATTTTGTGAATGTTGATTTTCTGACACGAGTCATTTTAAATGAATAAGTGTGTTAATATTGTTTTCATCCTACTGTATTCAGATACTTTATTTGAGGGAAGAAATGTTTATGTACAGATATGTAAAATAAAGAATAAACTTTGTTTCATATATGGCGGTTTGCTGTGCACTTCTACTTGCTGCTTTTGCTGCTGCTGCATAACATAGAGATGAAATTGCGCTTTCAGTTGAGCTTCCTCCTTGAGTGCAAGAACTAAAACCTCACAATAGCAGTGAGAGTATATGACATCACATCACACGTAGTATGACTCAACTCCCTTTTTCGGTCTTGCCTCATCATGACACTCGTAGTTCTCACTACGAGGGTTATTGGGGTTGCGTTTCTGCTCTTAAAGGGACTTCATATCAATTTGGGCAACCCCTTTTGGGTCACATTCAGGGATTTTTGTTTCTCAAGAAAAAGGACAGTTTGTGGAATTAAAATATTTAACGAATGGCCACTTGTGGTCCAGTGAAAGGTAAAAGGATACAGAAATAGTTCTATATGACTTGTAGGTTTGGTAATGAATACAGTGTTTTTACTTGGAAAATCTCCCCTTCTTACTCTCGGATCATATATCTGAGCATATGTTGTATTGTATAAAGTGAGTGATGGTAAGTTTAAGTCTGATGGTCCAAAGACAAAGGCCAGGAAACTCCTCTCAACCACACGATGACCACAGTTTCAGAGAATGCACTTCCCTTCAAAAGTGGGTAAGCACAGTAGACGGCAGTTTCTGAAAACGAGTGAGAGAGGAGAACAAAAGTAGTGCTTTGTGTGTTTCAAAATTTCACGTTACTCTCATTTTGAGTCTTGTGTAATTCTCCGATCCTCTGTGGATAGATAGAAAGCAGAACGATAGCTCATAGCATAGACAGCATCTAAAAAGAGTTCAAAGTTAATTTGTCACATATGAAATAGACATTAAAACAGTCTCACCTTCACTGTTGTTCTGGAGGTTTTGATCATATCCACAACCTTCCAGGGTTAGCGTTAGGATTAGCCTCAGTGAAATGTGTATTTAACACAGGTTAAATACACATTTCACGGAACATGAACACTCATCTGTCTGTTTCATCTTTTTTGTTATTTCATGTAAAACATGAATAAATAAAAATGGATAGATTAACTTTCCTTTCACGGAAAAGTAAAACCAATTTAAGAGAATTTATTTAATTAAATGTTTCAAGTAGTAGGGTTATTTAACAGTTAACTTTGATATCCAAACGCCACCTGAAAATTATCTTCTTGTAAATAATACCTACAGTCACTGTGTCACGACACAAAACTATTTTAAAAACTTGCAAATACGCAGTTCAGAACTACATTCATGGATACTGGGAGCATTCATATCATTTGCTGGAGTGGTTAAAGGGTAATTTATAAGTAAAAAGGAGCTGATATATATATAGAACATAATCTAAGTGTAGAAGAAAGTACCCATTCTGAAGAACTTCTCTTTTAAACTTTTTCTTGGACTTTTATTATCCAGTGAATTAATTCTCTGTCCCTTAGCAGCATTTTAGTATCATACTGGTGGGACTACATTGTCAGGCGGCTACACTGTGTAATTTAAATGTTATTATTTAATATTTTATGCAAAGAAACTGTAGCTTTAGCCGATATTTCTCTAATAGATTTGATAAACAGCGCTATGGCCAGGCTACCGTGTTACCCTGCCCTGTGGGGATTGGTTGGCATTGCTCATTGTTTTCCAAGTTTGAGCATGAGTGAAAACAAAGCAGACATAAACCACAACCACCTCCTCCTCAACACGAGGAAAATAATAATAATAATAATGCCACCTCCTCTTCATTGACGTTATCAGTCAGTTGGTCAAGAACATGCGTAATTAGTCATGCCTGAATGGACACCCGGTTGTATCTGTTGGGGAGAACGTCCGTGGAATTAATTACCACAAGTGAATGAGGCGCTTACTCACCTAATGACAGTCCACTGACAATTTACCACCACAGACCACAATGTTGGTTTGGCCCCTGCTATGATTAGTTTACTATCAGCCGCTCCTTTTTACCAACAGTTGGGTTATTTTATTTCTGTTTTTTATGATTTATTCTGCATCCAGGTCTGCAGGAATCAATAACTGTGCACCTCACAAGCACAGACTGCTGCAGTGAATAAAATGGTACACGTGCACTGCATCTTTATAACACTGCACACTTTCTGAGAACAGGCTGCGCAGTGCATGCGCTTCAATGTACTGAAAATTTTGCTTAAAAAACTAATTTCCCTTCATCGTCATCCATCCGTGTTGTTTTGATTTGATGCAAATATGCAAACGCCGTCACTTGACTATACTTTGATATGTTGTGGGTAGGGCGTCGTCAGCTTCCAGGACTGTGGGCTATATATAGTCTGAAAGTAAAGGCACTGGACATGGATGCTGAACGAATCTCAGCTTGTGAGTATATATAGTTTATCGAAAGTGCCCCTCATAGATGCTTCTTGTCAATCTGCAACAATCACATCGGCAAACTCCTTGTTTATTTTCCCCTAATATAAAAAAGATCTCAACGATTACCTCACTAGAAGGTTATTCATCATTGTGGACTTTTTTACACCTTGGTACATAGGAAATGCTCTCATAAATCGCGCATTAATTTTTCCCAGAGCTGGGTATTTAAGACTATTAATCAAAGAGAGAGAGAGAGAGATCTTTTGTTTTTCTTTCAACCATACAAAAAATTACATAATGATGTATGCTTTTAGTTTTAGTTAAGGGAATCCCCCCCCAGCTATTAAGTATATAAACCCCAGCATCATACGGAGACTGAAACAGTGCTGATTTACCAAGCTCGGACCAAGTTCCCTATCTGATCAGCAGTCTTATGGCAAACATTCAACTATGTAAGTCAGATAGGCTGTTATTTAAATTGCTCTGTTGCGTGCTCGTGCAAACTGGGTGTCGTAATGCCCGTGTAGACTCGTGCGTTGACGGCTGTTTCTCTCTTTCCTTGCAGACGTCGCCAGCTGTGTGCTGCTGCTGTCCCTGAGCTGGCGCACATCCGAAGCTCTCCCGGTGCCCGCACCGAGCCCGGGGACCGGCGGTCAGTGCGCCGACTTCTACAAGATGCTCCTGCTGAACATCTCAAAAGCTCTGGACAGCGTGAGTACAAATCTCAGCAGCGTGTGATTTTTGCTTGATTTTCCTCCCTTTTTTTTCTCGGTATCTGTGTCGTTTATCCGTGATTATTCTACTCTGTAGCAATAATTTCTTTACTGTGTATTACAGATTTATTTGAGTGATGGTATCCAATCGGAAAAAATTGAGATGAGGAATACTGGGGAGACCGTACTGGCCTGTGCACCCACTCTGACTCAGGTGAGCCTTTTCTCAAAGCAGCACAGTTTATGGGGACAGCTGACAGCTGTCATAATTTCAGTTCAGCTTTCACTGTGTTTTAATTGGTTGGGCAACTTCAAATGACTGTAGTGTAAACATTGCTGATTTTAAATGTCTGTTTGTTTTCCTGCACAGAACTTAGGTTGCGTGACACAAAGAAATTCTTCCTTCAGTGAGGTCAGTGTCAGACACACTGTATGTTCTATAAAAAAGAAGCTATGATTCATATGCATGTGTTGGTATTGTAGCTGAAACTGAACGGGGTTTTCCCATTGTTTTGACAGACTGAATGTCTGAAGAACATAAAGAAGGACCTGCTCTACTATCACGAAGCGATTGCATCTTACCTCACAGGTCCTCTCAAAAATGGTCCAGAGGAAATTAGACTTCTGAGCCCAATCGTGGAAATCACAAAGAATCTCACAGAGGTGTGTTTATCTTGTAATTTCTTTTTTAAAATTGAGACATCGAGACTTCAAGGTGAAATAGTTTGAATCTCCTGGGAAGTACTTGTCTAACTAAATATTCCTCGGTTTATACAGAACTGCTTTCCGCAGCTGGACGTAGAGAACCTGCCCTCAAAGGTATTTTTATATTCTTTGTTCCATATTTACACCTTGTCTTTCAGTCTTTAGGATCACTGATCTTGAGTATTTGGGGTTTCTTTTCCTGAGACCTTATTGTCCTGCATTCACACTCTATCCTCTCCTGTTGTAACAGGATTCCAAAGTGTGGGGCAATGAGTCCTACAACAACCGGCTGGAGATGAATAAGATGATGAAAGGCTTCCACATCAGAGCCATCACTATCAACCGAGCCATTGGCTACATCTCCTCGGGAGACCACAGGAAGTAAACGTCCTGCAACCTCTTCAACTTCAGCCTCATCAAATAATAGCACAACAAATATCAAATCTCTATTATCACATCAGAACAAGCTGTCCTAATTAGTCACTACCATCTCTTTCAACTACTGACCAAGTTCTACAATGTACCTGCTGCACAACTGTCTGCACTGAAGGAAGTTTACTCAGGCATAAGCTAGCTGGTTCAACTCCAGTATCTTCATTCAGTAAGTGCTGAAGAATGTTCAAATTATCGTTACGCTTAGGCGTGAGTTATAATGATTTTATTTATTTATTTATTGCATCTATTTATTTATTTGATCTCCAGTTGTATTATTTATTGTTATTTAAATAAAGTATTTTGTTATCAAGCATCAAAGTTGAAGTGATTTTGATTGAAACTGTTCACCATCAGTTAGAAGTTAAGAAATGCAGTAAAAAAGAGACATGTAAGACACTTTCGGTTGTTTCCTTCAGTCAATAGCGCTTCGTTATTTCATCTCTTCTGCCAAGGCTACTGCCTGTTTCAAAATATACAAAAAGTAAATGAAGGGAACACCTGAACAATCTTAACTTTGATTTTTGTCTCGAGCTCGAATCCTACCCTTAAAGAACAGATGATTTTGTTTTCCACAGTATTCAGTTCTTCATTATCTGATTTGTTTCCTTTTATTTGAACAACGTTCTAATAATATTACGTAAAAACTAAGCAGCTGAAACTTGGTGAGACACGATCAAAAGCAGGAACTATTCTGTTTTGGTGTGAATTCGGATCACTTTCCTTAAAATGATGAAACAAACAGTGATTTCACTTGTTTTATGAAAAGTCTTTGGAGATTCTGACATGGTTTAAAAAGAAAAGGAAAAAACAACAACAACAACAAACACATTTGTAACAGGGATAAATTGGACTGTTAGTGGTATTTTTCTTTTAAGGAAACAACCCTTTTCTCTGAATGAAACATTGTGGTTTTCTCAAATAATGTTTACAAAAACATTTGCAATTGGTACCTGAAAGATTTCCACAGATGTTCCTGCTGATTTTATTGTACTTAATCGTACCTGAGGTCTAGATCTGCGAAATAATCCTCAAAAAACTGAATTAAAATATACGTTGCTTAGTTTTAGCTGCACTCACACAGGTAAAACACCTAAATTTATCCCTGAATCCCAACATGCTGCATTTTTGTTTTTCATAAAGATTACACATTTGGGGGAAAAAAAAAAAAAAAAAAAAGAAAAGAAAAGAAATGCATTCAAGCCTCCGGAGGGCAGGACGTAATTCCCAGTTAAACATAATCAGCATCATTTTCTGGTCCTCGTGCACAGCTGTTTTACAGAGTCACGGTTATCGCATCAAATAAAGGACATGTAGACAAAAAACAGACATAACTGGCTTTAAAAAAACATGAGTGACAATGAAATGGAATCTATTTACAGGAAATAGTGCGGACAAGTTTACAAAAACACAAACTAGTTTCATAGTTCAGTCTGTAATTCTGTGGACAGTCATTTTCACGTCCACGTGATATAATGCCTAATTGTTTTATAAAAATTCCCACAAGCCCAACATTCAAAAGTGAAAGAACACACACAAATGGATGGATTTTTCCAGATGTCTTTGCAGTTTCAACACTGCAGCACCAAACATTTACATCTGTTACTGGCTACATAATTAGCTACTAAACATCTCAATGACCTCTACGCCTCTACTGGTCATTTTTTTTACCTGCTTAAAGATAAAGGTAAGCTAATTTATTTCTGTATCCTTAGATACAGCACAGTTGGTTCTGTACTCACCACAGAACCCAAGAAAACTACAGCTGACCTAAAGAAGGGAAACAAAAGGAAATGATTCCTTTTTATGAAATGCAGAACTATAAACAAATCAGTTTCATATCTAGAAAATATTCAAAGAGAAATGCAAACTGAAGGGAGACGTTAACTCTGCTCTGTTGTGTTCCTGAGATCGTTTCTTCCCGCCGATGATATCCAAGAGTAATGCAATTCATTTTCATTTTCCCTTTCACTTTACCGCTTCGTTAACCATCATATCTGAAAACAACAAACAACAAATAATGAATTAAGATTCTGTACCATCCTTTGAGTTTGAATTTTCAGTGCTCTTCACCTAAAGAGTGAAAGAGCTGCTGAGACAGTAATATTTGTACTGCAGTACATAGAATCGGTGGGATTGTCATGCATACTTTATTTAGGTAAGTAGCAAGAAGTTTCAGCTCATCGCAAACACAACTACTCTGATGAGTTGGCCTCTGGGAGCCTGTCCCATTCTACGGTTCCTGGAAATGAGCCTTTTGTATTTCGGGTTCCCCTGTCCTAACCGTGATGGGTTTTAGAACAGTTTTTTGGTTAGATGCCTGAAATAAAGTCAGTGACTAACAGAAGCTTGGAGTATTTTTTACAGTTTGTTTTAGAGTAAAAGTTGTTCGTTAACAAGCGGTTTCATGATCCTTCAGACATTCACGTCATCACACTGAACATGCCTAAGTTATAAACTCCGATGTTAGGATTTTACTTTTCTCCAAGAATCGCAAACTTGCGAGCCTCATTTGGTAAAAGATTTTAATTATTTACACCTATTAAAAAGTAAAAATATACTAAAAGAAAAAACCCAAAACACATAAAAGTACAAGAATTGGTCAAGATTGTCTTGCTGAATGAAACATGTACAGTCATAACCTTTTATTTCCCAGTTTTGTTTTGCAATTATCCACGAAGTGGAAAAGTCCCACTGTTTTTTTTGTTTGTTTGTTTTCAAAGGGAACCAGGTGTGGTCCTCAGTCCCAGGGTTAGCCTACAAAAATACATCAAATAAAATATGTCATCTCACTAGTACTGTATTTTTCTGGGCTTTTGGTGTATCCAGGGGATATCTGGACTAAGATTTTCCTTTCCACCAGCTAATATTTGTTTGACTAATGCAGAAAAACAAGATAAATCATCAGCAGACCATAGCTGATGGTTATCTGATGCATTTTCTCAAATGGCATCCATCTTTTGTGCTCCGTGGAAAGGACTGTTTATCTGCATGTAACCGAAGCTTGCTCAAACATTACCAGCTTATGCATACTGATAACAAAAGGCTTGTCCCTTTTGTACAGATTCTACATGAGCCTGTGCAGATGGCTATTTGTATACACTGCTCTAAAAAATGAAAAGGAACACTTTTTAATCTGAGCAAAGCATCAAGTCAGTTAAAGTTCTGGGATTTTGTCCTGGTCAGTTAATCAGCAGAGGGTGTTGTTAATCGGTTTCAGCTGCTTTGGTGTTAATGAAATAAACAACAGGTGTTGCAAGAGGAGGAACAATGAGACAACCCATAAAACAGGAATGTTTTACAGGTTGAGGACACTCGCATTTTTTCCCTCCTCAGCTAGGGTCAGTGTCACCGCTGGTAGCAGTTGGCCATACCTGGACCCAGCAGGTCAATACGTGCCTTTGCGATTGACCGGCAGAGTCTCAAGAGCATGGAGGAGATTCCAGGAGACTCTTATTTAGCAAGCTTACCCTGAGCACGTGTGAGAGAGGCTGGAGAAGCCGCGGAGAAGGTTATGCTGCTTTTAACGTCGTTCAGTTACCCGTTAACCGGTTTGGTGGTGGGTCAGTGATGGTCTGAGAGACGCACGAACCTCTGCAGGTTAGGCAACGGCACAATGACTGCAGTTAGATATCAGGATGAATTCCTTGAATCGTATTGTCACACCCTAGACTTGTGCAGTGGGTACTGGCTTCCTCCTGCTGCCCGATCACACGTGGAGAGGCTATGTAGGTGAATGCATTTATACCCCTGACTCGCTGCCTGACTAAATCCAATCGAGCACCTCTCAGGTGTTCAGTGATGCCCTAGTCCAGATATGGGAAAAGATCCCTCAGGATACCAAGCATGTGTGGGTCATACAAACTACTTCCTGCAATAAAATTTTGGTAACACAGACTAGTCTGCTGGATTATTTTTTTACTTTGATTTTTGGGGTGTCCCTGAATTCAGCCCTCTGTAGGTTGATCAGTTTGATTTTCCATCTAACAACAATTTGATTGGTTGACTTTTACATGCCTGCTCTTCACGAGCATTCATCACCATCTTAAATTGTTTAGGTTTGCAGTGTTGTACCTTGTAATGTCTGATGAACCTCATTTGGCAAGTCATCCAGCTCCTTCACACTTTCCAAAAGATTCCTAGCCGTGGCTTCTCCCGAATTCCTGTTCTTCCACATCAACAGCATCTTCAACTTCTGCATGGTCACATCTGTCTCTGCTGTCTGGATATTATCCAGCTCCTTGGAGGTAACATCTAGAAAGATAGCCACCTGTTTCCACTCCTTCCCGAGCCGCTTGGCCACCTGTAGCAGCTGCTTCTCTGACATGTCCTGGCCCTGAGTGGCCGCTGTTTTCACTCCATCTGGAGAAAGATGCACATAAACACATGGGTATTTGTTTTTAGTAAGATTTTAGGCATATCTGGAATAGTTCAGGTGTGAACTGTTGACTTGGCCATAAAGTTGTTCATGAAGTTTTGCTGAAATCACAGTCAGACACTTAAAGATACCTGGCTCGTCTTGCATTCGAGTTCTTTTAAAGGCTAGTTCGTCTTCTGAGGGGCTGCTGCTTCTCTGTCTGCCTATTTCAGAGACAGATATAACATCAGTTAATGTTTTCAAGCTAAAAACGTGCTAAAGTCTAATCGGATTACAAAAAAGTGAAAGAGCCAGCATACTGTTTGTCCTTTTCCGCGGCTTCTTCTCAGTGTTATCCACACAGTCACCTAAGGGAAGAGCAAAAGATGGACGTGGACCAGTGAATCCTTTTTGGTTTATTCGGTTTTCGGTCAACATAAACACAAACTTCCAAAAGACAAAAGTGTCTCCAAAGTAAGACTCATGCACCGGTACCTTCTCTGATGGTAGCAGACCATACAGTCTCCTCAGTGTTAATCTCTATGAGAGACAATTTAAATGGAGGGTGCTGCTCAAAGAAAGCCTCAAAGTAGCCCTTCATCTTAGTGACTGCAAGGGTGAATTTCAGTTCCTGTACAGAGACACACAGACACAACTTAGCTGTGTAGTCAGTGAAATACAAAAGCAAAATCTTATAAATGAGATCAAATCAAAAAGCACCTTTGGACGAGTCTGAACTACTTCTAGCTCTCCTGCTATTTTTAGATCTTTCTGTGGAAGTCCAGTTCTAACCAATGTGTCTTGTGCAGACATCAAACTTCACTGTCAACCTGGCGAGACTTTCCCGTCGTGGATTAGCAAAGATAATGAAAGCTGGCTTTCCAGCTATGGCCAACAGACCAAGTAGCATTTTCTAGTTAAAGAATCCACAGGAAAGGAACATGTTTGTCTTTCTTTTAGCCACCCAGATATTCATCAGGTTGTTTGTTGTAAATTTGTCATTGCAGACTCTAATGCTACTCTAATCTCCTCAAGTATCTGAGGGAGAACATTTGATGAAGTCTTCTTCTCCAAAAAATAATATTTCGTATTAGAGTCACCATTTTTGCACCAAGGAGAAGAAGATCCAGCTTGCCTTGCTGGCTGAATGTGGACAGAATGGGACTAACACTGAGCAATCAAAAATAGCAGCAGTGCTGGAAGCCGCCCTGAGGTGCACAAGGAGATCACATTGAAAGCCCAAATTTAAGACGTGTAAGGTTTTTGCTTTTTGATCCACGTAAATTGCAGATTTGTTGAGAGACACACACCTGAGGTTTGATGTCTCCCTCCGGCTCGCTCAGGAGACGATACGTTCCCTCGTCCAGCTTGCACGTGGGAGGCTTTACTATTTCAATGTAGCGAGTCTTGTAGCCCCGCACCTGATTCTTTATATCCTAGTTTAAAAAAAACATAGCTGGAGTTCAGTTTGTAGGCAACGATGACGGAGAAGTTACTAAACTGAGGGCGTCTCATAAGGACTCAGAGTTCACGGTGAATGACGGTAGGACAGAGCGACGGGAAAACAGCAGCAATGGAAAAAAAGACATCATACGGGAAAAAAAATAATCAATGCATTTTTAGAAATAGCCCTTTTTTTAGGTTATAATAAATGAATGACTATTCACCAGCAACATCCTCAAAAACAAACACACATGCTCACAAAACCACAAACACTTCCTGAGTGAGTTCAGTAGTTCAAGTTTTTTAAAAAAAAAATGAAAAACACCAACAGCTTTACAGCTTTAATGTCATGTAGCTGTCATATTTACACGGTACACTTACAGTAACACAAACACTATTTTGGCCACTGACATTTTTCTTTTATTTTGATATGACTCTTTGTTTTAAGAAGATGAATACTCGAATCATTTCCCTGCACAAACCCTGCGCTTCACTGTAAATAACTAAATGACAGTTGGTTTACTAAGGCCGGTAGCACAAATTGTAGCTGAAATACAAAATCCTGGAAATCTGCACCATTGAAGCTGTTGGCAGTTCGACTAATTAACAAAAAGTGGAAGCTACATTTCGAACAAATTTCTACAAAATTTCAATGGTGAGGTATTTTTCTGGAGTTTCGTCCAGAAAGAATTGGCCGTGACTGAAAAACACAAGGAGACTTTTGATGGTCTCATGAATGGAATATTTCTGTGTGCTGCTCCTGCAACGAAGGTATTTTTGCTGCAGTTTTATTTTTGAACTCTACTCAATGTAAAGAAAAATTCCTCATTTGAAACACAGAATTTACTTTTCACTTTAAGAGAAACATCATGAGAAGTCGGTCAAAGCGTTGGCCGGTCGTGTTCTTCTAAAAGTGGGCAGTTAACGGTTTTATATCTATACACATACATACATATGCATTTTCTATAAATGTGAAACTGATTACTGTCCTCAGTCGTCTGGGTTTAGCATGTGCATTTGTTAAACATGTGTGTTTGTGGTCAGGCATGATCAGAAAATAACCTTGTGTAACCATGTGCATGCTGCGTTAGTGCAAGGTAACTGCAGTATTTCGTTATGGAACAGAAACAGATACTGGGAGGGGAAAGAAGTGCTGAATCCCAGTTACACTTTTAAGAATGAAAATAAACAAGGCACTTTTTTTAAATCGTGTCACTAACAATTGCCAATGCCCGTTTCAAAGAAGTGTGCTCTAACTGGATGTTGTGGAAATGAAGACAGAGATAGAGAAAGAAAACAGGATCCTGAAACCCGAGGAGGGTTTGGTTAAATTTGACCAAATTTCCAAAACCATATGTCAGGTTTGGAAATACACCGCAAGTCTACTGACAACCAAAACAGAGCTGGTTGGAGATCTTTCTAAAAAAACACCACTTACCTTGATGTCAGACGCACTGTTTGTGCCCAGATAAACGTGGAAGCTGTAGCTGTTGTTGTCAGTGGTGAGCTGCTTGTAGACCAGAACCACCCCATGATGCTCTACAGCCTGGCTCGTCTGAATGATGGGACCAACGGGCGATAGGGACGTCACATTCCACTTAACGTGGCTCCCTGAGTGATCCACTGTAGGCTCGATGACTGGACGGTTGCCCTTTATGTGCAGGACACTGAATGTCATGTCATTGTCAGTATCTGTGATATAAGACAGAAAAACAACATTTCACATTTAAACTGAGTAGTTATTGTTGTACCGAGTCAGAACTCTTGCTTCATTCACACAGCGTAAATGTGCTGGGTGAATGCCCTACGAGCTTACGAGCAAGGCAGATGGAGTGTGGGAACTGGATGGACTTGAGGACAGACGCGTCCTTATTGACTGTGTCCACATTGAAGATGGGTCCAGCAAACTTCCAGGAGTCATGTAGAAAGGCGCCAAACTTGGACCAGGATAAGACAGAGTACCGCACAAGAACGCGCTCGGACGCTTCAAAAACCAGACCAGTGACCGAACACTCATATGTGCCCTCTTCTTCTAGCTGCACCCTGAAAGACACAAACACAGAGTCAGTGATGCTGAGCTATCAGAGCTGAACAAAATAAACGTGAGCATGATGCATGGAGACAATGTTCCACTTACTGCAACCGCCCCTTGGACAGTCTCTTCGGGGTAACGAGCTCACTGCCATGGCTCTGTGAAAAGCAAACAACAGCAAAGCACACAGTAAGGACAGAAACAGGTAAAAGAGTGTGCTACAAAGCAAGATTAATGGCTTAGCAAGCCGTCTCAAGCTTAAAATCAGAGTTTTCTGTGTCATAAAAGTGTTTTTTTTTCCCAGCTAAAACACCGTATTATATTATGCCAAATATAACCTGGTCAGCAGCAGGTTATGTTCAGAGTTTGGGTTTAAAATCAGCTGAAAGTGCCAAGTTTAGACTGATTCTTCTCTTCTCACAGAATGATTTAAAAACTACTGAATAAAGTACAAACCGTGTGTCTCATTGCCACAGGAATGTGCATGTGTTAGTTTGGTGATGAAGAAAATGTTTTAACGTAGCTACTAAAACAGAGAAAACACATTCGATCGATAAAACTAATTTCACTTTGATCTGCTGACAAACTAAAGCCATCTCCACGTCTCCTTTATTAGGCTTTGGAACAATAAGCTTTAAGTTTCAGAGGTCTAATGTGTAGCCGTCACCTTAGAAAGAAACAGCACAGGGAGCGTTTTCAGGGATGTGTGATAAATCCCAAGATTAAGGATTCTCTGCAGCTTTAATCTTTGTCTTATTTTCAACAGTGTTTACAGTGTTTTACATCATCTGATAATATTTCTGATTGGAGTGGGCTGCACTCCTGGGGTAATTTTGTGTGTAAAAGAGTGATATGACCCGTGAAACAATCCTTTTTTCAGGCCTGAAGCTTAATCTGATAACTGCCGCCTTGACACCCGCTATCTCTAACAGGGGTTTCAGGTTTTGTCGAGCCAGCTAACGCACAGAAAGCCTGGCTGTGTTGAACTTTGTTCAGGGTGTAACCCTGTGATGAAGACAGAATTAAGGGTCAGACGAAGTTAAACGGTAGCTGTAAAATCGCATTTTGTCAGATAGCACCTGGTTTCTGAGCTCACCTGTTGGACGGCTTTGCATTTTTCACAGCATGACTTGAAGGGCCTCTCATCTGTCAGCACACATGGCAACAAACGAGAGGTTATTCATGAGCCGGGCAACACTATCATGAGTGCAGCGTAGCGCATTACTTGGCATGGGCTTACCTTTCCCATTTAACACCCCTGCTTCAGGTCCAGCACCTGCCTCTGTGAGGTAAATGGATTCTGATCAGCAACTATCACATGAGAATCTTACAGGCTGAAATCCAATTTTAAGCCTCTGAGATATCCCACAAACAAATTTTGCAGCCAGTCCCAGGTTGTGTGTGTGTGTGTGTGTGCGCGAGTGTGTGGATGTTTGCGAGAGGGTGGAGTGTGTTCAGTTACATTTTAGTTTTGATTCCTTAATTAAAAAGCCAGCTGAATCTGATATTTGTGACATAATTATGTAGTACTACTGCCAGTAAAACACAGTTGTGACCATAGACTACTGAGTCATCGCTAAGGTTTAGGCAGCTCCTACAAGCAGGCACGAACATCTACATGTACACAAACAAGCAAAATAAGAGTTTATTTCCTGGTGTGTCTTACTGTTTATAGAGTCTCCTGCATGGGCTTCTTCATTCTCTGGATAGGAAACAAAGCAAATTGAAGGATTTATAGAAAACTCTTGAAACCAAAATGCAACACATCAAACAGGCACTTCTGTTGACTTTAAACTCATTCATTTAATCAGCGGCAACACGAGGAGCCATGAAGTAGTGACTCTGGTGAGTCAAACAGATCTTACCTTCCTCTTCTCCATCCCTCTCAGTGCCTCCTGTTGAAAGATTAAATGACAAGGAAAAGAAGAAGCAGGAATATTAATGGAAATAGTTCAACTTTTTGCAGCATGCATTCATTTCCTGGGACATCTTTGAGAAAAATCGGCACTTTATAAACAACGCCTAATATAAAAGATACCACTAGCAGCTCGTTAACTTAGCACAAAGGGCAGAAGCAGGGAAAGGTCAAAACCAACTCTGCCCACAGCACCTGTGAAACTCACTAATTATAACAATTTATCTTGGGTTTTTCCCCCCACCTGATGACAAAACTTCAGTACGTCACTGCCCCAGAGTGTCATCTTAGCAACAGTTTTATTCAGATTAAACAACGTGTCGCTTAACGAGTTTTAGAGGAGCTGGAAGAATAAAGAAAAGGTGTTTAAATCTATCCAAAGCAAAGGTGACACTTGCTGTCTGGATATTCATATTACCAAGGAAAACAAGAGTGTGATTTTTCTCATTGTCCTTTCCAAAAAGAAAAATTATTCCATCAAGTTATGAAAATGTGGCTCTCACCATAAGCCTCATCCTCCTCTGAATTGTTGTCTTCGTCCTCTGAGCTCTCGTCGGTGGATGTTCCTGTGTTTTCTGTTCAACAAATCGATGTGCAGAGTATGTGTTAAAAGAATTTATCTTTAATAAAAAATAAAAGAGATTCATGCCACAGCTGGCTAAACATACAGTGCTGTGAAAAAAGGCTTGAGCACCACTTATTTCTTTTTATATTGCTTCCAGGGAGCCATGCGGTCTAGTCTTTTTAAAGTGGACTATGGCGACGGTTCTCCTGGCTTCCTGAAAGTCTATCAAAGATCTAAAAGACCTAATTTTCACTCTAGTTTTGTAACTTTATTTTCAGAAGAATGTTTTTGTTTGCTACAACCAATTTTTAAATTGTATATTTAGGACCTTTGTCACTAGCAGGCAGCCACAATGTTGTACCATCCCTTTAGGTGAATCTACAAAACAAATGTTTACACAGTTCAGCAGACATACAACAGTATTTTGCACCAGCAAGGTGATTCTCAAAGAGCTATTAGCCAAAGATTTGACATATTTCATCATGACGTACTTAAAAACAAATATGAGGAAACTGGCCAAAAGAAGTGGCAGAGCTAGAAAACCATCTATAGCGGATTAACTGTATCTGAAATTCACGTCCTTAAGAAATAAGAAAAAATACTTAAGAAAGGGGAAACAGGAAGAAAAACTTGGGGTGTGCTAAATTACACAAGAACTGCAAGGGCAATAGAGGCAACAAAATTTGAAAGATTTGGTTCAAATCATCATGTGAACAGAAGAGATGCTGTCATAGGGGATTTTTGCCAAAATTGATGGAATTACAAAAGCAGAAAAGTATCATCAGACTTTGATCCACCATGCTATGCCATCTGGAAAGAGTCTGGGGGCACAGCTTGACAATGAAACATATACATGCCAATGTAGTAAAAGCAAACCTGGATAGAAAAACACAGAGTGAAACCAGCATCAGTCATGGACTGGCCCCCCCAGAGCCAAAGAAGAGCTTTGGATGTTCTTCGAGAAGCGTGAAGAAATATTTCTGAACACTACTTGAAGGAATTACAAGAAAGCTGGGTCAGAGAGTTCAGGCTGTGTTGAAGAATAAAGCTGGTCATCCCAAATACTGACTTTCAACTCTATTTTTGCCTCAAATGTAGTATTTCCATGTGTGCTTGAACGTTGCAATAAATTGCTGAACCCATTTCCAATTTTGTAAACAAAATATAAAGAAATGAGGGGTGGCTCAAGACTTTTGCACAGTGCGATATTTGTGCTTACCTGAACCGCTGCTGTCATTTTCTGCCAGATTATCTGTAAACAGATTAGTGAAAACGTTGAGACGGCTGCTGGTTATTTAGAAAAATCTGATGCAATAATTTCAAAATGTGAGAAAATCCAAAAACATTTATTTCCCCCAATTTTATTACTCACTACTACACATATGTCATTGTGATTGTCATTATGGCATCATCACTACTACGGAAACTAGAATACTTTAAATGGTTTGATAATCAACCCCCTCTTTAGTCATACTGCCCAGGACCCTGACAGCTGTCAGAGAGAAAAAAGCTGCTGTTGTTTTACCAGAAAAGCAACCATAATCCTGCAGTAAAAATAGAAACAACCAATAGTATGTAAATCGAGGGAAAGCTAAATTATTCAGACAGTTTCTTCTTCTACTTCCCCCACAAAGAAAAACACCTATTTAAGAGAAAGTAAGCCTCAAGCGCTCAACACTCACATGGTTTAAAAGTCAGAAAAAAGAAAAAAAAAAAAAACTAGAGTGAAGCATGTGATGCATCACAAAAATAAGTACAGGATTAGAACAGGTGCAGCCCCAGTGAGAAACCTCCAGTTTTAGTTTACTTCTAGGTTCGTGCAGTGTGTGGTTCTAATTCATATTAGTCACCAAAAAGCCCTGAGCAGGGCTGAAGTACACCAGCAGTTTTTTATAGATGCGTCATTCACGGCAGCTGAACCACAGCACCCCGTGAACAAGCCTGTGATAAGTGCAATGCATTAACATTCTGGCACATTTACGTAGATGGGGTCCAGAGGAACTGCTGCTGCTTCTCTCTTCCCAGCAGCACTGACTGTCCGTGGACCGGGCCATGTGGCCGAGCGCCAGGCTGGCTAATGGATGGAGCCCCTCCTTATCTGGCCCAGAGAGTTTTATCTTAGACTAACAAGCAGATGCTGTCTTTGCAGCTCCGCTCACAGCGCCTCCCTCATCAATCTCTCTGTCTCACTTTGCTCAATCTGTCTGCCTCACCTCTCCCTGCACTTTCTTCTCCATGCCTCTCTCCCTTGTCCTCATATGCCTCCTATGGCCCATCTCATTCACTGCAGCTGTTGCTGCTGCTGCTGTCTCACAGCTGAGCCAGCGGGCATCCCTCTTATTTGTCGTTTGGGCATGGCTGCTTCCCTTCATCAGGCTGACAAATAAGGTGGAGAGCAAGTGCCCGCACAGATGCACACATGCAGATGCAATCACAAATATGCAGAGAGTGCTAGAGGCTGTGTGCAACCTCAAGGATTTGGTTAGTATTGAAAGGTGTTAGCTGCCATCTGCTGGCTGAAAACCATAATACAGGAAAAAAAACAGAAAGAGGTTAATGGGTTCTTTTTGTGACTTATTAACTGACTCATTACTCCACCAGTAGATTTAAAGCTATCAAAATAAGTCAGCTTTGTCAGATCCATACTGGAATTCATGTTTTGGAAATATTATTTGAAAGACTGTAGATGTTTAGTGAATCTAAATATACATTTCTCCTACTTTAAATAAGACTAAACTACCAAACACTGGAAATGTGATATCCAATCCAGCTTCGAGTCAGGATCAGACTGATATCGATTTACAGTGTACCTGATATCAGAATGGTAACATACACTCGCTGGCCAATTTTTAAGTACACCTGTTGAATCGCTTGTAACCACAATCAGCCAATCGCCTGACAACAAGTCAAAACATCTAGGCACGTAGACACGTTCAGGATAACCTGCTGAAATTCAAACTGGGCATCAGAACGAGGAAAAAAGGTGATGTACGCGGTTTTAAACATGGAATAGTTTTTCAGAAACTGCTGATCTTCTGGGGGTTTCCTCACATAACCATCTCTGGGGTTTACAGAGAATGATCCAAAAAAGGGGAAAATATCCAGCGAGCATCAGTCCTCTGGCTGAAAATGCCCTGTTGATGTCAGAGGTTAGAGGAGAATGGCCTCACTGCTTTTTGCACCTCGTTACACTCGAGCTATCTGAATGCAAAATGGGCTGCAGCATCATCTCCCCGTTAGCTTAGAACACAGGATTGGACAAACATTGCCTGGTCTGATAAGTCTTACATTCTGCTGTTACATTCAGATGGCAGGGTCAGGTAGGGCGAAAACAAGATGAAAGCATGGATCCATCCTGCCTGGCATCAACACTTCTGGCAGGTGTAACATTTTCCTGGTTGGTGACCATCCCTTTATGACCACAGTGAACCTTTTTTCTCCATATTAAAAAGCTCAAATTATCTCACACTGGTTAATTAAACATGACTGTGAGTTCGCTGTACTGAAATGGCCTCCACAGTCACCAGATCTCAAGGTAATAGCGAAACTTTTGCATACGGTGTTACAAGAGATTCAAATCATGAAGCAGCAGCTTTCAAGCCTTTCATGCAAATGATATGGAAACAAGGACAGCAAACAGGAAAGGTGAGCCAGCTGGGAAAATATAACGAAAGGACGAGTAAAACAAAATACAAGAAGTGATAAATAGATGAGGATGCACACTTTTCAAATAGCAAGAGAACAACTGAGAGCTCAAAGAAAATGAAAACATGAAGAGCTGCTGAAAGAGAGGGCAGGAAAGCAATGAACCGGCTGGTGTTTACCTTTGTTCTCAGGTGCGGGGATATCGCCGTCTCTGTAAGGCAGAAGAGATAACATTCAGACAAATATAAATCAAACAGAATTCTCCAGCCGTGTAAGATTCAAAGTGCTTTTTTATTTATTTTTGTTTTTAAAAATTGTGCAGCTGCAGGATCACGCAGTAGCCAGTACTTCTCCTTTTCTGTACGGCTGAGTAAATCAGTCAAAGAGGAAGTGTGTGGCTAAACGGCCTGCATCACACTTTCTCACGAAACTCCCTTCTCTCAAACGCTTTCAAAGCAGTGTTGATAGCAAAGGAAAGAGCTGAGGAAACATACAGGCTGGGTCTGTTTCCCATTCAACAACTCAGGTTAGACTCTTTTCATTTATGGCTTTATCATAAGACAGCATCAAGCAGAGCGTAAATATGGCTGTCTATTTTCAGGGCCATTGTGTAATATTATAATCATACAATGTTAGCTCGCTAATTATTGACTTTAAGCACTTTGTTACTTTGTCCTACACATTTTTATGCACATGACAAGTTTTATCAAATATAAACAAAAGACTGATAAACAGATCGCACCACACTAAACATCACTGCAAGCATCTGCAGTATGGTACTGCTCCTATATTCTTCTTAATGCTGCAATAATATATTCAGTGACAGCACTCAGACTTAGATATTAGATACCAGTCTTCCTGACTGTAAACACCAGCCGGTTCATTGTAAACAAAGCCAGACACGAACGCTGTCCAAGTGTTCGTATATGCTGTGTGAAGACTGGAGCAACCTGTTGATGCAGTCAGAGCAAGACGAAACACGCCTGTTCAAGGGTAAAAAAAAAAAAAAGCCAACCCCACAAGAAGAACGAGTTCACCACCAGCATGTGTTAAAAGAAAAAATAGGTCAGCCTTTGTTTTTTCCTGTCTCACTCTCGCTCTGCTGCAATTATATCCAAATGAAGCAAATGAATCAGGAAGCCTGGATTATTACCAAAGATCAAGAAGTGATACTTTATTTCTTTTGCTTGGCGGCTGTTTCGCCTAATAAGGAGCTGAGGCTTTCCTTTGTTTTTAAACATCTGTCCAGGAAGCTGAACTTTTTTCCTCTCTCTCTTTCTCTCTGCAAGGTCATCTCATCAGCGCCTCTGCCATACAGTCTCACAACAACACCACTGGGGTCATTGCCATGGTAATAGTAGTCATCTCTTCCTGTATGAGTCCTCATGCCTCCTATGATCTTACATGTTTAGAAATTAAAAACATACTCGATAACTCAAACTTCTGTGTGGTTTGTCTGTTTGTTTCTGCTTAAAGATAAAGCCCGGATCATGTCACAGTCGCAACAGCTTCCCACAAACAGCACAGAGAGGAGTGCGTTTGTGTATAGATAAACAACTGTCACATAGCACCAGCAGTGGAACAAAAGAGCCGCCCTTTGTCCCGGTCATTTATTGTCCAGACTTTACTGCTTTTATTGCATTTACAGCAAGTTAGAAATCTCTAATCAAATCATAAAGTGAAAGTTGGCCTTTTCCTGCTATAGCCTCACAAACAAAGCTGGAGTTGGAATAATTTCTATCACATTTAACAGATTCATAGATCTTTAAGGTCTTTTGGCATCTGATCATGTGTTTGGGGACTTTTCCTGCCAGGTGGGGCGTGATGCCGTGCGAGTAACTCAGTAGCTCCGATGACAATGAGTCATCAGTATCACTTCACCTGTCTGTGGCTCACGGATGAACTGATGGTGAATATAACAGAATCACTAAAGACAACTGTATGAATTAGAAGAGTACAGTCGGTTAAAACCCGCCGAATAATATCTCAAAGCATCACCAAGCCGCGTGGGCACTGTCGTGTTTCGCTCTGCGCTGCACTTTAATGTGAGGCTGTGCATTAACGTGAACGAAAACCGATGTTTATTGTGTGTTTTTAATTGAACTAAACTGTTGCATAAGCTTTGCTTTACAGCTTCAGCTTTGGCACGCGCTACCAACTCGCTCGGTGATACGTTGTTGTCACACACAATGTTTAACAACAGAGCGGCGCGAGCGCACAGACACCAACAAAGAGATTTTAAACAGAGCGTGTTTGCAACGAGGAAGCGAAAACTAGGCAGACATATATTGTTGTTGTTATTGTTTCATGAAATGCACGAGCAGATGAGCCCCGAAAAGACTACAGCGACAATGACTCCCACTTCCTGTGCGTGGGGGACGAGAGGCGAGATTTTTAGCTCTGCATCCACGCCGATTCGCCCAAAACTGTTCACAATTGAAAAACACAAACCGCCGCGGATCGCGCACAGCAACGCTTTCCACTGATCTAGTAACAACTTACCCATCCTCGAGGTGGCAAGCCGCACCGCAGCTGGCCATCTCCGCCACCATCCTCCGTCTGTGGCCCCGTTATGCTTTCTCTTCTTCACTAGCGTGCAGAGGCTGCGCGTAAAAACACCTGGGAGGCAACATGAGCCTCTCACCGGCGGCGATCGCGTTCTGGGTTAAAGGGCTAAGCATTTATTGGGGGAGACCTCTTTGGCTGCATTACTTATTTCACATCATGCGTCCCCCAGAGTGTAGCATTTCCTCTTTATCGAGAAAAAAATAACTCGGTTTGACTCCCCCGGAAAAAGCGCTCACTTTCCTAAAATCCACAAAAAGGAAACATCAGAGTCCCCTTTTGTGCAGCCTAAATGTGGGATGTGTTGCTTTCTTTCACAAAAAAAACGTGCTTGTTTGTAAAAAGAAAGAAAAAATACAGACCACAGATCTTCACATCATAGGACCACCCGAATGTCTTTAGAGCAGCGCCACTCTCAGGATCAGTGCTGCTGCGCAGTTATTGCGCATGAATATGGGCGGGCCTGCAGCATCCCGCCACAGTGCAGGCTTTGTGGAGTCTTGTTGATGATTTACAGCCCCACGCTTAACGCTTATTAAATAAGCGAGCTGCACAACCTGTGCGAAAGAAATGTTTACTGCTGGAAGCCTCAGACTGTCTGAATATGAATAACGGAAGATAAAAACCACACCGCTTAACTTTCAGGACATGCACAGAGTTTCCGCATGCAGAGGCCACCTTTTTGCATGAGTAAGCACAGCAGAGGGTCCCCTGAAGCGATCCCCAAAGATATTGAAAGAGATAGAAGGTGATGATGATGATGAAGCACAGTTAGAGGTTTATTCTAATCATTTATGTAATAAGTAAAACAAAGTGTATAATGAGGATAGTGGGAGCTGGACGGTTACTTGGTTTACTTCAAAATAAAACAGGCATTTATCTGAGAGACGTTCATTGCACTGAAAGGAGCAACCAGCTTCCCGTGATGCAACTAGGTCACTTTTGAGCGGGAAAAAATACGCCTGCATTACAGAGAGGTAACCAGCAGATGTCGCATTAGACAACAAAGCAAAAAGCACATTCCAACCTGATTGATGCACGCCTCTGATGTGAGGACTGATCACTGTCATCATACCATAAAGTTACAGTGGAATCAAATCAGAGAAGGTCAGCGTCCTATGGTGGATCTCGGCTAAGCACACTGGCCAGCAGAGAGAGCAAAAAAAGGGAGGAAGGGCGCTGTGTGTCTGTGAGATGTCCGGTGGGAGGAATGAGTGAGGGATGAAGGGCTTTCTTATTGATCTTCAAAGCACCTTTCTCCTCCCTCCATCCACTCACCGAGTTTGACGAGTGGATGTGTGGTTTATAGGCAAGAGAAAGGAAACACAGAGAGGGAGAGATGCCACAGACTAATGGGGGGATTATCCTAGTCTCAGAGTCTAAAGGGAGAGATCAGCTACTCCTCGCAGGGGTGAGACGATATCCCCAATACCTCAGGAAATCAGAGGAGATAAAGCAGAAGTGGTGGAAAAGAAGGGTGAGAGAAGTAGAGGACAGGAAAGGTCAACTTGATGAGAAGATAAGAAGAGATGGGGGGAAAGAGAAAATATAATAGGAAAAAAGGGTCAGTTAAATAGGTTAAGATGTAAATCATGAGAGCAGGAGGCACAAGACTTAAACCATAAACTCAATTTGTCACTCGAGTTGCAAAAACGTATAATTTAATATAGGCTAGTCTGGTATGAGAGTTCATTCGACCTGACTTGAGACAAAAAGCCAAAGAGGCTAATGTCAAGTTACAACAGCAGTCGCCTCAAGGTGCTAGATGAAGATTCAACGACCACACCTGGTGTGGTTTTACGCTGACAGAGTTAGCTGTGTTAGCGTTCTACAATTTACTCTTTTGCATGTCAAAAACCAATGCAGTATCAGAAAAATGATTATTTTGAACTCATAATGCTGCTGCAGTAAAAGTTGTTAAGACATTTGACCTCATGGTGGAGCTAGAGCAGTGGTTCTTAACCTTGTTGGAGGCACCGAACCCCACCAGCTTCATATGTGCATTCACTGAACCCCTCTTTAGTGAAAAATAAAATGTGATTTTTTTACTGGTGCACAAAATGAGCCATGCATGTCATGGCGGAGGCTCTGCCGAACCCCTGAGACCGGCTCACCAAACCCCTAGGGTTCAATCGAACCCAGATTAAGAACCACTGAGCTAGAGGAAACAAGAATATCAGTCAGTGGGACACATTGTGGGAACCATGAAATGCATCTATCAAATAATATGTCAGGCCGTGTAGAAGTTACTGACATATTTTAATGGTTAGATGGAAGCTTTGACCTCATAGTGATGAGGAATATTTAAAGTATGACGAAAGTCACTCAGTATGTTTCAGCTGCTGGGGATCTTGCCTGAAGTTACAAAGGGTTATCTGAATCCAGACTCAAAAAGCTCCGTGGAGCTTTTTGAGTCTTGATCAGAGCGGTGGAGTGATGGACCAGGCAACAGGTGACAGAGCAATGCTGCCATCTAAAACGCCTCATCACCAGCTACTAAAAATGCTGAGCTGTTGCACAGAAGCACTTTGGGCATTCAGTGTGGATTGTTGCCATTCTGGTAATTGCGCTGTTGTAACTATTATACTAAGCAGGGAGGGGAGGTTAAAAAAAAATCAAAGCTTTGAGTCTTGATCTTAAAAATAGGTACTGGGAAAGCATCTGACTTTCATTCCTCTGTGACTCAGTTAAGACAGTGTTTCACTGTATGAGTGTATGTGTGTGTAATATGACAGGGCTTTTTTAATATAGACCCACCAACCAGTTTGGAAACCATGATGCCACACACCCTCGGGGGGTAATACGAGCCCTCGACGTGCCGACTCATTATCCATCACGTAGATACACACTCAAAACAACACACACACACACACCAACCTGATGAAGCACATATGAAGATGCTTCATCAGGGTGGAGGGAAACTCCTACCTTGGCCATTTTGCCAACAGGGCCAGTTTATCACATGGAAAGATGCAAAGTTACTAAAGAGCCGTAACAGCTGAAGGCCTGCATAAAGAAGCTAGAGAAAGGGGACTAGGTACAAAGAGAAAAGAGGAGAGAGACTTGGGAAATCGTTCAGCCATGAGAGCGTTCAAAGGAAATGTATGAGCCTAAAATTCTTCCATGTGTAATGAACATAATGAATTTCCCATTTTAAAGCATTAAAAAAAACAGCGTGGAGCTGTTTTACTCAGATGCAAAGCTTCAGATCAGTGAGGGAAAATGCCTTTGAAAGTCTAATCTGAATAAAGTGCAGATAACTCCTGGACTTAGAGCTAATGCTGACTGCTTGTGACTGGACTGTGAATTCACTTGTGACACACCCCTCTCCCGCTTTGATTTCCTGCTCAGTATCTGAGGTCTATATTTGTTTGTTCTTTATTTTTACATGCAGTGTTGTTTTTCAGTAGTCACCTCTCGCTGCTGCCATCGTGTTGCTTTTTCCTTCCTCTTGGGTAAAAATGTTCTATGAGCACCACCAGGCTATTTTCACCTCACCCACACAGTTTACACTCTTTGTTTTCCATCCCCCCCACCCAGCCCCCCTGAAATTGCTGTCAAATTTAAAAAAAAAAAAAAAGGTATGATAATGCAAGAGTTTCCTCTGCTGTCAGGAAATTATTTTTTGCCAAAATGTCCTTTTATTCATAGAATGTAACTAGCAAAATTTGAAATTTCTTATGTCTTTTATAGATCCTGAAATGATTTTCTGCTTTGTTTCAGGATCTAAAATTAGATAAATACATTCTCAGATGCACTACGCCACATGACATATTGTATCTTGTCATTATTTATCAAAAACTGACGCAAAATGCAGAAGCAGTGTGTGAAAAATGAACACACCCCAGTTTGTAGAACCACTTTTACCAGCAATAACTTAAAGTAATGTTCTTTTGTATGACTTTATCAGTGTCTCACATCGTTGTGGAGGAACTTTTGAACCACTCGAACCAACGCACCAGTGCATTGAGGTTTGTGTGCATCCATTTATGCACAGCTCCTGTAAGGTCTTGCCATAGTATTTAAATAGGTTTGAGGTCTGGACTGGCTGGGCCATTTCACTACCTTGATTCTATCTTTTTCAGACATTATGTTGTCCTTGAGTCAATGACTGGAGGGTCCCCGGGTCCTGTGGCTGCAAAAATAAGCCCAAATCCTAACCCCTCCACCACCATGCTTGACAGTGGGTATGAGGTGTTTGTGCTGATATGCTGTGTTTGTTTGTTTGTTTCCACATGCTTTGTCCCACACGCCATCAAACTGTTTAACTCCTCTCTGGAGGGGAGAGGGAGGGGAAACAGGTGGACAAAGGAGGGGGGAACAACTAAGCTGTAGTGCCTCTTGCAGAGGTTATCTTCTGACACCCTTTGAAACAAGCAATACTTCTTCAGTCTTTTTGTAGTAGTGTTGTCATTAACCGTAAAGTTTTAGTATGCTCATTGAATCATGTAGATCTCTGAGATGTAGCTCTTGGGTTGGCACTGGCAGTGGTCTGATCTTAGGGTGAATTTGCTGTGACACCAATCCTGGGAAGACTGCCTTGAATCTTTGACGCCATAAAATGGTGGACTTCAAGTAGTTTGTAAAGGGCCTTATAACCCTTGCCAGATTGAGAGGTAGCAACTGAATCAAGTGCATGTGATGAGCACCACCTGGCTGCTACTTACTCTTATACAGGGAGTGCAGAATTATTAGGCAAGTTGTATTTTTGAGGAATAATTTTATTATTGAACAACAACCATCAGAATCAGAATCAGAATCAGAATCAGAATGGGTTTATTGCCAGATGTTGAGGTTTACAACATTAGGAAATTGCTGCGGTGCTTCAGTGCAGACAATAAGAATTAAAGTGCTATGTAGAAAGAAAGATATGTGCATGAGATATACATGAGATATATACATGAGAATAAGAATTATGAGTGCTACGTAGAAAGATATATACATGAGTGCAGGTGGTGATCAGTGCCAGACATGAAATGATGCAGTGACACAGCGTAGGGTCATGTGTTAGTGGCGGGGACAGTCATGTGGTTATTGTTCATGTGTCCAACAGCAGAGGGGAAGAAACTGTTCTTGTGGCGAGAGGTTCTGGTGCGAATGGACCGGAGCCTCCTGCCTGAGGGGAGCAGGTCAAACAGACTGTGTCCAGGGTGAGAAGGGTCAGCTGAGATCCGGGCTGCACGCCGCAGTGTCCTGGAGGTGTACAGGTCCTGCAGAGATGGGAGTCTGCAGCCAATCACCTTCTCAGCAGAGCGCACAACACGCTGCAGTCTCTGTTTGTCCCTGATAGTGGCTCCAGCGTACCACACGGTGATGGAGGAGGTGAGGATGGACTCGATGATTGCAGTGTAGAATTGCATCATCGTCCGTGTTGGCAGGTTGAATTTCTTCAGCTGCCTCAGGAAGTACATCCTCTGCTGGGCTTTCTTGATGACGGAGGTGATGGTGGGCTCCCACTTCAGGTCCTGGGTGATGGTGGTACCCAGGAAGCGGAATGAGTCCACAGAGGTGATGGGGGTGTCAGTCAGGATCAGAGATGGGCAGTAACGCGTTACTTGTAACGCGTTACTGTAATCTGATTACTTTTTTCAAGTAACGAGTAAAGTAAGGGATTACTATTGCAAAATCGGTAATTAGATTACCGTTACTTTCCCGTAGGAACGCTGCGTTACTGCGTTACTAAAACCGTGATTTTTTTTGCGAGAATGTCTCATGACAGTGACGTAAGCAAGTGCGACGTTGGTGACAGCAGCTGTGTGCAGATCAACAATGGATAATATATCGAGTGCGGGAGAGAGTATGAGCGTGCAGCGTTTAAAGCGTGGAAGTACTGACCTTACTTTGAGTTTGATTCCATAAAAAGTGACAAAAACATTAGCGTCCATCGTGCGTGGGAAGAAAACTTCTTTTTACAGCGAAAAAAACCCCTAAACTTCCGAGCAAGCACCGAGTAGCTACGACGTGATGGGAAACTCACAGAGACACTCGCGCGGATTCTTCAACTGACCGCAGCACACCTACACCAGGGTAACCCTCCGCCTACCCTGCTCCTGCTTTACAGGTGAAAATAGAGCAAAAGGACCGCTGAGTCTTTGACTTTATTTATTTTCTGCTGTGTTTTACTTGCATCTGTTTGAAAGAGTGAGTGAAAACACAAAAAATATTTTATTTTATGTGCTGGAATGTGTAGAAAATAGGTTTAAATGTTAAACTAATTTATTCAAGTCAGAGAATGTTGCATATAATTAAATGTTTTGCTTGATGCATAAAGTTAAAAGATTAAAACTGATAAAACAAGTTAAAAAAAAGAGACTTTTCCATTTGATTACATTTTGTATGATGGATTATGTAGAAAAAGTAGAATTGGGCTGAAAGATCTATCACTTTATCACCTCTTCAGGTTGTAAATCGTGTTTTTAAAAAGTAACTAAGTAACTAAGTAACTAAGTAATTAATTACTTTTGAAAATAAGTAATCAGTAAAGTAACGGGATTACTTTTTGGGGGGAGTAATCAGTAATTAATTACTGATTACTTTTTTCAAGTAACTTGACCAACACTGGTCAGGATGATGGGGGGGAGTGGGGCTGTGTGCTTCCTGAAGTCCACAATAATCTCCACTGTCTTCTGGGCATTCAGCACCAGGTTGTTGTGGCTGCACCAAGACACCAGACGTTCAACCTCCCTCCTGTAGGCAGACTCATCCCCGTCAGAGATGAGCCCAATGACGGTGGTGTCATCTGCGAACTTGATTAGCTTGACAGACTGGTGGGTGGAGGTGCAGCAGTTGGTGTACAGGGAGAAGAGCAGAGGAGAAAGAACACAGCCCTGAGGGGAGCCGGTGCTGATGGTCCGGGAGTCCGAGACATTCTTCCCCAGCCTCACGTGCTGCTTCCTGTCCGTCAGGAAGTCAGTGATCCACCGGCAGATGGGATCAGGCACATTCATCTGGGAAAGCTTGCCTCGGAGATGGTCTGGAAGGATGGTGTTGAAGGCAGAGCTGAAGTCCACAAACAGGATCCTGGCGTAGGTTCCTGGGGAGTCCAGATGCTGCAGGATGAAGTGTAGGGCCATGTTGATGGCGTCGTCTACAGACCTGTTGGCTCTGTATGCAAACTGCAGGGGGTCCAGGAGGGGGGCCGTGAGGGTCTTGAGATGGGAGAGAACTAGGCGCTCAAATGACTTCATGACCACAGATGTCAGAGCCACGGGTCTGTAGTCATTTAGTCCAGTGATCCTAGGTTTCTTGGGGACAGGGATTATGGTAGAGGACTTGAAGCAGGCAGGCACATGACATGCCTGCAGTGAGGAGTTGAAGATGCCAGAAAACACTGGGGCCAGCTCGTTCATTGAGAACCATGTTCTCAATGAACCCAAAAAACACATTAATATCAAAGCTGAATGTTTTTGGAAGTAGTTTTTAGTTTGTTTTTAGTTTTAGCTATTTTAGGGGGATATCTGTGTGTGCAGGTGACTATTACTGTGCATAATTATTAGGCAACTTAACAAAAAACAAATATATACCCATTTCAATTATTTATTTTTACCAGTGAAACCAATATAACATCTCCACATTCACAAATATACATTTCTGACATTCAAAAACAAAACAAAAACAAATCAGCGACCAATATAGCCACCTTTCTTTGCAAGGACACTCAAAAGCCTGCCATCCATGGATTCTGTCAGTGTTTTGATCTGTTCACCATCAACATTGCGTGCAGCAGCAACCACAGCCTCCCAGACACTGTTCAGAGAGGTGTACTGTTTTCCCTGCTTGTAAATCTCACATTTGATGATGGACCACAGGTTCTCAATGGGGTTCAGATCAGGTGAACAAGGAGGCCATGTCATTAGTTTTTCTTCTTTTATACCCTTTCTTGCCAGCCACGCTGTGGAGTACTTGGACGCGTGTGATGGAGCATTGTCCTGCATGAAAATCATGTTTTTCTTGAAAGATGCAGACTTCTTCCTGTACCACTGCTTGAAGAAGGTGTCTTCCAGAAACTGGCAGTAGGACTGGGAGTTGAGCTTGACTCCATCCTCAACCCGAAAAGGCCCCACAAGCTCATCTTTGATGATACCAGCCCAAACCAGTACTCCACCTCCACCTTGCTGGCGTCTGAGTCGGACTGGAGCTCTCTGCCCTTTACCAATCCAGCCACGGGCCCATCCATCTGGCCCATCAAGACTCACTCTCATTTCATCAGTCCATAAAACCTTAGAAAAACCAGTCTTGAGATATTTCTTGGCCCAGTCTTGATGTTTCAGCTTGTGTGTCTTCTTCAGTGGTGGTCGTCTTTCAGCCTTTCTTACCTTGGCCATGTCTCTGAGTATTGCACACCTTGTGCTTTTGGGCACTCCAGTGATGTTGCAGCTCTGAAACTGGTGGCAAGTGGCATCTTGGCAGCTGCACGCTTGACTTTTCTCAGTTCATGGGCAGTTATTTTGCGCCTTGGTTTTTCCACACGCTTCTTGCGACCCTGTTGACTATTTTGAATGAAACGCTTGATTGTTCGATGATCACGCTTCAGAAGCTTTGCAATGTTGAGACTGCTGCATCCCTCTGCAAGATATCTCACTATTTTTGACTTTTCTGAGCCTGTCAAGTCCTTCTTTTGACCCGTTTTGCCAAAGGAAAGGAAGTTGCCTAATAATTATGCACACCTGATATAGGGTGTTGATGTCATTAGACCACACCCCTTCTCATTACAGAGATGCACATCACCTAATATGCTTAATTGGTAGTAGGCTTTCGAGCCTATACAGCTTGGAGTAAGACAACATGCATGAAGAGGATGATGTGGACAAAATACTCATTTGCCTAATAATTCTGCACTCCCTGTAATTACGATAGAAGCAATAAGGGTGCACTTAGTTTTTCACAAACTGCTTCTGCATAATGACTTAGTTTTTGTTCTACAAATAATGACACTGTGTGATTCACTGGGCAGCCAAAAAAAAGTTAAACTCTAAGATTTCATCGGACAACCTTTAGCTTTGTTGGCAGGACACATTCACTGTGGTATTTCAATTAACTTATGCAATGTCACAATATTTATTTCCATCCAGAGTTTCATTAATTATTCACAAAGATCTCCTAGAAGTGACGACAGGAGAGTTGGACTGTTAAAGTCTTCTCAAACACATCCCAAAGATCCTCAGTGGGATAAAGGTTTCAGCTCTGTGGTGGCCAATCCATGTGCGAAAATGATGTCTCGTGCTCTCTGAACTATGAATCCTGGCATCCCATCCCATGTCCATACAATCAAGGAAGGAACAACTTGATCATTTTAGGTATATTCAGTTAGTCAGCTCATTTTTTTGGCACTAAATATTGCTGAACCTAGACCTCAGACCTCCAATCCAATGAAAGGCTCTCACCTACAGTGTCCAGGCATGTGTCGTTTGTCCCAATATATGAAATCTCAGAGTTTAAAGTAAAGTTTTAAGTTCAAAGTAAAGTTACAGCTTACTATCCCCATATATACATATTAAAAATATACTTAATACTTTGACAGCATCACATTTACTCTTTATTCTGTGAATGCTTATTCCAGCATTTTGTTATATTTCTTATTTAATACTCACATCCAAATGGATATTTTCACATTTGAATGGTTATACTGAGAACTGCAGTTTCCTAACATTCCCAGCATATTCGAATGCTGAAATTAATTTAATTTCAATTTAGTTCTCTTCTCTTTTATTCAAACAACAGTTGCCTCAAGGTGCTTTATATTATAAGGTAAAGGCCCTGCAATAATACAGAGAAATGACCCCCTTTGAGCAAGCACTTGGTGACAGTGGGAAGGAAAAACTCCCACTTAACGGAAAGAAACCTTGAGGAGAACCAGGCTCAGGAAGAGGCAGCCATCTGCCATTGGCTGGGGTCGGGGGGGGAGGAAGATAGAACAAAAACACACTGAGAGCTTTCAAATAAACACTTAATGAGTTTGAGAAATGGCCTCAATAACCAGGAAGTTCAGTCCATAGTGTCTGGTTTCTTGCTGTTTATTGTTTGTGAAAGACATGGGAATCATGGAAATCTCTGAAGGCTTTGCATGTTGCATGTTTTCTAAGAAGAAAAGTATCTGTCCTTGATGCTGTTTGGATTTGATGCCTACGCATACTAAGTATTTGGGAATCTTCGCTTGTCCCTCCGTCACCAGAGGAGAATGATTTAAATTGCTGTACATTTTCACATTTCCTGTTTCTGGACATCTGTAAAACTGCATGCTGGGAAGTAGAATGGAAGAATGGAGGTCATAATTTAGGCAAAGGGGGGGGGGGGAGAGAGAGCGAGAGAAGTTAGTGTCTGCATGGCCTCTGGGGAGCTTGGTTACAAGTTTTTAGGTGACCCTTCTTCTGTTCTCCTGTCGCTTTAGTTTACACCCTCCCATTGCTTACACAGTCTATGTACTTATTGCTCTATACTAAGCCCGTCAGCGTTTTGTATAATGTGTGTTGTGTCATGGCCTCTTTCTCTTTTTATCTATCCCGCTTTCCCTCCATGCTGTTAATGCCTTATTTTGAGAGTTCCCTCAGGGAACGCTGTGTTTTCAGGGGCAAGAGAAGAAGGAATCCTGGGATATAATGTGGGCGTTTGGTAAAAGTGCTGAAAGCCATAGTCACCTTCTGAGACACAGACCACCTCCTCCTTTTAGTGTGTCTCAGCGCAGGGGTGTGGAGGCAGGGGGTCGAAAATCCTCTGACCTCCACGCCCACTCAGAACATGTGGGAATGGTAAAATTATCCTATATTTAACCCCCAGGTGTCTGCCTTGTGTGTGTATGTGAGTAACAGTAACTGAGTCATCTGCAGCTGGGTGGTACATGGGTTATCTTATAGGGCGGAAAAAAAGTGGGTGGGTTTGGAAAAGCTGTGCTCCCCCTTAATACACCACAGTCACCTCCCTGGGATAAGAACTTTCTCAGTTAAATATGTCTGAGGTTGAATGTGTGTACATTAGATATATGTGAAATCCAATCAAACATTAAATGTGTGGTTACAGAAAGCCACCGAGAATTAAATGGCAATCTCCCACCCTCTCAGCTAGATAATCATACAAAACTTAATGCAAGAGAAGAACAAAAAAGTCACCTTCAAAGAATAAAAAAAACATTTTTCTTCTTTGTAGAGTGAAAGTAACACATAATTAATACTTTTTTTGTTTTACACAGAGAATATTTGTGCTTATGTGGCTGTGGAGAGGGCATTTGCACATAAAATATTTAAATTTTCAAAGAAGGCAACAATGCTGAGTCAAATAAATTAATGCTATTACCCATCAAAAGGGCAGCTTTATATGGTTATTCACTATAAAGTGAAAAAAAAAGCTTGGCTCAGCACAAACCTTCCAAACATCTGACTTACTAAGAGCACTAAGTAATTCCCATTAGACAGAGAAGGGATTTTACCCCTCTGTCTTCTGGTGAGGATTTCTTTAAGTCTTCGTTCTCAGAGGAAGTCTGGATTCTGATTCATCTCCCTGCCAAAAACTACACAAAGCTGGGAGAGCAAGCCACATTAAGGTGCTCGTTAAGGCACACACTTTCCCTCAAGTATATTAGTTACCACATGCTTGTTCAAAGGCGCAAAGTTTACACTATGGTGTATTTCAAATGAAGTCTGTCCCGTGACCTGTGCCACGTCATCTCTTCTCGCCTCCATTTTTCGTGTCTCTGTCTACCACATTGTCCAGTTATGCAAAAAAAAGAAGAGAAAAAAATGAAAAAGAATGAAACCATACAAAGACACCCACACAAACAAACTCAAACATAAATACAGTTGCCCCATACTCTCAACATGCACAGTCCGTACACTTTAAGACCTCCGAGCCAGCAGAGCGATAAGATTAGAGGAAGTATGTGGGTGTGAAATAGCTGCGGTGTGGGACTTTCTGGATTCACACAATCTTCACTGACTGCAGGCCCTGCTTTTTATTAGAGTTCAAGCTGATGGGAATACACAGCACTGATGACACCCACACTCATATCCTGCACAGATACCGAATTCATACACTAATATGTTAAACAAGCTAAAACTTATGCATCAATCCTCCCCTGTCTGCAAAGCCAGACGCAGCTATTCTTAGGTACGATCACACAGAAAGAAATCCTTTATATAATGTATATTTGTGGACCTGAAACACTGCTATCATTCAAAGGAAAAAAATCTCATTGTTTCCATAAATGCTGCAGAAAAGAAGCTACGGAGGCTGAAGTTGATCTCAGGGCAGTAACCCTGAGGTTGTGACTTCTGCTCTGGAGCAAATAAAGTGAAACCCAGAACCATCAGTGGGTCCATTAACAAAGCCAGAGGCCGGACAAGGCTTTCTTTGTTTCATAATTAATGCAAACATGATAAGCATGACATTGACTGTTGGGCGGGCCGTACATCAGAGTCCTCGACACATGAAAATGAACGTTGCCATTCATCATTAAACACGGCTAATGGACCCCACAAGACTGAATTATTAAGCACAACACAAGAGACCTTTGTGCCAGATTAATGGAAGCACACAGGACGGCGTATTTATTACAGTGATATAGAATAGTGAAAGTGTTATCACAGCGATTGTTGGCCATACAGGAGGCTGAGACTTTGTGCAAGTTAACGCAACAGGAACACAGTCGCCTTTGTGCTGCTGGTGTTAACAGATTTGCTGCATATAAAATATTCATTGTTGCATTCTGAATTTGTCTTCAAGGATCAGGGTTTCTACTTGTGTACATCAAATATTCCAAACTATAAATATACTATGTGTTACAAAGAGGGGGGTGAATGTTATTTTCATGTTTCCTGTGGGATGTAGTTGGTCTCCAATTGGTTTGATGTGTTTGCTGGAAACTGCTAGAAAAGACAAGGGGGGCAAGGCAATCGTGCAGATGAACAGTGAAAATGAATAAATAATTCATTTTACACTTTGATTTTTCTTCAGGATAAAAAGATTTATTTACATTCTTATCTATATAGTTGCTCAAATTGGCTTGATTTGAGTCAGTTAAAAGCCAAATATCCACAGTTTTTCCTCCATACTGTACAGGTTGCAGCATTTTTCTGCCTTCCAGACACTGCACAGAGTGAAAGCTGTGATCAAAAATAGCAGTTGTTCTCTGTGCTTGTCAATAAGAGCCCTCCTGAGAAGCAGACTTGCTGGAAAAACGAAACAGGGGAGAACTGAGAAGGGTTTCTGAACTCTCAGAGCCATGGTCCACAGGCTATTGATTGTTTATTTGGTTGGAAAGTTGCCCTGTGATCACATTTCCCTAATTGAGGTAGATTACAGAAAGAAATACGATGCTGCATAAATTAGGTTGCATGGTGCTCTTCTTCTACTGAATTTCATGTCATAATGGTCCAGTAATTGGATTTGGTGTATTGTGCATTAGGCCTTGTTTAGGAAAGAGACGAATACAGACTGACTATCAGTAACAAACAGTAACATGAAGACAGGGTGAAATGTTCCTGTAATTTAAAAGGATTCACCACAATTTAAACAATGTAGACTTTGCAAAAGACTCTAAAGTCCTTATATTTATCAGTACAACCCTGTCTTTTAAAATAGAATCAGAGGCTGTAGTCTTCCCTGTAATGTCTTAATATCATAAATGCTATTCACCGCAGAAAGAGAGAGAAAAAGAAAAGGACAACAGGCCTTTGAAAAATGATGCTGGTCGATCTATACAACCACGGCGGAAAATTATTCAAGTCGCTAATTCATTGCAAGACAACAAATTAAGCAGAGTGGTTTAATTAATCAGTTAATATTCAGGACTTGAGGAGCAGCTTAGTGAGCCCGCTGTTCTTGGATGTTATCCAAAGGGACATCTTTAGCATAAATTAACACACGGGGCACAGAGACTATCGTTTAAAGCAAGGAATTAGTTTTATGGTTATGTTCTTCAATGCTGCAGACACATGGTTCTCTAGGGTGATACTGAACTAATGGGAATCCAGACACTCATCTAATGGGGGCCATTACAATCCACATTGCATTTTTAATGAGACGGTTGGAGCTGTTGGCGCCTTGTGTCAGGGACATTCACCAGTGCTGGTTTTTACCTGGTTCAGAATTCAGTGATGGGACAGTTTTAAAGTCTTTCGGGTGCAATGGATCATAAAGTGGCATCTGGGGACGTGTCAGTCTCAGATATTACAGCTGTTTACCTCTCTACATTATAAAAGGTTTCTATTAATTTATACTAGCCTAAAGAGTTCAGAAACATATGATGATCTTGGGACAATATGGGAAACATTAGCTCCACCTTAACCAAAGCCAACACTGATATCCTACTCATCCACAAATACTTCATAGTATCTTCTATCATTCATATTACTGTTAAGTGAATTTGTACATAATCTGCACTATCCTACATTTCCAATGCAGGATGTTTACTTGCAGTTAATTAATTCTGTATTGCAGTATTGCTGCTGTTCCTTGGCTTAAGGACCTCTGCTCTCAATCTATCACTATAGAACAAAGACTTGTTTAAATTTTACAAGGTACTAAGGCACAATATCTTCACTCCTTCCTCTTGTCACCCCTCCTCCTACATCTACAGCATTCTTTATTGGATCTTTAAAGTATAAATCATGATGCTCTGCAGCAAACATTGCACGTAGTGATCAGAGAGGGGGGCTGCTGATGTCTGAAAACTGGTGAGATTGCATGTGTCTTTGTGCAGGAGACTTCAGGTTAAGGCAGAATATGTAACCAGGAGCACAGGCTGGCTATCTGCGGGTTTCACTGGTGTAAGGACATGCTAGGACCCAATAAAGATATCTTCACCTAATAATGATGTAAGATTATTCATGAATCTCATCCCTGCTGCCTTCAGACACTGAGGTGGCTCCACTCCGATCGCCCATACTAAAGCAGACAGGTCGTCCTCAGCAGGGGGAGGGGGGGCACCTGCTGTCCCGCTCCTCGCTGCAGAAGCTGTGACAGCACATATTTCGCGAACAGCTGGAAGGAAAGGCAGTCCTGCAACACCTGAGCGGGCTTAACGATACGACGTCGTGCGTACTGGAGACGCGCCGATAGCTGCTCCATCCTGGGGGATGATGCCCCGTGTGCCGGGCGGCGGCCGGACAGCATACACTGGCACATTTCTGTCGGCATGCCTGATCTCTGCATGTCAAGCCGCCCAGAGCTGTGGGGAGGTCCAGTGCGGCGTCAACCAGCACTGCTGTCCGCCCACCGTCACAGGGAACACCAGTGCCAGCTCGAAGGTGAGCTGCTGCCAGCTCTCCATCCACGCATTTTTCGACAACGTCGGCTGGTTCACGCGGAAGCTGTCCGGCATCCTGATCCTGTTGCTGCTCTTTGCCATGGGCTACTTCATCCAGCGGATCATCTGCCCTCGGCCCCGGCGGCACCCGCACCACGACCGCGGCGAGGAGCCGTCCCTCTTTCACGGACACACATCAGCGTCCCAGGATTCCCTGCTGGAGCGGTACCCCGAATACAACCTCGGGGGCTTTGCCTCTCCAAACCTGCCGGCCTATGACGAAGTTAAGTATTTGCCCACCTATGAGGAAAGCATGCAAGACATGCACAGAGACCGGTCCGGTGAGAACTTGTTGTCCGAAAACGAGAGTGGCGGCCAGGGCAGAGGGAGAGCAACAGGACCGAGATCCGGAGACCAGAGGCTGGCTGCCCTGGAGGTCTCAGGACCTCAGAGCCCAAGGACATCCAACTCTGTTTGACGGAGACTGGGCAAGACTACAGAAACATTGTTATTCTTATTTTAATATAGTCAGGGTAAAAAAAATCTTGCAGAGATACAACGAACAAGCGCAATTATACTCCTGAATGTAAAGAATAAAAGAGAAGGCTGAGAAAAATGCAGGACTACGTGTTTTCTGAGATAACAGGAACCTGCTTTCCTTTTGTATGCAAATGACCGCTTGGGTTATGAAAAGCAGATTATAAAGTAAGCGGAGGAGGCTGAAATTGAGGCGCTTTGTGTTGGGAATAGCTAAATTGGCTCCAGTACAATCGCATTAAGCTTTTTTCAAACTTCAGCACCTCAATTTAACGGCAGCATGAAACAGATTTCCTGTCAAACTGAGGTCCTCTCTTAGTGCTTAATATACTGCCGAACCTGAAAAATTCTCATACTATTTTGTAGAGCCTTTTCTTTATTAAATTTGCATCCAAAAAAAGAAAATAGTTTTTTCAGTCCCCTTAGACATGGACTGAAAGAGAGAAAGGATTAGGGAAATATCTGTTATAATTCTTTCTGAGACACTTTTTTTTAAACCAGCCAGCCCTGGAGTCTAGCTTATCAGCATGAAGGCAGCAATCTACCCCCACATACACACTTCACTGGGAGCTGATAGATGAGCATTATATAAATGACCTGCTCAATGCTTGACATCGCTCCTGTGAGTGAAGCCTTACTGCCCCAGGTCCCAGCTTATGAACTCAAGAAGAAGAAAAATATGAATGAGATTACAGCTTCCAGACTGATAAGAGCTAAAGTTGCACTTTTATGAAGGCATGTCAGAGAAGATAGCTGCTGTCCCAAGGAGCAAAACAGAAAAATACTAGCTCACACGCGGCATTGAAGAAAATGTTCTTTCTTTGTTAAAGCAGAAGGATTTGAAGATGCCAGATGAGAATACATTCAAGTCTGCTTTTGCAGATGCTAACTGTCCTAAAGAAACAAGAAGTTACACTTTAGCTCATCTGAAAGAAGATTTTGAGAAAACATGCTTTCTGTGAATTAATGCCATAATACTGAAAAGGCAATTTTGTTCATTTAGTATTTCTTTACCTTGTGATTGACTGGGTGTCTGGTAAATAGTCACACTCTCCATATCGTATTGTCTTATCTTTAGGGCCAGGCCAAAAATTCTAATGAGAATCTGCATTACTGCTGGATGTAAGCCAGCCAAACGTCTTTTGTTGTACGAACAGTATTGGATCATTTCGAATTCACAATAATGGAAGGTTCTGAAAGATCTGCATTTTTTTACATATGAACTGAAAGAAAAAACACTTTTCAATTTATTTGCCCGTCAACTTCAAGATGGACGAATGTTTTCAGTTTGTTGTGCAGAAATGAAAAGGAGGTGTTTGCATATAAACAGTGCACCAAATTAAATCCCATTAAAGATACAAGAGCAGGTGTAAAGCAGATAATAACCATCAGCTTATCAAATCAACTAAACTGATTTATCCCAGAAGCTCCAAAGTGCTCATCTTTCATCATTCCGAACAATGCAGAACCGTATCTGTAAAGCTAGCCTTTACAATTAGAGACCCTGAGTTGATCCCAACTCTAAAAGTCTGAGTGTGATTGTGGTGGCTTTTGTAAACCAATATCGCCTGACCATAATGGCAGAGCCAGTAGTGATCACTGATGGCTTTCTTTTCCTGAGGGACATTTGTGGGCGGCTGGAGTTTGGACTTAAAAGCATTAAATCCAGACTAAAACAACCACTGATGGGTAGATGAGGTAAAGGATCTGAGACCCTGAGCGGCATGAGGCCATGTTTGAGGGCTAATGAACCCATGAGAAGTGTGATTGTTGCGTTTCATTTTCTCCTTCCTAGTCAGTGTAGTTCACTATATACTGACTTCCATTTGTAAACATCAACAGTAAAGCTGTATGTCTTCTCTCAGGGGAGAGGATAGTTATATACGCTCATGGGAGATGCAAATCTATAAAAACACAGGGATAAATACAGTATTGGTACACTCAGTGGGTTTTGAATCAGAGCCCATAATTCAGTTATCGTATAGCTCTCTGGTATAAAGAACAGACAAACTTCAAAATGTCAAATCAATGAGCATTATCCTTCTCTATCCTCCTCATAAATTCTGCATTACATCCGGGAAGTGTATTTTTGGGAGAGCTTGGCTATCAATTTAATATATGAGAACCAGCCAGTCTTTGAATATAGATATACACTTCTATGGTTTAATAAAAGAAGAGCATCTGTTTGGCACTGTGTGCTGTGTAGCTTCAAAAATATGAAATATTTACACTGGCCATTTCATTGTAAGATATTTGCCACTGGGACTCAAAACTATAGAAAGTCTAATCTAAATGTGACTTTTATATTCTTAACATTAAGATATGGCTGAAGGTAGAGGCGTGGAATTGAGTGAATCAGGTATATCACGCAATGCATGGTTTAAGAGAAAGCATGAACTGATTTCACATGTTGCTGTTTATTGTGTGTGGCCACTCCCAGTAATGGATGTGAAACGTGGTCATCCAGTTCCACCATTTAGCTGTTTTCTCACATCTATATGGTTTGAGGTGAAGGAGTTGTTTGGATAAAGCGTGCTTGACGCCAAGCACATGATGCTCACTTGCTTTGTGTTAAATTACAGGAAAATCGTCACTACTCTTGTATTATGTGGAATTTGAACACGGAAGATGTTCAGTGAACCCAACTAGCTTTAACCTCAATGACTAATTAATGATTTATTTTGTCTGCTCTTAAAAATACATTAGTTCAGATAGATAGTTGGTGGAAAGACAGAAATAAAAAAAGGCTTTTAGAAGTGAAGTGACCAAAACTACAGGAAAACTGCTAAGAAAAAAAAATAAGCAGCAAGAGATACCCAACCCAAGAGAGAGATTTTCCTACTGTTTTCTGTGATGTGTGTCTGTTGCCACTCACTGTTTCATCTTGTTCACTTTCTACCATATCCATCTGCATCTTCATGACATAGTATAGGAGTCCTTTCTGAAGAGCCCTGAGAAAGATGTTCATCCTCCTGGACCACTAGTGGAGATGAATAGGCTATTACCCTCTGCTGATGTAGTGGCCCTCTGCCAACCAGGGGGTGGAGCTCCGTGGCAAGCGGTCTGTTTCACACCTCAGCAGCGGAGGAAATACAAGAACAATTTAAAAAGAGAAGCCCTGCATTATTTTAAGACTGTGAAAACACGCATGCACACAGAAATACCTTCAGGGTGCATGTGCAAAGCTTAAAATAAATCTCAGACCTCAAAGACAGTCCCTGATCCTTGTATAAAACCAGTAAAGTGTCACGACACAAAGGGGAAAACAAAGAAACAGGACATTTTGGATCAATACATACAGTATGGTTCACATGCTTTATTAATGGACATTCTCGCATTTCCACAAGGCAACACTATAAATGTGTAAACTATAAAAATATATTTTAATGTAAAAAAACAAACTGAAACATGACAAAAATAACACTTATACAAATTTACAGATGAACGCGTATACCTATTTAACTGTTAATGAAAACAGATTAACTTTAAACTTGATTCACTCAAAATCAGTCACTACAACAGGAAGGCCACAGGTCTGTTGGTCAGAAATACAGACAGCCTTAAAAAACTGTTATCAGCCACCCACAGTAACAGTAACATAAGCGATTTTGTTTAAAGCTTTATATGTAACTTGACAAGACTATGTGTGTAGTGTAAGTCAGGCATCACAGACATCACAAAATCTCAAAATTGTTCAGTTTTGGTTTTTACATGAAGGTAATCGTACTTGCTGTACTTATTGTGGACATGACCCTCTTAAAAAAATAAAAAACATTTTTAAAAATCAACGGCGTGAGGCCACGCTGCTCCTCACAGAGGTGTTAGCAGCTCGCTCTCTCTCTTTAGACAACTCCATCTCTATCTTTGCTTGGATTTTTTCCCAGTCCACTTCAACCTGGAAGACACAGTAAGATGAGATGAAATGAGAAAGTAAGAAACACTATTTTAACTGATAAACAGTTCCGGGAAGCATTTGGTAATGGGAGTTATCCCCCATTAAAAGAGAAGGAAAACAAGTTATAGTAAGCGTCTTAAAACACTGGCTTTCAAATGTTAGCCTCGGATACGCTAAGAAAGACGCTGCTAGATCGTCTGTAAATCCCTCCAAACTGTAAGGCTGGCTGAGCTCGGGTAGTAGAAAGCAACTTGTAATGCATTAGAGTAGGTTCTTTCTGTTTAAGAGTAATTAGTGTAAGTACTGCAAACACTTTTAAAATTAGAAATGTTTACTGAACAATTTACAGGAGTTGGGAAGGTCGTGTAGGATGATAATGGTGCTTTTTAACCTCCAGTGGTGATCACATGGGTTGAAGTCACATGCACACATTTTTCCTTGCAGTCTGGCTGAAATCCTACCTACTGCTGAGTTTTTCGGGGTCAGCTGTTTACATGGGATATGATTTAGTACGGTCTGGTTATTGTATGCGCCAACACTATAAACTGGAAGAGTTTTAGATGTGTAAAAAAAACCCAAAACAACTCTCTTATCTCTTTGGCACATGTTTGATCATCCTATTAAAGATGGATATTTACCATCTGTACAGTCCAGTAGTTTCCATTATTGTGTCGCTCTCAATTTTTTAAGAGTTGGATTAAAAACAAACTGTCCACAGAAGATCAGTTCATCTTGGAAGCTAGCATTTTTGGGAAGAGTAGACACTGTTAGGTCCATAATTTCTTGGAAAAGGACACTATTTTTATAGTTTTGCCTCACTATACTACCACAGTGGATTTTAAATAAAACTATATGTAATTGAAGTTCAGACTTTCAGCTTTAATTCAAGGGGTTAACAAATAAGTTTGGTGTTAACAGTTTATTCATCAGTTTATTATAAATTACAGCCATTTTTACAGATGGTCCCCATTTTTTAGAGGCTCAAAATTAACTGATCAGACTAACATGATTTTACATATTATGTTATTTTAAGCATTTTTAATACTTGCATGAAGAGTCTTGAGAGAGGGACTGCACTTTGATTCAGCTTCAGATGTTATGCCTGCCTCATTTGTAATGAAATATCAGGGAAACAGGCCTCGTCTAACTGCTCGTCTGTCTAAATTAACTCTGAGCCTCTGACAATGGGGCCAAACTCCACTGTGGTTGTGAACAGAGGCAAAACAAAAACTGTACATATATATACCTAAACATTTTTGGCATGACGGCAAGTGTAGAAAGAACAAAGTCAAACGGTAATCAGAATGGATTTTTCTTTCCTTTAACCAGTTTACAAGAAGGTTTTAACCATCTCAACCATCTTTTAAAACCAACAGAGTCTCTGTGATTCTTTTTGTTATATGGAACTTTTTTTATTGTATTTGTACTTTGAGACTATAATTATAATATTAGGCATTGTTGCAGTGATAAGCACTCCAGTAACACTACTGCAAGCAATATTTGGGATTATATAGGTCAGGTGCAGCTAGAGATTTGCCTCCTTTTGCAGTTTAATGCTGTAGGCTTTTCTGATTGGATGGTAAACAGAAATGCTAAGGTAACATAGTTTTTCCCTAAACCAACTTTTTTTAAGGCCACTTAGAGTGTATTAGCAGAGCAAACAAAGTTGATAACCCATGGGAAATAATTAGAAATAGACACCATCCACAGCTAAAAATGTTTCCAGTGTGTTGCTGACCAAGTCAGTTTATACAGTGCAGCAAGACAGGCCACCATAACGTACCCCTTCAGAGTACTGCAGGAATCTCTTATTGGTCTCCTTCCTGCCAAATTTCTGTAGGAACTTCTCCCTATAGGCCAGCACAGTGTCCACATGGGTCTTGTGTTTAACTGCCAGCTCCAATGCCCTGGACACAAGATGACATGATGCAGACAGACATGCATCCTCTGTGAACAAATATGCTTCACCTTAACTCTTTAAAACCTAAGTTTAGACTACCTCCATAAAACAAAATCCTTACACAGCCAAAAATACAAAAAATACATACATGAATAAAAATCTCCCAAAACTGCTTATACTGTCTCTTTACTAGCTGTACATTTCCAACATGAACACATATATACAGAATTATACCTTTCCCAGTTATAAAGGTCAATGTTGACTTGTATGGCCTGGTAGATGAGACCAGCTTGTAAGAAAGCAGCCTCAGCTTCCTGGACCTGACCACTGAACAGCAGCATGTGGGCCAACGATGACTCCTTAGATGGCTGCTCCCTTAGAAAGTTGATGTATTGAACTCTAGGTAACTGAAAGAGGTGAAGCAGCAGATATGCAAAGAGAGAAGCTAGAAATACAGTATCTCTTTTCACTGACAGATTCACTGAAGTTTCACTGAATTTTCTTTTTTATGGTTTTCTGGTGGTTTACAACACTTGTGTTTAGCTGAACTAGCCAATAAGCAGTGCTCTTACCTCTCCAATGGCAGCATAAGCCATCTCTGCAGTAGTCAGCTCTCTGTTTGCCATTGCCATGCCAGCGAGACATGCCCACAAAGATTGGTCCTAGGGATAAAGGGAACAACAGCAGAGAGCATCTTTTAATGAAACCATTTTTTTTCTTTAATTAATATCGACCTATGGCATAAAAAAGGCACCTAACTCAAGGGAGGAAACGGTGTGGTGTTTACACCCTTTGCTATCAGCAGCCTGTAATAATAACACATAATTTGTTCCGTTTTCTGTTGCTGAATCTATGAAAAATGCCAAAGATAACACAATTTGGCAAACATAAAATAGTATAATTGCACCACCAAAGTGAATCCCAAAGAGCTATTAGCCAAAAACTTGGCATCTCTGCAGAGTGTGCTTTAGAAAAAAAAAAGGAAACTGGACAAGTGGAGGACAAAATAACTTGCAGGCCTAAAAAAAACCATCTACAGCAGATGAGCAACATCTGAAAATATCTGAAAGAGTCTGGAAAGCTTATTGGCAGCAGCTTAATTATTCATCATAACAATGCCAATGCAATAAAAACACACTGGGATAGAAAAACACAGATGAAACACTATCAGTCATGGATTGGTCTCTTTAAAGCCAGACATCAACATTACTGAAGCAGCGTGGGATCATCTAGATAGACGATAAAATAAAAGGCATCCAACAGCCAAAGAAGAGCTTTGAATGTCCTTCAAGAAGCCTGAAGAACTATTCCTGAAGACTAGACAAGAAAGTTTGACCAAGAGTGTCAAAGAATAAAGTGGTCATACCACATACTGACTTTTAAGCTGGTTAGAATTGCAAAAACTCCCTTTAATCCTGCATTTTCATGCACCTTTGCACATGTTTCAATGAATCACTGCACTACATTTCCAATTTTCCCAACAAAATATAAAGAAGTGGTGGTGGTGGTGGGGGGGGGGACTTTTGCCTAGTACTGTATGTTGTAAATCTCATCTTGGTGGACATAAACCAAGTAACAGCTGAGCTGTTACTTACTTAGTTTTAGAAACCAATTGCTATGGAGAGATGAAGTAAAAATTCAGTCCTTTGGCCACATTCACAAATGACATATTTAGCAAAAAAGCACTTAATGAAAAGAGGATGTATCAGTGGGCATAAGGATAGAGTACGACTGTATCTTCAATGCATTCTGGTACACTTTACTCATACTTTAACCAAGTCTTTAAACATGCATGACACACACAAAAACAGGAGGTATTTGCAGTACAAAACAACTATAAATGTAAACAAATGTGTCGCCACTTTATTTCCTGCAGCTGGATTAATTAAAATTTGACCACAAATGGGCCAGCAGTTGAGCAAACTGAACTCCAGAGTCACCACTCTGTAATCTCCTGCGTTTTTCAGTATCCATCACTAAGAAAAACAGCTCCAATTAGAAACCACTCCTGCAAACAACAAATATCATCGGCAGGACTTGCCAGAGATCGTAAACATGACAACACAATTTCACGTGAAACAATTTCACGTGAAATAAACCTTTTTTTGCCTACTTAATTGTTAGGTTATAAACTTTAGTCACTGTATGTTAGGTCTGTGCTTCTTGCCTTAATTTATAACATGTTTCTGTTGACTCCTGTCAGGTGAGCACTTACTGACAACAACTGTGGTTCTGGGAAAAGCCACCAAACGCTTACCAGAAGCCGAGAGGATGGGGTCAAGGAAAAAGCTCTTAAAACTGGTGCCTCTCTCCATCCCTTTTGTTCCAACCACCCTTTGCTACTTGTTGTCCGTTTCTCCAAGCTTGTGGTTATTGCATCATTGCCTAAGCAAAGACACAGTCTCACACTGTGCTCAGTGTGTGTGAGTAATATGTTTGGAAAATCCACACATGCATGCAGCAGAGTGTGTATTTATGAGTGAGGTCTGGGGGGTTAATCTGGTAAATGGAGTCACCAGGCTAATTGAAGCTAATTAAAGCCTGCTGGTCAGGTCCCATAAACCTGTCTACTACTTTCTGGTTCAGACATATTATCCATGCATACACGTGACATACGCCATGGGAAGCTGAACTGTACCAGAGCCCCAAGACTGGAGGATATTTAACACTACCACAAAACTGCTAACATAAATACAACGTGAAAGAAATGTAGTAATCAATGCGAAAGCTTAATGCTCACTATGGCTTTGCTTGTACAGCTAATGCAAGGACATACACAGTTCTACAAACACTGAGACCAATTGTACAATGATGTCACATCACTTACATTAAGCACATATAGAAATCACTGACACAAGTAGAAAAGAGTAAAAGACATTTCCAGTATCTTACTTTTGCATAGCAGCAGAGGCGCAGTGCATCCTCCCAGCGCGCAGAGATGCTGTATTCATGCAGGAGGGCAGGAAAGGGTAGTACACTGCTGTACACCAATGAACCATCTCCTTGGCGTAATGTCACTTTGGTGCCAATGTAGTTTAGAACTTGGGGTGCACGTCTGAATTCACTTTGCAAAGACACACACAGTTTGTTACAGTAAATACTGCATTGACAGAGGGCAGAGGGAAAAAATGAGTTTGTTATGCATAAATAACATATAAATGATTCCTGACGCTGCTTCGACAGACTCATTAATAGTGCAGATTTTACCAGTTTCCTCTACAAGCACGGCATATGTAAACCTGATAAAATGGCCCAACAGCCATGGTACCACTGTAACCTGTACTGTTCTTAGGGTGTCCTGCTTCCTGTAGAACACCATCATTGGTCATTTTTTTAGATACACCTTGCTAGTGCTGGGTTAGGTCCCATTTTGCTTTCAGATCTGCTTAATTCTTCATGGCACAGATTCAAAGGTGCTGGAAACATTCTTCTGAGATTTTGGTACATGTTGACATGATAGTATCTGACACATCTCAGTAGCTTTTAAAATACTCAGCCTGCCTGGCACCAGCAACCATGCCACATTCAGAGTCACTTAAACCACTTTTCTCCCCATTCTCAATGCTAAGCTTGAACTTCAGCTGGTCACCTTGACCATGTCTAAATATGTAAATGCACTGGGTTGCTGCCACGTGACTGGCCAATTTGACATTCGTGTTAATCAGCAGTTGAACAGGTATATCTAATAAAGTGGCTGGTGTATATCCAACAAACCTAAAGAGAAACTTTCAGAAATTTGCAGTTTCTGATGATTTATTAGCTTTTGCCACTTAGACTTTGGTGTTCCTCAAATTTCTGCCTGCTTGAGCACTAAACAGCAATAATAAAACCAGTGAGTGAGTCCAAAATGTGCACAAAAAGTTTACAACCAAGTGTTCAGATTAGTGTAGCAGACACAAGTATAGTTTACAATTGCCTGTACTGACAGTGCAGGCACTCTGCCTTCAATGCTGGCTAACGCTGAGGAGTTCTGGCCAGAAAGCTTTGCACAGTCTGATAGATGTTGGCCATATGCATTTTGCTTTGGAGAATGAGTTAAAAGGTACAGAAAAGCTGCCTCCATTTCTGCTCTTAGTTCATATTTGACATCTTTTCCAGAAACCTCTCAGATGAAAATGCAAGGGCACTGAGAGGTTCTCTTATATACTTCTATCTACTCTGGCCAACTTTAAACTTGAATATAACCTTTTGCTGCTTTTGTAATAGGAACTTACTCGCCATTCTGGTGAATGGTATCAGCTGTTACATGCTAAAGTCACCAATTAATTCTCATCCCCATTTCTTGTACTGCATAATACCTCTCTGTCAGAACCTCTAGAATCTCCCCACGTAAGGTGGTTTTTAGAGTTGGTGCTTTGACGCACCAGACATGGTTAAATTGGCAACTGAGTATTAACAGGATCATTTTACAGAAGTGTCAAGTCCTCATAAGGAGGTTGGAGGATTGGTGGTGTGACATCTATTAGAATTAACAGCCAGGAGATGCTGGTTCACATCCTACTGGAACCTTAATTTTGTTTTCCTTTTACATCCACTTGCATCTACCTGTAACAACAATAACCTTTCTTTTTGAAAAACAACTCATTGGCCTATGACCAATCACTCTCACTAATGCATTACCCAGTGTGTCAAAGCATAGACACTAATTGTTTATTAATTAGTCACACCAGGGGCTTTGCGAAAGCCCAGGGAAATTACCTGCCATCTTTTATGCACAGTGTCTTCGGTAATAATTCCTTGTCAGTGAAGACAACACTTGGGTAGTACCACACTGTCAGCTGGTTGTCTTGGATTCCACACAGGATGTTAGCAGCATCATTCCAGGCCATACTATGAACCATGCTACCTAAAAGATAGAAGATGCATGCAGCTATTACAGTAATCTAACCTTAGTTGCACGCACACACACACACACACACACGCACACACACACACAAAACAAAGAAAGTCATCACCGATCTTGTTAAGTGCATTCCCTCCATGTCTCACCAATTTTGCAGATTTTGGGTTCTCGTCCAAGATGACGCACGGTGGTCAAATAAAGGTCACGGTTCTTGTCTATCAGGGCAATTTTCCTGTCAGTAGATGGGCCACACTGATCCAAAGCTATCTCCAACACCTCCTGCTACATGGAAATGCACACACACATACACACAAACAAGTAAATAGGTAAGTGGGAATAGGAAAGGACAAAAGATCAGGAAAAGAAAGGAAGAGGGAGAGGCAGTTTATACCGTGACCCAACAGTCTTTCTGCCAAATGTGTGTGCTTGTAGAGTGAGGGAGAGAGAGAGAGAGTCTGTGTGTGTGTGTGTGTGTGTGTGTGTGTGTGTGTGTGTGTGTGTGAGAGAGAGAGTGAGTGAGAGAGCGAGAGAACCTGTGTCTGTGTGTGTTTCTGGCCAGAATTAGCTGGCTTTGGTCCAGTATCTTGGAGCTGCATCGTGCTGGCAGACAAAGCCATGCTGACAAACAGTGACTACTGCTACTTCTACTTCTTTTCCCTCTTTTCTAATTCTTTTCTTCTTTTTTCTCTCTCTCACTCTCACTTTGATTCCAAACCCCATCTTCTATTTTTTTTCTTTTGTCTTTATTGTCTCTAATCTTTTGGGATTTTCTATATTTTCTAAATCAGACTGTCCAAAACTAAAATTTCAACAAACTGTGTGTATGTATAGATGGAAATTAGCAATTAGAATCATCACTGAATTTCACTAAAGCTTGAAGGTTGCAAGAAAAAAGTCAACCTCCTCAGCAGGTGATCCTAAGGTTGCGGAAAATAAGGAGTGTAGATGGATATCGCCAGCCTAAATTATCAACATGATCGATATTTCAGGGAAAAATGCTTTTAACACAGCCCCATTTCAACAATTACAGCAATGGAAAAAAAAATGCCAGGACAAAGATTTACAGTCAGCAGTTTCAAACTTTTTTTCTTTTCCTTTTGGTCAATGACTTTCACAGGGTCAGGGTGTATGTGTAATGTAACCTGTTATTCCACAAAATAATCTATCAAACTACACTGTAAAATGCTATTTAGCAAGACCCGTTAGCACACCTCTACTCATGGAAAACAATAGCATTCAAAGTTCTAGATAAAGTGATCACTGCAGCATTTATATTAAAATTAATTTGGCCTAATCACAGTAATCACTAGCTGAGGTAAGTCTGCAAATTCTCCCTGCTGATGAGCTATAGATCGTAACTTTTGATGAGGAAGCTAAAAGAGGCTGCTATCCTGGCTAAAAACCATATAATGGTACAAATACAGTTGTGGTCAGAAGTTTCCATACACTCATCCTGGACACAAACGTCCGAGTAGTTTTGATCTTATGATTTCTTTGAAATGTTCTTTTTCCAGAGCAGAATGATTAAACAGCATGCATCTTTAATGGCTTTAAAACACTAGAATTGGGTGAACAAGTCTGAATTTATTTTGGATTTTCTCTAATCCACACAGGACAAAAAACATGCATACAGGCTCAAATACATAGATCCAGTGGGGCAAAAAAGTATTTAGTCAGCCACCAATTTTGCAAGTTCTCCCACTTAAAAAGTTGAGAGAGGCCTGTAATTTTTATCATATCATCCTCTATTGTGTTGTATATTTCATTGTTTTTCTTTACACTACCTGTTTTGACCTGTCTCCCTGATGTGATGTTTGTGTATTGTATGTATGGTCGGGAGAGGTCCAATTTTGCTGCAGGCAACTGCAAGTGACAAATAAAGGCTTCACCATCATCATCATCATCATAGGTATACCTCAACTGTGAGAGACAAAATGAGGAGGGAAAAAATTTCAGAAAATCACATTGTGTGATTTTTAAAGAATTTCTTTGCAAATCAGACAATGTGATTTTCTGGATTTTCTTTCCTCATTTTGTTTCTCACAGTTGAGGTATACCTATGATGAAAATTACAGGCCTCTCTCATCTTTTTAAGTGGGAGAACTTGCACAATTGATGGCTGACTAAATACTTTTTTGCGCCACTGTGTAGCCCCAGTAATGTTAAATGTCCGTTAACTAGTTACACCTTCATCAGATATTGTTGGTAGCCATTAACAAGCTTCTAACAACTGGTCAGATTCCCGGGTGTTCCATCAGTATAAAGTTCATGGTAGGCTTGAATCTGGGTTGTTTCTGAACATCCCAACTAATTTCCTCTCATCTGAGGGTGACGCTTGTGGTCTTCTACCAGACCTCGTTAAAGACGTGAGACATCAGAATAACTTGTGAGTAAGTACAACTATTTGTAATAATGACATTGGAATCTGCAGTTGTTTAGAAATGGCTACAAAGAATCTTCCCAAATTGTGTAAATCTGCAATTATCCTTCTTAGACCTTCATTGAATTCCTTGGACCTTCCAATTCTTTTGAGTATTGGTCAGTCCAATGAATGCTGTCAAACAAATTATTTTAATGCTGACAAAGAGAAACTACCAGACATAATAGGCCTCGATAGATAGATCAAGTTAAAATACATTGTAGAACTTTTCACAGCACTTAATAAACAATTTAAGTGAGTGTATGTATACATTTGAGCCTCTATGTATACTTGACCATGTGTATTAGAGAAAATCCTAAATAATGTCAATAAAGTTGTATGCTTTACAATCATCGCATTCTGGAAAAAGAACACTTCAAAGAAATCATTAAAAGCCCCGAATTACCATGACTTTTATGCCCATGATGAGTGTATCAAATCAAATCAAATCACTTTTTATTGTCACATCACATGTGCAGGCACACTGGCACAGCACATGCGAGTGAAATTCTTGTGTGCGAGCCCCACAAGCAACAGAGATGTGCAAACACAACAACACAAACGAGCAAAATACAAGAATGGCCAACCTGAAACTAATAAATATATGTACAATATATAATAGTGTATGCATTTCTGGATGTGTATACTAAATATTTTCCTACGTGTGTGTGTGTGTGTGTGTGTGTGTGTGTGTGTGTGTGTGTGTGTGTATACACATTTTTACAAATTAAATAGTAAAAAAATAAAATAAAATAATAATAATAATAATAATAATAATAATAATAATAATAAAATATATAAAATATACAGAGTTGAATATGTGCAAAACAAGTGGCATTTATATACAGTGTGGAGTGCATAATGTTGAAGTTCCAGTAGTGAAGCTGAGGTGTCTATGACGTGTTCAGCAGTCTGATGGCCTGATGGAAAAAGCTGTCTCTCAGTCTGCTGGTACGGGACCGGATGCTGCAGAACCTCCTTCCTGATGGAAGCAGTCTGAACAGTTTATGGCTGGGGTGACTGGAGTCCTTGATGATCCTCCCCGCTTTCCTCAGGCACCGCTTCCTGTAGATGTCTTGGAGGGAGGGAAGCTCACCTCCAATTATCCGTTCAGAGCACCGCACTACTCGCTGGAGAGCTTTGCAGTTGTAGGCGGTGCTGTTGCCATACCAGGTGGTGATGCATCCAGTGAGGATGCTCTCAATGGCACAGTGATAGAAGGTCCTGAGGATGCGGGGGCTCATGCCGAATCTTTTCAGTCTCCTGAGAAAGAAGAGGCGCTGCTGGGCCTTCTTCACTGTTTTGTTTGTGTGTACTGACCACGTAAGATCCTCAGCCAGGTGTACGCCAAGGAACCGGAAGCTGTATGGAAACTTCCAACCACAACTGTTTGTCACCAAGGTCGCAGCAGCACTGACAAGGACACATAAATTTCACTATATCCCTTTTTGATCAGATCATGCACTAAATTCTGCCCCTTTAACATGATAAGGCCATGTTTTAAAAAAAAGGTATTTATTGTTACTAAGTGTGACGGCCAGTGGGCTGGCCTTGTGTTTTGCTTTTTCTTTTACCTGTTTCTTGCAGGTAGGTGGAGCTGACCCAATTATTGATGCAGCACACCTGAGAGGCCAGTCCCAGTGTATATAAAGACACCTTGACTGAACCAGTGGTGGCTGGCTTTGACGCTCTCTCTGGCACTTGTCATGTTCATTAGGAAGTTTCAGTTATGGCTGTTATGTCCTTTAAATTGTGTTTAAGTTGCTTTACCTTATTTTCATTAAATATGTCTTACAGTCTTTAAAAACCTGTGTGTGGTCTCCCATTTGTTTGTCACTTCCTATGAGCCGGGTTGTGACAAATGGCGGCTCGTCCGGGATCGTCTGTGCAATTATCCTGGTTTGGTAAGCTTTCTAACATTTGATTGAGAGCTGGTCTGTTTGCAGCTGCTTGTCTAGTTGTGTCTTGGCTAGGACTTGCCTTGTAGGCAATTATTGAGTTGATTGCTGATCAGTTTGGTTATTTGTGGTGCTTTGATATTCTGGGTCTGCTGTGTATTGTGTTTGGGAGGCCATTTGGTTAGGCAGATTGAGTGGAGGCAGTCATGTTAATACTGTTGTTTGCTGTAGACTTAAGTTTACTGGAGTTAGTGTTGATGTGCTGTCTTGTGTCAACTTTGGAGCGTATGAGCTGTGTTGATTATTGAATCATTAAAATCAGTGCTTTCCCTGTTAGGTTGAAGGAGTGTTTCTCTCGAGAATCATTCACTGAAATTTCTGTTGCGGTGAACACGGTTAGAGCAGTTGTCTCGGGAGCACGTCCCCAGGATTGAGGGGGTCGCTGTTTGTGCAGTTGCCTTTCTCTTTCTGGCGGTTTTTAGTGCATAAGTACCCACCGTAAGTAACTGCATGAAGACTAGGCTTTAGTTAAGTAGATTTTGGTTAGGCAGTTAGTGGGAAAGTGCTGTTTTCAATTGCATGTCGAGAATCAATACTTTGCTGTTATGGCTACTGTTGATGCTTTTGTTCAGTCTCCATCGGAGGAACTCTTGAATAGTTGTACTAAAGAACAACTCTTGAAACTTGCTGAACATTATGATGTCGACGTTGGAGATAAACGGTTGAAAGATGAGATTAAAGGAGTGTTGAAGGCTGCATTAGTAAAGAAAGGCGTGTTGCCAGGTAAAATGAAAACCTTAGCGGCTGAGGTTGATCAGTCTGTGGTCTCAACTGCCGTTGCTTTGTCTTTTGAGCAGCAAAAGGAGTTGTTACTCTTACAAATGGAAAGAGACAAGCTGAGCATTGAGAAAGACTGTGTAAGGCATTCTTTAGAAAAGGAAAAGTTGGAGCTAGAGCAGTATCAGCTAGACCTAATCAGGGCGGGCAAGTTATCAGGTGGTGTTGAGGCTAAAGAGTCTTCTCCACAAGGAGTTGAAACTTTTGATGTCGTGCATAATTTGCGCTTGGTGCCGAAATTTGATGAAAGAGAGCCAGATGCCTTTTTCTCCCTTTTTGAACGCATTGCCGAATTGAGAGGATGGCCAGAAGCTGACTGTGTGATTATGTTAGTCTGTTTTGACTGGAAAGGCTCAGGAAGCTTATTCAGCACTCAGTGCAGTTGATTGTTGGAGTTTTGCTACTGTTAAAGATGCAGTTCTGAAGGCGTATGAGTTGGTACCAGAAGCTTACCGTCAACGTTTCAGATCATGGAGGAAGTCTGATAAGCAGTCGCATATAGAGTTTGTGAGGGATTTAACTAAACACTTCAACAGATGGTGTTCGGCACTGAGAGTGACAACTTTTCAGGATTTATGTGAGTTGATGGTATTGGAGCAGTTTAAAGAGTGTGTTCCTCCTGTGGTTGCCACTTATATTGCTGAACGGGAAGTGACAACCGTTTCTGACGCTGCTAAATTGGCAGATGAATATATCTTGGCACATAAGAGGCAGGTTGGTAGAAACTGTTTTTCAGTTGGTGCTCCCGCTAGAGCTTTTGGTCAAACTGCGAAGGCCATTGGTGGTGTGAAGCCCAGTAAGTTTGGTCAAGCATGCAACTACTGCCATGGCGATGGACACTGGAAAGCAGAATGTCCCTTGTTGAAAAGCAAGTTGGCGCGTACAGGCAAACAGGTTAAGCCTGCGGCTCTTACAATTCCTGCACGGGAAACTTCAGTACTCTCTTGGGAGACGCCAGTTTCGCCCAAGTCTGACTTGGAGAGCTATTCGGGGTTTGAGGATTTTGTGTCCGATGGGTTTGTATCACTCCCGGGTGATGTTCATAAAGTTCCTGTAAAGATTTTGCGTGACACAGGAGCGAAGGATTCTTTTATCTTAGCTTCCGTGTTGCCATTTTCACAGGTTACTGATACTGGTGAGTGTGTGCTTGTTCAAGGCATGGGTTTAACCACTATCTGTGCTCCATTGCATAAAGTCAGGCTGTCATGCAGTTTTGTGGATGATATCATCTACCTTGGTGTTCGTCCTGCTTTGCCACTTGAGGGCGTACATGTGATTTTGGGGAATGATTTGGCTGAAAATCGAGTCTGGGCTGACAATTCTTTACCTGTCAAATCTAGAGTTCTGAATGAGTCCCATGAGTGTGAACAGGGTTTTTCTGACTTTGCAGCTTGTGCTGTTACAAGGGCTGCAGCTAAAAGGGATGCAGAGCCTGTAACTCAAGCAGAAGAGTGTCAGGTTGAACCAGATTTGATTGTTCCTGAACATTTGTCAATTTCCCAGCAAGAGTTAATTCAGGCACAGCGTGCTGATGCTTCACTGACTGAGCTGTTTCACAAAGTGCAACCTAGTGATGACGCTAGAAGTGCAGCCTCTGGTTATTTTCTGCAGAAGGAGGTACTAGTCCGTAGGTGGATTCCGCAAGGGTTGGACTGTGTTGGGAGTCCAGTTATCCAGATTGTGGTTCCAACTAAATACCGTGACGAGGTGTTGAAGTGTTCTCATGACAAATATGGGCATTTGGGAGTGACGAAGACTTATAATTACATCTTGCGCTACTTCTTTTGGCCACGTCTTAAGCGTGATGTTTCAGCTTACATTAAGACCTGCCATACTTGCCAAATTGTAGGTAAGCCAAATCAGTCTATTAAACCTGCTCCACTTTGTCCCATCCCTGCTGTGAGTAACCCATTTGAACATTTGATCATTGACTGTGTGGGCCCGCTTCCTAGATCAAAATCTGGTTCGGAGTATCTGTTAACTGTAATCTGCCAGGTTACGCTTTATCCTGCTGCATATCCGTTGCGTACCATCACAGCTAAGTCTGTGGGAGTGACCAGGGATCAAACTTTTCGTCACATCTATTTGCACAAGTTCTTAAGCTGTTGAATATTGTACATGATAAAGCCTCTCCTTATCATCCAAAGAGCCAAGGTGCTTTAGAGCGCTTCCATCAAACACTGAAGTCCTTGTTACGTGCCTATTGCACCGAAATGAGGAGTGACTGGGAGGAAGGTTTACCGTGGCTTCTGTTGGCAGCGTGTGAAGTGTGCCAGGAGAGTACTGGGTTTAGCCCAAATGACTTGGTCTTTGGCCACAAAGTTCGGGGACCGTTGACAGTGCTGTGCGATAAGTGGTTGTCAGGTGAACCACCAGTGAACTTGATAGATTATGTTAATGGTTTTCGGCACAGACTGTATGTGGCAGGTCAGTTGGCCAAACAGAAGATGAAATATTTTTATGACCGGCGTTCTGAAGAGCAGCAGTTTAGTAGGGTGACCAGGTTTTAGCTTTACTGCCAATTGCAGGGTCACCGTTCCAGGCACGGTTTGCTGGGCCTTACACCGTGGTACAGAAACTGTGTGAACAGAATTATCTGATTGCTACCCCAGATCGCCGGAAAAGAAATCAACTTTGCCATGTTAATTTGTTGAAACCATATCATGTTCGTCCTTTATCCGTCGGTCTGTCAGGCTCTCTCATTTCTCTTTCCGCATCGAGTCCAGGGTTGACTGCTTGTACAATAGCGCAGTAAGTTTGTGGGGGGGAGGATGTGGCAGCACCTGATGATCCTTTATTGCTTGGTCGTCTGAAGAATTCAGAAACTCTTCAGAACTTGGATGTGCTGTTGGGCCATTTGCCTGCTGACAAATGTGCAGAACTGTCTGCATTAATTAAAAGGTATTGTTACATTCCCCTGAGGGGTCTAGGCGGTGAGGGGGAAGTAACAAAAAGTGTCCAGGTCAGAAAAAGGAGTCAGGGAGGCAAAACGGTTCAATTAAAGTTTTATTAAAGTAGCTCAACTAAAAGAGATGGACAAGCCGCTATCACCATTTAAGAAAACAAACAAAACTCAGGCGTTGGTCGATAAAGTAAAACGTAAGCCAAAAAAGAGAGCAGCTCACTAGCTGAAAACCACCAAGAACACAGCTCACTAGCTGAAACCACAACAACCACTCAGCTCACAAGCTGTAACCACACTACTGGCACTCTGGCCCAGAGCTCACCTTTCCTTGGGCTTAAATACTTTTAATTACTGATGTGAGTCAGCTGTGTAACAGGGAAAGGTGGCACCTCAGGCAGAAGGTGGTGGGACACGCCCACACAGGCACCTTCAGGAGGAGGCCCTGCTAGGGCCGTAACACCCCCTCCCATAAATACAAACCCATGGTTTGTCAAATTACGATAACCAAAACAACTAATCAAGTCCGTAACCATCGCATCAACAAATTGCAGGCTTTCCACCTACCAAACCCCATAGCAACGGTTAGGCATTTCCTGCGGCAGCTGCCAATCCCATCTCAGTGGGTTCACAACATTTCCAGAGAGTGGCCCCAGACCCTCGAAACAGTGTCCCATGTGATAGCCAGGGCTTCGAACCATCACATGTGGAGAACCCAGCAGGCAGCTAGCAGGCTTTACTGAAACACAGACATGTTTGTTAGCAAGGGGTGCAGGTCTGAGTGGTGGTTTTAAACATGAACTTTCTCCCCGCAAATCATTTTGAGGACCGGAGAAATGGTCAACCAGCGGCAGCTCAGGGTTAGTTGGCCTCTTACACTGACTACATGACACTACTGAGCAATTATGCTCCAAGTGTAGCCTTTTACTAGGCCGGGCAACCTTGTCGGTTTGAGAACCGCGACTGACTTTTCTCAAAGCAGGCCCTTTTTGCGTTGAGTGGGCTTTCTGTTTGAGTGCCAGTTTGACACAATTGGCAACCACATGGCCAGGCTTGTGACAGAAGAAACACAGTTTGGGCCTAGATCTTAAAACCATAACTGCATTTGCTTTGTTAGCTGGCCCACTCTTACCTGTCCAGAATGCGCTATGGTGCAGATGGATATCATGTCCTACAGCACTTGCTTTATGAGTCAGCTTAAACTCATCTGCCAGGGTGGCAGCTTGCTGTAAAGTTGTAGCCCTCTGTTCACTTAAATAAAGAGCAATACACTCAGGAACAGAGTTTTTAAAATCCTCCACAAGCATGAGCTCACGTAACGACCCCAAACTGTTAACCTGGCTTGCAGAGCACCACCTACCAAAAAGCTTTGCCTTCTCCCGAGCAAAGTCAAGGTAGGACTGACCCTGTGCCAACTCCAAACCTCGAAAATTCTGCCTATAGGCCTCAGGCACAAGCTCATAGGCTTGGAGGACGGCACTTTTAATCTTTTCATAAACTAGGCTGTCCTGCCTAGACAGACCAGAGCAAGCTTCCTGAGCCTTACCTGTGAATTTACACAGCAACATCACCCCCCACACGTCTTCAGGCCACTGTAATGCAGTTGCTATGCTTTCAAACACACTGAAGAAGCTCTCAACACTGGATTCACAGAAAACGGAAACCAGGTGGATGTTATTGCCCACAAACGAGCTTCTAGACACCTGTGCACTGATAGCTGTATCATCCATTTCGGGGGCGGAGAAGGCTTAGCAAACACACCCTAATTAAGACACTACCACACCCGTCTGCCAACTCACTCAGCGACTACTGAACAAGTAACAGAAAACTACACAACTTACTTTAACTGACCAACTTACCTCTTGACACACACACACACACACACACACACACACACACACACACACACCTTACCCAGTTCCTAAGCACAACAACCTTTACCTACCTATCTTCTGGAGCGTGCTGGGCTCGAGGCAACTTTAAAGGCAGAACTTCAGCGACCGGAGCCCTGAATTGCCTACCCCCAACAGGGAACTAATCCCCGCCCAGGATTACTCCGAAAATAAAAAAGGCAAAACAACAAAAGAGTGCCCGAAGGAAGAACTTACTAAGCTCAGCTGGACACTCACCTAACTTAACTGGGAAGTTGAATCTCTAAAGGTGAACAAAGCAAGATAATCAAAAACCAATTCCAACTCAAAACTCCCCTTTCAACAATCCCAGACGAGCCCCCACCCTTGTTACGTTCCCCTGAGGGGTCTAGGCAGTGAGGGGGAAGTAACAAAAAAGTGTCCAGGTCAGAAAAAGGAGTCAGGGAGGCAAAACGGTTCAATTAAAGAGTTTTATTAAAGTAGCTCAACTAAAAGAGACGGACAAGTCGCTATCACCATTTAAGAAAACAAACAAAACTCAGGCGTTGGTTGATAAAGTAAAACGTAAGCCAAAAAAGAAAGAGCAGCTCACTAGCTGAAAACCACCAAGAACACAGCTCACTAGCTGAAACCACAACAACCACTCAGCTCACAAGCTGTAACCACACTACTGGCACTCTGGCCCAGAGCTCACCTTTCCTTGGGCTTAAATACTTTTAATTACTGATGTGAGTCAGCTGTGTAACAGGGAAAGGTGGCACCTCAGGCAGAAGGTGGTGGGACACGCCCACACAGGCACCTTCAGGAGGAGGCCCTGCTAGGGCCGTAACAGTATCCAACCTTGTTTAGAGACACACCTTCTAAAACAACTTTGATAGAGCATGATATTGATGTGGGTGATGCAAAACCAATCCGGCAGAGGTCCTACAGGGTCTCTGAGGAAAAGAGGAAAATAATTGATAAGGAAGTTCATTACATGTTGGACAACAACATTGCAGTGCCGTCGTCATCAAGCTGGGCTTCCCCTTGTTTGTTGGTCATAAAAGCTTTACTGTGCTCAGAACTTGTGCTCTTAGTACCTCGTCTGGATCAGCCCTTCAAGCTGTATGTGGATGCAAGCCACATTGGTGCAAGTGCTGTTCTAGTCCAAGCTGGCAAGCAAGGTACTGAACATCCAGTTAGTTTCTATTCCAAGAAGTTCAACTCCCATCAGCTGAATTATTCAGTCATTGAAAAGGAAGCTTTGGAATTAATTTTGGTCTTGTGGCATTTCAGAGTATATTTGGATTCTGCTCGGACAATAGCTAGGTTTCATTTGACGTAGACGTGACGTCGACGTAAAGCGCGAAATTTGACTGGCGGTCGGAAGTGAAAAAGATAAGCGCAAAATCACAGACAGACAGTACGCAAAATGCCTATGTCCTGTTGTGTTTACGGATGCTCCAGTAGGTCGACCAGAGAAACTGATAAACGGTATTTTAGGGTACCAAAAATAGCCCAACGAAGAGGAGAAAAATGGAAAATTCTAACCGAAAAACGTAGGAAAAAATGGATTTTAAATTTACGTTTACAGTCGGGAGGAGCAGAGTCTGCCAATGCCCGTGTCTGCAGCGACCACTTCGTCAGAGGTAATGTTATGTTTGCAAACGAACTTATTAGCATTAGGTTGTCGTTAAATTCTCGTTTACTTAGTGCTTTTAAGTTAGTAGTCTAATATTGACTTGATTGGGACTATAGGCTGCCCAAGTGCTTTGGATGACGAAGAGTCGGAGGACTGGGCTCCGACGGTCAATCTCGGCTACGAACGAAAACCCAGATCGGAATCAGTTCTCAAACGAGAGAAAAGAATGAAGCTTAAGGCAGAACAGCATCGATGTGCAGAGGCGATTTTGGATATGCAACAGACGGCTGAGAGCCCGGATTTGAGCCTAGTGACAGTGGAGAACCCCGAACTGCAGCTTCCAGCTGAGAATCCACAACCAGAAGACTTCAGTGTGAATGAGACATTCACTTATCCAGGTAAGATATTGTGCTGAGATGTAAAACAAACAAGAATCATGTCAAAGAGAAAAAGATGCCATTATCTGTAATGATTATGGTCCAAGTTACATATTACATGTTTGTGATTTTTTAATCACAGAGTAAATCCATACCATTTTATTCAGAAAAAAAGAAAAAGTGGCACTTATTACCGTCAGGCACACACCACAGGTTTTTGTACACTGCTATGGTTCTTATATTGCCAGATTCCAGACAGTCTCCTTTCACAGATAAGTAAAGATATCCGTAATGTAAGGTTTCTGTGGTGAGAAACATATAAATATATTTTTTGTATATACCCTCTATCTGAAAAATGCATCTGAGTGTCATGAGGGATCTAAGGCAATCACACAAATTCTTAGCTGATGAATTCTTAGCTAAAAGAAAACACTCTCTCCCCACTACTACTGAAGTACACCTGCAAAATGCTAGCAGTGCCCTATGCGTGTATGTGTGTGTGTGTGTGTGTGTGTGTGTGTGTGTTCTCATTGCAATAACATCGTACTTAATTAGGCTACTAACCCTGCCATACAATTGCAATGAGCTGCAATCACTTCTCCATCCTCCTTTGCAATTACCCAAGTCTTCAGAGGTGTCTCGTTAGACCGCTGAGAATGGTTTACCTTGAAACAAACAACTGTCACTCTAACGAAATCCTAAGGATGTGGCATGTTTGTTGACGTTAAAGCCGCTACCGCTAACTGTTAGCGTGTTTAAGATAAAGCAATATAAGAACAAACACTCACCCTTGCAAACACCAAACTGTATCCATCACGGAGACGTTTTGTTCCAAGGTTGTGGACCCACCCGCTGACAAAAAAATTGTACGCCTCCAGACTCTTGAAAGCTTTCATTTGCTGCCTAGTGTAGTAAGAAGTCTGGAGGACCAAGTAGTTGGTGATATCCACAGCCTCGATAGTAGGCAAATCCTTTACTTCTGTGGTGTATTCGGACATTTTCAAAGAATACGGATCACGTCCGATATATTTTTTAACTATCTGTTTATATCTCTCCCGAGAAACGGGGTCTAAAGTTGCACAATAGCTGCTCTCCTGACTCTCCACAGTGTCCTCCATGTTTACTTCCGCCCTCCACTCAAAAATCGCGCTGCCTCCGCACGTCATCAGAACCACGTGACCGCAACCCAACTATTGAGGTATTTTCTGACCATAACCCTCTCACCTTCTTGAACTCATTGCAGAACCCAAATCAGAGGCTCATGCGGTGGGCTCTCTTTTTGAAGCCTTACAATTTGGATATCCAGCACATTAAGGGCAAAGATAATGTCTTGGCAGATGCTTTGTCCCGTGCCCCTTTGTAACCAGCAGCTTCACGCCTCATATGCTTTGAAGTATGTCCTCTTCAGTATTGTTTTCCTTCCTCTTAAATTGCTCCTAGGTACCAAGGTTGCTGAGGTTGGAGTTGAGCTGAAGATGACTTTTGAGCATACAAAAGGTGTTGAAAGTGAGGTTGCATGTGTGTGTGTATATGTTATGGATTTAATATATGCATGTTCTTCTAGTTGCATATTCATAATGTAAATGTGTTGCCAATTCAGGGTGAGACCCTGTTCTATGGGGGGAAGTGTGACAGCCAGTGGGCTGGTCTTGTGTTTTGCTTTTTCTTTTACCCGTTTCTTGCAGGTAGGTGGAGCTGACCCAATTATTGATGCAGCACACCTGAGAGGCCAGTCCCAGTGTATATAAAGACACCTTGACTGAACCAGTGGTGGCTGGCTTTGACGCTCTCTCTGGCACTTGTCATGTTCATTAGGAAGTTTCAGTTATGGCTGTTATATCCTTTAAATTGTGTTTAAGTTGCTTTACCTTATTTTCATTAAATATGTCTCACAGTCTTTAAAAGCCTGTGTGTGGTCTCCCATTTGTTTGTCACTTCCTATGAGCCGGGTTGTGACATAAGCTGTAACTGAACAATTCATGCACATGGAGACAGTTTATCTTATTAATAGGAAGATTTCTTTTTCATGTAACTTCATCTTCTGCTGCTCAAGATAATAGGAGGTTTTGCTGGCAATACAAAATTAAAGACAGAGCATTTTAGGTGTAAATTCAGAAGGCTCATATCACTACTTATAATTCAGTTCAGTTCACAGAAAGAAAACATATCTTGAAGGAAGATGTGATGAACAACATGGATGTATTAACATACATATTGCTCTTGTGGCATTATTTTCTGTATGAGGATTAATGCTATGAAAATACTTTATAATCAGTATTTGTCATCATTTTATAATAAGCATCTGTAAAAAGAGGGAAAACCCCAATAATTAGGCAATTCCCTGTGAGCAAGCATTTGGCAACAGTGGGGAGGAAGAACTTCCTTTTGAGAGGAAACCTCCAGCTGAACCCAACTCAGAAATGGGCAGCCATCTACCGTGGCCAGATCGAGGGTGAGGAGAAAGAAAATAATGAAAAGTGGAGCAGAGAGAGAGAGGCCAAAACAGAAACTACATGGGAAGGAAGACAAAACTTCAAGATATGCAGTAGTGGCATGTAAATGAATCAGAAGTTAAAAAAAAAACATGTTCCCATGTGAACATTAAAGTAATGATCTAATTAAAAACAATTGCAATTAGTGTTATTACTGTTATTGCTACAGCAAAAGGCTTCAGTTTGATGAAGCATGCATAAAAACCTTTCACTTTTCACTCGGCTGTAGAAAACATAATAAATACAGCTTGTTACACAATAATGGGAGGCTGCGTTATACATAACTGAACTGTGTAATACTAAAACTAAACAAATGTGTGTTCACTCTGACTCTGTGTTTTGGTTGAAAAAATAAACACACATTTGAACAGCCACCATCAGACAGCTTCTGTTATTATGTCCTATCATATCAACACATAATAAAACACAAATACTAACGCATTCTAACCAGTCACACTGACAAAAAACCCAAAAACATTTCTACACTTATCTGCTTATCCATAACACTCTGCATTATAACATAATTTTAAGTATCTTCCGAGATGTAGGTCCAAACAGCAGATATGTGTTGGGTACATCTGTTCAACTGCTCATTAACACAGATATCTGATCAGATGGCAGCAACTCAATGCATTTAGGCATATCACAAAGCTCAAAGCACCTCAAAATAATTTCTTGACCATGATAATGACTTTACTGTACTTAAATGACCTCTACAGTCACCAGTCTCACTCCCCTTTTGGGGTGTGGTGGAAGAGCATCATGGATCAGTAAAAACTGTGTGGCGCTATCATGACAATATGGAAGCAAAATCGCTAATGAATGTTTTTAACACCTTGTTGAATCTTTGCTGCTAAGAATTAAAGGGGGTCCAACCGGGTACTAGCACTGTGTACTTATTAAAGTGGCATGTGAGCATAAAGTTATCTCGTTTTGTATAATCAAAGTTTAATAAATAAATAAATAAATAAATAAATAATCTGATGTGGTCAGAGAACTTCCTTGTTGCTGAAGTACATTTGGTCAGAAAGAAAGCAGGTTACTAACCTTGTGGGTCAAGGGCTTCCCATCACCAAGAGCCTTTCCAGTCAGGGCATCAAAGAGAAGGATAACTTGTGAGAGAAAAAGAGAAAGAGGACACAGTAAAAGCACAGTCCGTATGATTTTGAAATTTTATAGTAAGCATGGAGTTTTCCCCTCACCTTTTTCATCACTCTTGTCCCGAATGGCTATGGTGTCGTTACTAAGTGAGACACTCTGGGCATTTAGAATATCTGCTCTCATACCCGGGAACTTTGGGGACGATATCAATCGTCCTTCATAGGAGAACGTATACAACCCTGCTCCATCCACTAGTAGAAAATGTCTGGGAGGGGGAGACAAGAGAGGCCAAGTTACTGTATATGCTGTATATTACACATTATACGACTGAGGTAACATGGTGAGGAATAAAGGGGAGCAAACAGGAAAATTAAATACATAACAGACGGTAAGAGTTAATCAACTGACACAAGAAGGTAATTTAAACATTTACTGAACAGCAACACACTGTTAACTTACTCAGTATGACTCATCAATCTAAACTGCGATTACAAAATGGCCAGTAATCTATTTAGCTCCATGCTGAGTGTCAGGGACACTGCACTGGAGTATTGCACAAGAGCTACTCCATATTAATCTAATTTCCCCCAGTGGTTTCACTCTCAGCCTTATTGTATGACAGGGCTGGCTGAGCTAGAGCACAACCCGACTGTGTGTGTACGTGTGCGTGCGTACATGTGCCCGTGCGTGTGTGTGTGTGTGTGTGTGTGTGTGTGTTTGTGCGCTTGGTTGGCTGCTGCTTGATGAGTGGCCAGTGCAGAGTAATGAAGCATTAGAGAAGCTGATAGATGATCCAACAGCCTGTTCTCTCTCCTGCTGCTTTGCTCCTGGAATAAAAAGACTCACTTCTCTGCTTGTAGGATGAGGCTGACTGTTCCCTCCTTTAGGTCAAAGATGAGAGGAGTATTCCAGTTTCTTGAGCTGGCAAAAATAAACAGCACAGTCGCAGACATTAAATAACTGTGCTACATCTGGCACAACTGCAGAGATGAGGAAAAAAAAAAGAAGCAAAAATATGACCCAGAGCAAAAGGGTAAAAAGCAATAAAAGACACAATATTTAGACAATATCAATGAATGGAGAGGAGATAAATCTGCAGAGTGAGCATAAAGAGTGCAGGCCTGAAAACAATCATTATAGGATGAAGTCTGCAGAACATGTTCCCTTGTTCCTAATCCTATTATTTTTCCATGAAGTGAAACAAAAAAAAAAAACATCTCCATATTTTACAAAACACACAGATCATGAAGTAACAATAGCCTGAAATGAATCAGCAACTTGGTAAGATTTGGTTGTTTTTCCCTCCCATCAGAACCATTTTTTTCTGTGTGGTTATGTTTTATTTTTGTAGGTTTTTCTAGCTACACGGCATGAGATTTCAGTATATTCTGGTTGAATCAAAAGACTTTTCTCATGCTTTGCTCAGTAAAAGAGGAGCATGTTTTGTACAACAACAAAATATACTGAAAGCACATGATGAGAAACTATGACTTTGAATAGAGGATGAGAAGATAAAAAAAAAAAAGACAAAAAAGAGCACTACTCACTTGTAGACATAGCACTGGAGGGAAGTCGCAACCACTAGGTGACCGTGTGCCAGAGATGCTTTGATGACTCGATCTCTAAACTCCAATAAGTCCACTGCATCGTTCAGCACATTCCTCACCTGTGGAAAAGAGAGGAAAGGAGAGGAGAGAGGGGGACTTAAAAGTGGAAAAAAAAGTGTAGGGATGACTTGACTTTGCAGAAAGTATGACACAGGCACAAACTTTATATTACTGAGCAAACAATTCTCATTTAAAATGCAAAAAAAAAAGAAACCCCAACAAAAAGGAAAGACGCTAGCTTCACTAGCAGAGGGCTGAACACAGTCACGTACACATTGGAGTGTAGTTATTCGTAATATACACAGGAAACTATATACAGTAAATCCAAGTATACGTAGGTCAGCTGTGGACACAGGGAAAGCAGTTCTTACTGTTTTAAGTGTGTGCGTGCAGCGGTCGGTACTAATTTTTTCACCTGCGTAGATAAATACTTCCCTCCAGCTCTCTGTGTGAATGAATGAAGGAGCCTTTTCCAGCACCAGGTGAAAGGTGGGGTTATTTTTACAGCTTTACAAATCTTCCTCCTCTGCTCCCTCCAGCAATCCAAATTTACATGCAACACAACCAGGAATAAAAAACATTTGACCGCAAGGTGGTAAATTTAGCTGGCTGATTCACAAACCACTGGCAGATGTGCAGTTTTAAAACGGACTTCGAGGAGGAGAGAGGGAGGAGGGAGACAGAGAAGCGCCTGCGAGGCTGAAAATAAATGGCTGATGACCCAACTTTGTTTGGTTTACACAAACTGCACTTGGTAGAGTTGTCTATGGGTGCACATGTGTGTTGGCACACGTGTGTAACCCTGCTTCTGTAGGTGTGTGTGCGTCCCTGCCTGAAAATAAACGTGTGTGTGTGTGTGTACACTTGGGTGTGTTAACCGCATGTAAACGCTACCTTGTGGTGAGTGCAAGTTTAAAGAGTAGAGAATGGTGAAGCGAGGGAGGCGGCGAGACAGGCTGGTCATTGTCATTGCAGGGCTGCACACTGGCACATTGGGAGGGTCCTCCTATAATATATGGCCACAGCTAGCCAAGGCCTGGGAGGCATTTGCTTCGCTGTATAGCATATTTACTCGCCTCTGTATAGTTTGCTGATAGCATTGCACTATTTTTCAATTCTCTTGCTACACCAACATAACGGAGTTGGCTCTGTTAAGTGTTTGAGTAAATATCCATACTCCTTTTCCCTAACAGGCAAGCTTATTTTCAGTGATTTTGGTTTAAACACAGACAGCTCTGAAGAGCAGAAAAGCAACTTTTATTATAGACCAGAAACAAAATGATTTTTACTATGATTCTTTTGGACACGTATATGATTATACCATTTATTTATGCACAAGTTACTGAAACATATTGGTCTTTTGGTTTACTTTAGATTCCGTCAGTCTTTTATCACCTGCTTTGTTAAATTAGAAAGGAAAACTAATTTGATGCAAACACAAACTCATTTGTATGAGGTAATCTTTCTACCTGCATGGTTCTCCTCTTTGTAAGAGTGATCACAAAATTCTTCCACTCCCAGTGCTGCTCCACCACATGGGCAAAGATGACATGTCCGTTGCCGCAGGCCCCGGCCAGCTGGGTGCCATCCGCAGACCAGGCCAAGCTGAACACACTTCCTGTGTTGGGCTTCTCCAACGCATAGGACCACTGGAGAGGGGCGAGATGAAGAATGAAATGGTAAATTGTTGGTGATAGTAATAAACAATGTTAAACAATTACCTGTGGGGCAGTTTAGGAACTACTGACAATGTGAAGTTTAGCGAGCAGAAGCAGTAAGTCAACACACATGTGAGTGCTTATATGTGTGTATGTGCACATAATATAAACTCTGCCAGAAAGACATAGGCCCAGTCAGTCATTGAGCAGTGATGAACCGTGAGACACAGACAGAGAACTTAGCTCTGCACCGCTCATAAACATACACTGCTATTTTCATCGACTACACTGATGGGGGGCTGGGAGAAGAGGGAGGGTTTATGGGTGTCTCTGAACTAAAGCTAATTAACAAAATCTCTTCCTTCTTTATATGAGAATAGGTTCAGTAAAGTCAGGGCTGAGAAGGATGGGGAAAAGAGGAGCAAAGAAAGAAATAATGACACTTTTTCTTGTCTGCTGTGCTGCATCAGACAGTCTGTCTGATAGTAAAGAATGGCAAAAGACACAACTGTGAGATAAGGAACTCCTTACTATCCAAGTCAAGGCACCCCTCATACTGCCCACCTCCCCTGTTTTTCTACTCTGGCATAGAACATAAGAGCAAAGGCTAAGGCCATTATGTTTTGATTCAGCAAGATTCTGTTGAGACAATGAATAAACTAACAGACAAAAAAAATCCAGTTTGTTATTTTCCAGAATGATCTCTCTGAAGGCCATGGAGTAGTAGGTAAAGGCACAATGAATATGTTTTGTGACATCGAAATTGTTGCTATTATCCATCATCTACAATAACTAGAGCCAATTTTCCTCACACAATAAGCCCTTCTGCCACTAGAGTCCCCCTTCCTCATCCTCCACAGCTGTGCCTGACCTCCTCTCTTGCCTTGAGCGCAAGTAGCTGGCTGACCTGAGTTTCTTAGCTGCAGTCTTCCACACAAACGCATGCATTCACACTGTAACCTGCTTATTAGGGAAGAAAAGTGCTAATGTTAACCTAGCCCTGCCTGCTTGCCTGCAATGGAGAGACAGGTGTGGTGCAGTGGGCCAAGTGCTGCGGTGAACCTTGGAGCAAAGGCCTCAGTGTGTTCACTGCCTAACACACACGCAGCTGCGGGATGTGAGGTGTATCGTTATTTCCTCTTCGTTGCCTCTGACAGGAGTAGAGGTAAAGTCAGAAAGCTACAGGTTTCTGGGCAGCTGCTTTGATCTCTCTCCTTCTCCTGGTCCCGTCTGCCTCATACACCCACCACTCAGATGGTTTTGGTCAGCACCCTCCCAGCAGTTAATGTCATATCAGGACCCAAAATAGCTTTAGGAAAAAGGACCTTTCCCATGTGGACAAAGGCTAGTTTGTTAAAGTGAGATTAATTTATATTTATCTTTTTCTCCCCTCCCTTCTTCCTTTAATTTCAGCAGCTTCAACTTCCTTTATGCATTACATTAATTACATTTTCTTTAAATCAACATACTTTTTACATATAGATTTTTTTTGTTTTCCTCTCTTCCAAAAGAGTGAAAGTGTTCTTGCTTGAGCTCCAAAGCAGAGCAGCTTGGGCCAGCATTTACAATAACAACAGAACTCATTTATTCTTCTGCTAACATCTTGAGATGACCCACTCTGTGTTAAAGCACACCAGGGGTAAACGAGGGGGGGGGGAATGGAAGACAGAGCGATGGATAGATGGAGGGTCAGAGATCAAGCCGAATGTATACAACAGATTGTAATGAAGCAGGACATGTGATATCGGCCTGAGGAGCACTGCTGGATCCATACTTACCTAATGCTTTTAACACATTGAGCCATTTGACTCTTTCTGGAGCCAGTGAGCGCGCGCGTGCGTGCGCGTGCGTGCGCGTGCGTGTGCGTGTGCGTGTGTGTGTGGAAAGAGGGAGTTGCTTTTATATGTGTGCAATACACGGCATGTGTGCACCTAAGTTTGAGTTTGCGTGTGAGTAAAAGTGCAAAGGAAATGAAAAAAAGTTTAAACAAAATGAATATACGAATGCAGGAAATAAGACAACAGAAATTTAGTGTGAGTTCACATGTTGCTCTAATGTGTACATGTGTGTAAAAGAGGTGAAAATCCTCTGGTTTGTCAAGAGTTGTCAGCCAGTGTCTGACTATGGGACACAAGGGGGGACTCCTATTGCTCTCCTGAGATGAGCGGACTGTGCCTGGAGGACCAGGGATACAAAAATCTTTTCCAGAGCAGCACTCAGAGGAAAGCTCACTCTCTCACTCCATCTTTATCTCCTTCATCTACCTTTCTTTCATTTATTCCCTCTCTCCTTATTGGAAAAGAGTTGAATAATTCTGACACTTGGCTGCTTAACAAGAAACTGGTTAGAAGAACAGAAAGTCCTGCATTAAAAATGACCATACGAGAATAATAAAACCAGCTGACTTAAAGGCAAGGCAGGAGGTTATCTAGAAGAACAACTCTCCTTCTGCATCCTGTGCTGTTGTTTGTATACAGCAAAAGGAAGAAAGACAGGCACAGTCTGATTGATGACTTAGCTTGGCTGCAGTAGGTTTAACCTCATACTCAATTATATTGTCTCAGAGTGTCACAGAATCACAGAAATTTAGAGTCGATAGATATTTGACTTCTAAACGTTCAACCCCCCCCCCCCTTTTCTTTTTCTTTTTTTTTTTTAAATACACTGCAAAGTCAGACTGGTGTGCTCCGATTTTAAAGAGGATGTGAGACTGGTAATAAACAGAGGAGAGCAGATCACTGACTACTACAAGAACAGTAGAGATGGGGGAGCCCAATTAAGGGGGAGCGCAGCAAGGGAAGGTGAATCAGTCTGTGGCAATACATTTGGCAAATGGTTTTACTGCAGCCCAGAGGGGTGGAACTCTGCTGGATACTTGAGAATTCTACTTGACAAGGTTGCAAGGAGATTTAAGATTAGTGCAGAGAGATGTTAAACAGCATCAAGAGAGAACACGCAGACAAGGACATGGTCTGTATAGAGGCCAAAATAAAGATTTGGCTGTGGGATGTGGAAGGTGAGTTTCGGCCGTCATCTAGCCAGAGTCCACTCTGGTCATTGAACACCGTATATCCATAATGGGCAGCTTTGTGGTCAGAGGGAAGGTGACAGACATGACGTTTAGTTCTCAGCTGAGGTTTGGGGGAGAGAGGGTGAGACCCCTGAAAGTCACAATGAGCTTATACAAAAAAAAAAAAAAAAAAAAAAAAAGGAAAAAAAAAGATGAAACACTTTACACATAGCAGCAATGCTATGTATGCAAGTCTAGGTGTGTACTCCAATGCAGATGAAAACACACTCACACAAATTAAAGTTAAGCAGTTAAAAACTGCTGTGTACCAACGTGAGAAGTTTTGTTTTGTATTCATTGTAAACAGTTTGTGTTTCCGTCTTCTTTTTTTCTTTGTAAACTATATCCACAAATACTCAATAAAAATATTTTGAATTAAAAGAAAAACTGCTGTGTATTTATGAAACAGATGCAGGAAAATGGAAAATAAAGTGCAGCAACTTATTTAAACATGTGGAATCATGAATGGATATACAGTCTATAAAGCAAAAACAGAGTTTCTGCAATTCTAATGCGCTTCGAAGTCAGTATTTGGTGTGACCAACTTTTTTTTTTTTTTTAAAACAACCTGAACTCTCTTAAGCAAGCTTTCCTGTAATCTTTTTAATCAGCCTTCAAGAATACTTGAAGGACATTCTTTGGATGTTAGTTATCTTTGGTTCCATTCTCTAGTTAGATGCTTTCACACTGCTTCAACTTTTGAGGACTCGCAGAGGTCAGTCCATGACTGATTCCAGTTTGTTCACCTGTGTGTTTGTCTATACAGTTATGCTTTTACTGCATTTACAGTGTGTTTGGGATCACTGTCACGCTGAAAAATGAAGCTATTGCTAATCAGTTGCTTTCCAGGTAGTATTGCACGATGGATCGAAATCTGATGCTGAAATGCAGTTCCAAACCATGAGAGAGCCTACACAACATTTTACAGATGACTGTAGACACTCACTGTTGTACCTCCGCTGTAAATACTGACAATAATTTGAACAAAAAGTTTCACATTTGGATTTGTCACTCCATGAGACCTGTTGCCACTGATTTTAAGCCCAGGTCTTGTGTAATTTGGCATACCTCAGCCTATTCTGCTGGTTTCCCTTCCTTGAAAATGGCTTCTTGACAGCCACCTTCCCCTGAAGCTCTGGCAAACTGAAGGGCCAGATACATCTCACAGGAAAATAAATACACACCCCCTTTACGACATCTACCAACACTTTACAACAACAACAGACTAACAAAGCAGGATTAATTTATGGATCACAGCATATTACATTATAACCTAAAATGATCAAGATTATAATAAAAACTTAAAGATCATGACAAATACTTAAATATGGCATGATGTAACCGAGTAAAATATTGGCCAGGACTTGGCTCCAACACTTAGTATGTACTAACCTTTACCATATTTAGCTGGCTGGTGTTACTACTTGGGGCTATTTTTATTTAAGCGATGATGCGCAGACCCTAGCTTGCAGCATGCAACCACCTGTAAGTGCACACAAGACTGCACACACTCTTTTGATGCACGGCCTCTTCGAGGAGCGTGCGCTTGCTCTCCTCCTCCTCTCTTCCTCCTCACGTTCGGCATTTCTTGACATATGTTTACCATTAAGACTGGCAGGTGTTGTGGGCCTGCCCCTTCTCTCTATTGTTGCCCTGTAGCTGCAGCCGGCACGGGGACGACTGCAAAAAGGTTATTTTAAGAGAAAATTAGATTCAAGGCAGACTCAAACTTGTTTCTAAAGGCACAAGTTTGGGTAATAATGTTGGGCCTTCTAAAAGTCAGGACATTCCTGCCTTGGAGCAAACGTTCTGTTAAAGTAACCATTTTGCATATGCCTTTTCTATATGTCTTTCTTTCTAAATAGGCATAACTAACTCTGTCCTGTTACTTTTTTGAAGCAGTTTCTTGCCTTTAAAAAAAAAAACACAAAAAACCATCCTCCCACAAATTAGTAGCTCATTATTTTAATGACAAATACTTATTCCCTGTAGGCTTGAAAGGAGGCTGTTGAAACACTGCTGGTGTTCAGCTTGAATTAAGCTGGCTACCATGCTTTCTAACAACGACAGCTTTGTGGCAGAAAGAAAAGTCAAAATATCAAGGTTACTCTGCATGGGGAGATATTTCTATTTGTTATTAGCAACTAATTATCACAACTGCAAAAGTAAGTTGCATATTTACATGTGTCCTGGTTAAAATGTGAGTGTTTGCACAAAAAAAGTGGCTTGTCTGGCAAAACTAGACTGGAAAACCCCCCCAACGCATTGATACATTTTTCTTTTTGAAAACCATTATGTTTCACTGTAACTGAAATGAACCAGACCAGGCATACATACTCAATCTTTTACATCTACTCTTGAAACCATGAAGTGTATGACTAATAAAGCAAAAATATATATTTATTAGCATGTAGCAAAGGCCAGAAATTATTACATCGCTCCTGAGCTATATGCAAAAGTTGCCCTATATATATTTAAAATAAATTAATATGATAATACTAATAAAACATAAAAGCTAAAATAAAATAAAATAAAAAATAAAACAGTAGAAACTAAGTCAAAGGAAAAAATAAAAGTACGACTCTGTGCCACTGAATTTCTGTCTCTCTACAGTACCTGAAAGTGTAGGGAAAGGGTTAATGACACATGTCTGGGCTAATGGCTCCCAGTGGAGCTATCTGCTGATTCAGCCCCATTACTTCACAAGCATTAAATATATCTGCTCTGACCGCTCTCTGCTCCCCCCCCAGCCCTAACGCAAGTCAACAACATGCTAATCAGAAGGGGGGCATGAGAGTTTCAGACTCTCTGTGCTTTTCTAGCCCTTCATCTTGGACGGTCCTGACACATTTGCAGCAAGCGTTTAGAAAAAAACTTGTAACTGCCACATGTGTTAATGGGTCAAACAGACTCTGTGACCCATTAACAAACTTGTATTTAATGCAGTTACAACCCTATTTGGCCTTGTTATATAGAGCACACAATGCACATACTTTTTTCATAAACATAAGCATATAATTATGTATCTCTAATACTTTACAGTCGTACTTCAGACCATATGCCATTGTTTAGTTATGTTTTCAACTTGAAATTAAAAATATTGCTCAAAGTGTGAAAAAAAGTTTATCTCATCATTACATAACATAAACTGTGGGGAAAAAAAACCCACACAGTTCAAACCTACAATTTTCTCCACAATTTTTAAACAGGTGAAAGGAGAGCTATTCTCTGTTAGTTTAACACTGTGCTAGTGAGCTAGTGGGAGCTGACCTAGTCCGGGGTTAACAGTCTTACATAAATCAGAACAGATGGCAGACTATCTGCAAAGCCAGCTGGCTTTAGTTTGCCTGTGTGTCTATGTGTAGGACAGGACCTGGCAGTGCAGGTACAGAGTAACTCCCTGCACATAATAAACACAAAATATCTCAGTGTAATGGACACTAGACATATACAGGCAAGTATAAAGCCCTAAACAGACATAGGGTGTACATGTCTGAAAATGCTGACACCAATGTTCAGGACCAAACCTGAGCTAAACCCACTATGAAGTATATATTTAAAAAAATGCTCAAGAGTGAAACTAAAAACAAAGCAATTTGCTTTGGGGAAAAAACAAGAAGGTCGTTTTGGATTAGGGCTCATCAATCTCTCAGCAGATTAGGAGACCTTGTAAACGTCAGCTTGCAGTGAACCCTCCATGGGGGATGGGGTTGACTATTAGGATAAGGACAGCTGGGCCTATGTCCAGGACTGGTCAGACCTGTGTGTGGGAATGTCTCAGGCTGGGAGCTGACTTCCAAGATGGATTCTACGTTCCAAATACCCACACCTTTTCTCGAGATGGTTATGTTACTTTAAACCAAATAACTTTTTAAATAAACATTTGTGTGCAACTGCAACATCATTATAGTGTTATTTAACTGTACATCATCTATGTATTGCAATTCCACACTGTTTGTATTTCATGCTGCATGTATTTCATGTTTCTGTGTAAGTAATCACTAGTATACAAAGTGATAATATTAGTTGCTTTGGTAACAAGTGTGCACACGCATACACGCACGCACACACACACACACACACACACACACACACACACACACGTAAGTCTACAAGTGGGGCATGGCAAGACAGAAGTAAAAAAACTGTGCACGTGAAATGCATTAAAGATGCAACTTATGAAGAAGAAATACATAAAATTCAACCGATAACTGTATTGTTTGTTAAAGATTTAATTTAACTCTGACCACTGTCAGAGTCCTTCAGTTTAACAATATCACTGCAAAACACAGTGTTATTCTAAAAAGTTGACCTTCAATCTATTGTCATCTTGTCTGCTTTTATTCAAAATCGGCCTTGTAAAGAATCGCTGTGTGTGCGTGTGAGTGTATGCAAAACATACAATACAATCAAAGTAAAGGTTTCAGTATTTACTGTGCAATGACAAAGTAAACCATTTGCATTTCCTGACTCTGCAATAACACACTATAGTTATCTTATAAGCCCATTTGTAAACATAGGCTAGAGCTCCACAAATCTCTGTATTGAAATACCCATTTGGCTTGGCTAACGAGATACAGAGGCTGGGCCGTAGACAAGCATAGTGTGGCATAAGTTGGAGCTTTGGCAGAGCAAAGGGAAGTGGAGAGAGACGGGAGAGGGACGGCAAGGGGGGGGGGGGGGGGGGGGGGTCAAGACAAGCTAGAAGATAGCGAGAGAGAGAGCGAGAGAGAGAGCGAGAGAGAGAGAGAGAGAGAAGGGGAGAGTAATGATCTACACATGGTTTCATGCTGAAGCCTCAACATAGTAACCATAGACACATGCTGGGGCCTCCTGGGACTCATCAGCAGGACACAGCTGTGAGCTGGACAGCAGAATTCTATTAGCACCAACTATGCACATATGCACTTGCAAACACACACACGCACAGACACACACCCACACAGGTAATTTGGGTGTTTAAAAGCATTTGGCATGCTACAAATGGCAGAATGCACAAGACCCCACTATATCAGTGATGACAATTTAAGAACAGACAGGTTTATTTTGGTCATCGTATGAGCAGCACAGACTAAGGCTTTGAGAATGTATCCATCCCTGTCTGTGTAGAACACTTGTTGATACCTGCTAATCTTACTTCCATCATTATACCATGGCAGATCTCTTCTACTGTCAAAGTATCCACACAGTGGAGCATACACAAAGTAAACTACATATGACAGGACAAAGCATTATTCCTCTGTTGAAGCAAACATATATAACAAATTTGAACAAATGAAGGAAGCAGTCATTAAATTACTCAGCATCATTCTGCTCCATGTGGAGGCCAGCAGAGAGGGGGAGGGAACCCTGGGGTGCAGCCAAAATTAAACCCTTTCAAATCATCCTCTTCTGGAAGTTGGTCCAGTGCCTCCAGCCCAGCCCTAGCCCTCAATAACGGTCCTTAATGAACTCTGGGCTGGCAAAAAATCTCAAAGTGATACCCCCAGTTCCACACATACTAGGCTCTCCCCTACTTGTGTGCACAACCAAAGCCCGTTATTTGCTCCCTGCCTTCGTCACCAAGTATCACCCTCATGGCTTTATCCCTCTTTCCTCTCTTTCTGTCTATGAGTGTGACATGTTTGTCTAGCTAGTGGAGGTAGTGATTTAGCGTTGCTAAGAATGATGACTCTGCCAGAGCGGCTGGCAGGGCACTGTCTTACTGTCGTACTCTTACTCCAGCTTTGGGGGGAGGGAAGGAGGGTTTGAGAAGTAAAGAGAAAAAAGAAAAAAAAAAAAGAGAGAGAGAGAGAGAGAGAGAGAGAGAGAGAGAGAGAGAGAGAGAGAGAAGAGAGAGAGAGAGAGAGAGAGAAACCACCGTCTTTTATGGAGACCAATCCTCCAAGCCTCACTGCCTAGGCCAACTTTAAAGGATATATTGGACAGTTCCACACTACCCCACCCCCCACCCCTCCAACTGCTCTCTTTTCTCAGCTTTTCATGCTCCCCTCCTTTTTGGTTTCCAACAAGGCAAGCCTTTAGCCGAACTCGGGAGAGGTGTAAAAGTAATACCATGTCAACAAGTGCCTTTTACTCTAACCCACTTTACGCACACAAGCACTGACTCTCTCTCTCTCACACACACACACATACACAAAAAAGAAAAAAAATTGGGGTCAATCATCTGCAAGATGGACCTAAGTATACACTGTTCCACAGAGTGTGCCAGAATGAGTTCAGCAACACAGAAAACCAAAGCCTGTTCGACACAAAGGGCCTCGAATACAAAGGAGAAATCATTATCCTCACATTCTGGTAGGGGAAACTAATGAGCTCCTTGGGATGACAGATTAAGTCTACATGTAAGTATTGCATCTAATAGTCTTACACTATTCATGCTCGCAAAGGTTTCATCAAGACTGGTAACCTCATTAAAATCTGTTAAAAGAAATGAGTGAAATTATTCCTATGAAAACAAGGATAAACTGTAGAGGGAGAGAGCTGAGAGAGGACGGGCAGACCTCAGATTCAGAACTGGAGTTCTTTTTCTACCACTTCACAGTAATATGGAGGAAGCTTTCTGTTCTTACTACAGCGAGCGAGAGAGAGTGTGCATAAAGGAAAAGTGCAGAGTGGAGAGAGCAAGAAATAGCATGCAAAAGCACAGATTTTTAAGGGGAGGGAGAGAGTGAGAAAGAAGAGAGTGAGGGACAGAGAGCGCAAGTGGGAGGAGGAGGGAGAGAGAGAAAGAGAGAGGGGTAGCCCTACCCAGTTGCCTGGGGAGAAAACTGCTCTGCTGCTGACTCAGGACTCTCTTTGTTTGACAACGCTCCCTAGCTCTCCCTCTCTCTCTCTCCCTGACACACTCACAAACTTACTTGTCTTTTTTCAAATACTAAGACACCATGTTTTTTAATGTGCACATGGTCTTTCTTTGTCAAAGCTACACCATTAATTTCACTCAGTCTCTGCTGTTTTTCTACTCCCTATCCTCAACGTGTGTGTGTGTGTGTTTCTCTTTTACTTCTGCTGCCTAAAAACATACTGTACTGAACGCCCCAGTTTCTTGTGATGAAAACAGATAAAGGTTTGCACTGTAATAAATCTACAGTGGTTTCTTTTGCTTTTTCATGCTCCACTAACAGTGGTTCACAATCAGGACCAGAACTCTTGGCCATTTCATTCTTTTCCAACAGCGGCACTTTCCAGATGTTGGCTGGCCAATGGCTGGTAGCAAACTTGCCAGCACACGCTCAGGTATATGCTCCCCAGTGGTAAAGGGGGAGACCTGTTAAAGGGACTAATTGATAAGCCGGTGATGACTGATGCCTAGCAAATAAGAGTCTACGGCTCAGAGGGAAAATAAAGACAACAACAAGTGTGGCAGGCTAACAGACAGTCAAGAGGAATACACTTTCTGGGGACATAAACAATAGCTAGCTGTGTTAAGGACGGGTGGACAAAGATCCTACAGACAAAGCGGGTGCAGATGAAGACGCAAGGGATAATGAAGAAAGTTAAACATGGACCAATTCCAAAAGTGGCAATGCTGAGCAAAGCCCTAAGGGGACCCCTAGACTCATCCAGAAAAAGAGAGGTAAAGAGGGCCTCGAGGAAGGAACAAGGGAGACGGAGCCAAGAGGGGGAGCACTGATAAGTGCAAGGTAGCCAAACATACCCAAAGGGAGTAGGGAGGCATGAGAAGCAAAAAAAAGAATGATAGAGGAAGATTTAGACAAATGAGGTAATTCTATGTTTAAAAAAAAGAAAGAAAGAAAAAGTAAAAACATGCAAGAGAAAGAAACAATTAGGAGCTCAGTCTCCTGCATAATTTTACCCAAAACTGACACGAAGTGGATGAATAAAATATTCAGTTCGTTCTAAAGACAATGTAGCTAGCAGAAAATCATGGATAATCACTGATTGTTATGAGTGAAGACCATTTCGGCTTTTCAATCAAATAGAAAAATCAAAAAGGGTATAACAGTGGTTTAACACTTTTACATTCTCTGCCTTTGAAAGCAATGCTACTATTATGAGGTATAACATTAACAGATCATTTTCTCAAAACTGTGTGAGGTTAACAACTGTTAGTTCTTTGTGTACCAACAACTGCAACACCCGAAGGAAGGGGATTTTTAACTATAAATGACAAAGATATTCATAAGAAATAGGGCTCACCCTTACGCCAACTTTACGAGTATTCAGACTAAGCTAGTCTCCTGTGCACAAGTATAATTTAACAGAAGGGGATTAGAAAAGAGATGGTGGAAAGGAGAGTGGAAGAGTAAGATATGCACTTGAGATTATTGGTGGGAGCATGAGAGAAACCTGGATCATTCCAGGTCAACCATATTTTTAGTAATACCTCAGTTAAATGAGACCAGAGGAGAGACAGGAGCAGCAACCATTAGGTTCAATGAGGTATACATCTACAGCCACTTTCAGATTGACACCAAGCCCTGCATGAACAATCACAGGCTGATTATTCGTTTAAATGAGGTCATTCTGGTAAACACTCAGATTTTCAGCAAAAACAGTTATGCCTTCTTGATCTGACTCTGCTTACGTGCCTTTGACCAGCCTCTGAACTTGGGATGATGTCCTGTGCTCTGTGTCTCCTACAGCAGAAGAAGAACTTGCTCTTCATGACCAAATAACAAAAGCAAAAAGATAAAATCATATTTTTTTAATGAATCTATTGAAAGTTTAAATAGATAAACAAATATTATTCTTATTCCTTCACAATATTCTTCCAGGGAATTAGAATAGCAAAACCAGGCAGCTTTAACATTTATGCATGTGAGCACGGTTGTACAGCAAAGAGAGAGAGAAAAAACAAGTGTACAGAAGAGAAGGGGGAGAAGGGGTGGAGAGCAAGAAGCGAGAGGGTGCTTGCCTGGCACAATGAGTCCTACTTGTTAGCTAGTGACAGTGTCAGGGATCGTGACAGGGTCCAGACGCTAGACACCAGCTGCAGCGCCTCGTAAATAGACTGCTGTCTCGCAGGCACATTTGCACGGCAATGGTTGCACACAAATGTGCACACACAGGCATGTGGGCACATGCATATACTATGGCAGGCACACAGACAGACACTGACTTATTGTGTCTCCCAAATCTTGTAAAAGGGACAGTGAGCCTCTTTGTGTCTTGTGTGATGTTAAACCTCCTGTAAAAAGTGCTTTACACAAAAAGCGCTCTACACAAAAGAACTCTAAGCACCATAAAAGTCTAAATAAAAGAAATAAATATGTATTAATAAATCAGTTATCTTTTAATTGTTAAGAAAAAAATGCTACAATCAGTCCATGGGTGACTTGCTGGAACTGCAAGACTAATTTTTTTTTTTTTTTGCTACTTTTGTATTTGCGTGTGTCCACCCAGCCTTTCCAGCGATAATGGAGAGGGGTAATTCACTACATCTGCCCTAAGGCATGGAGGAGAGAAAGTAAAAACGTAGACGAGAGCTGATAGTTTAGAAGGAGAGGAGAGCCAAGCTGGAAAAGGGTGAAAGGGTTAAATCTGCAGGACTGATCCTGCTGAGCCAGCAGCAGTACGTTAAAGTGCAAGGTTTCATTGTAGCAGATACAGAATGAAACTCCTTCCCATTAGTCACGCTAGTAACTGAAAAGGCTCTTCACGCTGTTTAACCCTTGCTGTGCTGCAAACAAACCACAGCAACAACACAGGTAAAGCACTTGTAAGCAGCTAATGGTTTCTGTCTGCAACTTCTCATGCACAATGACATTATAATAAATATACAACACTGGTCGAGGGTGCACATGTAAGCAAAACTTGAACTTTTTCTCTGATGCATGAAAGAACCTTCTGTCTGAATTCACACATAGAACGCGACTCGGACGGAGTGACCTTTTGAGGGGGATTTTCTTTTTCTAAACTCTTTTCCCCCCCTTATTCCCTGCACCCCCACTCCGCTTCTCTTCTTGAGCAAGCCTCCCACACCATGCTACAGCACACACTGTCTCTGAGGGGCTTAGGGAGGAGAAGGCATGCATACCCTTCCTCCAGTCAGAGCAGGGCAGAACCATAATCATCATAATTATCATCATCATCACACTGCCTTAACCAAGACACACCACAGCAAAGCAAGTGGTGCAATGATGAAACAATGGAACAAACCAACCACGTAAACAAACCCATAATGGGAGGACATAAGGTTACTCGGGTCATTACAAAAAATAAAGGAGCAAGTTGTAATTTTAATAGTACATTATTTTTAGTTTTGTTTACACGGGCAAAATGGATATGAGCTGGCTTAATTTGAATCACTTCCTCAAGCTGCAGCAATAATCTGGCAGGTTACTCCAAAACAACTGAAATCGCTGGTTCAGAAGAGCAAAAGTAACTATACCAAATCTGTCTCGCAACGCAGATACAAACACACACCTTACTCCTGTAGAGAAGACATACTGGTTGGTCCCGACCTCTCTCTAGCACATATGATTTAGTACCCCAAGAAAAAAAAAGAAAGACATTTGATCCTAATTAAATCAAAATGAAGCATGAAATGCCCGATGATCAGGACACAAAAATCCCAGCCTAGGTTGTTTGTTTTGATTACTGCGATCTGATGCAGCAGTACAGTGACATCTGAACATAAACTCAAAGAAGCCCTAAACGTCCCATGAGGGAACTGGTAATATTGCTCTCTGCCAAGTGTTCAGCAATAATGAAACAACAATTACCATTCATCATTCTCTCATTTCCTTTCTCATTACTGAAGTTACCATCAGCACCAGGTAACAAGAACATGTGGCATGCAGCCTAATGTGATTTAAAGAGATGAATGATGTATAGAAAACACGTGGCCTGTAATGAGCTACACACTGTAAACCATACTGCATTGGAAAAGCTGACACTGTGCTATAGACACTGTATGTTTCGAGGAACAGGACTTCACACACTACAAATAAATGCTACACGGGGAGATGTACATAAACTAAAGGAAAAAGTACACAAAAAAGCTAAAAATATGTGGAAAGTACATGGCCCTGATGATGTACAGCTTCTGCTCTTTTTTTCCAGCAACAGCTGCATATAACTGAGGTCAGTCTGATTTCATGAACAACCCCCTTTTAGAGTATGTCACTGAAAGGTAATAGTTAAATTGTTTTTGAGGAACAAGTCGTTCGTTTAAAATGATGAATTTTATGATATCCTCAAAAAGTGATCAAAAACCTGGAATTAACTTAAGCACATGCTAACATACTTTGATTTTTTTTACTCAATATATATACTTTTTCATGAGATTACTGCCACAAAGTTGTTGTTTTTTTCCTGTAGGACTGCGTGTACTTACTTACTGACTACATGTGTAACCAGAGAGGAGACATGTATTACTGAAAATTCAACCTTAGGTAGACTTTTTGTAAAAAGATTACATATGGCAAATGATTATCATCCTTATTAAAACAGTTCCTGGTCAGGTGTAAAAGATTAGATTAGACTGAGTGGTCATTTGAGTGTGTTCGTGTGCCAGGGTTGTGTTGAGATTAGCTAGTTACTGGCTGTGGGGAAAAAAAAAAAAAATCAACTTCCACATTTTATTTTCAAAAAAGCAAAAATGTTACACAAGTTTTTTTATTATTAAATATTAGTAAATTAATGTATCAGGTTGAAATTGTAAGGTCTTTACCTGACAATATAAAGCGCCTTAAGGCAACTGATGTTGTGATTTGTTGCTATATAAATAAAACTGAATTGAACTGAACTAAATTGTGGTTCACTGACGGACTGTAGTCCTGCCCATACCCTACCTCCAGCACTTCTTGTTGGATACATGGGTAAGACAGTCGATGATGAATGTGTAAGAGGTGCCAGAAATCTCAAATTAAGTTCACTTTATGTCATTCCAGGCATATTAAAATACACCGGGACAAAATTATGTTTATGAAAGCCTGAGTAAGTGGAAAAAAAAAAAAAAAAAAACAACCAAAGAAAATTTGCTGTTTTGAACCCTTTTGCCAAAACTGTGTCTATTATTAACCTCTATTTCACTTCTATAGCTAATACCAGACATCCCATTTACATTATACTATGTTCAACATTTAAAATATAAAAATACATGGAGGTTATAATGGGTTCACTTACTCCAGTCTTATCACAGAGCCGCAGGGTGTTGAAAGAGCCCACAGCAAACACCTCTCCATCTGGAGCCCAGGACAAAGATGTGACTGGGTAGTCATGAGACAGTGAGCAGTGAAGCAGATGTCCAAAGCTGTCCCATACCTGTTGAAGAGGCAAATGGTTTTAAAAAGGTATTCAGTAATTATTAAGACATCAACAAATATACTAAAAAGCCACTGACCTTATATTTACAATCTTCCCCACCTGACAGGATTAGGTCATTGACTGAATTCCAGTCTACCTTCAGAATGACCCCATCATGAGCCTTCCACTAGGGAGAGAAAGATAGAGAGAAAGCATACACGTAATGGAAAGAATGGGGGGAAAAAAGAAAAAGTTAGGTTAAGAAACATAATAACGTCATCAACACATAACATTTTGGTTTGAAGAGATCTCTAACAAATTCCTATACTTTTCCTTTGTCCAAAAGGAGGATAAAAATAAGCTGGCTGGAATAAGCACCCGTATGGAATTTATTTTTTGGTCACGACCACAGTTACAAGTTTATGAATTGTTTCATCTTAGCCAAACTGAGAGCTTACTTTTAACATTATGTGTTACAGTGTAACACAGAACAGAGAGCCTGTTCCCAGCCTTATCTCACCAGACCTAATGTACCATTCTGTTCCTAATCTGTATAAACATTTTATTTTTTGTACACTGGTTACTTATTCCATGTACCCAAGGAAGACACAGGTAGATATTCTGTATTGCTGTCTGTATAAGGGACTGCAAAGGTCAAAGAGGATGATGTTAGGGGGTCTGTGGGGGAGGGGGGAGGGGAGTTCATTTGTTTAGTTCATTGTGTTGGTCTTCAGGGGATCTCAGAGGGAGATAATAAAGTTGGGACATTGTGCTTGTATATGAATTTATGTGCAGTAATAGCTTAGTAATAGTTTTCTTATAAGCCTTTAAGTATAGTGTAGCAGAGGTGAGAAAAAAATCTTCTCTTGTTTCAGTGTCTTTTATGAAATTAATGGCCTCGCTGACTCATTTAAATGGAGAACTCAATTTTGCTTCTGTTTGACATAATAATTTCAAGTTAATAATTCACTACAAACTATACTATACTGAGAGGTCATATGGTCTGGAACTGGTTTTCATATACATATGAAATAGCATATTTTGATGTCTAAATCCTACAAGCCTTTGTAAATGTCAGTAAAATGAAAACGAATATCCCCAAGTGTGAATTTGCGCTCAAGCAACATGTGTGAGTAACAGAGAGAGTTTAGTCTGTCGGCTTACTCAGAAAAAGTTTGTTTACCTGTATGATTTTGGCGCTGGGCTGTAAAGGCTTGATAATTAGCTGTCTTCCTGAAGTGTAGAGAATTCTGTCCGAGTCCGGACCCCAGGCCACAGAATATACAGGAGATCCTGGAAAGACATCCAAAAGCATAGGATGAAGAAAGCAGCAATCTTCTATTAATCATGAGCCAAGAGCACAGAGTTGTGTACAAATGCGCCCTCTCTCATTTACAAATCAGAATTTGCTGTGAACAATAGCTAGAGGATGAAGCAGACCCAATTCCTCCTCTCAAAAGATATCATACTCAATCAGAAATCTCACCTCATTTAGTCTACGTAACAGCACTTTGCTTCACTTACAAGAAAACCAGCTGAGAAAATCAGTCTAACTTCTACTGCATAAGCACAAGTGTGTGTCTCTGTGAGCAAGAGCGTGTGTTGAGCTGTGCCTGTGAATCTGTGTGTGTGTGTGTGTGTGTGTGTGTGTGTGTGTGTGTGTGGGGGGGGGGGGGGGGGGGGGGGGGGTGACATTTAACCCTACTCCAGGTGCATGGGGTTTCTCACAAATGCCAAATGATCCAAATCTGACGAAGGCGATGAGAGGGGTTCAGACAAGTTCCTTTTTCCTCGCTCTCACTCTGTTCCAACCTCTTCCTAGAGCTCTCTCGTAAAATGGGTCATAGTATCCAAAAAGAACAGTGTGCTCCTGTAATTTGTGCATATATGTGCATGTGTGAGAGAGAGTTTGTGTGAGTGTGTGTTTGTGAAGCTGTAGCCACAAAAGAGAATCAACACCTGCAGTGATCTGGGTGCCATGTGTATCTGTAGAAATACTACTAAATCCAGGTGTTGCACAAATGTACAGCTCAATCCCCAAACACTAAGAAAAAACATTACTACATACTGGGCTCAATCACCAGTCCCCAGCCAGGTTTTACACAGCATCATTCAGGAGTGGCATACAATCAGTTTCACCAAGAAGCCAATTTTTACCCCCCAAAACAGTTACATCTGACATCAACTGCACAGTGATTAATAAGTAAGATCTGAATGCTAAAGAAAGAACTTTAGCATCAGTCTTACTTGAGATTTTTATGGCTTTTAGTAAAACTCCACTTCTAAATAAATAAATAAATAAATAAATATATAAAAAACACCCAGCACGCCCCTGCGGGCGGTTTGTCCTTCAAGCTCGGGTCCTCTACCAGAGGCCTGGGAGCTTGAGGGTCCTGCGCAGTATAGGGCTTTGGAGTTGACGTCACGCCGCAATGCATTGTGGGAGCGCGGCGCCATTTTCGGGGTCTACGATCCAAACAAACTCACTGTTGGAACGGCGACGACGACAAGAAACATGTTTAAAAGCAGCTCAAAAGAAAACGGACGGTATAGAGACCGATTGCGTCCAGAGGCGAAGCAGCGGTATTTGAAAAAAAATAGAGTGCATCGCAAATCTGGACCCATATGAAATACGGCAGTGGAGTAAAGACCCAGACGACTTCCCGCCACTGTCCTACCCCGATATCTTCACGCATCTTGTTTGTGGAGTAAGCGCTTACACAGCGAACCAGTTTCGTAATTACAAGTCACTGGAGGCGCACATCCAATTTACAAATGGCTGGGTGCAAGATTTGGCTATTTTCAAGCCGCCAAACTCTTGAGTACGTCGTCAAAGTAAGTCAGCTGGAGTGCATCGAGTGAAATAGCCATTTTCCACCCCCCACCATAATTAATGTTATACATTTATCAGTAAACTGCTAAAATATCGTTATCATATTATGTGCCCATAATTGTAAAGTAGATGCAAATTAACACATTGATAATCGGGCAAATTATTAACGCCAATTTGTGTCCTCCCTGTCTCCTCCTGCGAATCTTTACATAGCACATATGTCTGCAAAGTCACTCCATTTGATGTTTGATCGCAATTTCTATAACTTCCGAGACCACCAACGATAATATTATTCAGCTATAAAGTGTGATGTGAACATATTTAGAACTTACCGGAATGAAAATGTCTTGAGCACACCAGCTGATATCTGGAGACGTAACAGAACTTGATATCAGCTCGTCTCACGGCTGCTATCCAGGCTAGACGCCTTCGTTTGGTAATATCCGATACATGAGCTCCTTCATGTTGCTTCCAGGTTGGGAAAGCATAAAAAGACAATTGAAACTTATTCCCGTGCCGGTCGTAAGATCGAACATTGCAGCCGAGCACACAGCAAGTACGAACCATGGCTATGCTTTCGCTCCTTACTTAGACCCCCAAAATGGCGGATCGGGCCAAAATCCTTTCCACGCCCACCCCCGTGACATCACGCTCCAAAGCCCTATCTTAGCTGTTCCCAGGACTGCGCTCTTCTGGACAGAGATCGCCGATGTTATTCCCGGGATCTGCTGGAGCCACTCGCCTAGCTTGGGAGTCACCGCACCTAGTGCTCCGATTACCACGGGGACCACCGTTACCTTCACCCTCCACATCCTCTCGAGCTCTTCTCTGAGCCCTTGGTATTTCTCCAGCTTCTTGTGTTCCTTCTTCCTGATATTGCTGTCATTCGGAACCGCTACATCGATCACTACGGCCGTCTTCTTCTGTTTGTCTACCACCACTATGTCCGGTTGGTTAGCCACCACCATTTTGTCCGTCTCTATCTGGAAGTCCCACAGGATCTTAGCTCGGTCATTCTCCACCACCCTTGGGGGCATCTCCCATTTTGACCTCGGGACTTCCAGATTATACTCGGCACAGATGTTCCTGTACACTATGCCGGTCACTTGGTTATGGCGTTCCATGTATGCCTTGCCTGCTAGCATCTTGCACCCTGCTGTTATGTGCTGGATTGTCTCTGGGGCATCTTTACACAGCCTGCACCTGGGGTCTTGCCTGGTGTGATAGACCCCAGCCTCTATGGATCTTGTGCTCAGAGCTTGTTCTTGTGCTGCCATGATTAGTGCCTCTGTGCTGTCTTTCAGTCCAGCTTTGTCCAGCCACTGGTAGGATTTCTGGATATCAGCCACCTCCTCTATCTGCCGGTGGTACATACCGTGCAGGGGCCTGTCCTTCCATGATGGTTCCTCGTCTCCCTCCTCTTTCTTGGGTTTCTGCTGCCTGAGGTATTCACTGAGCACTCGGTCAGTTGGGGCCATCTTCCCAATGTATTCTTGGATGTTCGTTGTCTCATCCTGGACTGTGGTGCTGACACTCACCAGTCCCCGGCCCCCTTCCTTGCGCTTAGCGTACAGCCTCAGGGTGCTGGACTTGGGGTGAAACCCTCCATGCATGGTAAGGAGCTTTCTTGTCTTTATGTCAGTGGCTTCTATCTCCTCCTTTGGCCAGCCTATTACCCCAGCAGGGTACCTGATCACGGGCAGGGCGTACGTGTTGATGGCCCGGATCTTGTTCTTACCATTCAGCTGACTCCTCAGGACTTGCCTGACCCTCTGCAGGTACTTGGTGGTTGCAGCTTTTCTAGCGGCCTCTTCATGGTTCCCATTCGCCTGCGGGATCCCCAGGTACTTGTACCTGCCCTCTATGTCTGCAATGTTGCCTTCTGGTAGTTCAATCCCCTCAGTTCTGACTAACTTCCCTCTCTTTGTTACCATCCGACTACACTTCTCCAGTCCGAACGACATTCCAATGTCATTGCTGTATAGCCTGGTAGTGTGGATCAGTGAATCGATGTCTCGTTCACTCTTGGCATACAGCTTGATGTCATCCATGTACAGGAGGTGGCTGACAACTGCTCCGTTCCGTAGTCGGTATCCGTAGCCAGTCTTGTTAATGATCTCACTGAGGGGGTTCAGGCCTATGCAGAACAGCAGTGGGGACAGAGCATCTCCTTGGTAGATCCCGCACTTGATGGTGACTTGTGCTGTGGGCTTGGAGTTGGCCTCTAGTGTTGTACGCCACATCCCCATTGAGTTCCTGATGAAGGCTCTTAGGGTCCCATTGATCTTGTACAATTCTAAGCATTCCAGTATCCAGCTGTGGGGCATTGAGTCATAGGCCTTCTTGTAATCAATCCAGGCAGTGCACAGGTTGGTCAGTCTGGTCTTGCAGTCTCGGCTGACTGTTCTGTCTACCAGTAGCTGGTGTTTTGCGAGAGTACACCTTTGCTGGTTCTGTGGAGAACAGCTGGTTTATTCTCCTGCCTTCTATCTCTCTGGTGTACCTCCTCAAGCGGCTGGCCAAGGCTATGAGTCTTTGCTTGGCAGTTTCCAAGGCCTCAGGTATGGACAGCTTGCTGTATTTCTTATGCACCTTCTTTGTCGTACCTTTCTGCAACTCCGTTAGTTGGCTAACCTCCCTCCGTGCTACTTTGATCTTGCCCTCTAGCCTCCTTCTCCATGGAGGGTACTGCCCCTTGTGGCTGTTCAACTTGTAGCCAATCATCTCACTGATCACTGCTGCCGTATTGTAGATGTTGTATGTAATATATACATATATTATATATATAAAAAACAAAAACACCCAGCACGCCCCTGCGGGCGGTTTTATCCTTCAAGCTCGGGTCCTCTACCAGAGGCCTGGGAGCTTGAGGGTCCTGCGCAGTCCCAGGACTGTGCTCTTCTGGACAGAGATCTCCGATGTTATTCCCGGGATCTGCTGGAGCCACTCGCCTAGCTTGGGAGTCACCGCACCTAGTGCTCCGATTACCACGGGGACCACCGTTACCTTCACCCTCCACATCCTCTCGAGCTCTTCTCTGAGCCCTTGGTATTTCTCCAGCTTCTCGTCATCCTATTCATGTAGCCCCTTCCGCCAGGGTTACTTGCGTAGTAGGATTCCAACAACGCAGGAATCGAACTTGCGATCCTCTGCTCCAAAGGCGTGTAGTCTAACCACTACGCTATCCAGCTGCTTTTTTTTTTATATATATATATATATATATATATATATATATATATATATATATATATATATATATATATATATATATATATATATATATATATAGTGCCTCTAATTATTTATTTTTTTTACTTATACCTGAAAACGGACTTTTGGCAGTACTAAGCATGATTATCTTCTTAAGCCTTGATTATACTGTGTTTTGAAAACGGACAGCAGAGCCAAATAGGCATCCTGGTTTCACACTTCTTTCAACTCCGCTTGAAGTCCGTCACCTTTGCAACATGAGTAGTTAGTGTATTATAATGTAAATTCTCTATTAATTTGTCCACACAGTCACTAAAAATAGGTAGGCATGTTTTCCACAGTCTGACATCCCATCTTCCCTTTAACAGCAGTCTATAAACATGTGGGAGCTGAGGAGACCAGCTGCTGGACTTTTGGGAGAGGAATCTTGTCCCATTCTTGTCTGATACAGGATCCTAGCTGTTCAGCAGTCCTGGGTTTTCTTTGTAGTCTACTTCATTTGTTGCATTTTATAATGAACCAAATGCTTTCAATTGCAGAAAGCCCAGTTTACCAACCATATCTTTCTACAATTAAGCCATTGAGTCTGGATGGACAAAAAGTGGGCTACCATATCAGAGATGATGGTGCAGATCATGTTCATTATGTACTATAGATGACGACAAATTCATTCATTCTTCACAATTTTACCTTGAAAATTCTGAATTTGTTACAGAATTTTTAGATGTAGTTTTCTGCAGATAAACCTGTGCCTTTAATTCTGAGAAACTCTGCCTCTCTAAGATGGTCTTGGAGGAGAAACTCTAAAAATCTATCAAACATGAGGCACTACACATTGTGGTGAGGTTATATACCACCACTAAGATTTTGTTAAATGTTCCTTAGCAAGTTGGCCCTCAACCAGATGCTTTTGGTAGCCATTAACAAGCTTCTGGTCTAATTCTGGCTGACCACTCTTCTTTGAAAAATTGGGTTAATTTAAGTTCATTTAAATTGGTTTGTTTCCTGCCATGGATCCAGCTTTTGAACATAGTCCACAAATTTTCAATATGGTTGAGGTCCAGGATTTAGAAAGGCAATTCCAGAAGCTAATGTTAGCCTGCTTTATCCATTCCTAAACCAGTTTTGATGTGTGTGATCATTGTACTGTTGGAAGAGCCAATTCTTCCCAAGTGTAGCTGTTTATCTGAGGTGACATGAAGAACTTGGAGGTAGTTCTGCTTCTTCATTATTCAGTCTACTTTGTGCAATGTATCAGTAGCACTGACAGCAAAACAACGCCAGAGCATGATGCTACCACCACCATGTTTGACAGTTTGTACATTGTTCGTACACTGTTCATCCTGTCTGACCAATTTTCCGTATTGTAAAATTCCTGTTGAGTTTAAAGATGTGGATTTTGGAGCAGGGGCTTTTTTCTTATTTGTCACTTGTCAGTCCATGGCAACGTAAAACTTGATTCACTGTGGACAGAGACCCTGGTGTTCTAGCAGTTTTGAGTTCATGTTAGGATGAACCCTGGTGGTTCCTAGGTTGCTCCTGAACATCCTGAACAATTTCCAATCATCTGAGGGGGATGATTTTTGATCTTTTTCCAGACCTTGGCAAAGTGGTGATGTATCCAAATAACTTGCATTTCCACACAATTGGTTGAACTGATAATCTTGGACTCTGCAGTTGTTTAGAGATGGCTCCAAGAAACCTTCCCAACTTGTGTAAATATACAGTTATCCTTCTTAAGTCTTCACTTACTTTCTTAGACTTTCCCATTATTCTGAGGAATGGTCAAAGCAATGAGGGCTGTTAAACAAATTATCTTTATGTTGGCAGAGAGAAACTACCAAGTGTATTCAATCATAAAAACTAATGAGAGGTTAATATTGTAGACATTGCAGAACCTTCAGTACCACTTATCACCAGTAAAAGATTTAAGTGAGTGTATTTATACATTTGAGCCTAAATGTATACTTTTAACCCTGCATGGATGAGGGAAAATCCATCATTAGTTCAAACTTGTGCAACCAATTCCCCAATTCTTTTGTTTTAAGTCAATAAACACATATGTTGTACAATGACTCCCACCTGGAAAAAGAACATTTCAGAGAAATCATTAAAATACCAAAATTACTATGACATTCATGCTCATGATGGGTATATGTAAATGTTTGACCACATCTGTTGGTATCACTCACAACAAGGAACAAGTCTGCAATCACATTAACAAATGTGATGAGGACAGAGTCTGCGACATGTCAGCTTAACAAGTTTTGTCAGTGATGAATTAACTTGAGTTCTAACAGAAGCAAGAGACTAAGATTAAAAGTTAGTTTACTGTTTTCACTTGTTTCTTCTGAGATTATTGCATACTTGTAGCATCAAACGACAGCAGAATCAATGCAGAAGCTTTTCCAAATCAAAAGAGCTCTACACATTAATGCGCATTCTGAACTACTATATTTTATATTACTTATTTTGCTGCCAAATCTTGTACATAACACATAATAATATTACTGGAGTCCCTTTATGTCTTTAAAACACTGTTTACACAAGCAATGACAGCTATCTCATGTCTGAGAAGGGCTACAGTTAGGTCAATAAGGTTTTGAACAATTATACTTTTTTTTGTAATTTTAGCTCTGTATACCACCACAGTGTATTTTGTAAGATAATACATGATTAAATGTATTAAATTGAAATTACTGCATAAACTCTTTGGGCATTGCAGTTTTTTTAATATCATTCCTCATTTTCAGATGCTCAAAAGAAAATGGACAACTGACTGACAAGCAGTGACATACCCAGGTGAGGTCTGCTCCCTTATTATATCATGCAAACTAAATAGTTTGCACCTCACCTCAAGTGAGGTGGACTCACTTGAACCCTTCATGTAAGGGCCACAGAGCTGTTGATGGATGTGAGGGAGGCCATCATTGAACTGAAAAATCTAAATAAATCTATTCGACAAATAGCAAAAATTTAATACTGGACAAATCAACAATCTGTTATTTTCTTAAAAAAAAGTTTAAAAAAAAAAGTAATGCACTGGTCAGCTGAAAGACTACAGAACACAACTAAAGGAAAAGATTGCAAATTCTTTCATTTGTTACAAAAGCAAATAAACAAAAAACCTTGTCCTTCACAATAAGTTCAACTTCAAGTCAACAATACTCTCAAAAATTTTGCCGTATCATTGTCAAGGTCTAAAATCACGAGAAGTTTTTTATAAATGTAAATACAGAGAGTTTACAACAAAGTTTAAACCACTGGTTACACTCAAAAACAAGAAGCCTAAATAAGACTGCTAGAAAACATCTAAACAAAGTTCTGTGAAATATTCTTTGGACAGATGAAACCAAAATCAACTTTTACCAGGCTGATGGACCTAGTCAAGTACAGAGAAGGAGAGAAACAGCTTATGATCCAAAATGTACCATATTATGTCAAACATGGTGGAGGCAGTGTTATGGCATTGGCATGTATGGCTGGTAGTGCAATTGTGTCTCTAGTCTTTATAGATCATGCGACTGCTGATAGAAGTACCACAATGAGGTGTTAAGTGTGCAGGGATGTAGTGTCTGCTCAGATAAAACAAAATTACCCAAAACAAATTAGACAGCACTTTGCAGTGCAAAGGGAAAATGACCTGAAACATACTGCAAACAGTACCCAAGAGTTTCTAAAGGCAACGAAACAGGATATTCTTCAGTGGCCAAGTTTGTCACCTGATCTAAACTCAACAGAGCATGTTTGACCCACAGAGTGACCCAAAAACAAGCAGGACTGAAGATGGCAGTACTAAAGGTCTGCAGTGTATCTCAAGGGAAGAAACAGCATTTAGTAATGTCCATGCTCTCTAAACTCATTCACAAGTTTATTGATTGATTTGGAATCCACTGTGATGGTGCATGGAGCCAAAATGGCAAAAAGAAAAGTGCCATTGCCCAAAACCATATGGAACTAACTGTATAGCGTTGCTTTTTTCCCTCCAACAAATCAGATTTTTCCCAGATGCAAATAATTTTATTAATTATCATCTGTTATTCAGGTAAAAATCTGATTGAGATTAAAGTCTTTTTTCAAGTGAGGCCGGACCAATTCAGACATCAGGAAAAGTTGGGCATTTTGTTAACTATAAAAATTTTACAGATGCAACTGTTTTCCTGATCAGTTTGATCTGCGTTTTGCTTTGCTAATTAACATGTTAGCGCTTAAATAATAAATGAAAAGTATGCAGTTTTACACATGCACTAGATACACATTTGCAGTTCTGCTTCAGTGAAATTAAGGTTTTAAGCCTTACCTTGGCTGGCTAGTGTCGAGCGTAGCATCCCACTTTTTGACCAGATTTTAATCTGCCCATCTTCTCCAGCTAATTAGAAAAACAACCAGAATAGGCCATAAAGACATCTTGATTAGATTCTCATTTTGATTTAAAAAGAAAAAAGGCTGATTAGATGAGTAGTTGTCAGATAACAGAGGAAATGAGTCCTAGTCATCTTTACCAGTGATAAGAGCAGTCCCGTCATAGTTCCATCTTCCAGCCAAAACAGCTCCTTTGTGCGCCTCAACACTCTTCTCAATGCGACCCATCTTTGAGGTTAAGTGGAACTTTCCTGCAACAAATTTACAAAAAAAAAACCCCCACATAGATGGTGTAAAGCCATTCCACACACTAGGCCTGGGGTGATGTAGGCGTTTTCAGTTGTTTGTAACTCAAATACAGAACTGAGCGTTGTAATTCACTCAGTAAAGTTTCATAAATCTGTGGAATTCTAGTTACTGTGTAACGGAAAACAAGTTTTACTGGCCAAGACAAAATAGTAAAAATATATAAATAAATACGTATTTTAATCAAAACACACAATAACTACCAATCCATCTCCTAACACACAAATACAGACAAATTTATATTCTCTACAGTCAAGTAAATTACAAACTTCTGGTTTGAAGCAAATGAGTGAAACTAAAAAGGCTTCTGTCGGGTAAATTAGGGCAATTTTCTATGCGGTAGACACGAAAGGGTGATCAGCCATGGAGAGTTATTGAAGACGGTAGCCTACCATATACTTTGTGGCAGTGCATATTAAAAATTCTGAATGTTCTATGTAATTTCTGGTGACCTAAAACTGCAAATCAGCATGCTGCAGTGCTCTCTCATTTCTAAATTTGGACATCCCAACAAAAGTAGATGTAACTGATCCAGCAGGTAGTCAGTTTAACAGGCATGTACAGCTGAATGACTCTCTTAAATGAAAAGCACACTAGAAAGCCACATTCTACATTGGAAATGCTTAATTGTTTGTTTGCCTGTTATCTGGAAAGCCTCATTTTCAGATTTCTTATAAAAAAATATAATATATATAAATATTTTTAATAGGAATGAAATATTATACAAACTCCAATACCATGTGTGCTTGTAATTTAAAATGCTAAAACTGCTTAGCATCATACATTTAAAAAAAAATTTAAATTTAAAAATTTAAAAAAAAATCATAAATAAACTTGTAAAAGGAAAAGAAGGCCAACTAATCAAAAAAGGTTAGGAAATCCCAAAGATGTCAAGTCTTCAAAACTAATAAAACCCAGGTGGACTGTTTTCTCTTCAAGTATATTATACAATCTAATAGGAAATCCAACAAAGAATCCAGATTAAAAACTTTAATCTGGAGCAAAAGAAAACTTTCAGTGTTTAAGTTAACAGTGAAGTCAAAATAAATGAATAAAACTCTGTTTCTATTCCCATTGCAGAACCAATAACTTTTGCAATACTAATATTTTTAACCGTAACAAGACAAGAAGCAGAGGAAAGTTGCAAAATGGATCGTAACACTTTTCACTAGTCTCTGGTCTGCCAGAGAAAATTGCTGCTTCAGTTTGTGGGTGTGTTTATGCAACCCTACACTGCCATTAGTGTTGTGACCACACATTGCCTTGCCATAACAGTACATCCATATTCTGTGTGTTGTATCTAACACAGGCCAAAGAAGAGACATGTACGGCAGATTCATGTCACACAAATTGTGTCACCAAGGGTCGGTATTAGAAACCTACAAAACAAAAATTGAGTTTTAGAGTTTTAGATTTATACTGAAAGCTTCATAAAAAGAAGAATTCAGATGGACTCTACTGGATCCTACAAGTATCAAATTGGTAGAGATTATTTCCCTTAAATATAAATAACAACTCTTGAATTGTCCCTATGTCTTCTAAAATAAATATCAAAAATTAAGGAAGACATTGCCATCCTGTAGATAGCCAATTCTGTTACTTAATTTAATTTATTTATTTCATGAGAATGTCTTTAACTAATAAATGCATAGATATGACTAAAAACAGCCACTCCCACTGATTTTATGAGTGAACTCTGAAATAAACCCTTTAGCATTCTGGTCAAATTTTAGAGAATACAAAGACTTGCCATCAGTGCTGGTAAGGACAAAGATTTCAGCCTGGGCCTGTTTCTTCACACCAACAGTTTTGGGGAACCAGTGTAGGTCAGTAGGGTAAATTTCCTCTGGCAGTTTGACAATCAGACTGGTCTCACTGGTCAGCAGGTTCCACTTGAGAATCTGATGATCCTCACTGCACGAGTACAGCTCATCTGCTGTGGTCCAGCCAACGCAGCTCACAAGTTCTTTATGTGATCAGCTGTTAAGGAGTTATAGTAATGAACTGATTCTAAAACCCTTTTTGTGGTAACCTCTGCAATAAATTGGGTTTTCTGAAAAATGGACAGAGGCTAGAGCAACACAATGATGGGAAATATTACCACTGCCTCAAATAGCACCACTAATAATTATGATTTAAAGTTTTGGAACTGTGTCACAGAATTACATGTGTTCCATAACTACAAAAAGGATATGTTTGGATTCCTTTAGGAGCGACGTTTTCAGTCTCATGGTGGATGTTCGTTCTGTTGATCACTAAACGAACAGAAAAATGTCAGAGACAGTAACGTAACTGTTATGTTAAAGCTCTCTATATAACACTGTTGTCAAACCAACACAAAAAATAATAGTACAGAAGACCTGAAGCATGGGTGTATACAGCTTACCCGTAAACTATGTAAAGCAGCCGTTTGCATTCTCCGTTAGCTGTAACGATGAAACAAACAAGCGTCCGCTGTTGCTACGGTACCTGCTACTGTTGCTAACGGAAGTCCTCAGTTATCCCCTGAGTCTCGTCTGTGACTTGAATGCTAACGTTAACTTGTTCTCTTGTTTAAAATGGACATCGTTTTCTCGTTGCCGAGTGTGCTAAGCGAGTGTCAGCAAAGCGTGCGTGTAATTTACTCTACTATGAAGCGCTATTAGAATACGCAAAAGTCTTATCTATCACCAATCAGCAATTTATGCCCCCAACGTATAAAACCTGCATTTTGGTAGCCATTTAATCTGGGTCAAAAACAGCTTGAAAAACAAATTATCGCGAGAGTTGCATCTCCACTTCCTTGACAACGGAAATTTCGAAATATTTCTAAGTTCAAAAACGACATCTGTTAAATAAATGTATTTATGCAAGTCGTTAGAATCGGGATCAACCAACACTAACAGTTGATCTATCGAGCTATATTCCCTCAAGTATAAACTATTGCTCGGAGCAGGTCCTTTATCGTACTACAGACAACCGTTTGAAGACGTAGGAACAACATTAGGCATTTTATGAGAATAAACTTGAATAATATGAACAATTTGCTGTAAAAGCATTGCATGGCTTTTATTCCTTTTCGTTTGTTCTTTATAGTCATGTGAATGCGGTTTGTTTGGAGTGAGACGGAGTTGGCTTCGTCCCCTTTTTTGAATTTCGTCCCCCCACCCCCGCCCTTTGAACGTTCCATGGTGCCTTGCGTCAGTTTGTAACGAATTTGGTTCGACAGCGAGGTTTAGGCGCCATTTACAAGTTTGAGTTGTCAACTAAGGAGAGCGAGTCGGAGTGACACGGGAGTAAATTTTTTGGATTATATTTGCCAAACTTTGGATTGACGATTATTTTTTGCGTAATAGCGACTGTGGTCTGAAAGGAAGACTCTTGACAGATCGTGGTTATACTGTGGAAGGTACATGGAAGTATTTTAGCGGAAAGTAACGACTGGGTTCCGTCTACTTGCTGAAATGTATTACGTTTGAAGAGGGACTTAACAGTAACGGCAAGTTAAACTAAGGTTTAACGTTAGCTTCTGATTGAAAGCGAGCAGACCATTATTACACATTCTAAGAGAAATAATGAGACCTAATCACGTTTCGTCTTAACTTATATTAAACCCACAGTGACACTCACTCCTAATAGCGACATTTCCGACTCGTTAAAGTAATGCTCGCATTGCAAATAGCTCATAACCGGCGGGCTCTAATGTATTTACTCGTTTAACTTTAATACTAGGGTTAACAACTTCTTTCATATCAGATAACACGTTGACGTTGGATAGGATTTGCGTTACGTTTATGCCGACACTGCATTTGACTTTATAGAGCCCAGCAACTCATACCTTTTATAGTTTAAGTTAGCCACTATGTTAGCTTTAGCGTCGCAGCGATATTTCATTTCATATAGTTAGCCAATCACTTAGCAGAAGTAGTAGTAGTACAGCTAACTTAACGGTAACGTTAGCAAGTAAAAACAGCGTGGCAGAGTTTGCGCTGCCATTGCCAAGTTACTTATTTGGCAAACGTGAATGTAATTATAACGTTATGCTAACACGGGTAACGTTGCATTAGTTGTTTGAATGTGCGTACCAATTACCTAGCGAGTTAGGTTGGCTCGTCTACGCCTCCGCCCCAACAAAAACGTTGTGGGGATGAAAGTTAATATTAGTGTCGGTTTGAAACCTCGATCAATTTAGGACGTTGGGTCTTCACCACCAACTTCAGCCACATTAGCAGCGGCTGTGTAACGCAGGCTAGGCTAAGAGAGCTAAGGAGGAAAATAATTAGGCTATTTGCACATTAACTGAGTCGTTTTTCACTTGCTGTGACGTTAACCTTATTTTTGCTGCGTTATTTACCGCCTAGGTTCGCGAGGCAAAATAAAATGCGTGATATAGATGCCTACTAGAATTGTTCTGTGAAAGGATGGGATTATTATTTTAATTATTTTAAAGACAAATGATGCTTAATTTTAAACTTGAAATAGATTATGATTCTGTGCAGTCATCGGATTGGTGCTATCTCATTTTAACGTTTTCAGCAGGAGTAACTCGTGTTATGCTGGACTCATTGTTGTAACAGCAATGTTAAGATATGCAAAATATACCGATTAACAGTTAGCTGGGCGTCAATAGGATCTGACTGTGGTAATGATTAGAGGCTGACAGAGAAGCTGCGTGTAACCGACTAAAAGTGGAGTTGAGAGATTGACAGGCACAAAAACCACTCATGGATATTCCCTTTTTACCAATGACCCCTTCAGATTTCAAGTCATGCCATCTAAAACTGCAAAGAGCTCAACTGCCTCCGCCAAGCCAAGAGGGAAAGGGTCGCAGTCTGACTCCGAAGACGAGCTAGATGTACCCCCTCAAGAAACTAACTCCAATGGCCAAGAGGAGGCACCGCCGAAAACTGGCAAGTAACAAAGGGTGTTTTGGTGTCTGTGAATCTAAATAAGTTGTTCAGTCAAAGCCTTTGCGTGTATTGCTGTATTGGTAGGGGCCAATTGGCACAGCTGTAAAGCTTTTTTTTCTCTTCTTGCTTAAACAACACTGAGTTAGAATGGCTGATATATTTTTGACTAAAGTGCCAGTCATCAATAAAATGATTTTGGAGATGATTTTGATAACGCCGAGTGTACTTCTTCCCCGAATCTTCTCAGCAGACGAGGTAATTTATTTCGAAAAATGAGGTGCTTTGTGTAGTAGATCAGAGCGGTGTTTGACTTAATTCTTGTAAGCTTGATATTTACTGATTTGTATGCGAACCCTATAAGATGCACATAAGCAGTGGGTGATGTCTGTATTTTGTAGAATATGTTGAAATGCTTCACTGAGTGTCTGGCTGCGAGGTTTTAATTGACAAACATCGACATCTTGGCTTGTTTATGCTTATGTGAGCACAATAGATTTTGGACAGGTCGTTGTGGCTTTGTGTGATGGCAACATAATCGTTTCTGCGTTACACATTATTATCACAAAACACCAGTTTTCCTGTTTCTGTTTGAGCACAGACAGGCATGAGTGAAAATGTGACGCTGATGGCTGAGATTTCCACTTTAGTTATTTGTCATCGACAATGTGGCGCATCTGAGTACGTACAAACGCTTCTGGTGGAGAGCGTTTGGATTATAATGTGGGTTCGTTCATAAGCGGCCATGGTCTCTTTCTTTTTTGGGGTTGGCTCTTGTTTGCAGAACAAAGGAAAATAACGCCTGTCAACTTTTCTTTCTGGAGTCGTACTTTGACTGCTCTTGTAACTTGGTGCGTGTGTTTTGTTTGTTTGTTTTTTTTTTTTTTTTGTGTGTGTGTGCGTGCGCGAGTATGCTTCTCTACCCCTCCCCCACGTACAACTGTCTCCCCCCCCCACCTGAAACGACTCGAACAGAAGAATAAAAGTTGTACTTTTTGTGTGCCACAGATTCGTCTCACGGGGAAGGTACCGAGACCGTTGATAATAGAAGTTTGGAGGAGATTGTCGGTAGCATCCCTCCACCTCCGCCCCCAGCAATGACCAATGAACCGGGCGCCCCTCGCCTGATGATAACACATTTAGTTAATCGAAACTTTAAATCATATGCAGGCGAGCAGATTCTGGGGCCTTTTCACAAGGTACGACCAAACATGGTTACACATGTAATCCCTGCCTGGGAAATACTCTTCTGATGTGTCACAGATTTAACATCACTTGTTGTGTATCCCACTCTTAATTTATTTTTTTCCCGTTTAATTTCATATGATAAAAACCCATAGATTTTTGCCTCGTGTAGTAGAAAAGAGAACATGTCACAGAATAATTTATTCTGCTATATTTTAGCATCATTGCCTTAAATAAAATCAAAGTGGAAAAAGTCAGACTCCATTTTGATTTAGTGAGTATCTCACAAGAGGTAGTGATCTAGTGGGGTGCTAACTTCTCTTGAAAATTATGAGTTTCTGTAAACTTTCTCTTCATACCTTTTCCTGTTTCTTTGTTACTAAATAATTTATCTATGTTAAAAACAACTTTAACTACACTCCCATGGAATACATTCAAATTTGCAGTCTTGCTGAAATAAAATGTTACTGTTTAACTCTACAGGATATACTCTGTTTTTACATTATTGATTTTATTTTATTTTTTTCTATTTTCTCTACCTTTTTCTTAGCGCTTTTCCTGCATCATTGGTCCAAATGGAAGTGGGAAGTCCAATGTGATAGACTCAATGCTCTTTGTGTTTGGATACAGAGCTCAAAAGATCAGGTCGAAAAAGCTCTCAGTGCTGATTCACAGCTCTGATCAACACAAAGATGTGCAAAGCTGTACTGTGGAGGTGCACTTTCAAAAGATTATTGATAAGGTATATATGTGTATATATATCTATCTCTCTGTCACACATATGCATGCTGCACTCACTCTGAATTAATAAATGGGTAGCCCAAATGCAGAAAGATGAGAAGAAATATTTTCTGAAGGATAGTGGTGTTTGTTGAATTAAAAAAATATTTTTTTTTCTGTTCTCTGTATAATATTGCTGCATAGTGATCACAACAGTGACTAAACAAAGACTCAAATCAGTCATGAAAGTTACAGCTAACACCCACACATGCCATAGTCAGTTCATATTGTGCTAGAGTTGATCCCTCTATTTTTAAATATATTTTTTTTAATTGCAGTTCAGTAATTAGCCTCTACTCATTTAACTGTACTGTGAAAAGTAAAAAAAAAAAAGTGGCTTTTGTATTGAGAGAGAACTTCAGTAGGGTGGATAAGATGACAGATTACATTGAAAAACGACTGAACTGTAGTTCAAAGAATTAAACACGTTTCTATATTTGATCTGCCACAGGGGGTGTGAGAAAGTGTTTTGCCTTGTGTACTCATAAATGTGTCTGAGCCTTTCTCTTTGCTTCATTAGCTCCAAGTAAATTTAAATCAAGTTTTTAAACTGATGGTCAAATTTTGTGTGCTATATCAGCTTTAAACTATTATCTAAAACAAAAACAAAAAATCAGAAGTAGTATAAACAAAAAGTTTTAAACTTTCTTCTAAAAGTACTTAATTTTCTGTTTTATGCTGTATTTTCACTGTCATTATTTTATCTAATAAACTGTTTTAATTCTCTTCATATGTTGCACTCTATACACTCCAGTATGTATAGGGTGTATTTGCATGTTACTCTGGCCAGCTTTATATACTTTTTAAAGAAGCCATTTTTTCTTATTTTGTTTTTAATGTAGTGTGTTTTTTGCCCTAGCCATCCTAATGTATTTGTTAGTGTTATAAATGTTATAAATATTGCAATTTGCTGTGTGGAGCTGTTTGAATTTCTTCTTAACTGCTCTTCTAAGCTGCTCTCTGTCCTCTGCCCCTCCCCCATCAGCAAGGAGATGACTACGAAGTCATCCCCAACAGCAAGTTCTACGTTTCCAGGACTGCCAACAAAGACAATTCCTCAGCCTACCATATCAATGGCAAGAAAGCCACATTCAAAGAAGTGGGTGCCTTACTGCGAAGCCATGGTATTGACCTAGACCACAACAGATTTCTGATCTTACAGGTAATTTTTTATGCAATTTCCTCTTCCAGTTCTAGCTTTGCTTTTTGTTTTAGTTTAGTTTTTTCCCCCTGCTGTGACCATCCCATTTTGTAAGATTTCCTGCTCTCTGTTCTCTACCCATGTCTTAGTCCACTTTGAGTCAAAGTGTTTCATATAACTTAAACCATGACTGTCTTTGGGAATAACCTGTTGCACTGGATTTGGAAAATAGATGTGCCCTCTGCCAGCCCTTAGACTACTATAGCAGCGCATCATGGTTTGAAACAATGTGGAAAAGGTGCGAACCATAATTTGCTGCTTTAGGATTTTAAGGAAAAGATACAGTTTTATCCACACTTGGACCGGCATGTGAGTGGCTGTAGTTGGATAAGTCACTAAGATTTTCTTGTGGGGGGAATCTTTGAGGCTGACCCACCAGTGGGGACAGGTTAGCCCCCGCCCTCCCTTTCCCATGTACCTGCCACGCTTTAGCAGCACGTAAATATTGGCGTGTGAGAATAGACCCCAACCCCAATATTAGCAGTGCTGCTTCAGTGTGGCTGGATCAAACACCCTTCATTACCATGGCTTTATTATTGGTTCAACATGTTGTTTGTTTAGTTTTTTTAATGTATTTATTTCAATTTACCTCAACTGTGAATGGAATGCAGTCCTGAATATTTTTTTATTATTTTATTTGCATAATTTTACGTTTTTATTTATATTTTATTTAGCTCTGTGTTGCTCTGACTTTTAAATCATTTCACTTGTTATACTTCTACTTCTCTTCTTCTTATTATTATTGCCTGTTGTTACTGATGAACTCAGAGACATGTAGGATTACAACTGAGTAAAGCAGAATAGCTGATTTTAAAAAAAAAAATTGTTTTCGCAGTTTTATTTATCCATTAAGTTTTTTTTTTAATGGGATAGTTTCAGGTGAACACTTAAACCTGCTCTGCTCGATATTTTTGTATTTATGTGTGCATGTCCATTTCTACACTCCTATGTCTCTTGTCAGTGATATGGCTGCATGACTATGGGAAGAGGCTTGAGTTTGTTTTCCAAGGTCACTTTTCCAGGCCTCTGGCAAAGGGAAAGCTGTCTATTTTGTGCACTGGTCAGAGCAGAGGATGACGTGGGATTTCCCCCTCCTTCCTCTAACTGGCTTCTCCTTTCTTTCATACATAAAAAGTAATATATGAGCTGCTTTTTTTCCCCACCCTAGACATAAATAAAAGCCCAATTTGAGACTTGGTTTGTTTTTACTACAACTAGATCTATTTTTTGTTTGACTTGAAATTTCTTACCTGGCAATATTTTTCTAGCCAGCCTATTTAAGATAAATAAATAAAAATGAACACATGTTCTGACAAATATAATTATACTGTAGAGTTGTCCCTAACTTTGGGCCAAGTAGTACATGTACAGTAATGTGAAAATGTAACTGGTGTAGTTACCCGAAATCAGAATTTGCATGTTTACACCAGCATTTGTTTTTCAACCACCTTAAATTTGGATATGATAAATTTTGCATCTTTTAATGTGCGGTGATTGCTGTGAGGCAATGTTTTTATTTTAGCACTAGTATTTCTGAAGCGTGTTAAGCATGTGATTACAGAAATTAATCATTTAACAGATTTCTGTTTTTATTTTTTATTTTATTTTTTTAGTCAGTTAAGTAGTTGAATTTTAATTACACTCTTTGTTTTCAGCTTCTTTGAGTAAAGGTAGTAAAAAAATACTCATGATTTGTAACTTAAAAAATTATTATTATTATTTTGCACAGGATTTGTGTATGTGTGTGTGTGTGTGTGTGGCAAACTAGTGTTAAGTCAAGTTTAGAGCCATAAGTTCAGCTGGCCACACCCTAATGGTTAAACATGTGGATAATTTAAAAATAAGATTTTTTTTATTTTTTTACAAATTATTATTACCCATTTTCATTTTGGCTTTCTGTGAATGGGTGCAAGCAGTATTTTTGCCAATGTGCTGTTGTGGACTTTGCCTAGGGTGAGGTGGAGCAGATTGCCATGATGAAGCCTAAAGGTCAGACAGAGCATGATGAGGGCATGCTGGAGTACCTGGAGGACATTATTGGCTCCTGCCGTCTCAAGGAACCCATCCAAACTCTGGCTCGCCGCATTGAGCTACTCAATGAGCAGAGGGGAGAGAAGGTGACAACTCAAATACTGTCTGTTCACACAGTTTAGCTAACCAACTTTCCTTCCTGTGTATGGACTACAATTGTTGAGCATCTATTCAGTAGTCTGAGGCTCATGAGGCTTTCTTATGTGTGTGTATGTTTTGGGGTACTTTCAGTACACATGTCTGAGATGAAAATGATGCACTGACAGGAAACTATGAAGCATACAGTAGATTTAATAATTGGGTTTTATTGAAAATTATTTTTTGTTGATTGTACTGTGTTACCATGTTGACAAGCTTTTTATCTTTTTTTTTCTTAAAGTTGTTATTTGATTTTTTTTTGATTTTTTTTTTTTATACTATGCAAGTAACTAAGTTTTATCACCAGACATAAAATACTGTTATTTTGTTTACCTAAGCTAAACAGAGTAAAGATGGTGGAAAAAGAGAAGAATGCTTTGGAGGGAGAAAAGAATAAAGCTGTGGAGTTCCTCACCCTGGAAAATGACATCTTCAAACACAAGTGTCAGCTCTGTCAGTATTACATGTGAGTACACCAATACCACCTCTGTTTTGTACATGGAAAAATTTCATCAATAATATAAAAATGCAGACCCAGCAGTTGTACAGAAAAGACTTCTCCATTTCAAATACTCAAAAGAACAGCTGGGCATGCTTCTCTGCTGTCAAACATCATAGTCTTTTGCTTTCCATGTAAATGATAAAGTTTTATCAGACTTTTTTCCCCTCTTTTTTTCCTTCTCCCTCTCTCTGTTTTCTCTTTGTCATTAGTCATGATCTGCAGAAACGTGTGGTTGATAAAGAGCAGGAAAAGCAAAAGATCTCGGAGGACACAAAGGAGCTCACTGAGAAAAATGCCAAGTTATCAGAAGAGATGGAGAAAATGAACCAAGAACTCAAAAATGTGGAAAAGTGAGGCATTTGCATTTCTTCTCCTTCTGTTAACCAATATAACTTTTACCACATTACTCAGTTTTTTTATGACTTAGTAACATTTTGTATTTGTTTGTTTTATTTATTTATTTTTCTTGGTTGCTTAAGCATCTCTTATCTGGAAGGTGTATCAAGTGTAACAAACATGGGTCTAATTTATTTACACACACAAAAATGTTTACACAAAGAAGCGTATGTGCTTGAAATTTATATATGCAATAATTCTCATAATTTTTGGGTTGGTGACCATAGATAATTTTTAAACTGACAAATCATCTCTAAAATAATGTGCAGGAACTGAAAACTGGAAGAACATTAATAATAAGTATACTGTATTTTTTATATATATATACATACATACATACATATACATGCGCTTAATGTATGTATTTTGTATATTTTTTCAGTTTATATAATATTTCAGTAGATGGACTTGAATGTACCCAGTAAAAAAGCTATTCCTCCACCAGGAAACAAAATAAGCTCAACAAGTACATTGAAACCCAGAAGGAGAAGTTCACCCAGCTGGATTTGCAGGATGTTGAAGTGCGTGAGAAGATTAAACACTCAAAGAGCAAGAACAAGAAACTGCAGAAGCAGCTGGAGAAGGACAAAGAAAAGGTGTGTTGGACTTTAAATTGCAGACAACTTTTACACAATTGTTTCAGAGTAATTAGAGCCACTCTGATAATCACAGTGGGCATTCACATGTGATTCAGAGGTACAGACACACAATCTGTCAGTATGGTGTAGTTTTGTCCCTTTTTTTATTTAATTGATATTTAGCATACAAATCCATCTGCAAATACAAGGTTACACAAAGTAACCAGTGGCATGGTTACCCTATGAGTTACTGTATTTAATTTGTATGAAGCCCAAGACAGAAACGTGGGCACTAAAAATAAATTTTCTTTTGCTTGTCAATAAACACCATGGCTACAGTTTTGAAGCAGAGAGAGGAAAAAAATGTTTGTAACCCTTTTACAGCAACTTACTTAAAATAAATATATGACAGAAACTACATTTTAGCATTTTTGTTCAGTGTTTCATTTACTAAAATCATTTGTAGGCTGAGAAGTTTTCCACCGAGTACACACGGCTTCATGTTTTACAGTTGTCAGCAGTGTTGTTTTAAACTTGGGCTTACAGAGTGATTACCAATCATACTAAATGCAAAATATAAAACTAGCCTTAGTTTGTATATTTTAATAATTTCTTTTATTTTTATGGGTTTTTTTTTTTTTTTTGGTTTCTTTTTTGTTTTTTTTTCTGTCATCTTTTAAGGATGATACATATTTGTGTGAACAGAACAAAGTGAGGTCTGACTGCTGGCAGAGGATGTATGACAGCCATAGCAACACAAAGCAAAACTTTCTATATTGAAACTTAGTACACAAGTGTTTGAATGTTGCTGACACATTTTTAGTCTGAAGCACAAATGCCATATGATATTGAAAGATAATTTTGTATCCAAGTGTGTATAGGGGCTTTGCTTTAATTTTATATATATGTATGTATATGTGTGTGTGTGTGTGTGTGTGTGTGTGTGTGTCTTCTTTCTTTGGGTAAAGTCAAGTTTCTGTATTTTTATAAATTAACTGACATTATTCACAGGAAAAAAATAAAGCCCTATATGAGTCCGGAAGGGCTAGCTGTCTTAAAGTAGCCACTAGGGGGCTGCGAAGTAGCACAAGTTGATAGTGTGTGTGCTCTGTTTCACAGTTCTCGGTCGTCCTGTCTCTTAGACTCACGTTTTTTTGTCGCTTAAACACGAACTTAAGAGTTTTTTGTTTTTTTTTAACAGTAACCAAGAGTTGTCTCATGACTGTCAGAATATTCTCATTTACCTCTGCTCTAAAAGCCAATCTGCTCCACCTACAATGGCTGTGCTCTGGAAACATCTTGGTCAGAGGGGGAGCTGGGCAGAGGCAGGCAGACCTCTGGGGAGCAGTGTTCTGCTGTATGGTAGTCAACTATGGCCTGGCTTGTGTAACGCTCCCAGCAGCTACATTCACATTTCACCCGCAGTTAACCCTACAAAACATAGACTATACACACGCACCACTCCTTGGCTTGTTTCAGCCCTGCCAAGTGGCAGATTGTTGTGCCAGTCTTAACCAGAGCTTGCTCAGTCCTGAATATGTGTTTATAGTTGATTACAGTTGTGTGTTTTGGCCTGTGTCTGGATGCGTAGCACAGTTTCTTTGTAACTGTCGCTGTCAAAAAACCCAAAACAACAAACTTGCACCTCCTATCTCCCACACTCTTCTCTTGTTTCATCTTTTCTAATTTAGGAAGTAAACGGCTGTTTCTCGGTGGGTGGTAGAAGTGTTTACTACTGATGTTGTCAAGTTAACCTGGAGGGAGGGAATCTAGCAACTGTTGCTTAGATTTTGGAGTTGGACACATTTCATATGCTTTTGCACATTGTCCTGTCTGGCTCATCTTTCAGCTGGAGGAAGTGCGTGGTATACCAGCCAGCAGTGAAAAGGCCATCTCTGAGGCAACAGCTCGCAAAGAAGAACTGGAGCAGCAGAAGGTGAAAGAAGAAGAAAAACTTAAAGATGTGATGGAGAGTTTGAAGGAAGAGACCAGCGGCTTGCAGCAGGACAAAGAGGTATCTGTATACATCATGGTTTTTGTTGTGTGCTCACTGAAACTTTGTTTTTAAAACAAACAATCTTCTTGTATAATCCAGAAAAAAGAAAAGGAGCTCATGGAGCTCAACAAGGCTGTAAATGAGACCCGTTCTCGTATGGACCTCGCTCAGTCGGAGCTTGACATCTACCTTAGCCGCCACAACACAGCTCTGACACAGCTCAACACAGCCAAGCAGACACTGCAGACGACCTCTGACACACTGCGGGAGCGCCGTGCCGCCATCAAAGACCTGGAGGTCAAAATACCTGAAAGAGAACGGGAGCTAAAGAAGGTAGAACCAAACATCAGCACTGTCAGTTAGATAACATTTTGTGGATAATTTGTGTTACAGCCATCATGTGTTTTGAGTTTTTGCCTTCTGTTTCTCTGCAGGATGAGGAAGAGTTGGAGCAACTGATGAAGACTGATAATGAGACAAGGGAGGTGGTGAGGGAATTGAGGCAGAAAGTAGATGAAGCCAAGAGCTCCCTGTCCTCGAACCGCAGTCGTGGAAAAGTCCTGGATGCCCTCATGCAGCAGAAGAAAAGTGGCAGAATCCCCGGCATCTATGGACGATTGGTAAAGAAAATACAAAAATTGCAGAACTCAACAACTTTCCTTCGCTTGTTTCTATTGATTAATGATTCTAAATATATTTATGCCTGTAGGGAGATCTGGGAGCCATAGATGAGAAGTATGATGTGGCCATTTCATCTAGCTGTGGTGCTCTAGACAACATTGTAGTTGATACCATTGACACGGCTCAGAAATGCGTCACATTCCTAAAAGAACAGAACATTGGGGTTGCTACCTTCATTGGTCTTGACAAGGTAAATATGAAGGATTTAAAGAACTTCAGTCAGGCGAAATATAATTTTTTAAGTCTTAACGACTTTAGTTATATTTTTTGTGAAATATTGTGCCTTCAGATGGCCTCCATATCTTGCTGCTCCTTCTCATTCATCTAAACTTCCTTTGCACAGATGAAAGTATGGGAGAAGAGCATGGCTTCCATTCGCACCCCAGAAGACAGCCCTCGTCTTTTTGACATGGTGCGAGTGAACGATGACAGTGTGCGACCAGCTTTCTACTTTGCCCTGAGGGACACGCTGGTGGCCCAAAACTTGGAGCAGGCCACAAGGATAGCCTACCAAAAAGACAAACGCTGGAGAGTGGTCACCCTGAAGGGAGAGATAATAGAGATGGCGGGTGGGTGATTTATCTTTTCTGTCTATCTTGCTCGCAATAAAAAATATATATACTTATGACCCTCTCAATTAGATCATTTGGTTAAATTTTTTAAAAAGCTTGAATAATTTTCCAATGTTTCACAGGAACCATGACTGGAGGAGGAAGAGTCATGAAGGGCAGAATGGGCTCTTCTATTGGCACTGAAGTCTCCCAGGTGGAGGTAAATTGTTTGAAGCTATAATGTTTAATACAACTTGTATTTTAATTGAACATAGCATACACATACATGATCTTTGCCTCTGCAACCAAATGGTCCACAGATACATCTGGACTATGAGAGCAGATGGTGCCTAAGCTTCTCAGTACTAGTTGCACAAGTATCAATAATAATGGGCACCACAAAATGCAATGTGAGAATTCAATAAACATTTAAAAGTGTGTGAAACTCTCTCTTGGTTTCGAACTAACTGGTCATTAAAGTGAAACATTATCTTTGAGTCCATTTTTAGTCACCAGACTACTGTATCTGTCGGACTGTCTGTTTAGTGTTTATTGCAAACCAAAACTTCAAGACAGGAGCTTGGAGTTCTTAGTTATTCACTCTGAAAGGTCTCCTTTCAGAGTGAATAACTATTCCTTAATCCACATGAGTGATGTGAACTTTTAAAATAATAATTCTTGCCATGAGATTTTACTTTATACACATTTCCCAGGAGTGATGGATAGTAGAAAACATAATCACAGCTAGGCATTTGTGTATAGGACATGATGATTTTCATTTGTTTTCTGCAGCTTGACCGCATGGAGAGCAAGCTAAATGAGAAAGTGTCGAAGCTGCAGGGATGCCAAGAGAGAAAGCTGCAGCTAGAAGAGAACATCCAGCGCCTGCGGCCACAGCTCCGGGACATGAAGAACACCTTGGAAAAATACACCAACAGCATGACTGTACATAATTTTCATTCATTCTGCTCCTCTCACACTCATTTGGCTGTGTTTTTGATCTAATTAATAACCCCTGCTATTAGTAAGCCATCAAATAGGACAGTTTTGACTGATTAAAAATTTTTTTGTGTTTGCAAATCTGAATTATTTCTTTTTCTTTGCTTCTCTCAGAGTTTAGCTGACCAAGAGACTCACTTGAAACTTCAGATCAAGGAACTTGAAGCCAATGTGCTGGCAGCTGCCCCAGACAAGGCCAAACAGAAACAGATGGAAAAGAGCCTGGAGGCCTTCAAACAAGGTAATGTCCTGTAAACACTAAAGAGAAATACTGTTGTTAATCATTTAAATATGGTAATGTTCACTCTCTTGAGATGTTTAAAAAAATATATAATCACTTGGTAGTGTAATTTTGTTTTAAAAAAATCTTGTCACATTATTGCTCTTAATAACCAGATTAGCTTTTGTGTATACATGAATTTAATTCTTGAATCCTTCTAAATCTATTAATACAAATATCTTTGTCTTGTTTTTTGTTTTTCTCCTATATGCTGTTCCTTTTTGTTCAATCAGACTACGAGGCAGCATCCAGTAAGGCTGGGAAGGTGGAAAATGAGGTGAAAAGGCTCCACAATCTGATTGTAGACATCAACAGCCACAAGCTTAAAGCTCAGCAGGACAAGCTTGACAAGATCAACAAGGAGCTAGATGAGTGCTCCTCTACCATAACCAAAGCCCAAGTGGCCATAAAGACAGCTGGCCGGTGAGGAAATTATGCTTGTTTAAACTCATTTACATGTGCATCCACTGATCGTAGACGAGTGGCTACTGGTGAAATCACTGTGAAGCCTGTTATTTATAATTCTGACATGTGTATGAGTCTCTGCTCGTACATAACAGGTTAAATACCTAAATTATACAAAGAACATAAAAGTTATCTGTACCTGGTATCATGCCCCTCAGTAATATTACAATATGCAGGAATATTCTGAATTATCCATGCAGCTGGACAGATGGTTGATTCCATGAAAAGTCATTCAGTACCTCCCACCCAAGCCCCTCAAAATCAGGTGGTTTTATTTATTTATTTATTTTTTTTACAGAAACATTATTATAATAAATAGTGAAAATTTTCAGAGTTAGGAGTGTGCAGAATACACAGGAATGGGTTGAAATTTTGGCACTTTTTGAGCCTCTGTGACTTCATAAGTACCACAGATGGCCACATGACATTTTGGGGGCTGAAGGCTGCCACCAAAATTTTACCAAAATGCCGCCTGATGGACTATGAAAGTTACGCTGCGTAACTTTCATAGTATAAAAGTGTTTTTGTTTTGTTTTTTTGCATGGCTTCATGGAAGTTTTTGTATTGAATCAGCTCCTTCTGAGAGACTGGGGAATGTTTGTTTTTTTTTTTTTTGTTTTTTTTCTCAGAGTAGTTTATTTTGTAATGAAAGAGCAGGTATCTCTCCCTTTTATCTAAAGAGGGGACACCCTATACTGTTTGTTTTTCCTTTGTTCTTTTTTTCTTACGACTATTCAATACTAATATCACATGTAAGTAGCATTGGGTTTCTGTCACTAAATTCCTGTCTCCTGTTGTTGTCATTGGTTTCTTTGAATTAATCAGTGTTGTGGCAGTGGTGAGTGTGTTGGGTGTCTAGTCTTTGGTGTCTGTGGCTGGAACATTAAGATTGATCATGTAGGCAGGACAGCCTGGCAGCACGCTGTAGCAAAAACACACACTTGGTCTGTGTGTGATGTGGTTTGTCTGGCATGACAAGCTGTTGAGTCGATTACGAACAAAGTGGGAGCTTATGAACTGACACACGGAAGCAGGTCTGAAAGCCAAAAACATTTACTTAGACAAATGAACCTACCACCACAGTTACACACTTTGTGTATGAAAGAGATTTTAATCTTTTAGAAGCCGTTGTGACTGCAGTTTAAGTGAATCTGTGTTTGGGTAGCACTGCATCTAACCACAGTAGATTTTATTCTAAGATCCGAGCCAAGTTTCTAACCTTGAATTTCACTCTGTAATATGCAAAGTATGAGATTTGACTGTACAGACGCGCCATATTAATGTGAATAACGGCCTCAGAGTGCAGCAGTGCAGGGATTACTTTTGTTTTAACAAGTAGTATTTATGAGCCGTGTCAAATCACTTTTGTTCTTTTTTTTTTTTTTTAAACCCTCACGGCACAAAAAGAATAGTCAGGTAGGACACCTGGGATATATATTTGCCTTTTAAAACGAGTTGTCAGACAAGTGTTTTGTCTGACAGTAGTTCATTACCAGACAATAACTAATACACTAGGGCTGCCACGATTTGTCGACTAGTCACGATTACGTCGACTATCAAAATCGTCGACGACTGATTTAATAGTCGACGCGTCGTTTGAAACTTTGTACGATCACAAAAGACGCAGGAATAAGTGGCAGGATTTAAGAGTGTAATAACGGACTGAAACAGAAGATGGCAGCATGTACAAGGATGTCAGCTACCGTTAAACCCCGAAGAAGAAGAAGAAGCAGCTGTGTCCCAGAATTCATAGCGCGGCCCAGCGCAGTTTCCAACAATGGCGGCAGCTAGTTAGTTTTAATGTTACTCTTATTATTCTTTCTGGGTCACAAAATAAACGTTTAACATATTTTCAGGCGAGAATGTAGCTGTGTAAACCTCAAATATCTGCTCAGTTTATCAGGACACCACATATTTTCAAAAGCGCTCCGACGTTTTCGGAGACATCTGTTACCCACTAGCTCGTTAGCGAGCCGGGGGCTAGGCTCACTAGCGCCGTGAGAACACCGGACTCCCCGCAAATCGTTTTCAAACCCACCGCTGTCTTTCGCTACTCAGGTTAAATATATATGAGTCACTTAGATAACTTAAAATGTTATTGTTTGGCTTTTTTTTTTTTAGTATTTTATTTGTTCCTGAGTAAATCAGTTTGTCTGAGATTAAAGTTATAGTTTTTACACAGCTGAATAAACGTCAAGCAGACAGCTGATTATCAGAAGTGTGAGATGCTCCAGAATATACTCCAGTGTCCTGTTATATTTTAGATAGCAAGGAGTTTATTAAACTTCACCGAAACAATCTGCAAATTTCATTAAAATTTAATAAACTATCATCTTGTCTTTATTTTTAGTTAGCACAGACCTTAAACACTTAAAGCTGTAAGCTAATGATAGTTATATAAGAGCAGATGCTGCTGGTGCAATAAGCTGTAGTTTTACGTCTAATGGATGATGATCTGATTAGTCGACTAATCGCAAAAATAATCGGTGACTAGTCGACTATCAAAATAATCGTTTGTGGCAGCCCTATAATACACAATTTTTTTTATTAAGTTTTTTTTTAAATACTGTTGACGACAAACTGATAAGGAGAGAGATGATGTGGATAAAATGTTAAATTACTTTGGTTGTGTCAGTTTGTGTACTCAGTGGGGTGTTTTTTGTTTGTTTTTTGTGCTTCACGATTTATTTGATTTGTTTGATATTTATATGCACATATGTTCAGTTGTGTTTCAGGCTTTGAATTGTTCCCAGAATGGCGCTGACCTTTACTTCAGTTGTCTTAACGCATCCAGTGTAGACGGATGAAGCTGCTGCTATAACATTGCTCAATTTACAGCTGGCCTCCTGTGCAGGCAGGATGATGGCCTGGGTTAGAGTAAGATCCTTGTGTAGACAAATATATTAGCTCTTCAGCAGTCATTCTGTAATGTTTTTGATCCACTACTGATCATCAGCAGTAATCTTTCTAATATCATGTGTCTGTCACCAACTCTGACTGTTGCCGTTTCCTCTGTAGCAACCTGAAGAAGTTTGAGGAGAGTGTGGCTTGTGTGCAGCGTGAGCTGGAGGAGAATGAGAAGTCAATAGCTGAACTCACAGAACAGCTGAAGAAACTGGAAGACGAGGCTGGAGAGATCATGAAAGACTGTCAGGAGGCTGAGGTTGGAACTTTTCATCCACTTTGGTTGTTTTATATTTCTTCACAGGAGGAAAAAAAAGTTTGTTTGTTTTTTTTTTTTGCACTGATTTTTTTTTCTCAGAAGGATTTTACATTTTTAGCAAGTTGTTTTAAAACCTTGCAGTCCCACTTGCACTTTGTAAGAAAAAAAAATTAACGTGTGAAGGGCTGATGTTAGTTGTTTTTTTTTCTGTTTCTTCCAGGCTGCATTGCCAGATGTGCAGGAGCAGTATCAGGGGGTGCTGAAGGAGATAAAGGCGCTGCAGCAGCAGGAGCACGCTCTGCAGGAGGAGTCCCTAGGCGTCCGGCTCCGCATCGAGCAGATCGAGGCCACCATTACCGAACAAAATAACAAAATCAAACACTGGCAGAAAGAGGTGGGAGAGGAAAGGTGTTGCTGTGAATTGATGTACTACTATAGTTTTATTCTTGTAACAATAACATTAATGAAGATTTACTCAGCAAACTTAAAGCAAGGGACAAAAATAGTCCAGTGATATCAGACCCACTTTGTTTTATATTGATACTTTTTTTTCATTTTCTAATTGTGAATGCTTTAATCATATCTGAGGCCCTTTGATTTGTATCTTTGCTTGCTCTACAGGATGATGGTGTAAAATAGTAAAAACTATTGTTTCTATTCCACAGGCCTCCAAGCTGTCCCTTCATACCATCGAGGACAAGCCAGCAGAGGAACTCCCTGTGCTCACTCCGGCTGAACTCGATGAAATCTCAGATCCCAACATCATTATCAACAAGATGATCACATTAGAGACCCAGTGTGCTCAGATGAAGCCCAACCTCGGGGCCATCGCAGAGTACAAGAAGAAGGTATGCACAGGCGTGACAGGCAGCCTGCTACCTAACAACTCGCTGTTGCTGAAACTCAGTGACTGTTGTTAATACTGCTGTTTTATTTTGTTTTTTCTGGATCTGTTGGCTCATCTAATGCTGGTTCAGCCAATGTGTGGAGCATGTTTAGTGGTACTCTCTTGGTCCATTTATAGCTTTATTTTAAGCAGCTGTGTTTAGAATTTATCAAAACGGAAATGAGCTCACAGCCTAATTTTAATTTCAATCTGCGTGTTCGTGTTCTCAGGAGGAGCTTTACTTGCAGCGTGTCGCCCAGCTTGATGAGATCACTACAGAGAGGGACAAATTCAAACGTGGCTACGAGGACCTGCGCAAACAGCGCCTCAATGAGTTCATGACTGGATTCAACATGATCACAAACAAGCTGAAGGAAAACTACCAGATGCTTACACTGGGTGGTGATGCAGAGCTGGAGCTCGTGGACAGTTTGGACCCCTTCTCTGAGGGCATCATGTTCAGGTAAAGCATGAGTGACTGTAGGTGATCACTGTGAGGTTCATCAGTGCAGAGATTTCATCGCTTGCTTTTGAATCAATTCAGTTTTTTCATTAATGTCGAGGACATCTGATAGAAAAACCAAACACTTGTTTACATCCCAACAATCCAAATAAACTAACAACCAAACTAAATCCTACCTGCTTCGAATTAAACAAATGTTCAGGCAGACTTATTGTAAAAATCTAAATTCTTTAACACAAAAAAAAGCTCTCAGACCTTTTGAGAGATCTAGTTTGTCTTTCACATTAGAGGGATAAAAATAATTTATTATTTGCCTTTTTCCAAATGCTGTTATCTTTTTGGCATTTAAAAGTCTGAGATTAATTCATTTCATTATAATTATGTTCCTCAGATTTTGTAGAACTGGCTTTATGATTTTTTTTTTTTCTTACATCACTCTGACCTCTTCCTAAAATGTTCTGAATTTTCTGCCAAGCACAGTGAAACTGTTCTTTTAGTGTACGTCTGTTTTCTTCTATTATTAAAACTGATCCCAAATCTTCCTTTTAACATTTACGGGACTCAAATGAAGGATACTGTTGTTAAAAACAAGTAACAGTACTGAACAACACACATCACTAATGCCCTGACCTGCACATGGTCAGGTGTAAGCATGTGATGTACTTTTACTCATGAAGTTTAAAATAGCACAGTTACAGCTGCACACAGCTGTTGGACTGTGTTAAGCAGCGTTTGCTGAAATGTGTGAGCTCGAGCACTGAGAGCAGGTTCAGGCTGTGCATGAAGGCAGATTAAAATATGGAGTGTGTTCAATTTCTGGAGATGAATGACATAGCGTCTTTCTAAGATCTCACACAGTCGAAACATGAGTATTTTTTTGTTTTGTTTTTTTTGGGTGATGATGCATTTGCTAGACAAACAAACTTTTTTTTTTTTTTTTTTAAAGTGTTCGTCCTCCCAAGAAAAGCTGGAAGAAGATCTTTAACCTGTCGGGAGGAGAAAAGACCCTCAGCTCCTTGGCTCTGGTGTTTGCGCTACACCACTATAAGCCCACACCACTCTATTTCATGGACGAGATTGATGCTGCCCTTGATTTCAAGAACGTCTCCATTGTGGCCTGTTACATTTATGTGAGTATGGAGCGGTTGATTCTGTTAATGCCTCAAACATTCACCCTTTTGAGTAGTAGTGCTACTTTAAAAAGCAGCAAGGTGGTGTAAAACTAAAGGAAATATATTTTTCTTTCAGGAGCAAACAAAGAACGCACAGTTCATCATCATTTCCCTGAGGAACAACATGTTCGAGATCGCTGATCGTCTCATCGGCATCTACAAAACTAACAACACCACCAAGAGTGTGGGAATCAACCCAAAGACCATCGTCTTTAAAGAGCACGACGCCATCACTGCCTAAACCCAAGAACCCTGTTTGCTCTTTTACTTTACCTTTCACACATCATGTAAATATTGTGTTCTTTATGATGAAATGCTGCTATTTTTTTTTTTTTTTAAAGAAAGTTTTCTCATGTGCTGACAAATGTTTTGCATTTGTTACAGCAGCTGTCTGTGTAAAATCTGAGATGTACTATTAAAATTAAATCCTTTTTATATTAAATGTGTAGTTAATTTGTCTTTACAGTGATACTGGAGTTTTGCTGGTTCAGCCAACGATGTAGGGAGTTTGATTATACCTTAGCAAGCTTTTCCCTTTACAACTTAAACTGCAGATATATTTGACACTACTGGCTCATTAAAGGGAGCTCACTTAGTAATCGTTCTCATTGCAGCACAAAATGTTTCATCTCACCTTTGGAAAAACTGAGCACGACACAAGTATTTAAATTTATTTTCAATACATGAGCTGAAGTTTATAAAAGTACAAACACTACAACAGGTGTGACTATATTAGTTCAGTCTGATTTCAGCAGCATATAAAATCCTGGTTTGTATCATGCCTGTGCAGAGTCTGCATCACTGCACAGATATCTGCTGGATACTCAGTAAAGAGCTGAACTGAGTAAAATTAAGTAACTTTTAAAAGTTGACTGTAAATCAGGGCAGCATTTTAGGGGCTCTTTGTTTTTCTTTTTTTTTTTTTAAGGTAAGCTCTGTCCTGGGAACGATGTATTGGTCCTGGTGGAATTACTGTAAAGCTATTAAGCGAGGCGAGCTGAAGGCATGATGGCTAAAGGCACAGTCAGGGAGGCGCTCGGCATCACTGCAACATGATCTGTGGTGGCTTTAACTCAGGTCCAATGAGTGTCTGCTTCCACTCACCAGGCTCTAAATTTCACATACTGCACCAGTCACTGTAAATCGCTCCGTGTGAGGGCTTCTACGTGTAGCCTGCTGCACTTGTGTCCCATGTATAGAAACTGCAGAAAAGCTACTGAAATGTCCCATAGCAAGACTGGACAGAGAATGACCGAACGGTTCAAGATGGATTAGTGTTTGATGTTCTGAACATTATTTAGAGTAACATGCGTCCAAAGAAGAGCAAAATCAATAACACAATAATAGAGGAAAAAGGATATAAAGCTACACAAAGTGCACCTACAGAAGGTTACAGGAAGCTTTTGAAATGTTTGTGCAGAACAATCACATTAGAGAAAACATACATACATACATGTAACCTTTTGAGTGTGACTAAAGGTATACTTGTGGTTAAGGCATTTCTAATGAATCTTATTAATGTTTTTTGTTCAGTCTTTGCATCTATTGGCTGACTTTTTGTTATTGTTTAGAAGGACCTCAAGTTTTCCTGTTCATGAAAAAGGTCACTGTCCCAAACCCTCGCTGTGCAGACGTCAGCAAAATCTAATTCACCATTGTGGCTCTCGTTTTGTTAAACAAAACGGGAACGTAAAATCGCGAGTAGCAGCTGTTTACAAACTGTTTTAGGGTGGATTCTTTCCGTCTCTACACTAACAGGGAAGTGAGACTTAAAAAAAAATCTAAACACATTTAAAGGTTTTCTGAACCTGCTTAGCCGTTCTTATCGAGACGTCAGAGTTTTAAATAAGGCAGCCAGGTGCTCAAACACCCTAACACCCACCGCAGAGAGCTGTGAACTCCATCTATCTACAGCCACCCCCGCCGCGGTATATGCCCTCCCCACTGTGTCCCACACGCAGGTGATGAGTTCGCTGCTCAGGCTGTGGACCAAGTGGCTGAGCCAAGACATGAGGGAGAAGCCGAGTGACGCCCCTCCGACCGGGTTCACCCACAGCACCGCCAACAGCAGCAGCAGCAGCCCCAGCAGCACCACCGACGTAGTAGGTTGTAGCTCACCCCACACGTCCTGAACCCCTCTGCTGGAGCGACCCCCTCCAGCTTCACTCCCAGCACCGCCACATCTGGCACAGCAGCGCACCTTAGGAACAGGTGCCTCCTCCAAGCTCCCGATGGTCACGACAGGCCAGTGCTGCTGGAGGTACTCTGCTGCCCGCGGAGTGACGGACAGGGTCATCACAGAGGGCAGAGGGGTTTTAATGAACTCCTCCACCCGCTCTCTGAACAAATGCACCTTCTCCAAGAAGACCAGGGGCGAGTCTTCATCCTCTACTGACGAACCCAAGGACACCAGATCCAGCTGTTCTTCCTGCAGGAAACAGGACTGTTATTGGCTCAGGTTCATGCCACAGGAGCAAAAACAGAAAATAATATGATTGGAAAAAAAACTAACTAAAAATAACAAACCTTTTCTGCTTCTGCTTTCCAGATTTATTTTAGATTAAATAATTCTGTCTGATGACTGGTTTTATAGTTCTGGTGTATGTACACACCTGTAGCTCCTTTACTTGGTGGATGAGAGGGTCATACGCGCGCGACACCTCAGCTCCAGCTTTATCTAGAGCGTCCAGGCAGGCTTGCCTCTTCCCGGCCAGCACCACCTCCAGTGTTTGAAAAAACTGGTTGACTTCCTGTCGGTCCTGCCTCACCACACCCTCACAGCAGGCCTTCTCCTGCTCCAGCTGTTCCCCCAGCTCACACACCTGGCAGAGGAGAGAAGATTCATTTACATGTAAACTAAACTTTAATAACTGGGGAACTTTTGAGTGTTGCAAAATTGAGAGTCATCTCCACCTGTGCCCATCTCTCCTCAGAGAGCCTTTTCAGAAGCTGTGACGGCGTCAGTTTTTCTCGGATAAAAGCTGCCTGCAGGTCGTCTACGGGATGGCCGTGGTGCTGCCCCACCGTCAGGCACAGCCCGCAGATTAGCTGCCGGTCCTGGATACAGTACATATTCAGAGGCTGCCTGTGGTGCTCCGGACAGGAAGGTGGTCGCGGCTCACTGTCCATCTGATACTGAGGACGGCACACAGGCAAAACAGATGTGAGACCAATGAAGACAAACAGAGAGAAAAGCTCTGACTGCATGTTACACTTCATCTCAGTCACTCTTTCCTACTTTCTCGACAATAGCCCGCAGAGACACGTTGGTGGGCAGAGCATCTACACCCGCAGGGGGCAGCTCCACCACACTGCGACAGTTGGGGCATTTTAGCGGCAGGCGGAGCGGACGCCAGATGGAGTAGTTAGTCGACACCTGGAGGAGGTTGTCCAGGCAGGTCTTGCAGAAAGTGTGTGAACAGGGCAGGACTCGTGGGTCGGAGAACAGAGAGTAGCACACTGAGCACGTCAGGTCCTCCTCTAGGTTGTCCATGATGGAGACTGGCGCTCAGGTGGAGGGGTGAGGGTTTGGGGAGAGGAAATCTGGCAGGATATAAAAACAGTTGTTGCACATGTTTAGAGAAATAAATGAAGTGTTAGTGAATATGGGGCTTAATTTAGACTTAAACTGAAATCTATTGTGAGGATCGAGTTATTAACCTACAAGGCTGGTGTGAAAAACCGAATAACTGGTTGGGCCTCCTTTACCAGCAAGAACTGGTGTGTCAGGTGTGGAGGAATTTCTGCCCACTTTTCTTTGCAGAATTATTGTAATTCAGCAACATTGGAGGGATTTTGAGAATGAATCGTTTGAAAATCGGAATCAGCTCAGGACTTTGACTAGGCCACTTCAAAGTCCTTATTTTTGCCTCTCTTTAGCCATTCAGAGGTGAAATTGCTGGTGTGATTTGGATCATTGTCCTGCTGCAGAACCCAAGTGCACTTCAGCTTGAGGTCACGAACAGATGTTGTTAATGTTGTTCTGGGTTCTTTTGTGACCTCTTGGATGAGTCGTTGATGAGGTCTCGGAGTAATTTTGGTAGGCCAGTCACTCCTGGGAAGCTTCACCGCTGTTCTGGGTTGTGGATAATGGCTCTCGTTGTGGTTTGCTGGAGTCCCAAAGCCCTAGAAATGGCTTTGTAACCTTTGACTCTAGACTGATATATGTCAGTGACTTTGTATCCCAGGTGTTTCTTTAGCTCTTGGCATGTGTTGCTTTTTGAGATCTTTTAGTCTGCTTCACTTCGTCATTCATGTTCAATTTTACGGGATTTCTTGATTCAACAAGTCTGCCTGTAATCAGGCCTGAGTGTGTTTAGTGAAACTGAATATAGCTTTCCAAACTATGTGGTTAATCACAGTTAATCCATGATTTAACAAGAGGGGCAATTCGGTTTTCACACAGGACCAGGCAGGTTTGGATAACTTTTCCTCTTTTAATCAATGAAATCATTATTTAAAAACTGCATTTTGCATTTACCTTTGTTATATTTGTCTAATATTAAAATGTGAAAATGTGTTTGATGATCTGAAAAATGCAAGTGTGACAAATATGCTCATCTCTAATCCTGTGCCTCGTAATGAAAATCTGAGGATATTCAGCTCTGCCACCTCCAAATGCTGTCTTTTTAATCACTGCCACTGTCTCCAAACCATCACAGCAGGTCTCACTACCATCTCATAAACTTTTCCTTTCATTCTCATTGCTATGATATCGTAACATCAACCAAACGCTCATCTCCACCTCTTTTGTACACTGTCTGTTACTTTAGATGGTTGATTCCAGGTATGTAAACTCATCCACCTTCACTGTTACACCTGTCTAGCTCTCATTCATACGCATGTTATATCTTGCGTTCTTCTTCTATCCAGAGAACACCTCCACCGAGGTTGTCTTACCTGCTCCATGCTCCCACTACAGATCACAATGTTGTCTGCAAACATCACAATCCACAGAGATCTGTCAGCCTGACCATCACCACTGCAAACAAGAAGGGGCTCAGAGCAGATCCTGGACATAATCCCACCTCCACTTTGAAGCCATCTGCCACTCCTACCACACACCTCACATACTTCTATGCCACTCCTGACCCCCTGATACAGTCCCACAGTTCTTCTCTTAGCGCCCATATTGATCCTTAGTTAGGCTATCATATTAAAAAGGCATTATTACCTCGCCTGATAGCTCAGCACTGATACTAACAGTCTCCCCTGCTAGCATTTCATAAGAATACCTATGAAAACACTCTGGTTAGGGACAATTCCTTTATTGGTGGGTCTAAAGGCAACCAGCCAAAACCTTTACCTGAAGATCTAGCTCAGAATGCATTTTCAGATCACTGAGAAGGGTTTGCCACACTGCTGCAGTGTCACTGGAGATGACACAGGTTAGTAAAACAGTCCTAACTACAGTCTTAGTGTTAAATAATTTATTGACATTTAAAAAAAAAAAAAAAGTTGAACATTATGTGTTAGAGTGCCTCAGATTACCTGATAAAGTAATCTGGGTGTATACTTATCCTATAAACACGTTCAAATCTAACCAATGTGAGAAAGAGCTGATCATTCACTGAAAAACATGAGAACAGCCAAAAAAGGGCTCAGCTCTTATTACCGGATCGGTTATATTGTAGTGTTCGTGTGCTCTCTCCTCCTGTTACAGCCAGGACCGCAGCGACAATAGGAGGCCCTCTGCCAGCACCCACCCAGTCCAACACACACACACAGCGAGAGAGAGAGTTTGTTGTGAGGACACGCTGTTCATCTGTCCCCTACATAACCTGATCCATACACGGAGTCTGACTGGGGCCAATTTGGCGCCCAGATTCAAACAGGTGACCGATGTCCAGCTGCCCGCGGCGAATCGGCATCAAGCCAAACGTGGTCTCCTCCACGTATGGAAGTGTACATCCAAAAGCATTACTTTAAATCCCATCTACACCGAGGTGTAAAGTAGCGGCAGAGACTGCTACAGTTCAGTTTTCACTCATGCGTCATATTTTACATTCTTAATGTGTGTGGAAAAAGTAGTAACACGTTAAAAAGTGTACATTATTAAAATGTGCTCTTTACCCGAATGTTTTCAACTTTTTAACTGTGCTAGCCACACAGCAGTTGCGGTCACTACTTTAATAGCAGTTTTCCTCATCTGCTGATTCTAGTTTTGACGTAAAAAGAAGAAACCCCACCAACTTTAACAACTTAAGCACCACTTTTCGTGTAGAAATCTCCTGTTCAAAAGAAACAAAACAAAAACAAGACCAAACTCACCGTCAGCTGGGAGAAAGCGTCTGTCCAACAACAGAGCTTTCACTTCCTGTCAGCTCCTACGCGTGTTGCGTTCACGTGCACTCCCGCAAATCCTGTTAGCGATGAAAGAAAGAAAACGGGAAAAGGCGCTAGACTTCTAGAGCGCATGCTCGTATAGTAAAGACTGCGAGTAAAAAACCCCAAATAAATAATAACTATAAGCGGTAGCTATTTTTTTCGCAATTATGCATTTTTTAAAAACCCCTTTTCACGGTCATCCATTTTTCCGAAAGCACCCAGAGGCGCCGCTATTTCCGTACCACGCACGAGCAGAAGGTGCCTCTCTGGCCAATCAGGACTCGATTTTCCCCTAATTTGAAAAATTGTAACCGTTAGGAGAAGCGAAGACATTATCAGGGACACACAACAGATCACACACACACACGCAGTCTCTCGATTTGGGTTTCACTATTTATTTTCTCGAAGACAACCTATCCTGTAGCCTATCTCCCCCGAAAAATGAGTTTGCTTTTGGGGGGGAAGCCACCTCATTCATTTATTTATTTTTTCTTTCCCAGTCGTAATTTTAAATTTGAAACCACGTTTGCTAACAAGGAATGCTGCAAAAAAAAAATACCCCTATGTTCAAACAGAAGGCTTATTTATGAGCACAATGTGTAATCATTACTACAGTGTTTGAAGTTAACACAAAAAAAAAAAAAAATTAAAGGGGTAGTACACCTAGCTGGCAGAAAGAGGAAAGGGGAGTAATGGGGCTAAAGGACTCAGGTACTAAAGTTACAGCAAACTTGTTCATGGGTTTATATATTATTCAGGAAAACCCACATACTCCAGTCTGATGTGTGGGACACCCTCTGACCTTGAGAAAAAAAAAAAAAGTGGGGGAGGTTAAACCACCTGAAATAAACTCAATTTCTCACTAAAAAGTATCCTTTGATTACTCTTGAAAGACAACAGATTGTGGTTGAGTGAGTGATGCATATTGAGATTTTGCTGGCAGGTCAAAACCTATAAAAACCCGCCAGCACACCTTCAGAAAGACGTCAGGCCTCACTTTGCAATACATGTGCAAAAACCATATAGATTATTTAGCAAATCAGACACTAGTGAGGGAAAAGGGGAAGGAGAAACATGTAACATTTAAGCACAGTTTTACTTAAAATGAAAATTACACTGTATCCACAGCCTAAGGAAACTAAAATACCCTAAAAAAATAACTGTGCTATAGTTTAGTACATGCAAAGGTTATGATTCACAATCCTACGTGAAATGGCCATTGTCCTCTTCTCCCTTGGTGACAATCAAAGCTATGGCAACAGTACTGCAAAGCAGTGATTTTGCTGTTAATTGAAGGGAAAAGGGGTGGGGGAAAATAAAGGAGTTACAAGGAGGAACAGGTCATTTGGTTGATTATAAAGTGAAGGTGTCAACAATTTCACAGCATCAAGCCCATATCTGGTGTGTAGGTTAGGGATGTGGTGTGAGGATGGAGTACGATGGTCATCAATCACCTTTACAGAAGCGATATGAAACTAAAAGCTGGAAAACAAAGTCATAAAAAAGGAAAAGAAAAAGAAAATACACTGGAGGCAAAAAAAAAAAAAAAAAAAAAAAGCCCAAAAGCCACCAAATGCATCTTAATACAATGCACTGCTGCTCCACACCTGCCAATAACATTGTCCAGTGTCAATTAATACTAACTTAATAAATCAAAAACAAAATCCTGGTGACGACGATGGTTTTCTCATATCCACAGTTCCTTCTTTCAGGGATTTCGCAGATCAGCCTCTCAAAGGCAGAATTTCTTCCTGAAACCTTTGCGAACCTCATTGTTGCAATTTTCTTTTCTCTTCAGATGTTTTTGTATCTTTTTTTGTTGTTGTTGGTTGTTTTTTCATTTTTCCTCATCTCTGCATGCGTTCTCACCCAGTCTCGCACACTCCCAGTTCACGCACGCAGCCAAGCACACACGACTCATCCGTCCACTCTCTCGCAACATGCGAACACGCGAAGCCGGACTCCTGGCCCCGCCCACCAGGGGGAGAGGACTGCGCCCCGCATGGGGGGGCGTCTCGTTGGAGGAGATGAACCTGGCTCCTCAGCGCTGAGTCCAGACATTCGTACACAATGGGTCCATTCACACACATGTCTGATAGCGTGGCCGATTGGGGGAGGGGCACATTGAGGCTGGCGCCCTCTCTAGTCGGAGGACCGCAGAATTGTGATGGTTCGTTGTTCATCTCAGTTCATAATCATAGTTATAATCATTTCTGCATTTTGCTGTATTGTAATATTTCAAGATCACTTGATTTTCTTTTTTTTTTTTAATGTCCTTGGTTCTCCCTGGGCAGACATGGAGTTTTTCTTATTTTCGTTTTTCTTGTCATTTGAAGTAGTTTTCTGAGGACGACAGCTCCAATAACACAAGTTATGTCGGCATGTCTCTCAACACATTCGATGTAGATGTTTTGCTTTTTTTTGCAACATGTAGCCACTCATTCTCACTCGCACCCACTCGCCATCTCAAACTTCATTTGGGCTGGTTCCCCTGGAATGCCAAATGAAATCCACATATTTTTCTTTCAGATAAGATGCAGCCATGGATCCCACGAGCCAAGCACAATGGATCAAATTTCTCACACTCGCTCTCTCTCGCCCTTTCTCTCCTAATTTTTTATATGTTGAACAGAGTGCTGCATCGTGAACAAAACTCCAGAATACCCCAGATGCCGTCTAGAACTGGAATCCCTCGGCTGGCACGTTGGCTGAGTTGAAGCCGTAAGTTCCGCCCTGGATGGCCTCCGGGACCAGGTTGGTGTCTTCATCGATCTGAAAGACAGACGAGTAAAAGGAGCATTAACACTGCGCGGACAGTCAGCAGACGAGGCGTTAGGGTCAAGACGATAGCCAGCCGCTGTTCCTGAGCCAGGGACCATCAGCAGCTTTCTAAAGAAAGTGGGTCTACGTAGCTCTACCTATTGAAGTTAACTTTGTGAATTCTGGTATGTGATTCTGGGTTTCTGGAAGTGGGCTGTCTTGCCAACTTGCTCCTCAGGGATATTAAAGTTTATCTACATCCTAAATAGAAGAACTGTCAATACAAACAATCACTTTGGCACTTCTCCTTGGATTAACCACCTTGCTTTGTGGTATGACAGCACCATGGTAACGACCTAAAGCTGACAGTGATTCAGACCGCTGACCCGAATCAAATTAGCAGTTTGGACAGCCACACTGGGCAGGATCCATTTTCAGACTTACACTATGATTTGTGGCTCAAAGTACAGTGGAAAGGGCGAAACTGGAGCCCCATTTGTGACAACTCAGAGCTAACCTGTTCATCTTCATTTGATCAGTGTGAAGACTTTTTTTTAAATCACTTGAAAGCCTAAACAAAAAAAAACAAAAACTGCAGATATCCTAAGTAACTTACATCATCAGATGAGAAGAACTGATCAATAATTTCGTATGCCAATTTGTAGATATCTTCATTTTCATGATTCTGCAGTTGCTCCACCTTTTCCAGACCTGTGAAACAAAAAACAATTACACATTAACACCTGATGTTAACAAGTTAAGACCAACAATTGTGATGGTAAAGGTGACACTGACCTCCGCATTCCTCAATGAGGTTAGCAATAGTTTCTGCCTCATCGTCAGCCATTTTTAGGATATTGCTGAGGCCATCGAGAACAACCTGCACAACCTGAGCGTCCTTCACTGTGAGCAGGTTGCAGAACGGAGGGATCACCTGCTTCTCGATCAGGTGTGCCACCTGAAGACGACACAGAGATGCACTATCAATAACTCACCGCGTTAAAAAAGGAAGAGCATTTTACACATCAATGAAAATGATTAAGCTTAAAGCAGCAAATATTATGAAGTCATTTCAGTTCTATGTTTACAGAACTTCCATACCACTGACTTCCCATTTCTTGTACACTTTTCATGTGTTTGGGAGAGGCTTACCTGATCTTTCCTCCCGCTTATTGTCAGGTTACTGATGGCCCAGGCTGCTTCTTTCTGAGTGCCAAAGTCACCCTAAAACATACATTCAATGTAAGCAACCCATCCATCACCCAGAAGCTCTCTGAAAGTAATTAAACAGGATCAATTTAAGATGGATACAAACCTTATCGAGCAGGTGAATGATCATGGGAACCAGCTTGGCGTCAATGACGGCCTGCACCTGTTGCTGGTTACCTGCTGTGATGTTGGACAGGAACCACACTGCCTCCTACAGGACAAAAGCATAAACACAAGAGTTAGTGATGATTTTCTCTCATGAGAATGATGTGCTGTGTCACAGAGATTCAGTGTATGTTTGATCACAAAGCAAGTGAGAGCTGGATCAGAACCCAGGGGTCGAAACAGAGTTTTGACCCCCGGCTGAGACACAGTGCAGTGGGCGGGGAGAGGGTGACTTTGAGGCTCTAATCATCGACCAGTCACAAAAAGGAGGCCTCTTTTTTTACGTAACTGGTCTCAGATGCACTCCGATATCAGCAGAGACGCTTGGTCTTCAGCACCCTTTCTCCACCAACCCATGTATCACACACGCGCGCACACACACACACACACACACCCCTTATCAAACCCCTAATCTATGCTACTAATTGAAGGTATAAAGTTGTTGGCGTCCTCTTCGGTTCTTCGTCTTTGTGGTTCTGCACCTTTTAAATTCCTGCTCTCAGCTATCTGCCCCATCTATTTCCTTTCACGCAGCACTCACTTGCACAACGTCTCTGTTTTCATCACTTCCAGATGACTGACAAAGTTTGTGTGTTTCTTACAAACAGTCGGAGAACGTTACCTTGTTGATTTTCTCCTTTGGGTGGGTGAGGAGCGCAGGGAAATGGCTGAGGGCGTCACAGTTGAGCACCACCTGGGTCTGTTCGTCTGTGCCGGTCACAATGTTCCCAACAGCCCTCAGGGCAGCGGTCTGCATGTGGAGAGGAAGCGTGTTTGATGATGACACATACAAAGAAGACTTCTTTCGTAATACTCAATATGCTTGTAGCACAAAGAAACTAAGACAAATCTCACTGGAGTTAAACAGTAAGAGCAGTTAAAAAGAAGAATTATCACCACATTTTTGCTTCACTTAGTACAATTATTAATGTTTCCAGTGTTGAGATAACAGAAGTAGTATTTTATGATTTTTACATTTTAGGTACTCTGGCTGGATCGTCCATATTGCTTGGTTGGTCAATATAATCCCACGCAACCCAAGCTGCCATTGGTGGTCTATAAAAAGTAGAGATGGACCGATCCAATATTACGTATCGGTCCGATACTGACGTAAATTACTGGATCGGATATCGGAGGGAAATAAAAAATGTAATCCAATCCATTAAATATCAAAAAAAGCACCTCAAAAAACTTGCGACATGGTGTAACTCAGCTCATAACCGTAGCACGTCGGAGCAGTGTGCTCACGTGATAGAGGGCTGTGTGTATTTGTAGCCTCGCTAGCAATCCGGCATTTCATCTCCAAGGAAGTTATCCCAGAGAGAAGTAAAGCAGGTGTGCAAGTTCATCTCTGAATGTTTGTAAAGCATTCCCGCGTTAAGCTTAACAACCGATATATGGAGCGACTGCCTCTCTCTCCCTCCCTCTCCTGCTGCTACTTCAATCATGAAACTGATCAATGATCAGCTGATCGGCTTTTCTGTCGCGAGTCTGTCTCTCTTGTTTGTTTTTGGCCCACTTTGCACCAGAAAGAGGAAACCAGCGGCTGAACAACAGCAGCATATTTAAGCTTGATAAGCTGTTGTTAGAATTTATTTAATATTACTTTCTACACCAGGATCCTTTTCTACGTAGCTGACGGCTGGTAACTGTGCAGGGGCGGATCTAGCAAAGTTTAGCCAGGGGGGCCGATAGGGCATGAACAGGGAAAAGGGGGCACAAAGACATACTTTTCTTTCTTATTCTCATTTAAAATGTCGAGCTTTTAATAAATAATTATCTGAATCTTACACCCAAAGTTTTAATGTGATGTAAAATGTATAGAAGTCCATTACTGTATATAATAACTATTAAGTCTAATATACCCTAGTAAGCTATAGTACTTTTTCCTTTGGGGAGGTACCATCTGTGCAGTCTGCAGTTCTGTTGAAGAAAGATGTTGAATCTATTAAATTACTCTTGAAAAAGAATTGATTTCTGTGCATTTTTTTTTCCACACTGCATCAAATTAAAGCTTATTACGTCGATTAAGCATCATGAGGTGGAGAGTGGGGGGTGGTTCCCTATTTTTTTTTTTCTTTCTTGCTATTAGTTAGGTTGCTTAATATTTCTGCTAAGTACTCTTTAAAATACCAGAATAGGGAGGATGGTGCAGGTTTAAGTTTATTAGATTGATCAGTGTTGCTGAACTATGAAATATTTTGGGTGCAGTGTATTTTTTACATACAGGTATAACAGAATAGCTTTAGTGTTTGTTTTTTTTACTTGAGTATGAACTTATACAAAAAGCAGCAGGATATAAAAAAAAAACAAAAAAAAAAACAGTTTTATTGATTAAAAAAAACACTATATCGGATTCATATCGGTATCGGCAGATATCCAAATTTATGATATCGGTATCGGACATAAAACAGTGGCATCGTGCCATCTCTAATAACAAGCTATGCGTTTTGAAACCAACCCGAACCTAGATACTGCCAAATACTTTTAAAAGTGCAGGCTGTTTATGCTGTTTCAGAGTAACTGATAACATGTCAAAGATGTTTTGGGTTGTTGACAAGCAACAAAGCACATAGCTTTAATGCAGCATGCTAACCTATGTGGGTTAGTTTCTGCTAACTTCTTATTTAATGCTCAGAACTGACATCTTTTAGTGCGTTTGGTCAGCATCACTGTTTCAATGTCTCAGCGACACACAGACCAAGCAGGACTTAAAGCCTCCTCTCTCATGTAAACGAGAAATCACAACAGCAATAGTCTAACAGTTTGTTCTGGACATGAAGTCCAAAGTCTGTTCTTCTAGGATTACCAGTTAATGCAGGTCTATTTTCAGATGGATGAGTACTGGTTGGATCCCAATCTGTCATCATTTTAGATAACTTGGTAAGAGTGATTTAATGTATCACAAATCTTGTTTTTTAATCTTTGTTCATAAGTTATAACAACACTTAGAGTGGTTGTGTCAGGAAAAGCATCCGATGTAAAACTTGAGTGAATAAGGGAGCACTCGAAAGGAGCTTTAGAGGGAACACAGACAACTGAGTCGGATTTATTTAATGTAAACGTGATGTGAAAGTTTACTTCTCTGTGCAACTGTTTAATAACTTGAAGAGTGGGTAAAATTTCAGTCAACCAAGATATTTTTTGGTTGAATGCAGCGCTAATCTTCACATGATGTTGGTTAATTCTTCTGCATCAATGGGGTTTTTAAAAACAATACCCAATTTAGGTTTAATTAGACATAAAAACGCCCCCATGCCCTTTTCCCATACCTGAACTTTAACCTCCTGGTGACTGAGCAGAGGTACCAGATGTGGGACAATGCCGGAGTCAATAACCATTTGGATCTGCTCGTTCCCAGCATCTGTCAGGTAGGACAGAGCCCACACTGTGTCTACCAAGATCTGGAGGTAGCAAAGAAAGAAAAGATTCAAATGATTACATTTTGCTTTCTGTGTAAACTTGATTCGACAGGGATAATTTAGCTGGAACTGGGAAGCCAGTGTGCATTGTGGTTACGTAGGACAGTTCTGGGTACTTACACTGACGTCAGTGTGGTGGATCAGAACGCAGAGAGCTGGCAATATCTGAGAAAGAAAATAAACTGTTACGAGGTGGATAAAATGAGAGTGAAAACACAAGTAAAGTTCCTGGCATGATTCAAGTTTGATCATAGCTGCAGCGTTGACGTAATTAACCACTATAATTTCTGACAACTCTTCTCTGAATCACCTGATTAAAACACATAACTAAAACAAAGCTGCTGTCCTTTGACTGGCCTCACCTAACCACAGGTTCACTGAATTCTGCACTGTGTGCCTTGCATCTAACACTTGAACAGGACATGAAGTCTCACAGATGCGGACTTAAATCAGTTTATCTGCCACAATCCATTGCTGACATACTGTCCCAACGTCCAACTTGATACTCCCTGATACATTTAGATGGATCAGACAGTTCAAATGTCTATACCTGGGGTGGGGAACTCCAGGGCTGCAAGTTTTAGATGTGTCCTTGATCCAACACAGCTGATTGTAATGGCTAAATTACCCCCTAAACATGTCTTGAGGTTCCCCAGAGGCCTGGTAATGAACTAATCATTTGGTTCAGGTGTGTTGACCCAGCGTGATATCTAAAACCTGCAGGACACCGGCCCTTGAGGCCTGGAGTTCCCCCAACCTGGTCTATATAAATGCTGGCTTCCCTTACACCTTAATATTTTCAACCCATTTTTCAGGACTTGTAACTGCACATACTGCAAACTGTATATAAAGGATGGACATAACCACTGTGACATCACCTGTATGTTATTGAAGTCTCGAGCTGCCTGCTATTTATCGCCCCCTTTTTGTCTCCAGTTTATGACCCATAACTTACTAAATGGTCATCATGTTTTTCTTCAACAAGACTTCAAACTATTGAAGGTGTTTTTAAACCCACAAGCAAAGCATTAACTGTGGTAACATCAAGGACATAGGTGAGGTTGCTTTTCTACATAAAGGTACAGCCAGCAAATAGAAACACAAATAAGTTAAGACGTCCATAAATGAAGCGGTCGATGGTTCAAGTTTATTTTGCACCGTCTCAATGTTAAAATTCAAAGACCCTCAAATGTTTTTTGCTCTTGGTATAAATGAGGGAATAAAAACGCAAAACCAAATGATGACAGTGCATTCCTACACCCCTAAGCACATGCACTCTCTCCACATACCTCCTGGATTGTCTCCATGGGTGGTGGAGGATCCTTGTGACGGCAAAGGTTGACCATGACCCAAGTGACATTGCGGAGGAAGGTTATGGGGATGGAGGGACTGATGAAGGAGAGCAAGGGCTTCACCACACCCAAGCTGATCACATAATCTCTGCACTGAGGGCCATCACCTGGAAAGAACACACAGATTTTAGGACCGAATGAGGATTAATTTCTAACGCAGTCCCGTTCATTCTGTTCATTGCAGCTCACCTATGATGTTTCCCAGAGCCCAGACGGCCTGTTCACACACATTCTGGTGAGGAGAGTGAAGCAGCCTCAAGAAGAGCGGCACAGCGTCTAAACAAAGGAAAACAGATTATAAAAAAATAAACAAATCACTGACTAAACAAAGAAATTTGTAAGATCTTAACTAAGAAAGCACTTTTAAACCTGATTAAGATGACTAAATGTTGCTGTTAAGACTGCATAATGCATCAATGATTGGGACTGTATGTACTGTAATGATAAGCACTGCCGTTTAATGTGATCAACCACAAACAGGTCATGACACCAAGAAACAAAGAACGTGGTTAAGAAGGCGGCTTTGATAAGGCCCGGGTCACACAGGCCATGAAACCAGTCAGGGGCTACACATTTTTCCTAGCGACTAATGGTTGTTAGGGCACCTCCAACCGATCTCAGGCCTAAGGAAAACAGCACAATTCCACTTTTACAAGTAGAATTAAACCAATATCACAAAGTAAATCTTTACAAATGCGGAATTACCCATTACAATCTGTGTTTTCCAAATTACTGAGGTCGCTAGTACTTATACTAGTATTTTATATTACAGAAATTTGCACAAGTCTTCACCTCGTCAAAAGTCTTTAACTGCAATAAAAATCTTGATTTCTCAAAAGTTAATTTTACCACCTTATTATCTCCCAGGCTAAATTTAGATTAAGAAAGACACATTACAGAGTAAAGCAAGATAAAGCTAAGAAAGAGAAGTGAAACTTACTAGACTGGACCACAGCTTGAGTCTGCTCTGAGGTCCCAGAGGCTATGTTGGTTAGAGCCCAGGCGGCCTCAAACTGGAGAGAGGGGCTGTGGAAAGGTGCAGAAGAGGCAATTATAGGAGTGAGCATAATTGTGTCAGTGTGTTTAACAGTAAGAGTACTAATGAACAGAAAGAATACTAATGAGCCGATTATGTTCCACCATTCCTGGAAAGTGAAAACTAAAATGTATTTGCACATCTGTGACGTTGTTTGGATGTAGGGTGCGCTAAAACACAAACTCAACGCTACATGCAGGCAAACAAGAGCTACAGCTGGCTTACTTGTCATCTCTGTCCAGGCAATGCACCAGGATAGGAAGGATCCCAGACTTAATCAGGTCATCTATGGGAGGATTACGGTCACTGGACAACAATTTTCTACAAAAACAAAGAAAAAACAAAAGACAATTACTCTCTCTCTCACACAACCACACACACAAAAAAACCCCACACACAAACACCAAGCTGAAGCGACTGAGCACAGAGAGAAACAGCTCAAGAATTTCAAGTATCTTGAGAATGCAAGTCAATCACAATATCAGTGACTCCAAGGAGACGTCACCCCGATTATCACCTAAAATAATCAACGTTATTTTGAAAGCTAACACGTGTACTCTTATCATGCATCTGGGTTGTTGTTGTTTTAAAGACAAAAGGGGGGGGAGGTGCCGTTTTAATTTCTTTAATATTTTAAGAACACTGTTAATGCAAGCTGAATTAAACGCTTCACAGCTCTGACGTCTGTAACAGCACGTGGTGCTGTAGATTTGTAGCGAAACCGAAAAGCGGTATTGTGAAACAGAATGTGGCACCGTAACAATTTTATCTCGATATCTTATCTTGTTTTCATATTAGTTGAAAGTCAAAAACAAAACTGAAAACAAAATCGATGCATTTCCCGGCACGTCTAACATCGAGCAAACAAAAAATAAAAAGATTCCCAGCACGTGAATTTGTTTCAGCTACCTTATGCTGCATGACTGGGCTGCAGAGCCATTTACAATGTCCATTAATTAGACAGAGCTGGCTTATTCTTGAATCGCATCTGTCAAGCAAAGCTGGAAGAAAAAAAAAACAAACAAAAACAAACTAAAAATGGCAAATGGCCTGTATTTGTATAGCGCTTTTCTAGTCCCTAAGGACCCCAAAGCGCTTTACACAACCAGTCTAGGGCTGCCACAAACGATTATTTTGATAGTCGACTAGTCACCGATTATTTTTGCGATTAGTCGACTAATCAGATCATCATCCATTAGACGTAAAACTACAGCTTATTGCACCAGCAGCATCTGCTCTTATATAACTATCATTAGCTTACAGCTTTAAGTGTTTAAGGTGCTAACTAAAAATAAAGACAAGATGATAGTTTATTAAATTTTAATGAAATTTGCAGATTGTTTCGGTGAAGTTTAATAAACTCCTTGCTATCTAAAATATAACAGGACACTGGAGTATATTCTGGAGCATCTCACACTTCTGATAATCAGCTGTCTGCTTGACGTTTATTCAGCTGTGTAAAAACTATAACTTTAATCTCAGACAAACTGATTTACTCAGGAACAAATAAAATACTAAAAAAAAAAAAGCCAAACAATAACATTTTAAGTTATCTAAGTGACTCATATATATTTAACCTGAGTAGCGAAAGACGGCGGTGGGTTTGAAAACGATTTGCGGGGAGTCCGGTGTTCTCACGGCGCTAGTGAGCCTAGCCCCCGGCTCGCTAACGGGCTAGTGGGTAACAGATGTCTCCGAAAACGTCGGAGCGCTTTTGAAAATATGTGGTGTCCTGATAAACTGAGCAGATATTTGAGGTTTACACAGCTACATTCTCGCCTGAAAATATGTTAAACGTTTATTTTGTGACCCAGAAAGAATAATAAGAGTAACATTAAAACTAACTAGCTGCCGCCATTGTTGGAAACTGCGCTGGGCCGCGCTATGAATTCTGGGACACAGCTGCTTCTTCTTCTTCTTCTTCTTCGGGGTTTAACGGTAGCTGACATCCTTGTACATGCAATGCTGCCATCTTCTGTTTCAGTCCGTTATTACACTCTTAAATCCTGCCACTTATTCCTGCGTCTTTTGTGATCGTACAAAGTTTCAAACGACACGTCGACTATTAAATCAGTCGTCAACGATTTTGATAGTCGACGTAATCGTGACTAGTCGACAAATCGTGGCAGCCCTAAACCAGTCATCCACCCATTCACACACTGGTGATGGCAAGCTACATTGTAGCCACAGCCACTCTGGGGCGCACTGACAGAGGCGAGGCTGCCGAAAACTGGCGCCACCGGGCCCTCTGACCAACGGGTGAAGTGTCTTGCCCAAGGACACAACGACCGAGACTGTCCAAGCCGGGGCTCGAACCGGCAACCTTCCGATTACAAGGCAAACTCACAACTCTTGAGCCACGATCACCAAAAAACAACAAACACTTCGCCCCAGAAAACAAAACACTGAAGTTGTATTTTGCAAAGAACCAGCAATTTCAACCAGAAAGACCGCCAAGACAGAGCTCTGTCAGTCGGTGAAGTTCACTTATTGTGAAAACTCCACAAACAGTAGTAGGGGACAGCATTTTTCCCCCTAGATGTTGATGTGCAGTGGTTTCTATTTGCAACATGATGTAAAAGAAAGAATAGTTATCAGGGTCCGTCCTGAGGCAGGCCAAGTGTGTGTGTGTGTTTTTACCTGGCGGCCTGAACAGCGCTCAGCTGGACGCCCTGGTTATCACTGGTAGCATTCTAAAAAAAGAAAATACAAATGAATCACGCACAATACAACAATCAACATATTTATTTTATAGCAACAATGTGTGTTTTCCAAAATATTTTTAGTTAGAGGGAGTATATTATAAGACATTAAGCAGACTTTAAAGGACATTTGTTATTTGTAATTAATCATTCAAATAACAGGAAAGGAAATATAGCACTTACTTGTACTATTGCTTCAAGAGAGGTGTTTTGCTGAAGAAGAAGATTTCAGAAAGATTAGGACTCTGTTTAAACACGTAAACCCAAAAGTACAAAAACATACAGGTTGTGTAACAGAAAAAGAAAACATTTTAAACCCAATGTGTAAAAAAACAAACAGCACTATTAAAGGCATGTAGTGAGTTATCAGAAGGACAGCGAGCAGACATCTGTTAGCTTCTTGTTTTTATATGTGAAAACTGTTAGACAGGAAAGAGTCTAAAGCACCAGCTGACACAGCGAGAGGAGGCTGGGGGATTGAGAAATGACGTCAGGAGTCTCGCTTGAACCAGTCTGGTGTTACGGTGTAACAGTCAGCAAGCTGGACGTGCAGGCCGTCATTCACCATGACAAAATGCCAATTGGCACCCTCACCCTACATGAAGTTCAGAGTCAAACATAGGCCCTGAGTGGCTGAACTTATTGGAAGATACCTCTGATTAATTTATGCAGCACGAGTGGAAACCAGAAAAAAAAATCCTAGCATCTCTGAGTGAAGCAGATTTATGATGTTGTATTTACATTCGATGTCTGGGCAGATGATTAAAGAGGCAACTCCAACCTAGAGATATTAAAAATACTTGAGACAAGAATAATGAAAGGAACAGCTGAGGGAAAGAGGATTCAGTCGTAAGGTCCAAACTACTTATTCTGCAGAAGCTAACAAAAAGCATCCTTAAGGAAACAATTAAATAAACCTTAAAACCACTATCACTGGTGTGATGAGTAGTTAAAGCAGACTTTCACAAAGGCCAGTGTAATGTTTTGCAGTGAGTCAGAGCAGCATGTCACTGTTGATCTACTGCTAAGCAGCTCACTCCGAGTTAGCTTTCTCAACACTATGAGGTCGTCAGAGTGATTGAAATTTTGAACTGCTGAGTGGCCATTTTAACCCAGCAATGCCACCAAATCCAGAGACATGATGGATCCATTTTGTGTGACACCGTTAGCACAAAATATTGAAGCGTGAGCCAACACTGCCTATACAACAAGATGGTTACTGAGACAATTGCAGATAGTTTCAAGCTTCTCAGGGTGTAAGGCGGAGTCCCCAATCTCAGTCCACATGGGCTGGTGTCCCTGCAGGTTTTAGATGTGTCCTCGATCCATCACAGCTGACTTAAATGGATAAATTACCTTCTCAACATGTCTTGAAGTTCTCCAGAGGCCTGGCAATGAACTAATCATGTGATTCAGGTGTGTTGACCCAGGGTGAGATCTTAAACCTGCAGGGACACCGGCCCTCGTGGACTGGGGTTGGGGACCCCTGATGTAAGGTTTAAAACTGATGATCCAACTTCTTGCACATCCAGAAAAGCACCTTGTGACATATGTTAAGAAAAATATGTTGTTGAAAATAAAGTACACCTTGAAATGCCCGATGTCTTCTGTGTTTAATCAGATTTCAGGGCTGTCCAATGAGAGAAAAGACCCAAGGCCCACTGATGAGAGCAGCAAAAATTTAAGCGAGAGCAATATTCTTGTTATCAGCTGACCCTTTACATTTAAGGAAGGTGGCTTTGTTGGTCACCTTTGTCTCAGAGCTCCTTTGTTGTGTGGAAGTAACATTATTAAAACACAGCCATAGAGACTGAAGTGGGCTGATGACATTTCTTTAAATCAACCATGAAATGTCCAGATAGGCCCTCTCTGCCTCCTTGTCATCACTCCAGAAAGTGATGAGTATTTTGAACTTAAAAACATTATAGCTAAATACAAACAGCTAGTGTATCACCCAACAAAAACACTGTACCACTTGAAATGGGTCAGTGGAGTTTTTTTTCTCCTCCTCTTACCTCATGTAGTGTATTTTCGTTGTTTTTTTCCTATCAGCCTACCTTCTGACATGTCTGCCCAATGTGATGTTTGTGTAAAGTTGGTCAGAAGGTTCCTTTGTGAGTGCGCATGCGCCATTAGCGTGCTGCCTGCTGTAACCCCTAATTTCCCTCGGGATAAATAAAGTATTCTGATTCTGATTACAGAGTAAAAGGATGTAGGTCATTTAATAGGCTCCAATACCATGATATTTTACTTCACTGATTAACTTGACTGTGCATGCATTTACACATTGTTTAAATTGACCCCAACCCCTAACCTGAAGATTAAAAAGCATATAATGTCAGGTCTGAGACACTTGGGGAAAAATGATTTGGGGCAGCTGAAACAGTACTACATATATTTTTATGTTGCCTTTTCTTACGTAGAATACATTTTAGGAAACAGAATAGGTGTTCACTGCACAGTTAACATAATAAAAATAAAATAAAAATGTGGCATTACTGTTTAGTAAAAAGCAAACTAAATATCTGAAAATAAGGTATGTTGAACACATTCTACCGAGTGAGTATCTTCCTTCGGGAAGAACCCATCAACAAGCAGACAGCTAGACAAACTGCATGTTTTTTCACACTAATGCCACACCGAGCTGACGTAAAGCACGGAGAGCCAATGAGGCAGCATCACATGAACAAGATGTCAGCAGGTTCTAAACCTCTGGAGTGTTTCATCACTGTGATGACCTGCATGTGCAAAAACCCCTTGAACAAACAGTCATGACAACCTTCCTCCCAGACTGTCATTCCCACTGCTTGGACAACACCCCACCTTTTAAAAAACAAACAAACAAACAAACAAACAAAAAAAACGCACAAAAACTAAAAAAGATGTTTACCTGACTTCCCAATGACAGGAGACTTGAGTGGGAAACTAAAAAAAAAACAAAACAAAAAACAAACAAACATACCGATCTGAAATCTCCATCAACATCAGAGTCCTCACAGATGTCCTCATGGGGAACATTTCTCCTCTTCAGAAGATGCTCATCTCTTTTGTTCTGTAGAAATAATACTTCATATAAGCTCAAACAGAATTTCATCATAAATAAATTAGAAATTTAGCATACATGCTATGTCACACAGATTTGCAGATAAAAGAGCAGACCATAACATAATGTACCTTAAAGTTAGTGTTTGAAATTGGTGGAAAATATATTTAAAAATACAAATGTGATTACCTTTCTGAGTTCCACCACTACTTCAGTCCTCTGTCTTCTCATAGTCTGTGAGGAAAGATGGCACGGGAAGATTATACAGGAGAGCTTTAATAAGCCTATACTGTCTTCTATCAATTCAAATCATACAAACTACAAATGAGTGACTGACCTAATATTACTTAGCTTTAAGACCCTAACAACACAGATAATTCTTCTATTCTTTGACAAAGACAATATTTTATTAATGATCTTCCCTTTAAGGAACAAACACGATGAGGTACACTTAACCAACATTTTATCATCATATGAAAACACTGCAGTTCTGCAAAAGGTAATTAATATTTGTGATGCTGTGTTGTACTGCTTTATGATCAAATCTGCACTACTGTATTAATATTCATGGACTGCATAATTTGTAAGAAATGCACGGTAGTCTTACTCACTGTTTATGGAGAAAAGCTAAAAGAGGAACGTTTTGTTGAATAGTACATTGGTTATAATGTTTATTTTCGGTCCTCTGATGGCCAAGACTTGGGAGAGCAGTTTAAATATTTCTTCATAGTAAAGTAATGACTAAGAGCTGGACGGGTTTTATTTAAAATAAAATCTTCATAAAGAGACATTTTAAAGTAGGATTGTTGAATCTAACGACAGTAGCCGTCCTACGCGGAAGAGAAAATAAGTTGTGGTTGCTGCTCGCGAAATCGTGTGTTCTTCAATAACAAACCTGCACCGTGCTTTTGTAACTGAAGTTTTCAGCAGGTTGTGAAGCGAGAAGCTCGTGTCCGGAGGCCTACCGCGCCACAGACTTGTCAAACAGGATGTATGAGTATATCCTGATTATACATCTTAACTAAGCCCGCCTGAAAACAATATCAGCCGGGTAACATTACTGACACTCTGACCCGACTCCAACTCCCCTGGTAACTTATCGATCCGACGTTAGCTAACGTGTAGCTTTGATCTGCAGCTCATGTAATCATGTTATCTTAGCTATGCGCGCTGTTTTCACGGAACGTGTAACGTTAGCATTAACGAAATACAAGAATGCAAACAAACAGAAAATCAACTCCAAGCTTTGATTAAAACACTCAGGCGACCGGCCAGTAAAGAAGCTAACTGGTTTCCGCCATTGTTTTTGATTATAAAGACGGGGGATGGGTGGAACTGCAGCCAGCAGTACCACCATCAAACCCCAATCACCAAGCTAGCATAGGCTAGCTAACTGCAGTATCAAAATAACGATAAAATGCCGCCATGTTGTCTTAGCAATAAATTATATAGTTCTAAAGAACAGCTCGAAAGCCATGTGTGTGAACTTTTCGACGAGACGGTGACTAACACGCCGAGCTAAATCTATCTGTGGGGTGATAGTCTTCAGTTGAACTAGCATGTACCCCGTGGGCCTGGCTAGCAGCGGGCTAGCAGATGAACTCAGGCTAGCGTTTCTGACGCGTTTTATAGCCAAAGCGGCCCATGGGTTAACGAAATCAGTGAGACCCGACAGGGAGTCGTCCGGCCCCGGCCAAATATTTAAAATAAGCTTTATGTAAAGACCCTGGCCGGGGCTCTGGGTACAAAGTTCCCATCGGTAGAAATTAGAAACGACGTCACAGGGAAGCGGAGCAGCGAAGCTGGAGGCAAACAGAGCGGCGGACGCTGTGGAAAAGAGAGATCCTCGACACCAATCGGCACAACTTTTACCTCCAAATCACGGCCTTTATTCTTGAAATTCTTCAGCCGCTGGTTGTCCAGTTTCTCGTTGTCAGCCATGTTATCGCTTCTGGTTACGTTAAATACAGATGAACTCGTGGATTTAGCTGTGAGCTACCCCTTTTCTGGTTCCCTTTTCTCAGCCTTTCGTTAGCGGACTATTTTTCGCAGCTCAGTCCGCGGTGCATACTGGGAATGCCGGTGGTGGAGGGCAGCCTCGATCTGGTGTAGCGGAAGGGTGGGGAATTCCCCGACACGCTCATTGGTGGAGGGCTCACTACAAGTTACTTAATCATTATATCTAATTTATATTTATATATATGCACCGTCAGAGGTACGAACTGCACACAGTGTTAGCGCCAACTGATAAAAAAATAGTAAGTGAGTAAGTATAATTTTATTTATATAGCACATTTCTAGATAAAAAAAAAAAAAATCACAAAGTGCTTCACAAGGTATAAAACAAAAACAGACAAAGGTTAACAAAATGCAATTCTAAAAAGACGTGTTTTTAGTTGTTAAAATAAATGAATAAAAACAAATTTTATTGTCGCAAACGAAATTAAATAAATTGAAATAAACATATAAAAAGGCCCTAAGACGATTATGTTAAAATATGTCACTGACAAATACCCTATTTAAAAATAAACACTAAATAATAATGTATATTGAATAGTAAAACTTAGGTCCGATAAAGAGTCCAAATCCAGCCACTGGAGGGCTTTAAAAATTGTGAAGGAGGGCAAACATTTTTCACTTTTAACGTAATTTTCATAACTTTTACAGCTTTTTCTACTATTGAAGACCTCCTCGAGGCCAATTATACTATGCCAAAGTAACTGAGTAATAGATCAGCTTTTTTTACTATATGTATTAAAGAAATGTTGATGAATGAATGGATGGATACACATTTACAAAGACGTAATTTTTAAATTACAAAATACTCTGGAAACGAGATATCAGAACTTTTCTCATAATTTTACACATTAATTTGTTACAATTTAAGCCCAAAGTGTCGTGCTGACAGATTTTTCTGTTACTACAGCAGCACTTCTTTGTTATGTAGAAAACCTGAGACGTGTTACTGAAATTGTAGTTGCTTTTCTTATAATTAAGGTCTCAGGGGATTAAATATGTAGTTAATCTTACATTAAACTTAAAGTTAAAGGGGAGTTTCTCCTGTCTGTACTGTGAAAAAGTATTTGGCACACTTACATGTTTCAGATCGTCCATTTTCTTCTGCTTAACTGGTATAGGGTCATGAATTCAGGGTTATGAGAGGCAGGGTACACACTGGACAGAGAAACACTCACATTAACACCTACAGTCAGTTTAAAATCACCAACCCTACATGCATGGCTTTGGACTGTGGGTGGAAGCCACAGGCAGGATTCAAACCCACGACCTTCTTGCTGTAAAGTAATACCCATGTTTCAGATCATCAAACAATTTTAATATTAGTTAAACATAACCTGAGTAAATACAAAATGCAGTTTTAAAATGATGATTTCTTTTATTGAGGAATGCCACCTTTGGCACCAAGAACTGCACTCAAGTGTTTGTGATAACTGGCAGTGAGTGTTTCACATCACTGTGGAGGAATTTTGGCCCCCACTTCTTTGCAGAATTGTTTTAATTCAACCACATTTGACCACTTTGACTATAAATGGCGTGTTTAGGGTCATGCACAAGCACCTCAAACTGAATAAAGTCTGGACTTTATCATTCAAAGCCCAAACCACAAAATAATTGCCAGAAAATTGAGATTGTTTTTGAAAATGAAACGTTTATTGAAACTTCTGACAACTAAAAAAAGTCTAAATTTTAATATTAATTTGTATAAATGTCTTTTAATTTGTAATTTTTTAAATGTTGTTTTTTGTTTATTTTGTTTGTTTGTTTGTTTGTTTTCTTGCTTAAAAATGTGTTGTGCAATTTATTTGACCTTTTCAGGGGGGAAATGTCATACTGATGTTGAAGAATCCTCAAAAACTCCCAAAAAACATGAATCAAATATTATAGAAGAGGCTTTAGAGGGTTAAATACTGTCACTTGGTCTGGATAAGTGTGGTCAAATCAGGCCCACAGGCCGACTGGAGCCATGATAAAGATCAGGAATAACTCCAGAAGTTAAGACAAGCACTGAAAAGCCAGCTCAACGGTAGGAATAAGATCCAAGCTATCAGTCCTTCAACACCCAGCTCTGACCCAGGACAGAGATGTCACTGATGTCAAGACATAAAAACTCACAGAGATCTCCACCCAAAGTCCAGCACCCTGAGGCTCTATGAGCAACCGAGAAAGGGAGGGCGAGGATTAGTCCATGAGGTAACACGGAGCATCTGTTTGCCTTTGACGTGTAAACTAGGAGGAGGAAGCTTTGGAGAATTTCATTTCAATCATTTCAATGCGTGGAAGATGTCGTCCCATCCAGAACAGTCAAATCCTTCCCAAATCAAAAACCCTGGATTAACGGAGATGTTCGCGCGGCACTGGCGGCACGGAACACCGCCTTTGCCTCCGCGAACACATCGGACTACAAACACGCACATTACCAACTCCGGAAGACGATCAAAGCAGCCAAACGTGAGTACAGGGACAGGGTGGAACAACAGTTTGACAACCCTCGGAGTATGTGGCAGGGACTAAACACGATCACAGACTTTAGAGGGAAAACCAGCACACCGCAGACCACGGCCTCTCTGTGTGAGGATCTAAACGTATTCTACGCTAGATTCGACACAGCGAACACCATGAGACCGGACAGTGTGCGCACCGCGGATGACGTCAGTGCGCACACTGTGTCTGAGGAGGATGTGCGGAAGTGCTTCAGGAAGGTGAACGCACGCAAAGCTACTGGTCCGGACGGGATTCCCGGCCGCGTCCTCAGGTCATGCGCGGCTCAGCTGGCTGGAGTGTTCACGCACATCTTCAACCTTTCCCTCTCTCTGTCTGTAGTCCCAGCCTGCTTCAAAATGGCCACCATCGTCCCTGTACCCAAATCCTCCACCATCTCCTCATTGAACGACTGGCGACCTGTAGCCCTGACCCCCATCGTAAGCAAATGCTTCGAGAAGCTGGTCAGGGACTTCATCTGCTCTGCACTACCCGACTCACTGGACCCTCTACAGTTTGCATACCGCCACAACAGGTCCACTGATGATGCCATAGCCCTGACACTACACACTGCCCTGTCACACCTGGAGAAGAGAGACACGTATGTGAGGATGCTGTTTGTAGATTACAGCTCAGCATTCAATACCATCGTTCCCTCGAAGCTGGACAGGAAACTGCAGGATCTAGGACTGAGCAGCTCCCTCTGCAGCTGGATCCTTAGCTTCCTGTCTGACAGACGCCAGGTGGTCAGACTGGGCAGCATCACCTCATCCCCCATCACACTGAACACTGGTGCTCCACAGGGGTGTGTACTGAGCCCTCTCCTGTACTCACTCTACACCTACGACTGCACAGCCACTAACAGCTCCAACATCATTGTGAAGTTTGCGGACGACACTACAGTGGTGGGTCTTATCACCAACGGTGATGAGACGGCTTACAGGGAGGAGGTCAGCGCCCTGACCCACTGGTGTCAAGACAACCATCTCACCCTCAACGTCGCAAAGACAAAGGAGTTGATAGTGGACTTCCGGAGGTGCAGAGAAGTACACACCCCCATCACCATCAACGGCGCTGCTGTGGAGAGAGTGAGCAGCTTCCGGTTCCTTGGCGTACACCTGGCTGAGGATCTTACGTGGTCAGTACACACAAACAAAACAGTGAAGAAGGCGCAGCAGCGCCTCTTCTTTCTCAGGAGACTGAAAAGATTCGGCATGAGCCCCCGCATCCTCAGGACCTTCTATCACTGTGCCATTGAGAGCATCCTCACTGGATGCATCACCACCTGGTACGGCAACAGCACCGCCTACAACTGCAAAGCTCTCCAGCGAGTAGTGCGGTGCTCTGAACGGATAATTGGAGGTGAGCTTCCCTCCCTCCAAGACATCTACAGGAAGCGGTGCCTGAGGAAAGCGGGGAGGATCATCAAGGACTCCAGTCACCCCAGCCATAAACTGTTCAGACTGCTTCCATCAGGAAGGAGGTTCTGCAGCATCCGGTCCCGTACCAGCAGACTGAGAGACAGCTTCTTCCATCAGGCCATCAGACTGCTGAACACGTCATAGACACCTCACCTTCACTACTGGAACTTTAACATTATGCACTCCACACTGTATATAAATGCCACTTGTTTTGCACATATTCAACTCTGTATATTTTATATATTTTATTATTATTATTATTATTATTATTATTTTATTTTATTTTTTTACTATTTAATTTGTAAAAATGTGTATACACACACACACACACACACACACACACACACACACACACACGTAGGAAAATATTTAGTATACACATCCAGAAATGCATACACTATTATATATTGTACATATATTTATTAGTTTCAGGTTGGCCATTCTTGTATTTTGCTCGTTTGTGTTGTTGTGTTTGCACATCTCTGTTGCTTGTGGGGCTCGCACACAAGAATTTCACTCGCATGTGCTGTGCCAGTGTGCCTGCACATGTGATGTGACAATAAAAAGTGATTTGATTTGATTTGATTTATTTTTACATTCCCTGAATGCAACAAGTTTGAACAAATTACAATTAACAAAAAAACTTGTTGTGAACACATCCTGAAAGGCAAAACCAAGGAGGCTATTCCTGCTGTCATTGGCTACCCTAACATGCTCATTTTGCAGTACTGCAGTACCACTTTTCCACAAACCTGCCTGATTCAAATACTTTTATTTAATTAGAAAAAAATACAGGACAAATGAAAATACACAATTCAAACCTGAGATATACAGTAGATATGATTTGTATTCACATTTGTGTCCCTGAAGATAATCTACCACTAACTCTGAATATTGTAATATTGTGACAATAACAATAACACAAATAACAGATTAAAAGATAAACAAGTTAAGTGCACAGCTGAGGCGAGAAAACTTGCACAACCACCAACCGCTATCAGCTTTTTTACGTATTATCAGGCTAAATATTTGCCTATGACAGCTTGAGACTGTTTTCCCATAATCTGCTAATCCAAGATTTTTCACAGAATACTAGTGGTCTGCAGTCACAGTCTGAGGACACTCTGCCCTCAGTGTGATACACATTCTTATCTCTGACTATTGCACTCTGTCTGTGACTCAGGCCGTTCAGTGATGTGTTGCAGAGGCAGGCAGGGGGAAATCCTGCACGGCGCATGAATAAAACTAAAGAAAGTCTTCATCCATCAGCTGCCGCAGAGCAAGGATTGTTTCATAGCCGTGACACTGAAGCCTTTAGACCTCATCTTCACCTTAATGTCCTCTTGAGTCCGTTTCAGTGGGGTCTTCATGAGATACACTATCCTCCTGAAACCTTCCTCGAGTCCCATCCCAGTTGTGGCCGAGCACGGCTGGATGTACCAGGCCCTGCCTTCGCACACTTTTCTCAAATGAAGTTTCAGGCAAAGCTCCTCTGGGCTCAGAGCTCCGGGTAGGTCCTGTTTGTTGGCGAGGACCAAGAGAGGAACCTCCCTGAGACTCTCGTACCTCAGAATCTGGTAAGCAGAGAACACAGTGAGGGCCGGCACTACAAACTTTTTAGAAAAGCCTGAGTTTTGTGCTTGCTTCCAGGTTTACTATAACTATATGGTTTACAACACATTAAAATTAAAAATAGAAGAATATCTTGGCATTTATTATGCATTTATCAACAATTAGAAGGTTTTTTGTGAAGACTTTAAACTGATAATCCTAATGACCTCTTAATACCTTTAACATATGAACACATTAAAAACCACCCTCCTACAACTACATTATAATGCGTGATAGATAATTTATTAAAGATATAAACAGGAACACAAAATAAAGCACCTGTAAGATTAATTTGCATGTTTTATTGTTTTGTCCACAAAAACAATGCCTTCAAATGACCTCATCAGAAGTTTAAATACAGTGCCTTGAAGTTTCTTGAGTTGCTAGATTCGAAACTAGTTGCAGTGCCACAAACCCCTGCTCATAAATACCCTACATGCTTTCAACATTTCCCCTTTCGAAGGCAGTTTTGGAAACAGATTTGTAGCATCAAAGCCTGCACAGTGAAGGTGCATGCTCAACAATAAAATATTCGTTGGTTTATTTACCCGATGGAGTTCCTTGCGGGCCTCGTCCAACCGTTTCAGGTCCCTGCTATCCACCACAAACACCACTCCAGCTGTGTCGGTATAGTGATGCCTCCAGTGGGGCCTCATCTTTTTCTGGCCCCCGACGTCCCACACAATCAGTGCCGGGCTGCTCCTGTCCGTCTCCAGTGTCTCCACATTGAAACCCACAGTGGGCACTGTCACCACACTCTCGTTGTACTTCAGCTTGTAAAGCAGCGTGGTCTTTCCTGATCCATCCAGGCCCAGCATCAGGACTTGTGCTTGTTTCTGATACTTGGATCCGTGAATACCCATGTCCTAAGAATGCAGTCCGTGTCTGTGGAGCTTTCTCTCTTTGTGCAACTGTGTAAACTACGCTGAGTGCACTCAGTGTGTCTGCTGTCTTATGAAGAACGAGTAATCCCTCCCCTCTGTTGTGTCCAGATTCCTTCTGGCCTTGCGTAGCTTTCAGTAAAGCTATTTATATGTGAACTGACGGTGCAGCTGAGTGGGGCAGCATGCAGTTCTCTGGTTACCAAAGCACAGTCAGTGGAGTCACATCACACCTGCCCTGGATCATCATACACACCAGCAGCAAGGAAGTCCATGTTTGGCACAACGGGGAAGATTGTGTTACCTCCTGGCTGGCTGGTCACTGCTGGCCTCATACCAGTGACATCACAGCTAAAGTTTGATAGCCGTAGCAGATGGGCAAATTCTGTCTAACGTGTTTGGTCAAAGTGCAGCTTCCAGAAGCCTCTGAGCCAATCTCAAAATGTAACATTAATCTCAAATACATTTGCATCTAATTAAACAGAGTCATGTTTTTATTAGTGAATACAAAAAGGATTAACTACACAATTTACTTGTCATATTTAATTACCAGTGATTCTGGATACTTATTATTGGATCTCCTGACTGCATTTTAGGTTTCATGTCACTGTTTGTTGCAGCTCTTTACAGACCTTTTATCTGGCTGTCAGGTTTAATTGGTGTAATCAACTGTGGACTTGTTTATAATGTCAGCAGCAGAATGAACTGACCCGCGCTAACAAAACCACAAATGGCAACTTATGTTAATTAACATCTTCAGATATCCTCCAGCAGGTGGAATAAACAGACTCAAATCTAAAACTTTGAAAAGTCAGAGATCATCAGTTGATTTTGCCACAGCTTCTTTTTAAATAATGAAAATAAGGCACAAAATAGAATTTGATCACATTTTAGTATGATGAGTGTTGATAGTACACCTCATTTATTTGAAATTCATCCAGGGACCCAGACTTTCTTGTCATTTTTTAAAGTGACCTTCAGCAACAGTTCTCCAGGTTTTCTGAAGATCTTCCAAAGAGATCTTAAAAAAAAAAAAAAAATCTGAGGAAACAGGACAAGCGGAGGGCAAAAGAAGTGGCAGGTCTAATAAAAACTGTAGCAGATGAACAGTATCTGTCCTTAAGAAACAGAAAAAAAATAAGCAAAGACCTGAAACAGGAACTGAGAGAATCATCTGATCTGTAAGTCGATCCAGCTACGCTTCACTGAAGCCTCACCAGATATGGTCTGCATTTAACCCGGTGCTGCTGTTTCTCATTTATTTTTACAAAGAAATAAGAGGTGGTTCAAGACTTTTGCACAGTACTGTAACCTACATCTGTACAGAATACATTAAAATAAAAAACTCCACACACAATAATGATGCGATCTTTTATCGTTTTAATCTTACCTTTGTGATTTACACCTTAAAATTTCTGAATTTTCTCTTTTTTACAGTTTATGAAATCCAACAAAAACAAGTACAAATGCCACACAAACATCCCGTAACATACGTTAGAGGAAAAATGTGAACTGAAAAAAAGCACAGACAGTTTCATTGGGTATATATCTCTGAAGTGAAACAGCTCAGGTAACAGGCGCCCCGCTGCGTTAAACATTGGAGGAGTGATACACGAGGACAGTATGTACATTCATCTTACAATTTGTCTCTCGGAGACATGTTTTCATCATTGCTTTTCCACATTTGATTTAAGGAGGGATGACGCTGAGGTCGTGCACTGTGCGCCGTGTGGTCGACTGCGTTACATCAAAAAACCGAGAAGTCGTGTTGGCAGCGGACTCGATAACAGGATATGAACAGCTAGAAAATAAGGCAACGATAACTGATCTCATTCAAAGGCTCGTTAAGATTAAGTTCAGAGTAAATCAAAAGCGATGCGATTCAGATCCACGACTTTTGCCTTAGTGAGATGAGACGCTGTGAAAAGATGAAAACATAACTGTATGCTGTCGGTTTAAGTTCATCAGGTAGATTGTAATAAATGATGATGTAACAAAAGTCACATAAAGGAAGGGGATGTCAATATCTGTGAAATAAGTCTTTTAAAGGGTGTAATATAAAATCCTACATAACATAATGCTTAAAACTGCCATTTATTATTATGATAGAACCGTTTACCTTCTTCATACCTCTCCAGGTTAGCGGTCAGCTATTATATGAGATAACACATTAACCTTTTTGAATTAAAACTTAGCAGTTAGTCATAATGAGATGCTACTTTGTTGTTACTCCAAACATTTAATTACACTTTTACAAGCTACAATATTATCCAACAGTTATTACATTATTAGTAGTTACACATCCTGATGAGTTGGGCCAGAAAAAAGCAGGAGGTCAAACGTGAGGGTGAAACGCTTCGGTGGAACAGAAACTCTTAGCGATCGTTTTAATTAAAGACACATTAGAAAACGGGGCAACTCAAGCCAAAACATGAAGGTTTCCCCACATCCAGCAAGTGTGATGTAACAAAGTGGTAAGTGCTATTGCTGTACAGTATGAGCAGTAACGTGTTTTCATTTGTGTTGGTCGTGTAGAAAACCCGCCACCGTGCTGAACAACAGATTTCTTAATCGATAAACACAGACAAGGTGGAAGAAAGAATTTGGAGGTCACAGACAGTGAGGGAAAGACATAGTTTGGAAATTACTGGAAACATCATGCTGTCATTTAAAAGGGACATTACAATGGGGCAACGAATCAGATGTTAGTGTCAGACATGTGTGCAAGTTCATCACAAAGAGACATCAATGACTGTCACCTCTCACACACACACACACACACACACACACACACACACACACAGGATCATAGCCGCACCCACAGCTGCACAAAGCTTAATCAGATTATTTGCATAACAGTGATCCAGCTCGCTTTACGGTGCCTCAGAGATATGGCTAAGACTAAATGAAGGACATTTTTATTGGGTCACTTTTATCGCAAAGTAAAGCAGGCGAGGGGGGCATGACGGGGTGGGGGTCGGATGCACTGAGGGACAAACTGCTGTAAATATGTGTGATAGAAATAGTTCTCGCTCAAAAAGCGCTTATTTCATCTTAAGTATATTCTTATTTATATTCAGACACAAAATAGATACTGTGCGCAGAAGACGTGCGGTCTACTTTTCGCTGGCCTTGCCTTTGAACTTGACCACCATGACGGTGATGTTGTCAGGGCAACCGCGGTAGAAGGACTGAAGGACGATGCTCTTGGCGCCAAAGTGCGGCTCGTCCAGTCGTTCCCTGATGAAGCGAACCGCCTCCTCGTTGCTGAAGGTGTCCCACAGGCCGTCCGACGCCAGGATCATGAACTCGGGCTGCAGCTTGTTCAGGTCAAAGGACATGACGTCGGGATCGGGAATGACCACGTTGAGGTTTTTCAGAGGGTAATCGCCCAGAGAGCGGGACATGGCCAGGATGCCCTGGACGCGCCACGAGCCATTGAAACTGATGAAACCGCCTGAGGATGCGTGGGTAGGATATTAGAAAAAATGTAAGAAACCAGGATAATAAGACAGAAATTACAAAAACAAAGGTGGGAGGAGACACACGTGTATAGCTGTATAGCTACTTAACCATTAAAATGTAAAATATTCTGACAGATTAAATGACAGGATGTTTCATCAACTAAGAAATGACATCAAAACGCAAACATGGCTCTTTGCCACTGACCCAGTGCAGCACTGTTTTTGTTAGAAACATTTAAATTCATTTCACATCCTGCATGTACAGCTGTGAGTCCACTATGGCTTCCACAGATATGCAGACAGGGAATTATACTGGAAATTACTGGATACTAGGCCATGAAGACTTCCGAATTTGCAGTGAGCAAGGCCATATGCAGGATGTTAAAAAGTACTGAGGTTAAAAGTTCAGGCCATGGCTATAAAAAAATCTAATTATGTGTAACTCTGACTAATAAAAAAGGTCCAAAATTCCTGCAAAAATTCCCAGAAAAAGCAGAGGACTTGGTCTCTCTGTCCTCGCTTTAGCAGCCACTGATTCTTCAGCTTCTGTGAGGTATTAAAAGTTAAGCTTGTAAATGCATCTTCAGGCATTTATCGTTATATTTGTATTCAAATAGCCCATGAATTGTGTTTTTTTCCCATTAATTTCAGTATTTTAGCATCATTGCTGCTGACAGCATGTTACACTAACCCTCAGGAGGCACCAAACTCACTGTGGACCATTTATGGATAATTCAGCCGCTAAATGAGCTTGTTTGGCTCATGAAGCTTTATTACATCTTTTCTTTTTGTTGTTGATGTTATAATAGAAAAAATTCGCCCGTTTTTTTCTTCTCTAGTCTCAGTCTTTTATCTTTTTTGTCTCTTGGTGCAGTCTCCGTCCTTTTTTTGTTAATAAAAATGTAAAAATCCCAGCAAGGTTTAAGTTTATGATTAAATACAAATTGGTTATCATTTCCCAGCACAATATAAAGGAATGAGGACAAGTTCAAGACTTTTCCACAGAACAGCACAGACTGTTAAGAATATACCTAATTAATATTATTATAAAGCTTTAATATAAATGTAAACATATTTTATTATTAGTGTGCAAATTTTAGGGGAAAAGGCCTCTGATTTACTGTGTTTTGTATTTTTTTAAATAAATTAGTCTTAAATCTTAAATGTGAATTTGCTGTTCGGTACTTGATTTATTATTGAGGAGTTAAAAATATTTTTATTTCTATGTTTTTATTTAAAAGTGACAGTGCAGTTTGACGTAGTTCCAGTGCAGAGCATTAAACAGTTTACAGTTTATAATTGTTGCTAATTTCCTGCCCTTGTCCCTTGTTGGGCTTTTACATCGACAATGCACAGGCAAGGTTTACAGCATTCACATAAATTTACTTTTCTATTATCAGACCATAAATTTACTCAGCCAGATGCTCCATAATGCAAAGAGATCATCAGCTCTCCTCAGGAGAGTGCTGGCGTTTTAAGGCTGGTGTTGGAGTAAAGGCTCTTCAGAAGAGATCAGTACAACAGTCATTCTGCACATCACAGTTTATGATTGAAGCTTTGGGTGCACTTCTCACTAAAGGCTGCTAAAAAACTGTATGAAATTTCTCCACTGAAAACATGCTTCTCTTATCAGTCAACAAAATCTTTCATCTTCAGTACCAAATTGGACCACTAGATGGCGATAGTGGGCTATCCTTCTGCCGATCACACTGACTAATCTGGAAATTTGCCATCAAACTCTCCTCACGCAGAGAGTATGCAGATTGGGTTGGAGGGAGAATTGCGCCTACGATTACACCTTAAACACTGAACACCATCTGGCTGGTTTTGATAACATGCTGCTTTAGAAGCAGATAGTGTTATCAGTCAGTAGGTTTCGATGTCAGCCTGAGACTGAGATGTATGAGGGGGGAGGACTGTGCAATGGCTTTTAGCTTTGATCATAAGAAGACTCATTTCATGCTTTCATAGCAACAATGTGAGTTTGGATGCTCCCTCAAGTTTTAACTGAAGTCTTTTCTGTTGCTCTGAATATAATGAGAACTGCGTATGGGTCTGGATCGCAGCCCATTTTCTCACCGGCCTTCTTGATCCTCTTACGCTCCTTGAGCTGGTAAGGTTTGTGGTCGTGCGATAGAGGAATGGCATTGCCGTCTTTATCGCAAAGAACTCCGCGTGAGTCTCCAACATTAGCCACTGTCAGCTCCTTATCAGACAGCAGGGCCACCAGACATGTAGTTCCTGAAACAGAGGAGGGGAAGGGTAGAGGAGAAGCAAGGAGATGATAATCACGGTAGCTGGACATGAATTTCATAGCAGTCCATCAAACAGCTGCTGAGATATTTCTGTCTTTACCAGAGTGATGGAAAAACAGCATTCATGTGGTTCAAAAATACCATGCTGTTATTAATCAGTGTTTATTAAAAACAATGTGACAGCTGATAAATTTATGTCAGCTCATTATATCCCCAATTCTTAAACCTTAGTATGTGTGATTGAAAACTTGATCCAGTGACAGACACACAATGTTTTACAGTACAGTATAAAAACACAGCGCTCTTCCAAGACACGCACGTCCGTCCTGAAGCCACGTGCAAACAATTCAAACGCTCTTTGACGCAACTTCTCTTTCTTCCACTCTTTTTCTCCTTCCTCTCTTTGTTTAGCTTCCCAGCCAGGCAGAACAGTGTATGTACTCAGGATCTGAGGCCTATTGTATGAGATCCAAAGTCCTGTAGAGAAAGAACAGATCTGCCTGTTTGGCCATCTGCTCACACCGAGCGAAGACAAAAGTGGACAGAGAGAGAGGGACACAGGAAAGAGGGAAAAGAAAGTTCTGGACCACCCGGACAGCGAGAGAGGGGGTAGAGTCAAGTCACAGTCAGGATTTTAGGGTAGAAAAATGCCAAAGGAGACAAAAAAGGGCTAAAAACTAAGCAGGTTTAAATGCCACTACAAGTATGTGGATGACCTACTAACATTTCAAACTTTTCTTTTAAGTTTCACATATTTGTGCCGATGCTGACTGAAAATGTATGTTTCAGCTGTTTCTCATTGAACCCAATGGAATAAATCTCTTCTCCATGAAGGCTTCTTCCATCAGTTTGCAGTTATTCTGTCCCAGACCTGACGCAGTCGCTTGGTGAGCAGTGAAACGGTAAAGAAAAGGCTGCAGTGCATGATGCAGATGAAATAAAACAAGTGTGAGATGGGCATAGAGCTGGAGGACAGAGACAATTCCTCAGCAGGACAGTGATTTTATTATTCCCCTTTGAGGAAAGATTTGGGGTGAAACTAGAGGCGGAAAGTAACTAGTCTGAAGTGAAGTGAAAATTGATGCCGCTTAATTGTAAATCTCACAGACCTTGTGAAAAATCTATTTCTATTAGTTTCACCACGTTATGCATCCCTAATCCTTGTGCCTATAGCTGTCACTGCACTGTGCCATGCTGTCCAGCTAATTATCCTTATCTAGTTCCCATGGTGATAGAGATAATGGACTGAGGTGCCTTCCTAGCACACCCTTCCCCAATTAGCCCAGCCTCTCAGTGCACACATTCAGCATTCCCTATTAAAATGGCACCATGGCCCATATGCACCCTGTGCTCATGCTAATTATGGGCTTAGCTTGGCCAGGCACACCTTCAACACTCCAATACCATTAACATCTTAACCCCAGTTAGTCTCTCACTTCAATTTGCAACACTGCACTAATTCACTCTTTCAGTTAGCAAACTCTGACGGGCTCTATTTATGCTCTCAAATACATCTGGAGAGTTCAGTCTAAGTGTATCCACAGCACCCGAATGGATTTATGCACTTAGCCAACCTGCTTGGCATTTAGGTGAAAAATGTGGGGTCAGGACTGCCACCATCGCGCTCGCCCTACCTCGCGGTCTTCTTCAAAGCCTTTCTAAAAACACTACCTGCCCATTAGCACATCCACAGTAATTTTATCCCTTAAGAGCTGCCATCCTGCCTTACTTCCTTGGACTTGAACTGTTAACATTTAGAGCAGTATATTATTTTTAGAATGTGGATCATTTCGACCTGCTTTATAAAGTCAGAGCAACACTCTGGATTTGCATATCACGCCTCTCAGACCGTCTCAGGTTTTTATTTTCATTCCATTCATTTTTTTTCACCCCTAAATAACTACAGCAGCTTCCTCGGGGTCAGTCCCAGCCTTTCTGGAGCCCTGTGTAAGATTTAGCTTTGGCTTTAGTGTGCAAAGCCGAACCAACCTATCATTTCTCCACTCTCTCGTTCTTGGCAAAATAGGAGAGTAGCAGAAGATTTGATTTAACTGGGCTATGACCATATCTATTCTAGTTAGTCTAGTTCAGGGAGTTTGGTTGTCAAAGTCAAACCTTAATCTGCTTTAACGTTCCTCCCCTAAAGCTGGAATGCATGCTTAATATAAACAGCACAAACAGAGGTATTCAATTCACTTCAATGTTATTTACATAGCTCCAAATCAAAACAGCATTCGCCTCAAGCCGCTTTATTTTGTAAGGTAAAAACCTTGCAAAAACACAGTGATCGAGCAAGCACTTTGGCGACAGTGGGAAGGAAAAACACCCTCTCAACAGGAAGAAGTTGAGGGTAAGGGGAGGAAAATGCTCTCCTTTCTTGGTCAAAACCCAGTGGCCACCTTACCCTCCACGCAATTTATCTGCCCAAACTTCAGTTTCGCGTCCAGCAGAAATGAGTAGAAGCCAGCAAAGCCTTCTCTCTAATGCTGCACTCATTAATTGATCTTTATACAACTTGTGTAGTAGACCTCGAGACCTGAATGTTGGTAGAGTTAACCTTTAATATAATTAATCTTCCAGTTTCTTTTCCCTTCCCACAAACAAGAGGGTGCAGAAAAAATAAAAAGCTTAACGCCCCGAGGCCTTACAGACCTTAACAAGTCTTTTAGAAATAACATCAATCTTGCAAAGACTTAAAACCTGAATTCTAAGGTGAGAGCGAATTCCTCACACACACACACACACACACGCACGCACGCACGCACGCACAACAAGCTTACAATCTTTTTTCAATCTATCCAAAGGTTGTACAGTCCTGCAGTGGGCAGCAGCTACTTTAAAAAGTCTCCATGGTGAGTTCAGGACAACGGAGGTGCAACTGTGACGTATGTCTGACGTTGGAGCCCATCAAACGTGTTCGATACTAGCTTTCTTCAGTGTTAAGCTGATGTTACAGCTTTTCCTACCATTCAGTCTGTTTTTAAATACTTACAAACTGATCAGTCATAATCTATTCCTCCCTTTGACCACAACAGAAAGAGGAATGCTTGAGGTCTGCTCCTAAATTACATCACGTATTACTGGAGGATTCCTCTGAATCTGCTGTAAAGAGACTGGAAGCATGAAGAGAGGGCTTATATGATGGCATGCTCTGAGGCTCATTTGCAAAAAGTTGACTTTTTAAAATGAAGGGATGGTATTCTACCTCAGCTCCAACACTGCCAGTTGAAAAAAGCCACTAATTTTATCAGGCCTTTCAGAGCCCTTAGGGCCCTCTCTTAAGTTATCTAGAGAGAATTGTTCTGACTTCAATGTTGGTAACATCTGAATATCTAATACCCTATAAATAATCCATTCACATAAGGATTTTTGTTTGTTTTTCCTCTTTATACAGATATATAATGCTGTGACTGGTTGTGACAAAGTGGAGTAGCAGTTGCAATGCTCTCCATTTTTTTCCCGGGTTTGTTTGTGTAAGCGTTTTGTTGCCGGCAAATCAAACATTCTGCAAATTAAGGCAAATACTCAGTCACGTTTCTTTATATTTTATTATGTTACAGATTAAGTCATTTGTTCATACTTACTTTGTTTTTCTTTTCAGTCTTCATGAAATTAAATTCACTGTAAATAAATTGCTCACTTCCCTACCACCTTCCTTGGCGTTCGAGTCTGACTACTTCACACTGGGCAATTATTCAATAAAAGATATTGTTGGCCAAAAAAAGCTGATGTCACAGCAACCAGTGTAAACTACTTTTCTCTAGCCTGAACATTTATAAAACCTTATACTGGAAAAAGGTTTTAATCTTTGCTGTGTCCTATTCTCACTTTATTTACCTAATCCCAGAAATAATGTTCTCCATGCTTTAAACACTACAGACTGATGTGCAGCCACCAAATATCCATCAGTTTCAGGTCACAGGGTAGGCATTGATGACATTGATGACATGCTCGAAAGCGCCTTCACAGTGATTAGTTGGGATCATAACACCCTGCTGGCCTTCATAGTTACTGGCACCAAAATTCAAACTGTTTCTTCTTCTGCCCCATAAACAAAGTGGCTGCAGAGTTTGAAACAAACTGCTGCAAGCTGACTTTGTTTGAACAAACATTTAGTTAAAGTGCGTTTTAAAGTAACAACAGCCATCAGTCATACTTAGTCAGCTGTAACTGTTTCTGTTTAAGTAGCAGCACAGACACAGTCAGGAGGCTGAGTTTTGTCCGATTATGATCAAAAATAATTTATAAGAGCCGACATTTTCGAACAACTTCAACAACCACTCTAGCTGTAGTATTAGGTGGTAGCAGACCGAGTTCATGGTCAGATTTTGATCATGACACCGTAGCTCAAATGATCTTTTCAAACCATTCCACTTTGATCAACTGAGTTAATTTGAGCAAATTACTGCATTTAAGCCTGGGTGGTCTCTATCGATGGTGATGTGTAGTTAGATTTCTGGGGAGGTGCACGTCAGGTTACGGCCTAGGTTTGACAACCTTAAATATGACACGCTTATTTGACTTTTTGTTATTGCAAATAAATACATTTAATTAAAAAACTTTCAGAATGATCTAATGAAAAAGCAACTGACCTCACTTTATATATGTAACTGGCATTATTATGAAAAAGAAAAGAAAAAAAGGACTGGATCTGCCACAGTTTACACAGCCTCGTTCCACACGCACTGTAGGTTTAAAAAAACTGCACCGAACACATTTGGTATAAACAAATATTTGCCTGAAGGGGAATATGTGGCACACAGAACATACTAAAATTCAATGATTAATGGCAATAAAGAAACACAAAAACATACGCATGAGAGCAAAAACACAACGAGTAGTGCCTCACTAAGTGGAGCTTCATTCTTGAGAGATTTGAAGATGAAAATGAATAAAGACCGGTGACCTCCGGGAACCCTTACAGTGTCTCTTAGAGGTCAGAAACCGGAGAGGATGTGAACAAAATGATGCCGTGTAGGGTGAGGTTGGTACATGAATGTTTAATTTCTGCTGTGCAAAAAAGTTAATTTGTTTTTGTTATACATATTTTCATCTTCCTGGAGACAGACTATGGTGCACGTAATATTTCTGCACAAATTTAAATCTTACATTCCCAACCTAAATAGTTGTTTAATAGAATAGACAGACGCCTTTTTTTTTTTTTTTTAAGATGACATGGCTAACGGGTCAGCGTGGCCTCTGCTGACTGCAGATTATTGGACGAAAGCAAAACAGTCCATTTTTCTGTTGTTGCATGCAGACATGTCACCCAGCCACATAAAGATTGGTACAAGCAGAATACCATACAGCATTAAGGAGACTGTTTCCATAATAGACTCTAAGCTCCTGGGCACTGCATCAAAGTCCCATCTTCCTTATCTTTCTTTGAGGCGCTTGTGTTCGCTGATAAACAACACAGGGATGAATGAACAGGGGGATAAATCTGATACGCTGTTGTCCTGGGGACGGGGAGCTGAATTGAGAGTGTGTATCTCTATTCTGCCTCACTCCCTCCCCTGCTAGCTCAATTTAGGCCCCCCGATTACTACAGAAAGCAGGGAGCTGCGCGCCCTAAACGATGCGATTGTGGAATCAGATACAAGGACAAGAATGCACAATTACCTGATCAGCAGATTCCCCCGAGACACCTGCAAGAAAGCCACAACAAATGCCACAGCAAATTCAATCCCTGAACTAGACAACACAGGAGCCCATTTATTGTAATGGAGATTGCAAGTTTATCTAGAAGCATCATGTCAGTCTGTCTCGCTGTGCTGTCCAAAAAGAAGGATGGGGCATAAGAAAAAGATACGAGCAGATGGATGTGTGGAAAGTATCTTTAAAACTCAATGCAACAGGTCCACTTAAGAACAGAAGGCGGCAGCGGGATCAGGAGAGGAGATTTACTTTTGGCCCCTTTTGGGAGTGACAGATCAGAAAGCCGATGATTATCTCCAGATGGAGAGGCAGCAAAGGAGGTGGAGGATAAAGCATCGAAGAGCAGGTGACTTCAGCTGCAAAACCAAACCTTCGAGAAGGAAGGATCAGCTGAAAGACTGAAAGACTGAAAGCTCCAACTCTGTTTTTAATTGACCTCGTTAACATCCTTTGTCACATGTCAAGCATTCACAGAAGGATGTGAGGCTTTCTCAGGGGCTCTTTCATACCCGTGACCGCCTCGCCACCTTAGATGTGATTCACATGTCACTGTTGATGCAGGTTTTCATTTAGCCTCTATGCTTTCTCTTTACCCTCATGTCATCGGTTGAATGAGAGAATTCCCATGTGCTATAACTAATTTTTCACAGATTTGACCTTCATTCCTGCTCGTTACAGAAAGAGTAAACTCGCCATAAAATAAAGGATTATATTTCATATTCCACAGCATGTCTAGGGCTTACAGTTAACATGCATGTTACACAGGTGTGGGTGCCGGAGGTGTTGAAATGATGAAAAATTCACCTGTTTACATCACAGAAGGTTGGCGAGTATGGAGTGTGTGTATTAGCTACGCACGCATTAATTGCTTTGTCTGCTCGGCCTTGATTACCGTTTAAATGGATTTTGCTTTAATTGCGGAAACAAAAGCAGGTAATTCAGCTGCATCTGGAAGGCAGATCTGTCTGAATCAGCATTGCAGCAGGCGGCGGTGAAACTGTATGTAGTCACCGCATCGCTAAAATAACCGAAGACCTGAGAACACGGCAACATGATGATCACCACCCCCAAAAATGTGCAGAAAAACAAAACCCCCCCAAAACCCACTTCAAAAGAGCACGTCTCAAGTGACAGCTGACCTCACAGGTCTATTACAAGTGACAGGCTCGGCCCTTGAACTGTGATGCATGTTTACAATTATTAATGAAGGCCACGTGCTTTTTTTTTTTTCTTCTTGCCCCATGTGAGTTCTTTACAGCTGCTTTCAGTAACTTTGCAATTAACTGCACTTGAAGAAAATCGTCCATACAAACAAAACTTTGCAGTTACAACTCTGAAGACAGATTCTGTAAATAAAGACCTACTCGAGACTCCTTCCTCCTGCATTTACTCTCTCACCTTCACTTTAACCGGGGCACTGGAAGGAAAACTGACCTTCCCACAGAAATGCTGAATTGTTGAGGTTGCAGAAAGTCACTGCAGTGAGACCAGGAAATAATCTTACGATCCATATTTAAACTCTCTTGACTTTGTGTTCAATAATCCAATAAAGGCAGCACAGAAGGAAGACTTGCTATGAAACTCAAACAAAATCACTCATGTTCATGAATATGTCCACATCGTTCTCCTCCTTCTCCTCCTCTTTCCTGAGGTTGTTTAGCTGCACTTAGATTGGACTTTGCCATCGACCCTTTGTGTGTCTTTCTGTTTTGTATTTGTTGTTCTCGTTTTATTCTGCCTGTGGTTCTGAGCTTCCATTTCCCTATACTGTATAGCTTTAACCAATAAATAAAAAAAACAAAAGAAAACACACTTCCAACACATGAATCCACTCCTCTGAGCCTTTTCCTACCTCTTTCTATCCATCTCTCTCTCTTGCATTACCACTCTCTCCTTGCATGCCTCCCGAGATAATTGCTACAAGCCTTGTGAAGATCAACTTGTATTTAAACAGCTGAATAAGCAAGGCCTTGGGGTGCTGACAGTCACTATTCAACAACCGTCAAATGAAATAGTGGAGAAGAAAATAATTTGTGTGCAGCATTACAGGGGACACTGCAGCAAAACACCTTTTGCTTCCATCTTGCGCTATCTGTATGCTCTTTAGTTTTGTGGTTGCACGTGTAGGCGGAAATACTGTATGCGTGTATTTTGATAGTTGCTAGCTACCGAACAAATGTAGCATCTAAACAACAACAACAAAAAAGGGCAGAAAGTTGGCATATTTGCAGAACGTATCATGTGTGAAGTTACGTGAACGGGCAAATACGCACCTGCTTCGTTGTAAGCGGCAGAGAGCTTTTCCAGTATTTCTCTGTCCAGCGTCAGTATCTGCTGCTCCAGGATGGAGGGGTAGGAGAGGCTTATCCTCTCCCTTTTTTCATCTTTCTCCTTGTCTTTTTCCCTGTCTCGCTCTTTCTCCCGTTCATAGGTCAGTAGCTGCTGGCGCAGAGCCTCTGGCAGGTGGGTCTTAGCAAACTCAGCAGCAGCCTGATAATGGAGAGCAGAGGGAGACAAGTAGAATTAGATGACTGCAGATAAAAAAAAAAAAAAATTTGGTGCTAGAAGAGAATAAATTCTGACATGTTGATGAGGGTGCTTTTCTTTTAATTGGTTATGTTTAAGCAGAAGCATAGGATGCGTAGGTCTCCATTTTCAAATGCATGGAATACTTAAGGGTTATAATGAGCAGAGGTGATTTATCATTTTTCAGCACTAAAGGCAGCTTCTCAGTTCTGAGGATATATATACACTTAAGGTTTAGGAAAATCAAACAAGCAACCAGCCACACAATAAATCCTGCCCAAAATGGTGACTTTAATTTATTTGCATATACATTTTCCATGTAATTTTGTTACATGCGTTACAATGTAATCATTGTAACAAATCAAATTTACTAGACTGGTATACATTCAGTTTATTTTAAGCACATTTTCCTCACTGATTAATTATTTGAATAAATAAATCTTTGACTTTGTATATTTTAGTTGCACTTTGCACAAAATTATGGCTTCGTGTTTATTGAGGGTAGAGAATCCTTTTTTTTCTGAGTGCCATAACTTCTTCTGTGTATTCAGTTTAGGTTGGCCAATAAATCTAACATATGCATTTGTTTGCATGAACTCAGAACCCAGGAACAAGAAGCAGAGTTATTCACAGTTGGGGGATCAGACAAGGTGGAGAAACGCTAGCATACCTCAGTGGAAAATATCCCAAAACTGCCAACTGGCACATCTAACACTCACAGATTAGCATCTTTTATTTGTTAAATCCTTACAAAACCCAGAATGTAAAAACAAGATGTTGAGGCCATGTGGAGTGATACATGGTGGAACTATTTTTTGCCAGCAGCTCCCCAGAGTTTCATCATGTTAAGATTTAAAGCTGCCTTACCAGCAATAAAGTAAATACCGTAATTGTCGGGCTATAAGCCGCTACTTTTTGCACCAGCTTTGAACCCTGCGGCTTTTAGTCAGGTGCGGCTTTTGTATGGATTGTCCATGATTTTTGTCATATCGTAAGACGATTTGTTTTATTTGTTCCGCTATTGTACGGCACTACGTTGCCTGGCGGAAGGGCATGTGATCGGACACACATCGGGGTTCAAGAGTAGTATGTTGGTCACATGTCCATCCGCCAGGCAACATAGTGCCGTACAAGTAGCGCGAAAAACAAACTTCAAAGTAGCGCTACACGTTCAGCGGGAGGCGTGGATGACAAGCGGCCATAAACTTGCGAAAAGCAAGTTATGCTCAACTCCACCGGTGGATTCTGACAGCGTGGAAAAGTGTGAAAACATCCACGATCACCAACGGATTTCAAAGGGCTGGACTGCTGCATGATGGAGAGGAGGACACTGCCACGGCCCTTCTGAGGGTGTTCGACTCTGACACTGACAACGAGGATTTCTTTGGTTTTGAAAGTGACAACGAAGGAAAGGAGCTGAGAGTGGATGACGAAGCCATCCTGAACCTGTTCATATCCGACACTGGGGAAGATGGTGGGAATGACTGACTTTTCTTCTTGTTAAAGCCGTGTCACTGCACCTGAGCCTAAAAGGTAGTCCGAATCTATTTTTCTGGTGTGCTGTAGGTTATTGTTATGTACTACATTTGTTACTCATTTATGAAGCACAGTACATGTTTCGTACTTGTAATTACCGCTACTTGTACATATACCTAAAAAGTTATGCAAATATGTACCCATAACTTGTTTTTCAAAATATTAATAAAAGTGATGTCTCCAAACAGCCATCTCTTTCCTGACAATTCGCTTTGTGCATATTCTCTTACATAATGATAAGTCAACATTGAAACACCTGCGGCTTTTGGTCAGGTGCGGCTAATGTATGTACAAAACAGGATTTTCCCCTGATTTTAGCTTGTGCGGCTAATATACAGGTGCGCTTTGTAGTCCGGGAAATACGGTAAGCTGATTTCCCAACATGTTCCAAAAACATTTCCTATTTTGGAGACAGAATTGCAAGTGCAGTAAGTACAGATACGTACACGGTGACTTTGGCAGGCTGGACTAGCAGTAACCCGCTTGTTCTTTCGGTTTTGCTGAAGCAGATAAATCACAGATAAACAGAGATAAAGAAAGAAAAGTGCACCGCCAATCAAGTGTACACAGGCTAATGCTGTGGGATTGAGCTGAGCTAGAGAAACTTTATCCTCACCACTATCTATTTTACTCTAAGGACATCAACAGATTCTGTACAGATTCCCATCGCAGGTCCAGAGCAAATAATGCCTGCCTCCTCAGGCCCGGGCTTCAGAGAAAGCAGGCCAAGCCAAGGTCATGAGGTACAAATGTCAGATAATATACTGCTAACTTGCTTCTGATCTGCATGATCCCAGATTCATAAAGCTCATATTTCATGTGGTTTCCCCTCCTAACACTTGCGGTGATTGAAGAGCAGTCAATTAAGAAAACAGAACGAGGGAAAAGGATTGCAATTTCCAGGCATTGGATATAATGATTAGAGGTCGTATGACAGAGAAGCTCAGATGAACCTGATGTCTCGAGTGCTCATACACTGTCCCCATTTAGCTCTCTCTTCTATCCATACCTCCCTCTCTTTCACTCTCCATCTATATCTCATTCTGCTCTGGGAAATTGCTTTCAAGGACTTAGATAACACTGCCTCCTCTGCTTTTTCTCCACACATGAAAACAATTCTTCCACTCCTCTCTTGTTATATCTTGTCAGCATAGTTGAAGCTTTGCTCTGCAAGCTCTGTCAATCCACCCCTATCTTCTCCAATGAAACCAAAACACTGTTATTCATGTGTGGATGTGCATGAATCTGTCTTTCATTTTCCATTTCCCACAGTCACTTTGCTCTACTCCCAAAGTGAGGTTCATTCCAAAATCACCATGAATCTTTTCTGAGAACAATCCCTGATGACATATTCTCATCCCGTGGCTAGCATGAAGGGGGTAGGAGTCACAAACCGAGTTCAAAGGTCAAACATAGAACAGGAAGTCTTTTGTCAGCTTGGGTTACGCTAAGTCAATTAGTGTGCAGTTTAATTGTTTGTCTGCCAGTCCTTAACAAAGCACTGGGGCCACAAACCGTTTCTCCAGCTACATTCCTTTTAACTATTTAACTGCATGTGCACATGCACCAGTCAGTGCATGCAGGGAAGCCAAGACTTGATTATCTGATCCACAATGGCACATCTGATGCCAGCTTAGTGGATAAAGGGAGAAAAGGTTGGATGGGTGTAGAGCAGGGTGAGGATAGAGACTACTGGAACAGAATAAAAAAGACAAGAATCAAGAATAACAAAACACAAGGGAACAAAATTAAGAATGAGAACAGCAAACAGCATAAGAGCACAGAAGGAATGCAGGGAGGGCTAAAAAAAAATAAGAGGGTGGAGCCAGAATAAATGAAGTAAACAGAGCTGGCTATCTGAGGTTGTTTTCATAGCTGGGAGAGAGAGAGAGAGAGAGAGAGAGAGAGGGCAAGAACTAAAATTATGAGAAAATTAGAAACTAAAAGTGGGAGGTGATGAAGATGAGTTTATGAAAAAGTGAATGAACAAGTGGTATAAAGGCCTGTTTCAGATAGAAAACACTCATGATCAGTAAAATTATAATTTTTAATTGTGCATTATTTAAAGCTATGTGACTCATGTCGCTGAACTGCTAAATCTTTTGGCATGTGTGCACTGAGATGTGTTTCCTTGTGTATTTTCCTTGATCCTACAGCTAAATGAACTGATTGATGTGCATTTTTGCTGAAAATGGCTCTGAATGGAGAGTGAGCTGCCTTGGGCAGCATTTACTTTTAAGGGAACAGTATTGTACTTTGTATATATTCATGTTGTTTTATTTGTTCTATTTAAACACACTTTAAGGAGTTTGAGATTAAAATTATATTTGTTGCAATCCCCTTTTACCTTTCTTAAAGCAGGAATTCATTAAAGATCGATCAGATGATGATGCTCATGTTGAGAGATGACCAGAAATCTCAACTGAATTGCTTCCTCTGAGAAATACCACCTGAGCATTCGCATTTCCATCGTGTGCAGGGCCTGTTCGTGCTCGGCGGTGGCTGGCCAACACTCCGATCCATACAGGGCAACTGGGCGGATTACAGTCTTGTAAATCTTCACCTTGAGATGGTCTGGCATTCGACCCTTCCTCGCACGTCTGGAAGGATATCCCCATCGCCACCGATCATCGATCCCAAGTACTTGAATTGGTCGGGCTTCTTCAGGTTGTCGTGTTAATGGTGCCATCAGTTTGGGGGCCAGCTTCCATGTACTCTGTCTTCTTGATGTTGAGTCTCAAACCATGATCGGCCAGGCGCGTCTTCCATTGTTGTGTGTGCTGTTGCAGCTCACTTCTAGATTGATCCACTAGGAATACGTCGTCAGCATATAAGAGTGACCATGGGTGAGGTTGTTGGAGATCAGCGGTCACGGTGTCCATGCATAGTATAAACAGAAGAGGCAAAAGTGCCGAGCCTTGGTGTACACCTACATTGATAGTGAAGGGTAGCACCCTCACAGGGCACCTGACGACGCTGGTGATGTTTGTGTATAATAGTTTGATCCAGTTGACATAAGCTTCTGGGCTCCATGAGAACGTAGGGCATGCCAAATAAGATCGTGTGGTACTCTGTCGAACGCCTTCTCCAGGTCAAGGAAGGCCATGTGGACTGTCGATTTCTTCTCCCGGTGTTTCTCCACAAGCAGCCTTGCAGCATGAATGGCGTCAGTAGTGCCAGACCCCTTGACAAAATCGCACTGGTTTGCCGTGATGGTGGAGATTTGCCTTAGGCGGGCATCCAGGATCCGCTCAAAGATCTTCATAGCATGGCACAGGAGGCGTATTGGGTGGTAGTTGGTGCAGTCAGCCACGTTGCCTTTGGCTTTCCAGATTGGGACTGTGATTCTGGTGCTCCAGGCCGTTGGGGGTTTGCCTTCCTGGGTGATAGCATTGAATAGTGTGTTGAGGGCAGTGCGCCCCGCAAACCAAGGAGCTTCCAGGCTTCAGCAGGGATATTGTCTGGGCCAGGTGCTTTCCCATTCTTCATTTTCTTTATGGCATCTTTGACCTCTGCTGGTGTATTCGGTGGTTCTGGGCCATGGACGGGTGCGGCGCTGAGGATTGGGGGGTGTGGAAATTCTTGGTTGCTCGCTCCAGCGATTGAGGATGGCGGGCGGGTCGCGCAGGACTTGCTGATTCGAATCTTTAATAATGGATTGGATTTATATAGCGCTTTTCAAGGCACCCAAAGCGCTTTACAATGCCACTATTCATTCACACACTGGTGGAGGCAAGCTACGGTTGTAGCCACAGCTGCCCTGGGGCAGACCGACAGAAGCGAGGCTGCCATATTGCGCCATCGGCCCCTCTGGCCAACACCAGTAGGCAAGTAGGGTAAAGTGTCTTTTTGACGTGTTACACCTGACGATGGCCTGTGTGGAGCGATGCCGGCTGTTGACCAGACGATAAATTTTGTTCGCTCCTCCAGGGGTAGCAAGGTCGTGGTACAGCTGGTCGTAATGCGCCGCCTTTGCCACCGCTTTCTTCGCTTTCACCTTCAGGATCTTGTGCCGTTTGTAGTCCTTGTCGTGTCTGGACTGGTGCCACTTTTTCAGCGCGGACTTCTTCTCTTTCATGGAAATTTGGACTTCTGGGTTCCACCACCATATTTGCTTGTCAATAAAGCGCTTTCCTGGCTTGCTCTTCCCCAGGACGCTGGTTGCTGCTTCTCGGATTTGGTCGGCTATATTGTTCCAGGTGGCCTCCACTGGCTGGTTTGGGTCAATGTCAAGAGCGGTTGCACCCAGCGCCACCGCGAGGTTCCGCTTGCATTTGGGCGCACGCCACCACTTGATCTTCTCATCGGTGTTGGTTCTCACCTGTCGCCGTTGGCCAACGTCGAGCCTGAGGTCTATGACGAGGAGCCAATGTTGGGTCCTCGTCAGTCAAAGTTGCTAAAAATGTTTTCGCCTGATAATGAACTTCAGTATTTGATAAATAAAACAGTCTCTGAATGAAAGTATTGATTTGTTAATAAATGGGTCCAGATAGAATTTTTGCACTGCTAAAAATGATCATTATAACTGTGAGTCCCGACATCAGTCATGGTGGTGCAGAGCATCACACACGGCTCTCCTTCTGCTTTGTGCATCAAGAGAGCACAAAGCTATACGTCTATACACAAACACACCTTCATGTGTCAGCAGGGCCACCTACACACTGCGCATCATCCACCCTGTTACCCAAACACTCCCTGCTGACTGCAACAGTGAGCCTCTCCGATGCACAGTCCACCAGAAATAGTCAGACCTTCCATCCATTATATCACGAGGCTGCCCAAAAATGAGGGAAGTCATCAGAGTTTTCCTGTAGAATCACCCTGAGGGAGACTCATAACCCAAGAAGAGAAATCTTTTTCTGACAGATCAAGTAGGCAGATGGAGAGAAGAAGAAGAAGAAAGGGGATGAAGGGGGAGAGGCTGAGGAGCAGTGTGAGAACCATTCATTAGCATCACTCAAGCACATCATTAAAGAGAGGGGAGAGAAAGAGAGCAAGGAAGAGGGGGAGCATGGGAGACTCCAGCTTTAATACGGAACCTGTGATAAGTGACAGAAAACCATCAAAGTGGTATAATAAAAGCAAAAGCAGCGGGAACTAAAAAAAGTCTGGAAAAAGGGATCCAGAATATTTTCCTTTGTTGTTTTTATTTCCAATTTGAATCTTTTTAAATTACAGTCATAAAACATGTCATAGAGGAGATAACGACAGTGATCAAAGGTCCAATCTGACTATAGTAAGCAATGACTATATAATGTTCATCAATCTAGTTCTATGGACACTGCAAAGGATATAACTTGTGTTTAGCGTAAATCAATGAATAATTCAAAGGATTTAATTAAAGGGAGAAAGGAGGGCTTGTTGCTGAGTGGGACCGTGTGTGTCCACTGCAGAGGTGTAGCATGTTTCTCCTCAGAATGACATTGCGGAGCTCAGTCGGTCCACAGGGTCTAGAAGAGCATGAAGGTCTAATTTCATGACTGCACACCAGAGCTTTGTATGTGCTGAAGGTTTGCCAAGTATACTGTAGGATGTGAGTGTGTGTTAGTTTGGTATGACATTGTCTCTGTAACAAAAAAAGAAGCTCTTTTGTACTTGCACAGAGTCATCATTTGAAAAGTTGAAACAGGAAAACAATTTCACTGCAAGATCCATTTAGGAGCTTTTTGGAGCTCAGTCAAGACAAAGTTCCTAAGTGCTCTGATAAACTCCCGTGTGATACAAGCAGAAGCTGTTAAATGGACTTTGTGGTTTGCTATTTATAAGCCTGTTTTTCTGCACTTTAATGCACTAACGTTAAGGCTTTATGCTCAGACGTGAGCTTAGATGTGTTTGGCAAGACTAAAATTAAATAAAACTAAATCATACACTTGAATCTACTCATAGGCTATTTATTAAAGATGTACACAGCCATCGTGACATTACCCACTGGCTCATAAAGTCTAGTTTGGAAGCTTCGAGCTCAGCCTTTAGGCATGTGGGCATCTTGGTGTTTCAACGCCAGATGTCATCAAAAAGAGGTGGATCAGGCTGAGAAACCAAAGAGGACTCTTATGAAGGTCATGGTATGCTCATTCTAAAAGAAAACCCCAGTTTATCCTCATTTTTAGCTCTTCTGGAGGTGAGCATGACACTAGTGAATAAAATCATAAACTTACGAGGAAAGAGTTAAGGGAGTCAAGAGCTGCTTTTTCAAAGATTTCTATACAATCAGACTTCTTTTTGCAACCACACGAGTCACCCTGTGGTTCCACATTGACTTCAAGTTTTAGACCCTGAAGCTACCTTCATCTTCTCTATACAGCAGGCATGTCAAAATCATTTTACACTGTGGGGCACATGCAGCCCACTTTGATCTTGAGTGGGCCAGCCAAGTGAAACTCCTCTTTCCACTCCATCAGTGTAAAGAAGTTTAACTACACTTAATCCCTGAGACATCTTTGTATTAGAAAAAGAAGTGCAATTTCAACAGCTCTCAGTTTTTTCGCCAAACTGGTGGAAATGTTGGGCTTAAATTGTAAGACTTAAATGTGTAATATTTCAACAACAATACCTAGGCTGCCCTTTAATTTAAAAAAAAGAAAGAGAATATGAATATGTCCCTTTGTTTGTTTGTTTGTTTTTTAAACTGTGAACCCGCAAAAATCCCCCCATAAATTTCTATAGTAGATAGTGAGAAAAGGAAGGTTTCTGTTTCTGTCATTTAATTGTTTATCTTTTACTTTGGTATAATATGAAAGGCCATGTGGGACGTCTTTATTAGCAGGAAAAGGTGTAAAACTTAAAAAAGTGCAAAATTTATGCCTTCCCTCACATTTCCCATAGCTGTCCTGTGATCCAGATTGGAGTCTTTGCTGGGCCGATTTTGGCCCCTGGGCTTTATGTTTGACACCCGTGATATACAGTCAATGTTTCTACTGCTCAGTAGCTTTCTAACTTTAATCACATCACATTTTTTCTTCTATCAGAACATCTATTGATTCACCTCACTTATCTACACTGGATCCATTTGACTTGTTTTACCATAACAGCCATCTGCTGAATCCCATGAGATGTGATTGTTGAAATAATCATTATCCTGTAACAGCTTTTTCTACCGCAGCTGTGATATTAATCTAGAAAGAAAGGAGTCGTAAGTAAGGGCAGGGAATCTATTGAAAAGCTATCGTAAACCTGAGTATTACAACTCAATAACTTGCTTCCTGTGCGGTGTGAGCCTGGGGCCAGACTGGAAGTGTTTGTGTGGCCTTGAAAACACACCCTTGTGCCCAACACACAGACTTTTGCCCAGACCAAAAAATCTGAAACCATTCCACTCTTCCAGCCGTTAAATCTCTCCCAAAACCACAACAAACATCCTGAGCACAGATGGACTCAGGGAGGCTGAGGGTGGGGCGATGGCACTGTGAGCCACAAATCCCCTTTAGGGACCTACAAAGCTCATACAGTTCTGCACATTGTGACAACTTGAGCTAAAGAAATATTTAAAAATAAACCACTCAGAGCAACTTTCATATTCAAATACCAGCCATGTCGCAGAGGGTATACGTAAGGGCCAACAGAGAGCCGACAGCGTAAAGAGGACAGAAATCTGCAGTGAATGAGGATTTCAGAGGGAAAAGGCAGCGCTATAAAAATGGATGAGGACTGGAAAGTTGAATAGAAGTCCATTAAAAGTGGCAGGAAATGCTTCACTGCCTTCAGCATTCACAGAGAGAAAAACACATCGCCATGAAATACTGCCTCTTGGCTAAACACAGTTAGCCTCATCTCTTTTCTATTTCTGACTGTGACTGAATAAGAGGGGCAACATTAGTAAGATAGGAACATCTGGTAACCGCAGTCACAGCTGCCAAAGTCTCGGATTGGCGGGACATCCCACCTCGCCAGTCATCTGACAGCACGTCCCCTCAAATGTTTGGCAGCACACAAATACCTGCGCCCGTGGACAACAGACAGCAGGTTGTTGGCCCGTTCTGTCTCCAATAAAGATTTTACTGCAAAGGTGACCGTCCTGCGAATCCAAATCTACCACCATAAACACACACAGGCACACAGTTGCACACTTATAACCAGCCATCACACTGCAGAGGGAGATCTTGCTCATAAAGTGAAATCTCATGGAAGTGATTCGCATTTAGCGAGTAAACAGACTCGGAGTCATCAGTCTGCCTTTCCGGTCTCTGCTCGCAACACACACATCTCAGAGTAAGATCTCATCGTGTGTCCTTCCTGTGACAGCCAAGTCCATTAAAGGAGATGAAGACACATATAAAACCTAAAGAGTCTATTAGAAGCAAGCAGCCTAGTTGATCCATCACTTCATATAGCCTCACCTGGTAATAAGACAACCGTGTTAGTGTCTATGATCTTGATACAGACTCAACAGTGGTCTCATGTTTGGTTTATATAAAAGAAGGCTTGCACGCATTTTCAAAACTCTGTACTTGCAAGAAAGGATTCACAAAACTGCTGAAGTATGCTTGCATTTCAACTGCTTGTGTTACAGCCTGACTGATACTGGATATGTGCTGATGATACTGATTAATATTTGAGAGTTAAAGAGGACCTATTATGTCCACTTAACCTCCATATTTTTATTCTCTCATCCAGAGTGGCTTTGAATTATTTAGCGTTCAGAATTATCCTTATTTATCTTACACTGGGCAGTCCCTCAGTTTATACTCTGACACAACCTGATTAAACTCTCCCTGTAGGACAGTCTTCCGATTGGCTCCCTCTTGCAAACAGAACGTTTTAAAAGAAGTCGGAGCTATGCAATTGAGATGACTATATTGAAGATACATTATTTTGCCTTCCCATTCTTAATTCATGGGGTTTAACATGATGTCAGCCCACCTTTTACAGCTGTAACAGTTTCAACACTGGGAAGTCTTCCCTCAAGGTTTAAGAGTCTGTTTATGGGAATTTTTGACCATTCTTTGTGAGGTCAAACATGATGTTGGATAAGAAGGGCTGGCTCACAGTGTCTGCTCTAATTCATCCCAAAGGTGTTCTGGGGGTTGATGTCAGGACTCATGCAAGTCAAGCCAGTCAAGTTCTTTACAACAAACTCGATCATCCACATCAATGTGGACCTTGCTTTGTGCGCTGGTGTGCAGTCATGTTGGAACAGGAAGGGGCCACACCCAAACTGTGTCACAAAGTTAGGAGCGTGAAATAGCCCAAAATGGCTGAAGCATTAAGAGTTCCTTTCACTGGAACTAAGGGGCCGGACCCAGCTCCTGAAACACAACCCCACACCATAATCCCTTATCTACCAAACGCTCCACATGTCACAACAAGTGTCAGACATGTCTCCTGGCAACTGCCAAACCCAGACTCCTCAATCAGATTACCAGACAGACAAGCTTGATTTGTGACCTTCAGAGTACAGTGGTGCCGTGCTTTACACCACTGCATCTAACGCATTGCATTGTGCTTGACGATGTAAGACTTTGATGCAGCTGCTTGGCCTTGGAAACCCATTCCACGAAGCTCTCTAAGCACTGTTCTTGATCTAATTTGAAGGTCACACGAAGTTTGGATGTTTGAAGTGATTGACTCTGCAGAAGGTTGGCGTCCTCTGCGCATCATGCACCTCAGTATCCACAGATCGTGCTCTGAGATTCATACCACTTCATAGCTGACTTGTTGTCATTCATGTTGGTCTTGATCAGTGGATATTCGGTTGGTTTGTTTGGTTAGTGGACATAGAAGCACTATGTAAAAACAGAATCACTACAAGGAGGCACGATATGATGGCTGGCAGTGTTACGCTGACAAGTTAAATTGCGTGTTTTCAGTTAATCTCTACCACTTTCTCATTCTTGCTGACTACGCAATAAAACAATGTTTGGCTTAGTCATAAAATCAGAATGGGCCACAAACACAACGATGAGGATGTGAGAGTGATGCAAAAAAAAAAAGAAAAAAGAAATAAAGAGATGAGAGAAAGAGAACAGAGGTGAAAATCCATTTTAGACGAGCGTTCAGGTGAGGAAAAATGAGCCGAGTGAGAGACAGAGAAAGAATAAGTGTAGAGAATCACTTACAGTTTGGATGTGTTGCCACATTTCTTGCAGGTGTGGGACTGATTAAACAAAACCACACACATAACACTTTCAAGCCTAATTGATAGGCTTTTTCTCACACAGCTGGCTTTGCACAGAATAAAATGTTCCTTTTCTTAACTTTCAACAGAAGCAAATAACCCAAAGAAGCCGTGACTGACCACAAATAGCACTGAAGTTGGGTTTTAGAAGTGCAGGAAACAGGAATTCTAGGTTGGGAGCCCATTTTCTAAAATGAAAGGAAGATGTTTTCAGCAAAGCAACCCTTTAGTCATGATTATAGGTATATGTGTTAGAATAGGTATTACTGTAAGAAAGTGGTACTTTTGTGTTGTGCCTGCACCACTGACAGCACTTTGAATACTTTCTCATCCTCCACCTTCAGTAAGTCTATTATTACCAAGAGCCAGCAACAACCACACGCAATCCCACGCTTTTACTACTGCTGCAAGAAAACAAATGATGATTCTGAATAAATATCGCACAGTCCTACGACACAACTGAGCAGGGAAGACTTCCCACAGGCCTCTTCTTCCAAGTCTCTGTAGGAAAGTACACTCTGATCGGATTAGCTAAAAAGAGTGAACGGGGGTGGGGGGTGGGTTAGAAATAAATGAGAGCTGTGTCACCAAGCTGCAGAGTCAACATGTCCACTGTGCGGGTGAATTTCTTTCTTTTAGGCAAGCAAAATGCCTTATTGATTACTTAGTGCAATCACAGACAATATGCACCGTGAATGGCAGTCCTGTCTATCATATAATACAGCTGCATTCAGACATAGTGGTGACTGTGTTTTCTGATGGGTAGTGGCCCATTTAGAGCTCAAGTGCATTAATTATTCAGCTTATTATTTAGTCAACTGTCATTCAGCACATGACATGATAGGATCACGCAACTGCTGCAGATTTGTCAGCTTTACATGCTTGATGCCAATCTCCTGTTCCACCACATTGAACTTAACCTTGTTTTCCTGTTCTTAGCTGACAGGAGTGGCACGCAATGTGGTCTTCTGCTGCTGTGGTCCATCTGCTAAAGGTTCGATGTGTTGTGCATTCATAGATGCTCTTCTGCATACTGTCGTTATAACAAGCGGTTATTTGAGTTACCGTTGCCTTCCTATCAGCTCTAAGCAACCTGGTCGGCTTCTGATTTCTGAAATTAACATTTTCACCTCACATGTTATTTTCATTTTCAGACCATTCTCTGTTAACTCCAGAGACCAGCCCACCTGGCATCAACAACCATGCCCCAAAGTTACTTAAATTACCTTTTTTACCCCATTCTGATACTCAGTTTGGACTTCATCAGGTTGCATGCCTACATGCCTAAATACTAGGGATGGGTATCGTTTAGGTTTTATCCGATACCGGTGCCAAATCGGTACTTTTGAAACGGTGCCGGTGCTTAAACGGTGCTCGAACCGGTGCTTAAAGAATGGAGAACACAAAATTGGTCCAAAAACCTCTCATGTTCAGCTGGTTCACCAGGCCATCAGACTGCTGAACACGTCATAGACACCGCAGCTTCACTACTGGAACTTTAACATTATGCACTCCATACTGTACAGTAATGCCACTGTTTTGCACATGTCTCAACTCTGTATATTTTATATATTTTATTTATTGTTTACGCTATTTAATTTGTAAAATATGTGTACACACACACACACACACACACACACGTAGGAAAATATTTACTATACACATCCAGAAATGCATATACTATTATATATTGTACATATATTTATTAGTTTCAGATGTAGCCATTCTTGTATTTTGCTTGTTTACATTATTGTATTTTGCACAACTCTGTTGCTTGTGAAGCTCGCACACAAGAATTTCACTCACATGTGCTGTACCAATGTACCTGCACATGTGATGTGACAATAAAAGTGATTTGATTTGATTTGGTTTTTGTAAAAAGATAACAATGTTAGCCTTTTCTGCAGCTATAGGGCATATATGGTATCACTCTTGGCTGGAAGCAGTGCTTAATCAATGGAAAAAAACACAAACTTTGTCCAAAAACCGCTCATGTTCAGCTGTTTCCCTCTTTTTCTTTGGTCATTTTAGCCTTTTTGGCCAGGGTGAAGGGAGTAGCTGCCATCAAACAAGAAGACAGCCGCATGTAGATATGATGATGTTTGCTAGTTCACCTTACATGCATTAATTTAATAACGTGGTTAGCCTACTCAACGTAAATTACTCACGCAGAGAAGAACGGCTGCTGCTGCTGCCATCATCATCCGTCATCATTTCTGCTACACTGGCAGGGCTAGGGGCCAGGACTCTCCTCTTCGTGTTTTTAGGTATGTTGCTAACTCCGGGTCCGATAACAGGCACCACACCGCAGTAGATGCGCTCGGTGTGAGGTCTCGCAGCAAGCTATCAAATACAGCGCATTTCTTGGTTTTTGGAGAAAAAAAAACGCTATGCGTCGCTAGGTGTTTCATCGGATTTGAGGAGTTACCTCCTTTGACAGTATCAGCTTAAAGCACTTGTTGCAGGCTGCTGAGTTTGCATCTTTTGCTGTGAAGTACAGCCAGACTTTTGACCGCTTCGCCTTGGGCATTTTTAATCTGTAGCTCTGCATAAAAGAACGTACGTACCTGGCCCCGCCTACTATCCTCGGAAACGTAAAATGATTGGCTAGAAGTGTATCACAGCTCAGGAAAAAAAAGCACCGAAATAAAGCACCGAAATGTGCGCTGCTTTTCGGTCTGGTTACTACCGTTTATGTCAGAACCGGTGCCATCATGGCACCGGACACCGGTACCCATCCCTACTAAATACATTGAGTTGCTGCCAATGTGACTGGCTCATCAGAAAACTGTGTTAATGAGCAGTTGAGTAGACATCTCATGTTAAAAAAAGGTGAACAAATAGTTTAGACATTTTTAAAGTGGCAAAAATAATCTCAACATCCCTCAACAGTGCAAATAAGCACAGCTTATAAAGATTTATTGTTTTTTTTCCTTTCAAATAATATTCGAAACACATAGGGTGATTAATGAGGGCTAACAAAAGAAACCATTTTGGTTGGGACTCTTTGGGGTTTTGTGCACACACAAACAAGTAATTAAAAAATGTCAGAGTAACCCATAATATTATATTATAGCCATTTGTTACTTCTAATGATGCAAAAACCATAGGTCCAACAGTTTTGTTTCCCGCTTATCATGCAGTAATATGTCAGCAAGTGGACTAAATTATTGCAAATTTGCAGTTTTTCCTTAAACGAACAGATGTAAGCCAAGAACGATGACTGTTTCCGTTCAGGACCCAGGGGATTTGGGTAAGCACTTCTCAGATATCCATCAGCTCACAGATGCCCTTGTGCTGAGGACGAAGGCAGCACTATTAAAACTTTGTAAGATGTATTTGTATATAATAAAAAAAGGCCCATACAGACCACTCAAGGCTGCAGAAGAGAGAAGAGAAAAGAAGAGAAGAGCTTGGTGTCTTCATAGGCCTGTCTTTTAGCATCTATTAGAATTGCATTTGTCCTTCAGAGCCCCACACCTAGCTTTGTTCTATTTTTATGCAAACACACACCTCTGCGTGACTTCTTTGTGTTGAGTATCCGGTTGTTCAGGGATGACACGACGAATCCTACTTCCGGGTCTAAAGTAGTCTGCGTTTAATATGGCTTTTGTGTTGTTAACATGTTTAATGTTATGTATTTTCTTCTATTTGATCTCAAAAAGCTCCTAAAACAGTCAGTGATCACTGTTGACCTCCCTCGGCTTTTATTACCGCTAATCATTTATTTAAGCTCAGTTTTTAAAACCTTAGGATACAGCCCAGCCCATGCAGCAGTATATGAATGACTAACCTCGTATTATGGATGGATTATCTCAGTTGTTCTCCTGGCTGAAGTTTGGTCCTTTTACAGTATCCTGCCATGTGATTACATTTGTTCCTGACCACCGAGAAAACTCACGTTAACTTTTATCGAGTGGAAAAAAAGTTAGCTTGTTTATATTATGTTAACATAGATGTGTCGCTAGCGGTCACGTAGCACATCATTATATACCAGCTAGCCCAACTTCAGTAACCCTACAAACGTCACTGCTGTTTAGTTTTCTGTCTTCATTTATGTTGGAAGTGATAACAGAGCTGTACGTTTTAATTTGTTTCCAAAACCCCGCAGTCAGGACATGCTATATTGTATTTAGATAGAAGCTAGCGAGCTAACTTCCTGCTAACTTCTAACTCCGTTAAATGTCATAAATTCTGTTTTCATGGATGCCTGGATGTTAAACTCAATTGTTACACCTGGTAGAGCAGAACGCTGATCATTTTATTAAAGATGAAAGACTTTAGACAGTTTTTCAACTCTCAGTAACGCCATAGTGATCATATGGACCTGCAGCGGAGTTTAGGCCCAGACATGGCTAGTGACGTCAGACTGAACAACCGGATACTGCTGATTTACTTTCCTTTGATTTGTGGAAAAAAGGGGGGGGGGGGAGGAGCACTGAGCAAAAGTCTCAAGCCACTCTTCATTTGTTTTGCTGGGAAAATAGAAAATGATTTCCATTCATGTGCAAGCATACGTGAAACATGTAAACAAGGCAAAATAGTTCACATTATTAACCACTGAAAGTCAATATTTTGTATGACCCCCTTTATTTTATCTAACAACACCTGAACTTACATAGGCAAGCTTTCTTGTAATTTTTTAAGGAATAGTCCTTTCCAGACAGTATTCCATGGTGAAACAAAATCTGATGGTAGTTTTCTGCGTTCATAATTTCATTAATTTTGACAAGATCCCCAACACCACCGGTGGAATTACGGTCAACACTGCTTTATTGTGTTTTTGAAGTGTGTCTAACACTGGTGACAACTCCTCAAACGTAGCAGAGGGAATCTTTCTTTTTGAAGGACGGCTTCTTCTGCCTTTCACCACAGACGGTCCGTTTATATTTTCATCAAGAGTCTTTTTTTGTGCTGCTGAAGATGTAAAGTCAATGTTATGGCCAACCTCTGGCTGTATCTTGGTTGTGTTCCCCGGTCAACTCCAAAGCCTCCACTGTGCTTTATAGATGTCTGTAGACTCTCACTGTTGTACCTCTCTCGTGGCATCCTCTGTATATACTGACAACAATTTTAATGAAAATTTAGAATAGATGACTCTGTAAAACCTTCCTTCAGAATGGCTTCCTGACAGCCACCCTTCCACTGAGACCATTTTGGATGAAGCTTCAGTGAGCAGTGAGCAGTAGATGGATCAACTGAAGATCCAGATGCATCTCTCAGGTCATGTGTTTTTGATGGATTTTTCCACCTATTTCTTAAGGATATGAGTTTCAGATACTATTAATCTGCTTTAAATTGTTTTAGGGAATTTTTTTGTTTTTTATTTTTTAGACCTGTCACTTCTTTTCTCCTCCAGTTGTCCAATTTTCTCACTTTAAGGACACATTGCACACCATGCTGGGATTTGCCCAGTTTCTGGCTAATAGCCCTTCTAGAATCACCTTGTTAGTGCAAAAATATTATTTTATGCCTGTCACACTTTGGCATTTTTTTTTCATGGATTCACCTAACGAAATGTGAATAAATGACATGTTTTTACAAAAGGTTAGTAACAAAGTGCCTAAAGCCACAATTTAAAATTCGTTCTTTGTTCAATTGTCTCCAATATAGCGAATAAAGACATTCCTCTGAAAATGATCAGCTACGATAGCTGAATCTGAAAAGACCTTTAGAAAGCTTGGAGAACTGCTACTCAAGACTGATTTAAAAATGACAAGAAAGTCTGGCTTTGACAGGTGATTCAAGACTTTTGCACCATACTGCACGACTCAGTAGCAATGTTCTTCACACGCAGAAACCTTGTATTCCCATGCGTCTTTTTCATTTGCTTTGTGATTCGTTTCAGTCTTTTTAGTGCTCACAGGATTAAGAAGAAAAGGTTTGCACAGACAACCAAGTTCCCTGCCAATAAACCTTTCTTCAGGGGCCGTTGTAGCATCTTCCTTTGGGTTAAGAGGTCCAAGTGTACTGGGTATTAGAGGTGATTATCACCACCTATTATCTTGACCAATAACATTTTGCAAAAGGTTACAAACTCCAGAGGCCAGGCCAGAGAGAGTTATTCTCTCTCATGGAAACCACTGCGCCTTGTTTGCAGTGCAGGATTTTCTTCCATTGCTCATCTATGTTATAATTGACCACTTCTGCAAAATGTTCACCGAGCACCTGAATGAGAAGCTGCCAAGGTCACCATTATTTCCTCCCAGGGCTGCTTTAGCTAACTCGAGCAAAGAGTTGTTCTGTTCTGTTGCTGGCGGCAAGAGGAAACACTGCTGTCTTCACACACTCCCAGTATCTGTGGGACGCATAACATTTACTTTTTGTCCAACTTTACAATTAGCCTTGATCGTACGCCCACATACCAGAGCAATGTCAAAACTGTAATGCTGAGAAACAGAAACAGTGAAACTGACACTGATTTAAAAGCAGTCCCAGTGCTTTAAAAAAAAAAAAAAAAAAAAAAGTATCCCATCAGTTAAGGTCACAACTCTCACTTAACCGTCTGGGGATATGAATCTAATTCTTTTTCAACCACTCCGGTTTTACTTTTCTGCTTTTGGTCATCATCTTGATGTACTGCCCATCCTCTCTAAAGGATTAGGTCATGGACTGCGGCCGTATAACACAACTTGATGCAATTTTTAATTCATTGCAGTCTGGGGACAATAAAACAGCCCCACATAGTTCAATCCACCAGGCTCCATAGCTGTGAATACTGTCATTTTTAATCCCATCCAAGTTAAACTTGGCAACTTTTGCTTGCCCAAAAGAGGAGGTTTAATTTGAACTCATCTAGATTAGCTGAACTCAGATGTTGGTTTATTGTTGTTTTTGGTTACCATTTACAAATACTGACTGTCTTCATGTGAGGCTTTTGGGAACATCGGTAAACTGAAGCCACATCACCTAAAGTTTAAACACTGCAGTGAAATTTGGACATAGAAGGACTGCAGCAGTCTCTCAAACGCTTCTTTGTGCTGTACACATTGTTGTGATCACAGCATCGGTTCATACAAATTCATCTTTGTATAGAATAGCATACTTTGGCAGTAACCAAACACCTAATGTCTTCATTTACAGGCAATGGGGTATTGTCTGGGCCATTATCTTTACCACTGGAGTCCAAGCAGCTTATCAATGAAATAATTAGCACACCTAGATTAGCACACATTTTAAGCCTGGATTTTGGATGATTACTCAGTGTGTGTTACAGGCATGACAAAGTAGGTGTTATTAGTCTGATCAGATTGTCGCTGTAAGTAAAAATCAGGCCACATTGTTTTGTAATCAGTGCTGAAACCGTGGCACTTAAAAATACAAATGACTGAAAATAAAAAGGAGATTAATTCATTTTTTTTGGTTTTACCGTCCTGCTTCAAGTGTGAAAAGTACGTTTATGCCAATTTCTCTTGGCTGAATGATTATTAAAAACTCGTGTTATGCTTCAGGAAGGGAACTAGTTTCATAGCAGATTTTATTTGCCGAGCTCCAGAGAGACGCCTGGCAAATATAATACAAGAAGCTGATTTTTAAGAGCGAGTGGTAAAATAACCTGTAATTTTTGTGATGAAATAAAACATGATTTGATGACTGCAACTGCAGTTTTTTCTCTCTCTCTGTCGGTGAATTATGTGCATGATATGAATTTAAAATCATCCAGAAGTCCGTGGTCTGAGTTATTGAATTAAACAGGTATGTCATTACAGCCTTCAGTATAAACGGTTGGTTGCAGTATTTTCCTCACTGTTCTGCAGTGGGATTGGGCCCTGATGTAAATACAGTGTTTGCAGATTTCACACTAATTTTGTACATTTCACTCCCCATCTGTTGGAGTTGCATTAGAAAGTCTTGCTGTTGTTTTAATATAATGTGCTGCTAATGTAGATATAGGCATGTACTATTTTTTCACTCTAACAAAGCAGATATGAATTCCTCATTTAAATCAGCCTAGTCATCTGACTGAAACAAAGCAAGATGCTCTCTAACAGTGGAGTTTCCCCCATCCTTCCTCTTCCATTTGGAACAAGCAGCACAATGTAATGTAGTGACAGAGGCTAAGATGTGAAGACAGCAGCAAAAAGTTTTAAAAAACAAGAGTGAGTGTTATTCTTCCTCTGTGAATGTGGGGCACAAAAAGCCTAGAGGAGAAGAGCTAAGTAAATGTCAGCTACGCCTTTTTTCCCCTCTCTCTCTCTGACGCACACACATGCACACGTCTATCACAATCTCACACCCTACCAATAGCTCATGTACTCCTGGGCTTATAATATACCACTGTGCCCACTCACACGCACACACATGCACAGACACACACTCACAGACACACACACTTGGCATGTGTTCTTATTTGTATTCCTGCTATCTGGAGCCTGTGTTCTCTGGCAGACACTGATATATCAATTGCATAAATATTCATACACTAGTCAGAGTGGCAAGCTTCATCAGCCTCCTCTCTTTGTGCAAGTGTGATTGCACACGAACACACAGACACACGAACACACACTCGTCGTGCACTATGGTGAAGCATTCCTAAACAATACCAACCTTGCACATGCACCCGTACAGTGAGCGAACACTGAACCCCACAGCGGGGGCCTTTCATCACAAGCTAATGAACCACGTCAAGTCTGTCACCTCATGTGCTCACACACACACACACACACACACACACACACACACACACACACACACACACACACACACACACACACACGTTCATGTCTTATAAGATGTGTGTCTCTTTCTTCCTGTGATTGAAGCCACTTATCAATCATTTCCTGGTTGATTAATTGGTGGAGCGGCTCTACTGGCGAATTAATCACATCTGTGTGAGAGACTTTGTTTGATTAGCGTCACTGAGGAGACTGAAACCAGGACATTAGGTGGAACCCAGTATGAGCTAAAGCCTAAATTATTTACAAGACTATAGCTGTAGTCACGTTTCTCCATAAAGACTTATTCGACTTTTAGTTGGATGCTGATGCGACTTCATTAGAATGGGATAAGAACAACACCCCCACTACCCTTATTTTGTGGATAGGATTCATTAAGGTGCTGCTGTTAGACAGACCATTCAAGATCTTTGTCAGTGTGCGTTTGTCATCTCCACTCACTAACTTTCTTCCCTACATCTTCATGGCTCATTGCTCCCAAGCTTAATCTCTTTCTCTCTCACTCACACACACACACACACACACACACGCACGCACGCACGCACGCACGCACGCAGATATATTACCACCATCTCGTCTGATCGGAAATATCAATTTGCATTTATCTAAAATTCACAACCAGCACGATGCACATTTATACACGTTACCATGTAACTCACGCTCAGGGAGACCTTGTCCTTGTTCTTTTCAGTCTCACTTTCTCCTGCTTAGATTGAATGGATGATTATGCACGTGGCCGCCATAAAGTGAAACCTGAAGTTAAAACTCTTGAGTTACTCCTCTACAACCCCACCCCCCCACCCCCACGTTGATACATGCTCTGCTTTTATCAGACCACAAAGTGATGGAGTACAAAGCCAGCCCCATCACATTACCAGAGGAGCAAACACAATGATTTAGAGATGAAAAAAGCAAATGTGAGATAAAAGAATTTCCTGTGTTAATATACCAAAGTGTTTATTGTTTACAGAAAATCACCATGTTATCAAAGGACAATGCTTTCACTGGGGACCTGAGGGAAACGTGATAAAAGGAAGGAAGGAAGAAGCTGTTAGAGTACACACACACACACACACACACACACACACACACACACACAAACCAACTGTTCCTCCATCTCCTCTTTAAATTTATGTTGCTTCATCCAGCCAAAGATGAATGCCATCTATAAATCCAACCATGCATCTAATATTTAACTGCGCTTTAACAACCTACAACTACACTATCATACAGATTTTCACACTGAACTGCAAATGTCAAATGTTTATTGGTCATTCTACAATAAGGTTTAAGTGCAGAACTGATGCATGAACTCTTATCTGAGTGGAAATTATTTACATTTCTACTGTTGGGAAATTTTTTAAGAGCACATAATCCACTTACCCCCACAAACATCTGCGGAAATACTTAAAAAAAAAATCTGTTTACACCCTGTTAGCCACAGAGTTCACATCAGAATCAGAATACTTTATTAATCCCAGAGAGAAAACTGTTTTGTTATAGAAAAGAAGGCACTCAAAGTGCAATGTTACACTCAAATAAAATATTAAAAAGTTAAAACAATACTATGTTCAAATGAAAACAGTCTAGGCATCATTAAATGCATGGAAAGTGGAATATCACCAGAAGATTGGAAATATGTTAGTGTTGAGGCTCACACTCAGACTGACAATATGCCCCAGACTAATACACCAATAATCACGTAAATCAGGTTAAATCGCTATAATAAAATATGCCAGCATATGCACGAAATGCACAGAGAATAAGGGAACGGGGACAAGTTCAGAGAAATGCATCTCTAAAGAAATTCCACTCGATCCAAAGTTGCCTCTAATTAGTTTATAGCAAGTAGGACATAAATATAATAGCAGTCTCTGGTTTAGTTTCTTCTTTGGCATGTATTTTGAAACGATGAAAAGAGTTTTTGTGCACACTGTCTGTTTTATGTCAAAAATAAACAGAAAGAAAGGTTGCTTTAACATTTCATTCCTGGTTTATTTGTTTGGTAGTAGTATAAACACTAAATGCAGATTTATGAATTGTGGGGAAAGCAAATCAATAATAAAAGAAGCTTTAATAGAAGAAATCGGGCAGTAATTGGCCTTTTTCCATCAGTCTCCAAACAATTCTATGCTGATTTAATGCTGCACACAGCGTGAGCCAGCAAACAGGGCAATGGAGGGAGTTTGTTATCACAGAATCTAGTCAAAATAACACCACTATGCAAAATACGACTCCAGTAAAATTAGAACAAGCTCATTTCAGCAGCCATGTGGAGAATTTAGATCATGGAAAGGAACAAACTGATATGATTGTCCAACGTCTGTGACCCAGGTGCTAAAGTGAGTTTTCTGATGTTCTTGTATGAATGGTATGTGTTTGGTTGGCTGACTGAGATGTATTGTGAAAGGGCTCTGTGGAAATTATAAAGCTAAACTCTTCATGAAAGTTAAAAACCTAAATAGTGCCTTATATTGTCCTTTATCTGCTGATGTGGTTCTCCTATCCGAACGATCTTATTCTGTGGCTGCTTCTTCCACTTCTGCTGCCTACGGTGTGCAGCAGGGTTCAGTTTTGGGGCCTGTATTGTTTCTGTTCCACCTGTTTCTTCTTCAGTTCATTTTTAATGCATCTACTGTATTTTAAGATGTTTCTAAGCTACAGATCCTCTGTGGGTGCTTAGAATCTATTAAAAAGTTGGATAGCACACCATTTTCTCCAAATTAATGACAAAAACAGAAACCCTTCTTTGGGCCCCAAACAGATTTATGCCTAGTGTAATGACACTCTAGGTCCTTTTGCAATTGTTGCCAAGTCTTCCACGAGGAACATTGGAGGTGACTATTTTTACCTTGGATGTTCATATTAAATCTCTGCTACATTCTTGTTTTTACTCACTTGAACTCACTTGGTCTGAAATGAAGATTGTTGTTAATGCCTTCATTTCATTGTATTCTGATTACTGTAATTCTCTGTTCACTTGTCTTAACAGAATCTCCTTGTAATGTTTGCGGGTTCCCAGATAGTTTTCTACATGTCCACATGTCACACAGATGTTGTACTGTTGTATTGGCTCCCCATGAACTTCACCGTCCTGTGTAAGATTCTGGTTTTGACATTTAGAGCACCTCATGGACAAGCACCAGCATACATCAATGAACTTTTACATCAACATTATCCCCAGCAAGACCCTGAGATCATGTAAGGCAGAGAACTAAAAATGACAGCGCTTTTGCAACAGTGCCCACCTGAACCTTATTTTTTTTAAGTGTTTTTTGAATAGATTTTTACTTTTACAGTTGTGCAAAATAATATTAATTGTGTCAGACCCTTTTGGATTTTTATATTAATGTAAAATGAAGTTAAACCTATTTTCAAATTGTATAATCAGGATTTTAAAAAAAACTATAAAAAAATTCATTAACAGATGATTTGACCCACTGATTCAGCTCTAAACATAACATCTCTGACATTCAGTGATTATTGAAATGCAGGTTGAGTTGTTGAAGTCGTTTTCATTCTGAAAGACTTTTGTCACCACAAGGCACACTGCAGCACGCTCCAAATGCCAAGTGCTGCTTCCGCCATCCTGAGTCAACAGCTTCCTGGACTCCATTCATCCCTTCCTGTGTCCATCCATTCATGACTGCTCTCATCTCCATACAGCTGGCTTTTTTGGCACAACAACTCTTTCAATTAAACAACAATGCAGAAAACAACCCAACAGTGGGTCCGTGGTGCAAACTAACTATTTCCATATTTCATGTGCACCTAATTTTCATGCACATACGGCACACTGAGAACCAGCAGGCAGTAGGCTTATAATTGGGGCACCCATAAATAAGATAGAGAGCAACACCTGGATTTCTGCTGATTTGTTTTGCAGGAGATGCATGTGTAAATAAACTGGTGGCATTTCATTTTAATAACGCTGTACTCTGCTGGTGTCATCTCGCCTTCTTTCACCTTTAAATAACTTCTTCGCACTCTAATGTGTGTGTGTGTGTGTGTGTGTGTGTGTGTGTGTGTGTGTGTGTGTGTGTCTCAAAAACAAAACTGGACTAGCTGATAAACATACCGATGTTCATATAGAAAAAAAGAAAAAGAAAAAAAAAATCAATACTCATCTACTCCATCTGCTGCAACTCTCACAAAGCTTGCTGATGGAAATAAAAGCCTTTATGCGCGTGGTTGTATGCATCACATTGTGAGGAATGTAGACCCCTATTAATCTGAACACTGACTAAATTCAGTGGACTTTGAATATGAGGATTGTTTTGCGCATAATGAGACACGACTGCACTGTAAAGTTAAGAATACGGGACCAATAAAGCGGAAAGGAACTTAGAGAGATACATAAACTGAAGAGAAGTGCCCACTTTTGTGAGTCATGCCAAATACGAGGAGGGAGACGCAGGTAGATTGTGCATCATATTAGTCTGAATGACAGTCTTGTGGGGCATCCCCTCCCACATACTGGCACAGGATATTCTTGCTGAGAGGAACAAATGCCGGGGGAGAACCAAAAGTCTGATTCAGGATCAGTGTGTCATTCAACACTAGTGTTCTTCAATCTGGAGAAAAAAACCAAGACTGAATCTGTTACAGTCTGGAAGCAACAAAACTAATTTCTCCCTGACTCAGTGACCCCACCGATGCTAATGTTTTCCCTTTATTTGTAGCTTAAACATGACTTATTCCCTCAGGTCACACTGATTTAAGAGGTAAACAGTTTAATGACAGATGAAGGGGTTGTGACGATGACACATGCAGCTCCACGATGGCTCAAAACTTCAGCATAGCCAAGTTCCCGTCCAAAATAATGAGGACAAGATGCGTAGCCAAACTCTGAACTCGGTGCCCAATTTCCAAAACAATCCTAAATGTTGCCCATTACAGCTCAAAAACTATACTGTTGCCATTTGGACCAGCCATGTTCAATAAGCTCTGCGTGGAAAGCGTCCAAAATATCTGCATATGGCCCAGCTGATAAATTAACTTGATGCTCATAAGCTTGCCTCATGGGGAATAATTCTGGATGAACAAGCTTCTAATCATTTTTGTTAATTTTTGGTTTGCAACCTTTTGACTTTTTGCGTATTTGTTGTCATGCCTGGAGAAAGAGAGAGCTGTGGGCGTAGTGACAAAGCCAGCAGGCGCTGGGCCACCGGGCTTCGAGGTAGCCCAGTTTCCACAGCAGGTGCAGAACCATCATGGAGCAGACCCACACCGCTTTGGCCTGCTCACCATTTCCAGCCTTAGACACCGCTGCACCCCCATGGGACTGCCTGCTAAGAATAGAAGCCACCATGAGCCTCTGTCCTTCTCCATGTGTCGGTGTGTGTAGACATGCATATCCTTCAGGCTGCTCATGCTGCACATACTACAAATTGCAGAAAGACATGCTTAAAACAACTGTGACATCACCTGAGCCTTACTGAAACAGTGACTGGACTGAAACGATGACCCAGAAAAAAAAAAGACACATTACACATCTCAGTGATTCTAAGCAGTGTTTTAAAAGTCTTATGTCACTCTCAGGCTTCCCAAGCTTGCTTGCATGAAGTTTGACAAGCAGGAGGAACATGGAAGCAGTTAGTGTCCAATGTATTTGGAGTATGGCAATGGCATTTTTTTAAAAAGCACATTTCATGACATGTAAACTCAATGTACTCAACATAGAAGATCAAAACATAAAAAACATGTGCAGGTTTACAGTGCCTTAAGGCAGAATGAGGGAAAAAGTCTGGGTGTCTGACCAGATGTGGCACCATGTTTAGTCTTTTATTGTTAGGGTTAGGAACACAGATGTGGCTCTTTCACAAGTTCAACAACAAATAAAATACGCTTGTAAGACTTCGTGGCTTGATGCTTCATGCTTTCTTGACACAAATTTGGAAGTACCTCGTGCCTTCAGACAGTCTCTTCTCTGAGGCTTTCGTGGTGTTGCGCTAACATTTCAGGGATATTAATAGTGATGTGAACAAAATAAAAGAAAGACAGAAAGTGCAGAGGGAAAGGTTACATCTGTTGTTTGACTATCCATGGAGCACCTCACGCTGATGCTTTTTACTTCTTGAGAATTACAGTGGTGAGTGACGGAAGCGGAGCTTTTTCCAGCTCTTGAACACAAGTCTGTAGTTTCCATAAAGCGACCAGCAGCAATTATCCTACTTGTTCACATGAGTCAGGACTCCCTTGTATGGTGATATCAGCTCATGCTAATTGGTGTTCAGGAACAGGCATATGTACCACTGGCTTGCAGTCACTCAAGCCCAAATGCCAAAAGTCTTTCTGACAGCATACATGTACCTAAGAGGTCTCAAAGGAGCAGAATTTGTCAGCATGCCATGTGCAGTCTGTCAGTCTCTAAAAGCCAAGAGGAGACTCTGAAAAGACAGGATGCGTAGCGCTGTGCTGTCTTTGGAAACACTATAATTTACATTGTGTGTATGTGTGTGCGCATGCACGTGTTGCAAGTAAGGTGGACTCCCCTCAAGACTAGAGGAAGCAGACTCTTTAATATTTCAGAGCAGTGATAAATAAGTCAGACAGACTGCAGACAGATAAGGTGACTCTGTGGGCTGGGGCGAGGGGGTGCAGGGAGGATGACGAGGAGGGGGACAGAGGTATAAAAGCAAAGGGAAGGGGGGAAATAGATATAGCAAGGTGGCGAGAGATACACCAGGTAATAGAGCAAAAAATGAGAAGACAGGTGGAATAGCAATGGGGAAAACACAAAAGAAAAACGAGACATCACTGGCAAAAAAACAGAAGAAGAGGGGAATATCTGCTTTAAAACCTACTTTAAAACATTTCAGCATACAGCGAGTATGTAATAGACAATCACACCTAAAATAGTTCAACAGATCAATCAAGTCTGTGATGCAGACGAAGAAACCCTGTCCTTCACTGTTCCCAATTCCTCCCTCACACACAACCTCCAGCTGCACCTCCAGCACGAAGCTGGAGACACTCGGGGCGAATGACAGACTTTGATTTCTGTTTCTGCGGACAAAAGGGATCACGAGGGGATCCAAAAGTGAGAAGAGATGAGTAGGTGAGGCGGAAGGAAGGGGGGGAGTGGATGCAGCGATGGAAGGGAGGGGACGAGAGGGAGAGAAAACAGAGACAGTTACTGTAGGGAAAGGTCAACAGAGGCACAGAGCAAGTGTGAGAGAGGAGATGAAAAACAGGCCGAAAGAGGTGGAAAAGTACGGCATGCTTTCTTGAGGGGGAGGAACTGCCCCATGGTGCCGTGGCCTTCGGTCTGGCAGACTTATGATCAAAAGATGATAAAGCTCCACTGGCACTTCAGCCTTGTAACTTGCTATGTTTAGCTTCTGTCAGCTCTTTGCTTCAGACAGATTCCTTAAGTCTGTGAACCTACATAGTGCAAACAGGAGTTTTGCTGCCGTCCTGGAAAATCTTTAGGCTCCGAGCAAGGCACTGCCTTTCAGCCCATCCGGTTTTATCCTCATCTCCTTTGAAAGAAATAGTTTCTTGCCCGCCTTTTCTCCACCTCCAAACAGCAGCTTTAAGCTCCCTCTTCCACTATCTTCACTTATACTTCTGTAAGCCAGGAGCATTTTTATTTGTCTGTCAGTCCCTCAGAGGGCTGAACGATATATCGCATTTGCGATAATATCGCGACATGATCAAGTGCAATTTTCTAACCGCAAAGGCTGCGATTATACTGCGATTATAAGGCTGTCCAAATTACTACCATATCCCAGAATTCATAGCGCGGCCCAGCCAAACTCCAGTTTCCAGCAATGGCGGCCGCTACTAAGTTTTAAAATTACTCATACTAATCTTTCTGGGTCACAAAATAAACTTTTAACATATTTTCAGGCGAGAAAGTAGTTGTGTAAACATCAAATATCTGCTCAGTTTATCAAGATATCCCATATTTGCAAAAGTGCTTCGACGTTTTCAGAGGCGTCTGCTACCCACCAGCTCGACAGCTAGCCGGGAGCTCGAGGGTTACTGATGCGGCCGAGAACGGCACAACTCCCGGCACATCATTTTCAGATCACCGCGGAGTTTCGCTGCTCGGGTTAAACGTAATATATAAGTCACTTAGACAACCTAAAAATGTTATTGTTGGGCTTTTTTCAGTGTTTTGTTTGTTCGTGAGTAAATCGGTTTGGCTGAGATTAAAGTTATTAGATTAGATAAAATAAAACTTTATTAATCCCCCGGGTGGGTTCCTCCTTGGTTTTCACACAGCTGACTAAACGTCAAACAGAAAACTTATTAAACAGAAGTATGAGACAGTCGAGAATTTACACCAGTGTCTGGTTATATTTTAGATAGCAAGAAGCAGACGGCCGAGTTTATTAAACTCCACCGAGACAGCGGTGACGCTAATCAGAACTAGCCTTCTGATTAGCTAATCAGAAGGCTAGACCGTCCAATTTCACGCCTTTAAACTTTAAAGGCGTGTTTGTGTGTGTGTTTATACAATTGCTATTATGTTTGCACTTTATGTGTAATGTTACTGACTGCAGAGATCAGTAAGATGTGTGTATTTTTTATTTATTAGTTTTATTTATTTAATATTATTTTTTAATTGAATGACTGTCTAGTAGTTCACAGATGTCGAAAAACTGAGTGTGGTAAAGCCACTGATTTTTTTTATGTATATTTCTGCAATCTGCACATTGTACTGACTTTCATTTTAATGTTTACACCAGGGTTCCTTGTCAGCACTTTATGCTCAGATGTTTGTAAGCTAAAAATAAACTATTGTGTATGTTCAAATATACTGTTGTGATTGAAGAAGTTAAATAAAAATGTCAGTCATCAATTCATGCATCACCTCATGTCATCATAACAGAGGTCTGTCTTCCAGGAAAGAACAGTTTAAAATTAATGTAATATAGTATTGGCCATACTATATGATGTATTGCTTGTCTTTGTTTAATAATACAGAAGACAAAGACCTTAAAAAATAATCGCATATCGCATCGCAATCGCAATATTGGGGCAAAAAAATCGCAATTAGATTATTTTCCATAATCGTTCAGCCCTAGTCCCTCTCATCTCCGCAACTCTCTCCCTCTCTTTCTGTCCTCTTTCTCTCTCCTTCCCTAAATAAAGGCACATTTCAACCAAGCCATTATTTTCCCCTTTTTTCTCTCACCCTCAATAAAGCATCTCTCCCCTTCTGAGCAGCATTAGTATAGCTACCAGCTCTGCTTCTGGATAAACTCATTAAATCAACTCAGGAAGAAGGCAACATACATATTTCTCTGGGTAAGATGAAGGTACTGGACGGTTAAGCAGATACAGGGTTAGAGAAATCTAAAAAAAAAGGCCCCCCAGAAAGGAAAAAGATAGCTTAATTGAACAATTAAACACATACAAATGATCAGGATGTGGATGATGTAAAAAAAGAATAAGAATCCACAGAGAGAATTTAATCCCACTATCCCCAGTGGGATTATGGTAAATCTAACCTGCCCTGCTGTCTCTTCTGCTCCTTATAGCCTCAGCTCAGAGTTGAAGAGTGCAGGGATCCTGTGAGCCTTGAGGTGTTAGCATTATCCCTATAAGGTTCCTCTGCACCACAGTAATCAATTACTATTCCTGCTTATCTGCCTCTAAAACTACCCATCCATCCAAAGCCATCACCAGCCCATGATCCAGAGCACAGGGAAGGAAAGATCCTTTAATCGACACACAGGATGTGATGTGTTTGAATAGCATTCTGCAAAACTTTTTAGGCAAACTACTAAAATGAGACTTAAAAGACCATAAATAGTATGTTAAATAAAAAAGGATTTGAAGTTATATTTTGCATAACAGATTTGCTCTCGGTCAATCATCAGAGTGAGGCAGCAGTACATGATTGTTCCAAGGATTTCAGAAAACTGGCCACAGAATGAATCTGAGAGTGATCAGACGCCTCTCTGATTGTGTCACATAAATCAAGGGCAAGAAAACTAAACTTTCCAACAACAGTGAAATGTTTGTCCTGTTTGGCAGTGTACCAGTGGATGTGGCAGTATGCAGTCATCACATTGCCACAGTTTAATTTATATTATTCCAATAACTATTTTGGGGCCAATGACTCGCCAAAACCACACTAAAAATCAGAAAGACACAAACACTCTGGATCAAGGTCCTTCACTGTGAAGATCTGTTGTTTTTAAATCTGAATGATTACTTGGGTGGTAAAATAAACGAAGCAATATCAAAACCTTTGAACATTTGTAACCCTTTCATTTTTCCATTTGGGTACATTGGCTGAAGTGTACGCCTTCACACTTTTTAATATTCATTGTTTTCAAACTTGTAGCTTTACTTATTAAGTCTGCGTCATCAATCAACATGTTATCCATTTGAAAGCTGTATGTTGCAATTTCAGGGCAGCACAGTAGTTAGCACTGCTGGATCCCACAGTGGGTTTGAATCCACCTCTTGGCCTGGGTCTTTCTGCGTGGAGTTTGCCTGTTCTCCCCATGTCCCCATGGCTTCCCCACAGTCCAAAGGCATGCAGTTAGCAGGGTTAGGTTAACTGGTGATAATAAATTGGCTGCAGGTGTGAATGTGAGCGCAAATGGTTGTCTGTCTTTCTGTGCCCTGCTACCAACTGGTGACCTGTCCAGGGTGTACACTGCCTCTTGAACTACGGCAACTGGAATAGGCTCCAGCTGCCCCCTGCGACCCTGAACAGGAAAAGAGGAAGAAAGTAATAGATGGATGTTTTCAGTTCCACATTAGTATTAAATGCTGGTACATACTGAGATGTAAAGCAATGATAGTTTTAAACAAGAAAAAAGCCATGACATTTTTTATAACAGAAAGCACTTAGTGCTGTTATAAAAAATGAAGCTAATTTAGGTCACTAGGGTTAGAGGATATCACCAACCTGTTTCAGACTCTCTGAATGAGACCAACAACACCTCATGAGGCTTCATATATGCACTCAGTAGCTCACACTTCCACAGACAGGCTACGTGCAGGCCTTGCTCTAAACTTGCAGTGCCCTTCAGTCCCTGCTGGCATGCTTTAAGATTACACAAACAAAAAAGGTCAGACCAATAAAGATTGGAATTAACTCGCAATCCTATTGGAAGATTACGTTTATTTATTGCAGTTACTCTAATGAACATGTACACGTTTCCCCAGTCTGTTTACAAAAAAGCCTCAATCTGCTTCTTTACCCTTCTACACCGTCTTCATTTTTCCCTTCCAATTATATCTTCAACCTCATCTGTTTGCTCTTTAGAATAAACAACTTCATCTAAAGATTGCAGAGCAGATTGTTCACCCAAAAGCCTTACTAGTTTTAGATTAGTGCCTCCTTTTCTTTTTTTTCTTTTTTTTAACAGGAAACTCATTGAGGAGCGTTGTGCAGGGGGAATGAGGGGAAAAAAATCCTACGATCATGAATCTCAAAGGGCCATAATCAAGATTTCATGGCAGAGATCCAGCAAGACCCTGATATACAAACATAGATCGTCTGCCTGGGAATGAATGGACATCACACACACACACAAATGTGTGCATAACGTCCCTCTGCCTCCCAATTTTAATCACAAGCACAAGTTAATGACATTCTGTGGAGTCTGGTCTTTTTTATCATATCCCATGAGCTTTTCTTATAGCATAAATTAAAGACAACCTGGCTCAGGATTGGTTCACCGCCGGGTTTATTCCAAGGTTTGTAGCTCACCGTTCTTCCCCTGAATAGAAACCATGTGTAATAATCAAGCATTCATATCAGCTGCATTCCTTTTGTCTGGGTAGATCCAGTATGTGTGCAGCACATGTGTTTGGCAGACCGTCTGCAGCATGCTAACTTTAAATATACACACACCGACAGAAAAAGAAAAAAACAATTCAAATTGAGATAGGGGAGAAATCTCATTTTATAAATAAAAAAAACAAACCATTCAGTCTTTTATGGGCAACAAGGATTAAGTGGTTAACTCTGTGTTGCCTCACAGCAACAAGGCTGGGGCCTTTCTGTGTGGAGTTTGCATGTTCTCCCTGTGGGTTTCTTCCAGGTAAGCTAATTTCATCCCAGGTAAATTGGTGGATGTGAGAGTGTGCGGTGGCCTGTCGCCCTATTTCACCCAAATGGGTAGATCCAGCCTTCCTGCAACCCTGAGCTGGTTAAGAAAATTGCTTAATGGTTTGACAGTTTGTTATGAGTGACCTTGGAAGCTTAAAAATTATCTAAGTTGGCTCACTCCACATCTGGGCATTTATACTGATAAGAGGCAGTGGCACACATCCAGCAGGCCTGTTTTCTTTTTAGGAGGATGCACCTGCCCTACCCGCAGGTCCAATTGGAGGAAGAGCCACAACTGTGAGCTATACAAATATCATGGCTCAGGCTCTTTGCGCACACAATCACACCAATGTTGCTAACTCTGAACAGCTGCAGCTCGCTACCTCCTCTTAGCCAACATTCTTCTCCCGCCATCCTTCACTGCCAGCGAGCAGGCAAACTCCAACTGACTCGTCTATTTTCCCAATCACACGCAGACAAACAAACAATTGAGTAGCTGGCGCTCGCATACAGGGTTAGGCTTCTGGAGCTGGATTCAAATTGTAGACAATGCTGTGTGAGCATTTTTTCACTTCAGCGCTTTATATAACAGCCATCCACATGAACGCAGCCCCTCTCAAAAACAAAATGCAGCAGCCGGGTTCCAACCATGTGATTAGATTTAGAGACTGTTAATCACCTAGAAACACACATAAGACAGTCTAATAGCATTTTCTTTTGAGTGCTGCTATAGTGCATTCAGAGCAAGATTTGTAGCTTTGCTATGTTTGAAACTGGATTTTAAAGCTATACTTTGAATGCATCTTTTGGTATTTAAAACTAGGGGAAAGCATCACATAGGGTAGCATTCTTGCTCACCATGAGCGTGGAAAGCAGCTGGCATGGCAGCGGGAGGGACAGGTTGACATGGCCTTGAAGGCGAAGAGCTTGTGCGGCTTTCACTCACTGCCAACCCCCCTCGGAGACAGGAGGAGTCGGAAAGAGGGGATTGAAAGGGTGATAAAGGGAAAACAGGGTGACAGACGGGTGGTTGGGGGGGGGCTGTCACCAAAACACAACAGCTCTATTACCAAACCCACCATATAGCAACATCACAGCTCAGACTAGCCCTGCCCGATTAAGAGTGGGTGGGGGACAAAGAAAAGGCGAGCATCGCAAAGCTAAAACTTTGCAAATGACTCTCAAGTTGAGACCTCCTCTAAGAAGCACCACACGCACAGCGTGATGTCATGTGACGTGTTCGTGTGAAAGGTGACCTTGTGGCCTCTTTCTGCTTGGAGGAAGCTGTATATTTAGTTGGTGGGGTTTAGCTGAAGTGTTTGACAGCAAGGGTGTTAAATTATTGAGTAGTCAGTGCCAGCAGGGAAGGATGGCACACTGAGGCTGAAGAAGGTCCTCTTATCTGGTGCTACATGCTGTTGGCAAACACATACACACACGCACAGTCCTGACACACAAGTACACACACCCATCAAACCTGAGAAATATATTTTTTAATATTTTACTAAATGCTCTTATCTTTTAAAGAGAGTGGAAGGGTTTAAGGCTATGCAGAGGCAAAGAAAATGTTAGTACAATTGAAAGACTGTACTAACATTTATTTCATGTAAAATGATGACAGAGGACAAGAGGAGATTACAGATGTTTACTCCAGGGCCAAACATTTAGGCTAGCTGACAGGCAGCAGCCTCATTCATTCATTTATTTGCTGCGTTTCACTCCTTGAATCCACTCCTCAGTCGCTCCCTGACAGTCTTGTCACCACAAATAAGGCGAACCTGACTACCCGGGACAAATTACCAAAAGGTCAGAAGACTTTTCGGCAGAACTCTCTGGCTGTCTGTTCTCTCCACTGCTGCACAAGTATTTTCCGAGAGAGCATGACCTCCCTGTACTCTCCACTTTCTGCTTCACTTGAATTCAAGGAGGGGCTGAAATGTTGCGTGTCAGCTTTCATCACAAGTGACAGAACTGGGTACAACAGGGTAAGAGTAATAATGAGCAGTCATACTGATTAGAATTAGATCCATTTCTCTCTTTTTAAAAAAAAAAAAAAAAGTTTAATAAAAGCAGTTTATGATGCAGTTTAAGAGCTGCTGCTAATGCTTTAGCCTCATCGGACTTCCAGAAAAGACTACAGCAGCACCACTGCACTCTGAATCCAATTATTTCCAATGGCTTGCACTGGGCTACGATGGTCTGTCAGTGCACTGATCAAAGGGCTAGTTGAACTTTAACCACTGCGCGCTGTGACTAATACCCAAGTGGTCAATAGAAACAAGGCTTCCAGTTGGACGTCAATAGACCAAAGTGGAGAAAAGCTGATATTGTGTGCCTGAATTCCCTGAATTAAACTGCACTGGTTTGCTTTATTTTTTAAACCCTGTTAGTAAAGTCCCATCTTGGAAAGATGTTTTAAAGATGTCAGGTTGCTTGTTGATGGTAGGCAATCTTTTTATTTAGAGACAACTTAAGCTTGTTTGTATGTAGCTCAGTAGCTCTATAGTTTAAAGTTTTCTTAAAAGCTAAAAAAAACTGAGTGTTTGATGTGACAACACTGTTCAGACTTCTTCGCTTATGGAGGAGTGGTTATAAAACAACAAACCTTCAAGTTAAATTTCATTTTGGAGAGACTACAAAAATCGCAGCGAGCCAAATCTACCGTGTAGGGCGGGTGGTGATCAAAGACTATACTCATGTGGCCAAAACAGCATAAAATTTTAGGACATTACAGAAGAGCTTTGCACCATCTTACCATCTGGAGTGAATTCTCAGTGCACAACTCCATGACTGATTTGACGTTTAAAAGAGATTAGCATTTCCTTCTCGGCATAACCTAGCTGTCATCAGCTGTCATGGTCATTGATTTGAAGGTCTGTTAATTTGACACTAAAGGTTTCCCTTTCTGAACAAGTTTGAGGTCTACAAGTCGGCTACAAGCAGTCCGAGGAGACGACCTTCGAGGAGAGAACAGCCAAATTTAAATACAGTATGGTTTTTGGTTTTTTTTATGTGCAAAGTAACAGAATTTTATCATTGCAACTTGTATTTAGAAGACGAGCATGAGGGTTTTTCAAATGTTTCCCTGTTTTGCTCAGCTCTGGCTTCCCCAGCGTACCGAACCCAGGAGCAAGCACAGCAAATTGTATCTGAAATCCACATGACTCTCAATAGTGTGTTCCAGCATGCAAACAGCACAGTGGGCAATGGGCTGGCTGGCAGAACCGGTGCACCACATGAGACAAACTTATATCTGAAGTCTGCAATGACTGATTTATTGTCAGCGTTGGCACTATTTTCACACACTAGTTTCCATTTACTCTTGCTTTAGAGCTGTTTTGGGCAAAATCCTGAAGAAAATGCTGCTTTCCTTAGCTGCTAGACATCAGCTGTACTGTCCAGTTAGGGCTTTTTTTGTTTGCCCAAAAGCACCACTGATGAGAGCAGTGTAAGTGAACCAAAAAGTTGAACTATTAAAAGCTCAGAAGAGCAGAGGTGAATAAAACACTTGTGCAATTCCTTTAACATAATAATACTTAATATAGCTGATTACAACCTTTTGATTGTTTGCATTCAGCATTATTCATGTGACACTGGAGCATGCTTAGTGTGTTATATAAACTTTCTGAGTGTACTTGATGTGAAGCAGGCGGTTCTTCTTAATAGGTTTTTGGTGAATTTGAGCTTCTTGCTCAAGTCTTCTCTCTCTCTAACATCAAACTGCCCCTCTCTCCAACTGCGTCCTCTGCAAGCTTGCAACACACACAAATCAAATCAAATCACTTTTTATTGTCACATCACATGTGCAGGCACACTGGCACAGCACATGCGAGTGAACTTCTTGTGTGCGAGCCCCACAAGCAACAGAGATGTGCAAACACAACAACACAAACGAGCAAAATACAAGAATGGCCAACCTGAAACTAATAAATATATGTACAATATATAATAGTGTATGCATTTCTGGATGTGTATACTAAATATTTTCCTACGTGTGTGTGTGTGTGTGTGTGTGTGTGTGTGTGTGTGTGTGTGTGTGTGTGTGTGTGTGTGTGTGTATACACACACATTAATATTCATACACCCAGGCACATGTTGGTGTCCTTGGTCTTGCTACTCCTTCTCGCTCTCTCTATTTGCTCTCTCTCTCTCTAATCCTGTAATGCCAACAGTGCAATTAGTCACATGCCGAGTCTTCTTTCATCTCTCCAGTGAGAGTGAGCTCAGGAGAAATTCAAACGGCTCGGTATCTACCCTTCTGGGGTAAAACACAAACATGTACATAGCCGCATTAAAATACCTCAAATTCAAACAACAGCTTGTCTGACTATAACGTGTCCTTGGGGTTTAAAAGGTGAACCATCATCGATCCCTTTTAAAAGTCTTGTCTTCTTTGCAACTCAAGGAACTGCACTAAACTTGAAAGCAAGTTTAGCCTTAAACTGAAGCAAAGGTAAACTCAGGACAAGCTAAGACTGAAAGGAGTCCTCTAAAAATGATCACCGTCCCTGTGGTTTCGACGTTATTTGTGCTTCTTTGCTCTGAACTCGCCGCAGTCACCTCCTTCACAGTTAGGAGCCGTATCTATCACAACCCACTCACAAACTCCACTGATCGAAACAGCATGAGAGAGCGAGCTGTGATGGAAATCCACAGAACAAAAACTTAAAAGGATAGGGAAACAGACGGCAAGAGAAAGCCCCCGCATTCAGGTTAAACAGGCTTATAGTTAATGTCTTCTCTATGCTCTACAGTTAAGGTAATTTTGCACTGCCTGAAGCCACAACCTGAGAGTGAGACGGGGAGGAGTGAAGTACGGCTCACTCTCTACATCCTGGTAAAGGAACAAATGGCTCATGTTGCCATTAAATGGACAGAGAGCCCAGGGTTATCACTTTCATGCAGGTTATTCCCACGTGTCAGCTAAAAATCAATCTCCATTTAACTGATAAATCTCCTCACTGAGCCAGTATCTAATATGACTGGGACAGCCGAAGGTATGCTCACATTAAACACCGATTTTTAACACTTTGGAAATTGAATTTGCATTGTGTGTGTGTGTGTGTGTGTGTGTGTGTGTGTGTGTGTGTGTGTGTGTGTGTGTGTGTGTGTTGCAAAAAGATAATGAAAGAAAAAAGGAGATTTCCAGATGTTATCAATCGCTCACTGATAATTTATTTATCTGGTAGTAAACTGATTGGTTCCAGTGAATTGGCAAAACATCAAACGAATGAAGACATCCATCTTCTGTTGCTACCTTCTATCCTCCAACCGGCTGAAAACGAACCGCAGTACAGGCTGGCCATCTGAATTCATCTTAATTTGGCATATGATGTGCTTTTCAGAAGAATGCACAGATAGCAACATTAAAGAAACGGCTCACGCTCTAAACTTAATTTATCATGAAGTGAGAAAAAGCACAAAGGAAGACTTGGAGGTTCTGTAACTGGGAAAAAGATGGCAGACAAAGAACGGCAGTGAGCTTGTCAACATCCTGAAAGAGTAATCAGAGCGATGATGATGTGAACCGCCACTTTGACTCAGAACTTTTAGAATAAAAATCAGAGCAAAAACAGGAAGTAAACACTGCCTTGAGTGGAAGTTATCAGCTTTATATTCGGGCAGCCATATGCACAAGTAATCATGTTATCACGGGTGGGCAGACCTTTTATTGTATCAAATCATGCACTCATTCACTACTTGCATTCAGGCAATTCTATGAAAGTCTTGTATTGTGAGCTCTTTGGCTAAACACAAAAACTATTGGACACTTGGACAGCGCAGTTTGGTAATATAAAAACAAATTTTGCAGCCATTTACATTTGGATGCACCAATCTTCTTCCTCTCACCTGTCTATGTTTTTATGGTTTTCTTTCTATTCCATGCTTGGGTAATGACCATCAGTTGTACGCTACTTCTTGTGAGGCCTTGTACCATACTTTGCGTCTACTGAAACGGCCTAAGTAATTCACTACACAGATCCAGTCATGTGAAAAGTAAAGTTTCTCACCGGACTCCTGAGAGAAACAAAGTACATCCATACTGCAGCCAGGTAAACTGCACCTCTAGAAAAGTGGAAGGTTTGGTAAGCTTGCTGTTCTGGAGCATTTAGTTTACGGTTAAAACTAAGCTACAATCTTCCCAGGAATGGGCATCCCCAAAAACTCAGACCGTGCAATGTTCAGAGGGCATGTTTAAAGTTCATGACAGCAGAATCAGAAAAAGACTGAACAAGTGTGGCTTGTTTGGACAGCTTCTCTAAAAAGAACATGGCACCCTGGCATAGGTTTACAAAGCTGCATCTGATTAAACCACAAGATACTGTATCTGGAGCAACATCCTTTGGACAGCTGAGACCAACTTGGAGACGTTTGCTGTAATGCAGAATGTCTGATTTGGAGAAAACCAAACACAGCATGTGAGCACAAACACCTCATACCAGCTGTCAAGCATGGTAGTAGAGGAGCTACGATTGCCACCTTGCAGTCACCAAGTCTGAACATGAACTCCTCTGTATACTAAAGTATTCTAGAGTTTCTCGTGAGACCATATTTCTCACAGATAAAGGTTGTGCTAGCACGACAATTATCCCAAGCACACCAGCAAATCTGCAACAGAATACTTGAAAAAGAAAAGAATAAAAATGTTGCAATGAGCCAGTAAAAAAGTCCAGACCTCAACCTGACTGAAATGTTGTGGTGGGGCTTTAAGAGAGCTGCGTATAAACAAATGCCTACAAACCTCAATGAACTGAAGCAATCCTGCAAATAAGACTGGGGAAAAAAAATCCTCCACAATGATGTGAGACACTGATAAAGTCATGCAAAAAACAACTGGTTCAAGTTAATGCTGCTAAATAGTGGTTCTGTGAGCTAATCACAAGGTATAGATAAGAAGCAGTTTCTCCACAGGACTCTATCATGTCAGGTGAAAACCATTTTACATGACTGTAAATAAAGAGCAATTATGGATGCAGCTTTTTAATTCAGTTTGACTTTTTGGAGAACAGCTATGCAAGCTGTTTGAAGCTTACTGCCTGCCTTTTCCAGCTACATCACTAAAAGCAGGAATGAGAAAGATACCAATCTTGTACTGATCAATTTCTTGGCAAGAAAGCATCTGTTTGCCTGTCAATAATAGGATACAGTAATTACAAGAGCGTTTAGTGCCTGCCCTCACTCACAGCACTGGTACATGCATTAACAATAACGGATTGCAGGAAGAAATTGAAAGCTTTGTGAAGCCAAGATGATGAATCAATATTATAAATACTAACCAGAGCTGGTATGCAGGTAAACTGTCAGCTGTTCTGATAAATCCTTCAATGTCCTTTTTCTTTAAAAAGACAGACATCACACACACATGTAGCCTCTTAGTAATGGGCATTGGCTGCTTTTCTTTATGTTATGGAATTATCCCGTTTTTTTACCTGACTTGGACATCAACACAGGCCACTTTTTTTTTAATTTCCTGTAATTAAATAGTTATCAGTTAACATTAATCAATTATATAACATAACCACTGGTGGCAGCCTTTATTGTAGTTTAAACTACAATTTCCTCCTCTGAGTTGATTGTATTTCTCTATTTTAGCATGCTCACACCCCAGTGAAAGTGGACTTTACATTTTTGTCCATTATGGGATTTGTAAACATCCAAGAAGGGCTAAAGTCTTGGATGCTAAAAAGATGCTGGCACAAGTCCGGCATTGCTTTAATGACTGTGTATATGTGGCCTGGATGAGCAGAGTGTGTGCGCATACGTGCGTGTGTAAAGAAATTGAAGCATTTGACACCTCACTAACAAGCCAGCTGAGACAGCCAGTATCCTGACGCTGCCTTGGGCCACACAGCATCACTCCGCTTAATGCCCTCTGGCTAAATAAATAAGTATAAATATAAAAATATCTACATCCACCAAAGAGAGGAAGTTTTTTATGTTTATTTATTTATTTATTTTCCGAAGGCTGCTGACTGGAAACCATTTTCCACACTTCAAAAGAGGGCGTGGGAATAAACCGATGCCCATGGACATGCAACAATAAAGCAGACTCTCACATCCAAAGGCAAATCCTAAGCATCTCTTCTCGCTCTTCCCACTCGCCACCGATGCTCTCCCACCCGTTTTCTCTCTTTTTTTCCCTTGGCAGATCAACAAACATATCTCCTACTTATTTTTCTTAAACACATGTATGGTGAGCTGTGGCAGCGCTAACAGGTTAGGCCACTGATCGCTAAAAATGAACTCCACAGAGGAGGGAAGGAAGCCATGAGGGGAAACCCAATCCAATGACCACTTTTGGTCAAAAAGCTGCAGCATCCAGCGTTGCGGCCTAAAATTTAATTTCCCCTAGTAGAAAAGCCACCTCGATGCCTTTAGCTGCCTATTTTTAGTATGTTATCATTTAGCCTCAATCAGAGTACAGCAGTCAACCTCAGGAGTGAAGATTGTTGCAGTGAGACAATAAAAAAATTTTAAAAAAGCACTGAGCTCCACCAGAAGTGGCTCATCAGAATGAAGAGAAGAGAAGAGAAGAGAAGAGAAGAGAAGAGAAGAGAAGAGAAGAGAAGAGAAGAGAAGAGAAGAGAAGAGAAGAGAAGAGAAGAGTCTATTGGAGTTTATGTTTCTTCTTCTTCTTTCTATTTGGTGGCTCTGTTGCATCAGCACTGTCAGCTGAGGGCACAGTCGAAGCCTCAGAAAACAATGCCCGAGCAGAGGCATGCTTCGACTTCATAATAAATCAGTGTTTTCATGTTCCCGCCTGACTGTGGCATCATGTCAAATGCTCTTTGTCCCTTTAACTGACAGCACTTTTTAAGGGTCTCATTGTGAGCTGCTTTGTCAGGCTGTTGCCTCGATGCCCTGACATTAATTAGCACCAAGGAAGCAGAAAGCAAAGGAGAACGGCTGTAACCAGCGGACTAGTGATCGATGTCATCTGTGTTTTTCCTCACAGTATGGGGCCCCGGATAGAATCTGAAAAAAATCTGAGTTTATCCTTCTCCTTCCAGCTATAATTGTGTTAGACTATGGGGGATGCATCCCTGCTTTGGACAAACAAACCCAAGAGAGATTGTTTTTGGAGAGAAATAAGCTGGAAATAAAGAGCATGCGTTCTAAAAGAAGACTCTCTCACAGGGAGGGTGAGTGTGTTTGCAGGGCTGTAACGAGACAACCCAGAAGCCCCAGTGTCGCTGTGCCTCTGTGTGTGTGTGTATGTGTGTGTGTGTGTGTCACTTGGTTTGTCCTAATTAAAGTCATAACTTGCACCCATCAATGACACGGGACGTCAAAGTGAATCCTGCCTAATTACTCGACCTCGAGTCCCTGTCTTAAAGAGTCTCCGTGTTAACACATTCAAGACATTCATTAGTTCAGTTTCTCCTTCCCCCGAATTGCATAATCCTGAATTAGTTTGTGTTTTATTAAATTACCACAGAGACAAAAAAAATACACAGGGTTCAAACTGAGGAAGGAAAATATCCCCTTCATCACTACACATTAACTCTATGTAACTTAATACACTGTAATAAATGATTTATGGGGTGGACTACATCGCTTTATCCGTTAGAAGTTATTTTAGGTGTATAGAAAGTAGATTTTTATCCCTCATATTTATACTTTATTTAAAAGTACAACGAGGACAGCTTCGGTTGAAATACAGAATAAGATCTCTGCTTTATTTAGTCTCATTCGTGCTTTTAATAAAGAAATAAAAGCAGGTCTAAGAAAAGGACCAGACATAACTCATTCAAACCCACACTTTAGCCCCCCTGGAGATCACTTTAATGTCCCCCTGGGTGCCCTACTCACCTCTCCTCCGTGGCCATCAAAAACCCCAAAGATTGACGGGTGACTCTTGTTGACGATGTCAGTGAGCACCTCGAACCTGTCCTCCATGTGATCTCGCCGGCCTTGGATGGAGTACACGGCCACGTTGTTACTCTTGAACTCCCAGGTCTTGGAGAACTCCGCGTCCAGGACGTCCAGCCCACCGAAGCGCTCGTTCTGCATCATCTCCGCCACTTTCCCCTTGACCATCTTGACCGCATCTCGGCTGGACTTGACGATGGTCTTCACTTCGTCCGTGTGGAAGAAGTAACTCCACAGAGCCAGGCTGATGCACAGCAAGAACAAGGTCTCCGGTCTGAGCAGAAAATAACGCATGATCCGACCTAATAGAGACAGCAGGGTCATTGTATCCTCTATCATTTATTTATTCACGCGCAGGAAATCGCGGCAGGTTGTGTGTCGCTCGCCCCCCCGCCGCAGATTTCACTCCATCGTCGCTGTTTTTGTTGTTGATGATGTTACCGTGTTTGGTTTGGTTAGCGGCGAAACATACACATTTAACCGAGCTACTCACGCCGGGAAACATTCAGGTTGTACTGGACCAACGAGTGACACTTCACTGGGACGTATCAGCGACCGAGGGGAGATAAAGAAGGAGAAGCGCGGTGCACCGGCTGGTTCCCTCTAGCATTCAGCCCAGCAGTGAGCCACCACCAACGGCTGTCCGCTGACCATCTGCCGCGGTCCGAGAACACGGACACTCCAGGCGGGAAACAGCAGCTTCTCCCCTCCGTTTGGACTTGAGGTTAAGCCAGTGTGTTGGCTAGAGTAAAGTTGTGGGCAGAGCCTGTCCCTCCCCGGCCAGCCCTGCTACTGTTTCCAGTCCTGAAATAGCAGCCTGTGCTGAAACCCTCACATTCCCAGCTGCCACACTGGCTGCGAAGCCCCCGCTGCTGCTTTCCTAAACGGCCGTGCTGCTTTCATGTGCAGCTCGTAAAGTTCGCCTTCAAAATTGTAGGAAATAATTGCATTTAAAATATCAACACTTACCCACAGACAACGCATAGTGATACCGTTTAAATAAGGGACCCCCCCCCCCCCAAAACAAACAAACAAACAAACAAACAAACAAATAAAATAAAATAAAATAAAATAAAAACCTATTCAACTGCAGCTGGTTACGTCTGAAAACAAGGTGATTAGGCGATGCAAAGAAATGTAATCTACAGCCGTTTAGATAAATAATTTAGATACATTTAGATAAATAAATAAATTAGTTAATTAATGTAATCACTTGAAAGAAAAGAACAGTTGTGTTGTGGCTAAAACTTAATAAGTTGTCGCATTCACTGGCTTAAAATTCAGTAGAGAAACCAATAAGAAAACTGCAGACTGTTTACAAAAATTAAATTATTGCAGCATTATGTTATTTCATCCAAATGTTATAAATTCTACTGCTCAATTATATATCAGCCATGCCTAAAATCTCACCAGGGGTTAAGCAAGACACCAAGAGAGAAACCGCACGGGAGATTTACGACAGAACTCGAAGGCGTCCAAGGACCAGTCATACCACAGGTGAGTCTGAAGACCTCCGTGAATCAATAATTTTAAACACATGCTAACACGCAGCATTTCATTATAAAATTAAATCAGATAAATAACCTTTCATTAGGCCCAGTGTGTTTGTGGCAAGGTAGAATTGTCATGTTATAGGACAAAAGGGGAGTTCCTGTATTAATGTCAGAAGTTCTTCTCAGCCCCCCCCCCCCCCACCACCACTAAAAAACAAACAAACAAACAAACAAACAAACAAACAAACCCAAACAAACTGAGAAAACTTGTAAAATTATTGTTTTTAGAACTATAATATCAGTCGCACCAGGAGGGAAATGTGAGATCAACACGTCCTCAGTTTAGCCCCTCTATTTGTTAACGTACAATAAAATGGCAAACGAATGAATCAAAAAAAAGATGTTAGCAGGAGTTTTGGTGGAAAGTTTAAATGACTCTGTTTTTACCATATTTACTAAAGAAAAACAAAGAGAAAGGGCACAAAAGTTAAAGTTTATCAACTGAGCTTTGATGTATTGTTATAAATATAAATAGCTTCGCTATGCTATGCATGCCTGTTTACCTACTAAATTAGATTTTCTAATTTTAATTCAGTCAGTTAAATGTTAAACTCCTCTTCACAACAATACATTAAAATGATCTTTAACTAATTGCCTAAAACGCTTCTGGTAATAATCTTATACTTTTACTTTACCTTTTAAGATATATGATTATATATACCACCATCAGCGTTTCAGATTATCTAATACAAGATTTAAATTGGAAAAACAAGTAATAATTTCTTATCTATTTGGTATTTAAGTGGCATTTTTATTTGATTTAAATTTTTATGAGGAAATGTATTCAGGCAAACAAAGACAGTCCCGGGGTCCTTGAGTCCTGCCTGACGCCATCGAGCCTCTCTCGGTCCTCTGTGGGTAAAACGTGGGGCTACCTCGTTTACTGTGTGCTGTTGATTTCTCATCAAAATAAGATCAGTAAGTTTTGTCAACACTCGGTCGCTTTAGCTGTAGTTACTGAATACTTTCAGTCGACTCTGTGTGTTTGTTTCTCCGCGAAAACTTTTGAGAATCACTCAGAAGAGTTAGCAGTTTAGCCTCCAGTGCTAACACACTGTATCAAGAGCATCAGCCAGGCTAGCAGTGCTAACTGTACTTAGGGCAGCTTTAGCGTTGTTTAGATATCTGTATCTCCGTTTCTAAATGAACGCTTGGAAACGAAATAAGCCTGTCTGGGTTAACGTTTATTAACCCTTTCTTTTCCCAGTCGCCTGTGTTGTGCTTCAGCGTTGACAGGGCCACTTTACATCTGTCATGTTTGTGTCCTCAGAGATAACTGGACCACCTGAGACCCACTCAGCTTGGCAAGGATGGAGTACATGCAGGCTCCTGCCTCAAGCAGCCAGGGGAACATGTAAGTGCAGCCCTTTAGCACTGTGTGAGTTTTAACAGCAAAGCTCGTTCTCCAGACTGTGGATAGCATCTCTGCCTCTAACTGGCGACCGTGGCTCAGGGGGTTGGGAATCGCATCTGTAACCGGAAGGTCGCCGGTTCGATCCCTGGGCTCTCTGTCCTGGTCGTTGTGTCCTTGGGCAAGACACTTTACCCTACTTGCCTACTGGTGTTGGCCAGAGGGGCCGATGGCGCGATATGGCAGCCTCGCTTCTGTCAGTCTGCCCCAGGGCAGCTGTGGCTACAACTGTAGCTCCACCAGTGTGTGAATGTGAGAGTGAATGAATAGTGGCCTTGAAAAGCGCTATATAAATCCAATCCATTATTAACTATAAAGCCTATATTTCCTTTAATGGTGGTATTAAACTACCAATAGGAGGCAAGGACACAGGATATATTGACCGATATTTGGCTTGCTATCTATCAGCAAGCAGAATAATCAACTACATAGCAGCAGCAGCCTGAGTCATAAAGTTTTCTGCTCGACCATGGTAACATTTCAATGTAAATATCTTTAAAAACTATTAAAGATAAAAGCTTGACATTTTCCTTGGCGTCCCATACCATAAAAGTGAACCAGAATCTGTGATTTGGGGATAAAGAAATATGCAATTCTTAAACAAAGTTATTTTCTCACTTATAATTTGAGTGCCATATGGAAACTACAGGATTTTGTTCTATTCAGGTTAGACATCTAATGATATTATTCTTTATGTAGTACAACTTGTAATATTTACTCAATCAGCAGGAAATGGAATGAAAAAATTTTTTTGTTTCTTTCAAGTGTCCATTACTCAAGTGGATTTGGCCCCCCATCATATGCAAAGTGTATACATTCAGGGTGGTTTGAAATGTTGGGCTTCCAGCATTTTTGAGCCCTCATAACATTGTAATGTTATAACATAAGTACAGTCGATAGACACATGAAAAATTTAGGGCTGGACACATGTAAGATCTGTTTTAAAACTGCAAGCAAATCAACCAAAATATTTGTATATTATATTTGTATATATTTGTATATTTGTTTTAGTAATCAACTTTGAGCAGCAGTATAGTCATGGCTTCAATAGCAAAACTGCACCAGTGGTCATGTTTGTAATGTAACGTAATGGGAAGAAGCACTGGTACTCTGGATGTTTGATCTGCTTTGTTATAATTCACTGGAAAAAAGAATCAAAAAGTGCATTTTTGGTTAACTTTCAGGGGTAATATCACTACATGGCATAGGCGGCTGGTCAGTTGTAGCATAAGAAATTTCCTTTCTTTTCTTTTTTTCTTAAACCAACATTTTTAAATCAGGCTTATCGCTTATACATAATTTCTTCCGTTAGTTATTGTACCAAAAAAAAAAATAGATTCTGATGGAGTCATGTGGGGGACAATGATTGGGTTTTTTGTTTGTTTGTTTTTTCATTAAATCATCCATAAAGCACAACTGCAGTAAAATAAAATATACCATCTTTTCAGTGGGTGTGTTGCTGATTTGGACCAAAAGTTCCTAATTAAGAGCCCTGTTGACAAACTTGGTTCAAATCCTTTTCCACCGATCCAGTGCTATTAGCCAATCTCGAACCAGTTCTACATGTTTTAACCAAATAAAACTGGTTACCAGTGCCATAAAGCTGACACCAGTAGGACACCACAGAATTTCTGGTATCAGTAACTACCGTAATTGTCGGGCTATAAGCCGCTACTTTTTGCACCAGCTTTGAACCCTGCGGCTTTTAGTCAGGTGCGGCTTTTCTATGGATTGTCCAGGATTTTTGTGATATCGTAAGACGATTTGTTTTGTTTGTTCCGCTGTTGTACGGCACTACGTTGCCTGGTGGAAGGGCATGTGATCAGACACACAGTATCGGGGATCAAGAGTGGTATGTTGATCACATGTCCATCCGCCAAGCAACATAGTGCCGTACAAGTAGCGCGAAAAACAAACTTCAAAGTAGCGCTACGCGTTCAGCGGGAGGCGTGGATGACGAGCGGCGATAAACTTGCGAAAAGCAAGTTATGCTCAACTCCACCGGTGGATTCTGACAGCGTGGAAAAGTGTGAAAACATCCACGCTCACCAACGGATTTCAAAGGGCTGGACTGCTGCATGGAGAGGAGGACACCGCCACGGCCCTTCTGAGGGTGTTCGACTCTGACACTGACAACGAGGATTTCTTTGGTTTTGAAAGTGACAACGAAGGAGAGAAGCTGAGAGTGGATGACGAAGCCATCCTGAGCCTGTTCGTTTCCGACACTGGAGAAGAGGACTTTGGTGGTTTTAGTGCGCAGGAAGATGGTGGTGAATGACTGACTTTTCTTCTTGTTAAAGCCGTGTCACTTCATATACCTAAAAAGTTATGCAAATATGTACCCATAACTTGTTTTTCAAAATATTAATAAAAGGGGTGTGTCTCCAAACAGCCATCTCTTTCCTGACAATTCCCTTTGTGCATATTCTCTTACATATGATAAGTCAACCTTGAAACACCTGCGGCTTTTGGTCAGGTGCGGCTAATGTATGTACAAAACAGGATTTTCCCCTGATTTTAGCTTGTGCGGCTAATATTCAGGTGCGCTTTGTAGTCCGGGAAATACGGTATGTGAGGGGTTACCAAAAGAAATTCCCTAATGATTAGCAGCCCACAGATTCTGATAACTATGTTATATCTTGTTCTCATGTAAATTACTTCTGCTCTTAAAGCTTCAGAACACTTGGATCTCAAACCTGTCAAAAAGTGGGAAAGTTTTCAGAAGATAGCATTTCTCTGCCCCGACACATCACTAGTGGAATACAGATCATGGAGCAGTCTTTGTTAAGACTTAAAATTGAAATAATTAATATTTTATTTATTAGTCAAATAATAGGCTTGATCTGAATACATGTCCCTAGGCGGTAAAGGGGCTGCAGCTGTCTTCAGTCCAATATAACAACTAGCAGTAGCTTTTGATTTTAAATTGATTATGGCGCACTGTAAGTGTAGTTTTGCCAGAACCACTGAGATGAATTATGTCATCAAGTAAAGTGAACGTCGTGACTGTTTATTTTCAGAAAATGCTCAGGTGATGAGAAAAATATGGGAAAAACGCGACAACATAAGCTGCGACCTGCTTTGTAAAATCTCCCATTGTATTGTACTGTACATGCTGTCTTTAGTGAAGAGGCTGAAACCTATTATATAAATATATATCATCAACAAAAGGGTCTGAAACAACCCATCATTTATATGTGTTTCATTGACTTTGGCGTCTCTCCCCTCCAGCCTCTGCTGTACCTGTGGTGTCCCCATTGCTCCTAACCCAGCCAACATGTGTGTGGCCTGCCTGCGCACTCAGGTCGACATCTCAGAGGGAATCCCCAAGCAAGTCACAGTGCATTTCTGCAAGCAGTGTGAACGGTGCGTTTCATGCATTTAATAACAAACACATAACAGTTGTATTTGTTTTGTACACTGCAGTGCACCCATTATATCACTGTTTCTCTTTAGAAGGCATTTACAGGTGAAATGTAGCAGTCAGAACGGTGTGTTTTTATTTAAATGCATTTCCTCTTTTACGCAGGTACTTGCAGCCTCCAGCGACCTGGGTACAGTGTGCTCTGGAGTCCAGGGAGCTGCTTGCTCTTTGCTTGAAAAAACTAAAGAGCTCCATGTCTAAAGTAAGCCTCTTTCTTACTCAGTGTCACTAAAGACGAATAGCATATTTCTACATAAGTGAAAAATTTCTAGAATAAATTAAATATAAGGGGGTGTCCAGTGCCAGTTTGTAACATTAGATTCACAAGCTGCTTGTTTCAGTCCTGCCTTTTTATTGAGCACATTTTCTTTTTGTTGTGTTTTTGGGTTGTGTGAGGAGAGGGACCATCTTAGACATATGTAAGCTAAGAATTCATATCCTTAAGTATATATTACATTTTTAATGACAGTAAAGTTTAATCAAAACCTTAATGCTGTCCTCTTAAAACCCTTCTAGTTTAATGTTCTGTGCAGGTACTCTGTGATACATTATTACATTACAGCATCCTTCCCATCTATCTCTTTTTTTATTATGATGTGCACCACGTTCACTATTGTACTTCTCAATACTCAGACAGTGCTCGCAGATCTAAAACATCTCTCTTCACAGGTGCGACTTATCGATGCTGGATTCCTGTGGACAGAGCCGCACTCCAAAAGGATTAAGATGAAACTGACCATCCAGAAAGAGGTTAGAAAACAGGGGGACGTTTCTATGTGTGGGAAAATTCTATTTGTAATTAACAATATGAGATGAGCAAGGTGCTTTTTGTCCAGAACGTTTAAAACAAAATCTTTTAATTTTTTTTTATAATCTTAAGAATATTCATAAAAGTGGTGACAAGTTGTAGGACGTGCATCCACTACAAAGTGACCCTGAGGTTGTTTTATCAGAAGAACAAGCGATCTGTCTGTTCTTCAGAGAGTTAAGTGAGAGTAGCGAGCCTCGCCATTGGCTGTCATCGCATCTCCTTGACCTTTAGTGAGAACCTGAGCCTTGTGTTTTGTTTTTTTTTGTTTTGTGCAGTTGGAGGGTCTTTATAATTCTGCCAGCAGTTCTCCCTGTTCACATAAAAATTCAAGCATAACAATTCAAATATGCTCTCCCTGAACAGCTTGTTTAATGAATTTCAGCCACAAGTTTTTGTCATCGTTTCCTATGGAGTTGGAGCATATGGTGTGACTTGTTGTTGTCTTCTCCAGGTGATGAATGGCGCCATCCTACAACAGGTATTTGTGGTCGAGTTTGTCATCCAGTCCCAGATGTGTGACGACTGCCACCGTGTGGAGGCCAAAGACTTCTGGAAGGCCGTCGTTCAAGTTCGTCAGAAGGTGACCTGTGGTCTTACACTCTAATAAGTACAAACTATTTTCCCATTCTGGCTGTTTTCAAGCTTTTTAAAAGCACTTTTAAATAAACCAAGGAACATTTTATCAGTTATTGAAGTGGATGGTGAATGGTTATATTTTAGCACATTTGTAAAATTGGTTGTCATAGTAAAGGGTTAAAAAGTAAAGCTTGTGGTCAAAGCTGAAAAATGTGTGCAAAGCCTCTTTTTCCACTAGCACTGACTCGACTTTAGACGTCAAATTTCATTCAGAAGAGTAATGTTTACTTTTTACGGTTTTTTTGGGTCATTGACTGTTTCTCTTAGCGCTGTTAGTGTATCATATAAACATACAAACATACCTCTCTGAGTCCTTGTTGGGAAATACAACTCAAGACACTCTGTACTGACGTACTGAACTTTACTGCTGCAGAGACAGTAGACTAGCAGTTCAGTGATTAATAAATAGTTATGTTACTGTGAAGCTAAGCTATGTTATTATATAACTCAGCCACTTCATAATAAAAGCCAGTCACTGAAAAAGCTTTTGCTCTGTAGCTGCATGACAGAAAAGGCTCAGCAGATCATAGATGCATGAAATAAACAGCTTGCTCAGACGTGGAAAAAACCCAGCTGTATTGAATGCCATTAAGTTGAGTGTTCGCAGGCAAATGCAAAGCTACTTATCGAGGTTTGTGCTGTTTAAAGGGATGAGTATGAGTTTCTCTGTGATGAAGATTTCTCTTTTGTCCATCAGACTGTACACAAAAAGACTTTCTACTATTTGGAGCAACTGATCCTGAAGCATAAACTCCACCAGAATGCCCTCAACATTAAAGAAATACATGGTAGGTCAATGATCTATGATTATGTGCACAACGCTGTGTACGCCAATAGAATTCTATAATAATGTTCCAGGTTCCTAAGAATGAGAGAGAAGCTCATAAACACAAACGATAAATGAATTGACTGTCTATTATAGAGCTCTTTCAAAATATTTATTTATCTTTTCATCATCTCTGTCTGCTCCTCTTCTTCATCTGCCATCTCCACCGCTGTTCTCTCCTCCCTCATCTCCACCTCATCCTCTTCCTCCTCAGCTGAAGCCGCGTCTCCAGAAGTCAGAGCTCTTACCTGAGAGAATGTGCATTAAAAATGCTGCTTTATTCCCATCAGCTGGTTAAAAGATAATGTTATGGACGCTAACCTTAGGTTTGAGTGTCCTAAAAATCTCACTTTCCCTATGATAAACAGTTGATTTATATTCTTGCATCTTATGAAAGTTTATACGCCAATGGCCCGAGTCTGACGGCATTAGATCTACTTCAGTAACAGCGGCTAACACCAACAAAAACGGCAGCTCTTACTCACAGAAATGTTCGGGATAGCCGCAGCATAAGTCAGCGTCACTGTCATCAGTCAGAAATGAGCTTCGCTGGCTCGGTCGACTCGTATCAGACTCCTTCGACGACGTTCTACAGCGTCCTCAAGAGTACATAGACACGGACGCTTCACATCAGGCATGTTGACAGCTGACATAAACAGTGGACTGAGAGTCTAGATTTACTACTGATGAATGAGGGGAAAAAACTGAAAATATTACAAATATTTAATTGACACTTGTTTCTTTTTAATGTGCACATATTGTTTAAATATATTAAAGTGTTGTGTGTGCAATAATGTGTTTATACACAGGCAGTAGTGGAAACCTGCCAGCCTGCCGCGGCTGGTATGGGGTGCCGAGGGTTAAAGGGGAAATGCCTCGTCTCTGCTGTGGGGACTTTTACCCAAATTACACTGCAAAGTGGGAAACTTGCCCTAGTTGTCACCAGCGGAACTAATGTGGGTTAGAGCGAAGGAGAGCATAATGATGTGTCGAGTGTTAATTACCTCTTCCCGTACCAGACAACCAGTCATGCATGCATATCACTGGCACCAATAACTCCATGCAGCTGTCCTCGCGTGGGCCTCTCAGGGGCACACGTTGTACATCTAATCAGTGCGCTCTAATCAGAGCGGGCGTTCCTTACCAGCTGCCTGCAGAGCAAGCTTGTTTCTTACCCTACTTATGGATGCTAAGTGCTACTTCATACATACTTATATGCACAGAGGCTCACATGCTGTGCATTGAGTGACATCGCAGCAGCAGTCCTCTGTATTCTTGGATGGGACTGTTAAGCAGAGTTTTGGCCCGATGGGGTTGTTTAAATCATCTCCATGTCTCGGCAGGACTTGAAAGCTTTAAGAAGGTTACATGTGGCTGCCATATTTTTCTTTCCTCTTCATCTGCTCTGTGGTATGTGCCGTTTTCATGCATATGTTCTTTGGCGTGGGGATGACCTGCGAAGCACGCCTGTGATAAATATATCTGTGAAGTGTATTTGATGGTATTGCTTTTTCTCGCAGAGGGCATTGATTTCTACTACGGCTCCAAGCAGCACGCTCAGAAGATGGTGGACTTCTTGCAGTGCACCGTGCCCTGCAGGTAAACATTGCTTGCCTTTGAAAACACACAGCACGACCTTCACAGCGTTCAGTGATGGCGTCTGTCAGGGTTCAGTTTGTATGTGGAAGTGGAGATGATTAGCTAGCAGGTGTTAGCGAAATCTAGCCTGTCGGTAATACATCTGAATCGGAAGAGAATGTAACCCCTTAAAAAGAAAGGGAATATATTAAAGTTTTTAATTAATTTGAAACCGTGTGCAAGTGTTGTGTCTGCATGGCAGAAACTGTTTATATAATCATGATCTACACAGGATGTTTCCTTTCCATGTGTGCACAACATCTCAGTGCTTTTAGGCCCTTTTGTTGTACCATTTGTCCGACTGACACTTAACAAGCTTTCATGTGTTGGTGAATGTTTTAATATTACTAATAAAAATTAATACTTTCTTTTTAACTTTAAAGGTCAAAGGCATCTCAGCGCCTCATCTCTCACGACATCCACTCAAACACATACAACTACAAGAGCACCTTCTCCATGGAGATCGTACCGGTCTGCAAGGTATCCAGCAAACAGTTGCGTTTATATTTGGAACTCATTTTAGTTGAATCTAGGTTTTATCCCATGATTCATTGTTAGCAGTGAGACCCACCCGACTGTCCTCGTCACTCCTACGGCCTACACATTATACATATTTCTGTTAGTTTATAAAAAAGGTTGAATTTGTGTTTAACGGTGACAGGTTAGATTAAACTGGAAAGCAATGACATTAAGATGAAGGTGGGGATTAACTGATCCCTGTCAGGTGTCATTTTCAGTAGTTGATTAGCTGCCCAGTGCAGTTGAATGCTTTAATATCATGACATATACTGGGTTTGTTAACACCTCATATTTCAGTACTAGGGGCTCCATGGAGGGACACTTGTTTTCTTAAATGAAAATAAAATATTTTTTATTTTTATTTTTTGAGCAAACAAGCTGTTCAGCACAAGTTCAAAGCCTTTTTACCCCACGTGACCTCAGTTTGACCCCCGGTTTTCTGGTTGTCTGGTTGCCAGGACAACGTCGTGTGCCTTTCACCTCGGCTGGCGCAGAGCCTGGGGAACATGGGTCAAGTCTGCGTGTGCATCCGTGTCACCAGCACCATCCATCTGATCGACCCCCGCACCCTGCAGAGTGAGTACGGAGGAGTTTTGACACGTTTAGCTGACAGCACGGCTCACGCTGTCTGCAGCTCACCTGGTTAGTTGTAGAAGCATTTCTCACGTATTTGTGTTGGCTTGCAGTCAGCAGAGATGTAGTTTAAGTCGGGGATAAGTGCAGCAAATAATTGTCGTCCTTTTAAAAAGAAAAAAAAAATTGTAATAAAACCTAACAGCAAGTAGCTTTTGAGCTCGAACCTGCTGGCCGGCCTTTCTTGTGTGGAGTTTAGATGTTGTAGCTGTGTCTGTGTGGCTGCTTTTTGTGTGCTCTGGCCTCCTGTGACAGTCCTATAACACGCATAACACACGTGACTCTATCCACCCTGCTCATCTCCTTGAATTGGACAAACGGTGTATTTAACTTGTAATTTAATTTTTGTTATTATTATTATTTTTTGTTTGTTTAAAGTGCCCATGCCTATTTTGAATTCCTATGAATGATCTCATAGTAAACACAATTAGTAGTGGCCTTTTAGTGTTAAGCTGCAGATATTCAACAGAAAATTGTCCAGTAATTTATTTGTAATTAACAGTAGCAGTTTTGTGTTATGAGACGTTTAGCAGGACATTTTACGTTTACATTTTATAAACCGTTTGACAGCTGATGGCTCAAAAATAATGGACATTTTAATTAACAGGCGAATTCATTCACTAGATTTAAATGTCTTCTGATTTCTTTAAGTCTGTTACCAATGGTTATTAGCATTGTTGGAAAAGAAGCTGTTGATTTTAGCACTTAATACATTTGCTCAGAAACTGAAATTGTGTAATTACATAAGAAGCCGATCATCACAGTCGACTAGCTGAATGTTTAAATATTCATCTGAGTAGTTTCTCATTGTATGACTTTGTTAAACCAGTTGTTGCCTCTGTGCACTCGGTTTAGCCTCTTTCAGTATCTGCACTTTTAGAAACATTACCACAGGTTGCTTATTTTTCACTCTTGTATTGTTCATAACACCAGAAGTATTTCCTGCATTACAGAGAATCGCTGCTTGGTCGACACCCTTCTAAACCGCACTAGACTGACCCCAGTTTGGTGACCACATGTTCCACGCAGTCATTTTACTCGGCTGCTTCTCTCTTCTCCAGTCACAGCACGAGATTAGACGTGCTCCCAGAGAGCAAAACATATTTCAGATTGCATTATTTATTCTATCAAAGCCAAGTTATCTGATTTAGGGGGACTTATTACCAATACAAGCACGGAGACAATTAGTGATGGGTTGCTTCCTCTGCGTGTGGCGTAATCGCTCATTTTGTGAGAGGCTGGATGGTCCTCCACATCTTGAAGCAGCACACACGTTTTTAATTACTCTTCAAAGAGCAGGCTATATTTGGAGCAGAAAGTTTTTTAGCTGGTTGAAAAGCACAAACAGCCTCAAGGCTGTCGAGCAGATTCAGCGGCACAAGGCAATTAACTCATGTATCAGAAGTATCTGTTTCTGTTTTTCTGCTTGTACAGTTTGGTTGCAGTATAGACAGGAAGACAATCTTCCTGTCTAGTTTGTTTACAGTACGAACAGAAAGAAAAAGCACTTATGGATAAATCAGACTTGGAATATTTTTAATACTCTGCTTAGAAAAATGAAAGGAAGATTTAGAAAACACACGCTGAATATCTATACTGATATAGGCTGGGTAATTTGTTAGGATTGAAAGGCTCAACTTGCCACATCTTTTCACGGAAAAGAAATTAATCTACAGACAGTGGGCTGAATTCAAATACAGCCCAAAAATCAAAGTGAAAAGGACTAGTCCATTTTACTGAAATTTCATTACAGCAAATCCAAATGGTGCTCAGTAGTTTGTATGGCCTCCTTGTGCTTGATGATGGATGGTGTCCTTGGGGATCTCCTCCCACATTTGGACCAGGGCATCACTGAGCTCCTGGGCGGTCTCAGGTGCAACCTGTCAGAAGGACTGAAACATATGTCCCAGTGGTGTTCTGTTCGATTTATGTCAGGCGAGCATGGGGGGGGGGCAGGCAGTGATATCAGTTCCTTGCATGAGCTGGTTTCAAACTGTCATCACATGTGGCCGGCCATTGTCGAGCACCAGGAGGTGCCCAGGAACCCTGCAGCAGGGTTTGACAGGTTCAAGGATTTCTTCCCAGTTTGGCAGTCAGGTTGCTGCTGCCTCACCTGTAGAGGTCTGTTCACCACTCGATGGATGTGTCGTGCCTCGGACCTACCTGTGTAACCTCTGTAGGGTCCAAATTTTTCTTTATATTGGGTCAAAATCCCAGAACTTTAACTGACTTGATGCTATACTCAGATTTAAAAGTGTTATTTTCATATTTTTTGAGTAGTGTATGTATTTTTTCCAGAAAAAAATATTTAAATATCCGGAAAGTTAAGTGTGTGGGTTTTTTTTGTTTTTTGTTTTTTTTAATTAATTACTATAAATAATCAAAAGTATCTTTCTAGTTGCCGAGGTGGACGGGAACACATACTGGCGAAACCCCTTCAACGGTCTCTTCAACCCAAGCCAGCTGGAGGAGTTCATAGTCATGGACACTGACATCATCAGAGACCAGAAGCTGGGTGCTGGAGCTGGCATGAGGTCCAACAAAGTAAGGGCGCGTGTGTGTTGGTGCAGAACAGATTGCATTATGGGGGAACATTGCTCTTCCCTTAGAAGTAAAATCAATAGCAAACCATTACATTATCCCTGAACCTGTATGTTGGATTCGAGCCAAATCGACACAAACAGTCAGGAGTGTTTCTTTTGAGGCGAGTGCGGTGTGTAGTTTCCCGTCGCTCTTTTGAGTGTGTGTGTGTGTGTGTGTGTGAGTGTTGCATTATTATTGATGCACCTGAGTGAGCAAACTTGGACGAAAGAACAGGAGTAATGTTGTTTGATTGCTTTAAACATTTTGGATTTTCCCTTCCCTCTTTGTGTTTGTGTGTATACAGCACACCCTGGCTGAGGTGTGGGTTCAGAAAACATCAGAGATGAATACCAGTCAGCAGTACCACTGCCGTACATTCCTGGGCCACCTTCTCAATATTGGAGACCTGGTGCTGGGGTACGTACGCAGAACAGTCGGATAACAATGAATAAATAAGAGTAATAATAAATAATGAAATAATGGTCAGTGGTTAATTTTCTTCTTATCTTGTAGGTTTGACTTTGCCAATTCCAACATCAATGATGAGTACCTTAATAAGATGAACCCTCACCATGTTCCTGATGTGGTAAGTGTCACCTGCACTCAGCGACACGATTTGTTGACTTGATTAACACTGACCTCTAGTGGCAAACTAAAACCCTGCATGGAGTTCTGAACGTTCATCCCTTCGTTAAATCGCATGGGAACAAAAATGCCGTGTGTTGTTGAATTTGAGCATTTGTACATTCAAAGGTGCTGATCAAGAAGAGCTACGACCGCAGCAGGAGGGTGAAGCGCAGGAACTGGAAACTGCAGGAGATGGCCAGAGACCGTGAAGGCATGGACACAGATGATGAGAGGTGAGACTGCTCAGCTCATTGAGATGAATGATGTATGGCTTACAAGCATTTACCTCTAAGCTGTCTTGGGAATGTTTTGTTTTTTTTGTTTTTAGGCTAAGATTAAGGACTTAAAAGTTTAAAAAGCACTTTTGTTTGGGACTATGTTCAGATGTTTGTACAGTGGTTTGCAGTGGCGGCTCCTGAAAAAAATCTCAGGGGGGGCAATTTTTATGATATCGACTAAAATGACCCATTTAATGAGTACATCAAACAACACAATTTTAATTTAAATTTAAAATGAACAACCATATTCTGGCCATTTGTATAGATTTGTAAAAATGAACAACCATATTCTGGCCATTTGTATAGATTTGTAAAAATGAACATGAACAGATTTTTTTTTTTTTTTTTTTGAATGAATGAAAAATAACTATTGAAAACAACAACTGTAAACTGATTGGGGGGGTGGGCTAAAGAGAGAAAGAGAGAGGGATGGAGAAAGAGAGTAAATATGGTTAAGGGTTCTTATTTGTACAAGAACTTTGCTCGTCTGTCTTTCTGAGTGGCCTGTCAGCCACGACTTGCGCTGGAACCAACTCCGACAAAAAGTCCTGTTGTATGCTTTTGACTTCTCCTTCGTTGCCTGGGTTAGTTGAATTTCGGGCTTGTCAGGTCCCAACTCTTTAACTTGCAGTTTTTCTGCCATTGTCCTTCTGGCAAAAGGGTAGGTTAGAAGCGATCTAACCGAATTTGGGGGAGGCTGTGCCTCAACCGTTAACAATACCGCTGCCATCGTCTCTCTCTGACCTTATAGCTCACTTAGGCTACTGACTGAGGTAAAATTCTAGAACAGCAAATCTTCGCGCGTTTTCTGCAGGGGCGCAATTTTAAGCGCCCCCAAACCATTTAATTCAGCGACGCTGATAGGTCAAATATTTATTATTTTCCCCTGGCAACCATTTAATGATAGGCTATTTCGCTGCATATCAAGGGCGCTTTGACGAGCGCCCCAGAAGAAGAAAAACACCGTTTGTTGGTTGAACTTTAATGAGTCAGCTGGTGAAAATGTTAAAATACGCCTGGCTGTATATGGGCACACACATAGTAAAACTATCATTGATGAATTTTTTAAAAATATATATTTTTACTCCTCCACATTTGGGGGGGCGGAGCCCGAGCGCCCCCTATGGGCCAGCCGCCACTGGTGGTTTGGTTTTTTTGGGGGTTTTTTGTATTCCTGTCGTCCTCCCTTCACTCCCAGCTGATTGTGGCTCCCCTCCCTGACCCTGGTTCTGCCAGAGATTTTCCTTCCCACTGTCGCTTAGTGCTCCCACATAGGGGTCATCTAATTGTTGGAGTTTTCCTTCCATTATTGTAGGGTCAACCTGAAGTTGTATAGTTTTCACTTGAAAAAAAAAAATCAGGTTTATTGGTGTGAATGATTTGTTTCAACCAGTATAGCGCTGTAGCTCACTGATGTGTGTTTTTGGACGACAGTGGAGGCGTAACAGATGAATGAGCTGCTTCAGACTCAGATACACAGAAAATACTTCTTAAAATGATTCATTATTAGTTTTAAGCTTTTCATACAATTTCTAAACATATTGACAGACACAGTTGCCAAGTGGAACTGCAGAGCTGTTAATATAGTTGAGGACACGCGCTTTACATAACTGTGGTTCCTCGTGCCTCCCCAAGAGTGACAGAGAGGGAGTGGATAAATATTTACAGTTTTTTTGCTAACATGAATGTTCAATAAACATGTTAAATGTGTGTATTTTCCCTTTTTTCTTGAGTCCGTTTGCTCACGCAAAATGAAATGTGAATGAAAATTAATCCACAGTAACCCTGTGACGAATCAGATTAAACATTTTAATTGTTTGACAAGCACTAATATATATTATATATTTTTGTATGCTTACCTATTAGTATATAGTTTCATTTTTTTTACGGTAAGTTGTATTTCACAGGAGAGATCCTGTGTTAAAAGATTGAAGAACACTCTTCAAATTCTCTTTGAATTTAAGCATTTAACATTCTTTGTTTATTCTGCATTTACTTCATTATATTCCATAAATGTCTGTTACAAGCTTAAATATAAAGTTGAAAAATGTAATTGCAACCAGGCTATTGATCAAGTAATTGTAATTAATCACGATTAATTACAGAAAAAAATTTTTAATCTTTTGACAGGACTAAATATTATGAATTAATAGTCAGGTGAATAAAAAAATATCTAATCAAAAAGTGGGGGTCGGGGGTGCTCCTCATGAAGTATTAAAAAATTAGCATAAATTTGAAACGCCTTGGAAATATCCCTTAAAAAAGAGCCGTCAGAGGGCACAACTCTCCCAGAGGTAAAAGGCTATGCTAAAACTTTTATGTTTTATGATGTCAAGTCACGCTGGCGTCTGCCTGTTATGGTCTCATTGTGACATCGAAGGGCGTTGTGTAGAAAACATAAAAAGTGTCTCTTACAGCTCGCTCCCTGTGATATGATGTATTACTCAATATGGTTTCTTGACATTTCTTTCCCCCCAAGGTCAACTTTACTTTGGAGCTAGCAATGAAGGTCAAATGCTTAGCCAACCTAGGTACTCGTGTCCTGGAAGGCCCAGTATATTATTGTGAAGTTTTAGATGATCCATAAAAATTGTGCCTAATATAACGTTTTAAGCTGTTTTTTCAACTTTAACATTTTCTATGACCTCGACCCAATTTTTCACCAAAATGAAGTCGGCTTGAGCTATCAACGCACAAAATGTGAAAATTACATGTTAAAAACTGGTTGATAGACCGCTAACAATCAGAACTGATTACTTACTCCCTCCCTTTGAGGTGAGATTAAATAACCAAAGGGTCTTATTATCGTTTTAAGATTAAAGCCGTTACTTCCAGCACGCACATCTCTGGTGTAGACCACATAGGAAAAACACTTCGATACCTGAAACGAGGACTCAAGGGAGTTAATAGTTGTTTAGTGTACTAAGAGCGCAGAGTGTCATGTGGTTTGTCTTTTGTTATCTGTAAAGTAACCAGACTGGTTTTGCTCTCAACTTACTTTTCTGTCTTCAGGCAATATCAGGACTTCCTGGAGGACCTGGAGGAAGATGAGGCACTGAGGAAGAACGTCAATATCTTCAGAGGTGAGCAGCTGATGACCGCAGCACAGACTTACTCCCGCAGCAGCATCACGAGAGAGATTTCAGAGCCTTTGTTTAGGTTTCTATTGTCAGGTTACGGCTCATTTACCGTCAACGGCTGCTTGAGGTTCTGATGGAAGTTGTGTCACACGTTCATTACAGATGATGCATGAGACACTTAATGAGCAGATGCTGATTTTTCAATTTCAGATGCGTCAAAGATCCCGGTGGAGAGCGACACTGATGATGACGGAGCACCACGCGTTTCCCTGGCGGAGATGCTGGAGGAGTTGAGTCTAACGGACGCCACAGGAGGAGAGGGTGCCGACATGATGACGGACTAACCAGTCGGCGTTCTGACATTGTGACGCCGACAGCCGATTTATCAAATAAAGGCCCGTTTACAATACAACGGTGCAATTGCACACCGGATTTAGAACTGTCTGCAAATTGGGGACCGTTTCAAACACGGACAGATGATATGTTGGTGCAAACAAATCCAGTGGTGTACTGGTTTATGATGGTTAAAACGTACCAACTGTGAGTCATAATGGCACTCAGTCATATGAAACATGATAATTTATCTCCATGGTCTCAGTGGATTTTATCCAAACTGGGTCTTCAGATCACATTTCCTGTCTTTATATGATCCTCTTTGTCATATCAGAATAATATGAAAATGAAGCAGTTACAGCTGCTTTATCGAAATAAATCCTTACCCACACATTTTCTGCTGGTTTAGAGGCTCATGTTGTGAAGTGCTTTGCTTTATTTATCCACCAGAGGGAGCTTTGTGCTAGGAAGATATGGGAAGTAACTCATTTAAAGGAGGCTGGCAGCAAGCTGAGCAAAGTCTGTTAATGGTGTAATTTGGCTACTGTGGGCAAAATGCAAATGCTGTCCAGCTGCAACACCTTCAGCCAGCGAGCGTACAGTCTCTGTGAGGCGAGCTGATTTAAAAACGAAAGTGTAAAAATGGGCATTCTTCCCCTCTCTGTTTGAAGCCTGTCGCACCAGCATGTGCTTTAAATGCAATACATTTAAGTCAGCACTTATTTGTGCCTTCACAGTTCATTCAAATCGTGCTCTCAAGTCTATACTTAACCCATTGTGCCACTAATGGCACATTTATGACAAGCTCCTAGCTCCAGCTTACTGAAAAGGTGCAAAAATGTAAAGATCCAAACAAATTTTGGATTCCACTGCACATTAAAGCCGACTCTTTTACCAGAAATGCTCCTCAGAACAATTTTTCTCACATGAACACTCAAATTTAAGGCTTTTGGACCAGTAAAATTCAAGACTTTAACATTTTTGGATTATGTTGCTTGATATTCTGATAATATGCAGGATAATATAGCAATGTATTATGATAAATGTCAGGCTTGTGGGATTTCGAATGTAAATATATAAACACGTGACAACATCCTAAATCAGTTGTTTAGAAGCAATAAATGAAGTAGAACAATAAAAACTTGGAATGTATTTAACAGGGGGGTTAATTAACTCTATTAAATCTGATTTCTTTTTTTGTATGTGAATGCATTAAAGCAAACCATACTGGAACTGTGGTTAAACATGCCACCATGTTTGCTGGAACAGTTCAGCCCGCCACTAGCCAGCTTTATGTAATATAAAACAGAGGAATGTGTGTATCACAGGGTGTGTTAGTTTCACATTTTGACTCAGGGAGGGGAGGGGGCAGCCCTTGTTTTTCACAAACCTGAGCAGGTTGTTAACGGTAATCAGATCTACTTGGGAAAACGAATGAAGCGAATCCCCCTTGCTCTTTCTCTCTCTTTTGTGTGTTGGCCTAATTCACCTGTAGTTTCCCTGTTTACAGACTACAAAGTCCCTAAAGGCTTAAGACTGTGGATGTCCGATTTGAATGATGATTTCCCCAGTGCTTGTCGCAGGCAGCAGCAGCAGTCGGTGGTTTCACTGCAGCTCCTTTACAAACATGTGTCCGGTGTGAAGAAGCGCCTTCGTGAGCTGTGCCTGACATTTCAGACCAGTATCCATCGTCCTGACGCTAACTGCGGGCTTGACGGTGCATCTATGCGTCACCGGTGCGCTACCCGTGTTTACACATCAATAATGCAGTATAAGAAGTGAGCTGGTCAGCAAAGCTCACAGTTAGGAGATAAGATTTCTCAGCTGTATGTGTGCTTACAGAAAGACACCCTGCTCTGTGTGTATATATGAGAGAGAGTTTCTTCCACAGGCGTGTCTGAGCTCCCTTGGTTGTCCCACAGCTGTATGCAGGCTATGAATCCATAGACTGAAATGATCAAGTCCAGAAGGAGATGTGAGGACTCCTGATTTGTTTTCAAAACACTTTGGAGAATGTTTAAGGCTGCATTCCCAGACATCCCAGAAACACTCAGTGTGAGTTGCAAAATATAATTAAAGAGGCATTAGGTGTTGTAGCCTGTTATTACTTCATCTAGTATTATCACGGAGAAGGGGATGGAGAGGAGGAGGAGGCTGCTTTGGAAATGCTTTGTGAGCTGCATTCAGCTGAACGCGCTTCTTGCCGTTCTGTGTATGATATCTTGTCGCTTTAATAATTTGGTTTCCTCTAATGAAATGCAAACTACAGCATGCCGGAGTTGCGGTACACCAGTGTGGTCTCTGCTTGTTTTTCCGTTTTCCATCCTCCTCCTGCTGCTCCTGCTGCTGCTGCTGGTGCTTGATTGCTCGCTGCTGTCTACGTCAGAGGTGGCGCAGTGTCGGGCTGCAGCAGCATGGTGGGACAGAGGCGATGCGACACCGACTGAACAAAGTTTAAAGATGCCGCACAAAGCAGCAGCACACCACACATGGCTGGGATAGAGGTCCGGCCCTCTCCCCCGTGCCTCTTATGCAAGGACTGTTTTCTTTTTCTCTGCATAAACAAACACCGGCCTATGCATCGCATCTCTCGGACACTCCACCTGCGTGATCTGCGAGCCAGGTGAGTCGCGAGTCTAAGCACGGGTAGTGGGTGTGGTGTCATGTGTGTACCACATATAGGCTGGTGGTGAACTGGTGAAGCAGCTTTTTGGTTTACACAAAGCAGCGGAGCAGCAGCAGCGGCAGGGGGACTCCTCTGGTCTCATAATCGCAGTATAACGAAGGAATCTCACGTCGGCTGCCGAGGTGAGTGACGGCACAGGCTGAAGAGCTAATAAGCGCACACGCCTTCTAATATATAGTCCATACACATGTATTAAAATCTAAATTCAGTAATCATTGCTGTGGGTTGATAACTAACTCTAGTTTCACTTGTTTATGTCATTTGGGCACAATTTATAACTTTTGCGCAAATTCTTGCAGGTTTCTGGGTCAAACTTGGCATTTTAAGCAAGGCACCATCCTAACACTAATGAAAAAAAGAAAGGTAACTATCACAGGAAACTACCTCGTGGAGGCTTCAGGACAACAGTCCTATTAGACCCCTTTTTGTAACAAGGAAAGTTAATTTGATTGCACACGGTTGATGATAGCGGGTCTGTACTGGGAAGGAAACGTTGTTTTTCATATTCTAATAAATTGCACGACATTTAGAAGAGTGCACCTGTAACGCACCTGCTGGCCCCGCCCCCTACCTGTCTAGAAGGATCTATCACTGCCTGCCACCGCTTCAGCGTATATCATTTATCATATTTGATAAGACGTAGTCTGATAACATCACGGTCTTGGTTTTAAATCTAAAACGTTATTTTTGTCCATAAATTCAGCTCGTTGGTCTGTGATGCGGCTTCTACTTTATGCTTCTTATTATTTCATAATTGTCAAAGATAGATGCAGTAGATACATGTAAAGTATAAAAAATGTGTAGCTGTGTAACAGTAAAAATTGCACCACCAATGTTATTTCCAGCTTATGAGTACTTACGACACTTTCTGTTGAGCCTTGTATTTTTTTTCTTCTACTACTACTTCTGCAGAATGAACTTCAAGAACTTGAGGGAGTACCTGGCTTGGTTATACTACCAATACCTGCTCATCACCGGCATCTATGTCCTGGAGCCGTGGGAAAAATCCATCTTCAACTCCATCCTCTTCTCTGCCATCGCCATGGTCGTCTACACCTCATACGTCTTTGTACCCATCCACGTGCGCCTGGCGCTGGAGTTTTTCTTAGGCATCTTTGGCGGCCAGCCGGAGAGCACCATGGCACTCATGACCTAAAAGAAACAAAACAAAACATGAAGGTAAAGAGACAAAAAATGTGTGGATGAGCATGAATCTGTCATCATATTTTCTTATAACTCACCTCCTTAGATCCTAGAGCACCTTGAGCCCTCCTTTTACAACAAGCTCGCCCTAAACCAGGCAATCAGCCACCTCTGCGAATCACGACTGAAAACATGAAGATCTTAATGGAACGATGTGGAAATCAGAGCCTTACTATCTTCTTTACATCCCAAACCCTCCAGCCTTACCCCATGGTATTAGACAGGCAGCAGAACAGTGCTTTCACACATGTCCTGTGAGATGTCTTATGATATGTTGTTTGTCCTTATTGATTTTTTGTTTGTTTTTGTTTTTTTGTTGTGTTTATCACCATATGTCCTGTGTGAGTGCATACCACATATGTGTTTTGCATGATAGGGTCATATATGGGCAGTCGATTTGCATGCTCATCTCACTATGAAATACTACTAGACTTGCTTCTTTTTTATTGCCTTTTAAGCTCCAGACTCACTATTTACAAAAAAGCAGACCGATCATTTTATAGCGTCTGAATCCAGTCTGTAAAATTTATGTCTGGCATTCTGAATTTACAGCTCACTACAGAGCAAGCTGTCACGTTTCAAGTGTTACACAGTGAGAGGCGACTACGTGAGTTCGAGATGATTTTAGACACAGCCCAAATTTCCTTCAGAGCCGTGGAAGGCATTATATGTCAGGCTCTGTGGGACTTAATGCAACAGGTAAACTAAACTTGCAATGCAACATCAGTGACGTTTCCTTTTTAAGTGTGTGTATGTTCGTTTATCTGATGTATCTGTGATGCCATGTTATCTCGTGCACTCACTCTGGGTGGTTAATCTGTAGTTTTGCATCAGAACCGCTATCACTGGGTTTTGTTTTTTTGTTTTGGTGTTTGTTTGTTTTTAGTTGCCTTTATGAGCTGCAATACTGACTGGCAGGGCACATTACACATTTCACGTAGATGTCATTTAGCTGATCTTAACAGAGAGGACTGATAAAAAGCCCAACCTATGCAATGAGTCTTAAAACGTTCGTGTTAAGACTCTGTTAAACAGATTTTCCCAGTCAGTGTGAGTAATATTAAGCCAAAATAACAGAAGAGATACGTGCCGAGCCCTGCTTTATCTCTAGTTTATTAACTGTTGGCATTTCTGGTAGGTGTACTCAGCTCTGAGCTTGAGCAAATATTGATACAACACACCTTTGTGTTGTAGGCTTGGCTTTGGTAATTACGTAACTCTACTTCACAAACCCCTGAAATCAAAAAAGAACTGTTTGATGTTTCATACAGAATGCAAAGATACTGTAGGCAAATTAACCCAAATGAAAAACAATGACATGGCTGACCAAAGTCTTCCTTATCTATAGTTGATCTATAGATAGAAAGTGAGTTTTAGTGTGTCTGGTAGCTGCGATGAGCATTGTGCGTTGGATCATTTTTAGCTATTTGTGCTTTGGGTGAGGGGCTCACTGGTTATAGTTCAAGCATAAGTAACAATGAGTTAATTTTATTTATATGGATTTATATATTTATATACACTGGTAAATGCTTGGCTGGTTACAATGTCAATTACCAAATGTTTGTGATTATTTATATCTGTGTTCTCCTGTGGCCATACTTTTGTTATTTGCTCTGTTTCTCTACCTTAAAGTGCTTTTTATATTGTTGTATCATTTCATTTCACTTTGGATAAACATTTGCTGAAGTCTCAGACGTTTCCAGCTCAGACAATGACGCGTTCTCTGAAAAATCTTTTTTTTTTTTTTCCCACTGTGCACAAAATGAATGTTTTATTTATACATGGTGGTGACACATCGCTCCAGTAATCAGAAAATAAAAATGCATCTGAAGATTCTTGGACAACTCTTCTCATTCTGTGTGGTTATTTATACATACTTATAGTTTTAAATGCAATTTAAATATTGTGGTCAGAAATTTATGTATATTCATCAGCATGATTATCACTGTAATTTTGGGCTCATAATGAATTCTTCGGACAGTTATCTTTCCGGAATAAAATGATTGTATAGCACACATACACATACAAGCTCAAATATACATATACTCACATATAAATCTTTTACTAAGTGGCGCTGAAGCTTCTATAATGTCTTTCAACTTGACAAAACCGAGGCTTAATAACTTCTCCTTAGTGAAGGTAGGAAATTTTTAGGATGTTCAGAAATGCTCTAGGAACCACTTAGGCTCAAACCAGCGTTCACTAAAACCTGGAAAACCAGCATCTCTGTCCACAGTGAACTGAGTTTTACACCGCTGAGGACCGAGAGGGTGACAACCAAGAAAGAAACCCCTGCTCCAAAATGAAAACCATTTATTTTGTGTTTTATTTATTTATTCGTAAATATTTATTTATTTATATCTAAATGAATAAAACATCATAAAGTTCTATAGAACTTTGCAGCTGCCCACATGGAAAAGCCAGAAGCCATCTGAAGCAAACGTCGATGTTCCGACGGGACAGCTATTGAGCTATTTGTCCACAATGACTGGGTATGTTTGGAGGAGTAAAGAACTCTGTACCAGCTGTGAAGCATGGTGGTGGTAGCATCATGCTCTGGGATTGTTTTGCTGCCAGTGGTACTGGTACCATACTTGCCAACCTTGACACCTCAGAGTTAGGGAGACATTCAAAAAAAAAAAGGGGGGGGGGGTTACATATACATAGACATATACAAAGATCTTGAATTTTACAGTGAGTTAAATGTCACAGTTATTGCTGTCCCTGAGCCGGGCTGTCCAAATTCAGAGGCTGCATCCATCTGAGGACCAGGCCTTTGTGGTCTAAGTGGGCCGGGTCCTCCAAAAGCCGGGTAGGCAGCCAAACCGATTTACTCAGGAACAAATAAAACACTGAAAAAAGTAAAACTATAAAATTTTTAAGTTATCTAAGTGACTTATATATCATGTTTAACCTGAGTAGCGAAAGACCGTGGGGGTTTGAAAACGATGTGTTGGGAGTTCGCTGTTCTCGTCGGCTCAGATATTTTATGTTTACACAGCTACATTCTCACCTGAAAATATGCTAAAAGTTTATTTTGCGACCCAGAAAGAGTAATAAGACTGATATCGAAACTAAGTAGCTGCCACCATTGTTGGAAACTGGAATTGGCTGGGCAATGCTATGAATTCTGGGATATGGTTTTTCATTTTTGTTGTCCAGGTGGAAAATCAGGAGACATTCAGGAGAATGGTGGCTCCAGGAGATTTTCGGGAGGGGCACTGAAATTCGTGATTCTCCCGGAAAATCGGGAGGGTTTGCATGTATGACTGGTACGTTGCACAAAGTGATGGAACATGAAGAAGGAGGACTACCTCAAAGCTTCGCCTCAGAGCCACATGAAGATGTTTGAAACTTGGATGCAGTTGGGTGCTCCAAGAGGACAATAAGCCAAAACACATCAAAGAGCTCCACAGCACTCTCTTTTCATATATAATTCAAAATACCTTTTCTCATGCAATGGTGAAACGCCAACGTGTTTCAGCACACAAGCCTTCATCAGGGAGTGAAGCAGAAGGCAGGAACCAACTGAACAGTGAAAAACTCCACCAACCAATCAAAGACAAGAGAAGAAATAGACCACACTATCATATCAACCTCAGATAACATCCATCTTCAAAGGCAATTAAGTTTAAAGAAGAAAAGTTTATAAAAATAAAAGAAATAAAACTGATATAAGCGAGGATATCTAGTGAGCTGTACTTTAAAAATCCATAACTGATTTTATATAGTGCAGGCTAACATTGAGTTTCTGGAATGATCTTCCCAAATCACCATCCTCATCAAGTGTGAGTTTGTCCGTATGTATTTGAGCCTGTGTGTAGTAGAAAAAATACAAAATATATTCAAACTTGGACACGCATTTCTTGTTTTTAAAGGTCTTTAAAGATATACGCTGTACAATCAACAGTCGACCCTGTAAAAGTTCAAAGAAAACATTAAAGGCCACAAAAGTACCACAACATTTTTTTATGATGAGTCAGAATGAACTCCTGGGCCACAACTGTATTTATTCACACAGCTTCACGTCAGTGGATCAGAGCAGTTACTTAGGAAAATTAAACAAGGAAAAGAAAAGCCTACAGGAAGAACATTTTGGACCCAACAGACTGTACCACATAAAACAAATTCAAACAATAACAGGCAAAGCCACCAAACTTGTTCTCTCTCTAAGGAGCAGGAATGAATGCCCTGGGCCATCCTTCAGATACTATATCCTGTGCATTCCTCCAAAGCTCTAGTAACATCAAGCCTGCCACATTCACCATATTTGGGGCATTCTTGTGGAAGAATGTGAGATGAATGGGGCTGAATACAAATATCACTGCACATTTCATCTGGAGAGCGGATGTAGGTTCTGGCAATTGTTTTGGTTATCAGTTAAGCAAGACCTCGAGAGTCTGCCAAGGTTTATGTGTTATAACCAAACACCTCCACCTTGTTCTGTTGTTTTTTCCCCCCAGGATGTTGGAACAAAATAGCTGCAACACCATCAGCTGTTAACCTACAAACCCAACTCAAAACCGTTTTCACCCTTTGTCCCCTGCCCTTGGTGCTTTCTTTTCTCTTCTCTCCTATGGAAAAATAAGGCCAAGCACTAAACACTGTTATGCCACCCTGTGAGGTAAGTTTAGCTTCTGCCTCGGGGTCTTTGAAGACGTGTCCTCTGTTTACACTACCCTTGTTAATTTGAGTCCCATGGAGGACAAGGTTAGTGGTTATCTCCATAATGACAAGGTGTAAACAAAGCTTTCTGTAGACTCAAGCTTTTTTTCTCAAAGCTCTCTGAAAGCTGATGTATTGTTTCCGTCGTGTGTGCACGTGGCCTGTGAGTGTGACATTCACTCACAGGCCACGTGAAAAATGAGAACTCCTAGCGACTGCTGAATGCAAAGACTGAGATGAGCATAAAAGTGAGAATAACACATGCATACATGCCAGTGCTGCCACCACCAACAGCACCAGCAGCAGCAGCAGCAGGTTTCAGTTAACAAGGAAACCCCAGAAAGTATTCAAATATCAATATTACTTCCAACATGTGATACCACCTTGTACACTGAGTCGCACATGCACCCATTGAGACAGCCTCCATTAGGTGCGTGCCATCACAACAAATGTCTCCAAGGATATAATCTAAGACAGCTCTTTGGTCACAGCCTGTGACAGACATTGATGAAATACACAAAATACACACAATGTACTGCTTTGCATGACCTTTGAATGACATCTGTTACACTTTATGTTAGTCAGAAAGAGAACATGCACATTTTTCCTCCAATAAAAATGCCTTTGTATTCATTAGGAACAGAAACATAGTAACAAGCTGCATACCTCGGCATATGTAACCTATGGGTTACTTTCCAGTGCAGCTATTTGAATAGACAATGCAAACAGTTGTATTTCATTTGTTTGTCTTCCTGTGCAAAAAATAAGGACTTCTCCTTAAAGGATGGCAAATTGTTCCTTCAGTTTGTTACCACATATTCTTTAATGTAGGTCTTAAAGGTAAACAAGAACTTTGGAACCGCTTGTTCGTTAGCAATTAAATTTATCGCACCATTATCATCCGCTTCATTCTGTAGCTTTAATTTTAATCATGTGAAATCATTCACAGTCGTCCTTGTCTGTAACCGTTTGTTTGTCAGTCAGCAAAATTCAAAAGCCACCAAGCTGAATTTCAGGAAACTTGGTGGAAAGGAATTGGGATCACTTTGAGAGTGCCCAACAGATCGAACTTTTTTCCGGTTAACTCTCGAAGACTAAGCCTTGTGATTTACTGTGAAAACATTTTATAAAGTCACTTGAGTCAACATGTGCCGCCTACTATCAAAGAGGAAACAAGACAATAACCTGCGGTTATAATGTATTTTAGTGACATTCACTGAGATTGTTTTGAGGGAATATTGTTTGCTCAGTTGGGTGTGTGTGTCTGGGTTTGTGTGTGTTGTCTCTACATTTATTGTTCTGTAGGGTTTTAGGTGGAGTCCTGGGTAAACATGCTCTGTGTAACTGGACCTTCTCTTGTAGCCTAATCATTCAGCTGTAATATCCAGGGCAGAAAAAAATAACGTGTTTTTTTGTTGATGTTGTTCATAAAAATTAATTTGCCCATAAAAACAAAATCCTGAAACACTGTTATTTACCTTGCCAGCTTCTACACTCTCACTCCTCTCTTTTCTTTTTTAAAGACCTCATTTTTAATTTAATTAGTTTTTTTTTTTAAACACATTAGTGGTAAAATATTCATTCACAAAACAACATGCATGAATGAGATGAGCCAGATTACGACAAGCAAAAACATCGCCTATCACTCACAATAAAACCCGGTACAATGTGCTGGAACAAGCCCGATCCATGAAGGCCGACTGCCAACCCACTGGACCCGGATCTGCTGTCATGGTCTGGGTATCAGACCCTGTACTTAGGGTCAGACCACTTTCGGCTGCATGACAGACCTGCCAAACAGGACGGTGCTTTTAACGTTGTGGCTATAATTCGAGGACCTAAACTCGACATACAGGTGAAGTTAATATCTTGTTTAAACGAACACCCTTTAAACCTCTAGGCCTGTCGGTGCAATTTTACAAGCTTAGTGCTGTCATTTAAAGACCCTGGACAATTATTACATGTGCGTCATGGCACAGCTCTCAGCCCTGCATGTGGGCTATTAATCAGTTGATATGAACCTAGGAGTGGCTGCTGGCCTGATAGTAAAGAAACGAAACAAGAAAAGAACAGTCCAGCAAGGCGTTAAACTTTGGCCAAACTTCCAAATGGTCAAAGGGCTTACACTACAACTACTATTATGTTGTTCTAAGTTTGAAAGAAAACAGTAGTGTGTGCTCCTAATATCCTAATCGCTAGGGCATAATCTCACCTAAAATATTTATTTTGGATTTATGACACGCATGTGCGTGTTTGTGTTTGATAAGGTGCACTTTATGCCCCGTAAAGACAAAAGGAAAAGGACTGCCACCAAGTGGTCATATAGGAAACAACTGTCTCCTTAATGTAATATAGATGCTGAAAAATTAGACTGTCTGTGCAGTAAAATCATCACAAAGCTCTGAGTCTGAGTCTGGCACACAAAGCAGTCGAGTACATGCGATTAATATGCAGTATCTGGTCCTGATGGTGAATTTCAGAGTAGGCTGCTTGGAGTTCATGGAAACATGGAAATTCATCAACGTGTGCAAGCCACTGTGGAGGAATATTTGACAGGGAACCAAGAATCTGAGACCCAGAGGCGAGGGAGTGAGACAGAAGTTCGCAGTTTGTTTTTTCTTGGTTAATCCCACACCTGTGTGCTCTCTGCAGGGTCAAAGGAGCTTGCAAAGAAAAGCGTCTGGACTTCTTTAAGTTACTTGAAGATGTTTCACCTCTCATCCGAGAAGCTTCTTCAGTTCTAAGGTCAAATGGTGGAGAGTCCCAGATATAAACCTAGTGGGAGTGACCCCCCACAGAGGGACAAAAGCACCCCCTGATGATCCTCTAATCGCCTGAGCCAAGGTGTGAAACTGGGCGTGGGTCCCAATCAGCCAGAGTTTTGGGTGAGTTCATTGTGAAACCTGGCCCCACCTTATCATGCGAATTCCTGAGGTCAGATGGCTCAGGATGTGAGTGGGCGTTAAGACGCCTGGGGAGGGATCTCAAAACTAGATTATAGATGGCAGAGAGTTGGTGTCGTAAACCACCGCCTCTGTTCAAAGATGGTCGCTCACAGTGGACATAGATGGCTTCTTTCACTCCTCTTTCAAACCATCTGTCCTCTCTGTCCAAAATGTGAACGTTAGCATCCTCGAAAGAGTGACCTTTGTCCTTAAGATGCAGATGGACTGCTGAGTCTTGTCCTGTGGAGGTGGCTCTTCTATGTTGTGCCATGCGCTTGTGAAGTGGCTGTTTGGTCTCTCCAATGTAGAGGTCTGAGCATTCCTCGCTGCACTGTACAGCATACACCACATTGTTAAGTTTGTGTTTTGGCGTTTTGTCTTTCGGGTGAACCAGTTTCTGTCTGAGCGTGTTGCTGGGTCTGAAATACACTGGGATGTCGTGCTTGGAGAAAACTCTCCTGAGTTTCTCTGATACGCCGGCTACATACATACTCTCTGCAGGGTTGTGGAGTCTGTTAGTTTAGCTAAAACAAATCTGAGGAAAGTTTGCAAGTTAGGACGACAATAGAGTGCCGTGGAAATGAAGCCAAGACTGCTTCTTATTTTACCTCACTTTTTAAGGGTGTCTTCTGAAGTAGGGACATATTAAGGCAGCGAGTGTAGAGGGAATGATTTTGTGGTGGTGGTGGTTCTGAGGATTCAAAAAGGGGAGATTAAGGAGCACACGCTTTCAAGATTTCCATAAATGCACACATCCAACAACCTTTCCCTGCTTTGTCTAGTCAACAGCCTACCTGAGCCAGCTGGCCAAGAGTCAGTTGACCGCACATTATGTTTACTGCATGAATGAAGAAGGCGCATAAAGCTTTGCACAGTGCTTTACTGCCCTCTTTGGTTAAAAGTTCTGTGTCAGACGAACCTCTGCTGGTTGCACCTGTAACCAAATTCCCCTAAATGCCTGCAGAAGTTTGGTATTTACTGCGCAGGCAAGTGAAAACAAAAACCTCTGTCAGTAGTACGGCATTTTGTGAAACACCTTCATTTGACACAAAGAGATTGATGAGACAAGCAAAAAGTACTATTTTCAGAACACAAGAGTTTTTCAGTGTCAGAATCATTTTGTTGTCTTCTGATAGCCAAGACTCTGGAAACAAAGAAAGAAAGAAAGAAAGAAAGAAAGAAAGAAAGAAAGAAAAGATTAAATTATAGTTAAATATAAAATTCACAACATAAAGACTGAAAATGGTCTGAAAATCTAGTAATCCTCCAAAGGTTTATGGGCAGGTGAATGCAGAACTGAAGTCCCTTCATCCGGTCTTCCGATCTCTGTGAAGCTGTCGGGCTTTAAGTGTTTTTGTTGCCATTCACCGGAGGAATGTAGATTGTTTTTCTGTGCAGTCAGCTGTAGCTTAGGTACGCCTGTTCAACTGCTTGTTGGCTAAAATATCTAATCAGCCAATCACATGGCAGCAGAGAAAATGTTGTGTGGAAATGCCTCGTTGATTTCACAGGTCAGAGAAGGAAAGTCAGCTTACTTTAAGCTGATAGGAAAGCAACAGTAACTCAAATAACCACTAATTACAACAAATGTATACAGAAGAGCCTCTCTGAATGACAACATCTCACATCTTAAAGCAGCAGCAGAAGACCCCACCAGGTGCCACTTCTGTCAGCTAATAACAGGAAACTGAGGCTCCAATTCACACAAGCTCTCCAAAATTGGAAGACAGAAGATTAGAAAAGGGTTGTCTGCTCTGAATCTCAATTTTGGGTCAGAAAACAGCAACATGAAAGAACGGGTCCGTTCAGTCCTTTATCAACGTTTTTAGCTGCTGCTGGTGTGTGTGTGTGTGTGTGTGTGGGGGGGGGGGGGGGGGGGGGGGGGTATTGTTATTGTCTTGGCACACTTTGGGACCCAAAGTTCCAACTGAGCATCTTGTTGTATTGTTGCTGATTACATCCATCCCTTTATGATGACAGTGTATACACGGACAGCTGTTTCCACCATGTCCCAAAACTCAAATCACTTCAAACTGGTTTCTTGAACACAACAATGAAATCACTGCAATCAAATGGCCTGCGCAGTCACCAGATCTCGATCCAGTAGAGCACCTTTGAGATGTGTTGGGACAGGAGATTCACATCACGGATGTGCAGCAACTCTGCGATGCTGTCGTGCCACTCTCAGAGGAATGTTTCAGGGATCTTGATGAATCTGTGTCACAAATTAAGACATTTAAGAAAACACAAAAGTGTCCAATCTGGTGCTTGAAAGCTGTAACTAATAAAGTGTCTAGTTAGTGTACAACGGACATTTTAAAAGTACTAATAATATTTGGACACCCATTTCTCAAAATGTACTTTAGGTTGCAACTCTTTAAATGAATCCCACAAACTCATTTTAAATAGTAAACATCTGAAAAACAACCTTATTTAACTCTTAACACTAATTCACTACCAACCCCAAATTATGTAATTTTTTATCACCTCCCATCTCTTGCATAAATAAAACATCAGCGTTCATCAAAACATATGAAATATCTGTAAAAACCAGCAGATTGAAAGAAATGTAGCTTTCACCACAAACTGCTGTGATGAAGGCTATCGTGTTTCCACAACCACCGTCTAATGCATTAGAAACCGAACATTAGAGGGGCTTGTCAGGGAAAGTGTGGCAGGAGAAAGTGTTTAATTGTGCTCTGGCCATATGAGCTGTGTCTTCACTGCCAGTATACCTCCTGCCAAGGTCATTAGCTGCTAATTCTGCAGGGTCTAGATTGCCTTCGATAAGAACAAAAAAAAATAAAATTTATGGCATTGATTGTACCCGTGAGCATGCCGGGGTCAGAGCGGCTGATTGCTAAACAGGTCTCTGTCTCTCCAAACTTATTTCACACATTCACTGCAGCTTGACCGCCTCTTTTACATGAATAGAGTTAATGTAAGGCAATACTCCTCCGTCCATTCAGGTCATCTTTGGTGCTCTCTCTGCTCTGCTGCACCGGTGTGAGTAAGTTAACTCTTTGTGATCCCTTTCTCCATAGTGTATGTGGATGGCGGATAAGGGCATGGACGGAAGATGGAGGCTGTTAAAAGAACCAGCAGGTGAGCAGCGTCTGGGTCCTCTGTGACCAGCTGGGCGCTGTAAAATGACCGCCGCTGTTGTGTGTGGTCTGAATAGAGCTGAGAGACGATGTTGTTGAGGTCAGGCAAGGAGAACCCCAGAGGAACCCCTCTCTCTCGCAGGAATCAACTGCGTATCTTACACTCCATCTACTTGCCTTTTAAAGAAGGGCCGGTTGGGCCATTACCTGAGCTGCTGGGAAAGATGGAGATGAAGAGCATGTAAATGTAGGTCAAGACATGGAAAAAGGTTTACGTAATAAGATTAAATGGTTTAAATACACCCAATCGTCTAATTTTTAATAGCGTGCTCTTCATCCCTCAATCCTGCCATCAGTGCTCTCCATTTCCCAAATTTCATTTCCCGTCTTTCCTGCTCACTCACAGCCGGTCATGGATCTCTCTGAGGACGTGAGGTCTTCAGCAACTGAGGCATGTCCGCTTCTCAAACATTCATTGTCAATGGCAAGTCGAGAGTTTCGACTGCACAGCTACCAGAAAATCACTTTTCTACAAAAACCTGATGCTCTCTTGTTACACCACAAGAATGAATCATTGTCCAGCTGCACAGTTTGAATCATAGTTAACAAATGTCTCCGTCAGCTGACCTGAGGGTTCATGTGCTAAAAAAGTCAGTCCCAGTGATCGGGCAAGCATTGCAAGTGCATCGATTTAAGGAGATAAGCTGGTTCTTTTGACAAACAGCTCAGGTTTAGCTGCTGCTGAGTGATTATGAGTGCTCGTTAAAAGCTAAAGCTTTCCCCTGGATGTTCACCAAGTACGGTTAGATTGTAAATACTGAGCTCTCTGTGCTACGTGCCAGTTTTCAGATCTAGTGTTAAGCCAGTTTAATTAATTGTCGCTGATTTTTTGCCACAGGTCAAAGTACAAGATCATGCAAGAAAATATACTTGCAGCTTTGTGCATACAAAGTGTCACACATGCATACATGCAGTGCAGTCTCCAAAAGTGGCCGCTCTAAAAGCCAGTGTCAGAGATTCCTCCTTGCTTGGCTTTGTCCCATTAAGAGCCTGGGTAGTAGGTGGGCTGCTTGGAGGAATGCCTCCCATATCAGGTGAACTACTGCCCCATGGCCTTTGCTCCTTGCTAGCTAGCAGCGAGAGAGTGCTCCCGGCGGATGATGTATCCCATGTCACAAAAGCACCTTTCTACACAACAGGGGTACAGAGAATAGGCCACAGCACAGTGGTTCTCCTTGGGTTGGCTCCAGCCCACCATAGTGAGATTTCAGACCTCCCCCTATGCTTCCAGCAAAACCCCCTCATTGGAGGAGATGGCCCTTTACTCACGCCTGGCAGAGATATCAGAGGGACCTGAAGCTCCTGGTGCAGCCTCCAAGACACTGCTAGAGAGGATAAATGACCATAACACTTATGCATAACTGGGTAAGTGCTTATAACTTGGTTGAACAAATATACTCAGAAGCTTTTAAGTCACCTAGTTTAAACTAGTGAGAGTACAAGTTTATTTGATATTTTTGCTTGTGTGTAGATTACTGAAATTGATAGTGTGATTCCAGCTTTGTTCAAACAAATCTGAAATAACTGACTAACTAACAGAAACCAGTATTGACTGAATATCAGACTGCAGCAATAAATAAATAAATAAAAAGTAGAGCTAACCTGTGACTGGCATTTTAGGAAAAGTTAAAATACAGAAAAGGAAAGAGGAAAACATAAACATGGAATAGATGCATGGAAACAATAGAAATTTGAGAGGTACAGTCTGTTCTACGTTTGTGAGTGAAGTGCTAGCATGTGCTTTTTTAAAACTTCTTATTTGTTTAAAGTTTAATTATATGGAAGATTAAACAAAGTCTGACAAATATCAGAATAACGTCTCGATGCACTCTCAGATCCCCGACAACCATGAGGATTATTTCCTGCCAGTCGACTCTTGTGGCTGTAGTTGCGGTTGCTCTCATTGTGGTGTACTACACTGAAGCTAAGACTACTCCGAAGCCAAAGTACCAGTACACCAAGAAACCCGTCCCTCAGATCACGGTCCACAGCCCTGTAACCACCAGCGTGCCCAAGACTCTTAAAATAGTCCCAACTGCAAATCCTGTGAAGCCCCATCCCCCGCCCAACCCAGTGAGGACCACCAACCCAAGTCATGTCTTTCCACAGCACTACCCTGACGGCACCGGGCCACCTGGTGTTGGTCCTGAGAACTACACTCTGGATTACAACGAGTGTTACTTTAACTTTTGTGAATGCTGCCCACCGGAGAGAGGGCCCAGGGGCCTGAAAGGAGAAAGAGGCCTGACAGGTATAGACTCACTGATATGTTTTAATGTTATTAATTATTGTTTGGTTTGTTTGGCTTCAGATTTTCCACTCACACTTATTTTACTCAGGGGCACCTGGAGAAAAAGGCCTTACAGGAGCAGCTGGTTTACCTGGGCCACCTGGCATCAGTGGCCCTATTGGCTTAAAGGGAGAAAAAGGTACACACTTAAAAATTACTTATTAAAATGATATATTGTATTATGTTATTTACTCACTGGCTACTTTATTATTTAGGTATGTAGACATAGTCAAGACACCTGCTGAAGTTCAAACTGAGCATCAGAATGGGGACAAAAGGATTAAGTGACTAAGCATGGTGTACTTATTAGTGCCACATGTGTGAGAGTAACCCAAATAACCACTTGTAACAACCAAGGTATTCAGAAGAGCTTCTCTGAATTCACAACACATCAAACCTCGAAGTAAATGTTCCACAGCAGCAGAAGACCGTACTGGTAATTTGGGTTGGATCTCCTTTTGCCTTCAGAACTGTCTTTATTCTTCATGTCATAGATTCAACAATGTGCTTGAAACATTTCTCAGAGATTTTGGTCCATGTTGACAAGACAGCATCACACAGTTACTGCAGATTTCTTGAACATGACTGAATGTCAGGTTCTAGAAAGCAGTTTGGGATGATTTGAGTTTTGTGACATGATTTGTAATCCTGCTGAAAGCAGTCAGGAGAGAATAGGGATGGACGTGATCAGCAACAACACTCAGGTAGGTTTCGGTGTTTAAACGTTGCTCATTTGGTACTAAGGAGACTTTAGTATGCCAAGAAACTATCCCCCGCACCATCACATCAACCTGAACCATTGATACAAGGCAGGACAGAGTCGTGCTGTTATGTTTTATGTTGTTTGTGCCAAATTCTGATCTTCTAAAACAGCTCATTTCGAAACTTGTGACTCATCAGACCAGGCAACATTTTTTTAACTTTCTGTTGACCAATTTTGGAAATCCTATTCAAATTGTAGTTTCCTGTTTTTAGCTGCCAGTAGTGGCACTTGTGTAATCTCCTGCTTAAAGGTTTGATGTGTTCAGAGATGCTCTTGTGCATATCTTTTTTGTAAGGAGTGTAGTGGCTATATTAATTTGTTAGAGTTCTCTTTCTCTTATATTTAAAATAACCACACTGCTGACGGACAAGCGACAGTTTTTACGCATTGGTTGGTTTGCAACGACGAGTAAAACCATCGTGTGGCTCAGCCGTTTAGTTTATTTTCCACATAAACCTTTTACAATAAAGCACAAGATCCTGTTGACATTTTTCAAAATAAACTGAAATAATAACAATATACATTATTTTCAAACATCAAATTTTAGAATGTGCATGAAGCAAGTTACCTCAAATAAGAACATGAAGTAACTATAAATGGCGCTTACAAGGAGTGATTATTTAGGTACTGTTACTGTGAGTTACTGTTGCCTTCCATCCACTCAGCTTGGTCATTATCCTCTAACCACTGACAAGACTTTTTCACATAGAAAACTTCTGCTCACTGGAAATTTTCTCTTTTTTTTTTCTCTGTAAATCTTAGAGATTTTGTGGGGAAATCCCAGCAGATCTGCAGATACTCTGACCAGCTTGTCTGGCAATAACGACCATGTTCAAAGTCCCTTAAATCACCTTTTCCCCCATTCTGATGCTCAGCTTGAACTTCAGCAGCTATTCTTGAGCACATCTACATTCCCAAATGCATTAGGATGCTGTCACATGATTGGCTGATTACATATCTGTGTTAACAGGCATTCAGGCATACCTAATGAAGTGGTTGATTTATCTATATATTGTCTTTCCTCATCTAAGAGAATTTCTTTTAAAATAAATTTATATTTTAAATATAATTAATATATTTGTATTTCGCAAATTTTCTAGGGGACAAAGGTGACAGAGGAAACAGTGGGCCAAGTGGGCCACTAGGCATTCCAGGAAAACCAGGACCAAAAGGTATAAAAATCTCATGGCTATATTTTTCATTGTTACCTGACTTCATTTATTTTTACACAGTTTTCCTTACCTTACAGGTGATGTTGGCTACAAAGGGGAAAAGGGTGAAGTAGGACTGCAAGGTCTCAAAGGAGAAAAAGGGCAGAAAGGAGAACCTGGCAAGAATGGGACTGCTGGTGAGAAAGGAGAACCTGGAAAAGAGGGGCCAGCTGGGCCTCCAGGAGTGGCTACAGTACATGGACCAAAAGGAGATAAGGGGGATAGAGGGGAGTGTGCCTCATATGGAGAGAAAGGACACAAAGGTGAACCAGGTGAACCTGGAGCTCCTGGAATCCCAGGAGCGATGGGAATTCCAGGACAGAATGGCAAGCATGGCTCCCCAGGCCCTATAGGTGTCCGAGGGGATCCGGGAGCTCCTGGACCACAAGGAGAACCAGGGGTGAGGGGGCTAGAAGGACCACAAGGTATAAGAGGGATTCCAGGACCGAGAGGGGAAAGAGGTTACCCTGGGATGAGAGGTGAGCGGGGTTTTCGTGGATTCAAAGGTGCTAAGGGTTCTGGATCAGGGGTTCCCCAGAAACACTCTGCCTTCAGCGTAGGTATCTCTCCGAGAAAGTCTTTCCCTCCTTCAGGCTTCCCGATCCGCTTCGACAAAGTCTTCTACAATGAAGAGAACCACTTCAACATAACTTCCAACAGCTTTACATGTGTCTACCCTGGAGTTTATGTCTTCACCTTCCACATCACCGTGCGCAATCAGCCGCTGCGAGCCACGCTGGTGGTGAACGGGTCACGGAGAGTGAGGACACGGGATTCTCTGTACGGTCAAGACATCGACCAGGCCTCCACTCTGGTGGTGCTGCGGTTGGCTGCAGGCGATCAGGTGTGGATGGAGACGCTCAGAGACTGGAATGGAGCGTATGCCAGCAGTGAGGACGACAGCATCTTCTCTGGATTTCTGCTTTACTCAGACAAGCCGTGATGCACACTTTGTGTTTACTATCACAAAGTCTGAATACTGGTGGTGCTAGTGTACATGCTGGTCTGCACGTCTTCTATTATTGCCTAGCCTCTTCTTAAGAAGGGATAGTACTCGCCACACAATAATGCTGCTGCAGAGTAGTGCTCCAAAGTTTTGATTGACACCACCCTAATTAAATATAATGGTTAAATACAGTCCAATTCACAAAACACAGTGAGTAAAGCATCCCAAGAAATACCCCTGAGGTAATTATTGGAAGATGGCGTTCACAAGTAGTAAAAGATCATAAACTAATCTCCTGTTATCCAGACAGAAGAAAGTTTTTTTTAAAATGATAAAAGTGTAAAAGTTCAATATTTAGCATAAAAAATGTATAAATTATCCAACATTTTTGTGCACATGCAGTGCCTCCTTATGTTAAAGCATCCTAATTAAAAGTAGCAGCAGTAAGTGAGAGATCGTGCAGAAGTTTATTATTCAGCTACCAACGCAAAAGATAAAGCACAAAAATATGATCAGTGCTGTTTATCTATTTGTCAGCAAGATTACTGTGTTCCTCTACTGATTCCTTCAGTTAACCTTCAAGTCAATGCCCTGACCCAGTGTCACCCTTGCCTCATTTGCATGAAACGAAAAAAAAAGCTCCTTCGTTTTGGGTCCCACTTTTTTCTCACGATTTAACTGCTGCTTCCTTTTTAGTTGTTTTCACCCATAATGACCTAAGCTGTGTGAACATGTATGCAAAAAGCGATCAATAGAAAAGACAAATGTGTTCAAAATAGTCACCACTGATAGCTGCATCATTAATCTTAATGTAAACCTGTCAAAAAATGACTGCACCCCTGTGTCTTATTAAACCAGTGATTGTAATATATAAGAAGTCCTGCTCAAATATGGAGCAGTAAAAAGAAATTGTGTTCACAGAAAATAAAATCCAGCAGTACATAACATTTTGTGAAATGCTTTATTTGACTTTAACATGTATGTGTTAGATATTTCCAACAATTCTGGTACAGCGCTTGATGTTTGTTAACTGGAGATATCAGAATTTCAGGTGCAGGACCTCATATATGAGATTTCTAGTTGTACAAAGTACAAATACAAAAGATGAAAAATTGCACAGTTAAATACAGAAGTGTGACAATGACCCAGCGTGATTAGTAGAGAGATTGTGTGTAATGTATGCTAAGTTATCAAAGAGAATCTGCAGAGTCCCCAGACATGTCATCGGATTCCTCAAATGGATTTGCCTGATCTTGAGTTGTAGCTGAGTCAAAATCCTGGTCTGTAGTCAGCAAACTGGTTGGGACTGCTTGTGAAGTCAGTGGAGGCGCTTGTGATGGTGTGCTCTTTTCTGGAGTGAACTGGATCGGCTGGTGAGAGGAGAGGTTAGGGGAGGTTGGTAATGAAGCAGCAGCAGGTGGGAAGTCATCTGTGGCTGAAGCAAAGCGAAATACTGGCCTTTGTCCAGGATGAAGAGGTGGCATCTTCTCAGGTTCTGTTGGGTCAGAGATGAGATGGCCTCTGAGGCTGTGCAACTTTTACACACAAAGTATCACATTTTTAGCAATCCATTAGGAACTTTGGGGCTTATCGGTGTAGAACAAATGCTGGGGTAAATTAAAATTTAAATACCTCTTATTTGTCCAAAGTTTTTGGGTTCACTGGACTTCGAGAGGTCCAACTGAGGCACCCTGGCCTTGCAGCTGTACAGCCCTGGAGTCTGTTTCACTACATTATAGTTGTCAGAGGTTGCAGGTCCCAGTCGCCTGTTATTTTTGTAGAAATAGAAGTCTATCGGAGGGGCAGGAGCAGGGGCGTTGTACTGCACATGGCAAATGAGCTTCATCCTCTTTAGCTGAGTATCATAGTTGGGGATGATCTCCAAAATTGGCTGTGACAGAACCTCTGTGACAGAAGACATTGATTTAATTTAAGAAAAAAACAAGTGGTAGGTCATGAGGCTAAGAATATTTATGTTCAATTGTACTACCAGGAATAACTTAACATTGTGGGAAATATGGGCTTTCTTGCTCAGCATTAAAGGAGAAGGTCTATACACACCAAGTTTAGCACTAGGTGTAAAAATGGATCACTTATAAGAACACTATCTAGATTAGCACATCTCTCAAAGCATGCTGTCATTCCTTTAACTACACCACACCTAAGATAAGAACACACAATTCTGTGTAATCTCACCTAAGATCTGTACATGAGCACCAGCAGAAATGACAGAGAGTGTTTGTCTCCTCACATCCCAGGAAGCCCTGCAAGAATATACTCCTAGGTCCTCAAGGCTCAAGTTGGTCAGATAGAAATCTGGCTTGTGACCGTTTTGTCTCATTACTTCAACGCCATCTTTGTACAAAATAATCTCTTCAAGTCGGGGGTTCCCTCTGACACGACATGTCACCTCCAATGTGCTCCCGACAAGTTGAGGATGTCGTGGGACTTGCAGAATCGCCCAGCCACCTACGGAAACACCACAGAGTTACCTCTGAATAACTTCCAATCTTACATTAGTAAAGCAATGGGAGAAATTCACTAATTTCCTAACATTTAATGTAACAACATCTAACAATAATGCGTAATGCTACAATGCAAGAAGGGGAGGTTAAGGTACTCTATAATACAGCCTGCACCCCTGATATACTGTCTAGTTATAACATAAGGTGGGGAAAAGATACCACATAAGTACAAAAAACCCCAAACAAAACAAGTCCTTGTTGTACCAAATTGACATTTTAAGTAGAATTATAGAAGATTTATATGTTAAACCCTAGAAAGTCACAGTATAAGTTGCAGGCTGTATTAAGAAGTGCTGCCATCACTCACAGCATGTCTTAGATGAGCTGCACAGAAAACCTAAAGTTGAAAAGAAGCTTATAGATGTTCAATGCTCCAGTGTTAGGATTACACAGGAAGAAAGAAGCCTAACGTGCAAAGCAATTTTATTTCTTTCATGCAGACAAACAGATCTTACCGTCCACCTTGAGCTCCACAGGGACACTTTGCTGGGTGCGAATCTTTCCCACCTTCGTGTTTCTTATTCCTTGGCAGTAGTATTTCCCGCTCTCTTGAACTTTGGAATTCCAGAGTTTTAATTCCCCCCCAGTCTGTGAGAGCTCCTCAGAGCCCCTGAACCACAGGTAGGTCCAGTTAGACCTGTGCACATCAGGAATACTGCATCTCAAGTGTGCTCTCTCCCCCGAGAAGATCCTTGAATGTCCTGACACCAACTCGATGTTGGCTCTGAAAGACGTCTCAGTGGGAACTGCAGAAAAAAAGAAGAATACGTTTAAAGGATCTATTTTGGTAATGAGTGTAAATCCTGAGATCACTTCTAAAATAATATCTGTGCAAATTGAAAGTATATTTGTAAAGAATATTTGGTCCATACCATGAGACACTACAATCTGTGAGAGTGCTGAAAAAACTGAAAGAGAAAATAATCAAGTTTAAATGACAGTTACATCAGGTCAGTATGTAAAAGTACATTTTCATTAAATGAGCTGAAGAAAACTCACCAAAGAGAGAGATGAGCTTGTCCATTTTGGAGACTCTTCAAGAAACAGAAACCGATCAAGTATTTATTCATTTTCACTAAAAGGAGAAGTGAAAATGCTTCTTCCCCCCCTCGGGGTGCGCCATATCAGGACATCCTTCTTACCAAAAAGATTTCTACCCTAGGCTAAAATTAATTTCATGGTAAACCACATCTTGTGGCAAATTGTCTTTTATGCTGTGAAGGCATTTTTTTGACATGGTCACATCACAGGAAGAATAATTACAAGTAAATGGGAACTGACCATTTTTAACACAGGAAACATTTCTATCCTGATAGCAGGGATCTCTTCCTTCATCAAGAGACCACAAGGAGTCACTGAATCGCTTGATGAGAATGAAAACCATGTGGATCGTGTTTTATTTCCCCCACAGTCACCTGTTATCTGACCCCCCTGTGGGAGGTTTTGGACTGATGTGTTGCACAGTCCTCCCCAACAACACTATTTTTCTTCATCTGTTTAATGTGGAAACTTGATATTTTCTAGAATTAGCAAACACAGTTGTTCTGTTTATTTGTTATTGTAAAATGAAGGTGTTTGTTTTATATGTTTCTATGATAGATTCACATTTCATTTAGTTCATATATTTGTTGGAAAGGGTTAAAAATGGATTGGATAAAACAAAAGTGTAGCTAGCATTGATTAAAAACGTGTCTAAAATATGTGATTACAAAAGAAGGGTTTGTTAAAAGTGTTATAAAGTGTAAAGTGCTGTAAAGTTTGTTTGAGGTAGAGTTTGTGATGGTCACGTGACCAGAGTTTAGCTGAGAGCACATCCATGGCATTGTGGGTCAGAACTAGCATGGATACAGAGCTACAGCCACAACAGTAATGTTATTGTGCATGTGGTCTAAGAAGCGCACATGGTAATGGTTTTCATGTACAGTATATTGTATATATCATGTTGTATAAATGTTTTATATTGGCGATAAGAGGATATTTTCAGTAATATCCGTTATGTTGCATTTTTCCTGTTCCGCTAGCTCGAGACTGTTTATTGACACTAACATGAGAGACTTTAATGGGTTTCAGAGATATTTACGTTGTAAACTGTGTTTTCTGTAGTTTTCACGGTGTCTGAAGAAAATGAGAAAGAGAGAGAGAGAAATAATCTTCCGAAGACGTCAATATCAATCAATCAATCTTTATTTATAAAGCACTTTTCATACAAAAAAAAATGTAGCACAAAGTGCTTTACATAGTTAAAAGCAGCCCACTCCACCCCACCCTCCAACTCACTCCCCACACTCTCATTAACATAAACAATGTGAATACACACATACCCCCCCCCCCCCCCCCCCACACACACACACACACGCACACTTAAAGAGTAAAATTGGGCTGGGTACGCATGTGCCAAGTGAGGAAACACTATAACAGGGGGCCGTCTGCACCGGGAGCCAATCACAGACCGCAGCCTCCAGGCTGGGCACACAGCAGGAGGGAGGCAAAGGAGCCCCCCAACCAGGCTGAGAGGACCCCCAGAGCCCCAGCAGCCACGGTCGATCACAGCCCCGGTGCAGAGAGCGCCCTCCGAGGAAACACTGGAGACATGACACAATAGGATATGTACAGGGTAAAACGATAAAATAAATAAGAACGGGATACAATATAAATATAAATAGAGTAAGAAGATTAAAAAATTAATAAGAATAAAATCAATAAATATTAGGTAAAGCCTAAATTAATAATAGAATAACCGGATAGAATAAATAAGCATAAAATAAATAAACATTAAGTAAAAGCTAAATTAAAAAGGTGGGTCTTGAGCCTGTTCTTAAAAACAGATGCGTGATGATGCGTCGCCATTGTTTGTTGGACCCCTGTAGTTACAGTTAAATCAAGCTAATTGAAATAATACACATTTTACACTTTATTATTGTAGTACCGATGCAAAAACAGCTCGCAGCCTGCTATAAGCTGTTTTTCTTACGGCACTGTGCAAAATGTCATGAGTCACCCCTCGTGTCTTTATATTTTACCAGGGAAATGAGAAATAGGTGCAGCGATTTATTGAAATGTGAAAAAACAGCATATCAGGCAAAAATAAAATTTGTATAATTCTAACAAGCTTAACGATCAATATTTGGAATGATGACTGTTATTCTTGTACACAGTCCAAACTGTCTGAGGCAGTTTTCTTTTAATTTCTTTAAGAAGTCTTCCGGAATATTTCTCCAGGCTTTTGGAAGGACACTTAAAGCTCTTTAGCTTAGCATTTAGATTTAGTAATGCTGAGGTTCAGGCTGTGGGGAGGCCAATCCATGACTGACAGTGTCCCATTGTGTGTGTGTGTTGTTTAAATCCAGGTATGCTTTCATTGAACCGCAGTGTGAATATATTCAGCTGCCAATCAGTCATTTTCCAGATAGTGGCCATGGCAGAGCCTCCACCGTGTTTTTCAGATGGCTGTAGACACTTACTCTTCGGCAGAAGAGCATCTGTGACCACATCAAACCTCGAAGCAGATGGTCTGTGGCAGCAGAAGACCACACCAGGTACCACTTAGTTAAAAACAGGAGACCGAGGCTGCAGTTCACATGGGTTTAACTTAGATTGAGCCTAAAGCAGTTTATCTACATTAAGATATTATAAGATATATAAATAAATGGAATGACACTCCATGTTTTTATAAAATTCACTGCCAAAAATACCACAACCTCATTGCACACGTTTAAAATAAGCTTTTGTTGAGCTGTACTCACAAAATGTAAAATATTATTTGTTGCATTATTCTTTCGAGCTCATTTGAACCCTTTTAGTGAAAATTAATCACTGGGGGTTTTTCACAGGAAGGGTGTGTTTTCTTGTTCTCTTTTTCTTTTCTCTGATTTTTCCTTGAGTCAAGAGGTCTTGAGCAATAGTTCTTGAGGCTTTCTTGGCTTCTCTTTTGTTTTTCTTGTTTTTTAGTCGACTCCTTATAGCTGACAATATTCATGGGAATGTGTTTTTTTTGTTTTTTTTGTCTTTATTTGTTACAGACAATATAACTAAGGACCATTTTTAAATTGTATCTTCAGGCATTTTTTTATTAGCAGCCTGTCACAGAAACATATTTTGTGGTTCAATCAGTGAAAATATTGGAAAAATATTTAAGATAAAACAGTTTGAAAGCCACTAAATACTAGTTTAGCACCAAAAAGGTGATTGAAACCTCAGCAGGGTATGAAGTGTGTCCTTACAAATTTAAGTAAATTGGACAAATGTAGAGCAAAAGAAGAAGTGAGAGGCCTAAAATGCTATCAACAGCAGATCACCAGCCACGTCATGAAAAACACATCCTTAAGATATGCTGCCAAGAAGCCACCCTTAAAGTGTTCCCCTACTGGATACCATACAGAACAGTAGACACAGCTAAAATTCTGGGTTAATTCCACTTCATTCCTGACTTGCAAAATCGTGACAATCACAGTCATGTGAAACATAAAAGGAACCACAACAGTCCATCTGACTTTTCTATTTTTATTAATCACGCACCCATAGATGCAAATATACTAATACTGCCCCAATAAGTTACATTTAAATAAAAGACATATTCTGTTCATTTCTCCCATGTCACACAACAACAAACCTATAAGGTAAAAAAGATGCAGTTTAACATGTTTTTTAAAAACCTGATAAATGGCTTCTGCATACATTCGAGCAGCATTCAATGTTTTTTTTAATCTCCTGTAAATATTACAGGATTATCGTCTCCGACTTCATCCAGAAGGAGGATTAACCAACACTGTATAGAAAAATTAAATCACTTCTGTACATTCAGCTTGTGACTGGAGGTCAGCCATGAAAAAAAGGAGTATTTCTACAGGTGTAACTGGAGGATTTCTCGACATAAATGGAATATGCAACACACAGCACAGATTACAAACAACCACTGGGAGTCCCCCACTACCTCACTAACTTCACCCTACCCATTACTTTGTTAGATACAACTTGGGAATTAAGGGCCTACATACCCCGGAGACATACACTTAAAATAAATCCTCATCTGATAGTTCCATCCGGATATTGTCTGTTTTATCCTCTCTGTACATAAAAGGGCGAACAATAGCTGAGGTACAGAAGATGCCACAGTGGGTGACAAGCAGATGTGTTTCAGAAAAACTTTGAATGGAGCCGCTCTGTTTCCACTGCACAGCTGGATTGAGGATATCAGCAAGTCTAAAACTTTAACAGGTCCAGACTGTAACAGTGACAGACCCCTAACTGAGTGTTGCTGGCCTCCAGGAATCTACCTTGTGATTCCTGTGGTTCAAAATTATCTGAAATTTTAGTAAACACTCTTATTTGCTTTCTGGTGCAGAGTCAGGAGCATTCATACCACTCTGGCAGCTGCAGCCAGCCTAGCCGTATCCACAGGTGACAGAAAGCTTCTACGCTTTGGTTTTTCTGCATACTAATTTACAACAAAACATTTAGCAGTTTTACATTTATTGTTCAGAGACGAGAGTGGCATTAAGCTTCTCATCTTACTCTCTCCAAGAAAGCAAATAAATGCACAACCCAAAAATAACAAACTTGTCAAACTCAGCAGTGTTCAAAGAGGTCAAGAATGAAAGCTTTTCATGTGCATTTCTATAATCAGAGCTATCGCCATCTGGTGGCTTTCTGATAGAATGCAGGTTTTTACTCAAAATATTTTTATAGAACAATTGTGGATACAGTTAACAAAAAAGAAAGGAAAAGAAAAACAAAGGGAAACGCGTCACCCTCGGCAGAGGTGGGTAGTAACGAGTTACATTTACTCCGTTACATTTACTTGAGTAAGTTTTTGAAAAAAATGTACTTTTAAAGTACCTTTTTTGCACGATACTTTTTACTTTTACTTGAGTACATTTGTGAAGAAGAAACGGTACTTTTACTCCGCTACATTTGCAAAATTTGACTCGTTACTTTTTAAAAAATAATTAGTTTAACACATTAGATAACATGCCACCAGTGGAGTTTCCGGTAACTTTTTTACCAATCAGATGTGGCCACGCAGTCACATGACCAGTTTGAAACTGTGGCGGGCAGAGAGACCCAAGCGTTTCAAAGTAGCGGACACACGGAAAGAAGAAACATTAAAAACATGGCAGAGCCTTCCCTCCCCATCTTCAGCTGCCTCCCTCTTCCCGCTCCACCACAACCACCCACACATGCAGGACCTTGGAGTAGGGGTATGTCACCAGGGTGCAGAGGAGGCTACCCCCCCCCCCCCCCCCCCCCCCCCCCCCGGTCCCCTTCTGGCTGCCTCTGCCTCAATTTTATCCCACAACTTAGACATTCACATTACTCACACTCTCATTACACATACATATAGGATCTTGGGGGTGGGCACGATACACGGAATCCAAACTACCATCAGGGTGTACACCCCACCCCTGGCGTCGTTGCCCACCTCTCAATTTTAAATACACGTAGACATTGAGGGCTAGCAGGAGGGACTATGCACTTACCTGCTGCTCTCTGGCAGGTAGCTCCATGCCCTCCTGGGTTTTAAATGCACCTTAGAACACACATGCATCAACACTACATATGAGCGGGCGGAGGGAGGTTTAGAGTCTTCACACACCCCCGTTCTCTGCTGCCTGTTGGAGCGGGGGGGCTAGGAGGAGTTGGCCGTCCGACTGCGGTCTGGAGTGTGGGGCCTCCCTGCTGCTGCGGAGTCGGGGCGGTCTGCCTCCCCCCACCGCAGGGAAAAGGGTAACACCACCTGGGTCTGGGTGCAGTTCCCCCCCTCCAGGGGCAAGGGTACCTAGACCCGGGGCTTAGAGTACGCTTGGGGAGTGTGATCGTGTGTACAGCGTCTCTTTATGTCTGTCTCCACGTTGGTTGAGTGTGGAGTAAGTGCATATGAGAGCATGAGGGTGGGAATGGATGTTTGTAAATGTGTGTGCCTGTATGTCTGTGTCTATATGTCAGGTTGGGTATCAGACGCCACCTCTCTGGGGACATCTCAGGCCCTCCAAGGTTTGGAGGCCTATCTCCCCCCACCACTCCCCCTGCCAGTGGCGGACTCCCTCAGACATCGGTGCGTTGGTTGTTCTTTGTGTCTGGGGATGGGCGTCCAGGTACACACCGGCTCACTCCTTGGCGGCCGTTTATCGGGGCCTGGAGCCTGGGGCTCGGTCGGGCCACTTCGGAGGTGGGGTGCCCCCGGCCTCTCGGCCTGGGGCTCGGTCACTCAGGCGCGGCTGCCCCTCTGTTGGTCTTCCTTGGTCTCTTGTGTTCTGGGGGCCTCTGGATGTCTGGAGTGTTGATCTCCTCCATACCTGCTTCATGCCCTGGAGGACGGGGCTGTGGCCCCCCCACACCCTCTAGCAGATCATTACATGAAGGAACCTTTTAAAAAAACAAACGCGTCCATGCTCACAGGTGTACACACGGGTGATCACACCCACAAACTACACCCTTTTTGGCTCCTACCTCAAAGCACACTGTGTTCTGTTGATCTTATGTGCTGCACAATAATGTTTAATATTTAGTATTTACTGTCATATTCCCATATATCATTGTGATGTTGTTTATTCTATTACTCTTGTTCTCTTCTGCTTGTTTTCTTTTTTCTTTCTCAGCAGGTGATCGAGGTGATTGATATATGCATTTTCTTTTTCTTTTTCTTTTTTTTTCTGCCCGTTCTTTTGGTTTTTGTTTTTTGCCCTTCTCCCCGTCCCTCTTCTCAGCTTGTTTCTCTTTCCCTCTTTCTTTCTCCCCTTCTTTCCCCCAGTCAAGTCTGTCCCGTATTCAGTAAGTGAAAATAAAATAAACAATAAGAGGTGAATCAAATGGACCATTACGGCAAGGCTGGGATGGTCAATTTGGTAAAGTAAATCCGTTGGGCATCTTTCTTTGCCTTTAGACAATAATTCTGATGGCAAAAGAGCCAAACGGGACAGGCAAAAGAAAAAAAAAAAAAAAAAAAAAAAAAAACATGGCAGAGCCAGTCATCTACGCTAGAGCGGGGCGGATCTAGAGAAATTTTCTTAGGGTGGCATGAGGGTGGCAAAGGAATCAAATGGGGTGGCAAAATCAAAGCCTTTTTTTTTTCCAAACACATATGCAGGTGGTTACATATGGTTAGAATAATTCAAATGCAGTAAGTATACACGTTTTTCATATAAATATAGTCTAGAATTTAATTATTCTCTGTAGCCCACATAATTAAACACTTTAGTTACATAAAACATGTGAGTTTTGATTGTATGTACTGTATAGCCTGTATAATAAATAAATATGTAGCCCAACAAGTATAAAATCCAGAAAGCTACACAACATGGGGCGGTTCATTTACAAACACAAGTCTAACTTAAGTTTCACACTGTTTTTTGTTAGAAAACAATCACATTGTTAGATACTTAAATTACACAATATGTCAGAAATCTGCACTGTCATGAACAAAAATGTAAACCTAATTTTTCATGATTTGTTGGATCAACCCACAGAGGTCTGTAATACAACAGCCGTTTTTGACTCCTTTTGAGTTTACGTTTGTATTTCACCCTCAAATTGTTTCATTTTATTTTTTCCCTCTTGCCTTGTTTGGTGTCATTCTTTTCAGCTCAACTGAATTTAGTTGTTTTTTTCACTGACATACTGCATTAGTATTACTGATCTGAAATCACACAAAGAACTTAAAATCCTAGTAGTATTTTTTTTCTGTAAAAAAAAAAAACAGTAAATGTTTATAACTTGAAATGCAAATATAAATTGTACATTTTGTAAACATATACAACTATTTATCTAAAAATGCAGCCAATACACCTGCTGTTTTTTTTCTTCATTTTGTACAACCATTTAAAAATATTACTAAAACTAAAATGAGAGAACAATCAGGTTTCGCAATAAGATGCCCCACAAATGATGTGTGCCAGTAAAAAAAAGTTTGTCCACCAAAAGACAGAACAGCGCAGGGATAAACCTGCAGGCCTGACAACAGGTGTATCACTCCGCTGGTTTTCTACTTAGTGACAGTGTTTACACTGCAATGTGCCTTTGTGACATTCATTAGTGCCCTCACTGACACACAAAACAAAACGACTACACAACAGAACAACTACACAAGACAACACAACACACTAAGTAAACACTCCACACTAAACGTCACAAATCTCCCACATCTAAAAACTCTCTCTCTCACTCGCTCGCTCTGTCTCGCTGCCGTTACCGTCACTCCTAAAACTTTTCCCTCTTCCTAAACAACCAAATCCCACGTGTTGACTGTTTTTTTTAATTGGTCGACATGGTACATTCGTCCACCGATAGGAAAGAGGTGGCTCAGGAGAACTCAGCCATCAGTTTGCTGTGACAGCTGGAGGCTCAGCTAAGCCCGCCCAGCATCCTGCTCCATCAGCTGAATCCATACAGCCATCACCTGTCTCCACTGGGAGCTCCAGAGAGCCCTCACAGCCACCTGGGTTTCCCACATCAGCTGGAGTCGTAGCCCAGCATGTCCTGCATCCTGTCACGCTACCACCTACAAAACCACCTGCAGCTGCTACGCCACCAGCTCAACTGCCTGCATCTGCCATGCCGTCATCTGCTCAACCGGCCGTGGCATCCACACCGTCGCCTGCAGCTCTTCCATCTGAATACACCATCACCGTCTGCCATTTCTACGCCCATGCCTGGTCCTGCCACACCTGGTTCCACCTCGCCTGGTCCCGCCATGCCTCAGGCTGAGGTCAATGCGTTGTTTGGACTAGCCACTGTCAGGCCTGCCCCTGCCAAGCCACGTCCAGCGTGCCAAGCCGCCCGAGGGTCATCGCCTGTGCCCGCTTTGCCATCGCCACTTTCCCCATGGTCGGTCTCCGGACCTGCTTTGCCACAGTTGCTGCCGCTGGCCCCGCAGTTGGCCTCTCGAACTGTTTCATTATAAACACTGTCGGTCGGTCAGTTGACTGGACGTAGTTGCGGTTGCTCTCATTGTGGTGTACTACACTGAAGCTAAGTCTACTCCGAAGCCAAAGTACCAGTACACCAAGAAACCCGGCCCTCAGATCACGGTCCACAGAGGCCTGACAGATTTTCCACTCACACTTATTTTACACAGAGCCATTTGGAGAAAAAGGCCATGCAGGAAGAACTGGTTTACCTGGGCCACCTTGCATCAGTGGGCTATGGGCTTCATCTATGGGCTTAAAGGGAGAAAATGGTATGCACTTTAAAATGACTTTATAAGAAAGGAATATTTTATTATGCTATTTACTCATTGGCCACTTTATTATTTAGGTATGCAAACATAGTCAAGACAACCTGCTGAACTTCAAGCTGAGCATCAGAATGGGGAAAAAACGATTTAAGTGACTTTAAGCATGGCATGATTATTAGTGCCACATGTGCGAAATAACCACTTGTAACAACCAAGGTACGCAGAAGAGTTTCTCTGAGTTCACAACACATCAAACCTCGAAGCAGATGGTCTACAACAGCAGAAGACTATACTGGTAATCTGGGTTGGATCTCCTTTTGCATTCAGAATTGTCCTTATTCTTCATGTCATTGATTCAACAAGGTGCCGGAAACATTTCTCAGATATTTTGGTCCATGTTGACAAGACAGCCACAGACAGACACACAGTTGCTGCAGATTTCTTGAAAAGTACTTAATGTCAGGTTCTAGAAACCAGTTTGGGATGATTTGACTTTTGTGACATTATACATACATACATATATACATACGTATGTACGGACGGACGGACAGACGGTTTTTACACACCGGTTCTTTAGAAACAATGACAGTAAAACCTAGGGATGGACCGAGCCGATATACAGTATCGATATCGGTCTGACCCTGACCTAAATTACTAGATCGTATATCGGGGAGAAAAAAAAAAGTAATCCGATCCATTAAATATCACAAAAGCACCTCAAAAAACTTGAGACATGGAGTAACCCATGTAGTGACCTTAGCACGTCGGAGCATTATGCGTCATCTGATAAAGCGGCTGTTGAGTGCGAGACCTGTCAGCGGTCTGGAGTTCACACTGAAAGCATTTGGAGCCTCGCCACATGCTGCTAAACCAGGTGTTGTGCCAAGGTAGTTATCCCAGACAAAATTTGTCCCCCTCTGCCCACAACAGAGTGAACAGCAGTGGGCTGAGCACACATCCCTGAGGGGCTCCAGTGCTCAGTGTGGTGGTGTTGGAGGTGCTGTTACTGATCCGGACTGTCTGAGGTCTCTCTGTCAGAAAGTCCAGGATCCAGTTGCAGAGGGAGGTGTTCAGGCGCAGCAGGCCTAGTTTTCCAATCAGGTGCTGAGGAATGATTGTGGATGGAGACGCTCAGAGACTGGAATGGAGCGTATGCCAACAGTGAGGACGACAGCATCTTCTCTGGATTTCTGCTTTACTCAGACAAGCCGTGATGCACACTTTGTGTTTACTATCACAAAGTCTGAATACTGGTGGTGCTAGTGTACATGCTGGTCTGCACGTCTTCTATTATTGCCTAGCCTCTTCTTAAGAAGGGATAGTACTCGCCACACAATAATGCTGCTGCAGATTAGCGCTCCAAAGTTTTGATTGACACCACCCTAATTAAATATAATGGTTAAATACAGTCCAATTTTTTTTAAGATAGTGAGTAAAGCATCCCAAGAAATACCACTGAGTTAATTATTGGAAGATGGCATTCACAAGTAGTAAATAAATGAATCTCCTGTTATCCAGACAGAAGAAACTAAGTTTTTTTTTAAATGATAAAAGTGTAAAAGTTCAATATTTAGCATAAAAAATGTATAATTTATCCAACATTTTTGTGCACATGCAGTGCCTCCTTATGTTAAAGCATCCTAATTAAAAGTAGCAGCAGTAAGTGAGAGATCGTGCAGAAGTTTATTATTCAGCTACCAACGCAAAAGATAAAGCACAAAAATATGATCAGTGCTGTTTATCTATTTGTCAGCAAGATTACTGTGTTCCTCTACTGATTCCTTCAGTTAACCTTCAAGTCAATGCCCTGACCCAGTGTCACCCTTGCCTCATTTGCATGAAATGAAAAAGCTCCTTCGTTTTGGGTCCTACTTTTTTCTCACGATTTAACTGCTGCTTCCTTTTTAGTTGTTTTCACCTATAATGACCTAAGTTGTGTGAACATGCATGCAAAAAGTGTTAAATAGAAAAGACAAATGTGTTCAAAATAGTCATCACCGACAGCTGCATCTTAATGTAAATCTGTCAAAATATGACTGCACCCCTGTGTCTTATGAAACCAGTGATTGTGTTCACAGAAAATAAAATCCAGCAGTACATAACATTTTTTAAAATGCTTTATTTGATTTTAACATGTATGTGTTAGATATCTCCAACAATTCTGGTACAGCGCTTGATGTTTGTTAACTGGAAATAATTCAAAAAGATAAAAATTGCACAGTTCAGTACAGAACTGTGACAATGACGCAGCGTGATTAGTAGAGGGGTTTGGTTTGTAATGTATGCTACGTTGTCACAGAGAGGCTGTGTGGCACCCTGAGTATTTTAAGTGTTAAAAAAGTCTCAGAATTTGATGAACTTCTTTTAATGTGCCCCCCCAATCACTTTTTTTTTTTTTTGCTTTTGTTGTGACAATAGTTGACATCATAACACAGAGTGAAAAGCTCATTTCCTCCCACCTGATTTGATGCTAAGGCGATATTTAGTTCCGCCAGTAGGTGGCAGTGGCGGATCACACAAATGAGTGACTGACAAAGTAATCCCGTATAAAAGTAGTAATCAGTTACCATCAGTAACACACAACTGCTGTTTTGCTGCGTTTCAGGTGAGAGCGGTAGACGAGCAGTATATACATTTATGTAAAATTGATACTTATTTAAAGTAACGTGACCAAATAAGGGGGTTAATTCAGGTTATCCTTGGGTAACGCTAGTAACGTGGGTGCGCTAGCTAAATGATGTTTCTCTCCTGCATTAGCCTGTAACTGTGTTGTTTCATCAGAAATATGATAGAAAACAATTAGCTGGTTTCAGTGAAAGTTATAAGAAATGTTTTGGTAAACCAGCCAGTACATCTTATGTTGTGGATGTTTACTGGTGACTGGTTTACTGGTTTATTGTCAATTAGTTACTATGTTTATGTCCCCAGACATGTTACCAGGTTCCTCCAATCAATTTGCCTGATCTTGAGTTGTAGCTGAGTTAAAATCCTGGTCTGTAGTCAGCAAAGTGGTTGGGACTGCTTATGAAGTCTTCAGTGGAGGCGCTTGTGATGGTGTGCTCTTTTCTGGAGTGAACTGAATCGGCTGGTGAGAGGAGAGGTTAGGGGAGGTTGGTAATGAAGCAGCAGCAGGTGGGAAGTCATCTGTGGCTGAAGCAAGGCGAAATACTGGCCTTTGTCCAGGATGAAGAGGTGGCATCTTCTCAGGTTCTGTTGGGTCAGAGATGAGATGGCCTCTGAGGCTGTGCAACTGTTAGACACAAAGTATCACATTTTTAGCAATCCATTAGGAACTTTGGGGCTTATCGGTGTAGAACAAATGCTGGGGTAAATTTAAATTTAAATACCTCTTATTTGTCCAAAGTTTTTGGGTTCACTGGACTTCGAGAGGCCCAACTGAGGCACCCTGGCCTTGCAGCTGTACAGCCCTGGAGTCTGTTTCACTACATTATAGTTGTCAGAGGTTGCAGGTCCCAGTCGCCTGTTATTTTTGTAGAAATAGAAGTCTATCGGAGGGGCAGGAGCAGGGGCGTTGTACTGCACATGGCAAATGAGCTTCATCCTCTTTAGCTGAGTATCATAGTTGGGGATGATCTTCAAAATTGGCTGTGACAGAACCTCTGTGACAGAAGACATTGATTTAATTTAAGGAAAAAAAAAAAGTGGTAGGTCATGAGGCTAAGAATATTTATGTTCAATTGTACTAACAGGAATAACTTAACATTGTGGGAAATATGGGCTTTCTTGCTCAGCATTAAAGGAGAAGGTCTATACACACCAAGTTTAGCACTAGGTGTAAAAATGGATCACTTATAAGAACACTATCTAGATTAGCACATCTCTCAAAGCATGCTGTCATTCCTTTAACTACACCACACCTAAGATAAGAACACACAATTCTGTGTAATCTCACCTAAGATCTGTACATGAGCACCAGCAGAAATGACAGAGTGTGTTTGTCCCATCACATCCCAGGAAGCCCTGCAAGAATATACTCCTAGGTCCTCAAGGCTCAAGTTGGTCAGATAGAAATCTGGCTTGTGACCGTTTTGTCTCATTACTTCAACGCCATCTTTGTACAAAATAATGTCTTCAAGTCGGGGGTTCCCTCTGACACGACATGTCACCTCCAATGTGCTCCCGACAAGTTGAGGATGTCGTGGGACTTGCAGAATCGCCCAGCCACCTACGGAAACACCACAGAGTTACCTCTGAATAACTTCCAATCTTACATTAGTAAAGCAATGGGAGAAATTCACTAATTTCCTAACATTTAATGTAACAACATCTAACAATAATGCGTAATGCTACAATGCAAGAAGGGGAGGTTAAGGTACTCTATAATACAGCCTGCACCCCTGATATACTGTCTAGTTATAACATAAGGTGGGGAAAAGATACCACATAAGTACAAAAAACCCCAAACAAAACAAGTCCTTGTTGTACCAAATTGACATTTTAAGTAGAATTATAGAAGATTTATATGTTAAACCCTAGAAAGTCACAGTATAAGTTGCAGGCTGTATTAAGAAGTGCTGCCATCACTCACAGCATGTCTTAGATGAGCTGCACAGAAAACCTAAAGTTGAAAAGAAGCTTATAGATGTTCAATGCTCCAGTGTTAGGATTACACAGGAAGAAAGAAGCCTAACGTGCAAAGCAATTTTATTTCTTTCATGCAGACAAACAGATCTTACCGTCCACCTTGAGCTCCACAGGGACACTTTGCTGGGTGCGAATCTTTCCCACCTTCGTGTTTCTTGTTCCTTGGCAGTAGTATTTCCCGCTCTCTTGAACTTTGGTATTCAACAGATTTAATTCCTGCCCAGTCTGTGAGAGCTCCTCAGAGCCCCTGAACCACAGGTAGGTCCAGTTAGACCTGTGCACATCAGGAATACTGCATCTCAAGTGTGCTCTCTCCCCCGAGAAGATCCTTGAATGTCCTGACACCAACTCGATGTTGGCTCTGAAAGACGTCTCAGTGGGAACTGCAGAAAAAAAGAAGAATACGTTTAAAGGATCTATTTTGGTAATGAGTGTAAATCCTGAGATCACTTCTAAAATAATATCTGTGCAAATTGAAAGTATATTTGTAAAGAATATTTGGTCCATACCATGAGACACTACAATCTGTGAGAGTGCTGAAAAAACTGAAAGAGAAAATAATCAAGTTTAAATGACAGTTACATCAGGTCAGTATGTAAAAGTACATTTTCATTAAATGAGCTGAAGAAAACTCACCAAAGAGAGAGATGAGCTTGTCCATTTTGGAGACTCTTCAAGAAACAGAAACCGATCGAGTATTTATTCATTTTCACTAAAAGGAGAAGTGAAAATGCTTCTTCCCCCCCTCGGGGTGTAACACATGAGGACTTCATCTTTTCCAAACACATCATGTGGCAAATTAAAGAACTTCCCTCCTGTATCTGACCCCTGTTAAATAGCTCTGATATGTTGCACAGTTCTCCCCAACAACACTTTTTTTCTTCTTCTGATTAATGTGGAAAGTTGATATTTTCCAGATTTAGCAAACACAGTTGTTCTGTTTATTTGTTGTATCAAGCCAATTGAAATAATGCAAATTTTACACTTTATTATTGTAGTACTGATGCAGTAGTCTGCTATGAGCTTTTTTCTCTTACAGCACTGTGTAAAAGCCATGAGTCACCCCTCGTGCCTTTATATTTTGCCAGGAAAATGGGAAATAGGTCCAGCAATTTATTGAAATGTGGAAATGTACACGGTAATACAGCACATGAGGCAAAAATAAAATTTGTACAATTCTAACAAGCTTGACAGTTAATATTTGTTATGACCTTTATTCTTTAACACAGTCAAAACTGTCTGAAGCAGTTTTCTTTTAATTTCTTTAAGTAGTCTTGAGGAATAGTTCTCCAGGCTTCTGGAAGGACACTATCGTCAAAGACTGATAGTGTCACATTGTGTGTGGTTTCTTTTTTTTTCTTTTTTTTTAAAAATCCAGGTATGGTCTTACTGAATTGGCAGCGTGACAATATTAAGCTGCTGCCAATCAGTTATTTTCCAGATAGTGGCCATGACGGAGCCTCCAACATGTTTTTTTTTTAGATGCATGTAGCCACTCACTGTTGTATCCTCCTACATTCTTTTAAATATATTTTTGGGGGCTTTTTCTGGCATTATAGATAGTGCAGTGAAGAGTGAAAAAAAACATTTACCATTGCATTTTCCAAGTTACTAATCTGCTGGGATTTTCCCAGCACAACCATCTCTAGAGTTTACCGAGGTTAGTTTAAAAAAAAAAAAAAAAAAAAGAAGAGTTCATATCAGGGCAGTTCTCCAAGTAAAAATGCTTTGCTGATTTCAGAGGTCAGAGGAATGCTTTGAACTGATAGAAAGGCAACAGTAACTCAAATAACCACTCTTTACAACCAAGTCATGCAGAAGAGCATCTGTGACCAAAAACCTCGAAGCAGATGGTCTATAGCAGCAGAAGACCACACCTACATTATTGATAAGTGTATAATTAATAGAATGAAACTCCATCAGGTTTTTATACAATCCACTGATTCACTGCACTGTTGAGCTGTACTCCCGAACTGTGAAATATTATTTGTTGCATTATTCTTTCTAGCTCATTTGAACCCTTCCAGTGAAAATGAACCGCAGAGCTGGAAGGGTGTGTTTTCTTGTTCTCTTTTTCTTTTCTTTGGTTTTTTTCTTTGAGCCAAGAGGTCTTAAGCAACAGTTCTCGAGGCTTTCTAGGTTTCGCTTTTGGTTTCTAGTCCACTCCTTACACCTGACCATGTTCACGGGAATGTGGTTTTTTTCTTTTTGTGTTACAGACAACATAACTAAGGACCATTTTTAAATTGTATCTTTAGGCATTTTGTTATTAAACCTCAGTAGGGCATGGAGTGTGTTTTTACAAATTTAAGGAAATTGGACAAGTGCACGGTGAAAGCAGAAGAGGCCTAAAACGCTATCAACAGCAGATTACCAGCCACGTCATGAAAAACACATCCTTAAGATATGCTGCCAAGAAGCCACCCTTAAAGTATCCCCCCCCCCCTTCCCCAGATATCATACAGAACAGTAGACACAGCTAAAATTCTGGGTTCATTTTTCCTGATTTTGCATGTCAGGAACTTCATTCCTGACATGCAAAATCTTGACCATCACAGTCATGTGAAAAAAATTAAAAGGAACCACAACAGTCCATTTTACTTTTCTATTTTTATTAACCACACACCCATAGATGCAAATATACCAATACTGCCCCAATAAGTTACATTTAAATAAAAGACAGTATTCTGTTCATTTCTCCCATGTCACACAACAACAAACCTATAAGGTAACAAAGACGCGGTTTAAAATGTTTTGAAATACCTGATAAATGGCTTCTGCATACAGTGCAATAAGAATTTATTCAAGCTGTTAGTTTATGTCTGCATTAAGAGCTTTTTCTCAAAGTGAATTTTGACAGCAGCCGCACACTGACTGCACTGTTGCAAATTCTCAACAACAACAACAAAAATTAAACCTGGTTGGAAAGGGAAACTTTAGCTCGCGAGAAAAGAAAAATGTGCCTCACATAATTCAAACAAACTTTCCTAAAAAGCTTCCTCCACTTCAAGACTGAGAAATTTAAAAAAGACAGTTGAACTAAATCTGTGCAACAAAGACGCTTTTAACTACTATACTATCAACTAATCTGCGCAATGACCTTCATTATTGAATGAAGTGCTTTAAAAGCAAACAAAAGTGCCATAAAATAAATTAAACTGGTTTTCTAAATTCTCCATGAGCCTCTGGAGTGATTCTGCCTCATTCTTACAGGGAAACGGCATCGTGCTGGTTTTTGTGCCCAATTCATTCACCTTCTTTCAGCAGACCTGCTCATAATGCTCTCTTAAGACGTCAACGACCCGATCATTAAAATTTATACATCTTCAAGCAAAGTTTTTTTGTTTTTTTTTAATCTACTGTAAATATTACAGGATTATCATCTCCTACTGCATCCAGAGGGAGGATTAACCAACACCGTATAGAAAAATAAAATCACTTCTGTACATTCAGCTTGTGACTAGAATGAGGTCAGCCATGGAAAAAAAAAAGTATTTCTACAGGTGTAACTGGAGGATTTGTCAACATTACTAGAACATGCAACACACACACACACACACAGTTTCTCAACTCACGCACACACTTCTTTTTTCTGGCTATTTCTGTGAAGGGTTGTGAAACGCACACTAAACACAGCACACATTACAAACATGAGCTGGAGTTTCAGAGTTTTAAAGAGCGGCAAGTTGGTTATTGCATCATTGGGAGTTCCCTACCACCTCGTTTACCCCCACCCCGCCCATCTAAAGTGTTATGTAAAGTGTAATGAAAATTATTGTTTGTTAGATACAACTTGGGAATTAAGGGCCAACATAGCCCGGAGACATACGCTTAAAATAAATCCTCATCTGATAGTTTGAGAGTTATTATACATGTTTAAATATCGTCCATTTTACCCTCTCTGTACATAAAGGGTGAAGAATAGCTGAGGTACTGAAGATGCCACAGTGGGTGACAAGCGGATGTGTTTCGGAAGAACTTGGAATGGAGTCACTCTCTTTCCACTGCTCAGCTGGATTGAGGATATCAGCAAGTCTAACACTTTAACAGGAGCAGACTGTAACAGTAACAGACCCCTGACTGAGTGTTGCTGGACTCCAGGACTCCACCTAGTGGTGCCTGGTGTTCAAAATAATCTCAAACTTTAGTAAATGCTCTTATTTGCTTCCTGGTGGAGAGTCAGGAGCATTCATACCACTCTGACAGCTGCAACCAGCCTAGCCGTGTCCACAGGTGACAGAAATCCACCACCAATGAACTGCTGATCTGTACGAAAGCTTCTACGCTTTGGTTTTTCTACAAACTAATTTACAACAAAATATTTCGCAGTGTTCAAACACGAGAGTGGCATCAAGCTTCTCATCTTACTCTCTCCAAGAAAGCAAATAAACGCACAACCCAAAAATAACAAACTTTTTTTTTTCCATTTGAAAGTGACATTGCTATAAGGTCTAGCTTCATGGCTTCTACAAGAAAAGGGTGGATGGAGCAAAGATTCTGGGAGTGTTGACTGGGATCTGTATCAGACAGCTGGAGGGAAAAGGGTCAGGGTGGAGTAAAGCTTTATATCAACCAGCAAACACTTGTGGCTGCAGTGGTGGTGGCAGGAGCTCATTCTCAACATTATCAGAGTCGATTGCTGATGAAGCTGCTGCAGCCCCACTCGCTGTGGGTGCAGGGGGGTTTTGCATGTCGGGTGGAAAACTCTCCAGAACGCTCTGCACTTTCTGCTCCACTTCATCGGTCCAGTCAATGAGGTCACTCTCCAGCTGGCGAGCCTTCTCGATGACGCGCTCCTGCCTTTCCCCGAGCCCCGTCAGCAGATCCAGCCTTTTGTGGACCTGACTGAGAGCGCTGTTGCTGGAGGAGGAGGCGGCTCCGGAAGTGAGTGGCCAGTTTGGGGACGCCTGGCCCGACATGTAAAGCTCAAACTCCTCAGAGCTCAGGTTCAGAGACTGGCCATCCAACTTCTCAATGAAGGCCACTGCGCAGCACTGGGAAGACAGGAAGTAAGAGTGATTTAAAAAAAAAAGAAAAAAGAAATCTCAACCATGGATGTCATCCGTGGTTTAAATGTCACTAGTCGGTAACAGACTTACTAGTCCTTTAATCTGATTGTTAAAATTTTAATTGATGCCCAATGGTGTTAAATGATTGTGTCCTAAGTCATAAATCTATTAATGCAGGCCTTAGAATGCAGTATTAGAATGACATTTCGATACAAGCGGTGGAAATTAGCCTTTTTCGAAAGGTGGATGTGCTCTGCCTTAGTGATGGGGTGTGGAGATCAATCAATCACGAGGAGTTCAGAGTATACCGCTGCTCCTCCACATCATAAGGAGATGGCTAAGGCTGTCGTCTCCTGGACAAGGTGTTCTGACATGTCCTATCGGAGAAGGTCCCAGCGACCCAAAACACGCTGGAGAGATTACATCTATTGGCTCACCTGGGAAAGGCTCGATGTTTCCCAGATAAGCTGCAGGAGGTGGCGAGAGGGAACTTGGAGCTTGTTTTTTGTTAAATTTTAGCTTTTATTCAAGTGGCTGTTGTGAATTTTAGAACAGCATGCGTCATTCATAATGCACGACACAATCTTGATAATGCACAATGCGAGGTGAAGCACAGACGCACAAGCGGTATATTAATTTTTCCATTAAGCAGTTCTCAAATTTAACTTACTGAGGGATTCTTAGTTTTACTAGTTGGTTAGCCTGATTTTTTCCCCTCATTTAGTCGAGTAAGAAATTGGTTGCCAGGAATTGGCAACCAATTTCAGAGCTGCTACAGACAAACACCGATAAGCCACATAAATGCACTTGTTGTACTAATTTCCTCACCAGATTGGTGAAATAGTAGCCGTCCTCTCCAGTCATGAGTCTGCTGGGGTTGCAGAAACGGGTGATGTATTGGATGTTGGAGTGCAGTCGCGGTGGGTTTGCTTTCAGCACGATGTAGATCAGTGTGGGGAGGAAGTCGTCTGCAGACGCAGCCTCTTTCTTGCTGACTTTGATGGCATTGAAGATGTGCTTGCTGCAACGAGTAATGCATCCCAGCTTGTTCTTGGGAACGCGCTTCGAATCCATTTCAATCACGTCTGAAACAAGAGAAGACAAACAGAGCATTAATCTGAAAGTTTTGTCCTAGCAGCACTATAAGGAAGGTTTCTACCAGCGTACTACAAGCTCAGCATCCTGCAGGTCCTAAGCATCGGTAGCATCTTTGGACAAAAGCTACAAGCATTAGGTTAGATGATGTATCGTATCAGCCCTCTGTTCAAGTTTATTTTTAACACATGCAAAAGTAGTCTGAAAAAAAAATTACACAGAAGTAAAAATTAAAAGAAGAATAAATATTATTTTCTGACTTATGTCCACCACTCAACGTAGTTTAACACTCTGGAGTCTAGTGTATAACTGACCATTTCAGACTACTTTTGATTTCACCTTTATATTTCAAATGTATAAACTGTTTATCTTTCCTTGTTTGGTATCATTCTTTTCAGCACAACTTCACAGTTATTTTCTCTTTTCGATTTACTGTGTTAACACAACTGAACTAAAAATCACAAAAAACAAATCAATCAATAAATAAAAATAAAATACATTTTTAAAAAGTAGGAAATAGTTACATACATAAATAGTTACGATAATTACAAACTTGGGTGTCCACATCGCCCACCCTCCCAGCAGGGTGACGACAATACCCCATCAGCCTTTTATAGCTAAGGGATAAAAAGCATGGCATAAATTATTTATCTCTGTCCACACTTAAGAAACAAGCTGAAACTGAGACTCAGCAAAGCTTTGTCTTGCTTCTACATCATCTTAAATCAGTCGTGTGATCTGGACGCAACGGTGTGTCAGACTACTTCAGAGGGTTAACACACAAGTTCCTTTCTCTTCCCGCTGTAAGTGGAAAATAAAAGTACTGTCCTTCTTCTAATGTGTGCACAGCACTGCTCCTAACCCTCTATCCCCGACTGCATAATCAGCCAGGTGTCACAATGTTCCTGTGAGAGCGCGAGATGTCCTGTTTTGTTCTTAAACAAAACCGAGTATGAGACAAACCTGTGATGGCTTTGACTACGCTGTCAGAAACCTCAGGGATCTCCTCATCTACAGGAACACACAGCATCTCAATGGTGACCCAGTGCAGGGCTCTGTAATAAATCATTCAGTACTTCAGTCCCAGAGTAGTATGCAATATGCTGTGTTTTTACCTGCAGCAGTATTTCCTTGTTATTATCAAAAAATACATTTATTTAAAACAAAAAAAAAAAACGTCTTTTAAGTGTTGTGACGACTTTTGTCTGCGAACCTGATCCTCTTCTGAATTGCCAGGTCTTTCTTCTCATCATCAGTTGTTTCTGGACAGAAGGCTTCCTTGTAGAGACGAGTCATTATGTACTTTTCGACTTCATCCATAATACACTCTACTTCATCAGACGAACCTACAAAAAGAAGCCCAGAGAATAGAGATATTAAATCAAAATCATACCCAGTAATACTGTTAATATTTTTCATTTAAAGCAGATTTTTGTTGGGTGTAAGAGTGACGCAGCACCTTTGAACTGGGTCTGGAGGCGGTCTGAAAGGTTCTGGTAGAAGTCCTGCACGCACTCTGACAGCTCATCAGCTCCGATGTCCTGAATTAGGAATAAGAAATAATATAAATTCAGCCTTGATATAACTGGAGTGTAAAACTTTGATAGTCTTGAAGATATTACCTGCAGAAAACACAAGGGCATATTAAATGGATACATTCATAATACATCTGATCAACATTTACTAGCAGTTCTGCTTGAACTTCAAACTACTTGCCACGGGAGCGTGACTGTTTTATCTGCTGCTCCCATCATCGCTGCTGCCATTTCACTTCAGTTTGAATCAACTCTCAAGATTCTCACAAAAGACCTTCAATTTTTTTTCTAACCTGTATTTCATTTAGATTCACTTTTTTGTATTTTCTATTTAATCGAGCTCATTCTTCATACCAATCTGAGCTTCTTTGATTTAGAACATTGTATTTGTTTTTCATGTTTTACCTGCTGTAACGCAGGGATTTCCCAACTTTTGGGTTTAAAAAAAAAGTAAATCTTTCCTTACAACACCAAAATACTGCCTTTATCATTTGATTTGAAGCCAATTTGAAGTGGTTAACTATAACTGCTACACCAGTGTTGTGTGAATTTGAGTATGAACATGAAATGAAAACTGAATTTTCACAAACAGTTTTGAGTTATTTGAGTCTTGTATATCTAATCAAAACCCACCCGCTTGTAGACCATGGTCTCAGTGAAGGCCCGACACTGTTTGAAGATCTCCCTGCCAGACTTCAGAGGCTTAAGAAAATCAATAAACTCTCGTGTCGCGATATCACTGTCCACAGATGACTTTCGGCTTGTGGATGAGCTGGGGCTCGGGCTGGACTGCGGGTCAAAAGGTGCAGCATCTGCAGAATGATAATTTATTGTCACTTTAATCAGTTACAGATACTTCAAGCATGTATTCTTAATAGCTCAAAACCACATACAGCAGCTAGTGCTGTACCAGAAAAAGAACACATTTATCCAACCAGATTGTATTTAGGTTAAACTAAACAGGTCTCTTCAACAAGGCAAAGATCACCACACACAAATCTGTGCGTGTAGTGATTTTCCAGCTAAACGGGTAAATTGTAAAGCATTAAGGCAAAGAAATACTTTTACTGAAACAAACTCATTTTCATTATATCCTCATTTTCTCAACAGCATTGTAAACTTTTAACACTATAAAGACACAAAATATAGATTAAAACTATAATAGCACTTCATAATGCAGCTCAGTAACAACATGGTAATACTGTGGTATCAATTTATTACAGAAACTAGAAAGTGCTTCCAGATAAAAAAAAACAAAACATGCATCTTGATGTTTGGTTTTATAAGCTTCTACTTTCATTATTAGAGAAAATGCACATCCACTAATTAAAGGATTAAACATAATTTTTACATTATTACCTTCAAGAACTTTAAAGTAATCTTGAAGGTGGCTTATAACAGCATAATATGAAAACATCTGCCAAATTTACCTCATTATTATCAGCCTACTTCAATAATTAAATTAACTATATTAACATTTTAATCCAAACACTGCACATGTTTTTCAGATATTTTAATCAGATTTTGTGGCAACTCTTGAAAGAGGAGAAGCTGAAATAGTTGTTATTGTATTTACAACCAAAGTTTTACTTTATGATTTTGCCTCAATATAATGCTTGGCAGTATATTTTCATGCATATATAACATATTATTGACTGTTAAAGAGTGCTGAAGCGCGTATTGAGAGGGAAACTCTATTAACTGAATAGCTTTATACTTGCTGAGGGAATATTCTTCTCACTGAAGTTTCTAAACATTTTCCACTAAATTTAACATAAAGAAAACCATTAATACTTTAACATTAACTCTCTTCAACAGGGCAGACATCATAACGCACAAACCGCTGTGACAAATAATGACACATTTACAAAATTACACTGTCAAACTACATGCTGGGTAATGCTAGCATGCCACGTAGCACAACAGCTGGGAGGAGCAGCATTACTACGTGAAAGAACAGTAAAGACAAATGTGGAATGAAGAAACGAGACCAGAGTCGCAGCAAAATAACTTGTGACCGATGGAGGAGCTTTGTCTGCTGTTTGGAAATTTCTTCTTTTTCTCCTGTTTTTTTTTCTTTTCTTTTTTTCTTAATTCCTCAGCTTTAAAAATGACTCCTTTTACTTAATTTCTGATCATGCTGCTCTCTGTGAGTGGGGCAGCTAATTAATGCTAACCAACCAGATGTTTAAGAATACAGTAACAACAAAAACATGGATTGCATAAAATCAAAGGACTCCTGTTAAGGATTGATTCTTAGTCTCTGTGCTAAATATTTTATTTTTGTAGCAGATATTAAATGTAGAATATTTATCCTTTTTTGGATTTATTTTATCTTATCGGGATGTTATTACTGAGCTGCAACATAAAGCCCTACCAGAGTTTCTAGCAGCTGCCTGTTTGCTACAGTACGTACCTTTTTTTGGTGGTGTTTTTGTGGACGGAATAAAAAACTTTGTGACCGTGTTGACTTTGCTGGACTTTTCTTTAGTCTTTCTCTCCTCAAACTTGCTAAAAGGTGTAATGGAAGGCTGTGATTGGGTCTTCTGTTGTCGACTTGCATAGGCTTCCTCTTCCTCTCTCTGCAACCTGTGAGGAAAAAAATTAAAAAGAATAGTAGAACTGTAATACTGCGCAGCTGGACAGCCTACTGTAAGAGGAAGCTGAGTACATCTAGCGGTAAGAGAACAGAACAGCTTCTAACAAATTTGTTTGTCTGAGTAGTCTCACATAGGAGACAAGAAGGTAAACAAACCTTTCAGCGAGTGCCCAGTCCTCCTGAATCTGTTTTTGCTTTTCTCGCTGATTTTCTTCTCGCCAGCACTTTGAGCACAGGCCTTGCCAAGCAGTGTTGCCATAAAAACCACATCCTTTTTTGCATAGCAGCTCTGATTGGTCCAGATGGATCCCACGCCGCTGGCTCATCATTCTTTAAAAGGAAGGACTACTGAGTGGAGACAGAAGTGATAAAACTTTAAAAAGTTGAACAGCCACTGTGCTTTGCTGAATCTAAATATACTACAAATACATTCTATAATACACAAAGGCTGAGAACGTCATTCAGTCGTTGCAGCTGGACTTAAACTCCTTTATATTTATTTTTACTACTGTGAAACTTACTGTAGTATACGTTTTACTTATAATTATTAGTGAAGACGAGCTTTAATTTGAGTCAACTGCACAAACACATAACACTCCAAGAGGCCTGCAAAGCTTTAAGGCTACTCTATTTCAAAGCAGCTCTGTATATGCTAATGTTCTTCCCTTCATTTCATAATCGTTGTGTTTTGTTGATAATACATTACTCCTATTAGTAATGCTGAGAGGCGAATTTCTGCTTAACAAGCCGCGACAGCTTCATTATACGCCTTAAACGTGTACTAAGGATTCAAACCGACTTTTATTTTGGTCAGAAACTAATAATTCTTCTGACATTAAAGTTTGCCGACTGCTGGGTTGTACTAAAGGAATGCCCCCAGCTATGAGCTAAGCTGTGATTAGCACGCTAATAGTCGGTGTAGGACTCTGAAGCTTACCCTTTCCAAACACCGCTGTCTCTTAGCGACAAATGTTTCCTGGAGTTTCTAACAGACCCTTTTAGCCTATGTTACGGTCCAGAATGACAATTCAATAAGCTAATCTATAGCCAGCAATGTAACCAGTGCTAACACAAGCTAATTACTGAGCTATCATAGCTCGCTAAGACTGCAAGCCAGGTCAACGTTACGTTACTACGTACATTTCGTGTCAACGTACGCAAAGCTTTCTTGTAACGCTATCTTCAGTTGCTCTCCAGTCTCCTCTTGGTGAATATTTACATTAGCCTAACAGCTAGCTTCGCCCCAAAACCCATTTTCTAGCTGTTATTTCTTCTTCTCCGCTTTTTAAAAAAACATAGTATACAAATAACTTTAAACAGCTTAGCGCCACCTAGAGTAAACATTCAAGAAGTTTACCTCCGTATGAAGGAAAATAAAATAAAAAATAAATAAAAATAAATAAAAATAAATAAATAAAATAAAATAGTAAAGCATTTGAAACTAGAAAAATTTGCATTTCCTGCGAAAATGCAGTGTGGATGCTTAAAGCTGAAGCTGTATGCAAAAAGTAGCTGAAAAAGCTGAAAAGTTGCAGAAATTGTAAAAACTTTGCAGAAGCAAAGGAACATTGCTAAAATGTAATAATTTAGCAGAACTGCAATATCTTAGAGGAAACATAATACTTGGCAGAAATACAATAGCATAGCAGAACTTAGCAGAAATATTGTAACTTACCAGAAACATGATAACTTCTCAAAAATACAAGAATTTAGGAGAAATAGTATAAGATAACAGAAAGAATATATTTAGCCAAAAATACTTAAACATTACAGAAACACTATGATTTAGAAAAATAGTACAACATAGCAGAAATATTGTGATTTACCAGAGACACTGTGATGACCTATGAATATTGTAATTTTAAATTAAGACTATGTTTTAGCACAAATATTATAATTTGGCAGAAATACAATTATATAGCAGAAATGCTATATTTAGAAAGAAAAATATAATATAGTAGAAATACAATGATTTAGCAGAAATACTACAATATAGCATAATAACAATGATTTAGAACAAATACTATGATTGAGCAGAATAGCAATAACTGAAGTAGAAATATTGGAAAAGTTAAATGACAAGATGAAAAAAAAAACAGAATATGGTTAAGTTCCCTCAAAACTAATTGTTGTTCACATGTGGAAAAAAAAGAAATAAAAATAAATTAAAAAACAAGAAGGAACAGCCAACAATTACACATAAAATCAAATATGTATACACAAATGCACAGAGAGAGACACACACAGAGGGTCTATGCCAGTCAACCAGTCTAAATATATTATATGTTTTTCCAACAATGAGATGCTGCCCTAAAGTTGGTCTCTCTCTCTCTCTCTCTGTCACACACACACACACACACACACACACACACACACACACACACACACACACACACACACACACACACACACACACAGAGTGAGAGAAGTAAGTTTCTAGCTCAGTCAAGCAGCCTGGGAGCTGCTGAATTTGAATCCACCAATCAGAGTGGCTGTGTACTTTTTCCCGCCAAAACAGGTGCTTCTGTTTACACACACAGCACAGAGAGACACTGGATTATTGCAGTCTATTTCTCATAGTGACAACTTCCCTCAAACAAATGACCATAATTTCCTAACCGTAGAGGCTAGAAAGATCATTCTTACACCGTTTTGTTCAGAAGTGATTGGGGAATCTTCAAGTGTTGACAATTTATCATTAAAATATGAATTTTTAGAGATATATGACATGGATGACTTGTTGACTTAGAAGCCACGAATTCCCCAATATGCAAATTTGAATGCCTGAGCCCACATATATGATTGGCTGCCTGGGAAGCTGTGTAGGCCCTGATTTGTGGATTTGAATTCCTCAGCCTAAATATATTGAATTTGAATCTTACAATGAGATCATCCCATTAAAAGGCTTTCTCTGTCTCTCTCTCTCTCTCTCTCTCTCTCTCTGTCACACACACACGCACACACACACACACACGCACACACACCACTTAGCACAATAGTAATAAGTTAAACAGAAAAATTGGAAAAGCAAAATGGACAGCTGAAAAAATGCTGAACATGCTGAGGGTCCCTCAAATATACTTGTTAAATGAAAATATGGACACATATGGAAACACACATGCACAGAGAGACACACACACAAGATCCAATTCAGTCAACCAGTCTAAATATATTGAATTTGAATCTTACAATGAGATCATCCCGTAAAAAGGCTTCCTCTCTCTCTCTCTCTCTCTCTCACACACACACACACACACACACACACACACACACACACACACACACACACAGTAAGTTTCTAGCTCAGTCAAGCAGCCTTGGAGCTGCTGAATTTGAATCCACCAATCAGAGAGCCTGTGCACTTTTTCCCGCCAAAACAGAGAGACACAGGATTTTGACGACTCCCCTCAAACAAATGACCATAATTTCCTAACCGTAGGGGCTAGAACGGTCATTCTTACACCGTTTTGTTCAGAAGAGATGGGGGAATCTTAAAGTGTTGACAATTTATCATTAAAATATGAATTATTAAAGATAATTGACTTCTAATGCACCATAACTGAGTAGAGCAAAGCAAAAACTGCCTTGACTTGCCCTCAAACAACGCTTTCTAACTCTAAATCTATTTGGAGTATCAATATCATTCTTCCACCGTAAGAGACAGCACGCTTTGGTGAACAATCATGGAAATTTTCAGGTCTCTGTGGAAATCCATTAAAAAGATATGACGAGAGAAAAAAGTGGTTCATTTCCAGAGTTTGAAATCTGAAGAAATCTGAGCGAAGGACGAATTTCCTACCTTCAAACAAGTCTAACTCATTTCAGAACAGTAATAGGTTAGAAAATAATTCTTGAATTGTGAGCGTCAGGAGTGTCTGAAGATATACTGGGACAAGCCTTATGTCTTAACTTTGCTTCGTTAAGGAGATATGACGATTCGAATATGCCTCTCATTACAGAAATCAAGCGGTGATTTTGAACAAGCTCTCCATTGACTTTCTATGGAGAGTTTTGCGACTTTGTGTTGGTCTGAGGAGATTTGCCAAAATTCTATAAATCCCACAACAATGATAGTGACATTTTCGGAAACCCAGCAAAAATACCTACGTTTTGATGTATAATTTGTGGAAGTTGGGTGAAGATTGAGCAAGTAGCAAGAAGTTGTTCGGACATGAAGAGAAGACTGCAAAACCTTCAGTGGCAGACTGGAAGCCAAGTGCATAGCAACCATAACAACGCATGTATTTTGTGAAAAATCACAATTTTGCAACTCAAAACTTTAAGAGGCATAAAAATAAAACGGTAAAAGATTTGAAAAAGCTGATTTATACCTGAATAGCCCAATAATTTGAGAACATTTTAAAGTTTGAATGGTTGTTCTACGTGAAAATATGAGGAAGTAGTTAAGTTTCAGAAACAAGCAAATTTTAGCAGAATTGCAGAAGTTTCCCATTCATTTCAATGGGACAAATTAAGCTTAATATTTTAAAAAGTATAATAGTGAAAAATACCAAAAGACATAGCAGGAATTAGCAGAAATAGCAGAATATTTTAAAATTTGAACGGTGAAAATCAGCTGAAAATTGTGGAAGTAGTTAAGTGCCAAAAAGTGTACGGAAGTCCCAAGAGGAACTCAATAGTGTGGATGCTTAAAGCATCCACACAATAATTTAAAATAACAGCAGCAATACTATAGGCCTACCTAAAAAGCACACAAAGGTATTTGCATTAGTATATGTCTGTTGTGTGTTATTTATTCAATATTCTTGACTTGTGAAAACAATATTGATTCATAATTTCTTAATCTTCATGCCAGAGGGAGAGCAGACAGTCGTGTGAATAGGTTTAGTCCTTTATGACTGCAGTGATTAGAGGGTTCTCTCTGAGTGCTAGTCTTTTCAGAAATATTTATCAGTTGAGGCTGTTTTTATAATTCTGTGAACTACCACAATGGGTTTAAAATAAAGGATGCTAGCTTTCTAAATTTTAAGTACAACAGGTCAGTAACAGTTCCTTTGGTTTGTGCATGTCAATTACCTTTCCTTGTTTAGAGTGCCTTCAAGTAGCTTGCATGTGCTCGGGCTTGTTGTTTGAAAGCTGTATAATTTGTTGGTCTGTTTAAGAATGAGTCAGCAAAGCAATACTCCTACTTCAGCCTCAGAGTGGCTTCATTGGTATCGAGTTATTTCAGGAAAAGAAAAATCACTGAGTGAATAAAATGGTTAACAGCCTCCAGCAAGCATGAAAAAGGGCTTTCACCTCATTTCTATTCTCGCAAAGAGAAAAAATTGTCTGTGGCGATGTTGTGATTTGTGTTTCTGAATCTACTGGACAACTGCAGAACAAGATTTTCCCCCAGATTCTTCTGAACTTCTTCCCCTTGCTGTCTCCCCATATAATTATATTCCATAGGGGATGCATGCATCATAAACTCAGAAGATCTTTAGGCCATACTTGTTTGGCATGCATTGTAGAAACTTGCACCTCCCTGTGAACGGCACAAGCTGTTCATCTAAAATGACACAATCACTGGTGATCAATCGCCCTCTGAATGTTGAGTGCTGTTTGTTATTTCTTACAGTGTAAAATAATCTTCTTAAAGGATGACATATAATATATAATCCTTACAGTCACAGTTGATAAGAATCAGTTTCCCATGAAACTTAATAGGAAATAAATTCCTTAAGACTTCAGGCCTTAAGACCAAAAATATTTGTAAAGAATTTGTAAATATCTGTAAAGAATCACAGAATTTAAATCAGGCAGAGATCTGAACTCTGGGACACCAAAGCACCGTGTTTCTTTTCTTTTACTGCTGTATATTTGCTGTTTTCTGACCCAATTTCAGCCAGGATTTAGATGTCAGACAGGTGGTCTCACATTGGACGCTATACTACTATGGTATGTACAGCAGTTTGCATCAGTCTAGTGACTAGAAGGTGTCCAGGTCATGTGGCTGTAAAACAAGTACAAATATCAGCTGTGCTCTGCGTGGAGACATTTCTTTTTAAAATGACTGTATTTCATTCACTGAAAGTGTTTTGTATTTCATCTGAAGCCTCTACAGAAACAATTTGAATGAAAGACAAACACTTTTCTCAAAATGTAGACATGTTCCACTAGATGGCGCCAAAGTGACTCAAATTACTTGACGTTGGGACATACGGAGCCAATTGTTTCTTTATTATAATCCCCTTACAGTTAATTTAATCATTTCCATCCTTTTAAAAAATGTTTTTACGTCCCCCCCCCCCCTTCCCCCGAAAAAAGCTCTTAAACGTTGACAGTCTGACAGTCTGTTAAAAAAAACTGTTTATTTCTCGGGGTTTTATTCTTGAAGACTTTGACAAGTGCTACTATCAAAACAAGTGATGCAACAAACCGCACGTCTCTCTGTCAAAGCATCAGGGGGGAGCAAAGGTCCTTTTATGGAGCTCGAGGTGACCAGTGGAAAAAAAGATGTCAGAATTTTGAAAACATTAGCAGCCGTTTCTCGCCTGGTTTCGCTTTCAGTAGCTTTCAGTAGCTTTGTGGTTGAAATGTGCTGTTGTGGGAAAGGTGGCGAGTCCCTACTAGTGTGGGGACTCCCGTGGGTGTTGTAACCAGGCAACAGAGACGATGCCTGCCAGCTGTAAACAGAAAGGTTCGGTGCTTATGCAGCATCTGCCTGGAATTACCCCCTGATGCATATTCAGGAGAGGCAAAGTGACAAAACAAGGTCTGAAAGTGAGGCACAAAGTGCCATATTCGGTATTTTTTCCTTTTTTGGTAGGCTGTCACACAGGAGCATCCGTCACATTCAGCTTCACTCACTTTATGCTAAACCAGACATTGAAGTTATGGATGTTTGACCATAAAACTCCGCATCACCAGCTGGATCTGGATCAAACTCACGGCCGGTCCTTGATTAATTAAATTGGTGTGACCAGTATTTCCTTCACATACGTGGGGCAGCATGGTGCATCATCCGTGATTAAACCTGTGATGTCTAAGCCTTAAGTCCTCACCATAACTGCATGATATATTATGTTCTCCCAAGTCCTGGTAATCACTGGACAAAATAGTGATCAGAATAATTCTTACTGTGAGGCATCAAAACTACATTTTCCCCTAGAAAGTGTTTTATTCTCACGTCTAAAACAATGAATACGAGTTGGGGTCATCAACTTTGACCGGATTTGCTATCTGTAGTGCAGTGAACTGAGTATTCAGCACTGTATTTGTATTTTATTCCAAATGCAGATGCTTTTTGTGAAAGGGAAATCTGACGGTTGTTTTTAAGGAAGTAATTTAGCTCTGTTTTTGTTGACTAAGTGCTTTCATTTCCTAAGATTTTCTGGTTTGGTGACCTTAACCTTAGAGGGTGGAACAACCCAGATAAAATTAGCCAGATGTGCTATAAACTGCTCCATGGTATTTTACTCCAAATTTAACCATGAAAAAACAGTGTTGTATTTAATAAGAGTTGAAGCTGCTGATTGATGTCATAGTTTGGTAATTTTCTCATGGATGTCTTTACAGTCTGACTTGTTTCTACAGCCGAGGAGTCGACCCCTGCTGCCCGTAAGGTTTCCACACAGGAAGTGATGTGCCTAAATACAGAAAGTCAGTCATATTCAGCGATTTCAAATCATTATTGGCAAAATAACTCTTTAAACTTCAAAACGAGCGACTGAAGCTGATTGACATGGTGCTAAAAACATTACAGCAGGGGTGTCTAACTTAAGGCTCCCACTTTCGGGGTACCTGTGCTGCCTGGGGGTGGTGCCGGGATGTGACTTGTGTTGGACCTCTGACAGAGACTTTCTTGCATGTTTCTCACACAACAAGCAGGTGTTCACAGCTTCTTTGTCTTCGCTATTGGCATTCTTTTAGTGACTTTCAGCATCTGTATAAAATCAGGCTCTTCTCAGAGTCACAGTCTGTCATTTTTGTCACTCAGCATATTTTAAATGCTCTAGATGCTTCTGTGAGGGGGAGGGTTTCGTCTTGTCAGCAGAGATTTCTTAAATTCTGAGTGGGTGGCACCTGTGTATTTGTCTGATCTCACTCATGTTCACACTCCTATCTACTGATCAGACCAGATCCTCTATATTCCAAAAGCTAGGCTTATAGAGATATAATAGAAGTGACTGAGCTTTTTGTCTCCGATTGTCTCACCGTTTCATGTTAGAACTGTTTTTTAACTCTTTGCACAAGACTCATTTCTAATCTCTGGCCTTTAAGTTGAGCTAAACCTTGACATCAGGTAATTGGTTTTGTTTTTTGTCATTTTATTATTGGCTGCCTGGGAAACATTATGGCCAAGCTGTGTCGTTTGAAATGTGCTACACAAGTAAACTTGACCTTGATCTAAAAACGAGTTCCCCCCCAGACTTCTGTCATCAAACACTTGCTCACAGGTCTGATTGTTGAGTTTTCTCTCTAATATTGTGAAAAGCACACTGAGAAACTCATTCCTGTGATTTGGCCTTATATAAATGAAACTGAACGGATTTTTCACTTACAGGAACGCATTGCATCAGTTTCTCGTAATCAGTTGTGTACATCTAATTGCTGTGGCGTAACTACAGGAGGGAAAAAAAGTCAATTAAATGGAAAGTCAGCATGAGTTCATCTGAGAGATACCACTGAAAGTTTAAACTTGAAGCTCTTCAGCCTCCTCTTTTTCGTCTTTCCACAACACATGACTCACTCTCTCAGCTCAGCACTCACCAGATACTCCACAGACATACTGAGATATCTGCATGTCCCAGAAATGTAAAGTTCAGACCATTTCTGTTTGAAGCCAGAGACAGAAACTGGTGGTTTATTAGGCCGAGGAAAAAAGGGAAGATTAAGATCAGCACTTTTTTTTTTTCTTGAGAGTTACTGGTGGCTTAAAAAGGGGCCATTCACTAGAAGAACCGCCGATGATAAGGACATGTTTGGTTTTTTAGGAGTAAGCGATAAGGTGCCAGGCGTTAAGTGGTTTCTTCTTCTCAGATTCGAGATTATAATTCTCGGCTGTGTGAATTCAGACATTAAAACAAACAATTATGTGATTATTAGAAAAAAATCACCCAAAGATGAACTGATTAAAATTGAATTCATCCTCCAAAGGAAGCTGCCTGATCAATCCTGGGTTTAAGCAAAAAAGCTTTTCCTTCATACAAGATGAAAATCTTAAAAAGCCCTTACTGTCTAAGGCAAACAGATCCAGTGGACAAGTCTAGACAGGTCTTAGCAGCTGGTTATACAGCACCCTTTCACAGGAAATAAAGTGCATCTCTCTCTGTTTACATAGGATCAAAGGTCTTAGAGATGAGCTCAGTGTGGAGTTTCCCAGAGGCTGTAACTGGAGTATGCTCCAGGGTGATGGATGGGGCCAACAAACGTTAACTTCTGCTTTACTTAACCTGAAGAAAACGGATGCACACAGTCAAATACGGATATTAAAGCACAGCTACAACGATCTCTTTACCACTCAGCAAACACAAGTGTATAAAAATGTCTTAATAACTTGTGTCATGATCATTTAAAAAGGGCAGACACTGAAAGCAACAATGGGAACCACTTTATAAAGGGATGAAAACTAAATATTCATATTAAATGCTACTGCTGAAAAAGCCTTCTAGGCTTGATTTAAGAAAATATTAGTACTTTTTAAAAAAAGGACACCCGCTGTCAGTTCTATTGGAACATTAATAAAAATCGCTGGTGCTTAATAAGTCTTAAAATTAGGCAAATACAACCTCCAATGAATGAGTTACACTGCACCCTTACTTATTTGATCAAATGCAGGGGCAGAGTGAGAAGAACTGAGTACACCCCAGGATTTAAAGCCTGGAAATCCGCTTTTAGTAGCAATAACTTTAAATAAATAAATCATTTTGGACCACTGTTCGTGACCTAAGGCTTAAACGTGACCTAAACATACTAACAGAGAGTCTGAGATGTAACCCTTCCGCATTTTTTGCAGTTTTCCTCCACAGTCTGACTTTGGGGGACTGAATGATGGAGTTTAGATTATTTAGAAATGGCCTTACAACCATCCCCAAACTGATGGGAAGCAACATTTGCTTCTCTACGATCATTGCTGATGTCTATCCTCCTCTCAGTGGTGTATTAACACACATCTGAATGCTGCAGACCAGCAAACTGACATAGAGGTTCATAGAGGTCCTCACAATTAATTGAGTTTATTTTATTAGCAGCACTTGGCGAATCCTTTCCTTTTAATCCCTACGGAGGCAGTAAGGGTGTACTTAGTCTTTCCTCGCACTGCTTTGGCATCTTGGCTTTTGTTAAGTAATGAATCTGTGTAATACTTAATGCTGTGTCAATCATTTTTCGGTGTATTAACCGTGTTTTAGGACGTGGTAAGGCCAAGATTATTGTTATTATGTCCCAAAATGTAAAGCCTTAGTTCTCTGGCATACTTATGCTCCACATTTTTATTCTTGGACTCTACCTGAGTTTGTTTGCATGACAGCTCAAAATCAATAATTCCTTATTTATCATATACTGGATCTTTGTGAAGCCCCTCGGCCTCTGTGAACATGTTAAGTATATCTCCGCTCACTGTCATCACGCAGCAGATGTATTAATAATAAAATGAGTAAGGTTAACATCCCTGTGTGTCTCAATCGCCAAGTTTCCCCAAAAGCAACGGAGTTACAAAAGAGTGGGTGTTTCACCAGAGTCCACAAAAACTAAAGAGGAAAGCACAAATAGGGCATGTTCCCAGACTGGATTACTGTGAGAAGTGATAGTCATGTTTTAGGCAGAAAAGAAAGGGAAAAAAATAACTATTGTTTCTTTTGAGAGGCTGTGACTAAAGCGACCTCAAGGTGTCTCACAGCCATAAACAATAGGGTGATTTATATCCTCTGGGCTTCTGTCTAATGGGTTGGACAAACAAGTACTTCAAGGTTCTCTTGAGGCATTGAAGATATTTAAAACTACGACGTGACAAGCCGAAAAGCATCTCGGAGATGTCGAAGCTGCCAAGAATCATTGTTTTTATAAGTGAGAGAGCAGCTCAGGAATGTGTGTGGGCGGCAGCTGAATCGCAGCGCCTACATCCCCTTTAACGCACTCTAATCTTTTATTTCTGCCTCTCACTCTGCCTCAACAGGAAGTAATGACACAACAAAAGTTACACACAGACATTTTATTTTTCTCCGACTACTGCACTACACTGTGGGCAGACATGTGATAAGGTGCGATTGGAAATTTGAATGCTTAGCACAAGAGCGAAACTGACAAACAAAAGGAACTGACACAAAGAAAGCCAGAAATAGGAAAAGGGCTGTTTTCTATTACATTTATGTTGATTAAATATTAAACAAGCCAGTGGCTGTGGCAGCCAACAGAGAGCAATAACAGACAGGGACAAAGAAGAATTGATCCCCAACTACTGTACTTGAGACTTTTGGTGATTAAAAGAAAAAAACCAAACCCTTTTATGCTGCCGGCAGCTTCAGCTAAGCAAACAAAACAAATGTCGCACAAACATTTAATACGTGCCATTTTAGTCTCACCTTGCAATTAAAACAGACTGCAATTATGGAAGTTTACAGCTTTTGTGGAGAAGTTTGAGTTCTCCTTTTAAACTCCACACTGAATGTAGGCTTTAAATTAATGCTTGCAGCACTTATGGAAAATAAGGAATGCCAACTTGTACCCGAAGACTTGGCCAGCAAGGCTTTGGGAGCAAAAGAAAAAAAAAGGTACGGGGTTAAATACAGGGCAACAAAGTGCAAAGCAGCAGCAGGAAAGAAGGCACTCTGCTCCATAATGGTTTTGCAGTCTAGCAGAGCAAGCGCAGCAGATAACTCACTACAGGAAGATTGTTCACAAGTGGATACAAGCACCAAAAATGCCACATATATTCTTCTCTGATTCAAGATAGCCGAAGCGTTTGTTATTTTTATATTCACTAGTTTGTATTTACATTTGACAGCATTTCAAGTTGATAATGACAGACGACATAATATAGGGGACTGGTGGTGGGAGGTCCCTGTGTGCTAATGAGAAGTGAACGAACTGAAAAAGCTGAACAAACAGCTTGCTGATCAGGCCCAATATTATGACCACCTGCCTAATGCTGTGTTGGTTCCCCTTTTGCTGCCAAAATAGCCCTGACCCATCGAGGCGCAGACCTCCAGCAGCTCCCACATATCCTCGATTAGACTGAGATCTGGGAAATCTGGAGGCCAAGTCAATGGCTTAAAATGTTCCTGAACCTTTTTTTACTTGTGGCAAGGTGTATTATCCTGCTGAAAGAGGCCACAGCATCACCATTGTTCCTTCCTTGGACCACTTTTAATAGAATCTGACGTGTGTGTGTGTGGCTTACAGTGAAAAAACTGCTTTGAGTGCCAGCTCAAACAGAAAACACTCAGATGGAAAAAAAATTAATTGTAAGTTGTCACAGAAGATCAGACACTGATGATCACTGGTGTGAAACTTAGCTAAGTGTTTAGTACTGACTAACTTGTTGTGTTTAGACATGAGTAAGCCAATAAAACAAACAGCTTAGCAGCACAGTTGTGCGTGGGTCTCCGGCGATTCTAAAGTGGTGTGACGGTAAATGGCGAGCCCCACCTCTCACCCATTGTCTGGGATGAACTGGATACGTGTGCCAGCATGAGAGCACTGAGCCAAGGATAAAGGAGCTCTGAACCAGTGCCATCAAAGGGGTTAAAGTGGAATCTCTCGGCCTGCAGAGCTATGCGCAGCCTTAACTGTCATCAGACCATCGGAGCAGCATGTAACGTGTTATTTTGCTTAAGTAGGAGTTATACCTTTGACTTAAAGTCAAATCCATTAAAAATCAAGAGAAAACCTCTGAAATGTATTAAATGGATGATATTCTGTGATGAAAGTTCAAGTGGCTGATGGGATTTTTCAAACTTGACTCTAGAGAGACAAGCATATGCATTTTGGCACTTGTATCCACTTTTGAAGGATGGTTTCAGTTTTCTGCTGCGCTAATCAGTACCAGTCTCATACTAAAAACAAAGCAGGCGATAGCTTGTTAGCTTAGCACAAGTTCTAGAAACAAGGGGAAGCGGTAAACTAGCTTAATGTGCTCACATGGCAGTGACATAAAACTGTCAGCAAGGAAGTGACCAAGATGTTAAAAGATGACAGAAACAGCTGTAAACTGTGCTACACGATCCTCAAAGTTCCTCTTCCGTTTTCACCTGAACCGTGCTATCCTGCGGCTCCAACTGCGGGTTCTGGCTCTCGCTGACGAGCATGTTGAATTGCAAGTCACTGTAATGGGAAAAGTCCTGCAGGAAGCCGGAGTTCTGGTTGAAGTTCATATCCACATTAGCAAAGGGGGAGGCAGTGATGTCCAAGTTGCCAGGCACGAGTGAGGAGAAGTTTGGGTTATTGAAGACCTCCCAAAATTCAGGCATGTCTACCAACTGGTTGTAAACGGCCGCCTCGTCTGTGTTTGAATCGACTGGATTGCAGTAACGCGGTTCCGCCGCAGCGGGTGTGCCGGGCAGGACAGGGTGCGACCGCTCTTGTGGCGACATCATGTTTTGGGCCTCTGGGAGGAACTGGATGACCTGATCTGACGCAGGTGCGCTCTTGGCTGAAACAGATTACGTTACAGAGAAAACAAAGCTGTTAGAAACATGATGAATGGTCAGTTATTAGACGGAGGACTTTGTACCTGGATTGTGACATGTGATTCTCAACCTTTTTTAAAAAGCACACACACACAGCTGCCAGTCTTGAAAAAGGTCTTCACTGAGATTACGGGAGGAGAAGTGCAGAGCCAGCTGTGTGATCATTTTGAAAGGTGTTTGTCTCATTGTTAATCTGTAGTACTTTATGCCACAAGGACTGTTTTGCCTTGTTTATATCAGTCAGACCAGGCTATGAAATGGAAATAACTGTGAAAAACCTCCAAAACAACCCCACAGCTGAGTCGACATCAACCAAAACTAGCCTTCATGAAGGTGGAACTTGCTGCTCTTTAGTTTTAACCTTTTGTACAGTTTACCCTGTTGCTTTTAACCCCTTTGTGCTTTTATTACACACCATCTTTATCTTGTTTGGTGTATCTATATATGTATAACACATAAAACTAGTCTATCTTCATGTGATAATCAGTCATAGAAATGACATGTCACATAAGGAGTATTTGTGGCTGACCACTTCCTCTTTTGTCATGTCTGTGTATTCCAGTGGTCGATTTTGGCATTTTTGGCAAATGTCATGTTAGCATGTGATCTGTTCTTCATCATGCAGTGATGAGTAGACAGAAAATGATTAAGTGTGATTTTTTTTTTGAAGGGCATTGTGATTCGTCCCAATTACAGAAGCTGCCATGTGTCTAATAGTGCATCTTCACAGCAGACGTGTTGACTCTTAGTAGGTGTGGTTAATGGCACAAACACCAACTCAACTGTTCCACTGAGGTTTCTGTAATTTACCCAAGTGAGCATGACCAAGACGCCCTTTTTTTCCAGAGGAAAATAAATGAATGGCTCACTTGCACCTCGTTTCCACCAATGCAGTGCTGGTGTGGAGCTGGTGTGGGGGGCTTTCTCAGGAAAAAAAAGCTTTGAGACCCAAACGCTACTAGCAGGTGTTGGAGTAATTTCCATGCAAAAAAATAAATAAAAAATGCATCTGCTAGTCATGGGTGAAATTCCTGCACACTTAATTTTGTTTCAGTTTTGGTGTCAGCAATTCTGTGGCACCAACCTGGGCCACAATGCCACCGGCCCTTTTTCAGGGGAAATATGTGGAACAGGTTCTAGATTATGGACTGGTCCTGCATCAGTGGAAAAGGGGCTTTGCGGTTCTTGAAGTCAGGCAGATAGACTACAGTTTAAACCTGGATTTTGAGAAGACTGGCTATCATTTAACAAGCAGTTTGAACATGATTGTGAATAGCTTTAATCTGGACTGAGTGTCAAGTTAAAATAAAAATAATTGTATTCACTTAAAGGCACTTTATGCTTTTTGCATGATGAAATCCAAAAAGTTTAGATTTAAAATGTTGGTTTGCTGTGCTTTTCCTGTTGTATTAAGTCACAATATTTTGAGTGAGAATATGTAAACATGGAGCCAGAGAGGTGGCACACCCCAGTCAAACAGTTCACATGCTGAATTGTAAAAACACAAAGATCAAACTGACAGTCTGAACCTCACCTGTCACACAGGGCTTCTCCTTGAGGTTCACCTCTGACTTTAGCCTTGTCTTCCGCTTCACCTCGTACGGGTCTGAAATGAGAAATGAAACGCTGTCAGTGTTTAGCAATAATCTGCTGCATCTGTTTTTTTAATTTGTGAGCACTATGACTGGTAAAGAGGAGAGAGAACTGGCTGACATGATGGAGAGAAAGAAGGTGGCTGTATTGCGTGTGCAGGAGACCACGTGGAAAGGCCAGGAGCGCTGGAGGTGGATTCAAAATGTTCTATTGTGGTGTACATAGTGCTGTGGACGCGCAGAGAGTGTCAGACAGGATCATGGGTGTGACGGTGGAAATCAGAGGGGTGGTTTTCATTGTTATCTGTGCGTATGCCCCACAGGTTGGATGTCATTTAGAAAAGAGAGGGGAGTTCTGGAGCAAGTTGGATCAAGTGGCAGAGAGTGTCCCCAAGGGGGGAAAGAGTAGGACAGACTTCAATGGACATGTAGATGAAGGGAAGAGAGGTGATGAGGAAGTGTTGAGTAGGAATGGTATCAAGGAATGCCGAAGGAAAGATGGTGGTGGCCGGTGACGTAATGGTGGAATGAGGACGTACAGGAAAGTATTCAAAGAGGCTTACAGTGAGTTGTATGTGAGGCTGGACACCAAGAAAGGAGATAAAGGTTTGTTTTGATTGGTTAAACAGAGTGATCGAGCTGGAAAGGATTTGCAGCAGGATGGAAATGTACTAATGAGTAAGGAGAGTGTGCAGAGAAGGTGGAAGGAGTACTTTGAGAGAGAAAAAAGACAGAGGACAGTTAATGAATGAGAAAGTGCAGTGAGGAGGAAGTGAGGACAGCTATGAAGAGGAGGAAGAACAGAAAGGTGGCTGGTCCTGATGACATAAGTGTGGAAGTGTAGAGATGTATAGGAGAGAGGACAGTGGACTTTATGACCAGAAGAAGGAGGGAGACCGGCGGAAAAGTGAATCTACAGGGAGTAGAGATAGTGGAGGCTCATGGATGTAGTGAAGGAGGACGTGCAGAGGGTTGGTGTGGCAGAAGAGGATGTTAGGGAAGTCCAGTGCTGACTGACCTGGATTGCGAGGCAGGTACTTGAATGTAACGGGCTCGCTCTCCATCTGGTCTGAGATGCGACGCAGGGCCAGGTTGACTTCCACTTCCTCTGTGATGTCTTGGTCCTCGTAGGGCGGAGTCTTAAACACGATGGCGATCTGTCGGTGCACGTCTGTCTGGGCAAACTCCCCGTTCGCCTTCCACGACTCTCGCCTGAAGATGATCTCGATGTCGTCTGAGGACCAAACACGCAAAGCTCTTTATTATTCAAGAAACATTAGAACATGTTTGTGTTCTCATTCATCCAGGTCATGGGAGTCTTTAACAAGAAGCTTCTTCACTTCTGGGAGTCCCAGGTTTTATTACATTAGGGACCCCGTAATGGTCAGCACCTAGGCTCATGGGACCCTTGACTCCAAGGCCACCTTCCTGTTCGCCTTAAGAAGCGAAGAAGCCTCTTAATTAAGAATCGATGAGAAAATGTTTCAAAAAGGATCCAAAATACAAAGAAGATTAAAAATAAAACCTTTTTTTAGAGGAATCAAAACTTTTAATACTTTAATTCAAAATAATTAGGTCACCACAGTTTTCTTCTTTAGGGCACGTTACCACCTGGAAACCACCTACAAGTCCTCCTTCATCACATCCACACACCTCCTCTTTGTGCTTTCTTCTTCTCTGACGGCATCTTTCTACCTGCAAGTCTTCACTGCACATGTCCAAACAAACTCAGGCTCATCTTTCTTACTTTGTCCCAGAACCGTCCAACCTGAGCGGTCGCTGTGATGAGCTCCAAACATCTCAGCATGTCAAACTCAGCTTCTTCCAGGTCTTTTCATACGTTTCATGCAATGTAACTGATCTCTCAGCTGCCTTCTTAACTTTTACTTTCATGTTGGTATCCTTCTGTCACAACCCAGTACCCTTTTCTTCACCTCTTTTTCACACCCCAGTTGTTCTGGATGGTTGACCCCAAGTATTTAAACTCAACCACCTTCACCTCCTCCATCATCCTCACCAAAACACATTTTCTACTTTGCTCCTTCTCACCTTCACTCCTTTTCTCTACACAGGAAACCCCCACAGCTCCCCGTGTAGACCGACACATCATACGCAAACATAATATTCCACAGAGTCAGACCTCATCTGCCAGCTTGAGAAGCTCTCAAAAGCAGCTTCTCAAATTCACTTTTAACCAGTCTGTCGCTCCTACCACACACTATTGTCTCAGTGCACCCATGCATATCCTGCATCGCTCTCACACTTCTCTCTAACACTCCTGACTTCCTCATGCAGCACCGCACCACCTTCCTGGGCACCCCGTCACATGCTTTCTCTTAGTCAAGAAAAACACAATGTGACTCTACTTTAAGTTACAAAAATGTGGGTGTGTGTGGGTTGTTTTTTTTAATAACACAAACACAAAAATCTCATTTAAAAGTTAACTAAAGCTCCAAAGCCCTACAAGTAAACTTAGATTGTAATCAGGCTCTTTGTCGCGTTTCTGAATAGTGGAAACTGGACTTGTTTTATGTAATCTACTCCTGGAACCTAACTTCAAAAAAACTTTCCTGTTACCTTTCTGCACTTTGTCACACAACATGTAGACCTCCGTCTTGCCAGTGCAGGGACCTTCATACAGGTTCAAATGGGTGATCTTCAGCTGTGATGTAGTTGTTGCCTCTGGAATTAAAAAAAACATGCACGACAAAGCGTGAGAATAGGGAAGTACGCTGCCTTATTTTTGGCGCGCTTGGTTGACTGCGGTCAAGGCTTTTCGGTGTGTTTGTCTGGTTATGTCTTACTCTTGTCATAAATGGGCTTCGACACCACCGGGCTGAGATGGTCTTTCCTGCCGTCCTGCCACTCGAGCTCACACTGAAAGCACAGACGCACTGAATTCATGTCCATGTCTTCAATGCCCTTCGAATGCCCGGCTGAGGGGAGAACAGAGACAAAATGGGTCAGTGAGGACAGAAAAAACTGCCTTTATATATGTGAATAAGATAAGATAAGATAAGATAACCTTTATTAGTCCCACACGTGGGAAATTTGTTTTGTCACAGCAGGAAGTGGACAGTGCAAAAGTTATGAGGCAAAAATTAGAATACAATAAGAATAAATACAGTACACAACTGTACAGAATAGAATAAAATAAAATACTATATACAGTAGAATAAAATAAAATAAATATACAATAAGATAAAAATAGAATACAAATACAAATACTATATACAACTGAGTAAAAATACAACGATGACAGAAAGGATTATTGCACTTAGTATTATTGAATGAAGAATAACGTGGAGATTAAGGTGCGGTGTATTGGCATACGTCTCCCACTCACTCTGAAATGGGTCGATATTTAGACTTCTTCGCTTCTGAAGTGAAATGTCCAGCTCTTTCCGCCTCACACACTGAATACCAAGGTTAGCGAAGCTGGGTGTAAAAACAAGGGGAACTGTTCAAATAAAATGTAAAGACACACCACGAATTTTAAGGTATCAAAATGGCAGGGATCGAAGGCGAATGCTCACCTGTGACGTCGGTTGTTGCGAGGGTTGAATGTGACAAAACAGATCCCTGTACCATTTGGACAGTCTTTACCCACGAGGCAGTGGGGGTGAGGCCGGTGTGGGAGGTCTTTGGTCACCAAAGAAACTGTGACGTTGACTTTCTTTAAGCCGTCGATGGAACCCTGAATCTGAAAGAAAGAAAAGAACAAGATTTATAGCAAAAATCCAGAATAAGTTCAGAGCTGTGATGCCTATTAATGTGATTTTCTTGATAGAAAACAGAAAAAGTTGTCTAAAGTTCTTAATTTTTTCCCTGACCAACAGACCAAAGCTGTTGTAATATGCCAAACTAAAGCAGATAACCCTGACATCTGAGAAACTTGGCTTGAAAAGAGTTGAAATAAAAGCCGATTAACCTTCTCTATCTGTTGCTCCAGGATTTTTTGTCTCTTTCCCCCTCAGACATTTTTCAGGGGCAGACTTTAAACAATAGGTTTCTAGAAGGTCATTACAGATTTCCTGATGTATTACAATAAAAATATAAATAAAAGCAAAACTAAGTCCTCTCAGGTACCAGTTTCATCCAAAAACAATGACAGGTTAACACCATTGTTCACCGCTATTAATATCCATTATGCAACCGGACATTTCCTTGACTAAACTTTATATAACCTGGTAACCACTGTTAAGGTTCAAAATATTGGGGATGGAGACAAGAGAAAAAACCACAATAACAACACTGGTCCGGCCGGGTTGAGTCAAACGATGATTTAATGATCACACACGTGGGAGATGGACACTGATGCAGACAGCCTCAAAATCTCAAAATGGTGGAGCATTGCTCAAACTTTTATAGCCTCTGGTGCCTCCACCTTATCATAAAAAGCCTAAACATTCACATGCTTTCTCTCACACAACGCCTAAACTACGACCTTAGCTCCCTGATTATCTGCTCCTGCTGAAATGGGGCAGAAAACTCCAGCACACTCTGTTCTCTTCTACTCAGACAAATTAGACAATAACCTTCTGCGAACAGTATTTCTTATAACTCAGCAGTATAATGCATCATAAAACAATATCATTCATTCACAACAAGTCAGCAATTTAATGTAATGCAAATCAGTTTAACTAATGCAATAGTTATCAGCTTCTTCTAATTCAGGAGAATAATGCAAACTAAAACTACATAATAATTCACAATCTTTAATTAGGGGTATAACATGGCATAAAATAATATCATAATTTTACACCACCAAGTCAATGTGTGAATGATCGTGACGTGTAGATGTGTGTGGCAGTGTTTTTTAGTAAGCAGCTGGGGGATATACCTCCTTGTATCTCACTGCACTTGAGCTGGGATTTGTGGGGACTTTCTAATTGATTCAGACAAACCACATTTTTTTCAGTCTCCACCCATTTCAGACAGGAGGGGTCAAGTGAACAGAGTAAACAGGATCAGCTGTGGTTAAAAGTGCCTAACTGCCTCTGAGGTCGTGTAAACTCCCCTTCTGAAACAAAAACTCCTACCTCTATCGTAGGCAGGGTCTTTTCAGTGTGGGTGCTGGATGCTCCCAGGATGCTGCCCGCCGAGCGTCCTTCACATTCATAGCGAAACCTCATGCCTCTGTCTTTGGGCTCCTCCACTATCGCGAGCTTGGGCTTGTCCAGAACACGCTCCAGAATGTCCGTGTCGCCTCGGTTCTGAGAGGACGGGATGCCGGAGTTCTTCGAGTTCAGCAAACACGAGGACCCTCGCCCAGAGGAAGGATGAGTCGATGCCATATCCATGACAGGGAGGACTGGCTGATGGGGGGGACAAGAGAAAGCAATTTAAAAAAATTGACTTAAACATATTTACCTCGCACTAGAAACTTCTGGCAGAAATGAAAAGATGCAGACAACATGCAACAACCAACCAAGCCTCACGACTGTCCCTAAAGGCTGGTGATGCACATCAGATGAGTCTTTTATAACCTGATCTAATGAGTAAAGATAATTTCTGTACTCGAAAGACTTCAAAGCAAATCCACAAAGCATCTGAAAGAAGAAACAATAGTTGTTGTTTTTTTAATTTTCCCCCACTGGTTTGTGTTTATTTTATGTTTTAACCATTTCTTTATCATGTTTGTGATCTCGATGCTTTTTATTTCTGCTCTGGTCTTACCTCATGCCCCCACGGTTTCTTTTCCCTATTCCATCTGTTTTAGCAGGAAATGTAAAAGTCAGATGGCTCGACTTGATGTTTCTCATGAAAACTTAATTTACACTCAGAGGTTTTCTTGCTTTGGATGTACAAATGCAGTGAGTCAGTTTGCTGACAGCATGAAACATCTCTCCAGTTGAACTATGCCTTTAGATTTCCGATCATCAACTATCGACCTTTCTCAACACTCTTCCAAGAAGAAAAACTGAACTTCTGCAGTAAAATAAAAGTACTGGCAACTGCCAGTGCTACCCCTCAGACTCCCAGCAGACGCACCTGTGGTATCAATTACAAAATCCTACGTCATCTTGTCCTCAAGTTATCGCATTCACAAACTTAGGTGCCCACGTCACCGGCCTCGGTGAGGTGACGACAATACATGATCAGCCTTTTACGGCTGAGGAGTAAAAACCTGACAAGTCACATTTCATTCACTCGATGTGTAAAGGAGATGAAGTCACCAAGTCAAATACGCAGGCATTCGCAACCAGTTACAACCTATAAGAATATCTACAGTTTCGAAGCACTGACTCACTTTCAAAGCACAACTTCATAAAATCCTTTTAATAAAATGTTTCCCTTCCGAACGTCTAGGTTATTTAATTTAAAAACCAAGTGTGATGTTTCAGTATTTCACCATTAAAAAAATACAATGAGAGAAAAGTGTCAAAAATGGCAACAAATGCAATTTAATATCTCAGAATATTTCTAAATGATTACTTTGCATCTTTTTGTAGCAGCTCAGCTCCCATTTTGGGAACCCCCATGTTAAACTGAGACACTCTATATAAAGCAGCTGAAAGTAGCTTCACTTTGACAAGCTAAAATACTACAATGGTACTTTTTACACACCAGTGTGTCTGTATTAACAGTCTAATGATGTTACACGGTTTTGCGGTTTTACTGCTGAAAGAGCTTTTTTTTCCCCGCCTCGACATCTTCATAGTTTTAATGAAGAAAAACGACCTCATGTCTCTTGGGCAGTGATGACACTACAGATGAAGCATGCAGTGAAAGAACTGACTCATGGCGTGTGTTTCTTTTTGTTTTCTCTCCATACATGTGCTTTCTATCAGTGAGCAGAGTTAACCTCGTGCTCTGCGACTCCTCCTCTTGCATATGATGTCTTATTTTTTCCGTTACACCGCAGACCACCGAGCTTTTTCCGCTCCCACTCAAGACTTTGTATCTCTTTTTTGTCTTTGCTGCTTTTAGTTTCTCTCTTTCTCTGCAGTGCCATCCTCGCTCATTTGTTTCTGCTCATCGAGGCGCCTGATTGCTTTCTCTTACATCACCGTGAACCCAAAGTTATCACAAATCAAGTTTCACCCGACTCACTGCAGTCTATCTGCTGTAGCTAATCAAAAAAAAAAAAAAAACAGAAGATAAGAATGATAATGATCAAACCTGCAGGTAAGAAAAGTAGTAAAGAAGTCGCCTCCTTTGTCAGACGTGTTGCTGTGAATCATTAAACCATCGCTGCAGAGATGTGGTGATACCTCTGCATGAGATCATGTTTCATAATATCCTGTCGAGCCCCAGACGTCTTTGGTCAAAGTGTTTGTATGCACCCCTGCAATCGTGTTAGCCCCCTCCCCAAAAGAAGAAAAGAAAAAAAAAAAAGGACTGGACCTTTCAACAAAAGCCTGCTACACCGAGCCAGCAAACGGAAATAGGAAGTCAGCTCAGCCTTACGCCCTTCAGCCAATCACAGCACTGACACGGGGGTGAAAAATGCAACCTTTCGTCTCCGGTGGGTTTGGCTTGTAAACAGAAAGGATGGCAAACTGAAAGCAGGAGTCAGATTACAGCTCTTCCAAAATGTCCTCTCCACTCCCCAAGCCCACCTCCTCTATAACAACAAAAAAAAAAAAAGCACAAAGAGGTGTGCCACGCTCCCTCACAAGCTGCAAAACCTCTTCAAACCCAGCAACATAACCTGTGCAGCTCATTCACTAAGAGAAGGCTGAACTACTCTTCTACCGCCCTTCATTATTACCCATCTGTGCGGTCACTACAGTGCCTCTCTTATCAGATTACAGTCTTTCTGAGCTCCCGCTGCCTGTAAACCACGTGCTTTCTGGTAGAAGCCTGACCTGCCGAGTTGCCTAACGGCTGCTCTGTGCCACACAGCAAAATAGCCAACCGTCTGCAGGCTGCACATGAATCATGCAGCACTTCATACCACCGACATTCAATCCTCACAACAGCCTCATTATGAGAGCTGCAGCCACCGCCGAGGAGGAGGAACAGACGCTTCCTCTGAACGTGTTTTATATCAACCGCCTTTCAATAATAGCACAAAGACAATATGGGAAATAAAACTACTGTTGCTAATAATAAACCGAGGGAAGAGCATAACAACCTGCCCATCTGTGTGACTGCTTTGCATAAACAAATGATAAGAAAACCTCAAAAAAAACAATCAGAGAAGCCAAAAGCAGATTTTAACAGTTTCTTCTCATAAATAAAATGTTTTAAGTTTTAGCTGAATCCATTAACTGTTTTAATGTTTATGTTGCCCAGCTAAGATAAGAAAAGGCTAAAAATAAGAATGCCATCATTATTGTTATCATTGTTTATTAGTCATAACCTTTCTCCAGACAGCTTAGACTCCAGTTTCCTACCTGTTATACAGTCATAGCAGCCAAAGTGATTGAATATTTACAAAATAGGTGCATGTACTGACATTTATTTCTCTGGCTCTTATAAATTAAGTATCAGGTATATTGATTATGACTTGATCTAGTTCAATAGAACCTGGATCGAAGTAATGAGCACAAATTTTGCCAAGAAAAAAAAATTGTTAAAAAAAAAAAACTGTAAAAAATTATGCCCCTATTCACCGCAGGCTGGCAGCTTTCACAGCCCACAGCTGATATAAACACCTCTCTGCTTGGCACCCTTGGGTGTTGCCAGCAGTCTTTCTGGGTAACGTATGAAACTGTGAAATGAGCTGGAAACCAGAAAAATCAACACCCTGCATGACACCACCTAAAAACAACAACAAACAAACAAACAACAACAAAAAACAAACAAACAAACCTTAGACGAGGTGCCTCTTGCAACCAGCACCGGCTTGGATGTCTGCGTTGGTTTGTGGATGGGGGTTGGTGTCGAACAGGGGAGGCCAGCAGGTGGAGGTGGTGGTCCAGGTAGTCCAGATAGGGAGGGTGCTACCTGCTCACTTTCTGTGATATATTCTTGAATCAGGTCTGTGAATGAATACAAACTGATGGTGAATCCAAAGTGAAAGTGCAAATGTGATAAAAATCTGACACCACTTTAGGGCAGCAGCTGTGCTGTTTCTTTATGTTTTTGGATTTGAAAGCAGAAACACTTCCATTAACATCTTTCAAACCTAATAGTATATTACTGCAATCTATTTTAAGACGTGGCAACGTGTCACAAGACACAGTGTGTCAGAATTTGAGTGGTTACCACCTCACATGAACCGTTTCCTCTGTTTTGTTTTTGTCACTGGTGCATGAATCTGTGGCACGTTGTTTCAGCACTGCACCAATAAAAAAAAACAAAAAAACAAGCCTGGTGCCATGTAGCCAGCCTCAGTTTAACCAGTGAAAGTGAATCTAGAGCAGTGGTTATCTGCAGGTAAATATACCTTTTGGGGTGGTTGTGGTCTGTCATGTCTGACACTTTGTCAGAAATCATGAAACATTAAACAAAGCAAGCATCTGCAGCACAGTTTTCAAAGTTAGATAAGAGAAATCAGCTGTTGTGACTTTTTTCACGTTTAATTTAATGTCCCAAATGTTGAGTTCTCCTTCTCTGACATCGGAAATAAGACAACCTAAGATTAAACAAGCAGGAACTCTGATGATGGTTCACGCCTCCTGCCAGAGGTCATCTCAGGTCACCGTAATGCCTCCCCGCTTCCGGCAGATGCACGCAGAGCCAAAACAAAACATAACAAAACAAAAAAGACCCACCACTCACCGAAATCTATAGAGTTGAGGCTCGAATAATTGTCGTCCTGCGGGTCAATCCCGGGAAGGGGTGTTGTCTCCTCTGCTGTGAAAAATCACATGCCTCAGGATGATGTCAGCGCTTTTACGCACAAACACACGCAAAGATTCAACAGGTTTACAAAAGACAACCACCCACCAGAGGTACCGTTGACCATGTCCATGTCTATCATGGCATGCGTACAGTCTTTAAGACCACTTTGAGGACCTTAAACTCCACCGTCGTGTCCTTGAATTCTTCCTTGAGAACTCTCCAAACCGGATGACTCTGGGTTTTTTCCGTCTCGGCCCAAACCTTCGTCCTGAACTCTGAAACAGCTCCTTAAACCACCAGTTAGACTGCACAGCGGCTCAGAGTGTCTGTCTGATCCCGAGGAGAAATGTCAAACCGTCCCGAAGCCATGCGTGGAACTAAGTGTGCTCCGCTTTTGTGTTTCCGGCAGGCTTCGCGATTGGCTGCTAGACGCGTGGAAATCCCCCTCCGCGCGTAACGTCACCTCACAGACGGGAAAACCCCCCCGCGACAGCACGAACCAAACTTTTAATCAAACGGCGCTTTATTGATTTGCATAATGCATCATAGTGAGGCCAGAAAAGGCATTTTACCCTTAAAAGCCGATTTCCCCCCTCATTATATATGTAAACTGACCGCACGTATCGGCGGCTCGTCTTGTTTTCATATCGGCTTCAGCGCATATGCAAATCGGTTTTTAACTATTCAAATTAGCCTCTATCCCAGAGCTAATGCACCTATTTTTAGCACAAAGAAGTCAAAAAGCCAGCTCTTTCTCAGCCACACGCCCTCTGATGCATTTCTCCTGGTTACATCATGTCTTTATCACGTTTCTCCCGGTTCCTCCAATCAGGGAGAAGTGGGAATTTCATAAGAGCAAAGTAAAAGTTACAATTTCAAAAAAAAACAAAAACAAAACCCCCTCCCATTAGAAACGGCGCCTCTTCTCCTCTCAACTTAAAAACTCTGACAAACTGCTGAAAAGTTACGAGGCGCAGCAGCGACACCTGCTGGTCGCCCAGAAGACAGACGATTTAAAGGAAATGGAAATCGAAAGCGGGGCGTTTAGGGGAAGCAGTGACTCAGCAGGGAGCAGATTAAAAAACAAAAATAAAGCAAGCCAGCTGCAGGCATGACCCACACGCTTCAGCCTGAGCTCTGCAACGAGAGGATAAGCTGCGAGTCCTCATATTTTGAAGGCAAAATATGCTGTTTGTTTTTTTAACTGTTTTTAGCTAAAACTTTATAGGCACACAGCATTTCCTGGAGGTCACATGTCTTTACTTGAGTCAAAAGTAGACCATCAGTGTTTCATGACACCAAGCATCACCTACACCTGTCACCGGTGTGCTCCTAACATAACAGTGTTTCCACTTGCCTCAACTGTCAGTGCAATGGGGAAACAGCGCCCTCCCTCCTGGTTTGGCACAATGACTGTAAAGAAGAAAAAAGTCTTTTATACAGTTGTTGTTGTGGCCGTTTATTTGAGGCTGGCTGCAGTAATCACTCCCAGTCTGTTAAAGCTATACGAGAGGTGAGTTGTATCTAGAGTAGTTATGTTTTATCGATACATAAAACTTGTTTTATCAACTGACGAACACAGTGTATGAAGTATTTAGTACACCAGTTGGTGTACTCTTCATTTGTTTAACACTGTATAATACATATGTTTTTTGGGACTGGTTTGCCAGAGGTGGCCCACACATGGGCACAGCACAAGGCCAGTTGCATACACACTGGTTGTCCTGTGCTGGCCCATGTGTGGATTACCTCTGGCAAACCTGATTTGGGCCACGAAAGGGCCGTCATTCTTTGCGGCATGTGGGCCATCTGTAGGTGGTGTGCAGCCATAGGCCAGTTGTAGAGACAATGCTGGCCCTGGGCTGGCCCAGAACAGTTTCAGCTCTGGCCCCAGATGTCAGCCTAATGTGTAACTTAATCAAGCCATGCAATAACAACATGTGCCAGAACATGCAAAACAGTGCAAAAGTAACATGCTGAACTCTGTTCAGACAGTGAATGGACTGATTCTTATATAGCGCTTTTCTACTCTCCCAGATTACTCAAAGTGCTCTATACAACATGCCACATTCACCTAATCACACACTTTCGCTTAACTGAGTGCTTCCTAACTACATTCATACTCTTGACATGCAGACTGGAGGAGCCAGGGATCGAACCACTATACCTTCCGATCAGTTTGTAACCTGCTCTACCTCCTGAGCTACAGCCTCCCACTGGCAAAGATGAGTAAACCCTCACTAGGTTTTGGATGAAATGTACACTCAAAAACCTGTCAAACCTGCATTTGAAACATTGGCTACCATAGCAGTATAGTATTGCAGCATGGCATTTTGGTCTTCTAATTTAAATAGGAAAATAGGAACATAAATAGTGCCATCATTGCCAGACGTGGCCCACATCTGGTTGACAAAACACCAGTCAGTCAGAAGTGCCAGCTTGATGCCAGATCTTCTTCAGGGCCAGACCTGTTTTCTGTGGGCCTGGGCCACATAAACCAAACCACAATCAAGCCAGATATGGCATGCCATCACATAGTGCCATCTATACCAGGCCTGGCCCGTATCTGGTTGACATACGTCTTATCATGCCAGAAGTTAGCTAGCAGTGCCGACTTGATACCAGATCCGGGCCAGACCTGCTTGCTATGTGGGTATGTCATGTAGCATTGGAGACCTCAACCTTCCAACCCACTGATGTCGTCCTGATTGGTTGTAGTTGTTCAAGGACAGTTCCAACAGGTGTGTGTGACATTACCGTTGAGATGTATGGCTGCAAAGTTGTTGTGGCAATGCTGGTGGTTGCAGGGCAGAGTGAGGACCTTATTCTCCTATATTTAGGAGAGGAACACAGTAAGGCCCTGAATGCTGAAGAACTGGCTAATAAAAATCTGTTGAGTTCAATATCAGGCGTGGTGGTTCGAGAGCACGTTGGTGATTAGATTGGAGCTGTCAAGCTAAAGAGAGCTGTCACATTGGAGCCACCGACAGAACACCTAGTTTGGGGCAGGCTGCAGCTAATCAATAGTGGGGAGGTGGTCTTTGCTGTAGTTATAGAACCCACAGGCTCAAGGTCCAGGCCAAGATCGGTTATGGTTGGAAGAACTGTGGCATATCTAAAAAGTGATAGATGGGTCCCTGTAAAAGTGTTGAACCCCTTTGACAAGCCAGTGAGCCTAAAATGCATCTTCACAGGAAGTGACAAGTTGTGGTAGCCCCTTACATGCAGTGCTACAAAATCTGGGGCTATCTGATATTGAAATTGATTCACGTGCAGTTTCACCAGCTGGCAAAGAGAAACTAGTTGGCTTCATAGCACAGTTTGTGTCCATCTTCTCAAGAGACGAGCTTGCCTACATCGAATTCGAGTTGTGGATGACAAACCATTCCGGTTGCCATGCCAACATGTGCCACCAACTAAGACAAATTTATGACAAACTACCACAGAATGAAATGGAGGAACGGGGAATTATTCAGAAATCTTGCAGTGTGTTTGCATCACCATTGGTCTTAGTTTGGAAGAATTCTGGTGAGTTGAGAATATGTAATGACTTCCGCTGACTTAATGCTACAACTGTCAAAGATGCCCAGCCATTTCCGCTTTTGGCCAATGCGTTGGCTGCTATAGGAGGAAACGCATTATTTTCTACAATGGACCTGACTTCAGGTTATTATAATGTGGAGCTGCATGAGCAGGACCGTAAGTACACCGAATTTACGTCACCGTTTGGATTATACGAATATAATCATATGCCACAAGGATTGTGCAACAGTCCAGCGACCTTCATGAGGATGACGTTAGCCATTTTCAGAGATCAGACCTTTCTCAGTGTGCTATGTTGTCTTGACGATGTCCTGGTTTGTGCTGCCACAGAAGAAGTGGCACTGGAGCACTTGCAAGTGGTTTTCCAGAGACCACAGGTTTACAATCTCAAGTTGGCTCCAAAGAAGTCCCATTTTCTGAGACAGTCTATGAAATTCCTGGGACACATTGTCAATGCTGATGGAATAAGGTCATCCATTACATCCCTTGTAGAGGCAACCCTATATGGAAGAGGGTACAAGTGTTCCGACCCCAGGCGGTGACCAGTTTGTCATTTTTCAGTGCAGCTGTTGCACAGGCTGAGGTGAGAGCTGTTCTCCAGGGCCATAGTAAACATGAGTCAAAAGTGTGGCCACATTCTCTTCTCCTGTCTCAATTCTCTCAGTCTGTGCTTACACCGAACTGGTCTGAATCTGAATCCTTCTTACAAGATGACCTAGTGGGACACATGATGATGTGCTGTGCAGAGTGATCTCCTATGTGGAATGTGGGCGGAGACCATCAAGGAAAGAGTGGGCCAAAGAAGCAGCCGATACAAAGAAACTTCTAAAGGCTTGGGACAAGTTGATCATAAGAGATAGTTTACTGGATCGAGTCTTTAAGACCTACCTGTATGTTGTTCCGTCAACCGTGCATCCTGCTGTACTAAAAGGTGTCCATGATGAAGCAGGTCACCAGGGCCACCAAGGAACGGCACAAAAATATTTTTGGAGGATTCAGCAAACAAATCAGTGGATGTGCTTGTGGTCATAAACAATTTTCCAAAGATGGCTCAGGCCTTTCTAATCAGCCTTAATCAGTCTGCTAAGGCAGTAGCGCACCAACTCTGGCATAACTACTTCTGCATCTATGGCTTTCCAAAACGCTGACCGCAGTGTCATTAGCTGCTGAACGCAGTGACCCCTGCTGACTGCAAGTTTCCTCAACCCTATAAACAGTACATTTGCACAATAACTGAAACTAGCCCACTGAATGAACAATAAGTTGTGAGGTCAGGTCCTTGATCATTAATATGCATCCACTGGAGCACAAACCGGGTGTCATCAGGACACCACAGCATAGAACGAACACCATCCCCATAGACACAGCAGCCAGGGAAGCAGAAGAACATCACATCAAGAAGGCCTGAGTAAATGTGGTGATCCTAGCTGGACATTTGTCAAATCTGGGAAGGCGCCTAAAGAAAGCTCCAGTTCATCCAGGAGAGAAGGACAACTGCTGCCTAAGCAAACCCCAAAACATGCTGTGCCAAAAATTGGTCCACCCCAAGGATCGGGTCCCCCGACACAAGTAATATAGTGTACACTGCTAAGTGCCAGGAGGATTGCCAGGATTTAGACATCGTGGAAACCAAACAACCTCTGGCAAAGCAGATGGCACAACACAGAAGAGCTACCTCGTCAGGCCAGGACTCTGCAGTCTATTTACACCTACAGGCCAGTGGACACTCTTTCAATGATGAGGAAGTACACATCCTGGACAGGGAGGAACGCTGGTTTGAGGGCGGAGTCAAGGAGGCCATTTACATAAAAATAGAAAAAACATCTCTGAATCATGGAAGGGGCCCAAGGGTACATCTTTTGACATCTTACAATGCCGTAAATGCAGCCATTCCCCAACTCTCTGTGAATGGTACTCATGACCATTGATCAGTGTTTGTTGAGCAATGAACGTCACAATTTGCATATTAATGATCAAAAAACTGACCTCCCAGCCCATTGTTCATTCAGTGTGCTGGTTTCAGTTATTGTGCAAATGTACTATTTATAAGATTGGGGAAACCTACAGTCAGCTGAGACTGAAGAAGTCACATGGATGAGTGACGAAACTTTTCTCCCACTGAAAATGCTACGTCCAGATGAACAGAATCAAACTTTTGCGGTTTGCATACCTGGATGGCTGAGCATGCATCAAGACAAACCAGAGACTCCTTGTCTTCTTTAAAAATACAACAAAATGCAGAGTCAAGGAGTTTATTTGGGCCGGCCTGTTACAGAGGGTGAAGCAGAAACTGGTTACACTAACATCATACACCTGCCAAACTGACATGAATCTGATTTAAATGGTCAGGTGATGTTAGGAAAAAAAAAGGTTAGCTGAGGGTTAAAAGAAAGGTTTGGAGTGTCTCTTTTGCCAGTGTAAATTTGTTTTACTGTATCCAATATTTTGTGCAGCAGGCCAAACATGACCTCAGTTTTACATGTCACAGAGGTGGTCTTGGATTATGTGGAAACCGAAAGCCTAGGTCCACAGAACTATTAAGTCTTTAAACTATGCAAAGGATTTGGTACCCTTTTTACTGTTAATCTGTTAGTCTTCCTACACCTAGTTTCCCTCTGAAGTATTCTTGTCGCATAATTTTAAAACTTCCCTTTTTTATTTTCAGTGTACTGGCCACCCCCATAAGGCTAGACTCCAAAATATCAACCCACAGCAACTAATGACTCAATATAGAACAGACTATAATTAGCACTATTTTCTAATTATATGTTTATCACTTTCAGGCTTCGCCCTCTTGAATCATAATATTTTTTTAAACTTCTAATCAAAAAACTTTCTATACATTTTGCTTCCAAAGACCCAGACTTTCTTGTAATGTTTTTTTTTTTTTATCTCTTCAGCAACAGTCGTTTAGGTTTTCTGAAGGTCTTTCAAAGTTTTTCTTTGGACATTGGCTGCTTTTACATTTATTTTTAGCCCAGTCATTGACCATACCTGACCACTGACCTACTCTAGTAAGCATACACTAACACAAGGATGAACCAGTGCTGTGTCTACACATAACAGTTTAGCAAAGAACCAGTTTCAAATTGTGTCTTTGTGCACATTGTTACTAGCAGCCTGTCGCAAAAACACAATTAGTTTCCTTTCTTTAGCCAAATCTACAAATCTAAGGAAACTGAAAAAAGTTGAGGAGAAACAAATGTGTGAAGAAATGAAGGGCAGCTCAAGACTTTGCACAGTACTCTACATATTTTGCTGGCTTGTTTCTAGCGGTGGGTTTATAAAAATCGATTTCCTGATTCAAATTGATTTTAGCTTGAATAATGCAATATCGATTAATTAAAGCCTGAATCAATTTTTAAATATACATGTATTTTGCCAAAAAACACCAGAATCTCTGGTTAAAGCTCATGAAACCAGCAAACAGCTAAAACAGCAAATGATTAAAGAGCAGGTAAGCAGATTTCGTACAAAGATGTGCACACAAAGCACAGATCATCCCCATTCACCCAATGACTTGTAGACGAAGGGTCAAACGTGAAACATGGTTCACTAGCGCTTTACTCAGTCCCTAAGGACCCCAAAGCGCTTTACACTACATTCACACATTCACACACTGGTGATGGCAAGCTACATTGTAGCCACAGCTGCCCTGGGGCGCACTGACAGAGGCGAGGCTGCAGGACACTGGCGTCACCGGGCCCTCTGACCACCACCAGCCCAAGGATATTTGGCATGCAGCCAGGAGGCAGCCTGGGATCAAACCACCGACCTTCTGATTAGTGGCTGACCTGCTCTGCCACCTGAGCTACAGCCACCCCTGTAGCTCAGGTACAGTAGAGGTCCAGTCAGACCGTCTCTTCTAGAGAAACAAATATGCTCACAATGCAGTGCAAACTCATCTGTCTTTGTTTTAAATACAAGATTTGCTTGTCACCTGATTTGGTTACTACATGCTTGTAAAGCAACAGTTGCACAACATCCTGCCCATGTATACAGACCAGTATTACCACAGCCTGTTATTTTAAACTGAGAAATCTTAAGTACAAGCGTCCCTTGTGGCCGATTACTGCTTAGTTTTCTATTCTTCTCACAAGCGAGAACGTTTAGTTTCATTTTGTTGTAATTGATATAGAGATAACTAAGCCTTCTTGCATACAGAATTCCCCTTGTTGGAAAGTCCAAATGCAACGTTCAATAGGTACATCTAGTATATAGCAAAGTTACACAGTGGGCTTAGTATAAACCACACCTGTCCTCCTAGTTTAAGTGAATATATGAGTTCACCAACACTCAGTGTAGAATATACTTGATACATCTTTCCGCTCCATCCGTTTTCTTCCTCTTATCCTTATCAGGGTTGTGTGGGAGCTGGAGCCTCTCCCAGAGGCAGGGTACACCCTGGACAGATGTCCGGTCTGTCACAGGGCTAACACACTTAAACAGACAACCATTCACACTCACATACTAGGGCTGCCACGATTAGTCGACTAGTCACGATTACGTCGACTATCAAAATCGTCGACGACTGATTTAATAGTCGACGCGTCGTTTGAAGCTTTGTAAGATCACAACAGACGCAGGAATAAGTAGTAGGATTTAAGAGTGTAATAACGGACTGAAACAGAAGATGGCAGCACTGCATGTACAAGGATGCCAGCTGCTGTTAAACCCCGAAGAAGAAGAAGCTGTGTCCCAGAATTCATAGCGCGGCCCAGCTCAGTTTCCAACAATGGCGGCAGCTGGTTAGTTTTAATATTACTCTTATTATTCTTTCTGGGTCAAAATAAATGTTTAACATATTTTCAGGCGAGAATGTAGCTGTGTAAACCTCAAATATCTGCTCAGTTTATCAGGACACCACATATTTTCAAAAGCGCTCCGACGTTTTCGGAGACGTCTGTTACCCACTAGCTCGATAGCTAGCCGGGGGCTAGGCTCACTAGAGCCGGTGAGAACACCGGACTCCCAGCAAATCGCTTTCAAACCCACCGCCGTCTTTCGCTACTCAGGTTAAACATGTTAAACATGAGTCACTTAGATAACTTAAAAATGTTATTGTTTGGCTTTTTTTCAGTATTTTATTTGTTCCTGAGTAAATCGGTTTGGCTGAGATTAAAGTTATAGTTTTTACACAGCTGAATAAATGTCAAGCAGACAGCTGATTATCAGAAGTGTGAGATGCTGGAGAATTTACTCCAGTGTCCTGTTATATTTTAGATAGCAAGGAGTTTATTAAACTTCACTGAAACAATCTGCAAATTTCATTAAAATTTAATAAACTATCATCTTGTCTTTATTTTTAGTTAGCACATACCTTACACACTTAAAGTTGTAAGCTAATGATAGTTATATAAGAGCAGATGCTGCTGGTGTAATAAGTTGTACGTCCAATGGATGCATGATCTGATTAGTCGACTAATCGCAAAAATAATCGGTGATTAGTCGACTATCAAAATAATCGTTTGTGGCAGCCCTATCACATACACACCCAGGGACATTTAGAATCACAAATTAACCCCACTAATTTTCACTTTCCAATTATTTCACAAATCAAATGATAAAATGTTTAAGAGCTGGCTGCACGAGCTGATGATTGACATCTTTGTTGTTTCAAAGAGATGTGACAGGTCTCCATCATCTGCTTAGCAGCAACATCAGTGTCCTCAGTGCAGCGAATATCAACCAAATCATTACTCCCAGTTTGGTTGTTACTGACTTGACTTCTTGCTGATGTGAGCGCTGCTCTAAACCACTTTTTCGTGTCCAACTTAGCAAGTTAGCACAGACAGCAAACGAAAATTCACATTAGTGTCGCCCACCTAACATCTAATTGACTGGCTGGCCACACACTGTAGGTGGTAGCTGTTTAATTTGTGAAGCAGGGGATTTTATTTAAAGGCTTCCTAACTGCAAAGTGTGTAGGTTGATCCCACCAAGTTCAAAACTGAGATCTGGTGAGTTAACCCTAGGTGGAGTTAGACTATGAAAATCTAACTCCACCAAAATGGAACAATCTTCCAGTATGAGACAGTGATTCTACATTTTCTCTTTGATCAGTATTCTCCAGATACAAGAGAATGACTGCTAAAAACCAATAAAACCACCCATGTTAGCTGCCACCTTGCAAGACAATGAGGCAAATCTGAAACCACTTCCAGAAAAACACTCATTTTAAAGCTACAAAGTCAAAGCTGCTCGTTGAACACTGAATGAGGAAGCAAAATTATAATGTTTTAGGTGATTAACTTTCCCTGATCCTGCCAAAAAAGATGGAGAGGACCATGGTGAATGCTTTAAGAAGAGGGAGGACCATAACGTGATGTATATAAGTGGAGGAAGGTGCACTCAGGATGACATCTGCAAGTTGGCAAATTTAGCTGATCAGCACCAGATGGTAGTCTCAAGGATGACTTACCAGTTTACTGGGAAAGTACTAAAGTACTTAACTGCTGAAGGGCACTGCCAAGAGGGTGTTTGGAGTATCCTGTGGACAGAGGAAAGAGGACAAGCAGACTTGGTGGAATGAGGACGTACAGGAAAGTATTCAAAGAGCCTTACAGTGAGTTGTAAGGAAGGAGATATGGACTTGTATTGTAGGCTCTACCTTACAATATAAAGCGCCTTGAGGCAACTGTTGTTGTGATTTGACACAGAATTAATAAAACAGAATTGAATTATTATTAAAGTGATCGAGCTGGAATAGATGTGCAGCAGGATGGAAATGTACTAACAAGTAAGGAGAGTGTGAAGAGAAGGTGGAAGGAGTACTTTGAGAGAAAATAAGACAGAGGGTGACAGACAGAGGACAGTTAATGAACATGAAAGTGCAGTGAGGAGGAAGTGAGGACAGCTATGAAGAGGAGGAAGAACAGAAAGGTGGCTGGTCCTGATGACATAAGTGTGGAAGTGTAGAGATGTATAGGAGAGAGGACAGTGGACTTTATGACCAGAAGAAGGAGGGAGACCGGCGGAAAAGTGAATCTACAGGGAGTAGAGACAGTGGAGGCTCATGGATGTAGTGAAGGAGGACGTGCAGATGGTTGGTGTGGCAGAAGAGGATGTTAGGGAAGTCCAGTGCTGACTGACCTGGATTGCGAGGCAGGTACTTGAATGTAACGGGCTCGCTCTCCATCTGGTCTGAGATGCGACACAGGGCCAGGTTGACTTCCACTTCCTCTGTGATGTCTTGGTCCTCGTAGGGCGGAGTCTTAAACACGATGGCGATCTGTCGGTGCACGTCTGTCTGGGCAAACTCCCCGTTCGCCTTCCACGACTCTCGCCTGAAGATGATCTCGATGTCGTCTGAGGACCAAACACGCAAAGCTCTTTATTATTCAAGAAACATTAGAACATGTTTGTGTTCTCATTCATCCAGGTCATGGGAGTCTTTAACAAGAAGCTTCTTCACTTCTGGGAGTCCCAGGTTTTATTACATTAGGGACCCCGTAATGGTCAGCACCTAGGCTCATGGGACATTTGACTCCAAGGCCACCTTCCTGTTCGCCTTAAGAAGCGAAGAAGCCTCTTAATTAAGAATCGATGAGAAAATGTTTCAAAATGATCCAAAATACAAAGATTAAAAATATAACCTTTTTTAGAAGAATCAAAACTTTTAATACTTTTATTCAAAATATCACAGCTGGGGCAGCAGTCGTGTGGTGGAATGAATGAGGACCCAAGATGCAGATGGCAGTGAAGATGCAGGTGGAGATTTTTTTACAGTGAAAAACCCAAGGTGAGGGCAGAACTGAACATAAACCTAAACTGGGAAAACTAACACAAACAGAGGACACGAGGCGAGGAACAGAGAGACACGGAGATATACCAAAATGATGCAGAGAAATGCAGAAGCTTCACAGAGAAACACAGACGACGCGACGAGGAGCACAGGCAGACAGACCCTACAAATACACACACCAGGCAATCAGGAAATGGCACACAGGAGGGGACACAGCTGGAACTAATGGGCATAATGAGACACAGACCTACAAAGTAAAACAGCAAACACACAGACTGTTTTACAACACAAAACTTGAGGACCCAAACAGAGCACAGACACAGGTAGGGCTGATACAACACTCAAGCACTAAACACAAGAACCAAATCCTAAGAACTAGTGATGGGCAGATGAAGCTTCATGAAGCACTGAAGCCTTTCATCCAATTGGATCACCCCAGTGCAAAGCGTCTTGAAGCTTCATTTGCTCTACTATGTCTGTGAAGGTTCCTTCACAGACATAGATCACAGATTTGCTCTAGTAGGACACCTACTGGACGTAAAAATAATAGCTGGCATGAATTTGAAGAGTGTGGCATTTTGCACACAGCCTGTAAATGTCAACAACAAAAGGAGTGTGTAAAACATGTATATTGTAGTGATGGCAGTATACTGTGTATATTTATAGTGGCAGTATGGAAAATGATTATTTGGAAATGCTTAAAATGGAAATGATCATTTACTGTGAGGTGAGGTATGGTTGGGGTGTGGACAGTGGTTGTGCTTTTGTAACGTTGAGGTATGGACAGCTACACACTGAGGCTTTGAGCCTCAGTCCTGCCTGTTCACATTTTATTCTGTAAAAACTAAATTTCCACTGCTTTCATGACCTTTTAGTGGGGAGAACATAGCTAGGATTTAATGATTTAACAAATCTTTTGAATCCTTTGTCCTCCACAATGCTAAATGGCTGGGAGTCCTCAATCACCATGCTGACCAGGTCTTCATCTATTTGAGATTGTTCTCCTGAGAAAAGACAATAAAGACAAAGCACAAATATAAATATCACACGTAACTTATAACAGTTGTATAATATTGTTATATCATTTAGTAACATTACTGCATCCTATATTATCATTGCATTTGATGGCTCACCTGGTCTTGCTCCACAATCGGTGTTCCCCTTATTCTCATGCAAAGCTCTGTAGTGCCTAAGCATGGATGAGGTGTTGTTGTTGTCATATCCCAGCTCCCTGGCACATAGCAAACACTTCACCTTGTACAAAAGTCAAGACAGCTTAACATAAATTGTATTGCACCATCAGTATTATGAAAATACATCTTCTGTAGAAATTTACATACCTTGTTGGGAGGAATAAGATCAAAATGTTCCCACACAGGGGAGGACATCCTCCTCTTCTTAGCTGGCTCCATTCTCTCCTGACTTTCCTCACTCTCATAAACCTCCAAACTGTCTCCAAACTCTCACTAACCGCAACTCTCCATCAAACACCCACATTTTGAATGAAGTCTGAGGGGTTTCTATCGCTGTCATATCTCGCGGCAAAGTTCGAACAACTTCCTGAACCAGTCACGTGGTACAGCCAGGCAGCGAGGCTTCGGACGTCATCATTTTCAGCTTCAGTCCATAAACGAAGAAAGCCTCGTTACGCGCATCGCGGAAACGCCCCCTCCATTACTCAACACAAGCTTTGACGCCTCGACACAGAACGTCACATCACTACTAAGAACTAATACCAAAATCAGAATAAACACAAAACAGTGGGTCAAAATGAACCAGGATCATGACACAAAATAATTAGGTCACAACAGTTTTCTTCTTTAGGGCGCGTTACCACCTGGAAACCACCTACAAGTCCTCTTTCATCACATCCACACACCTCTTTGTGCTTTCTTCTTCTCTGACAGCCTCTTTCTACCTGCACGTCTTCACTGCACATGTCCAAACAAACTCAGTCTCATCTTTCTTACTTTGTCCCAGAACCGTCCAACCTGAGCGGTCGCTGTGATGAGCTCCAAATATTCTTTTTTAAATAGATTTAAGCAAGAACTTAAATGGGTGAGACAGCAGAAAAGAAAAGAAAAACAAAAGAAAAAAAAACCCCATAAGGAAATACACAATTCAAATACAAACAACGAATAAATAAATACCTATGGGTACATGTATTTAATGATTAAATACAGTAAATGAATGAAAAGTTTTTATTCTATTCAGAATATAAATAATAATAATATTAAATAAAAATAGGAGTAATAAAGTTATGAATAAAATTACAAAATGTAAAATAATAATAATACTTTGGCGGGGGGGATCTATCAATCAGGTGCGAAAGACTGAAGACAATAGAAACATATTAGGAAGGGACGCCAAATATTATAAGAGAGTTACCTTTCACTGAAACACACACAAAAACTCCGTCAGTCTTTTATCTGAGCAACCTGTGAGACTTTTAACAATAGTTAGAAGGTCATTACAGATTTCCTGATGCATTACAATAAAAAAATAAATAAAAGCAAAACTAAGTCCTCTCAGGTACCAGTTTCATCCAAAAATAATGACAGGTTAACACCATTGTTCAATTCTATTAATATCCATTATGCAACCGGACATTTCCTTGACTAAACTTTATATAACCTGGTAACCACCAAGTCGATGTGTGAATGATCGTGGCGTGTAGATATGTGTGGGAGTGTTTGTTAGTAAGCAGCTGGGGGATATACCTCCTTGTATCTCACTGCACTTGAGCTGGGATTTGTGGGGACTTTCTAATTGATTCAGACAAACCACATTTTTTCTGTCTCCACCCATTTCAGACAGTAGGGGTCAAGTGAACAGAGTAAACAGGATCAGCTGTGGTTAAAAGTGCCTAACTGCCTCTGAGATCTTGTAAATCCCTCTTCAGAATCTGAATTGAAAACAAAACTCCTACCTCTATTGTAGGCCCAGTCTGCCTGGTTTTGGTGCTGGATACTCCCAGGATGCTGCCCACCGGGCAGCCTGCACATTCATAGCGAAACCTGCCTCTTTTTCTGGGCTCCTCCACTATCATGAGCTTGGGCTTGTCCAGAACGTCCATCTCGCCCCGGTTCTGAGAGGACGGGATGCCGGAGTTCTTCGAGCTCAGCAAACAAGAGGACAGGGAGGCCTGGCTCCTGGAGAGGGGGGGAGAGAGAAAAGCAAGATTATTTAAAACTGGCTTAAACATATTTACCTCGCACCATAAACGTTGGGCAGAAAAGGCAGCATGAAAAGATTATAATCGGAACAGACATGACATAACCTGTGCAGCTCATTCACTGAGAGAAGGCTAAACTTGTCTTCTAGCGCCCTTCATTATTACCCATCTAAATACAAACAGTCTTTCTGAGCTCCCGCTGCCTGTAAACCACGTGCTTTCTGGTAGAAGCCTGACCTGCCGAGTTGCCTAACGGCTGCTCTGTGCCACACAGCAAAATAGCCAACCGTCTGCAGGCTGCACATGAATCATGCAGCACTTCATACCACCGACATTCAATCCTCACAACAGCCTCATTATGAGAGCTGCAGCCACCGCCGAGGAGGAGGAACAGACGCTTCCTCTGAACGTGTTTTATATCAACCGCCTTTCAATAATAGCACAAAAACAATATGGGAAATAAAACTACTGTTGCTAATAATAAACCGAGGGAAGAGCATAACAACCTGCCCATCTGTGTGACTGCTTTGCATAAACAAATGATAAGAAAACCTAAAAAAAAACAGAGAAGCCAAAAGCAGATTTTAACAGTTTCTTCTCATAAATAAAATGTTTTAAGTTTTAGCTGAATCCATTAACTGTTTTAATGTTTATGTTGCCCAGCTAAGATAAGAAAAGGCTAAAAATAAGAATGCCATCATTATTGTTATCATTGTTTATTAGTCATAACCTTTCTCCAGACAGCTTAGACTCCAGTTTCCTACCTGTTATACAGTCATAGCAGCCAAAGTGATTGAGTATTTACAAAATAGGTGCATGTACTGACATTTATTTCACTGGCTCTTATAAATTAAGTATCAGGTATACTAATTAAGACTTTATCTAGTTAAATAGAACCTGGATCGAAGTAATGAGCACAAACTTTGCCAAGAATCTGTAACCCCAAACAGGCAACTTTTACGGCCTAAAGCTGACACCACCTAAAAAAACAAAACACAAACACCCACCTTAGACGAGGTGCCTCTTGCAACCAGCACCAGCTTGGATGTCTGCGTTGGTTTGTGGATGGGGGTTGGTGTCGAGCAGGGGAGGCCAGCAGGTGGAGGAGGTGGTCCAGGTAGTCCAGATAGGGAGGGTGCTACCTGCTCACTTTCTGTGATATATTCTTGAATCAGGTCTGTGAATGAATACAAACTGATGGTGAATCCAAAGTGAAAGTGCAAATGTGATAAAAATCTGACAGCGGTTTAGGGCAGCAGCTGTGCTGTTTCTTTATGGGGTTTTTTGTTTTTAATTTCAGCTCCTTAAATATGTCAATAATATACACCAGCGGTCGCCAACCCCCGGGCCACAGACCAGTAGCGGTCCGTGGGTCGTTTGGTACCGGGCCGCAAGCGTTGAGGTTCAGGTGTGAAATTTATGGTTTTCAGGGTTTTTATTGTTAGCTCGGTTTCCCTGGGTCTTTTCCCGTGTTGTAGTCGTGTCTTATTTTGAAAGATATATTTACGCGTTACCATAGCGACCAGAGAGCATTAAGGGGCAGAGAGGAGGATGTTACTCTGTTGTTGGCGCATTTCAGAGGACACTGCTAATAAAGTTACACAATTACACAGTCAATTCACGTTTATTATTATGTTTACGAGTTTGTTTCGGTCGTATCATTTTATTTTGTTGTATTCACATGCGACACCTTAAATATTGAAAATATTGTCTGACATTAAACCCGGTCCATGGCGCAAAAAAGGTTGGGGACCACTGATATACATTACACATCAAATTGTTCCTCTTGGCTCTATTGTGGCCATTTTTGGCCGACTGAAACCCATTATAACCACCTTTTTTGATTACTTGTTATTGACAGCCCTAAATCATGCAATTTAGGTAAGATTGCTTTTATTCTAAACTCAACACAGGAGTTTAGAATGAGTTTACAACCTAGAAATGAAGAGTGATTCTGGAAGAGCTGGGGCACATGCCGGTGACCTCAACAACTGCAAGACACCCTTGTCCCCGATTCTCAGCCACTTCTGCCATTGATCTCAGGATACAGTAGTCTGAACCAGAGTGTGACCCACACCCCACCAACAAAATGAGAAGAAGGTGCACCTCCAGGATTGGAACAAAAAAATCAAGTCAATGAAAGTAGAAAAATGCTTTAATATATATTAATTTTATAGCATCACCTCAGGACCAAACTCTAAATCCAGTTTGGTCCTGAGGTGAATAGCATATATATTATATATATTCATTTTATAGCATTTTGTAAATTTTTGGCACGAACAAGCTGAGAGGGAGTTTTTATGTTTTTGCTCTCCCTGCACAAAAATAACAATGCATTATAATCAATGTTGATGTGAATCAATTACATGTCCCAGACTCTACTATTAATAATACAAGAAATTCCAGTAGCAATGCAAATATATAAAATTGTGAGATTTGAGGTTGTCTTCCAACTGATGCAGTGGACAAATAAACTGGTGTTTAAAGGGTTAAAATGTAAAAAGTAATAACTATTTTATATTTATGAAAAGAACTGAAGTTAGTTAAAGGCTTTATGCAGAGAAAATGGCAAAAAACATAAAAAATAATAAAAAATTACAGACATTTTGGCATTTTTGGCCACGAACAAGCTGAAAGGGTAGTGATTTTGAACAAACCCAGAGAGTTAAAAGATGTTTAGGGACTGAAGTCACAAAGCAGACATTTCTCCCCAAGAATACTTATTCATCTGACCACAGTACGTTTCCACTGTGCGATGGTCCGTCCCAGATGCCTTCCAGAACCTAGACAAGTTGACAGCGCTTCTGGACACTGTTAACATAGGGCTTCCTTTTGGCACAGTACAGTTTTAACTGAATTTGTGGATGTAACTACGTATTGTGGTGCTTGACAAAGGTTTGCCAAGGTAGTCCTGAGCTCATGTGGTAATATCACTTACAGATGAATGACGATTTTTGATGCAGTGCCGCCTGAGGGATCGGAGATCACGGTTGTTCAGCTTAGGCTTGCACCCTTTTCCTTTACGCACTGAAATTCCTCCTGGTTCCTTGAATATTATAATTATGTTATGCACTGTTGAAGGTGAAATATTCAAACCTCTTCCTATCTTTCTTTGAGGAATATTGTTTTTACACATTTCAATAATTTTCTAACGTATTTGTTGGCAAACTGGCGATCCTCAGCCAATCTTTGCTCTTAAAGTACTTGACATTTTTTGGATGCTGCTTTTGTACCAAATCATAATTACAATCACCTGTTAACATCACCTGTTTCAAATCATATCATTATTTAACAAATTTACCCGATTACTAGCTCTAAATTGATACTTTCCCAACCTTTTTTGGAGTATGTTGCAGGTCTGAATGACAGGAAAGGATGTATATTCACAAATGAAATGCAGTTGACCAGACAAAACATGAAATATTTTGTGTTCATATTGTTTGCAATGAAATACAAGTCAAAGTAAATTTAAAAATCACTCATCTCTTTTTTTATTTGCGTTTTGTGACCACGGGTCACAAGACACAATGTGTCAGAATCTGAGCGGTTACCACCTCACATGAACAGTTTCCTCTGTTTTGTTTTTGTCACTGGTGGATGAATCTGTGGTACGTTGTTTGAGCACTGCACCAAAACCCCCCAAGCCTCCTGCCCTGTAGTCAGCCCTTAGTTTAACCAGTGACAGTCAATCTAGAGCAGTGGTTACCTGCAGGTAAATATACCTATCTTTGGGGACCAGTGGCTGCGGTCTGTCGTGTCGCCTCAGGAAGATGTCAGCGTTTTTACGCACAAGATTCAACAGGTTTACAAAAGACAACCACCCGCCAGGGGTACCGTTGACCATGTCCATGTCTATCATGGCTCGCGTCGAGTCTTAAACCACCTTAAGGACGTTAAACTCCACCGCCGTGTCCTTGAATTCTTCCTTGAGATCTCGCCAAACCAGATGACTGGATTTTTTCCCCTGTCTCGGTCCAGACCTTCGTCCTGAAATCTGAAACAGCTCCTTAAACCACCAGTTAGACTGCACAGCGGCTCAGAGTGTCTGTCTGATCCCGGGGAGAAGTGTCAAACCGTCCCGAAGCCATGTGTGGAACTAAGTGTGCTCCGCTTTTGTGTTTCTGCAGCAGGCTTCGCGCTGATTGGCTGCTGGACGCGTCGCAATCCCCCTCCGCGCGGAAGGTCCTCACAGACGGGAACCCGCCTTGGGACAGCACGAACCGAGCTTTTTTAAATCAAACCCTCGGCGCTTTATCTGTTTGCATAATGCATAACAGTGAGGCCAGAAAGGGCACTTTGTCCTTACAAACCTTAATTTAGATCAACATTCAACATTATGCACTCCACACTGTATATAAATGCCACTTGTTTTGCACATATTCAACTCTGTATATTTTATATATTTTATTATTATTATTATTATTATTATTATTTTATTTTTTTACTATTTAATTTGTAAAAATGTGTATACACACACACACACACACACACACACACACACACACACACGTAGGAAAATATTTAGTATACACATCCAGAAATGCATACACTATTATATATTGTACATATATTTATTAGTTTCAGGTTGGCCATTCTTGTATTTTGCTCGTTTGTGTTGTTGTGTTTGCACATCTCTGTTGCTTGTGGGGCTCGCACACAAGAATTTCACTCGCATGTGCTGTGCCAGTGTGCCTGCACATGTGATGTGACAATAAAAGTGATTTGATTTGATCAGAAACTCTATAATTAGGCCTAATTTATAATTATGTTTAACATTTTAAAGTTTCCTCCTCTTGAATCATATTTTCTACTTCCAATCAAAAGTCTTAAGCCAGATCTCATTTCTATATGTTCTGCTTTCAAAAAGCCGGACTAGCTTACACTTTTTGTGTTTAGCAACAGTCCTTTGGGTTTTCTGAACATCTTTCAAAGTTTTTCTTTGACATTGGCTGCTTTTTCATTCATTTCCAGCCCAGTCTTTGACCTTTACCTGACCACTGACCTAACTCTAGTAAACATAAACTAACTCAAGGATGAACCACTGCTGTGTCTATACATAACAGCTTAGCGAGAACCAGCTTCAAATTGTGTCTTTGTGCACGTTGTTACTAGCAGCATGTCACAAAAACACAATTAGTTTCCTTTCTTTAGCCAAATCTACAAAATAAAAATGCTAAAGATAACAGTAGAAACAGTAAACAGTTTTTTTGCACATAGAAAATGAGACTCGGCGCTATCAACTGAAAACATGGTATATCTCAACATGGTGTGGAGAGTCCTTAAAAATCTGAGGAAACTGAAGAAGTTGAGGAGAAAACAAAAATGTGTGAAGAAATGAAGGGCAGCTAAAGACTTTGCACAGTACTCCACATACAGTGGCTTGCAAAAGTATTCAGCCCCCTTGAACTTTTCCACATTTTGTCACATTACAGCCACAAACATGAATCAATTTTATTGGAATTCCACGTGAAAGACCAATACAAAGTGGTGTACATGTGAGAAGTGGAACGAAAATCATACATGATTCCAAACATTTCTTACAAATAAATAACTGAAAAGTGGGGTGTGTGTAATTATTCAGCCCCCTGAGTCAATACTTTGTAGAACCACCTTTTGCTGCAATTACAGCTGCCAGTCTTTTAGGGTCTGTCTCTACCAGCTTTGCACGTCTAGAGACTGAAATCTTTTCCCATTCTTTGCAAAACAGCTCCAGCTCAGTCAGATTAGATGGACAGCGTTTGTGAACAGCAGTTTTCAGATCTTGCCACAGATTCTCGATTGGTTTTAGATCTGGACTTTGACTGGGCCGTACTAACACATGGATATGTTTTGTTTTAAACCATTCCATTGTTGCCCTGGCTTTATGTTTAGGGTCGTTGTCCTGCTGGAAGGTGAACCTCCGCCCCAGTCTCAAGTCTTTTGCAGACTCCAAGAGGTTTCTTCCAAGATTGCCCTGTATTTGGCTCCATCCATCTTCCCATCAACTCTGACCAGCTTCCCTGTCCCTGCTGAAGAGAAGCACCCCCAGAGCATGATGCTGCCACCATCATATTTGACACTGGGGATGGTGTGTTCAGAGTGATGTGCAGTGTTAGTTTTCTGCCACACATAGCGTTTTGCATTTTGGTCTCATCTGACCAGAGCACCTTCTTCCACATGTTTGCTGTGTCCCCCACATGGCTTGTGGCAAACTGCAAACGGGACTTCTTATGGTTTTCTGTTAACAATGGCTTTCTTCTTGCCACTCTTCCATAAAGGCCAACTTTGTGCAGTGCACGACTAATAGCTGTCCTGTGGACAGATTCCCCCACCTGAGCTGTAGATCTCTGCAGCTCGTCCAGAGTCACCATGGGCCTCTTGGCTGCATTACTGATCAGCGCTCTCCTTGTTCGGCCTGTGAGTTTAGGTGGACGGCCTTGTCTTGGTAGGTTTACAGTTGTGCCATATTCCATTTCTGAACGATTGCTTGATCAGTGCTCCATGGGATGTTCAAGGCTTGGGAAATCTTTTTGTAGCCTAAGCCTGCTTTAAATTTCTCAATAACTTTATCCCTGACCTGTCTGGTGTGTTCTTTGGACTTCATGGTGTTGTTGCTCCCAATATTCTCTTAGACAACCTCTGAGGCCGTCACAGAGCAGCTGTATTTGTACTGACATTAGATTACACACAGGTGCACTCTATCTAGTCATTAGCACTCATCAGGCAATGTCTATGGGCAACTGACTGCACTCAGACCAAAGGGGGCTGAATAATTACGCACACCCCACTTTGCAGTTATGTATTTGTAAAAAAATGTTTGGTATCATGTATGATTTTCATTCCACTTCTCACGTGTACACCACTTTGTATTGGTCTTTCACATGGAATTCCAATAAAATTGATTCATGTTTGTGGCTGTAATGTGACAAAATGTGGGAAAGTTCAAGGGGCCCGAATACTTTTGCAAGCCGCTGTATTTTGTTGGCTTGTTTGTGCTCAACTCCAATCTACGACCTTGAGTTCTGGATGTTATGATGGCTGTTACTGGCTGAATATTGGACCTCAACTCATAACACAAAGATGAAAGAGTTCAGTAGTGTAGATGCCGTGTTAGCACAATTTGTATTTTCTGTAACATCAATAGAAATTAATGTGCAAAATGAAGTGTCATGCAAAAATGTTGTCCTAAAACCTAAAACAAATATTTTAAAAAGGTGTCAAAAACAAAAACAACTTTGCATAGACATTTTAAATCACACTTAGTTTTACTATAAACATGAATCCTTGAAAATATATGTACCAACATGGAACCCCTCATCCTTTCAGGATTTACAGCACTCAAAAAGAAAAAAAAGAGACACTGTAACTCTTCCAGCACAAGCCTGACTCTGCTCGACTCTGCTGTGTCCGTCAAAAGTGATTTTGGAGCGTGAAGATGAAACCATCCAAAAAGTCAGATGACCAGCTGAGGAAGGGGAAGGGGAGGGGTAATAAAAATGAGACTTGCAAATTACCTATTGCTAAACAGTTTGACATTGGTAATATTAACATGAGGCTGTACAGTTTGAGGAAAATACAAAAGAATGCATCAGTGACTGAAAAACAAAAATTAAGTCATTGACAATATTAATATATTTATATTAATACCAACAAGGCTGTTATTTTTTATATGTTCAAGTTTAGAACATTAACCATTTGTTTAAAATTCAGGGTAGTAGTCATTATCTCGTGGGTAACGTCCTGCACGGTCATCCAGTCGCCACCTCGCTTCTTCACCAACCTCCATTGCGGCTCAGGATCTTTCCAGTTTCCAGCACTACTCACCCGTTTCCGACCAAGCCGAAACAGAGTGCTCACATGGAATGAAAAGGAATCTACACAAAGAACAAAAGCTGCACCTGGCCTCTTTTTCCTCTGTATAAAAATAATAAAAAGTAGCACAACTGCGACCTGTTCCCCTCCCAACATCTACTTCCAGACACTGTTACCCTCTGAAGTGAAAAAAAAAAAAATCATACAGAATACAGTACATCACGTTTTGTTTTACTTCACTTGAACTGCAAAACGGAGGGCAGGGGTGGGTGGGGAGCAGAAATAATTTACCAAGTCTACACTGAATATGACTCTCTGTGCATCCACAAAGAAACCAGAAGGAACAGCTGAACTGCATTTTTTTTTTCTTTTTTCTGTTTTGGTAGCGGCATCCATGATAGCTAAACAACAACTCCACTCCATGCCCCACTTTCCACAAGTCCTCTTCACTCCAGCAGTGAGAGCCAGGGAGGAAGATGAGGGTGGGATCTCGCTTAATCATTCTTCTTCTCCCCTTCTGGTTTGTCTGTGATTGCAGCGGAGGCGGCATCTGGGGCAGGGGCTGCTGTGTTGTTCTGGGCGTGGTCTACTCCGCTGGTACCGAACTCGTTGACCCTGTTGGGATCGACTCGATAGATCCAGCGCTGGTAAAGGTAGATGAAGAACACCACATCTGCAGGAGAGGACACAGTTTGGTCCAGTGAGAAACCAGCCCCAGACTTTTTTAAAGAGCTAAATAAATAAAACTGAATTGAGACCAATATGTTACTTAAGAAGCATCAAAAACAAGTGAAGCACTGACATCATCTCCCATCAAAGCTGAACACGCTATGATGGCAAAAACTGCACTGCAAGCAGAGAGATGAGAACGTATTCACGTACAGTAGAGGTCCAGTCAGAAACAAATATGCTCACAATGCAGTGCAAACGTATCTGTCTTTGTTTTAAATACAAGATTTGCTTGTCACCTGATTTGGTTACTACATGCTTTTAAAGCAACAGTTGCACAACATCCTGCCCATGTATACAGACCAGTATTACCACAGCCTGTTATTTTAAACTGAGAAATCTTAAGTACAAGCGTCCCTTGTGGTCGATTACTGCTTAGTTTTCTATTCTTCTCACAAGCGAGAACGTTTAGTTTCATTTTGTTGTAATTGATATAGAGATAACTAAGCCTTCTTGCATACAGAATTCCCCTTGTTGGAAAGTCCAAATGCAACGTTCAATAGGTACATCCAGTATATAGCAAAGTTACACAGTGGGCTTAGTATAAACCACACCTGTCCTCCTAGTTTAAGTGAATATATGAATTCACCAACACTCAGTGTAGAATATACTTGATACATCTTTCCACTCCATCCGTTTTCTTCCTCTTATCCTTATCAGGGTTGTGTGGGAGCTGGAGCCTCTCCCAGAGGCAGGGTACACCCTGGACAGATGTCCGGTCTGTCACAGGGCTAACACACTTAAACAGACAACCATTTACACTCACATACACACCCAGGGACATTTAGAATCACAAATTAACCCCACTAATTTTCACTTTCCAATTATTTCACAAATCAAATGACAAAATGTTTAAGAGCTGGCTGCACGAGCTGATGATTGACATCTTTGTTGTTTCAAAGAGATGTGACAGGTCTCCATCATCTGCTTAGCAGCAACATCAGTGTCCTCAGTGCAGCGAATATCAACCAAATCATTACTCCCAGTTTGGTTGTTACTGACTTGACTTCTTGCTGATGTGAGCGCTGCTCTAAACCACTTTTTCGTGTCCAACTTAGCAAGTTAGCACAGACAGCAAACGAAAATTCACATTAGTGTCGCCCACCTAACATCTAATTGACTGGCTGGCCACACACTGTAGGTGGTAGCTGTTTAATTTGTGAAGCAGGGGATTTTATTTAAAGGCTTCCTAACTGCAAAGTGTGTAGGTTTCAGTTTGCACAGCAGGGCTCAGTGCTTCATTACCAAACTGTATGAACTAACATGAACTGTACAGCAGGAGAAGAACTACAATTTAGGCTTTTCTTGTGTCAAAGAAATATTTCATGAGAGGCGGCACGGTGACCTTTGTGGATGATGATTAATGATCACACCAAGTTCAAAACTGAGATCTGGTGAGTTAACACTAGGTGGAGTTAGAGGATTATGAAAACCAACAGCTGTCAAAGATCCAAGAATGACAGTTAAAAAAACATTTAAAAAAAGAAAAGAAACAATCCTCCAGTATGAGACAGTGATTCTACATTTTTTTGATCAATACGCTCACGATAAAAGAAATCAGGACGGCATTTTGTTTAAATGGTAAATGGCCTGTATTTATATAGCGCTTTACTAGTCCCTAAGGACCCCAAAGCGCTTTACATATCCATTCACACACACATTCACACACTGGTGATGGCAAGCTACAATGTAGCCACAGCCACCCTGGGGCGCACTGACAGAGGCGAGGCTGCCGGACACTGGCGCCACCGGGCCCTCTGACCACCACCAGTAGGCAACGGGTGAAGTGTCTTGCCCAAGGACACAACGACCGAGACTGTCCAAGCCGGGGCTCGAACCGGCAACCTTCCGATTACAAGGCGAACTCCCAACTCTTGAGCCACGATCGTGGTTTTGTTTAAGCACAAAACCACCCACGTCAACTGGAAACCGTTCTAGAGAATGAGGCAAATCTTAAACCACCTCCAACAAAACACTCATCTTAATGCTACAAAGTCAAAGCTGCACTGGCTGAGGAAGCAAAATGATGTTTTAGGCGATTAGCTTTCTTTGATCCTGGTATAGTTCTTAAAAAAAAAAACAAAAAAAAACCATTAATGAATATCTGAAAGAAAACTCACCATCTCTGAGGCATCCTATCCTGTACATCATTGGCATCTTGATTACGAAGGCAAAAAGGTCATCAATAAAGGTATTGAGAGCCTTGTAGGTGAGCATCCTCCATGGGAGGTGAGCTACAGACTTCATTTTATAGTTGATGAAAAGCTGTGGCGTCATTGTAATAAAACCTTTAAAAAAAAAAAGACAGAAAAAGGAGATTAGATTACACTAAGAATTCCTATATCACAGGCAGTAATTTAACCAGCAGGAACCATCGCGAGTGAGTGTACCAGGTGAAGTTTATTAATACACAGCACATTAGCTAAGGCTACTGGGAATTGAATGCGTAACCATGATGCAAGCATGAAAATATTAGCTGCGAGTCCGGCAGCTCAGAGGCGAGGCAATCGAGAGAGACCAAAATAAATCAGCCTCCTCTCTGGGCTTTAAAATAGATTAACATAAAAAACTGAAAAAACCTGCTGGATGACAGAGTAAAAATCAACCCCACAGAAAGAAAAGAGGAAACAAACAGTTCCAGGAAGAGCACACAATTCATCTAATACTTTAATGCCAGGGATCTCTAAAGTGTTTATGCTAAAAACTCAGGAAATGGTTTTGGTTTTTATGAACTTTATCTCAGAACGTTGTCTCTGTAGCTCTGTATTTCTATTCATATCATCCTTTTAAGATAACCTTTAAAATATTATATCTAAAAACCAAACTTTTAAGGAACACTTCAGTATTCTTCATTTATTTCATAGTTAGTAAATCCAGCACAGTTTACGTTCCTTCAGCCTGTGGATTAAGTTTTAAGACCTCAGAGTATAAAACTGCTTCAGATTAACTTACCAAAGGTTAACAAGAAGCCATAGAGCATGCTGAGTACCCATGAGTACCAGCCTTTGTGCTCTACGTACAATAAACTGTAGACCGCATAGCAGCCAAACAGAGGGTAGAGCAGCCATGACAAGTACTTGAAGGCCATCTGTTCATGAGATAATGAAGAAAAGAAGATGTCACTCATCCTTTTTATCAGAAATATCCAAGCAACTTACAGAGAGATACATATTTAGAGAAGCTTCCTTCAGATAAACATTTAAACAGACCAATTTAATCATGTTTCATCCGTTCTGAAGACAATCATGTGAATGCATTTGTTACAGCCACCATTCTGAATGTGACTGGTGTTGGTTTCACTTACATCATCGTAGATTTTGGTTGAAGACTCCACATAAGTCGACTTATCTTTGAATACCAATCTTGGGAACACTCCTACGAATTTGTTCTCTCTGTCCAACTAGAGAAAAACAACAACAGTTAAGAATCTGGTGGAAACGACACTCGATGAATAAACAGTTTAGCATCTGCAAAAGGTAAGGAAGAGCCTGTTAGAGAGTTTAATCAAATGCTGCTCATCCTGCAAGAAAAAACTAATGTTTTTCAACTTACTTTGACATCCATGACCTTGGTGATTTTCCACAGGTCAATGAGAAGGCCAATGAAGACGCTGACCTGCACCACAAAGTTGGTTTCGTTGTCCAGAATGTACAGCAGCACCACTAGAGACTGAAATACTCCAAATATGATGGAGCGCACAGATAGACCTTCTAGAGACTGTCTGCTGTTCCAAAACTGGATATCTGAGGAGAAGACGGAGCTGAGGTCAAACTCGGGTAGGCGCACACTGTTCAAACTATTCTCCTCCTGTTATGTGAAGTCCTGAGTACAGACTGCTGCGACCTTACCGTTCTTGAAGGCGAGAAACTCAAAGATGCTGTGCACAATGGAGACAACGATGGTGAGTCCCAGCAGGTATGGATTGGTTTCCAGGAGGGCCACCTTCACAAAGACTTTATTGTTAAACTCAGCTTGCTTATAAAACAATGAATCTTCTATATGTTCAGTTGCTACAGAAGTTAATCACCCTAGAAACAGCGTACATGACAGCTTTGTAAATAACTAAAGTGCACCTGTCCAAGTATTTGGGATTGGGACTACGAGTATTTTGCTTTAATACAGTGTCAACTGAAAATTAGAGTAGCCTGTATTTGGACACCAAGATAACAAAGTCCCACATTACACCCGAAGCAGAGGTCACTCAAGTATGAAGTGCCAGTTTCCACTCATCACGCGTCTTGCATTTTGTTTTCAAGTAAAAGGTAATCTGCTAGAAAGCATTTGAAATCCTCTCCATCTGGCACATACCAACTCAAGTAGACTTTCTTTTAAATATATGTGAAATAAGATCACAGCATCTAAATGAGCACCAATATTAAAGCCCAACTTGCAGGAGGAAAACTTTAGTTTCGTCTCAGTAACCTTTGACTCCTTACCTTGACTGAGTCTTGGTCTTCATCGGATTGCTCGTAGGTGTCCTCAGGAAGGAAATTCCAGGGTGAGCGAGCGTTCTGGGCTGCATACAGCTGCCAGCGCCACAAGGACAGCGGGCAATAACTGAGGCGGAGCGGGAGGCTTTTTAGGGTCTCGTTGATGGGATAGTAGTCCTTCTGAAGGTTCCAGTAGTCATTGAAGTATACAATGGGATAGTAGTCGCCACTGACTGCATCAAACTTAACATCTAATATAAGGTAGGGTAGAAGAGCAGTAATGTCAGATAAACCAGAGCTTTAAATAAACTACGGATAAATAACTGTCACATTATACTTCCGATACTTACACTGGTCTAGAGGAGGTGGAACAGAGCCCTTCACCCAGGCTGTGTGGTCATCCACCATATTGATAGTGAGGTTGGGGTGCCAATGTGAGATAATCTCCACTGGACCGTGGCTCTCTGCTCGCTGTGAGGAAACACCCAATGTGTCAGTGCAAACATAAATATATTAATCTGGTAACTGCAAACTGATCATCACACAGCTGCTACACTTCTTACTAGTACAAACAAAGGCAAAGTCACTTTGGGCTCAACTGCACTGCAACTTATCTACATCTACTCACAATAAGCCCTGTCCAACAGCAAAGCACTCAAAAGAAAAGGACTCTGGGTTGGTTTACATTATTTTTTAAATGCGCTTTAAAAATAAAAGTGACTTGATCAACCAACCAAATAAAGATATACATAAAGAAAGGTAAAATCATTGACTGTGAGTTTTCAAAGTTCCTCTGTTCAGACGTCGGTAAAGGGCAATCATTTACAGACTGTGAGAGAGCCAATAAATGGTTCTCAGTTTCCAAAGTCTTTGATCTTCGTCTATTTTTCCTCTGCTGCAAAATGTGAAGGCAACTACCTCAAATACATTAACTGGAAATTGAAAAAACCCTAGAAATTACTTCACATACTTGCAATATGTGAAGTATGCATTAGGAATTAAAGTAATGAAGCTCTCTGCGCTGAACTCAGTTCCTTTTTAGGATAAATAATAATCTTAACCTTGATCATCTCGGGGTCTGCTTCCGTCTCTCCTGTGAGCAGATTCTTGGTCTTCAGAAACTTTCTTCGCTTATATTTATTCAGCACTGAAAGAGTTCAAAAGCAAAGTTTAGCACTTTAAACAAACATTACAACAACAGGATAATATGTTAAAGCGAGTGTGCTTTTCACAGGTGCTTACTTCTGGTTGCGTGAACTGTTGCCAGTCTGCGATACTGCCCCTTTCGTTTGGGGTCTGGGTGGAATCCACTTTTAGTGAAGTAGAGGTGTATGTAAAGTGAGCCGTTCTGCTGTATTTTCTACAATCAGACAGAAAGTGGAAGAAAAAGAAAATCAGACAAAAATAAACAGCTTTCAAATATGCAAACTTCACTATAAACTGGACTTTCCCGTCCTTCATCAACATCCGTCACATTTCCTAAACTAACAACTGTTCTTTCTCACCGTCCAACTACTGTCTGTCACCCTCCCCCAATTCATCCATAGTAATCCTTACTTCTGGGATATCCATTTCCTTATAGTGCTGGTAGCAGCCATCACCATCTTCCCCTGTGGTCCAGTCTCCATAGACCAGATCCCTGTGGAACCAGAACAGGGCATCTGTGTTGTTGAAGTCAGAGAAGACTTCCTCCTGGGACACGTACACGTACAGATCCTGCAGAAAGAGAGAGATAATAAAGGTGTTTATCATTTTGAAACAGTTAGAAACAGTCAGAAAACTGGTTTGCTGTGTGGTAAATAAACAATTATGCAGCTGACGAGGTAGATAAAGGAAAGGAAAAGGGGACAGTGTAATACCATGAGAGTGTCTTTGGGGAAGAGGTTCCTGCTGGGTACCCTGGGGGCACCGGCTGGTGTGCTGGGGTCAGGAGTGGATGGCCCTCGGCGGAACCAGCTACTGATCGCCCAGATTATGAAGATTCTGGTGAAACAAATGCAATCACAGTCAGAGGAAAACAAGGTTTAACTAACAAGGAATTAAAAGAAAATAAGTGAGAAACAAAAACATAAAAGAGGAAAAGAGAAGTGGGAAATGAATCGAGTCACTAACACTTTAAAAACTGTTCAAATTCTTAGACAAGGTTATTTATTTCAACCATCTCTAAATAAAAAGAGCTGCTGCAGGCGAGTTAAACGGCAAGGAAGCTAATCAGATTAAAGTTTAACCAGTCTAACTGCATTACATTTCAAAGAAACTGTTTTCCTGCCTCACACAAGGGTGATGAGTCAAACTAGAATAATCTACAAAGACAAAAGAAGAAAGAAAATGCTGCAGAATATTTCAACAAATAATTTTTCATTTGTATCCACCCTAACTTTGTGTGTTTGTGATTTTAAGTGAATATTCACAGCACCTCTTTCCTTTTGTGTTGTTCTAACTAACAGAAATAATGGATTTTGTGTCTGATATTTTAATGCAGATCTCTAATGTGAAAACGCTCTCTGTCCTTACTCCATGTTACTTAGTCTGTGTGGCTGAGGGGGAAGTGTGTCGATTATTGACTGGACCCAGTATGCCAAACCTCCCTTACACTCTGCTCACACAGATCATACCCGAACACGTTTGACCCCCATGACCAGTTCATCTGACTACTGTGATTGCTTCTTGCACAGTAGAACACATCCATCATGATCGCCAACCACACCCAAGGACAGCTGCCTCCATGGATTTTGCAGTGTTAAGTAATTAAATCTATATCAAGGCGTGTGAGAGGACACTGTGTGCTTCCCCTGATAGAAAATGCCCCAATCAAGCCACAAATAAATACAATTACAAATTTCTTTGTTGAAACTAAGTTTGAGAGCAGGCCAGCAGGGGAGTGGCACACAGCTGCCCATAAAAACTCCTTTAAGAGTCCATGTACTAGTGACATATACAACACACCATACAGTGGAGGGTCAGTTTACTATATGTGACAGATGTGACCATTTTCATTTTTTCCTTGACCCACCATATACTAAAATGCACTTACAGAGAAAAGTGAAATAATTATTTTTACTGAAGTAGAGCAAATGGGTTGTTTTTATTGCACTTGCGATCTTACAACCACAGGAAACAGCAACATAAATTAAGAAAACGTATATACCATCATAACACTCGTGTTTCCAAATCATGATCCTGAAATGTGTTCAAATATTCAGTGCCAAAGATTTTAACTGAAGGGTTTTAACTGATTATTGCAATATAATCTTCTTAATCTTATAAATGGGCCTCTTCTTCTGCTTGAGCAGTTGCCAAAGGTAGGAAAAGCAGCCAAAGCCTGTTATTCAAACAAGGTGCCAAAAAAGTACTACTCTGGTCCAGCTTTTTTTTTTTAAATGAGCACTTACCCTAATGTACCGTACATTTTTATTATACAGGAACATTTCAAAAAATGTAAAACTGCTAAACTCTTCAAAGAGTGTACAATGATACTGAAATCAAAGCTGAGCTCCTCCATAGCTGGATAATGGCCATCAGACAGCTAGCCGTTACAGCACAGGTACCCACCATAAAAAGCACCTTGAGGCAACTGTTGTTGTGAATTGGATTTATATAAATCAAACTGAACTGATATTCCTACAAAGCTCTCACACTCAGAGTAAGTCAACTATTAACTTGACTATAGAAGAAAGAAAGAAAGAAAGAAAAAAAGGTCCTGCACACTTCATAACACGTACTAAGTTTTTGTGATCATGCATACATGGATTTTACCTTATTTACGAACTTGGACCAAAAAGTCATAAATAAAAAAATAAATAAATCATGCAGTCAGGAGGAAACTTACTGAAAAGCCTGCTGCAAAATTTCTGACTGTTACAAAGGTCACTGTGAGAGATTAGTCACTTATACTGGCATAAAATTGTTAAGGAAGTCAACACATTGCTCCTCAATCAATCATGCATCTTTCACAATGTGCGTGAAGTAACGGCAAAGGAGGTAGTAATTTCTAGGGAAAGAAATAAAACTGGCAGTGCCAACCAAAGCAGTATGGACAGCCTAGTTTGTGTTACTCCACCTCACCTAGCTACAGCAGCAACATCAGTGGTAGCAGGTAACTAAACAGCTTGTGGAGTGCCCTGCGCTCATAGTGGCAGAAGAGGTGACACACACAGAAAGATTTTAACATGCGAGTCTGGCATTAGGCATGGACTATACTTTATGTGTCCGCTATAGGTTCGCTTGTGTACCAATGACAAATTTCGTCAGCTCAACATTCTGTGTGGACGTCCCCATGCACGCCTGTTTTTTTGGATACACACGCTCCCCATGTGACAGACTTTAAGCGGACATCAAAGACGGATAACAGGAATGACTGCTCGGATGTCACGTCTCCATCTGTCCGTGACCATATCCACAACAGACTATAATCTATTTTTTAGTGGCCTTGAATAAAGTTCAATTCCTGGTTTGAATTATTGTTTCAGTCCCACTGTGTGTGAGACAGTATTTGGAAAGACACAATGATCCATCACTAGTTTCCTCTTAATTATTTATGCTGCACAAAAAAAAAAACCCACAATGAAACTAAACAATGTAGACCGCAAACTTTACAGTATACTCCAGCAGCAGCTCACACCTTTATTATTACCTTACCATTTACATTCACTCTGACACCACTGTGGCATAACACATTTGGTTGGTCATTAAACTCACAGCCAGCCCACAGAGCGAATGATTATCTGTGTGCTGGTAAACAGAAGAAAAAAAAAATGCAATAAGTCACCTGAAGAGAACTCCTTTAATGACCTGCCATGCATTAGGAGCTTGCTGTTGCTGCTGTTGCTGTTGAGGGTCCTGTGCATTTCCAGCTGTCTGCACAGTCTGGCCATCTGTTGTTGCAGCAGTCCCATTGCTGCTTACCTGAAATGAAACATACAGACAGGGTCAAAGATGGTCACAAAGATGACGCAGCAACGGCACAACGTAAGAAAGGATGTTAAAAATAAAGAGCTTTATTGACAGTAAAAATATCCAGAGACCCAATGTACTTTCCTGAAAGCCTAAAGTGGTGATATGATTTATTCAAGAATTCTTCCTCAATCTGCAGCCAAAACAAAGAACATACAGTACGATGTAGTGCAGCTGTAAAGACTAAAAGGTGCAGTTACGGTGACAAACCGCAGTTCTTCTGGGTCTTTTATTACATGGCCTTAAGAGTTAACTACACCTCGACCTTTGCATTTTAACTTTTTAAATAAGAACAGCGGATTTGTCGCTCACTGATGCACTTAAATCTTAATAGCAAGTAACAAACATGAAAGACCTAAAAAGCAGCTGTTTAAGCAGAGGATCCCCAGTTTGATACTGAGAGGAGAAGATTCTCTTTGGGCTTGGGTTAGAAAAGGCCCTGGGCATTAAAAAAAAAAAAAAAAAAAAAAAAAAAAATCTAAATCAAACATGTGGAGATACTACCTGTGATGACCCCGTGTGAATAACAGAGCAGCTAAAAGAAGCTACATAACAAACAAAACCTCTGCTACAGAATAAACATCACTTAAAATAATAATAATAATAATAATAATAATAATAATAATATTGGCAAATCCCTATTTACCTATTGTGACCTGTTGACCTAACAGAGCAGGAGAGTCAAACTCATTTTAGCTTAAGAGCCACACACAGCCCAATCTGATCTCAAGTGGGTCAGATCAGTATTACCTATATGGAAAAAACAAACACCTCTCTAAATTTCTCTCTTTTAATAAAGTAGTAGAGTCTTAAAACATTCACATTTTTATATTTAATGAACCACCATTTACAAAATCCTATGGCACACCTGATTTTGAATGAAGACAACCCATTTTGGGAACCCCTGGTTTCAAAACCTTTGATAACAGTGTCAGCATGATTATGCAACTTCCCCTGGTTTCAGTGAAATCTGTCATACGTTTGCCCTTTAATTCATTTTTTTTCCAAGTTTCTCCATGTCCATGTAACCCCCACCACCCCTGTGGCAAGGCCACCCTCTATTCAAGTGACACAATAGACAAACACATGCCAAGTCATGAGACTCATTCACTATCTAAACATCTAATCTCCCCTGTTGTCACCAACCAGCAGTCAGCCAGCAGAAACAAAACATGACTTGAGGCAAAAAAAATGTTTTATGTTTAAACAGATTACCATCAGTTTTGAAATTTTTTTAAGTTTTTGTTAAAACACTGACCTAACAACATCATAATCAGACCGTTTCAAGGACACGGATTGGCTCAAAATAGGTCCTTTCACCCTCAGTGCCCAGTACTTTTCCTGCTGCGTTAAAATAGAAGCAATTCGCTAAACAGACAAGGATCTTAGAGTCTTGATGGGATCAACATAATAACCATTACACAGATAGATCCCCTGATAACCTGTTTTTATTGTTGAGCCTCTCTCTTCCAGCTTAGGATAATCATTTACAATTTACACCCTCTGAAACAAAGATTAACAATTAACCACCTATTCTTGGTTCACAGCAGATCCTTAATTTATCACAGAGTCTAACATTAAGCACTCACATAAGTCAATTGTTCACAGGCTCTGGTAATGTGTCTCTAACATGGTGACATTATCTCCTACATGCCAGCTCAAACAATGCAGTATATCAATATCAGGACAATAACACACTCTGTACACCACCACAGTGGTTTTGATATCAAACAATCAACATGGCAGACTTTAGTGCCTTAATTCAAGGGGTTTCACAAAGATACCATGCTAACTATTTTGGTAATACAGAAATTTTTATAGATAGTTCCCCAGAGGCTCAGACCCTCAATGTAACTGGACAGTTGGCTGATAAGCAGCTGCGCCAGATGAGGCCGTTTCCCTCATTTATTCTATGATACAGTCAGCAGATAAAGGACGTGGGGTTGATATATAAGTGTTGAACTTGAATATAGTAGCTGCATACTAGAACTCTCAATGCAGCTGCATGTAAAGGAGGACAGGGTGAAAAATGACGTGTGTGTGTGTGTGTGTGTGTATATATATCAAAACTCTCCCTGCACTGAAATCTGGGCTGGTACAACAGGATGTGCTCAAAGGTTTTGTTTTTCTTTTGACCACCTTGGCCTGTGATAGATTTCATTCAATCACTGCTACCCAAGGTCCCTAATGTTTAGGTATGTAGTACTTGTCAAAGCAGCACACACGAATACCAGGATCCAAGGTTACCAGAGAGTCAAACCGGGAGCATCACTCTGACACTTCACTCTTCTCTTCCCTCCTCCAACCCCCAAACAGTATATCCTGCTTCTACCTCTTCCCCAGTTAATTGCTGTAACCGTACCCAGTCCTCCACATCGTATAAATATAATGATACTTCCTCAAACCACCTTCCAGATTTTTATGGTCCAAACCCATGGTCAACTATCTAAGGGGCTACTGAGCTGACAAGCCTGGAGCTAAACAACAAGCTGGCATACAGAAATCTTCTCTGTATTGGACCAGTGGACAGTTCTCCATCGGGTCACTGGTTGACATTCCTCTCATCACTTTTTCTATGTACTAACAACTGCATACAGCTAGCACCCTACAGAGATACTCCCAGACATCTGCCCACATCAAAGTCACTCAGATCCTCACACTTTTTATTCCTTCTTTCAACAAACTTATTTTAGGAGCTCATTGTTCACTCACTGACAAGATAATCAGTGTTATTAACTCATCAGTAACCCCCCACCCCCACCCCATTACAAGCAATTCAATCAACAGATTCACCTAGTAGTGGCCCTCAAGAGACCCGTTAGGGCTCACTCTAAAAACAACAGCACATTTATCCTGACAGAGCAATTTTATTACAGAAGAAACACTTTGTGTATGCGTTACCCTCACCCTAGTTTCTGACATGTGTGTATTCACAGAATTTCAAGCACAGAAGAAAGCTTTTTTTTTCTCTCTCTTTGACAGAAAACATGTAGCAAAAGATGACAATACAGATACACAGTCATTTTTATTTGGAATCAGGCGGCATGGTAGTACAGTGGTTAGCACAGTGGCGTAACAGGAAGATGCACCTTGGCCACCTGGGGTCTCTCTGTGTTGAGTTTGCATTGCCTGCAGTTAAATTAATTGGTGATTCTTTGCCATAGACATGTGTGGTTCTATGTCTCTCTGTGTTAGCCTTACAATACACTGTCGATCTGCCTCTCACCCTGTGACTGCTTGGAGCAGGTCATCTGGAGCTGATGGTTTGATCCCTGGCTCCACTCTGCGTTCAAACGTATCTTTGGGCAAGATACTGAACCCTGAGTTACTGACAATGCATTCATCAAGGAGAGTAGAATATAAGAAATATAGCTATATAAGAACCAGTACATTTCCGATTTCAAATGGGTAAAATCTCTGCTATGCAACTGTACTCGATAAACAATACATTAGTTGCTATCAATACTTTAGATTGAATCATAAAAAGCCAATCATTGACTGTGTCAGTCTTCAATAGAGAATGGATACGCATTTACAATCTTTACAGTCATGCTCCTGTATTCAGTATTTGTGTCACTACACATTTTTGAGGATTGAGCAAACGGAAGAGTAATGTTTAGCCATCTAAAAAGAGAGCGATGATTCACAATGACCTCTAGCAGCTTGTGATAAGCATTTTCGACTTTGGAAAATAACTGCTAGCTACTGCCCTCATTAAGGCTCCAGTGCTAACAAGACAATTTTAGGAGCATTTTTCATGGTTGGCTACATTTGACGACGGATACACCTGATTCATCCACTCTATCCGTGTTAAAAAGCTCTCAGGTGAATAGGATGTTTATATGCATTTTTTTTTTCCTTTAGGGGATTTCGAAAATGCACCTCGAGTCAAAAGTTTTCTTGAAATATCTAAGTAGACAGTAGCTGGAAGGTTTTAGCATGAGGTGAGAAATGTGCGAGAGGGGCTTGAGACTGGCCTTGTTAAGCAAGACAAGCTGCGTTGTTCAGGTTCAGGCCTTGTGATAAGCTAACTGACACACGCCAGCACTCACTCGGCTCACTTCAGCACACCGGCAGTCGGTTAATTACAGAGTCCGTTGGAGGTTACCGTGTGATTTCAAGTGAGATTTCAACTTCAACATCGGCCTTCTCGCCGCTTACCGTCGGGATTTCTCTACACATCGTTAGCGCCAGGAGGGGGGTCGTTTTAAAACCACCCGGCACTGACAACGTCACTGTGGCTCGTGTATCGACTGTGATCACGTTTAAATGTCAGCGCACCCCCACACGCGAGCTTCACACAAACCAACCAACTTCCTCTGCCTCGCGCGTTAAAAGTGAAAAACCCAGTAACAGTGTCATTCATTTTTACCTCGCCGTTGCTCACGGTAGCTTTGGTTACTCCGCTCTCCTGCGTCGCCATCTTTCTTCGTCTCTACAAGCGCACCACACTGCTGGCTGGGAAACTGCGCGTACTCTCGCGAGAAGACTGTAGTTACGTCTTCAGAGAAGTGATCGAAAATGCGATGAATAAAGTCAGGTGATCTTTTTTTCTGTTTTTTGGGCGGGGCCGGCGAAACCCCGTGACACACTTCGTCAGGAATGTTCGATCATGTAACAATAAAATGAAAAAAATAAATAAATAAATAGTTAATTAATAATAAAAAGATTATTTTATCACCTAATGAATGACTTAGTAGATTTTTTATGGTTATTGCAGCATTAAATAGAAGTTTATTTCCGAAAGTGGGGAGGATAAAGACATACTATCCACAAGGCTAAATTTCGGGTTATTATCGCAAAATTTGGACTTCTGAAAAAATAACTCCAAACTGAGAAAATAAACATTTTTTAGAAAAGGAGTTTAAATTTTGAATTGCTAATCAGCAAAAAGTACACCAAAATAAAAGCTTGCTTCTCATCATTGGTGTTATCTTTCTATTCATCCATCCATAGTTCTCACAGGTGTTGCATATAACCTCTCTAATTGGGTCATAGCCATTAATTACATGCTGTCAGTCCTTGTCCATGTATGTCTTATTATAGCTTCTCAGTCCACTTGTCATACTGTTAAGCTAGGGGATTTCCAAGTCAGTATGTCTTTAGTTATGTATCTGTCGCTCATACTCTAAAGTGAGTTTGGATTGCATGGGAGTTTAGCCCAAAGACCCTTACCAGAGCTGGGATTTGAAACCCTGACCTACTGTTCCAAAGAGAGCATTGTTGTCACTACACTATCCAGCTGGCTACAGGAGGAGATAGATACCATGGATGTCAAAACACAATAACTCCTTGCAATGCACTAAGATCTCCATCTGAAGTCCTGCACCCTGAGGCTCTATGAGCAGCAGAAAGAGGGAGGGTGAGGAGTGAGGTTAGTGAGTGTCGAGCCATGATCCAGGAAGAAACACAGAGCAGGAACAATCACTGAAGGACGAACCCCTGTATGGGATGTTCTATTGACATATAGAAGTGGCTCACATCAAGAAATCCCACTAATGGCTTGAAAAAGCCTAAAGGACAGCACAGAGGCTCTGATGATGGCAACATAAGAACAGGGTCTAAGCCCCAGATTTATAGAGGCAGGACAGCTGATAAGTTGCAGACTGTGTACAAAGCTGCAGCATGTAGTACCAGGATGGAGGATAAAAGCGGAGACCGCATACACTGAAAGGCAAAAATAAGTGGCCAGAGGTCCTGATGAGAGACACAATTGAGAAAATATAGTACCAGGGGCTGAAGAAGGAACTGATGTGAGTCGAGTGAGTTTCTATTGCCTGGAGAAGCTGTAAAACAAAATGGAAACCAGATTGACATATGATAAGAAATGAATATTACTGCAAATCAAATAGATTCACTCACTTTAATAAGCTATAAGTGTACTGGTAAACACTTCTCATTTCTAATCATTACGCTTTGGCACATAACACCAGTACCTCAGATAGACACAGATTTTAAGGAAGAGAGAAAACACCTGGACAATCTTCCATGTGTGACATTTCCTTAAAAAGACTTTTACATTTGTTCTATAAGCAACAGAGGACAAAGACATGAAGAGGTTTTGATCAGTAACATAAAACAAAGCATAAATAAGGCCATTTGAAACACAGTCCAAGAGTGAGTGTTGTGAGCACAATGAGGACAGTTTTTTTTTTTGTGCTTTACCTTGTGTTTTAACTTGATGGCCTTCGAGTATGTACGATCAAAATGCATCTGAAGGTACTTTGTATACTTCACAAAAACAATTGGTAAGGGTGCTACAGGCGGTAATCATAACCAGGTTTATTTCAGAGTTTACTCAAGTGTGAATCTTATTAACATTTAAATAATTTCCTCTGGGACTAATAAAGTATTCTGATTCTTATGTTCTCTGTGAAATTTTACATGCTGTGTTTACATTAAACTGCAGCAATTAAAGACTTGAAAATATGTTTGGGGGGGGGGGGGGGGGGGGTTGTTTTTTTTGATGCAATATAAAATCCATCTCAGGTTTCAGACTTGAGTAACAAGTTTCACCTAATAACTGGAATAAACTCATAGTTTTTAGATTCACGCTTAGATTTTTTTAAAACATCCAGTTTATATACAGTAGAGCTCAGGCTGAGCAATCAGTGAGCAATCACTGGTCACTAGAGAAAAAAATGCATTCTCCATCACCAACCAATGAAAAGTTGAATTTCAGTGATTTAGCGGTTGCTCGAAGTCATATTTTTGGGTTGCCAGTGGGTCGCTGGTCGGTCTGTAGGCATGTGTGACTGGAGCTTTAAGTAAATTCAAATTGCTCAGTGAAGAAAATAGTAAAATTGAGCCTCATCAAATTTTAAATGCGAAAGCTCTTTTAGTCCAGTGGTTCAAAAACATGCATGATACATTCAAGCGCACAAATTTAATGTTTAACAAGAACAATCGTGTCACAGAAAAATTAATGGAAATTACATTTTATCTTTGCTCTGAAAGCTAAAATCTGGACTGTTGCACATCCTACGTCCAAACAAAAATAACGAATTTAACTTTTAAAGAAAAAAGAAGAATATCAACCCTTGCACACTTTGGCACAAAAATTTCAGGCACGGTTTGTCTATGAGGAAATTTTTAACTGCAAAGTACGACGAAAAAGAGTAGGAAATATATCTGGTGAGATGGGATCTACTGTTTCTTCCTCTTCTGCCAAAATCCTTGTGAGTCAGACATTAAATTTGCCAGCGAGCAAGAATCTTAAATGACAGGAAGAAAAAGCACCTCGGGTTTAACTCACTTATACAAAGTTAGTAACACAATGCCGCTTTTTATCTTAGTGTCAAAGTGTGGCTGGGTGATTTTTTCCTACCAGCAACTCAGTCTTTAAACCAAAAAAGAAATGCAAAGACTACAGATAACTATAAACAGCTATATACAATAATCTTTGTACACAATGACATTTACTAAACATGAGAACAAAAATAAAGTACAATTACAGGAAGCGCTATGAATTGAACAGAAGTGTTTGTAGTAAGGAACAAACAACAGAAACCTTCATTTTGCTGCAAAAAAGAAAAAAATCCCCAACCTTATGAAATGCCTGTTGGTACGAGAACTCAAAAGTCTGTCAAGTTACTGAGAGAGTGCTTTAGGATCATGCCTTCCAGAGAAGCACAGGCAAAACAATTCTAATTTGCCACACTAAAATGACGCGCCATCTTGGTGAGCGGATAAAGGTGCGAGGTTGGGGCAGAAAACTGCAGTCCTACTGTACGCGCCAGACGTCTGCTTTATATTTTTATTTACGATTGAGTTCATGTTTGTTTTATAATTCATAGATTCATTACATAAGTCATCTTTTCAGGATTAATAAATGTGAAAATATATGTGTTTACATAAAGTAATTTTAAGTCACTGTTTTGGGATTGGAACCTAAAAGGGGGTACCTCTCACTTTAAGTATGTAAGTGCAATAGTAGCATGAAACCCTGTGTGAGAGGGAAGGGGAGGAGCATGGACAGAGAGGTTAGGAGTCTCACGGTTTTCTGACCGTGTGCACAGCTAGTTCTGGATAACTGCTATTTTTTGGAACTTTCATGCTTTTTTAGGAAGGAGTTCATTGTTACATCTTCAGTTTGTAATAAATAAACAGTCTTCAAATCATAATGCAACTGGAAGCATTTCTTTTGGAAACCAGGAACACGCGTCAGCCATAGACTCTCCTTTTTTGAAATTCGTTTATTGGAAATTACCCTACACCTACATCTCGTCTAAACCGTAGTCCTCCTCAGGGAAATCCCCCACAGTCACACTCAGGGGCTTCACAAACGCACCGTATTTGCTCTCGCACTCAAAGTACTGCTTCCCTTCGACACTACAGAGATACAATAAACAAGGCAGAGTCAGAAATCAGGACCAGCGTCACTGAAACTTTGAATTATTTAAAAACAAAGCCAGAAAAAGGCCCTCTTACGTTCCATTGTGTTTGCCCAGTGGTTCATCGTACTTCACACCCACCCAGTAGCCCGGCTTGAAATCTGTTGTTCCTGCAAGAAATGCAACACTTATTGAGCTCTAGCAGGGCATATTAGGAAGACTTTGACTTCACAATAATGATATTATATGAAAAAAGAAGTGCAAACCCCCACCAAAGCAGCTCACTCTCTGGGAAGTATTTACTTTTAAGGAACTAGTATTTTATTTTCCTAGAAGTTTGTAGTGCAGTAAAAATAACACATTTTGTCAAACATGACATACTATTTTAAGTCTGCATACGGTACTTGCTATAGTTTGACAATACACACCAGACTTGTCATAGTTATAAGCCTTCTTGTCAATTATCAACCAACAAAGTTGATGATCATTAAGTTAACCTTGAAGACCTTGGCAGATGTCAGTTTTAATGGATTGTTAACATGACCCCCCTCTACACCACTACGAAGTTTTAGAAGAATTCATTCAAAACTTTTTAAGCCATCGTACAGACAGAAAGAATGGCACGCATGGAAATGCTAACAACAACATAACCTCTTTGGGGACCTTATTGAAGTTAACAAACTACCTAAACTGAATCACTTTTATTTGCTATGTTTTTGGAGGGTGACACTTGGCATTAGTACTCAGGTAAAGCTGCTTTCAAACTAAACTAGAACATGTTCACCTCACAGGAAATGTAATTAGATTTTCTAGGCAGACTTAAAACCTGCTAATAAAATAGATTAAACAAAACAGTAGGGTTAGGTTAATTGGAAACAATAAATTGCCCATAGGTGTGAATGTGGGAGTCAATGTGTTAGCCCTGCGACAGACTGGCGACCTGTCCAGCATGTACCCTGCCTCTCGCCATAAGACAGCTGGGATAGGCTCCAGAGCCCCCCACGACCCTGAAAAGTATAAGCGGAATCGGATGGATGGATGGATGGATGGATGGATGGATGGACAAAACACGCAGAATCCAAACGTGATATTTAGCGTACTAAAAAAAAGTTTGTCCTCCACTGACATCACAGATTTGGGAATGGGCCTTAGATAAATGACAGCAAAGTCTGCTCTGCAGGACAGAAAATCCTCAGCAGCACAGGGTTTACACTAATGTCCTACACAAAGTAAACCAGCTCAGCTTTATCCACACTTACCAACATACATGACTGTGCCAAGCTTCGTGGGCTGACCGGGGACCTGCACTTTGCAGCGGCTGCCAACAGCAATGGCATCGGCAGCAGCCTTCTGCTCCTCTTCCCGTGCAGCATTCTCCGCCTTCTTCTTGGCCATTTCTTCCTCATTGTAGCGACCCACACGTTGCTTCTTCATAAATGACCTGGCTGTGTCTGAAGGAAAGACACAGTTTGTGATAAATGCAAAGCTCTTCAAAACAGACTGAAGTCTACTCATCTTCATTCTCATGAAGTAAGTCATCCACATTGGAACCAGCTATCAATAGTTAGCTTAAAAAACATAAACAGAACAAGTGCAGAATGCAACTAACGATCATGGACATACTTCCCATTCAGCTGACTTATTTTTTTATTTATTTAAATAAAAAATACTGTACCTGTTCTCTTATCATAAGCATCATCTGGGAGCTCAAATTTCTCCACTTTGGAAACATCAGTGAACTCGCCCATCTGCCCGCCACTTCTATCAACAACCTGTAAGAGAAACAACGTGAAAGACAAGCAATTATTAAGTCACGCTGTTGTGACTTAGTAACAGCCTATAAAAGCCACCAGAACTTTAGCTTTTAGCAACTTAGATATGATCTTTTGTTTACTGTTGTTAGTGTGGTAATTGTAACATTATTGTTGTTTAACAATAAATCAGTTTTACACTTACTGGACAATTTAAGTGAGTGCTAGTGTATTTAAATGGAAAGGATTATTACCTTTTCAATCATTAAAACACTATCTGCACAGCAGAGTTCTTATTTTTGGACATCAAAGTTTCTGGATGCATGCAGAGTGAGAAGATTTGGGATTCAGACACTTAACTAAAAACCCCATTCAATGCCAGAGAGGGATGCTCTATCCCAATATATTCAACTGTGTTGTTAAACCAGAATCATGTAATGCCAGTGTTACTATGCTGAAATGTAAACCAGTTTAGTCTAGTCGTAGGAATTAAAGGATTTTTGTCTAAAATAAAAAATATAGAAAAATCCCACCCTTGCAGTGCTTTCTTAATTTGTTGCATATTTGTTACATTTACACGTTTATCAACAAATTATATTAGACAAAGATAACCCAAGTACATACGAATGGCTTTTAAATGATGTCCACATTAAACACGTTGCTTAGTGCACTGGCTAGAGTCTTGGTCCTTGTGAAGCTCTCCCAAGTTCTTGCATCAACTACTCAAAATTAAATATTCCAATATGAGATTTCTGATTGCAACAAGCTACAAGCCATTATCAACAAACTTATAATAATAAAATAAAATAAATGCAGCAAAACGTTTCTCTTTACATGTAATGATAATAGATGTTTAATTTTTGAAATAATTTACAGAAGCAATTAACTTTTCCATGATATTCTAATTTTTTTGATACATCAGTACATGAGTTTCAGATGACTGGATTATGCTTAATTTATTGTACTGCAGTTGAATCTCCTTTCTGAGGTATTTCCCTACAAGAGTCCACAGAGAGAAGTTTGCAAACATGCTCCCGTGCAGTCCCCCCAAACTCCCAACTGCACAGTGCTTGACGTGGATGACACTGCACATCAGTTCAATGGTGACTTGTTGACAAATGGGCATGAATAGGGAAGGAACTAATATTGGAGTTCATCGGGGACAGGAGATGCATGCAAAGAGTATCTGGATTGGATACTTTTCATTGTTTTTAAAAACTTGGTTTCCCTTCTACTTTGTGTATGTTGCAACACTCTTCTCTGTGGCTGGCTAACAGACCAGCAGCAGCACAATCGAGACTGGCCTACAGACTAGTTGTACTTTTGACACTGACCCATTAACAATAGATAGACAGTCCAGAGCTCCCCACACACTACCACAGCTGAATCTCCATTAAAGAATCAGACACTAATCCATTACGTGACCTCATATACATGCTTAAAAACAAAGTGGTATAATTCTGACTGAGGTTAGAAGTTGTGTAGTGAACACATTATTGTTCTAAAATTTTATATAAATCCTCTCAGAGTAAACATTTAAAGCTGATCATTCAGCCAGCATATGTCATTATGTCTCTCTCTGTGAAAGTAACTTTGACAGATAGCACGTTCAATTCAAGTGAAATAAACTAAAAACCTGTCTCAACCTGTATTTACTCCAACATCACAGTGATCTGAGCCACAGTATTACAAGAAGCTCCCAACAGAGCTGGGACATACGTGTATTCTGCAGTCGTCATCCACAGGATACGATCCTAGCAGAGCTTCATTCTCATTCATTTTTTGCAGGAACTTGTCAGATATGCTGAATAACTCCAGGTCCATGCAGGAGGCCGGTGCACCCATAATCATCTCCAACTTTCCCTGAATGCAACGTTGCAAATAGTTCATGTAACACAAAAGAGGTGACGTTATCAATTGAATGTGTCATTTCAATATCAACAGATATGTTAACAAAGAGAAAACCCAACAACAGACCCATCCTTGAGGGTTTTAGTGGTGCGCTGTATGCTGTCTCACCTTCAGTTCTGCTATACTGATCCCTCTGTTGAACCTGCGCTGCACCTCGAAGGAGGAGAGGGTGCTTGTTAAGCGCACATTCACCGTGGGATTGGTTATTACTGTCACTCCGCTGTCCATTTTCCTGTCTCCTTGGACTCGGGTATTAATCAAACACTGAAAACAGGAATAAAAAATAACGTGACCCATTCAGCCAACGGGACTGAAGCTCATACGCCATCTCATAGCTGCAAACAAATTTAAGTCAATAGTCAAACAACCACAAAGACTTCCAAAAAACTGCTCCTTTTCCACCGATAGTAGCTACTTAAGCCCTTCTCTGATATTAATCCTGTCTGAAGTTAAATTTTACATATATGCTTGGTCTCTCGTGTTTATTCGTCATATTAGCTGTGATCGTATAATTTTAAATAACCATTTTTTAGCTGTGTAGTTTAGAGTAGCTAGCTACGTTAGCCACTGGGCGGCTAGCAGAGTCACGTTGGACTCACTCGGGACCCTGAGACAGACGGCAAGGTTGCCATAGTTACTTACAGATTATGTATATTTTCCTCGATGGTGCTGAAAAGGCCTTTGATCTTTGTATCTACAATTAACCGGAAGTATTCATGACTACTTGATTATAATAGCAGTGAAAATGGTGCATGTAGCCTAGATCTGTGGGTTTGCCAGAAAATTATAACCTCAATTCCTGCTACGCCCAACTCTGGAAGGTTCCACCCGCCTCCAAACTGGAACACGGCCAATCACAACGTAGGAAGGAGAAATTTTAACCAATAGCTTTACGATACGAAGAAACAGACCCTCAAGACCCGCCTATTGACCGCTAGATTGGCACAAATGGTGGCCAATCATTCGTCAGGAGTAAATGCGACCGTAGAAATAACCACATAGTGGCGCTGAAGTCCAAAATAAACTATGTAGAAGACTAAGCTGGAAACTTTCTCTTTATTATGGATTTGTTTTAAAATATATTTTTAAGACAGAGTATTCGTAGAGTTTGATTATAAGCACTACGCTCTATTATACAATTTTTACCCTATTGCTATTTCATACTTGGTCGACTAACAAAGAAATCTCCCCTGATAAAACCCAGATATGTGGTGAGTAAATTAAAGCACAGACAGAAAACAGAAGTGTCAAAAAAGCTGAGAACCTCAAGAAAACATAAGGGGGGGGGATGACACAAGCCTACAGCACCACAGTGAGGATTTACATGCCTGTGGTTGTTAATGGAGATGCAGCATGGTCTCATTCATAGCTCATTTGCAAGTCATATTATAAAATACGCTGGGCTTCTTTCTCTGTTTGACACATCTTTGAGCTTGGGTACAAGACCTGTAAATACGCAACCTTTCAGCTTCAATAACTGAAATAGTGTGTCACATACAGCGTAGCAGTCTAAATGGGTCTTTGTTCTGTCAGTTTAATAAGATATCTTTTGTAAAAACTCAGAACACATGAAACATGTTTGTGTGTGCCTACACGCATGCGTTTGTACTGAGAGAACACATGAAACATGTAGTGTAACCGGTGTGATTCTGCGTTGTGTCGGATAAAAAAGGTAAAAGAAAGAAAGACCTCCAAGTAAATAATTTGCCCACTCCAGCTCCTCTCCCACAGGGGATTGAAGATGGAGATTGAAAATGTGACGTCATTCAGGGGTAAAACCGCAAAGGATTCTGGGAACTCGTGGCAGGAGGTACTACCGCACGCAGGTAGAAAAGGGCGCGGCATTTATTTTTACATTAAACATAAAGTATGCATTTACACGTAACATATTTGACATAAGATAAAACAAAAACAACAACATGAAATCCGACATACCTGATAAAAAAGGTAAAAGAATACAAACAGTGGGGAAGAGAGTTAGCTCAACCCACCACAACGTCCAAGCTAGCAAGGAGTATATATTCATGCTAGCATTTATGGCGCCTAAAACACATTTATGATACACACATACTACACACTTATAACATCTAACAAAAACAGGCTTAATAATGACAATAATTGAACTAAAATCGCAATCAGAAACATCCAGGTGGCTAAATATGCATTATATGTGTGGGGTTTTTTTTTTTTTGTCTCTTTTTTTTTTATTATTATTATTCTTATTTTACTTTTGTAATAATAATGCTTATAAAGTTGTGAATGATGAATTTCGGCTTCAATGAAGGGGATTAAATAAAAGTATTGAATTAACTGTTTAGGAATTATAGCCATTTTTATACATAATGCTCAGGTGAAGCCTCTAACAATCTGGACCTGATTTAAAGTGTCGAATTCTTTTTTTTTTTCTTTTTTTTTGCCTGTCCCGTTTGGCTCTTTTGCCATCAGAATTGTTGTCTAAAGGCAAAGAAAGATGCCCAACGGATTTACTTTACCAAATTGACCATCCCAGCCTTGCCATAATGGTCCATTTGATTCACCTTTTATTGTTTATTTTATTTTCACTTACTGAATACGGGACAGACTTGACTGGGGGAAAGAAGGGGAGAAAGAAACAGGGAAAGAGAAACAGCTGAGAAGAGGAACGGGGGAGAAGGGCAAAAAACAAAAACCAACAGAATGAGCAGAAGAAAAAAAAAGAAATAAAAAATGCATATATCGATCACCTGGGTCACCTGCTGAGAAAGAAAAAAGAAAACAAGCAGAAGAGAACAAGAGTAATAGAATAAACAACATCACAATGATATATGGGAATATGACAGTAAATACTAAATATTAAACATTATTGTGCAGCACATAAGATCAACAGAACACAGTGTGCTTTGAGGTAGGAGCCAAAAAGGGTGTAGTTTGTGGGTGTGATCACCCGTGTGTACACCTGTGAGCATGGACGCGCTTGTTTTTTTAAAAGGTTCCTTTATGTAATGATCTGCTAGAGGGTGTGGGGGGGCCACAGCCCCGTCCTCCAGGGCATGAAGCAGGTATGGAGGAGATCAAAACTCCAGACATCCAGAGGCCCCCAGAACACAAGAGACCATGTGTGTTTTAAAGTGTTGGAAAGAAATGACACCCACCTCTCCCACAGGGGAATTGTAGAAAAGGGGAGAGGCAAAGGGGTACACTGTATTTATAGGATTGCACCAAAGAAGAAGAAGAAAAGAATGAGGAGGGGCTCTAACTGACAATGAACATAACTACAGGCTTGGAGGTCCTAAAAGTCAGGTATAAAAGGAGCGGTTTGGGGGTTTAGAACACATTTTGGGTAATTATAACAATGTGATTTATGACCCTGTTACAGTTGCACTTAAACACGTTTGTGTGTGCCTACACGCATGCGTTTATACTGAGAGTATTTGCATTAGGCAACCACCTCAGGCACACAGAAAAGTGATGACAACATGTTCAGCCTGAACAAACAGGGAAACATGGCCATACACGATGCACAACACACATAAAACACATGCAACCAGCATTGCCCTTGAATAAAAGCATCACTAAAGGCTGGCCAAGAATGACTTCTAACAGGTAATCTGTTATTAATCAGAATAATCACATATATTTAGCAGATTATAGCAGGTTCATTTACACAGATATTATTATTATATATTTTTATTTTACAGCAGCCTACATAGCTATTATTGTTGCACTTCAACTATGATAATAAATATTGTTTACAGTGTAGCTTCAGCAATAATATTGAATGTAATTCAAAATGATAAGAAAGGGACAGTTTAGTGTTTTGTTTGTTTGTTTGTATTTTTTTTTTTTTGGACATTATTGGAGGTTATACATGAAAATATGGCATTCTTAACTCCAAAATACTAAACCATTGAATAGGTGCTGAACAACATAAATGTTAAACTATTATGTAGCACGCGCGCACACACACACACACACACACACACACACACACACACACACACACACACACACACACACACACACACACACACCTTCATACACCAAGTGACTTTTTGCACAATATTCAGTCTTTTGCACATTTCTATTGCAGTGTTGTGTCTGCATCGTTCTGTTCTGTCTGGTGTGGTACTGTCTTTGTTTTGTTTTGTTGCAATTTTTGCGCATTGCACTTTATGTAGTCCTGTATTGATTGTCTGTTATATGCTATATGTAGCACTGTGGTCTTGGAGGACCGTTGTCTCGTTTTACTGTGTACTGTACACATGGTTGAAATGACAATAAAGCCACTTGACTTGACTTGACTAAATGAGAACTTCGGGACTCAAAGTACATTTATAAAGTATTTACTATTACAAGGCAGTAAGAAAAAAAATGTAGTATTAAACATTTTACATATACATTTGTGAGTGTTTAAATTCTCACTTACAGTTTGACATTGTATATATTTACAAGGAGAGGCCTGCAATTCAGAATCCAAAGGGGCCACACGAGAAACTGGGACTGTTGTGGAGGGTTGCTTATTCGTGTGGCCCCCTTCAACAGTCCCAGTTTCGCCCCTGCTTTAAAGTTTCATTTTTCCAAATTAAATACTCAAGCTATGGGGGATGTGTTTTTTGGGGGGGTTTCCAAAATAAAAGCTCTATGTGAGATTTCTTCTCCAAAATAAAAGCCTAATTTACCTCCTAGAAATTTACCGGGATGTCTTAAAAATGTCAGATATCCAAAAGCAAAGCTTTCTAATTACCTTTGCTTCATTAAAAAATAAATTATGTAAATGCTCCGTATCAGTCTTTGCATCGGATTATTTGATAATCAGAAGCAACCGCTCTTGCTTTCCCTCCGATGTCTGTGCGGCTTGAAGAACAAAGGGGCGTGGCCGTCGTTGTTCATCGAGCACGCTCGCGGTTTGGAGGATGGGAGAGAGGACGGCGCTGCAGAGGGAGGGAGCGAGGAGGAGGAGGAGGAGGAACTACGGGTGGAAAAAAAAGTTAAAGTGAAAATGGCTTCCTTGTCTTTGGAGTCCACAGAACAATCTGAGAACAGCACAGGGGAGCCAGCGGGGTCGGAGACCAAAGAAGAGAAAGATCCGCTCCAAATTTCGGAACAACTGCTCCAAAGTTTCCAAAAGTCGGCGCTGAGTTTTTCCACTGACCAGGTCTCATGTCTGTGCGAGGCCCTTCTGCAGGCGGGCAATGTGGATCGCCTGTGGAGATTTCTCTCCACTATACCTCCTTCGTCCGAGCTGCTACGTGGCAACGAGACCCTGCTAAAGGCCCAGGCACTGGTGGCTTTCCACCGGGAGGAATTCAAGGAGCTGTACGCCATCCTGGAAAGCCACAACTTCCACCCGTCTAACCACGGGTTCCTGCAGGACCTGTACCTCAAAGCCCGCTACAAGGAGGCGGAGAGGTCCCGGGGCCGTAGCCTGGGCGCAGTGGACAAGTACCGGCTCAGAAAGAAGTTCCCCCTACCCAAAACCATCTGGGACGGAGAAGAGACCGTGTACTGCTTCAAAGAGAAGTCCCGCAATGCCCTGAAAGAGTGCTACAAGAGCAACAGGTATCCCACTCCGGACGAGAAGAAAAACCTGGCCAAAATCACCGGGCTATCCCTCACGCAGGTCAGCAACTGGTTCAAGAACCGCAGGCAGAGGGACAGGACCCCGTCCGGGACCCACAGCAAAAGGCAAGACCCGCAACACTGGAAACACAATCCAGCTGTCGCCTTTATCTCTGTTTGCGCTCTAAGTTTGGTAGCAAGCAAGGAGTCACAGCCTGAGCGGCAGCAGCTGCTGTTTTTAGCTGTCCTGTGTTTATCTGAACGAAGCTTTTTTTCTTTACTTTGTCTTTTATAGCGAGGGCTTATCAGAAAAGTCACTGAAAGCAGCACATAAAAGCTTACCAATTAAAAAGCGCGCAGACCTACAGAGGGCTGCCTGCAGGAGTGCACAAATCAGTGTGGCAAAACTCAGAAATGGCACGAAGTAGGAAGACAAACAGGAGGTGACTTCTGACAGCAGTGAGGCCACACATGTCTGACACCAAGAGCATGTTGCTTTGTTATGAAATGTGAGATCTAGGCGCCCACTGTGGCTCAAGTTTCCTGAAACCCTGCACCGCATCCTGCAGAGCCACAGGGTGACAAAGGTTAGGAGAGGAAAAGAGCGTAAACTAAGGCAAAGGTGGGAGTGTGGGGGGAGGCTGAAATCACAGTTTTAAAATGAAGATTTCTGCAAGCAGTGGGAGGGGAAGTTTGTGAAAAGATAAGAAAGATAAGTTTGCTGTGCTGTATCAAACCCCACGGTCTGGCAGACTGGGGCCACCAGGATGCTTTATTTTCACACATTAACCACATATCACCAAATGTATCCAAGTGATAAGAACATATTCCAGCTTATTTAGAAGTTTTATTATCAATTCATCTTAGTTTCAGTTACATTTCCACAGAGTTTTTGCTCATTTTAGTTTAGTTTCTTTAGAAAAGATTCGGTTAGATTCTGTTTTAAAACTGGGACACGCAACTCATCGTGTCTGATTAATGTCAGTCTTAAAAAAACAAAGCCTCAGAACCTCCTGATGCATGTTGTGCTGACAAACTTGACCAAAGTGACAAAGACTAAAACTTAAAAATTAGGATTAATGTCAGTAGGTAGGTAGGTGATCATACAGCAACTTTGAGCCCCACTTTTTGTAATAATCCTGATGTTGCATTTATAAAGGTTTTTAGAGTCCGTAACTGACTACTGTATTATAAAGTCTCTAAAACAGCACCAATAAGTATTTTTGCCTTAATTCACAGGAACAAAGATCACCAGTAAACATTAGTGTAAATGAGCCTGTTAGCAAATATTTAACCTGCATTCCCTCAGTTGAAACGACAAAGTCGCTGTACAGTGCAGTCAAATCAAACGTGCAGCTACCTGCTGTGGCGACCCTTTGTTAATAAGGGATCAGCTGAAAGTAGCTTCTTCTAAAGGAGGCATGCCAGAAACTGTTGGAGAACGTCGGCATTAGAAGAACGCTTTGATTATGTTAGGATTTCCGGACGGATACAAAATGATTTCTGCACCTTAAAGTGGAGGCTACTCTCCCTTTAAAATCAAACATCCTGCTGAGGCAAACTTTAAAACTTGCAGGCATCCTAGTTTTGAATTAGAAATATTTAACATATTTAAGAGTGACAGTATATTGCTGATTGGATGTGCTTTTGGAAAGTGGTTTGCTTTGTTTTTTTGTTTTTTTTAGTATTCTAGTAATATTGAATCTTAAATAATGCATTTATATCACATTTAAAGTTTCACATGATGGTAATGGAAACAGCAGAGTGCAGTTAGAAGAAAAGAGAGTGTTACTTGGTACGATGAAGGTTGCTTGCTCAGTCTAATAGATTTGAATCCTGTAATATTATATACACAGAGCTTAAATTAGATTTTTTTTACCATCTGCATGGTGTCATTGTCCCGTCTTGTTCGCAAATGGGTCGACTCTATCTTTTATTCCTCGAGCCATCAAACGTCTGAACATGAGCAACACACAGCCTGCTCAGTTCGTGTGGCCAAAGTCATCCCTACGATACAGGAAGAGTGAAAGAGTGTTTAACGTGTGCTTGTCTTATGTTGATGGGATTGTTTTATTTGAGGTGTCTGCAAATGTCAGGTGACTTCCCCGTGGGGACAAATACATCTATTTATCTATTTATAGTTGTAATGAATAGTTGATTAGTCTCTAGCGGCCTGGCCCTGGAGGATGGATGAGATTCATCCTAAGTCCCTTAATAGCCGGTTTATACTCGCCATTGGCACCACAACAAATTGCAGCACGCGCCAAAAGTGACATCACAACTGCCACGTCCTGGTGTCGTTTCTGCTTGTCGGGCACCTCTGAACTGTGTTCAGTGACGTACTGGTGCAGGAGCTCAGAAACTCCCACATTACAGAGAGGGAGATGCTCCAGCAGCTGAGACAGATGAAACTTTCTGAAGAAGACTTTGGGATTTCTCTCTTTCCTGTTTCGACTTCTTTTACACTCCTACCCCGGTGCTGATGTGGAGGCCCCTCTTCTATTTTTAAAAGTAGGCTTGAAACTTTCCTTGTTGATGAAGCATATAGTTAGGGCTGGCTCAGGTGATTGTGAATCCTCCCTTAGTTGCACTGCAATAATCTTGGGCTGCACTGAGCGTTTCTTCTTCACTCTGCATTTAATTACTGGTTATTTTTAATCTTTGGCTGTTTCCATAGTGGGTCTTCTGTCCTGTCTTCTCTCACCACAATCAGTTGTGGCAGATGGCCGTCACTCCCTGAGCCTGATTCTGCCGGAGGTTTCTTCCTGTTAAAAGGGAGTTTTTCCTTCCCACTGTCACCAAGTGCTCATAGAGGATTGTCTGATTCTTGGGGTTTTCTCTCTATTGTTGTAGCAGGTCACCTGCTAATCGGAAGGTTGGTGGTTCACTCCTCGTCTACTCCCGTCTGCATGCCAAATATCCTTGGGCAAGATATTAACCCCAAGTTGCTCTCAGATGCATCCATCGCAGTATGAATGTGTGTGAAGTTGGATAGAAACAACTTTAAAAAAAACAGCGCTTAAGTAGAAGAGTGCTATGAGAACCAGTCCATTATGGGGCAGCAGTGAATTAGATTCTGGATATTGTGGGTTATCCTGATGTGCACACCTCTCCTCTTGGGTGGTGGACCGTGGATTCAAAATTCAGGGGGAATCACACTCCTTGCCTCTGGTGCTGGAGAGGAGTGTTTGCCTCTTTATCTGGCTGCTTAGTTAATTATTTACCTAGTTAGTTTAACAGAAAATTAACCAACAGCAAGTCTGATTATTGATTAATAATTTGAGCTCTTTCCAAACAGACACATATTCACTGACTTTAAATTCTGTTGTAAAAGAGTTGAGGCTTTTTCCTCTTTTTGGTTAGACTGAAAATCGTGGGCTGAATTTTATAAAAATAATGAATATATAATTATTAGCTGCAGTCTTACAAGTAGCTACTTTTTGAATCAAACATTTTTCAGTCTTAAGGTTTTGTTTTATTTGTGAGTTGATCTAATTGTGTATTTTCGTTCATTTCTTGTAACATTAAAAACTCATTTGTCTGTGTGTGCTTCTGTCCTTTTATATTTGACCATTTCAGTGAGTCCGATGGGAACCACAGCACTGAGGATGAGGCGAGTGCGATGGACGACACTCCCGACAAACCAGACGAGGCTGCCGGCTCCACAGCTTCCATCATCTCTGTCTCTGCGGTCCCGTCCAGCACTGGAGGCCAGCTCATCCTCAACGGGTCCAGCGGCTTCCTCACCGCCTCTCTGCTCAATGGCAACTCCCTGATCTCCAGCAGTGGTGCTGGTGTTATAATTAATGGGATAAATTTAGGTGATTGCCAGACCGTCACACTGAGTCCTGTTGGAACCAGCTCTCCTTTAATACTGAACGGGGCTCAAGTAATAACCAAATCTGGGGTTGGTGTGCAGCAGCCACAGCAAGCTGTTTCTGGGGTGGAGCAGGAAGTTTCAGAAATGGAGGCCAAGCCGAGCGGCGTTCCAGCAGTTGTTCTTAACACTAACGTCACGCCTGTCTCGAACCCCATCATTTCTCTTCCCCTGCAAACCAAGACCGAGAGTGACAGTGCAATGGGCTTCATCAGTGTTTCCGAATCAGAGGGCAGCAGCCAGACGGTATCATCCTCTTCTTCCTCTTCCTCACCAACCAGCCTCTCTTCACTAGTTTTAACACAAAACCACCAACGCCAGGACTCCCTCCCCCTCCCAGCATCTCTGTCATCTGCAGGCATGCTTGTCTCCAGTTCTGCAGGGGAGCAAGGGGAGTATAGCATCTCTGCTACTGCTCCCTCTACCAGCCTCAACCCTCCTAGCTCTGTGATTTCAACCAGCAACTGCACCCCTCAGGTTTTCTCTCTGCCCCAGGTTGTGCCTTCCATCCAGGGTATACCAGTATCTCACCTGGTTCAGCACTCTTCGGGAGCCCAGGTATCCCAGTGCCCTCAGCTGGTCCCAGTATCCCCCCTCACCTCACCAGCGCCTCAATTTCAAAGCCCCCAGACTCTGAACACAGGAAACAGACTGGCACAGCAGCAACAGGAAGCCTCGGCAGCTATGTCTGAAGGTGCCACAACCATAGTTTCCATCTCACCGCTCAACAACAGTCAGCTCCCCCAGCACGTGATGCAACAACTGGGGGAGCAGACCACAAACTGTACACCCAGCAAAATCCAGACACCGCAGGTTATTTCCATCTCTTCCCCAACACAAGTCGTCCCAGTCCCCCAGGCCAAAGGTGGCACACCGGCACAGCTCGTCCCACTCTCTGTGCCCCAGCTGGTACCAGTCTCCTCCATCCAAACTTCCTCCACCATCTCTTTCCCACAGGTGGTACCTGCAAGTCCTTCTATCTCCATCCCTTCTGCCCGTCTACCATTACAGATCCTCACTTCAGCTCCTGCAGCTGGAGGGGTCCCACAGGCTCCTCTCAGGTTAAACCAGCTGAGGCCCATTCAGAGCGTAGCTCCTCCAGCCAGCACGGCCCCTACGGTGCAGCTCCTAAACTCCGGCATCATTCAGCTACCCTCTACCCCTCCAGGTACTCTCAATTCATTAAATATTTAAAAAATGTAGCACCCAGAACTAAGAGAAAATTAACTGATTATTGATTAATAATTATATATACCGTATTTCCCGGACTACAAAGCGCACCTGAATATTAGCCGCACAAGCTAAAATCAGGGGAAAATCCTGTTTTGTACATACATTAGCCACACCTGACCAAAAGCCGCAGGTGTTTCAATATTGACTTATCATATGTAAGAGAATATGCACAAAGCGAATTGTCAGGAAAGAGATGGCTGTTTGGAGACACACCCCTTTTATTAATATTTTGAAAAACAAGTTATGGGTACATATTTGCACATGTGCTGTGCTTCATAAATGAGTAACAAATGTAGTACATAACAGTAACCTACAGCACACCAGAAAAATAGATTCAGACTACCTTTTAGGCTCAGGTGCAGTGACACGGCTTTAACAAGAAGAAAAGTCAGTCATTCACCACCATCTTCCTGCGCACTAAAACCACCAAAGTCCTCTTCTCCAGTGTCGGAAACGAACAGGCTCAGGATGGCTTCGTCATCCACTCTCAGCTTCTCTCCTTCGTTGTCACTTTCAAAACCAAAGATAATCCTCATTGTCATTGTCAGTCGAACACCCTCTGAAGGGCCGTGGCGGTGTCCTCCTCTTCATCATGCAGCAGTCCAGCCCTTCGAAATCCGTTGGTGATCGTGGATGTTTGCACACTTTTCCACGCTGTCAGATTCCACCGGTGGAGTTGAGCACAACTTGCTTTTCGCAAGTTTATCGCCGCTCGTCATCCACGACTCCCGCTGAACGCGTAGCGCTACTTTGAAGTTTGTTTTTCGCGCTACTTGTACGGCACTATGTTGCCTGGCGGATGGACATGTGACCAACATACCACTCTTGAACCCCGATCCTTCCGTCAGGCAACGTAGTGCCGTACAACAGCGGAACAAACAAAACAAATCGTCTTACGATATCACAAAAATCATGGAAAATCTATAGAAAAGCCGCACCTGACTAAAAGCCGCAGGGTTCAAAGCTTGTGCAAAAAGTAGCGGCTTATAGCCCGACAATTACGGTACATATATCTATGTGTGTGTATTTGTTACTGCTTCCAGCTTCTCAGACATGACTTCTTTTTCATATTCACATGAACTGATTGTATTTACAGTCAGAAAAGGTGAAATTTTTGAAGTTACTGTTAGTCAGAAAGAGTGCGCAAAGACATTTGAATGTTTTAGGACTCAGAAAAATCTTTTTAATTATTGATTAATAGATCATCATTGATTGTTTATGTGGTGCAGAAAGAAAAAACAATGACAGACATGTTTTTTGGGGGTTTTGTCTTGCAAATAATCAACAACATGTCACACAAGTCAAAGACGAGCAGACATTGACATTTTTTGCTTAATCAGAATTGGTTATGATTAATATTTTGCTACCCACCTACCCTTGGAAAAACCCAGAAACTATTCAAATTGTCATCAAACTACGTCTTTATTATATACTGAGGTATCAAAGCTTATCATTGGGTGTACTGGGGAGGTCCTCAAATGTCGTCTCTATAGGGGGAAAAGTTGAATCTATTTGATTCTGATTGGCATCCATTCATAAATAAAAGTTTGAACAGCAGGTTGCCGTGTGCCTGAGATGACCGCATGAGGGAATATCCATTCTAAATAACATCATCCAAAGCCAACACTATGAAAAGTTATCTGAAGCCTGTGGTTCTGCTCAGATCCTCTGACCTCATTATGTGCAACACTGGACATGTTTAATATAAGCATCTACCCGCAAGTTAGTATGTACCTGGGAAAATTTGAGGAATATTTATCAGTACAGTGTTTGTTTTTTTTCCATTGATAGCACTACAAAACCAAACATAAAAGAAAATAATGCTTTCAGAAACATGTTCTGTTTCTGTATGATATTATATATATATATGCCATTCTGTAAAACACTCATTAAAAGTATTGATCTATAACTTGGATTGCTGCATGCACTTATAAGATATAGCCCCATTGCTTTTTATATCAGCTGAATCTGGTTATATTGTTTAGATTGTTGCCAGTTTATCATTTATCATTCATATTCATAGGTAACCTTCTCCTCGGTGGTAGCCCCTACCTGAGTGTCCAGCAAGGCAAGCTGATTCTGACCATCCCAGCAGGCATTCAGCTCACCAGTTTGCCCCTGAAACCAGTCCCTGACGCTTCCACCATCTCTACAAACGGAGTGATCCCCATTCTTAACCCTTCTACCTTTCCCGTAGTCTCACAGCCTTCAACACCAACGCCCAGCAGCCTCGCCGCATCATCTCCCCTGAACTTCATCAGCTCATCTCCACCATACTGTGCTCAAGAGACTCCCATCCAAACCAGCCAAGTGCACGCAATCCCCTCCCCTCACCCGCTGGACCCAACGGCCACCCCGACAACGCAGAATGCTCTGACTCCAGAAAGCATGCTCACGCTCAGCCCCATGTACACTGGAGTGACACCAAATAGCCAAATGCCCCAGCCAGTGTGGAGCCCAGTGCCCCTCTCCACTTCAGCCAGTTTAACTCTGTTTGACGTCCGCACCAAGGGGGACCTACCTGTGGACCCAGCCTTGTTGGGTCTACCTGGTGGGGAGTCGCTGCTCCTGGGCAGCCCCTCTCCAGAGCAGGATGTGGAAGCCAGCTCGCCACTTGGGAATCCAGAGGAAATCGATGGAGAATCAAAAATCCTTACTCAGCTTCAGTCTGTCCCTGTGGATGACGAGCTGGGCTTATAGTTTTTAAAACTGGTTCAACACCACAGATCTGTTTGTCTTGTTTGGATGACTTGAAACATTTTTATCCCACATCATGCATCATATAAGATCACCATATTTTTTTATAACCTACAGCAGCAATTCTCACTCAGTAGACCAGATGCCATTGTGGTGCTAGCTGGAAATTTTCCAGCTCTCTTTATTATGAATGGGATTATTCACCTGCTGGTTCAATTACTCCTCTCAGTTTGGATTAAGATTTTTTTATTTTATTTTTTACTAAAATCAGTATGTGCCTTACTTTTTTTTTTTTTTTTTTTTTTATAAAAAGATCAGATCCGCACAGATGATTTAAGGATTAATCTGCTTGACTCACAAGTCTTGATGTTAGACCAAGACTTGTGAGTCATGGGGTCAGGGGTCATGGATCCTTCTTGTGGTTTTGTGGACTAACTCAGCTCTACTACGTCTGGGTTTCTGATATAGATCCACAACAGTGATACACTGTTCAAAAGGGAAAAATCTTTAAATGGTTCCCTCCCTGTCCTGAATTCAGCCTGAATATATTCTGCCAACACTCCAGCAATATCCCTTCATCCATCATCTCCCACTCATCCTGGACCAGGTCATAGTAGAAGGTAGCCTAAGCAGCTATCAACTTCAGTTCTTCCAGGAGGAAACCAAGACATTCCCAAGCCAGCAACAACAGCACACTGTTTCCAGTGATCAATCGTGGAGTCGTCCTGGTCGGATCCCTGAACCACTTCAGCTGGTTCTTTTTAAAGCAGAAGGGCAGCGGCTCTCCTCTGAGCTCCTTCTCACTTTGTCTCCAACTTTGAAGAATCTGACTTGCATCTCATGGTCTTATTCTTCCAGTTACCACCCCAAGTATCCCTAATATTTAATTCCTCACAGTGTAGAGTAGGAGTGTACAGAACAGTCGGACTCACCTCTCTTCAAAACAACTGGATCATCTGCCTAACTGCTCGCGCCACACCAGTCCACCATATTTTCACCATCCACCAGTCCTCTTCCACACTTTCGTCAGGATAATTTAACTCCTACATGTGTAACAGGTTCACCTAACAAATAAACGATCCTCGATTCTGGGTGGAGACCCAAATCCCTTTCGGGGTTGCGTCAGGAAGAGCATCCAGCATAAAAAATCTTCCCAATCCCTAGTGAATAAGGGAGTAGCTACTTGTAGCAACAACACAAACTCACCCTAAACCCACAGTGGAGACTTTTGTTTTTAACTTAGAGGTTCGGATTCTCATCCCACCCTGCAGGATGTCACCCTCCGAACATCTGACCACCGAACATCGACACCACCAGTTCTGTCAGTTAAGTCTATGAACACAGTCGGTGATTAAGGGCAAGCATGGCTGAATCTGTTGCCCAGTTGCAACGAGTTTGACCAGGAATATAGCGAATATTATAATCTACACAAACATTAGATCATAGCTGAAAGGGCTATATGACAGTATTTTATTACCACACGTTAGTAGTGTTGTTTTTATCATTGAACTGTCTGCAGTTTCCAGGATTCAGCACTGCCTGACCTTTGTTTAAAAAAACAAACAAACCTATATATAGAACAGGAGGAAATAAAAGGGTTTATACTCTATGCAATCAATGCATGTTTAGTTCTTCATAAGACACTATGTCGCACAGTGGCTGAGTGTAATTTTTTTAAAGCCAGTACTCTTGGGAGATAAAAAGAAGCTGTGCTGAGCTTTTAAAAGGAAGCACAGCAGAGCATTACACTAAAACATGTTGCGATGTTTCCTGTTAACATCTCAGCATGTTAATACTTATAAGTGCCTTATTTTAAAGCTCACACGTTTGATGTTATTGATGTTCTGACTAAAACGTGCTATATATATATTTGCTATGTACTCAACCAAATACCTGGATTCACTTCATATGGATTCTTTTGTGTCTACGTTTATGAATGAGTTTGTTCAGTGATACACAAACGTGTCTTTTCTTTTTTTGGTTGTGTGGTCATAGCTCAGTTGTGTTTTTTATTTTGTTGTTGTTGTATATTTTGCACATTTCATTCACATATTGTTTACGCTGCACTGCCACGGTGTTATGACAGCGGTCGGACTCATTTCACAGTCTCTTAGTAAGAGTGACACAGAAAGATAAGGAGCCAAGAAGATTAATCAGGAAGTTGTGGTTCGTGTTTTTGAGATATTGTTAAATTTTTGAGTACAGCTCGATCAAAGCTGTGTGACCTTTCTGTTGTCATAACACAGATAAGCGGTCAAACCTTTGGCCAATTATGGTACAAAAAAAATCAGAAAAACACGTATAGTTACATTAATGTGTGTGTGTTTGTTGGTCTCATTTAATCTATTTAAGGCATGCATCAATCAGTTAGTAGTTTTTAAAACAGTCCTCGAGGAGAAGCTGTGGATAGGAAATGTTCATTATCAATTCACGCTGTAACATGAGGTTTTCCAAGCTCAGCTTCCAGGACATTAGCTTGGACAAATCAACCTGAATTTAGCTGAGTGTTTAAATTTGTTTTTTGGGGGGGGTAAAAGGAAAATGTTTTCATTGTGTTTGTTCATATTAGCCATTTCTTACCAAAGTATGTTGACATTAAAGCCTGCATGGCTTACGCACACATGTTCCTGGATTGGTTTTCACTCTCCAGCCTGACGTGTAACATTCATGACTCCAGACTTAACCAAAGATGTCGTGTGTTTTTGCTTTGTTTTTGTTTCTGAGTTTTCAAAGGGATCATTTGTGCCTCGTCTTCTCATTTTTGTACTCAAATGCATTCTATTTTTTATATTACATGATACTGTAATAAACTACATTTACAGAAAAGACTGTGATTATTGTGGATGTCCTCATGCGCCACACTTTGGAACTGTAGATTATTGCGAGTGAGGGGGGGTGACAACCTTTGCTTCTAATTTGGCAAGAAAATTTTATTCAAATGTGTTCTTTTACTGAGAAACCATCGTGCTCTGACTCTGCGTGCAAGTCAGACCAAAATGTGTGTGAGCTTGTGCATGCATGTGTTTGTACAAGAGAAGGAGGGGATGCATGGTGTGTTATGATAGCCCTGATGGTCTCAGGTTACCTGTGCCGGGGTATGATGAGTAATGCTACACACACATGCAGTTTACTTAGTTTTTGTTCATCCACACACACAAGGGCATAGAGGGAAGGCTTTGGCGCTCTCCTGAGAAGATATTTTCACCTCGCGCCTCAGGACCCGTCCATGCAGCTATGATCTTCACAGCAGAGCAGGTCACCTGCGTGTGCGAGGTCCTGCTGCAGAGCGGCTGCATAGATCGTCTCGCCAGCTTCCTCCGCACTCTTCCTCCTGCTTCCTCCTCCTCGTGCCCCGGGGAGCTTGAGAGCGTGCTAAAAGCCAAAGCCGCGGTGGCCTTTCACCAAGGGCGCTTCTCAGACCTCTACACCCTGCTGGAGGGCTTCCCCTTCTCTGCACGCAGCCACCCGCTCCTGCAGCAGCTCTGGCTGCAAGCCCACTACATAGAAGCGGAGAGGCAGAGGGGCCGACCCCTGGGAGCTGTGGGGAAGTACCGCGTGAGGAGAAAATTTCCTCTACCAAACACCATCTGGGACGGAGAGGAGACCAGTTACTGCTTCAAGGTAGGCAAACACTAAAACTGCATGTTTTTAAGTAACTGAAGTGTGAGCTGCATTTAATCAAGTAGTGTACTGGCACTGATTGAAGTGGAGCATAGTGTACTTGTGGGCTACTAATACTACTATGTACAAGTCGTGTACTATCACATCTGAGGAATACTGCATCTTTAATACAGTATGTGACCTCTATAGCATTATAGGACCAGTGGGATGTAACTTGGTATTTTACTCACATACTTAATTTAAGCATTTCTATGGAGCATGCTGCATCTATGCCATTGTATTTCGGCTTAAAATACAGTGCTATGCAAATCTCGAGCCACCCTAATTTCTTTATATTTTGCTTCTAAGGAGTAGAACTTGTAATTTTTAAAGTGGTCTTGACTAATAGTTCTCCAGGTTTTCTGAAGCTTTTTCAAAGTCTTTCTTTGGACACTGGCTGCTGTTTCACTTAGGTCAGCTACAAGGATTAAAAATATTTTCAGAGGAATGGGTTTTGTTTTAAAAAAAAAATGTGTTCGTTAGTTATTCAGAAGGCGGCACGGTGGCGTGCTGGTTAGCACTGTTGCCTGACAGCAAGAAGAGATTGAACATCTCTCCGGGTACTCCGATTTCCTCCCATAGTCCAAAGACATGCAGTTAGTGGGGTTAGGCAAATTGTCCAGGGTGAACTGCCTCTTGTTCTGTGATAGCTGGGATAGGCTCCAGCCCTCCTGCTACCCTGACAAGGATAAGTGGAAGAGAATGGATGGTTAGTTATTTGGAACCAGTTAACACTGACCTATCTCAAGGATGGACCAGTGCTGTCTACATGTAAGGGGTATCTTTAGGCACTTCAATCTAGTTCAGTCTATGAGAAATGCCAAAGATAATAGTTTGACAGGCATAAAAGGTTTGGGGGGTTTTTGCAATTAGTCGAAAGGTTTAGCTCAGCAGGGGTGTGCAATGTGTGCTTTAAAAAATGAGGAAACTGAAAATGTGGAGACAAAAACAAATCTCAGTAGAAGGAAGGTATCTAAAAGTCATGTATGTAAGAAATAGGAAAAAGACCTGACACAGAGATGCACATGGCCCGTCAGCTAATAAGAGATGCTATTACAGTTTCTGGATCGCTCACATATCTTCTGATAATAATGTCCAGATTTCACTATTTATTTTATTTAACTGCAAACAGGAAAAATCTCGGAGTATCCTCAGGGAGTGGTACCGCCGTAAGCCGTATCCCTCCACCCGAGAAAAGCGGGAGCTAGCAGCAGCCACCGGCCTCACCGCCATCCAGGTCAGCAACTGGTTCAAGAACCGCCGGCAGAGGGACCGCATAGCGGAGTTTACCGGGTCAGTGAAGGGCACCAGGTCGCTGTAAGCTGAACTGCTGTCCTCTTATCATTCAAAGAACCCCCATGTAAACTAATACTAATAATAAAAAGTGATGAACGCGTCTAGTTACCTCGAAAGTCGGAGCTGGGAGCGACGTACGAAAAACAGGAAAGAAAACGCAGTTTTACTTATGTTTAAGCGCACTGCTGCCATCCTGGATTGCTAAATCGTAGTTTGGGCTTTGGGGCTTCTCCGATTTGTCAAATTGGAGGTTAGACTTGAGTGTATGTTGCAGGTGAAACGTCTGACTGGGAACAGGGAAATTGCGACTGCTAATGGAAGGCGCCATCAGTGGCCCACAGAAAGCGAATGGATACACCGAATAAACAAACCGTTGGCGTTTAGCATTAAGCAATAAAAATCGGGATTTGTGCTTTCTGTAATAATTTAAATTAATGACTAAAAAAAAATCACCTACTCATACCTTTAACTTAAAATTGAATAGAATAGGGTCTTTACAGAAATCATTGATTTTATACTTTTCGTTAAGAAACCGATTTTTAAAAAATCGCCGAGTGATTTTAAAACATTGCCACCATAAGCTAACTCGATTCTCTTACCTTATAGTCGGGCATAAAATAGTTCCTCCTTTTTTCCAGTAGCTTTTTTTTTCTATCACCAAACTAAATTACATAAGCAGTACATATCAGTTTAAAGAAACTGGTATTTTAGTTAATATGCATTTCATGCACATAGTGATAGGGTTCACTGATAATTCTGAAAGTTCGAGTCAACGTTGTGGGGAAAAAACAAGCGAATGGCTGAACGATTTTTCCCCTGTTAAAACTAGAAAAAAAAAACATCTATGTGAAGCGAAGCATTTAACTGGGTTGTACTTTCTACAAAACGCTTTAAGGAGACTTTAATCTGGCATGCCGTAAATAGAATTTATCACTGTGGCGCACGCGTTGAATTTTGCATAATAGCACCACCTTGTGGCTACAGTAAGACATTAATCTGTACTTTTTTCTAAATCTCATGATCCTTCAGTTTTCAGACAGGCTCTCGAGGACCTTCAGAACAAGCCTACCCATCCTCTGACAACGACCTTTCACCTCCAGGCAGTCCCCAGTGCTGCAGCGAACCACCTCCACCCCTTTTCCATCCACTGCCTCCTCCACTGCACCACACATGTGGAGGGCATCAAGATGTTTAAGCTGTCCAGTGGTTGATAGATCATCATAATTTCTGTTGTCATTGAAAGTTTATTACCAAAACAAGACCTAGCAGATCCCCTACAGAGACTTAAACGTTTACAGAATATCACACAAGACAGACATCAGACGTCTGGAGATTAAAGCCAACAGACTGGATCACAGGTGTGGCATAAAGGTGCATCTCCACACTGCATTCACAGATGAAATCAAAACATTTATAACGATCAGGGAATTATTTTTATTAAAGGGTACATGCTGGTAAACTGCACCCACATGTATCATACCCAAAGGTTACACACTGAACCAGGAGACAGCGTTTTCAGTGTTTACGACTTCCTGAAATGTCTTGAAACTGTAAGAGAACCTGAATAAAATAATTTCACAATCACTGCGGTGTGATCTTTTACCATAGTAACATCTTCATGATTTTCATCTTGCTGGCACTTCATAACAGCCAAGGCCATGAGGATCACACTGATGTGAAGGTAAAGTCAGGAGAAGGTACTCACAGATAAACTACGAAAAGCGTCCTCAGCAGCAGCGCTCGTCACAGGTTGTTCTTAAAGGGGGACCCGTCGTGCTTTTGCTGGTTTCCTTTCATATGTATACATAAACGGCTACAGTTGTGGATGCTCCTATTACATATGGCCAAAGCTCAAGCTTGAGAGTGCTCTAAATGCGCTTTTTCACAGTTTTTTTTCTACACTTGGCTCTGAATGATGTCACTGAGAGCAGATATTCTATTATTTATGATGGGCAGCCAATCAAAATGAGCTCAGTTTAAAAGGAGAGGCTTGTTTCAGGCTGCATGTGATCAGTAAATCATGCAAAACTACTTGAGCAGAGTCTGAGAGAAAAATCTCGGAGCTGAAAACGAGCACAACAGGTCCCTCTCAAGAAGACGAAGAGCATCTCCATCTCTTATTAACAGGCTAAATCATCAATAAGGCTAATACGGCTTTTTTTCTTTCACAGGAACAGAACAAAAACATTAATATAGAGTCACAGACACATTTCCCAGCTGCTTCTCAGGTATGATGCTCCCCAGCATGTGTATTAGTAATAAAGTTTTAACCATCCACTTCACACACTTTGCTCAGCTGTGTCCAATTCGTTGTCCACGTGAACCCGAGGACTGCCCAGCAGATACACGTCTTTGGTAAAGTTCAGATTCCAGTTTATTTAATTTCACCAGGCTCTCCTCTTCCTCACGTCGCTGTTTATCGCCAGTCCTGTTCGGACCGTTGCTATCTATGTTCAGCGCTCAGAGGCCCAGGTACTCCGCCACAAACACAGCCATGACCTTCGTCAGGTTCTCCACCGTCGGGCGGTGCATGTTCTCCTCCGTGTCCTCCAGTGTGTGCCAGAACTGTGGGAAGGGAGTGGCGATGACATGCAGCACGGGGACGCCTGTACAGAGACACGAAGGCAGGTATGATGACTGAGCATGGGTTAAAGAAAGTGACTTCTCTTCTTTAAGGAGATAAATCCCTGGAGGCAGACATGTGCTACAGTACTGAGCTTAAAAGGTTCAATACCTGTTTTGAACTTCTTAAATTTTAACCCTTGCGGATTGACTGTAATTACACGAGCGAGGCAAAGAAACATTCAAATACACCAGTACAGGACTGCCAGTGTCTTTGTTCATGGAAAGCATCGCTGCTGCAGTCCTAATCGAAGTGTCTTGTGGCTTGCTTCGACTATAATAACTCTGAGGGATGACCTCCAGCTGCAGGGGTCAGGGGGTGGGTATACAGGCTACACTCCTGGTTCCCACCTACCCTTGTGAAGGAAGGGGATGTGGTCGTCCTGCACGGGTCCGAGATACACATCCTTCCTGAAGTAGGTCTGCTCTGAGGGGTGAGACGTCAGGAGACCCTGTCGATGGAGCCGCTTTTCTGAAGGTGGAGGAGGAGGCAGAGATCGGGTCTACAAGTGTTCAGGAGGGATTCAAGCATTGGTGGAGGAGTTACGGCGGACGCTTACCTGCAGCAATCAGGCGGTCAAACCAGCGTGCAGTGTTATCGAAGTGATTCGCAATCAGCGGATCGGGACCACCGAGTAGGTCGAGCAGCACGAAGAGATCCTGCAGAGATGAAGTTAGAGAGACGGGAGCTGGCATTTGTCTTAATCAGAGTAATTTAAATGTTAATGTAAGTCAAAGGGTCACTCCATGACCCTCTCACCTGACCTTCTCATAATCCTTTCTCATGACCTTTGTGTGCAAAAATGTTTTTTAAATGAGTTTATGCACATTTTACCTTCATATTATGAATATTTACTGACTTAAAAAGGCTCATTATTCTCCTTAAGAGCCTGTAGATGTAAGTATGAAGCTGAGTCTGAGGTGGAAACTTTTTCAGATTTGACTGACCAAAGCGTGGCTGGAGTCAAGCTGTGCAAACTGAAGGACAGCGTGGAGCGCGTCTGGTTCAGGAAGTAAGTGTGACCACAGAGGAAACATATTTCTGCTTGCAGCTTCCTCACCAGTGCCTGAAGCATGCTGGCGTGCGAGGAGGCTGCCGGGTGGGGCGTGTTGGCCATGCGCTCGGCCAGGTGGCGCGAGCCGTACAGTGAGTCGGTGGCGGTCCATTCTTCAAATGACTCCTCGCCGTCGAAAAACACAAGCTGGAGAGTTACGGGAAGTTTCTGAGAGGAAAAACATAGAAAGCAGAGGTAATCAAATTTGTGTGGGGAAAAAAAAGCAGGGCTTGAGTTTCTCTTTCTGCAGTGCTGTTGCAGTGTGTGTTTCTACGGTAACTACATAAATCACAGCCCTCTGGAGAGATAGTGCTCGAGTCAGCATTTTCTCCCCAGTACTGCGGCCTCAGAAGCAGAGGGATGAAACAACACAATAAGAAAGACTCTCGTCAGCATCTCAGCCCTTTACTTTTCATCGTGAGCGGGAACCACATCTGTCAGCATCTGCTTTGTCTGTTGCTTAAATTCAGCCAACACAAAACCCACCTGCTGTTTGAATGACCTAAGCTGAGCATCCAGAGAGGTGGCGAGCTCCAGGATCATAGCGCAGGGCACTGCAGAATCGCTGGCCCCCAGGAACACCTTCTCCGGGGCTCGCGGGTCTGGAGGCAGCACCTTGGAGTCATAGTGGCAGGCCAGGAGCAGCCGTCGAGGTGCCGAAGGGTCCAGAGTGGCCACGACGTTGGTGAAAGTGACCTGGCCTCGAGGCGTAGGGGACTGGAACGAGTCCAGGTCTATGGACCAGCCAGCAGACAGCGAGGACAGGGTGGAGGTGATGTGCTGAAGTGGAGCAGGGAGTTAATGATGAGGGGGGAATGTGTAAAAGTGAGGAAGCTATAAATATTTACACCCACCTGCTGTACAGACAGGCTGCCCTGCGTGCCTGGGAGGCGCTCTATCAGGATGGGCCGCAGGTGAGCCTCCCACAGGCGAGTGCCGTCCACCTGAGAGGCCAGACGGCGGATCTGAGCTGGAGAGCACTTACTGGGTTTGTGGGACAGCTGGAGGAGAGGGAAAAAAGAACAGTCTGTAAACACGAGCATGGGACGTTCCACATGTTCGTGGTCCAGAGGTTCACGTCCTTTCTGATGGGTTTAAAGGATCATTCAGTTCCTCCAGTGTTTATATTACACCTCCTTTTCTCCATTTAACTATTTTGTCAACATGTTTTTTTTCCTTTGACTATCGAAGGTTCAATGCCCCAAAGCAAAACTAGCCCACACACAGTTCAGGCAAACAGTCTGCATTACCTTACTAAGGACAAGTCTGTGCAGTTTCCTGTTGTTTTTGGCAATGTTTTACAGAAAACTGTATTTAAGCCAAAGAAAAATTAACCCCTACTAAAAAAAAAAAAAAAAAATGTTTTTAGCACAGTCCTCATGGGTTTTCTTCGGTGGAAAGCCAAAACCTCTTAGGAGGGCCCCAAAAATACAGTTGTGGTCAAATGTTTACATGCACAGTGTACTTCTTCAGTGATTGTGATTGACTACATCTGGTAGATTGCTTTTGACAGCACTCATCATTGTACTGACCAATATTCAGAATAATGGGAAAGTCAAAGGAACTGTAGATTTACATAAGCTGGGAAGGTTTCTTGGAGCCATTTCTGAACAACTGCAGAGTCCAAGATCAACAGTTTATTCATGTCACACCACTTTTCCAAAATCTGGAAGAAGACTCAAACTGTCATCCTCAGATGTTCAGGAATAAGTGTAAACTGCTGGAACGCCAGTGTCAATTCAATTCAATTGATTTTATATAGCGCCAACTCATAACAACAGTCACCTAAAGGCGCTTTATATTGTAAGTTAGACCCTAGAATAATACATACAGAGAAAAACCCAACAATCATATGACCCCCTATGAGCAAGCACTTTGCCGACAGTGGGAAGGAAAAACTCCCTTTTAACAGGAAGAAACCTCCAGCAGAACCAGGCTCATGGAAGGGCGGGGCCATCTGCCGCAACCGGTTGGGGTGGGAGAAGGAAGACAGGATAAAAGACATGCTGTGGAAGAGAGCCACAGTGTCACTGTCCACAATGAACTTAGTTTGATATTGCCATGGACTGAGAATTGCCAGGGTACATTTGGGTAAAGGGTTTCAAACCTAAGAACACTGTGGCAACTGTCAACTAGGGCTGTGCGATATGACCAAAATCTCATATCCCGATATAAGAATTCTATCGTCCGATAACGATATAAATCACAAAAATGTAACATTTTCTGTAAATTCTGTGACTCTCGGGCAGCTCGTCTTGCAGGAAGTGTTTCCAGCTGCTCGTCATGAAGCTGGAGTCGAGTCTTTTAACAGATGCATGAAACTATACATTTTTAGACATAAGTTGTAACAGCCGCCGTTTTCTTTGTGAGTATTTATTACACAGCGTGCTGCGGGGAAAAGCCTGTTCTAACGTTTGAGTCTAAGGTTTATTTTTTAGCACCTGACGGCTCTCTTTTACTTCTCATCCGTAAATAATCTGCTCTTTCACGTGATTCAGTTTATTTTGAAAAGTCTCAACAGGATCCTGAGCTTTATTGTGAAAGGTTTATGTGGAACATAAACAAGCGGACACGCGATGCTGTTACCGTCGTTGTTGCTAACCACAACGCATAAAAACAGGCGCTTGTCCGTCTGTAGTGTGGTTATATTAAATATAAGAGAAAGAGAGAACTTTAAGAAATTAATATAGCCACTACAGTGACCATCAAAACGATGAAAAAATATTGCCGTAAGCAGTTTATTTTTGCGACACCACGAAACAAACGATAGCGTAAAATGAAACATAGACGTTTTGATATCGTCATCTGATATATATTCGTTATATCGAACAGCCCTACTGTCAACCATGGAGGCATGGTAGCTGACAGTGATCTGAGCCAGGAAACCAAACAATTTAAATATAATCTACCAAAATCCAACCAGAAGTGTTGTGATGGTCCGATCGAGGTGCAACTTGCTATGGTACATTTAACCAAATATCAATGGGGTGTGTATATATTTGAGCTCGTGCACACAACTCTTGTTTTTTAATTAATTAAAAGTTGTATGCTGTACAATCATTCAACACGGCTAAAAAAACAATTCAAAGAAATTATTAAAAGCTGAAAATTACCATGACAGTCATGCCCGTGATGAGTCAGAATAAACTTCTGGCCACAGCTGTATGTGCTTAACAACATAAGAGCATATGTGACGTTTGTAAAACTTGCAGCTCTTTTTGTGCTTCATTCAAATCCCAAATCATAAACATGAAGGTAAGATGATTTTGTTTGTGTTATATGAAAGTAAATTAAACATCTTTGGGTTTGGGCTGCTGATCAGAAGCTATGAGCAGCTCTGTTCACCTTTTTATTTGCAGGAATCTGTAATTTATTTCTGATTTGGGGCAACGCAAACTAAACTGCCATGACTAAGGAGTAAAGTAAAATGAGGATAGGTAAAAGCTGCAGAGTGAAACATGATCAGTGGCACACCTGCGCTGCTGCGGCGCTCATTATTAATGGAGCCGAGCGTCTAAATAGACAGGTCGTCAGTTTATTTATGTAGCACGTTTAATCACAACAGATGTCGACTTCTCAAAGTGATGCTTGGAACTGCTGCCCGTCAACTGAGCGTGGGATATAAAATTGTAGCATTGCTGATCGTTGGCGAAGGGCAGATCCGTGCAAGAACTTCTAAGTGAAATAAATTGACTTTAATATGAATCAGAAAGAGTGAGAGTGAGATCAGTGAAATTTGTTCATATGAGAGCCTCCCAGTCAGGACTGCAGCAGCAGCAGGGAGAAGAAACAGCAGTAGGCCTCTACATAATAGTAGTTTTCATTTTCAGTCAATATTACAGGATAGAGAAAATGCTACTCTTGGCCACATGACTCCTCTCAAAGGGCTTAGATTCACAAACGTGCTACGTGATACACTGCTACACAGAATCAGCATTGTCTTGCAATGGTCACAAGTCAAGCAATATAAGACGTATCAATGTACTACACGGGACACGCACTCACTGATGAATAAAGACGTCCTGAAAATCATCATTAAGCATGTCACACCCGACATGCTACATGTTACAGCTGGCTGTTTTTATGTTGATATCAGCCACTGCACTGAGAGTGTCAGTATCCCACCAAACTGCTGACTCGTCATGAATCACACCTGCAGACTATACGCCTGACTTCACATCGGTTTGGCCTTGCAAGTTAAATTATTATTATGTTTTCACAGCTCGAGTCTTTTGCCCATTAAAAATGAACAGTGCCTCTGTAATTCTATTCAAAAAGATTCATTTTTAGGTTAGACTGAAACTGTTTCAGAGCTCTGAGTGAATTTCAGGTGTCAAGTTTGACTGAAAGTTAGTTGGGTTTTTGATGTTGTTGTTGTTGTTTTTAACATATAATCTGGTGCTGTGTTCACTTCTGCATCTATCTGTGTGATTGTGTTTCTAATAGTTACAGTGGCTCCTGCTGCTTTAATGTTTTACCTGGCTCATTTAAAATAAAAGTAAAATAATCTATTTTTGGTAAAAAAAAAAAAAAAAAAAAAAAATTTAGCTCATATATAAAATGACTTTGGCTCTTTATTTGTTTTGCATGTATGCCAACATCAGCTTGCTCACAGATACACTTTAAAGTTATTATAAGCAGACAATGATTCAATTTAAGCTCAGTAATTACTTCAGCATGATCCGAGTTATGTAAAAATGACTATGGGCTCATCTGCGTGATTACAGATGCTCTGCAGCACTATATGATTCAGCTCCACTGCTGCAAACCCAGATTCAAACTTTGCATTGCCTCACTCCACAGTAGCCGCTGTTATCAGCCAGATTTTTCGTATTAAGATCCTGATCATTTAGATTTGGAATGACTGCGATGCTGTATTTGAGTTATTCTTATAAAAGCTAAGTTATCCTGGAGTACTGGTCTGAAGTAACCCGTAGCACAGCTGTGACTGAACAGGTCTGGTTGCAGTGAGGTGTCATAATGACCGTCTGTGGGGATAAAATCAGTCCTGCTGTGTGCACAGCTTCAGTTTGTTTCCTGTCGCAGCTCTTACCCTGTCTCTGCTCAGATCCACCGCTGGCACGCGGCTCACATGTCCGGTGACGGTGTCGTTGGACAGGTACACTCCCAGGACCACCGCCAGCACCAGAACACCGAGGAGGCAGAACAGCAGCACCCGGGCCCGGGGCATCCGGACCCGGTCACAGCCGGGCAGCGAGCCGCCGCCCCCGCTGCTCTGCTGGAGCGGCTTGAACCTCCGGCCGGACCTGGACATGACTGAACGCGCAGAGCCGCTCCTGGCGGTCCTTACAGCTACGTGTCACAACCGGCTTTGCAGAACAGCGCAGGAGAGAGAGTCACACAGGAAGTGGAGGCTGTTGAGAAGCAAAGCCGAGGGGGACATCCGACACAGCACGCTGCCCTCCTGCAGCACAGCGGCAGCCCATCATTAGCTGCAGCTCGGCGGACTCCGGGGGTCGCAGCTCCTAGACGCAGCGGCCCCGCAGCTCGAAGACACGCCGGACATGTTGGAGATGTTCAGTGGAGCTTTTAATCCATCATAAATTACAACAGAGACACAAACTGCCGCCTGTAACGCCTCACTTTCTGTCGTAAAACTCGTTTTAATCCACTTACAGCTACATCAGAGAAACACTACAAAAATGAAGTAACGAAGCAAGCTTATCATAACTCCACTGCCGCGTTATTCCTTTTAAAAATGTTTAATTTTAACCCCTTCTCTTTACGGGACATCTCCACTGAAAACTGCACTGCTTCTTCTTCTTCTTCTGTGGTGCCTGTAGGGGGGTAAAGACGTAATCGCCACCTATGGAGCGCAAAAGGAACTACAGTAAACAACACAACACTTTGTTAGGTACATCTTCTTGTTCTTGCCTTCAGATTGCCCTTAACCCAAACACTTCAATTCGGCTTCCTGGAAAGTGTTGGAAAATTTGAAGGAGAACATTAATTTGGGACTTTTATTTGTATTTTCATAGGTTTTACAGACATTCCCCGTGGCCATTACCACCAAAGTAAATAAGTAATAGATTTCTGTCATTTTACACACTCACTACTTACCGTTTAAGCCTAAAGAGTCAGATTTCTTTCATTTGCTACAGCAGCATTTCTTTAACATGTAACGTGTAAAACTGAGACATACAGTTAGGATTGCAGTTCTTTTTCTTATATTAAAATATCTCAGGGATTATATGTATCACTAAGCTTCAGCTTCCTGTTTTTAGCTGACAGGAGTGGCACCCTCCTTTTGTTGGGGGGTGGCACATTCATCTGCTAGTGTAGACAGACCTACAGTCATCTGCTGCTGTAGTTCATCTTGCACATGCAGAGATGCTCTTCTGCATCAATTTGAATTTCAGCAGGTTGTATTGATCATGACTACATGCCTAAATGCAGTGAGTTGGTGGCATGTGATTGACTAATTAGATATTTGCAATAAGCCGTTGAATAGAATTGAATACAATGCCTTTATTGTCACAATACAGACATACAATGAGATACAGAGCATCTCCTACTCAGTGCAAACATGTATATAGTGCTGCACAGTTATTGCAACACTATATACAAATGGACAGTATTTATAGAAAAAATATATAAAATGTGCAAATATACAATCTGATAAAATTAAATAAATAAATCAGTCAATATGTAAATAAATAGTGTTGTGTATATACAGTTTGGGTTATTGCACAGTGATGGTTTATAGAGGGAAATCCTTGGAATGGGGGTGAACTGTGTTTATCAGTGCATGTGTGAGTTCAGGGTGGTTATGGCTTTTGGGAAGAAACTGTTCTTGAGTCTGTGGGTCTTTGTGCTATTGCACCTGTAGCGCTTCCCTGAGGAAGCAGGTTGAACAAGTTGAAACCAGGGTGGGAACTGTCTTTGATGATGTTTGTTGCTCTGTTGAGGCAGTGGGAGGAATAAATGTCCATCAGAGAGAGGAGAAGGCAGCCGATGATCTTCTGTGCTGCCTTGACTACACTCTGAAGCCTCACTCTATCTGCCTTAGTGCAGGTGTAGGTGTGCCCAATGAAGTGGCCATTGAGTGTATATTTTCTACTGCTTCTGCAGCACATTAAACTTCAGTGCTTTGCTGTGACAAAGCAAACATGTTTTATTTATTACTGTTTCTCCGGATTTTTAAGTCTTCTGACTCTTTAAGGATTTAAGTTTAAATCAAACCTTTTAAACTGATGCATCAGAAACGTGTAATTCACAAATATAATACTTTGACATGCAGTTATTATTTATACTTTGGTTCTTTGTAAATTACCACTATAATATGTGTTCTTACGATCCAAAATCCTGCCTCTGAAAACAAAACAGACATATATACAAACTGAAAACGCACAATAAACCCCAAACACACCATTTTTTCTGTACTAACTCGGGAATTTTTAACCTTTTCAGACAAATACACCTCATGTACACATACATGTGACATTTTCCTGTTAACAGGATAGTTTACTTTGACTGTAAAAGTTGCTTTTTTGTGTGTTTTGACCCACTGTTATGACACACTTCTCTGTCCCGCCAGATTTGAAGTCCCGCGATGTTGATTGGCCGAGATGCCTGTCCATCTCTTCACTTCCGTGGTGACGCATTCCGTACAAATAGGAGGTGAGCGGGTTTTCTGGGGCTCTTTCGCGCGCTTCTACAGCGAGCAGTCGGCGAGTTAGTGTCCAGCAGCTCGCTGTGATCCCGCGAACAGCTTCGACTGTACCTGGAGAGCTGCTCACACCCCCGTCCCTGAGACAGAGACGCCTGAGCCCGCCAACATGCATGTGATCAAAAGAGGTGAGCGCTGCGATGTTGTAGCAGGCCTCGGTTAGCTTCGTGTGGCGTTACCGGTGATTCTGTCTGCTGTGGGGTTACATCATTTAGCGACAGGCTGGTTAACCTGGACTAGTGAGGAGCTGGTTAGTGCTGCACCGTCCCCCTGACGTGGAGGTTAAACGTGTTTAAGTGGTGGTGGTGGGGTCGGTTGTAGTTTGACAATATGGACTTAGTCTTTGTCTTAAAAGAGGCGCCAAAAGTTTTTATAGCCTCGCAGTGTAACGTCATAAAGAAGATCTATAAACCCTTACAACACCTCCTCTTTGAAGGTAGTTTTGACAGTGTGTTCAGAGTTTGATCTGAACTGTAATGTTCAAACCTTACAGTGTTGAGCAGGTCTTGGCGATGATTGGGAGAAAGAACTCCCAATCATCAAGAAGAGAAATCGGTTCTTTTCCTGTTAAGAGGGTTCAGGGAGGGGCAGCCATCGACTGGTTGGAGGATGAGGGGAGATGGAAGGGAAAAGGAGCAGAGGGAGGAAAAAATAACAACTAAACAAGAGAAGAGTGTAGAAAAAAGATTAATGACAAAACACAAAGAAAAACGATTAATAGAGACTAAATGCATCATAGGAAGAAACTTTACTTTTGGGTTGAGCTTCATCTAAAGATATGATTGTCATCTTCATGCCTTTTTGAGCCTCAGTGTAGCCCCTTGTTATCTGAAACAAGCAGCTTTAGTTTTCTGCCTTTTAAATAAACTGTCCTGTGATTGGTGCTGTGGACTCTGACTCAGCCCAAGACCAGCCTGCCATTTTTCCAGCTTGTGTAGTTATGAGGGCCCAGACTTGGTTGATTCCTTTATGAGGTCAGATCCCTTTGGTGACGGGATCACATTTATCTCTGGATCTAAGGTTCAGGCCAAAGTTCCACCTGCTGACAAAATACAACCAATCCTGAATTTGGTGGTTGTACCTACTGCCTATCGTACCCAGGTATTGTCCTTAGCACATGACCATCCATGGTCAGGACATTTGGGGGTTAACAAGACCTACAGCAGAATTCTGAAACATTTCTTCTGGCCAGGACTGAAATCTGATGTTGTTCAATACTGCCGTACTTGCCATGTATGTTCATTTAAGAACATTATGACTCTCTCAGGTAGTGAATTTTTTTTTTAAATCCTCCAGTAGCATTAACTCGCTCAGAGACTCATAATCATCACCAACTCTGTTAGCAGCACACCACTTATCAAAAAGAGCCCCTTTTTCATGTGCAAACTAGGGCTGAACGATATATCGCATTTGCGATAATATCGCGACATGATCAAGTGCAATTTTCTAACCGCAAAGGCTGCGATTATACTCTGGACATGTCCAAATTCATGGGCTGCATCCTCCTGAGGCCGCATTTGTAGACCGATTACGTCACAGCGACGCGCCGAAGGCTGTCCAAATTACTACCATATCCCAGAATTCATAGCGCGGCCCAGCCAAACTCCAGTTTCCAGCAATGGCGGCCGCTACTAAGTTAAATTACTCATACTAATCTTTCTGGGTCACAAAATAAACTTTTAACATATTTTCAGGCGAGAAAGTAGTTGTGTAAACATCAAATATCTGCTCGGTTTATCAAGATATCCCATATTTGCAAAAGTGCTTCGACGTTTTCAGAGGCGTCTGCTACCCACCAGCTCGACAGCTAGCCGGGAGCTCGAGGGTTACTGATGCGGCCGAGAGCGGCACAACTCCCGGCACATCATTTTCAGATCACCGCGGAGTTTCGCTGCTCGGGTTAAACGTAATATATAAGTCACTTAGACAACCTAAAAATGTTATTGTTGGGCTTTTTTCAGTGTTTTGTTTGTTCGTGAGTAAATCGGTTTGGCTGAGATTAAAGTTATTAGATTAGATAAAATAAAACTTTATTAATCCCCCGGGTGGGTTCCTCCTTGGTTTTCACACAGCTGACTAAACGTCAAACAGAAAACTTATTAAACAGAAGTATGAGACAGTCGAGAATTTACACCAGTGTCTGGTTATATTTTAGATAGCAAGAAGCAGACGGCCGAGTTTATTAAACTCCACCGAGACAGCGGTGACGCTAATCAGAACTAGCCTTCTGATTATCAGAAGGCTAGACCGTCCAATTTCACGCCTTTAAACTTTAAAGGCGTGTTTGTGTGTGTGTTTATACAATTGCTATTATGTTTGCACTTTATGTGTAATGTTACTGACTGCAGAGATCAGTAAGATGTGTGTATTTTTTATTTATTAGTTTTATTTATTTAATATTATTTTTTTAATTGAATGACTGTCTAGTAGTTCACAGATGTCGAAAAACTGAGTGTGGTAAAGCCACTGATTTTTTTTTATGTATATTTCTGCAATCTGCACATTGTACTGACTTTCATTTTAATGTTTACACCAGGGTTCCTTGTCAGCACTTTATGCTCAGATGTTTGTAAGCTAAAAATAAACTATTGTGTATGTTCAAATATACTGTTGTGATTGAAGAAGTTAAATAAAAATGTCAGTCATCAATTCATGCATCACCTCATGTCATCATAACAGAGGTCTGTCTTCCAGGAAAGAACAGTTTAAAATTAATGTAATATAGTATTGGCCATACTATATGATGTATTGCTTGTCTTTGTTTAATAATACAGAAGACAAAGACCTTAAAAAATAATCGCATCGCAATCGCAATATTGGGGCAAAAAATCGCAATTAGATTATTTTCCATAATCGTTCAGCCCTAGTGCAAACTCCACATATGTTTGACTGCTGGACTCTTGTGGTTCCTAAATTTCTGCCTGTAGGCCTCAGGTACCAGTTCATAGGCACGTACAATTGTTTCCTTCAACACTTCATATTTCATGCTCTGCTCTAGCGAAAGTGAAGCTACTACCTCCTGAGCTTTGCCCGCTAATTTACACTGAAGTAAAAACGCGTTTCTCTATTTTTCAGATGGACGCCAAGAGCGCGTCATGTTCGACAAAATCACATCTCGCATCCAGAAGCTTTGCTACGGACTCAACATGGAGTTTGTGGACCCAGCCCAGATCACGATGAAGGTCATCCAGGGTTTGTACAGCGGCGTCACCACTGTGGAGCTCGACACGCTGGCGGCGGAGATCGCTGCCACTCTCACAACCAAGTACCCCGACTACGCCATCCTCGCAGCACGCATCGCCGTCTCTAACTTGCACAAAGAGACGAAGAAGGTGTTCAGCGACGTCATGGAGGACCTGTACAACTACATCAACCCCCTGAACAAACGCCACTCCTCCATGATTTCGAAAGACACACTTGACATTGTTCTTGCAAACAAAGACCGCCTTAACTCGGCCATAATCTATGACAGAGATTTCTCCTACAACTTCTTTGGCTTCAAGACTCTGGAGCGCTCCTACCTGCTAAAGATCAATGGCAAAGTAGCTGAGCGTCCGCAGCACATGCTCATGAGGGTGGCTGTGGGAATCCACGGGACGGATATCGAAGCAGTCATCGAGACCTACAACCTGCTGTCAGAGAAGTGGTTCACCCACGCCTCCCCGACCCTCTTCAATGCTGGAACCAACAGGCCGCAGCTGTCCAGCTGCTTCCTGCTCGCCATGAAGGATGACAGCATCGAGGGGATCTACGACACGCTGAAGCATTGCGCCCTCATCTCCAAATCAGCTGGAGGGATTGGCGTGGCAGTCAGCTGCATTAGATCCACGGGGAGCTACATCGCCGGCACCAACGGCTGTTCCAACGGGCTCGTCCCAATGTTGAGGGTTTACAACAACACAGCGCGTTATGTTGATCAGGGGGGCAACAAAAGACCCGGCGCCTTCGCCATGTACCTGGAGCCCTGGCACTTCGATGTGTTTGACTTCCTGGAGCTGAAGAAGAACACGGGAAAGGAGGAGCAGCGAGCCAGGGACCTGTTCTACGCCCTGTGGATCCCTGACCTCTTCATGAAGCGGGTGGAGAACAACGAAGACTGGTCCCTGATGTGTCCGGCCGACTGCCCCGGGCTGGATGAGTGCTGGGGGGAGGAGTTTGAAGAACTCTACACCAGATATGAGAAGGAGGGGAGGGTGAAGCGTGTGGTGAAGGCTCAGCAGCTATGGTATGCAATCATCGAGTCGCAGACAGAAACCGGGACGCCGTACATGGTCTACAAAGATGCCTGCAACAGGAAGAGCAACCAGCAGAATCTGGGCACCATCAAGTGCAGCAACCTCTGCACGGAAATCGTCGAGTACACTAGCAAGGACGAGGTGGCGGTTTGCAATCTGGCCTCTGTCGCTCTCAACATGTACGTCACCCCTGAGCGGACTTATGACTTTAAAAAATTGGCATCCGTGACCAAAGTAATTGTCAGGAACTTGAACAAGGTTATCGACATCAACTACTACCCGGTGGAAGAAGCCAGGAGGTCGAACATGCGCCACAGGCCGATAGGAATCGGGGTCCAGGGATTGGCTGATGCTTTCATCCTTATGCGTTATCCCTTTGAAAGCCCCGAGGCTCAACTGCTCAACATCCAGATCTTTGAGACTATGTATTATGCCGCTTTGGAAGCGAGCTGCGAGCTGGCCGCCGAGCTCGGCACCTATGAGACGTACGAAGGCTCGCCGGTGAGTAAGGGCATTCTCCAGTACGACATGTGGGAGAAGACGCCAACGGACCTGTGGGACTGGAAGCTGCTGAAGGAGAAGATCGCCAAACATGGCGTGAGGAACAGCCTGCTGCTGTCCCCAATGCCCACGGCCTCCACCGCCCAGATCCTGGGCAACAACGAGTCCATCGAGGCCTACACAAGCAACATCTACACCCGCCGGGTGCTCTCGGGGGAGTTTCAGATCGTCAACCCCCACCTGCTCAAAGACCTGACAGAGAGGGGCCTGTGGAATGAGGAGATGAAGAACCAGCTGATCGCTAACAATGGCTCCATCCAGGTAATCATCAGCAGGGAGGAAAACCATTAAAGATGACAGACATCTCTAGGTTCCAGCTTCTTAGGTGTGAACTTCATTCTGTAGACTAAAATATTGATTCCCAAACATTTCCTTTACAGGAAAAGATAAAATGCCACTTAACTGCTTTTAAATATATACATTTAAAGCTTCAAGACTTGAAAAAAAGCATAATGAAATTAGGCAATACTCCATCTCTTTGCTGTTTTTCATCCTCTTTCATCTTGAATAATTAGTCTTCTAGTTCATCAATTAAAAAACTAATTTCGATTAGGTGCCACAAAGTAAATCACTGAACAGTCAAATATTTAGAGGATCCAAAGCAATCTGTGAAAACACAAAGAAGGAAATCCGTCATCTCAGTCTAACATTCTGAAATGGTCCAATTATTTTTGTAACTATTTCGTTTCCACAGCAAATTGTTTCTTCCTGTTAAAGGGGAGTTTTTCCTCCCCACTGTCACGCAGTGCTTGCTAGGTCATCTGTTGGCGTTTTCTCTCAATTGTTGTCGTTAGCTTACAAAATAAAGCACTGTGACATGAGTGTTGTTGTGATTTGGTGCTACTTAAATAAAATTGAATGGAAAATAGTTTTAAGCATCACATTAGCCCTAAATTCTGGTCTGTGTCCCAAATACCATCAGCTGAGAAGTTTAAGATGTTTTAAGCTCAGGTGGGGTTTTTTTTTCTTCTTGTTTTTACTCCTTTGTGTTTGAACCTGAAACTTTAGTTTTGATTATTTTTTTAATTTTGACAGAACATCAATGAGATCCCAGATGATCTGAAGCAGCTCTACAAAACCGTATGGGAGATCTCACAGAAAACTGTAGTCAAGATGGCTGCCGACCGTGGGGCCTACATTGACCAGAGCCAGTCCCTGAACATCCACATAGCAGAGCCGAACTACGGCAAGCTGACCAGCATGCACTTCTACGGCTGGAAGCAGGTGAGTGTCGAGCTGCACGAGGAGGAGTGAAACCTCACCGTGAAGACATGTTGGGGTTTAAAATAACTCCGTCTTTCTCCCACCGCAGGGTCTGAAGACTGGGATGTACTATCTGAGGACCAAGCCTGCCGCCAACCCCATCCAGTTCACCCTGAACAAGGAGAAGCTGAAGGAGGCACAGCCGGCCACGTCCTCGGAGCAGGAGATCAAAGAGCGCAACACGGCGGCCATGGTGTGCTCTCTGGAGAACAAGGACGAGTGCCTGATGTGCGGCTCGTAAACGTTTCCGACCTGCTGAAGCCCTGGATCTTCTTCCTTGACTTAAAGCTTCTTCCACTACAGTTCAGAGTTATAAATCAGTATTGTATAAAGTAAACTTCCTGTCGACTCAAAGACAGAAAGCACTTACTGTAAAATACATTTGAGACTTTTTCTAACAACTTGTGTTGATTGTGTAAAATCTGTTTCATTGACGCTTTGTCTGCTATAAACAAACTGGACTGAATGTGTTTGTTTTTTTTTCTTAGTTGTATTCACTGCTGTGACAAAATTGTGCCACACTTAACAGAACTGCAATCAAGTGTTTATGATAAAGAGGGGTGATTACTTTTCAAACAGGGTCTGGTAGGTTCGGTTTTTTTATTTTTTATTTTTCTCCTCAAATGAAATTTAAATACAGAATTTAAAAAAAAATAATAATTTACTCAGGTTCTTTATGTCGGACACCGATGGGAGAGACTGTTTTTACCAGTTTATTAATGAAAAAATGTACTGATTAATTCATTTAACCAGGAACCTAAAAATGAAAACTGGGACAGACAGCAAAATTTTTTTTTTTCAAATGTACTGTTAATGCAGCAAAAATCTGCTTCATGTTTAAGTGAAAAACATTTTCTTTACATACACAGAATTTACTAACTCCTTACAACCCTGCAGTCGTTTTCTAAAATCTGAAACTAAAAGGTTATTTTTGAACCGCAGCTCAAAAACTCAAAGACCAGAAACCAGCAAATGTTTTGACTTATTTTTAATATATTTTTTTTATAAAACAATGAAAACATAATTTACACTTTTAAAATGTACACGTTATTACAACCCAAAGAAAACCAAACCCTTGCTTCAGTTATTCCTGCTGAATGCAGGAAACATCGATGGAAAGAGGAACAATGAGGCTTGAGGAAAAAGTAAAGGAAGGAGGAATTGAAGAGAAAACACAGTACCCTCTCATCTTCACTATTGTCTGCAACAGTGACCAACATGTCAAAAATAAATTATAAAAATATTAACAACAAAAAACAAAGAGAATAACTGGTCGCACAATATTACCAGTAATAATGCATTATTGGATTTGTTCAATAGGGGTCCTTGTGTATGCTTTAAATAGCTTAAAATTATACATAACAAGATTTATATATATATATGTAAAAAACAAACAAAAACAACCTTGCCCCTTTTACATCAGCAAACTAAAGATTAAGACTTGAAGACACTAAAATCACAGCTACACCTGCAGAGCTGTGTGGATGGAGGACATCCTGCTAACAGGAACCCGACTGAAGCTGCTTAAAGACAAAAAATGACAAAGGAAAAACTGGGATGACAACAACCCAGAGAAGGAGGCGGTGGGTTTAAAGCGGGTGCTGCAGAGAGAGAGAGAGGAGCGGGGGTGGGGTGAAGAAGGCGTTAGTTATCCTCCGGGGTCAGTGACAAAAAAAAAAAAAAGGTTTTATTTGGCTCTTCCAGCAATTTGAAACATCCTGCTGCCCAAAAACATTTAAAGGGACAACGGTGCAGACAGCAGGGTGACGTCTGTCATCATCAACCCCCCCTCCCCCCCCAACGGTCGAGTGTTGTTAACAGCATCCTGAGGAACCTGAGTGGAAACTTTAAACAGATCCAGTTAAAGAGAAACCTCCTGTTTTATCAGAGAGATGAGAGTGCAGTACAGTTTTAGCAGGGCGAGGGGGTTGGGGTGTACTGTCTATTCACTGCCAGCATTCAAAAATATGTTTCTGTATGAAAAATACAGTACACAGTATCATTGAGAGCACTGTCGCAGTATAAAACACAAGAAAAGTCCTCTCAAACAAGCACATCTGTCCTGATGTGACGGGCTTTCAGGTACAGTACATGTTTCCTGTGAGCGCGCTCAGCCGGAGACGGAGCTTCACTGGATCACAAATACATGAAGACTTGAGAACACTTTGAGAAAATACACTTATTTACTTTCTTGGTGAGGCTGTTGCACATGCTTTATGCACTCCAGTTCAGTTTGTGACGTCTTAAAACACAAAAACAACAACCGGCTCGCTCTGCTGCCCGACACACGAAATCATAAACAACACAAGGTTTGTTAAAGGACGTCGGCTAGAGGTTACAGCGATGTGATGGAAGCAATTTGATTTCACAAAAGCAAAAATAACATGACGTGTGTGAGCCATCGAATCACCTCATAACTACCAGCTCTTCTGAGAGCTGCCAGGAGCGAGAAGTTGGCTGATTTTTAAACATTTCTCCAGTTTTACAGTAATCCAGCTACAGCAGTTGGTACGTCCAATAAAAAAGGTAAAAATGAAAGTTTATTCGCCATGCTTTATTCCCCAAAACATAAACAATATGGTCAAAACTGGGCTCATGTGGGGCTACGCCAACCACATCACTTCAGAATAAGCTCTTCACCAGAAAGCAGGTAAGTGTAACTCTCAAAATTCTGCAACTAAAACCAAACAAAGGACCCGCTTAAGGTTAAAGCAACCATCATTTCATTCAGGTCTGAGATGATCGGGCACTGCTGAGGACGCTGCTCTGTGTGGGAGATACGACGCCGCCACGCTGGCGAGCTCTGCGACCGTTTGCTCTCGGCACACTGATGGCTTGATTCACATCCGTGGGCCGCCGCGGGTCACCCGTGTAAACGGAGGGCAGGAAAACGAGGCCCACAGGGTTCAGATTACAGTAAACAGGTTTGTTCATCACTCCGCTGTCCACACACACACACACACACACACACACACACACACACACACACACACACACACACACACACACACACCTTTAGTACGTCTCTTATACAATATCAGTACATTGTCGATATAACTGATATATGAGAATTGTACCACACAGGTATCTATCTACAGTACCACGTCTGTAGAGCTTCCTCTCTTCTAGTGCATTCTGGGAGATGCAGTCTTATTTATTTATTTTTTTGGCTGATTGGCTGCAGGAACAGTATTAGGCCTCTCCAGGTGATGTAGTGTTCTCTAAAACAGTCAGGATCTCCACTCCTGCTCGCTCCTCCGGCATAGTAGCAGATGTATTTACACCGTGTGACAAATATCCAGACGTCAGTTAGAAAAATAAACAGGCTCAGAGCAGGGAGCGTGTAGAGAGGGAGGTTCTCTACTGGAAGGGTTTAAAAAAATCCAGATCATCTTTTTCTCTCTGGTTTAAGGCAGCCCAGTGGAAGCTGAGTGTGACATCTGCCGCCCCTGTGAGTGCAAGGAATCATGGGAACTGAAAGCCCCTCCCTCTGGCCTGAACCTCACTCTCTTCCTTGGCTGTCGGTCACTCCCTCTGTGAATCGGCTAAGGAGTGAGCCTCGTGGTCGCTGCCCGGCTTGTTGAGATTGGTCAGAAGCACGCTGAACTTGCGCAGCTGCTCGCTGGCAGTCTGGCTCTCCACCTGCAGCCGCTGGTTGTTCTCTCTCAGGTTGGCCATCTCAGCGAGTAAGACGACCTTATCTTGCTTCTCCTGTAATAGAGAGGAGGAGAAATAAAGGCAATGTTCAGTTATCAAAGACCAAATAACATCTGCATGGAGCCACAAATACATGTGAGCCTCATAATGAAAGTGATGCAGCTTTTAAACATAAATCAACATCAGCAACACATGTAAATCAAGTCTTTAAGAAGACATGACTCCACAGTCACTTATTATCGATTATTTGGTTCTTTAACCTCAGAGGGTTCCTGCTTTAGAGAGAAAAACAAAAGGCTCTCACTTTCTCCAGGTCATTGTTCAGCTGCTTCAGCATCACTTCCAGGTGGTAGAGCCGACCGGACAGATCGTTGGGCACCTCATCGCTGTAACACACACAAACACACCTGGCATTCGTTACCGTGGATCCAGTGATTACACACACAAAACACCGCTGTGATGTGCACGCCGCAGGTAAACAGACAGGTTTTACTGGTTTTATTATGAGGATCCGAAAGCTCGTCATCTTCAGTAAAAACCTTTTTTTTTTTTTTTATAAAAGTGTGCTGCTCACTGGCAGGACAAACAGCCTCTCTGGTGCCACAGAGTTAACAAACTTTTAATTCTGGTGAAAACGCTGAAAAGAAGATGCTGATAAACTACCACCAGGTGGCAGTAGTGACTTATGAAAACCTGAATATTTACAGGCGCTTTCTGCTTCTTTACAACATGTTGTTCTGGATCTCTGTAACCGAGGGGCTGACCTACCTGCTGAGTGTGGGCGTGGTCCGTGGCGTCTGAGGAGTCTGAAACTGGACTGGACTAGCGGCCGGTCTCGTGTCTGGACCTCCGAGCTGCGGGTCAGTCAGCGAGAACAGGGAACCCGCTCTTTGTGCTGCAAAATAAACACATGATCGTGCTTTTAAAAAGCCTTTTCCACGTAAAGCACATCCCCAAAAAGAAAAGGAGTGCTCTAAAAACCTTTCCTGGGAAAAAAAAAGTGGTAAAAGAAGGTAAAAAGCAACCAAATCCCAGCAGCCACATAAAACGATCCTCTGGGTGCAAAAAAAAAATAAAAATATATATACGAGTCTAAGCACCGAGGCTCCACTGAATGATTAACAGTCCAAAATTTTTTCCAGGTCCAATAAAACGATCGGTGTGGCTGCTCTGCCAGATGTTACAATAAAGTTAAACATCTGTGAAAAAACAGGGTTTAGTGGAGTGAAGTTAGCAGTAGCTTAGCGAGTGATAAGGAAGTTTTTTTGTTGTTTTTTTTAAGTAAAGCACTACTTCAGCTTTGCATGTAAAGAAAAGCAGAAAACATAACAGTTAACATAGAAAGCTGTGCTGCTACAAACACATCAGCACTGAGAGGACGTAGACTGCTCAGGGTTCCTAACAGCCAGACGAATGTTCAAAGATCTGACATGACTCCATCCTCAGCACGGGTGAGGTCGGGGTCGATATTTCCGGGAGACTCTTGTAGAGATGGTGGTTACCTCATCACTCACAAATCAGGTTATGTTACATTTAATACTGAAATATCCACCCTCACCTTCGTACGCCTTAGCAGCGTTGACCAGGCTGGACCACTCGAGTCCGCTGGCTGTGTCAGGGAGGGGCATCATGCCGGGGTCGAGCCTCCTCAGAGGGGGGAGCTTGTCTCTCACTTCGGTCAGAGAGAGCTCGGATGCAGAGAGCGGCACTGAGGGGCAGCAGAGTCATGATTAATGATCTGAACACAATCACAGCAGGTTTGCTTTAGTCGCTGCAAGTCACTGGGAGGAGAATCGAGGCACTCACCCTTCTTGCTCTGCATGTGGTTGGAGTGGTTGGAGGAGCCGGCGTGTTTGCGTGTGGGCAGCGTGCAGGTGAACAGCACGTCGCTGGGAGTCGTCTGGTTCTCAGAGCTGGCGAAGCCGGCGTCCCTGCGTCCGCTGCACAGCGACTCGTCGGAAAAGGTGCGCTGCAGGGGGCGTCTGGGAGACTGCAGGGAGAAAGGTCAGAGGTCAGAGCTGTGTGCTCATGAGAGGAAAACGGATATCATCCACCAGCACAATGCTCACAGGGTCTCTCTGCGGCGTCTCCCCCGGGTTGTCCATGATGATCAGTTTCTTCAGGTCGTCCTCGATGCTGCTCTTGTACGTCCGTCGTGGCGAGCGCAGGTCCCTCAGTGACGCTCGCAGACGAGGTTGTCCAAACACGTTCTTTGAATTTGTGTCCACCTGCCTGGAGACACAAGATATGAGAACAAAACACAAACATACAGTCTTCCTTTATTGAACACTGCTTCCTGCCTCTTTCCACGGTAAGAAACTATGTTCCACTTTATTCTGCCTACAGTATCCTCCAGTGTTTGTTGGTCCACTGCCACTCACAGGAGAGTCAGAACTCTTTGGATGGTTTCGAGTAAAAACAAACACGTGTTGAAGGATTTCACTTTGTTTAGGAGCGATCACGCGCTCCCCGGGTGGATGGATATACGGACTTGGAAAGTTGTTCCGATCACTTTGTTTTGTGGATGTGATTTTAAGTAACAAAGTGAAAACGAGGCAGATGTTACAAAGTTCATGGCCACTGTGCGGGCCCAAGTTTGACTCCACGGATAAAGACACAAAAAGCCAAATGCCTTCAATTTCATTGATCAGCGCTTTAAAAATATGAAATTTTAAAACATAATTTGCACTGTTAATCACACATTTATGTCCACCATCCTTTTGAGTACGAGGTCATTTATATGATTATTTTGGTATAAAAGGAGGTGCCTAAAAATAATTTCTATCCCGGAAGAAGAACCAAGCATCAGAGCAGATCCGCTGAGGCTGTCGCTCTTACTTCTTGCTGTTGCTGCTGTCGGAGCTCGATGCTGTAGTCGAGTTTGAAGGAGAGGGGTTGGAGTCTTCTGCATGCCAACCGCTTGGTGTGCTCTTGCCATATGATGACTTGGGGGCGGAGCTGGACAGAGGGGTGGAGCTTAGCTTAGCTGAAGTGGGCGTTGCGGTAGAGGCTCGGACAGGCCGTGGTTTCTCCACTGGAGTTTTGTAACCCTGCGGTGTGTAGGCCCTGAAGGTTACAGAAAACAGACAGGAAACATGTTTGTTGTTTGAATGAGGACAAACATTTAAAAATCATTTGTATTTTGACTGCATCAATTGAACTGAAACACATCCTGTGCTCAGACAGGGGTGATTTTTTTTATGAAATAGTAAAATGTGTCAGTTTAAATATCAGATGTTTTCTACGCTCTAATGTGAATATAGTATGGGTTTATGAGCTTTCCAAATCATTGAATTCTTTTTTTATCCACATCTTAAACAATGTTCTGGCTTTTTAGGACTTGGGGTTACGTGTCTCGATCATCATGTGACACATCGCATGCACAGAGTACAGAACAAGAGCTGCTGGGACTCAGAGTTTCAGCACAGATTGCTTTAATCCAGCACGGAGTGACCGAAGCGGGTGGAGGTTTGTGTGCTGAATCCCTGCGTGGATTTATATCACAGCCCTGACAGTTATAAAACCACGAGAGCAAGAGATCACATGATGATCTTTATGTTTGACAAGGATTAGACGGCCATAATCCTACTTTTTCTCTACATTTAGTTTAGTATTGAACATTTTCAGTCATGTGATGATGCTACATAAACTAAAGACTGATAAAAACACTCTAAAGTGATTAATAAGCACATGAATCTGAGCCTAAAACTGTAACATTCACTCTATTCTGTGACAAAACAAATTTCCCACGTGTGGGACTAATAAAGGTTATCTTATCTTATCTTATCTATTCACTGTCCATGGGGCCTGGCATTCTTACAGGAAAAGGATCAGCAGGCGATGCATCTCATCAGGAGTTTGTCACTTACCTGGGCTTGAAAGCATCCATTTTATCAGCGCTGGAGCCAGGAGGAGGGAACGTCCTCGTCCTGTACCCTTTGTTCTGATTGGCCGCAGCTGGTATAATGGGCGAAGACTCTCGTCTCTTAGCCTCCCCCCCGCTGCCGCCGCTCCTTCCCACCGACAGCTCCGGGATGCCACTGTAGGTCGCAGAGCTGTGCATGGCCTTGTGGGACTGGCTGTTGGACATGTTACTGTGGCGACTGTTTCCGTAGTGGGTCGAGGCGTCGATGCCGCTATCGTTGGATCCGCCCTTGTTAAGGAGGTCGGGGTCAGGATCGGCCGGCTCACCGAGGCAACCCACGCCTCCTCGCTCTCCAGGTGCGCCTCCGTCGAACCAGCGCTCGTCGCTGTGGCTGCTCGAGGCGTTACTGGACAGGGTGTTGCTGCTGGAGTGGCTGGAGTACTGAGTCTCACCCTGCGGAGGACACAGAGTCAGAGGAGCTCAGCGAAAAGGCGAAAGGTGGAAAGAAGAGAGACGCAGTGTTGATGTTGAGTCTGACCTTCGAGTGTCTGTTTGGAGAGTCTTTCCCCGGGACATCCTGTCTGGGCATTCTCCTCTGCCCCCCTCCACCACCTGGTCCTCGAGACGCTGGGACATGCCAGAGAGGCTCTGCATCCAAACACACACATAGACAGACACTCTCAGGATTATAACAAATCACACTGAACGTCCACGGCTGTCAAAGAGGATTAAATACTTATAGCACATTTAAACACTGACCTCCCCCCACACACCAAAACCACACTCAGCAGCCTCTAGTCTGAGCAACAACTGCACTCTTTAAAGCAGCATGAAAACAACACATAAGAAGAGTACATATCTATAGAATAAATGGAAGTGAGAAATTCTGTAAAAACTGTAAAAAAAAAAACAACCCCACTACATTACATACAAAAAGGAAATGGGATGCTGAAGTACGCACAGAAATACCACCGGAAATATGCAGTGAAGCACATTCAGCAACAAGTTAAAATTCATGGAACTGAATAAATAAATTATAACTGAAAGTTATAATGTGGTACACAAGCTAGGACTCATTTGCACATACTCTGGATTTGTCCAAATTCAGACACATAATAATGTCTCTGATGCCCTCAAGAAGATATTTCGCCAAAATCTTGCAAAAGAGTCCAAGATCGCATTGCTCAGGGGTCAGCTAATAGATATCTTATACGACTACTATTGACAGCAGGAGTTAAAAGCACTATCAGCATATCAACCATATGATTGGATGTTTGGGAAATCTGATAGAATAACATACTACTTAGGGCTTCAGAAAGGCTTGTTTATCAGCAGATAGAGACCTATTTTTTAGGACATTTAAACAATAATGTGAGACTTTTACAAGTCTCTGTTTAGACGTCAGCAATGAAAATATGTAGGGTGATGTTTAACTGTTTTTAAAAACCAAACCAATAAAAAACTCATTTTTTGCTCCTTATGAGATTTTACATTATATGTTACATAAGAGTAGACACATACAAGTGAGTTCAACATTTACTTCTGAAGGTGGTGCTGTACCTGTTTTGCTGCGCTCCATGGTACTCTCCTGACTGGTAAAGCCTGACGAAGATTCTCCACTGGAGAGGAGGTCCACACCGAGGTGAGGATCATACGGCAGCAGGGGGCGCTGTCCTGTTCCAAATCTATATGAACCACAGGAGAAACATTAGTGAACACATTCGCAGGGATTTTCCCGGTCCCTGGAGCTGCATATGTTTAAGGTGACGAGTCTGTTCTACCTTACTAAACAGAAGTCTGTGAATCCTCCTGCTGTTTCTGACCAAAATTGCATTTTGTGTTGCTCTGCTCTTTTAATCAGTCCTGATGTTATAATTGGTGGAAGGTCAAAACCCTTTTTCAAATAAAATAAGATGTACAGCTACTCAGACATCACGACAGAAAGGACACACTCTGGAATAAAACTCCCCAGCTGTAAAAATATAACGTTTCTGACTAACAGAGAACATTTCCAGCTTCTGCTTTGCATCCCTGTGGCGGTTGAATAAAACAAGTTTTTCTGGTTGGGTGAGATGTTATCAACCTCCACAGTGTGAGGAAGAGCCACCCACACAACAGATCCTTCCTCTGGGAGACTGTGTGTTCATACACGTCTAACTGCAGACCTGGTCGTGCCGCGCTATTCAGCCTGCGATTTGAACCAATATATTCCACCTTCAGCACACAAAGCATTTACGAGTAAAACCAGACATGTTTGATCAAGATCAAACGAGTGACAGTGGAGAGCTTGCAGAGTAAAACACCACACACCCACACACACCTGTCGGGTGAAGGTTTGTAGCGCACAAAGGGGCCCGGTGAGATTCCAGGTGGTCCCATCGTGGTGAGACTGACCAGGCCGGAGGGAGGAGAGGAGAAGCTGGCTGAGGGGTTTCTGTAGGGCCTGTCGCCTCCTGCAGGAGACAGGCTGTAGTGGTTCTCTGGGTAGCTGACCGGCCTGAAATACACAAAGGACGGTGGGTAATCGAGAGAAACAAGCGTACTACAGAGAGGTGATTGATACATAACACAAATAAGAGAGATTTAAAATAACTGAGGACTAGTGTGTCTGTGTGTCACTCAAAAGAGCAAAACAGACTGAAAACACAATGAAAACAGCTTAAAATGTGTTGTTTTAGACAAACACCTGGAACCAACTCAAGTTTAAAAAACTAGTATTGACAGTTTTTGGGGAAAAAACTTCTTTAAGTGGAATAAAACCACACAAAGACTTTATTGTTTCCACTTTTTAGGTGAAACAAAATGCCAGGGTATCATTTACTATCAATACAAGTTTACGACCGTCTGGCAGGCTTATACGGTGCAGTAATCACACGAGTTAGCCTGAGGGCTTTTGTTACTTCACACATATCTGCCTCGGAAAACCCTGATGTGAAATGTTATATAGAAGGATTTCAGGAGCCGTGCACAGGAGTTCCATCATATTTATGGTTTTTGTATGAAGAAAACATCCTGATGACAGGACTAAGCAGGTTTTCTTGGAGCAGTCACAGTTCATGTTCGGTTTATCCATGATGTCATCCAGCTGACATCACTTTTCCTCAAACATTCATTCAGTGATTTAACATCAAATCTTTCATCAGACAACATAAACAAACTAAGACAAGGAGCTGCAGAACAACTGTTTAGTTAAAATGCAATAAAACATTTCATCTACAGCCACCTGTACAGCTGCAGCAGTTTTCTCCTCATCTCTATAATTAACTGTGTAAGATGATGACAGCTCCGTGATGTAAAACTGAAAATGCGACGAGGATTGAGGAGTTTGGACGAGGATACTATCTACTACAGGAAGCCTTTGTGAAGATGGCTCACTGCAATGCATATCACACTTTTACACCCATCATTAATTATTGCTTTAAGTCTTAATGAACAAATATCCTCATAGTATGCTGAAGAATGCTGACTGGATTCACTAACTTCATACAATATGCAGTTAAAGCTGAAGTAGGTGACAAGATTTTGTCATCACTGGACAAAGACATCCATAACAACCTTTTCGCATTCATTACTTAAAGGAAATTTGACTCCTGCACCTCCTCCAAGGTCTGTATGAGGCTTTAGAACATCTAGCCTAGAACAAAGACTTTGGCCACTCACTGAGCTTTTCAGGTGAAGAGTACAATGAGGAAAAAAAAGTCAAAGCAGCTGCTGTTGTCCCTTTTCTACATTTCTACACACTGCAGGCTTTAAACACTTTTTATACTTGCTTTTTTCCCCTTAAAATCTGAATTTTAATGGAGTGATAAATAAAGACTTGGTGCAAGTGGGGCAGCAGCACATGTGTAGAAGTGAGGCTCACCTCTTGGAGCTGAGGTGCTGAGGCTCTCTGTAGGGAACTGGCATCAGGGGCTTGTGTGAGCGTACTAGTGGAGGAGGTGGGGGGCCGATGGGGGCCCAGCGCTGCATGCTAGTGGGGTGGAGCACTTGAGGAACAGGTGAGTTCTCCCATCGCCAGGTCTGGCGAGGAGAGGGTCGGTATCCTGCTGCTAGAGGCTCAGGTTCTGGTTTCTGCTCCATGGTCTTCATCTCGTACTCCTCGGTGCAGCCCCTACAGAGACAGAGGAGGACAGTTTATAACGGTACAGAGACACCACATCCACTACAAGAGAATTAAAAGCATGACACTTAAAATGCTGCTGTTTCCCTCCAAAACTCCAAGGTTATCTCCTTTACACAGCCTTCATGTGTAGTTTTTGATCCTCAGCACGGGTCAGTAAATGCAGCAGCCCTGAACTGTAGCTGAACCAGAACAGCGGTTTCTGTACCGAGTTCAGTGCGTGGAAACTGCTCAATAAATCTCCCCCAAATGCTCCACATTATTGTCGTCTCATAACTTACTTTGTGGATGCTCAAACACACTGCAGACATGTAACAGAGCTCACTAATGAGCTCCCCTGACGCCAATGGAGGGAGAAAGAGAGCAAAGTAAACCGATTATTGGCACATCAGGACTCCATCTCTCCTACTGCGAGACTGAGGTCAAGTGTGTGTGTCTGTGTATATGTGTGTGAGAGAGAAATATCCAATCTCATCAAACAGCTCCTGAATCAGAGTCTTGGTAGACACAGCAGATATGTTTAGTAAAGGCACGCAAGGTTGCCTTGGTTGTACAATCACGCATCAAATAATTATGAATCTGTTTTTAAACCAAAGATCACACAGATATTCACTCTTTCAGCTCCCTCTGACTAAATAAATAAAAACAGCATGTAAGTAGCCCAGCACATGTCTTTTACACATCATCATCATTACTCCATTCACAAAGCCTCACTGAGGGAGGGAAGGAGGCATCAAATATGCATACTGGATGGCATTTAACATGAGACTAATGAAGAGAGGAGGAAATGAGCAGGAAAATGCTGTGAGGGTGAGGATTTAAAGTGAGGCAGAGTGGGATAAAGGCCATGAGGACAGAGTGTGTGTAGTATAAACTTTCATTATTAAACAATACGCATGTGGCGTATTAAGGCAATAATGCTGTTACCTTGTCTGACGTAAGTCTATTAATTTTCAGTTATTTACGTTTAATGGATGAATAAAAGTGTCTGTTATGCTTGGATAAATTAGACCCCAATGATAAATTCACCACAGCATCAGAGGGGGGAGTGCATTTTTGTTTTGGGGGTGGTTATAAAGTCTTTGGGGGCACCAAAAGTTCCTGTAAGCAGCAGAACAAAAATAAAGTCAGAACAAAGAAGTCCATTATAGTTTCCCCAAACATGTTTTTGCTTAAAATTGGCTTCAACGATGAATCAAATGTTTGTTTTTAGCACACATGTTAGCAGAATATCTGTGAGGCTCCTCAAAGTGCTGCTTGGACAAAACATTTCAAGATGTCATCGTGTGCTTTGGGAAACTGTGCAGGGGATACATGTTTCTTTTATACAGTGTGATTATTCATTTAACCTTGAAAATAATCAGCTGACTAATCCACAGTGAAAACACGCTGCAGCCATGTCCACGGTAAAACACAAACACAACACAGACGTCCTCAAAAACACCACCAGCTGATTTCAAATGACATGTGCATTAAACCAAAAGACACACAAGTCGATGCACATGTGGTCGGGATATTTTCATCAACAACGGAATGAGTCAAATCCAATCAGTATCAATACGGTTACATAACAGCAGCGCGGGCTAACACAAACGCAGGAAGAGAGCACAAACCTTAGAGAGAGCAGAGCCTCAATCTGCCGGCATTCAGTGTTCCTCCCATCACGCTGGCTGATGTGACACAGCTGGAGCTCGTGCACGCACGCACGCACTCGTGCACGCACACAGTCAAATACACAGTGCCAGAAGTCACACCTTCTCCCCGTCGTATCTGTCCATCTTGCACGTTCAGAGCCGAGAAAGAACGGCAAAGAAAAAGCCCTTCCAACTTTGGTCTCTCTCTCTCTCTTTTCTTTCTTTTTCTCTTCCACCCACTGCTCTAACTCTCGGCGGTGTTGAGACACGTCCTCCTCACCCAGCGCTTCTCTGCCTCTCCTGCTCATAACACTCAACCCTGCCTCCCTCTCTCTCTCTCTCTTTCACTCTCTCCCTCCCTCCCTCCCTCTTTTCCTGTCCTTTTCATTCGCACAGGGCGTGCATTTTTAATTAATCACTTCCACTCCTTTATTTATTTATATTTTTTGTGGACCTTTTTTCTCCTGCAGATTCCAGGCTTTAATCTCATGCAATCTGCTTGCCTGGCACACAACAGCAAATGAGTCGGATGGGGAGAGAGAGGAAGAATGAAATACAAGACTCTAATTATCAGTTGCTCCAATGCCACAGTACCATGTGTGTGTTTGTGCATGTGTGTGTGTCAAAGGGATTTAAGTTGGCGTAATTAAACTGCCTCCAGCATTAAAGAAATCTAACCACTGTGCGATCACACAGCCTGACACAATTACTGTATTTAGGAGCTCTGGTTCTCGGTCACAAGTGTGCGCGCACACACACACGATTATCTTTTCACCTCAGTAACACCACATCAGCGTCTCATAAGGTCTCGTTATTCTGTCTCAATCAAGGCCTCGTGTGTGGATGAAAGGATGGAAAAGGGTGACGGCAGGGAAAAGATATAAATGATGTGGAGGAGAGGAAGTGACACAATAGCAGAGATGAGCAGATATGAAGAAGAAAGGAAGGCGGATTGTAGCTAATTCACGTTAAACAAATGCTTCTTTCTTTTTGTCTGTGTGCCTCATTTCGCCCGCTTCCTTTTCAGCCACGCATCTTTCTTTCTCTCTGTTTGCTCGCTTCCTCTTTTCACACACTCCCACACAGAATCATCAGAACATTGGAGTCTGGCCACTATCTCTGCCAGGCTTTTGTGTGTTGGAGTAATGAGTGTCCTGCGCTCTCTTCTAGCTCGCTCTTGTCCTTCCACTTCTGCCCACTTACACTGAGCGCGCTCCTGTGCTGTAACCCACTGTCCAAACATCTGCATTCATGACAGCTGTTTACAAATGAAGCTCGAAAGGATTCAAAGGAAACCACACGCAGACTGCCACGCACCTACGAGGCCCGCCTTCTTCGTATGGAGGAATGATGATAACTTTGACTGTCACCGATGTCCTCAACAGGTCAATCATCTGCTCGTGCGTCAGTGTCACTGCAGCCACCTTACAGATCTCCACTAACCGGCTACCCTGCCTCAGGCCTGCCTGCCAGGCGAAGCCGTACTCCTCCACCTGGATGAAAAACAAAACAAAAGCAGAGCATTTATGCGCGGCCAAGAATCTTCAGAGTGCTTCAAAATTAGATCTGGTCATCTGACGGTACCTCAGCTACGGTGCCATCCAAGCGAACGTGGAAGCCCAGCTGTCCCAGTCCATTTCTCCTTAGTGTCATATCCACAGTTTCACATCCCACTGTCAACAACTACACAAACAGAAGGAAAAAAAAATCATATCAGATTTACAGTATTAGCTTGTTATATATATGGACTAACAAACTAAAGATCATCATAGCAAAGTAACAACCAGGTGATGATGACTTCTTACCCAGCACTGGGTCAACTTTTCAGTCTCAACTCTGCATGTATTTGGTGCTTTTAGTAAGATTAACTCATTTTTAAATATTTCATTTTCTGCTGGATTAACTCAAAGCTTGATCGAGTCCAGGAAATCTCCTCTTCCCAGCGTTTAATTCATCACTTTTTTCAGAGATTATCACAATTTGAAAGGCCTCAGATGAGCCAGTGCAGACAGTGGCATAGCTTCATTGAAAAAGGAAGACAACCACAAAAACATAAAGCAAAAAAAAACAAAACACAGAATACAGTGTGAATGTTGACACAATGACTTGCCTTTGAATTTAGTTTTTCAGTGGAATGAAAACCAACATCCACTGTGGAAATCCCCTGAGCTTAAAGGAGTATAAAAGAATGAAGGTGTTGCACTGATTTGGTCTAATAAACTTCAATAACCACATGAAACATTTCTGACTACAGGAAGCTCTAAAGAATAATTTTGTGCAAGCAGTATGTCTTGTTTGCACTAGACATACAGGGGCACAAATCCAAACAGATGAGGAAAGTTTCATGTTATTTTACTCTAAGAGTTGGTGAGAAAGCAACAAAGCAATAAAAAAAACAACACACACACCAAAGGATGTAAAGAAAACTACAGGCTGGAGAACAAGGAAGTAAACAAGACATGACACAACTGTGTTTGCACTGTAGTCTTTCTACAAGATCTGCTTACAGCACAGCCTGCATGACCCCAAATCCCAAGATCAAGTCTTTGCTCCAAGGTCTCACCTTTAACCTCTGCACCATCTCCCTGATGTCCTGTGCACCTCCCTCTGGCACTCGAACTGCAATGTGGTCTCCTCTGCCGTAGAAGATCTTCAGTGCCAGCCGCTCCGGCGTCCAGCCGATCACGTCTGCACAGAAACAGTTGAACACCACCTCTTTGGTGGAGCAGTCTATGAGGACGATGTATTCAGCCGACACACCCAAGGCACAGGGGAGTTCTGCTCCCCCTCCTCCGCTAAAGTCCTGGGCCTGGACTCTCCAGGCGACCGCCCCGGCAGCACCCAGCTCCGCTCCCTCTCTCGCCTTCGTGCGCTCCCGTTTCTTAGATGCGAGGGAGATGAGGTTGTTTAATTTGCCGGCTGAATCCAGCGGCGTGCTGCTGACATAGTTCTCGGCCAGGTCGCGCAGGTACTCCTGCCGTGTTCGCGTCGCCATGGTGTGGAACTTCTCAGACTTGTGTGCTGCGTTTTCTGCGTTGATGACTTTGGCGAGAAGGAAGTTACGAAAGGTCTCTGGGTCCCGGAAGGTGACGCCGCTGGGGATGGGTGGTCCAAAGGGGGGCACATCCTTCATTCGCGTCACGGCAACACTGAGAGGCGGGAACAGTATTGGAAGTGAGATCCTAATTAATAACGTGCACCACGTGTATAGAAACATGAGTTTGTGCTGATGTAAACATTTACCTGTAATAGGTGTTTTCAGAGCAGGGGTTGTGAACACGAACAATAACAAAAACGTGCTGGAAGTGTGAACGAATATTTTGCGGGGTGAAGGGCAGCGCTCCGGGCTCCTGAAAGATGATGGTGACAATATCGTTCCCTATGTGCCTCTTTCTCAGGAGCTGAGCAGGAGAGAAGACATAAAAACGATAAATTAATAAAAACGAGCGAGCGTAATTGGCATTCACACGACTGACTCAGTGAACGACAGAATGTCCGACAGGGGAAAAGAGAGATTAAGACACTCGCTGTTAGACACCAAGCAACAGCTCTTTACGTAATTTGTTTTGCGGGTTCTGTGTGGGCTATTTGTGTCTGTGTGTGTGTGCGTTAGCTTGTCTGTCTATCTGCGTTTATGTAGGAGACGTGGCACACAGTGCAGGCTGTGTCTGTGGTGCGGTGCTTGCCAATCTGCTCTTCATCTGCAAAGAGAAGTGTGAAAATACCAATTATGTAATGCAGCCCACTGTTTGGCTCCTGTGCAGTACCACAGGAGCATCCTTCACTCGTACCCAGGCTGCTGTGTGAATATTTGAATTGCACTTCATGTTTTTTTTACAGTAGCATGAAAATCTGGGCTATTTGGGGCCTCTTATGTATTAGCATATCATCATTTTCTATTTCAGCGTTTTGAATGTGACCCTTCATATGCATGATTCACCTGTTATTTACAGCAAATTTCTTCATTGTTCATTTAACCCAAGAACAGTTGTGCAGGTGAAGTTAGTGTTCTCCTTTATCCTGAATTCAGGAGTCATCACAGCAGCTTATGTTTCAACCTTCTTTTGCTTCTCCAGTCACTGAGGGTTATTTTTGCAGTGAGATGATGCCATCTAGAGGTTCAACTGAGTAAGTAAACCTCCTTGCTGTTGCAGCCCCTAAAGCCTCTGGATGGAGTTATTGTGCTGTTATAAACACCTGACACCAACACTCAGCTGTTCGAACATTTCAACGATTTCACATTTTCTCATGTTACTAAAAGATGAGGAGATTATCAAAAAGCTTTTTCTATAATAAATAACTGATTGCTGGTATGGATATGGCAACAGTGAAGTTTAATTAACAAGATTAATGTATGTTTAATGACACCTCTTTGGCCTAAACTGCTCTGCTCTGACATACTGACACATTCAAAAGTGTGCACTAATCCCGAGCACCTGCAGGCACATGTGCACACTCGAGACAGGCTCTTACGCAAATACTCAGGCAAACTGTAAAAAATACCAACATGCTGAATTTTACACACTCTTGAGCGACACCAGCACATGCTGGGAACGCACAGCATCCAGAAGATCATGCAAGAAGAAAAATTTAGTCAAATTTAAAAAAAAAAAAAAAGATAGAGAGGGAAAGTAAGAGGAAGAAAATATACTAATAACTACACTGCTGAACCCCACCCAACTCTGATCCAGACAAACAATGAAAGAAGAGACAGCCAGAAAGGAAAGAAATACCAAGACACAGAAAACAAAGACTATAAAAACACAAGAGGCTGAATAAAAACAAAAAATTCCAAATGAAGAGGTCGACAAAAGTCACAAGTTTCCACTTCATGAATTCTTGCCGTCGTTTACGAGCCAGAGAAAAAATAGCAGAAGAAGCCTCAGCTAACAAACACAGACGTGCTTTCAAAGGCTGTGTGACAACAAAGCATCGACTTGGATGTTTTTTTTTCTTTAGAGACGTACACCAGTGTTGGTGCTTTACTTAGGTGGGGCTGTTACCTGCTGTGGGTTGCTGGGCATGTATGGCAGCATGGTGGACACGTGGAACATTATCTCATAGCCCTGGTAGGTGGTGTACAGGGAGTGGGTGCCCGTAGAGTCCGCTGGAGGAAAGATATTTGTTGAAAGTCAGCAGCTGTTGACCACACATTAGTCAAAGTTTCTGATGATGCATTCACTGTGTAACCCCCGGTTTTATGACACATATGCAACATTACTGACTGATGAGTCTGTTAAATGTAGTGAATTCATGAAAACTAAAGATGCTGCAGGAGTTACTGTGTAAACATTCTTTATGGCTTTATCGAGACAAGTGAGTGTCTTTATGAAGAACATCCTTTAAAACCTAAAATACTCATTTCACAGTTTATTTGCATTTTTCTTTTGAGAATAGGAAACAGTAATGAAATGATACATTGAAACCACTTCTTCAGCAATGAGACCAACATGTAAAAATATGATTTCTAAAAGCGGATGCTATGCTGCAGAGCGTTCTTACTCTTGGTGTCGAGCTGTGCAGCGTATTTGGTGAATCCTTTGAGAAGCACCTGCTCCCCGAGCAGCTCCAGGAAGGCAGAGAAGGCGGGCGATGCCTCCTCGTTGTTGTACATCTCCTCCTCTGTGCTCTGCCCTGCACGGCACAGCAGAACACCCACCTTGTGCTTCTGACTTAACTACAAGGCAGAAGAGACACGATGTTAATATTACACAAGCAGAACAAGCACGAGCAGCTGAGAGACCACACACACAAACACAGCTGAAACACAGCACTCTGAAGGTTAATGCCAACAAACAAGCTTTTAACCCAAAAGTAACGTATATCTGGACTTGTTTACACACAGCTTTGTTGATCTATAAACCACCTGCACAAACAACCCAACAGCTCAGTTGTTGGCAAAATACCTCCACCCTACACTTCTCCCTCCATTAAATGAAAGGTGAGATAACATGGCCAAACATTACAGCTTGTATGGTTACTCACTCATGCTCAAACGTACCACACCCTTTTTCTTACAGCTTTCCCTGTACAACACTGCACTTTGCACCAGCACTAAATCAGTTACCCAAGTCTCACACACTACCTGAGAACACCACGTGCCACAGCTTCCCCTTATTAGTGTACAATTTTACTCTGCAGTCTTCCAGCTTGCTGGAACAGCTGTTCGGTGCACTCAGTGCACCGTAAACTCACCCCCTGTTCATCCAGTTTAAGGAGCTGCTCTGTGACTTTGGCCGTGCTGAGCGCCAGTCTCAGACAGGACACGTTGAGTTCGGGGACGACCTGTTCCAGGACCTCTTTGAGTGGCAGACCCCGAACGGTGCCATGCTTCCCCGTAGACGCCACTGCATCTTCTAAAATGGAGCCGCGCAGCGTCACCAGCTGTGGGTTCAGAACAACATTAGTTTAAAAAACAAAACAAACTGGAAGCAATTTGAGCTTCCTACATAACAAATATTATTCAAGTGTCATGGTTGAAATGTCAAGAAAATTTATATTCCGCCCCCCAAAGGTGTTACAGTGAATATAACCTCATGATGTGGGAAACAACAGATCAGTGTGATTATAGTAACCAGCCTTGCTAATGATGTGATGATGTGCATCGTTCTTGTTTGTGATAAAACCACTGGATTTATTGCTGTTGTTTTGATTTTTTTAACCCATCGATAAATTTAAATAGTTAAGCAGTAAATTTCTTTTTGCATGGTCTTAAAGTTTAATGCTTTCTGCTGTTTAGTGTTTTTCCTTTAAGGGCTCAAGTTTTAGATTTTTGGTTGGACATTTATGTTGTACACCTTAAACATAAATAAAAAAAATATTTAGATTAAGTAATAATAAGAACAGTCTTAGTTTTTAAATTCTTATTTTTTGGATTTATTTCTTGTTCCTTTTTTTCTTTGTTGACATAAAACTTCTGAAGTGAATTGAACTTTAGTGTATCAGACATATTGGCTTTGTGGGTTGGGTATTTATGAAATAATAAAGCAGCATTGCCGTAAAAAAGTAACAATAATGTTGATGTTGAACTCTACTGAGAGAGGTCAGAGGTCGCTGTACTACACTTTTGAGAAAAAGGGGTTTGGATGATTCACAGTATGGGAGTCTGAAGCAGGTCGGTCCATCAGATCACATTAATGGCGCCCTGCTGCCCTGAAGCATCTTCCTGTTTGTCAAACACGCACGCAGTGACAGGCGTCTGCATGGAGGCTTTAAGTTCAGCGGTGTTGTGAATCAAGATTCTGCTCAGTATTGTGCTGCTTCCTGATCAGGGGGAACTGACCTGCTTCAAAACAGTTAGACTATAATAACCTCTGGGAGGAGTGGGCTGCTGCTTCTCACTTGCAGACTGATTAAAAATGTATGGCGGTCTCTGGAGCTGGCAGAGGCCGGAGAGACAGCTGAACCTCAGCGACTCGGGTCTGCCGCAAGGAAATGAAGCCCGACCGACCCACGGCTGAAGTTACGCAGATATCGTTTCAACTCGTCAGCCTGTGAGCAAGGCCGAACGAGTGACTGCGATGTGCTGAGCAGAAATATCAGAGGGGGGGGGCTGTTTGAATGTGTGACAGAGGAGAAAGAGGAAGTCTCCCCACCTTGCTGTGTCAGCACAGAATTAAATGACAGGCTTAGGGGGATGGATATTTGAGAGCGGCTGTGGCTTGAGTGGGAGAGAATAAAGTCCGCAATCAATCTCCTTTTTTCTCTGTGTGGGAACAGTGGGCCTGGACTGTGTCTGTTAGCTTAGCTCTGTGTACTTAGATGGTGGAGAGGCTCCATTGTTATACCAGAGCTACAGTGATGAGGCCAGGCAGCCATGTAATCCTGCTAAAAACAACACAGCACAGCCACAAAGAAGGACACACTCAGGCTAAGACTGCATTAACACAATGAGGAGAGGCGAGCTTGTTGTTCGAGCGGTCTTTATGATGCTAAACCGGTAAAATATATTGATTGAGATTAAGCCAATTACTTCACAAGACCTCTGACACAAACTGTGCTGTGTTATCATTTTAAATGCCAACCATGCACAAAATAAAAATAAAAAAAAACCCCCATAAGACTGAGCTGAGCAGAAAGTGAGGTCTAAGTGGTGTGAACACTAGCACTAACTATTAATTTCCAGAATTTTCATCCATTTTCCAACAGCTTATCCCACCTGTCATAGGATGAGAGGCAGGATACACCCTGGACACGCTGCAGGGCTAACACAGAGAAAGAACCATTCACACCTTCAGATAATTTAGAATTGGTAGCCCCGCATCGAGATAGTCTCCAACTATTTCAGTTACAGTAAACTTAATGTCTTTCAGTTTTGGACTGTTAGTCAAACTACAAGAGTCATTCTACTTGACTTCGGTAAACTGAGATGGACAATTTACATTAATTAGTAGGAAAATAATCATCAGTTGTGTCTCTGAACAAAGATGTCTTTCCAAAATTGTGTCTTGGAAACTGTGGAAGTAAAACCTCTGAAAAAAACCAAGAATGGATGCAGAGAATCTGAAAACTAATTCTCTACAATCATCAGCCCATCATTTACCACATCATGAGTGTCTGATCCATCAAAGAGGAGAAGTAGCTGGCTGTGGGAGCAGCCCGTGTTTGGTTTGGCTTTAATGTGCTTGGACTGAGCAGGTGGAATTTTCCACTGACAGAGAGCAGAAGAGGGATGAGCAGAGGGGCGAGGGGACAGAGGGAAGGTTATAATGAGGGCACGTGTCACAGGTAGGCCTGGAGAAACTGAAAGCAGTTGCGTAATTAACAGACTCTGACTGGAAACCCCCGTGATCAGCATATAAACACATAAACACACACACGCATACCTCGCTCGTCCTGACGATGAGTCGGTACTGGTACTGGTCTTTCAGGTCTTTGGTGTCTTCCAGTTTCTCTCTGCGGATGCTCAAGGCCACAGGGCCCAGCTTATCGTCTGTCCCGAAGTAGTTTGAGAGCTCTGGAGGAGGTCAGAGACAACCAAGGTTAAAGTCTGAGAAGCAGAGAAAGTTCTGTGTCTGAACATGTGCCTGTGTTGTGTCTACACCTCAGTGTGCCAGCAGACAGGCGATCAGATGAGTTTTCCAATAATAAAAGAAGAAGCAGCAGCCAAAAAAATGCTATCAGTGATGAGTCGAGCATCGGAAATGTAATCTTCATCTACTTCCACATCGTTTCCAGATTCTCTCTAACTGCTTAATCCTTGAATGAGAGTAAACTGACCAGCTTTATGTTTTGGAGTGTTTTTGGAGCCATAAAATCAGATAACAACCACCTTTTTGTTTGCCCTGGAAAACTGATGAATTTATTAAAATCCTGTTTAAGGTAATCCTGTTTAAGAAAGGACTCTATGAACTGTACGCATTAATTTATTTTTAATTATTTTACCTCGAAGGCAAACTCTAGAGATCAACAATCTCTTTTATGAGAGGCTCCTGGGTGCAGATAGTGATCTTTAACCTGCATGATGGCAGAAGAAACCGAAACTCTGAGAGAAAACCCACGCACACACAGTGAGAACAAACTCCAAACGCTAATATGAGGCACAGCACAGTCTACAGACCCACCATGCTGCTTCCCTATTTAAAAATAAATAACACGTTTTAATTACAGTAGCTGCACAGAGAGAAATTATCTAGGCAACATACCTCACAATGATTTAAATCAGTAATATCAACATGACTACATGTATAATGAGCACAAAGCAGCAGAAGTGGCTACAGAAATGTGTTGAGGTTCACAACATGACTGAGAAGGAGAGTAAGCAGCACATATAACACACTGGCTCTCAAATTATTCTGTCATGTCCCACTTCACAGGATGAAAAAGTTCACAAGCACTGAACTGATACATAAGAAATGAGATGAATGGGAAAGAACTTGACTTACAGAGACTGTCTGGATGTTGTGTAATTCATGTGTACTTAGCAGGCCTGACAGATGAGGCAGCATGACCTTTAGAATGAGACCATTAAAAGGAGAAATATGTCCTCAGCCTTGTAACTCAAGGAAGTGAATAAAATGTAATGTCCACAGCAGTCAATTAGCATTGTCGGCACAACACGTTCATCTATTAAAGGGGCCGAGACAGAGTTATCGCCACACTATACTAGCATCTTGCCGATATTCCTCTAAAGCTCATAAGCTGAGCCATGCTAATGCCAGTGCTGCAGGCATTATGGAAAGAAACACAAATTCTCCAGAACTGTGAGGAGGAATCCAGTTTGACAAGTACTCCTCCTCCATCCCACCGCTGGAGTGAACGGGGATGATGGGCACGTTAGGAGACTCGGGCCTGATCAGCTTCTACGCCACGTCCTGTGGTGCAAATGTCAGCTTTTTGATGAGGCTTTCTGACGTGCACACGCACACAATCTCTGCAGCGTTTTGGGGGACAGCTAAGCTGGAAACAAGTCAGCAGATGAACATATTTTTGGAATGATAACCTTTATCTGTGTGGCTGCAGGCCTGCCTCTGTCTCTCTCTCTCGCTCACACACACACACACACACACACACACACACGTGCGGCTAACAGCATCTGTCACTAATTAGGCTTCAGCCAGATGATGCACGCCAGAGGGAAGTTTCATCAACAGTGTCAGAAGAGGTGATGCTGACAAGAAATGCCCAATGACAAGCTCACACAAACCGCCTCCTCTGAAAATTGGTGTGACATTTGACCTTTAACAACAGATCTAAAACAACTGTTGTTAAGTGCTCCTCCCGACCTGCAGAAAGGCAGGTGGCGTATCATCAGGTCAGAGTTTGCCAGCAGAACAGACAGGTACACGTGTAAGAAAAACTGTGGGAGGTTGGCCAGCTCAGCGCTGGGGCCCAGCTGGATATAAAGAGCTGCAGGATGAGATGTGAGAAACTCTGAATGGACAAACAACATCGTCACAATCTAACTCCAACGGATGACAGCAAGAGGCACAAATTGGATTATAAAGGAAGATCATTACGTCAGTATTGTTGAGCTCTCAGTAGTGATTAACACCAGTGGGCGGACATCATCCGACAAGATGAAGAAATTTGACTACTTTTAAAGACTTATTAGTCACTTAGAAAAGAGAAAGAAAAAGCAGAGCAAGTGTTTCTTGTTTCAGAAACTACATCTGGACACATATAAGCAGTAATCAAAAACAAGAATGAAAAACATTGGGTTTCAATGTGGAAAACGTATGTCTGTAAATCTGTTCCACGGTTTAAAAAAAATCTGTTAGCATCTAGCATCTAGTTTTATAGTGCTCACTTTCAGGGTACTTAGATTTTAAAACATAAAGATAATTTATACAATTTTATTACTGAGACTGAATGTTTATGAAGTATAACTGTTGTGTCTTTCAATCAGATTAATGGCTCTCATGAGTGAGAAGTGATTTCTGTTGTCTCGGTTACTAGAAACTCATCAAAGAAAAAAAAACCAAAATTTCCAGAAGCCTCGCAGTTTTGAACAAAGTGAAACAATTCCTTGATAAAGATGCACTTCGTACTCTGTACTGTACCCTGGTTCTTCCATATCTTACATATTGTGTGGAAGTGTGGGGAAATACATATAAAAATACAACTAATCCATTAGTCACAGTACAGAAACGAGCACTGCGTATTATTCACAAGGCTGGTTATCTAGATCATACTCACAAATTCTTTCTTCAGGCAAAGTTACTTAAATTCCAGGATCTGGTTAATTACAATACATCCATAATTTTGTATAAAGCTTTTACTAAACTTTTACCGGCAAATTTACAAACTAGATTTGAAATTCGAGAAAAGGTTTATAATGTGAGAGGCTTTGGAGAATTCAAATTACCCAGAACTCGAACAACCCGTAAAGGCTTTTGTGTGTCTGTATGTGGTGTGAAAATCTGGAACAGTCTGAGTTTACAACTGAAACAATGCAAAAATATTCATAGATTTAAATTTCTCTACAAACAGTTGGTCTGGTCACAGTATACTCAATGATGGGTTTTAGTGTGCTCTGTAATGTCTGTCCTCTTACCATTGCTGGTATGGATTCCAAAATAAAAAAAAAAAAATAAAGTGTGCGTATGTATGTACATATATGTACTTGTGTGTGTAGATATATATGTATGTATATGTATGTGTGTTTGTTACTTGTAGTTATTACTGCCTGTTACCTGTGGTAATGCAATTTATAATTTATATATTCTGTATTCAGTTATGAAGGCTCTAATTGTTGGTTGCGAGCTGCCGCTTAGATGCTTGTATCTGCCCGGGGCTGTTGATGGGTCTGTATGCAATGATGGGCGTAGCTGCGGGAAGTTTATTGTTTTTTTTTGTTGATGAGTGAGTATAGGGGTGGGATTTAATAAGTTTTCTTTGTCCCACTCCTTTTTCAGGCAAGTTTTGTTTTTTGTTTTGTGTATTTTATGTTCAATATAGGTATTTGTTGTGCCTGAAAATGAATAAATAAATGAATGAAATGAAATGAAAAGATAGAACATCCTAACATGTCGCATCTTGTTCTTGTTTCATGTTCTTTGTAAGTCAATTTTCATCGCTGTGTTTGCCGGAAGTAAGCGTACCATGCTAAATGTGTCAGAAACTGAGCCCTACCCTTTTCTTATTAACTCAAGAGACTCTTGGAAATGAAAACTTCTGGTGATTATGACATGAACACAGCTGGCAGTTAGATCAAAGAGTATTTATAGCATTGACAGTGGAAGTGATGGCTCTGCAGCAGAGTGAGTGTGTTAACTGTGTATGACTCAGTGCTACCTTTTCCATGGAAGTAGTCTCTGTAGTACCTAGCGCCCAGGTCTACATGCTCTATGCTGTACAGTTTCAGTCTTTCCAGTCTTGTAGCCTGCTCTTCAGTGGCCACCTCCACCACTGACACGCTGGCGTTACTCTTCCTTAGCCATCCCCTCCCCCCGTCCCCTCCTCCTCCATCTCCTCCTCGTTCTAATGACGAGCTGAGGAAGCTGATGTTGCGCTCTCCGTGGCCTCCGGTTTCATTGAGGAAGTGTGGGCAGGAGAGGAGAAGTGGACTGGAGCTCTGGGCTCCAGCGCCATCTAGAGGGTCCACACCCAGTGAGGGTGTGGTGGAGCCCTGGTCGAGGCTCAGAGTCAGATCCTCGATGCTGGAGTAAATGGGGTCGTTTACACTCGCTGAGGATCTGGAGACTGACAGAGACACTGAGGCTGCTGATGCTCCCGTGGCCGTGTTTCTCCTCTGCGTGACAAAGCCACGCTGAGCCGCTGCCTCGTGGAGGTCAAACAGGATGCTCTGAGCGTCAAAGTGGACAAAGCTTTTTGGACACACCCACGATTTAAAGGAGGAATTGATGGCAGCTCGTGTTCCCCTGTCCTCAACAGTTTCTCCTTTCCCTCCATCCAGCTCCCCTCTATTGGAGCTCCGAAGTTTCCGAAACAAAGAGGAGGTGCCCAGCGACGACTCTGTCCCTCCACTTTTCTTTCTCACTCTCTCAGTGCCGTCTTTCCTTCCTGTCTCTCTGTCTTCCACACCTGTGGGACCAGGTGAGGGCGCTGAGGGGAGAGGTCCAGGTGGCGAGTCTGGAGCACGCAGCAGCTCGCCGATTTGTATGGGTGCAGAGCTGCGCTGGTCAGGCCTCTCCTGGCGGAACTGGCTGATCATGTCAAAGAAGCTCTGGTCAGGGATGCCTTGGATGTCGATGGAGGAGGTGCTACCGTATTCCCTGAACCGGTTCCCCAATCCGCCATCTCCTCGAGCCTCCACCTTTATGCAAGAAGAGGAGACAATTTCAATGTGTGATAACAGCTCAGTGGTTAGAACATCAGCCTTTTATCGATCTAGGAGCAGATTTTAGACAAATCTGAAAGCTGTCAATCAAACCAGTCACACAGAGAGCTCCTCAAATAAAAAAAAAAAAAAATCTATAAAAAAGAAATATCAGTGCTTCAATGAAACAAGAATAAAGGCTGAACAATGTCTAGATTTCTTATACTGCGGATTTTATAATTAAGTTACAATTAACAGTTTGGTATACATTGTTAAAAAGCCAAGTGAATCCGTAATAATAATAATAATAATAATGGATTGGATTTATATAGCGCTTTTCAAGGCACCCAAAGCGCTTTACAATGCCACTATTCATTCACTCTCGCATTCACACACTGGTGGAGGCAAGCTACGGTTGTAGCCACAGCTGCCCTGGGGCAGACCGTAGTACATTTTGGACTGACAGAGAGTAATTTAAAGACCTCACTCTAACGTGTGGTTCGCTTTTTAGTTTCTGTCAGTTTACTTAAATCCTGGCAACCTGCCAGAACCTACACAGACATATTCTTAAGATGTCTTTATCAGATGTCTGATTTCTTCTGCAGGTGGCCTGGAGGTAAGGGAACAGCCAAAAACATCTGCAACAATCTCATTAGGTTAGCATGTCAACCCATACTAACTACAGCTGAAAATAAATAAACCTGCACAACAACAACATCATGAATTCACAGAGCAAGTGACATGAAAATGTAAAACTTCACTTCATTAATCACATTAAAGTAAAGCAGGACAGAATTTTAAAACCGCAGATATGTGATTTCAGCATAGCTTGAAAAGTTAATACCATTAAATCCGCCTGTCAAAGCTTGATAAACTATTTGTTTAAATGTTAATGGAAGATCATCTGTAACCGCAGACATGTGCCACAGCATCTGTGATAACAGAAAGGAGTTTAGACTAAACACGCAGTAACAACATTTTAAGTTTTTAAAGTTTTCTTGGACGGTGTAAATATGTCCACAGAGCAGATTGCAGAGCTGTATCACCTGCATTCAGTCACTGGTGTTTGTGGATGTCAGTCATTGTGAAGTCATGCATTGTAAAGTTGGTTTGTTTGAGTCATTTAACTCAATCTGGACTACTGCTAAAAGGAAAACAATTAATCCAGTTAGGACCTACACGTGTAAAAGAGGCACTAGAGGGAGATTTCACACTCACCTCATTTTCATCTTGTTCGCTCAGCGTCACTTCACTGTTGGAGCGCTTTCTCAAAGGTGGGAACACTCTCAGGCTGAAAGGAGAACTTCTCTCACCGCCAAACTCTCCTACATCCTTGGACCTCCGCCGGGGCAACCTGGCGACTCCTCCCCGCACCAGCCTGAAGTCAGACAAAACTGATAAAACTGAACCGTCATCGCCGTAGTGATTGCCGCCAATCTGCCCATTCTCGAGCAGCGACTCCCGGGACTGAGCACGGCGTGGAGGCCATTCTGCGATCCGTGCACGGACACCCATTTTGGGCACAGAGATGCGTGGTTGGATGACCGGGTCAGAGGGACCTAGCGCCGGGTGCCCATTAGGGGTGTGACGAAATGGAGTGTGCTGGGGCAACCCTCCTCCGCCTCCATCGAGAAGGTCTGAGGAGGTGCAAGTTACCCCTCTGTCTCTGTAACTATTCATGACACCCCAGGAGAGCTCAGGGCAGGGGGGCAGGGGGCTGGCATCCCATATTGGGAGGGGTGCTGGGGAAGGTGCTGTTACGACCTCCAGCTCCCAAAAACATTGCTTTTAACAGGGAGGGTGGGAAAGACTTCACTGGTCCATCCAATCTGGAACCAGGCCGTCCTCCTCCTCTTCTTCTTGTGCTTCTTTCTTGGATGATGTCTGATGCAGATCTGAGAGGAGAAACAACAACAGGCATACAATCAGGAAAAATATTAAGACAAAGACAAATGTGCCTTAAAATACACTGATTTTTAAATCATAAAGCCTGTGTGACCCATATTTTTTCCACAGAGTCAAAACTCAGAGTCTCTAAACTGTAAAACAACGTAGGACTGATAAACCAGAGTGAGAGAGAAAATAAGGTGAGGGGATATGACAGAGGATTTCTCCCATCCAGGCTAATCTTCAGGAGGCTGACAAGGGATATTATTATCACATATGGCGCGCACACACAGAAAGCCGCACACCCACAGGACACGAAGGCTGCAGCCGCTCTGCTGCAGATTAAAACCTCAGAAACACTAGCTAATTTTATCAGACAAGAAAGTAATACAAATCCAAACAGGGAGAGTGCACAGACAGTTTAAATACACTGAAGCATTTTCCCACTGCATAGATTACAGCAGGGCTCAAAAATGATCTTTGAGGGAGGGGGCGACTGCACACATAAACACAAAAATCTATGCATTCTTTTCTTATTCTGGGCCATTTGATGATTGTTTTGTATTTTAAGCATGAGTAAATGAAACCCCCCAATTTTTTTATATACCAGAAAAACAAAAGCGTCCTATATTTGTGTTCGCTGTTATGTGGGCTCACGGCTGTGACAGTCACAAAGAAGTTACTCTGTTTCTACTCTTTCCACAGCGCGACACTAAACAAACAACTTTGTGTGGTTCATAGTTTTTAGGAGAGAGAGAGAGAGAAAGAGAAAGCAAAAGAACACTTTACCAAACCTCACCCTTTTGGCTAAAGTAGATATCAAAAGTCAAGAAAGTGGGTGGAGGAGACTGGAGCACTGCTTGGTGAACCACAACAGTATGTTTTAACATAACACTCACACAGCACCAAGTCTTAAAAATGAACTAGCCTTATAAAGACTTCTGTTTTCTCTCTTCTGAGGTTTTATGGTTACACGTTCAGCAAACAGGTACAGGAATACGGTCACGTCCAGCTTACTCGATCAACCTGAAGACTGGACTATTCTGATCTTGGGTCATTGTGAGTGCAGACAACAGACTGAAGTCATGGTTGCGTGTTTTTGGTTTTGATTTCGTTGGTACTTTAGGGTGACCGGCAGGGAATTTATTTATTTATTTTCTTTTTTTCATGATGTGGTTATGACTCGACTGCGTGACAGCAAGAAATGATAATGTGCTGGCATGGTGGTCCATATGCAAATGTAAAGAGAGACCCAGTAAGGGATCTTGGCAGTACAGCTCTGCGGTGAAAAATGTTGGGACGCTGCGTAAAAAGTTAATGAAATCAGAATGTCATAATCTTCAAAATCATTTAAAACCTCACATTTAACTGAAAACCGACTTGGAAATTTTACTGAGAATTAAACCAAACCCATAGTCATTTGACTATTGCCCTGGAACCAGGAGGGCAATAGTCAAATGACTTGCTTTGGAGCTTTCTTTCTAAACAGAAACCTGATAAACCTTCACTGCAGGTGACGAACAGTTAAAAGGTTCACTTTAGTGCTTTGAAGAACATTTACTTACATTTAAGTAACTACAGCATAGCATATAAGTATTGAAGAGACTGATGTGGATTTATGGTGTTGTTTGTGCTCATTTGACCAGCTCTCGCTATGCTGTGAGAGGGATTGTGGGAATTCAACCAATGCAGAGGCTACAAACAAAACTTTGCCCTGGGTAGAATACTGATTGGTTGCAAAGAAAGGGAGTGACAGCAGAGTTCAGCATGAAGACAGTGGCTGCAGTGGACAGTTTCAGTCTCATCTCACTATAAGACGTTGTTCTGTCTGACTTCTATCTTCTCTGCAGCATGTACTGTCAGAGCCATGAAAACCAGAAAACCGGCCTGCATCGACACTGGCAGACATATTATCCTTGTGCTGTCAAGACAATCCCACTTTCTTTGTTTTTTTTTAGGTGTTTTTTCTGATAACCTGCAGCTATCAGAGCATTTTGTAGCCAAACGACTGCTTACCTGGACAAAGAATCAGAATCAGAATCAGAATCAGAAAGGGTTTTATTGCCAAATGTTGAGCAGGTTTACAACATTAGGAAATTGCTGCGGTGCTTCAGTGCAAACATACTGTCATAAAAATATAAAAATAAGAATAAGAATTAAAAGTGCTAAGTGGATAGATATATACATGATATATACATGAGTGCAGGTGGTGATCAGTGCCAAACATGGAATGATGCAGTGAACACAGCGTAGGGTCATGTGTTAGTGGTGGGAACAGTCATACGGTTATTGTTCATGTGTCCGACAGCAGAGGGGAAGAAACTGTTCTTATGGCGAGAGGTTCTGGTGCGAATGGACCGGAGCCTCCTGCCTGAGGGGAGCAGGTCAAACAGACTGTGTCCAGGGTGAGAAGGGTCAGCTGAGATCCGAGCTGCACGCCGCAGTGTCCTGGAGGTGTACAGGTCCTGCAGAGATGGGAGTCTGCAGCCAATCACCTTCTCAGCAGAGCGCACAACACGCTGCAGTCTCTGTTTGTCCCTGATAGTGGCTCCAGCGTACCACACGGTGATGGAGGAGGTGAGGATGGACTCGATGATTGCAGTGTAGAATTGCATCATCGTCCGTGTTGGCAGGTTGAATTTCTTCAGCTGCCTCAGGAAGTACATCCTCTGCTGGGCTTTCTTAATGACGGAAGTGATGGTGGGCTCCCACTTCAGGTCCTGGGTGATGGTGGTACCCAGGAAGCGGAACGAGTCCACAGAGGTGATGGGGGTGTCAGTCAGGATGATGGGGGGGAGTGGAGCTGTGTGCTTCCTGAAGTCCACAATAATCTCCACTGTCTTCTGGGCATTCAGCACCAGGTTGTTGTGGCTGCACCAGGACACCAGACGTTCAACCTCCCTCCTGTAGGCAGACTCATCCCCGTCCGAGATGAGTCCAATAACGGTGGTGTCATCTGCAAACTTGATTAGCTTGACAGACTGGTGGGTGGAGGTGCAGCAGTTGGTGTACAGGGAGAAGAGCAGAGGAGAAAGAACACAGCCCAGAACAATGCACATATTTAACAGCTATTTTGGATGAAACAGAAACCACGGGTTATGGAAAATGTTTTAAGAGCTGCAGATACCAACAGGGAATTTGGCAAGTGTGAAAATGTGATAAAATGCAGTCTCAGTGGGGGGTTACTTGTTATTAATATGATATTCAGCTTAATGTCTGAAATGTAAATGTGCTTAATTCTCTATGCTGCAGACAGACCACTAGAATTTCTCTCTTTCCTTTATCATTCTCAGGTTTCTGTCTAATCTCAGTCTCCATTTAGTTCTCCATTGTGAGGTTAAAGCTCTTATCTATATAAGGCTCCACACAGTGAATAAGCTCATCATCTGCATATATACCTTTATAAAATATGCCCATAAAGTTCCACTGCTCACCATTTAATTTTTTGTACTTCTTTGGAGTTCCATATTACTCTGCTGTTATACTTAACTTTCATAAAATCCTAGGGTTTCATGTCCCCACTTCCATCATATATGCCACTCATCTGTCACCTGTTTCTTGCATCACATTCAACCGTACGTGTCATCACATGGTGCTTTCACCTCACTTTCACCAGTTACCAAACTCATGGTCATAGTTAATCAGAGAGGAGCAGTACAATTTTACTCATAAGACAAGCGCTTTAAAAAATGTAATATGATTCAAACAAAAGCAGGAACACACGCTCAAACACAACGAACCGCTGCATAATTACGTCCAGCATTAAAATTTAAGCAGTGACACACTACACTGTTGCGCACAAAGCTGCAAGGGAAGCTCCAGAAAGACAGGAGTTAAACATTTAACTATTTCCAGTGAGAACGAGCAGAAAATGTGCTCTCTCCAGCTACACGCGTCTTTGTGAACTCTACAAATGTCGACTCCTGGGTTGGCTATCGCTTTACAAAGTCCAATTTGCATAACGTTGAGCTTTCCATTGTGTAAAGGCAGCTCACAGTGGTCCCAGTGTCTTTTATGATACACAATGGCTTTTATGAGAGCTAGCTCAAGTCCTTTTGGGCATTAAGACCGCATTACTCATACACAACACACGCACATGGGCAACATCAACAAAACTCATTCACGGCAAACAGAATCTCCCTATCGTCATACAGCCGCGCGGATGTATCATGTCTTTGTTTTTACGGAACCACAGTCACTTCCGGCCCAAAGACGCCTGCTCTGATCATGCTTTCTGACAGAGTCCTTCCTCTTTCAGAGGGCTGTCCTGTGATCCACTGAGGCCCAATCGCAGATTATCCGCCCCAGCTGCCGGAGCGGTAGAATGGCTTCATTATATGTCTGAGGTGCCTGATGAGAGAAGCAATGTAGAGAGTGTGGTCTTCTTTATCAGTGACCTTTGCCAGAACACAGCTCCTTAGTGAGAAACACATCTGATTAAAGCTGTTCTCACACATAAACTCCGGAAAACACCGGGTGAATCAGGTCGGGACTTTTTCTGAAGTTGTCCTTTCTCACATTTACAAGGAGATGGTTCAGATCAGCTGTATTCTCATTAACAGGAGCTCCCAGAGTGAGTGAAGCCAACAGCATAGTGACTTAAACCTGCGTTCTTTCTAATGTGGATGCCAAATAACATCCAATCCTATAGAAGCTCTTGGTGCTCTGTGTTTATTGGTGCGTTTTCCTGGTTTATTGGTGTTTATTGTATAGGTAAGGTGTACTTTATTAATTTAGTTACTGGTATTTTAGGCCTTTGGCAGATAGGATAATGTGGACAAACAGAAAAGTAGAGAGACGTGTAGTTAGTTCAAGGTCTGGAGCAGAGTCAAACCCAGGCTGCTGCAGTAAGGACTTCAGCCTTTGAGGTGCCCCTCTGTGAGGTAATGCAGTGCATATGTGATCTACAGCCATGCTACAGGCACTGTGTGGCAATACTTGGTCACACATGTGCTACTAACATGCTGTTGGTTAGCATGTTTGATGTTTAAATACTGTAAATCTGCGAGAGTACTAACAGCTGCCGATGAGCTGTAAGCAAAAGTAGAGCTGAGGCTGATGGTAATGTCGTTAATTTTCTTAAATGCAAACTCTCAGGACGTCAAATTCTCAACTCAAAGTCCAAGTTTTTCTTAAGTAAATGGTACTGAGACAAAACAAATGCTGTTGCTGTGTGAGGAAGAAACCTCCCCATCACAAAGTAATTAGCAGTAAGGAGCTAATATATTGTATACCTGATGGTGGGAATCTTGAGAACCAGTTGTATTTAAAGTAAGAGAATATTTTTAAAGCAAATCAACATAAATTGATCATTGACTGCAAACAAACAGGCAAAAAAGGAGACACACATGGGAGGAAAAAAAAAAGAAAAGACTTAATCTCCCTCCTCTTCAGTGAGAGGAGGGCAGAAACATCCAGCACAGTCTCTGGCACAGACTTCAGAAGATAAATAGCAGACATTTAATGCTTTTTAATTACTCACATACAGTAATTAGTTAGCTCAGGGATGTACCTCCCCTGTTCTGGCTCTCCCATTCACGCTCTCTCGCGCGCGCTCTGCTCACCCACTCCTGCTTGCCCAGCGTGATGCAGGCTTGAATCGCGCACCGCAAACACACATCGAGGCTGGTAATTACACTGCTTAGATGGTAGTAATGACAGAGCTCGCAGAAGAGTGCAGCTTCCAGCGGAATGAGTGCAATCACTCTGGAGGAGGAGGTGCTGCTCACTGGTATGTCAAAGCAATGCAGGCAGACCTGAGATCAGAGTGAAATGTGACCGATAAGGAGGGATGAACCAGACGTATGCTGGCAACAAGAACAAAGACGAAGGGGCTTCTGATGATATAATAACAGGAGATAACTCGCCAAAAGACAAAAACAAACTCTCTGGATATAAAACATCTACAACACTTACAAACAGTGCAAACAACACTAGAGTGTGAGCTACATCATGGGGTGGTTTGACAAACAGATGGTGAAATGTGTGACTGGCGGACAGGAGCAGAGTACAACATCTGGCATTCATGCCACCACGACTGCAAGAGAACAGGTCAGGCAAGAAGATGCCAGGTCTCGACTGACCCCAGGTTAGTCATTATTAACCTGATATGATATAGAAGTTAAACAAAACATCTACAGCTGATCTGAGACAGTTTGACAGCCCTAAAATCAAGCACAAAAACATGATACAAACATCTTTGTTAATTACTGGTCCTTCACTATCACATAACCTGCTTTCAGATAAGAAAATAAGGTGCAGTCACATATGGACAAGAGGAATGACTCATCAGTAACTCGTACATATTAAGAGAGATTGAGGAGATTTCTGCACACTGTCTTCTTTACTACAGCATCATTTATCAACTTATAACTTTTGAGTGTGTTCAGCCTGAAGCGAGTGAGTCATTGAAAAGAGGTGGTGACAGAGAACGTAAGCTCTCTGTCACGTATTTATATATCATTTACAAACTTTGTATCCTGGCTGACTAAATGAGGAACTGTCGTCGTCTGGGGTTTTTTGTCTGTGAATGTGTTTCAGACAGTGTTAATGGTGTGTGTTGTTTTGTACACATTTCGATGATCTGTACATGTGGGTGGAGTTGCACACTGATGTATTGTTGATTGTTGCCACCTTTGCCTATTAGAGGTTAGGTCCTGGTGGTGTTTTACATGACTATTGGAAACACAGAGGAAAGCCTTGTCAGTTTCTTCTTATTGCCTTGTAATAGCAAATACTTTATATGTGTAAGTATGAGAGCTGAAGTTCTCATTCATAAGCTGACACTTACATGGCTGAGCACTAGGGCTGCACGATTTTGCATAAAATGAGAATCTGGATTTTTTTGCTTAGAATTGAGATCACGATTCTCTCACGATTCTCTTTTCCAGTATAAATATTTATTGCACTTATTAACTGCACATCAACTTCGTAACAGTTGAGACTGAACATAAAAACAATAAATAAACATAAAAACAACAAATGTCTCACATTTTGTCGTTGCCGCAAAATGTTGTACTGCTTGTAATTCCGTCTCCACCGTTGCTCGACACTGCGTGTATTGAGCAGGTAGTGCAACAATAGAAAAATAGTTGCGGGACGGCACTGTGTAGCGTTTGTCTAGGGTGTTGATCATTTTCCTAAATCCCTCGTTTTGCTCAGTGTTGATGGGAGCCATATCTTTGGTCAGGTGATAAGTGATAGCCTCCGTAATTTCTTTGTGCCTGCGGGAGTTCGACGGGTATAGGGAAGCGCTGTATAAGGTTCCCGTTATTGATGTTTGGGTGGTTGACCGGGACGGATTTTCTCCTGTCACTTTCTCGTCATCCCTGACGTGCTCTCCGTTGTTTTTTCCCTGCCAATTTTAGCAGCCAGCTTCTGTACCACGTGGTATAAGGCTCCGCCCTTGTCATTTGTTGAGCAGGAAGAGTGAGCGCTTGTTTTCATGCAGATTACGTCCCGGATCAAAATGCGGTACAATCGTCGTCGTCTTTTTCTCTCTCTTTTTTAAAAAAATCGTTGTCATTTGGAAATGAGATCGCACATAAGTATGAATTGAGATTGCGATTTTCTAACGATTAATCGTGCAGCCCTACTGAGCTCCCATTAAATGGATTATTTAGAGTTGAGCATGTTGGTTTTCTTGTTTGAAAAAGTATGAAGTGAAACTAAACTGAATGAATTTTTTGATGTAGGGAAAACAAAAGTGTGTTGATGCTGACCCGAATTTACTGACCTTTACTTCATTAAAAATTCAACTATGATCTTTTTTCTTTAATAATTAATGACCGACAAAAAATTCTAGGGTGTTTGGTGTGAACACGAAGAAGAAGCATGGCCTAAAGGGCAGTCAGAGGATGAATTGAGGGGCTGCACTATAAGATAAACAGGCATTAATTTTGTCATGCAAAGCAACTCTTACAGAGTCCAAGAATAAAAATGGAGCTGGATATAGACGTAATACATCCACTTTAAAGGTGGCTTTGGTCAAAAATAACAAGCCAATAGTAAACTCTTCAATAAAAAGAAATCCTCAGTGGATTTCAGAAAGGTTGGTGCCATTAAAAGGGAGTGAGTGTGTGTTCAGTGTGTGTTCAGTGGACCGGACGGCGCTCTGCAGTGGAGGAGTCAGGAGGAGGCTACAGGATGTCTGCAGGTGTCTGCCTGCAACTCCCTGTTGAGACTGAAGAGGCAACCTTCTTTCCCTCCACAACAACAGATTTGATAACCAAATTTGATGTTGGCATACGTGGCAAATGGAGGCTCTGCTTCTGACAAGGCAGCACTGTCAAAAACCAGCTGTTAAAGATCCACATTTTCCTACAACAGGAAACATCCTCTAAGAAATAAATGTAAATCCAGCCTTGTTGTTCTGATATTATCCCAACAGACTGCACCCCATGACCTATTCCAAATTAGACCTATTCTTTACAGAGAAATCACATTCTTAATGTGAACCAGGAAACACTAAACAACAACAATACTTTCAAGGAAACACTTTAAACAACACTAGCATTGCAGCACACCAGGCTGGGAGGAAGCACACAATGAATACCTCTGACTCCGGTCTGTGTTGGGCTCATAGGTCCGTTTGAGTTATTTGTAGGAGACATCTCTATCTTACACTGAACTTTACTAAGCTGCAGCTCTTTCCTCTCCACTCACTTTCCTCCCCCAACCTCTCCTGACCCCACTGTCATTGTCGCCATTGATTTCCATCTACTTTGCTTTTGCTGAATCCCGCTGATGTCGCCAACGTCACTTCCATCTGCCTGTCTGTCCGTCAGGCTGCTGTCCCAGGACACTAAAGCAGCTCGTGAGGCCGAGGAGGAAGAGAAGCAGAAAGACCGGGGGTTGGGGTGAAAAGAGCTAGATTCATTTAGCATGCGCGCACACACACAGGCACTGATGTAATGAGTCTAATGATTTGCATCCAGTTGGAAGATCACAAATTGCAGCCCACACCGCGATTCATCATTCACTGGTTTATCTGTGGTAGTGGTGAGAAAACGCAGCTGAACAGAAAGCTGAAGGGATTGTGCAAAAATCACAGAAGGGAGGTCAAGATGATTATGAAAGTATTCACATATTGCATCACTTGATGTTTCAATTGCCACTGCCGCAGAAAAATTTCTATGAAACAGCACCGCTCATTTCCACACAGAACATGTTAGTTCCCCTTTCTCTCAGTAGTCAACTTGCCAGGAGCTGATGATGACACTGATGATGATGATGATGATGATGATTCAGTGAACTGTTAAAGGGCATTTCAGGAAAAGTCCCTGCAGGAAAAGGGTCATGAACCTCAGATGCCAAGTGGAACCATGACAGCCTTTCTTAGCAAAAGCAGCTGACTTAACAGCTGTACTGAAAGATACAAGCACACTGTACCATAGTCTCTGCTTCTACATGTAGTTTCATCCAAAAATCTGCCGCGTAATCAACATTTCTCAAAAGACACGTCATTTGATTTAGTCAGTTTGGGCTCTAAAACATTTTCTGTTCGCCTTAGGTTGCGCACTTGAAGATTAACTGATTAATCAAGAATAAAGACTTAGCTGTAGCCCTGGCACTTATCACTTTTCTGGGAAATGTTAGATTCATTTAATTTATTTAACTAAATGTGTGAAAAATCCAGATTCTTAACCGCACTGAAGATAAGATTATATCAGATTTATTCACAGTGAAGTAACACATTCACAGATATTAACAGGATAGCTACAGCGTCCATTAGAGATCGTGAGAATGTCTGTCTCCTGTAAGAACAATTATGAGGCGGTTTCATGTGCAACACAGAACCGAGTGCAGGCAAATAGTTGCGGGCACACTCAGCACACACACACACATCCTAACTTATTTACGTTTCTTTCCATCAAAATGTCACTAATAATATTTCTCCCTGATGAATCCACTGCACTTTTCTAACTATTTAATGTTGTCTTATGCTGTGTAAGAAGATCTGATATATGTGTAAATTGCAGCACGATGAAAAGTACATGTCAAGACTCAACTATATATTTTAAGAAAAAATTAGCCTGAGCAGTAACAAAATTGAATTTATGTTAGAAAAGGCTTTGTGGGTGAATGCAGACAGCTCAGCGACAAATCAAAATGCTTCCTGAAGCTAACAAAACAAAAGAGCTATAAATCAGATTCACACATTCATGACAACAACCAGAGTGAAACAGAGCAAAGCAGCTGTTACAGAAACCAGAGAGACGGCTATGGGACACTTCAGAGTGTTTTCTGACAGTGGCTGCATGTGTAGCCCTCCTTTATGCAAGCAGAGTACATGTCAAGTGACCTGCTTTCCATTATCAGTACAAAATGCAGATGAGGAAGTGCTTTATCTCCTAGAGAGCAGTGCAGAGCCAACAGCTCCCACCTCCACTGCAGAAAAATATTGAGGTTATCAAGACAATTAACCTCTGATCGAGTCTTTAAATCTCACTTTGCTTATACCCAAGAACTATGTTCAAACTCAACAATGGCTATACAACCGACACAAACATCCATTGACAGTAAACGGTTTCAGATGGCTCATGAATGTTTAGCTCAAGAATCAACATTATAAAGAATTAATTACCCATGCAGATACCCATCACCATTCATGCTAATTTTACCTTTTTTGCCCTCAGCTGTGCAGGCGAAGCTTGTGGTGATGTCTGACGTCACTGTGCAGGCAGAGGCGGCCCGGTTTTTCACTCTGTACAGACAAGGCACAAACATCTTATTAAAAAATGATACCAACTTCTGTTCGGTGTTACATAATTGTAAAGTTTCTTTTATAATGCCAAACAGGTGAGCCTAACTTGTGGAATAAAATGTGGCACGGTGTTTTCAGCTTTTTGCATGTCATATAATCTGTGTGTGGTACTGATAATGTGTGTATGTGTAGCTGTAATCAGTTCCACGCTCATCAGAGCATTCACACAGACTTCGTCTATTGCTTGTGAGGAGTACGAACAAAGAGGCTCAAGACGGTCTATCTGTATTGTAAACAAGCTGGCAGACTCCACAATCAGTCGTTATGGTACAATAAAAAATTATTACTTAAAGTGAAACCATTGTTTAATGAACCCATGTTTGTAATTGACTTCTTGGATAGAGGAGGGGAAATTATGTTGGATGATTGTTTTGCAGAAAAGCACAGCGCAGTTTGTGATTTTTTTCCACACATATAATCAGATTTATACAGCTAAATGGAAAAATGTTCCCAAGTACAGAGCCCTGCATCAGGGATACAACACGGAGGAGTGAGGAAAAAAAGAAGACTAAGACAATATATCAGCTATATTTTCATGCTAATGAAATATTTGCTTTTATTGGACATATGCGTCCCATGGAACAGTTTCTTTTTTCTATTTAGTTAAGTTTGTACTTTCAATCTTGAAGGCACTTACTGCTCGGCTTTGTCAAAAGGAAGAGGGGTCAAGTCTCCACTTATTTTAGTGTTTTAATGATTAATTTTGGCTTAAAGCTGAAAAGTATATAATTCAGATATTTACAGTTATCACTGAACTATAACAGTTTGTGATGTATGTCTTAGTCACACAGGCCTGGAGACTGGTCAGTGACACGCTTGCTGAAGGTTGCTGGCTGGAAATATGGTGCTGTTCCCAAACCCTCCTTGTGTCTGCTTTGGTTGACAGTAGACTGCCTCGGTCACCTGGTGGAAGGCACCAACTTGCCTGCAAACACTCACCACCATCTGCTCCCTCAGCAGTAATGAAACTGAAAGTGTGTAACATAAACCAGAAGCAAAGATTCTGAAGTAAAACTGGTGCCTCACCAGTGAAACCAACATGGTTCAAAAGGCACACTTTTAATTTGAAGGTGAACTCTTCAAAGTTTTAAAGCTACTTTATCGTTGAGTGTTTGCAGACAGGTCAGTCTCATTCACTACAGCAATCTGCTAGAGACCAAAGCATCACAATGAGGTTTCAGGTGCAGCACCGACTGATTTCACCTAGTGACTGCCAGCAACCATGATGCAGTCTTCAAAGAAGTTTGTATACACACAAGCAAGCAGGTATGCAAATACATTTAAAAACATCATTTAAAGTAGGCTTTGCAAAATTCTTCCTGGAAAAAGGTCTTGATCTGCACAGAGCCGTAAAGAGAAACAAACACACATGCTCCCTGACTTGATTAACTTCACAATCCACCTCCATCCTCAACCTCTATCTTAAACATAGATGGAAACACAGAAGATAAGTGGAGGCAAAGTGAAGGAGCTTAGTGCTCTGTGATTAGAGGCTAAACAATGAAAAGGAGGGCCCTTGAAGTAGGACATAAAGATAGGGGAGAAGGGGGGGCCAGAGAAGCAGCAGACATAATGTCCTGAGGGGCAGGCCCATTACTGTCTGGCAAATACAGTTCTGATCAATAATGATCAATCAGAGTACACTTATCCTGCCGCACAAAGCATAATCACACTGTCTTTGGCAGTGGGGGAGAGCAGGGGTGGAGCAGGGTCAGTGATTGCATGAGCATCTATTTTACTACAACAGTGAGGGTCCTTAAAGCTAGCAGCGTCAGCACAGATTTAAGGCTCAGGCTCCACTCCACTGCACTGAAAATGAAATTAAACTCAAAGTGAAAACTTCCCAATAGGGCTGAACGATATATCGCATTTGCGATAATATCGCGACATGATCAAGTGCAATTTTCTAACCGCAAAGGCTGCGATTATACTGCGATTATATTATACAATTCATGGGCTGCATCCTCCTGAGGCCGCATTTGTAGACCGATTACGTCACAGCGACGCGCCGAAGGCTGTCCAAATTACTACCATATCCCAGAATTCATAGCGCGGCCCAGCCAAACTCCAGTTTCCAGCAATGGCGGCCGCTACTAAGTTTTAAAATTACTCATACTAATCTTTCTGGGTCACAAAATAAACTTTTAACATATTTTCAGGCGAGAAAGTAGTTGTGTAAACATCAAATATCTGCTCGGTTTATCAAGATATCCCATATTTGCAAAAGTGCTTCGACGTTTTCAGAGGCGTCTGCTACCCACCAGCTCGACAGCTAGCCGGGAGCTCGAGGATTACTGATGCGGCCGAGAACGGCACAACTCCCGGCACATCATTTTCAGATCACCGCGGAGTTTCGCTGCTCGGGTTAAACGTAATATATAAGTCACTTAGACAACCTAAAAATGTTATTGTTGGGCTTTTTTCAGTGTTTTGTTTGTTCGTGAGTAAATCGGTTTGGCTGAGATTAAAGTTATTAGATTAGATAAAATAAAACTTTATTAATCCCCCGGGTGGGTTCCTCCTTGGTTTTCACACAGCTGACTAAACGTCAAACAGAAAACTTATTAAACAGAAGTATGAGACAGTCGAGAATTTACACCAGTGTCTGGTTATATTTTAGATAGCAAGAAGCAGACGGCCGAGTTTATTAAACTCCACCGAGACAGCGGTGACGCTAATCAGAACTAGCCTTCTGATTAGCTAATCAGAAGGCTAGACCGTCCAATTTCACGCCTTTAAACTTTAAAGGCGTGTTTGTGTGTGTGTTTATACAATTGCTATTATGTTTGCACTTTATGTGTAATGTTACTGACTGCAGAGATCAGTAAGATGTGTGTATTTTTTATTTATTAGTTTTATTTATTTAATATTATTTTTTAATTGAATGACTGTCTAGTAGTTCACAGATGTCGAAAAACTGAGTGTGGTAAAGCCACTGATTTTTTTTAATGTATATTTCTGCAATCTGCACATTGTACTGACTTTCATTTTAATGTTTACACCAGGGTTCCTTGTCAGCACTTTATGCTCAGATGTTTGTAAGCTAAAAATAAACTATTGTGTATGTTCAAATATACTGTTGTGATTGAAGAAGTTAAATAAAAATGTCAGTCATCAATTCATGCATCACCTCATGTCATCATAACAGAGGTCTGTCTTCCAGGAAAGAACAGTTTAAAATTAATGTAATATAGTATTGGCCATACTATATGATGTATTGCTTGTCTTTGTTTAATAATACAGAAGACAAATACCTTAAAAAATAATCGCATATCGCATCGCAATCGCAATATTGGGGCAAAAAAATCGCAATTAGATTATTTTCCATAATCGTTCAGCCCTACTTCCCAACCATGGAAGACTTTGCACCGCAGACCCCTGAAAGTAATTACACCTGCCTGTCAGTGTAAGACACTGTACACACACACACACACACACACACACACACACACACACCCGCGCGTGAACCCTCCCTCTCTCTCTGAAGGACACATTATAGCAGTAAAATCAAGAAAACACTCTCCCTAACATCTATGCAGAAGCATAGAATGAAAACTAGCTCTATGTTTACTGAGTACGCCTACACGTACACAGCTATTCACATTAATTTTATTCACAACTGGAAAAACAGCAGATTTATTAACCTTTTAATTTCCATTTTAACTTAAAAAAATACATCCATGTGAAATAAACAAAGGAGTGAATATTTGGAAAACTTAAAGACAACAAAAGTCATCATCTTCTTCATCTGACAAAGTTGTACTGTTGTCGGAATGTTTCAGGGAACAGAGCTTTATTTGTTTTTCAAAAGTAATCTCACTTTTTACTGCAGTAAATTACATGAAATTTTATGTAAAGTTTGAGGAGAGGTGGAAAACATGAGCTGCACCACATCGCATCACAGCAGGGAAACAAATATGATGACACTGCTGCATCAAGACCCAAACCACTGTGGGGGCTTTTTAAACTTTCTTTGTTAAACCAGACTTTCTGCCTCAGGCTCTGCACATGCTCACATGGAAGGGAGCATTTAATGCTTTCTTGTTACACAGTAAATGGACCTATTGAGAGCGGCATAGTACAGTCAGAGACATTATCAGAGGACAAGTAACAATGACCTACACAAACACAAACACACATTTCGACTGTCACTTATTTCTAACACACTTTAAAAATAGTACATAAAAAAGGCCATTTATGTCTAAAACTTTTCCACAGCTTAATGAAGCAGTCATGGGAATCGCATACGCCCATTCGTAGTGCAGTCCTCTTATAAACCACCTGCATGCCACAAAACACGTTAGTGAAAGGAGATGGCTCTGCTGCATTGTGTGGTCCAGTGGTCCTGATGAATGGCTGTGTCAGAGCAGAGCACGCTGCCGTAGAAGTTCAGAAAATCCAATGAATACCATGGATGAAGACAAATGACCTCGGTGGCCCCCACAAGCACCACATGTTCACACCACTAACCCTTCACATGCAGCAGAGAGCAGAGCTGAGCTAAGAGCAGGTGTTCACAGGTCCCTGCTGACCGAGGCTTTAGTTTTGTATATCTGCACGAACAGCAGTGGAGTCACTGTCTGCTTCTGTGATTGCTGCCAGAACAGGCCTGATCCCCCTGTGTGTACGTCTGTGTACATATGTTATGTTTTCAGGACAGTGGGATACAGACTTCAGTGTGAAGCTATAAATAAATAAATTCTGCTACAGACATTTCAGAGAAGAACAAGAAATTTTACCTGCAGAAGATGTGCAGCAACCACTGATGGCATTAAAAGAGTGTGTGTGTGTGTGTGTGTGTGTGTGTGTGTGTAAGCCTGCACCGTCATTAGTATTATGTCGTGATTAAGATGGGATTAACACTGATGCAATTTTGCTGCGTCAGTGTTCCTTCAGAGTTAAGCCTACTGACGTTTTTACTGACACTGAAACATCATCAGTGTCTGTGCACATCGCTGCTCTTTTTCCACACCTGTGCATCAGATAATGTACAGAAGTTTTTCCCCACACTAGCCTCTCACTGCAGAAATTAACAGATTACCTAAAAATACCCAATATATGATAACTTTAATATAAAATAAAATTAATAAGGTGAAAGGTGAAATCAAGTTTTTTGTTAAAGCATAAAGATATTAATTTCTTTTGTATCCTACTGGTTTCTTTAATTAATTGATGTGTTTCACATGCATTTTTCCTTATGGCGATAAATATTATTTGAAAGTATGTAACTGGATGTAATTCAATATTTCTGCTGGTTTAATGCCACTTTGAGGAAGTTGGAATTGCTTATTTTGTCGGTTAGCAAGCAATTATTTAGCTTAGCTATAGCTAAAAGGAAATACTTTTTAAGCTTTTAGGCTTTTCCCAGTCAGTGCCATCATCTACATTGCTCATACACTGTAAAATATCTAGATCTAATATCTAGATCCCAGAATATTGTGTGTACGTTTTCATGTTTACATATCAAACAGGAGCCTGAAATGTGTAATGAGCTCACATGTTTCAGGACAGGGAGGCCCCCTACAGAGAGGGTGGACAGCCCCATTCACACTCTAATGCTTGGGAGGGGGAGACATGGCAGCTTCCCTTTTGCATCTCTGTTCCCATGCATGACCCCTCTTGTCTTCCTCTGCTTTAATTAATTCACATTAAAATGAAGCCGTGGGTGAGAAGAAAAAAAAAGGCAAGAAAAAAAAAAAAGGAGCCTGGTTTGCTTCCTTCTTCTATGTGTCACACGATAATGATGTATGGCTCTGTCCCACTGTCTTAAAAAGATATCACTGCATATGACAAATACATCAGGGTGAGAGCTGGGCTGATCAAATCAGCATTTAATCAATACGAATCTGAGACTGATGAGCCTCCCATGCAAATGTACCCATATGTATTTGCAGTGTAAGCGTGCTCAGTTTGCATTATTTGACACAAGCAGGGTATGACTCAGCTCACATCATGTCTAAGGAAATCCATCAATAGATTCAGGCTGTGACCATTTACTCAAAGCATTTTACGTTAAAAACATCCAAACTCTATCAGTCTTTCTTTCCATAATGTTAAATCATGAAATAAACTTAAACACAACCAGGGCAACTCTTATCTGGCATCAATTACCCTAACATCAACAATCAGGCTAAGTGATCACATGCAGGTTTAAAAAAAGAAACTTCAAATCACACATTTCTTAATGTCTAAGAAGTGAATGAAGTCCACAGACTGTGGGCTTAAAGTCTGGGCAACACAGGAGGAAAATAAGCGATGAAGTCATGTGTAATACACAGGGGCTCCTTTTTACCAAAACCACTTGGAAATGTTGCTGTAGATGTTTAATCGCTATGCTGGTGCTGGTTGCTATAGGAACGTAAAGGTGCAACAGCGAGAAGATGTACAGTGTAGGCGGTCGGCTGCAGGCAATCAGGACACACAACCCGAGAGCAGAGCAGTAAATAATAAAGGCCCAGCACAGTAATGTCGATAACATGTCCATCAGCTGGTTCCACTCTCCAAAGCTGAAGATCTTTAAAGGCGCTGGAGTTGATCCTGTTATTTTATTATTTTACTATACTAAGACATGTTTTTTCCTTCCACTGAGGACTATATAGTCTGTCCATCTCTAACAACAATTTCTACATGAGCACCGAAGCAGGACTGCATGGCCTCTAAACTGTTGAAAAAGCCGAGTGGCAGAAAAGTGCACACATCAGCAGACTTCCAGGATCTGTTACTTGTTTTTGTTCCCATAACATAATTCAGCCTGGCAAATTCCTGACATTTTATAAGGATGGTCGTGAAGGACACAATCTTTGGTGGACTTAAAAGCCATACATCAAACTCTTGAGCTTGGCTTTTATATCTATAGCAGGGGTTGGCAACCCTGGAAAGGTTAACTGATGGCACGACCACAGCTGGACTGGCCATCGCGCCTTTGCCCGGTGGGCCGATGGTGATTTTTCATTTTTATGGGCCGATGATTTTTTTTTTTTTTTTTTTTTGTAACAGTATAAACAATGAAAGGTGGTGGATTGGCCAGATGCTGGTTGATGTGTAAAAATAACTCAGTTCTTTGGTGGTGGCTATGGCGGACCTGCCACAGAGGCCTGCAGGTGGATGAGGGAAAGGGGAGGCAGGAGGAGAGACCCGAGGCGGCCACCGGTCTGAGTGTGGTGAACTGAACTTCAGGTAAGAAGTTATGACCTGCAGTCTATCTGGGTCAGATATAAACCAAGTTTAGGTGGAGTTTATTTTCGTTATGCTGACTTTTTACAATCAGTTACAATAACTCGTACTGCGTACTAGCTAGCATGACGGAGTTTCTATACAGCTGGCTGGGTGCTATGATGTTACTGATAGTGAACTTTATTTTATTCATAAGGTCAGTTAGTAGAGCTGCCAACCATCCCGTAAAAAACGGAATCGTCCTGCATTCAGAGAAAATATTACGTGTTACGTATTGAGGTGAAAAGTATATGTGTCTCACACATATAGAAAAGGAACACAGTTTGTCCCGTACCTCAGCTACAATGGAAAAAGACACAAAGCTGGAGTTATTCTGTGTCTTTATGCTGTCAGCTGCCCCTTCTCTCATTCTCTCCCCCTCTCTCTCCTGTTTCTACTTCAATCATGAAACTGATCAATGATCAGCTTTTGTCTCTTGTTTGTTTATCGCCAGAAAGAGGAAACCAGCAGATGTCGTGCTAAACAACAGCAGCATGTTCAAGCTTGATCAGCTGTTGTTAGAATTTATTTAATATTAATTTCTAGTATCAGCTGATGTTTGCTGGAGCCACAGCCGTAAAAGCTGCTGGTCATGATATCGGTTTGAATATGTGGTGAGAGGGAAACATGAAGATGAAACCAGGAGATGTCCTTACTGAATCATCAGAGCTGAACAGGTGATGGAGAAACAGGTTTACCTTTTAGGTGACATGAGTGAGTTGAAGGGAAATTATGAACCGTTTCTGAGAGACAAATAACACCAGGATACTTTTCTAAGTAGCTGACAGCTGGTAACTGTGCAGGGGCGGGTCTAGCAAAGCTTTGCCAGGGGGCCAGGTAGGGCATTAACAGGGAGAGGGGGACACAAAGAAATGTGTCTCTTTCTTATTCTCATTTAAAATGTTTAGCTTTTAATAATCAAAGTGTTTTTATTGAGTTTTCAGAAAGCATATCATTCATACAGAAAAGCTCGAACTCAAGTCCTACCGCACAGTGTAAGACAAAACTATACCCAGACAGAGGAAGAAAAGAAAAGGGGAAAAAAAAAAAAAGGGGGGGGGGGGGGGGGGGGGGGGGGAGTTGCCAGTTATGGAGTGGAAGGAAACTCATCTTCAAAATAGGAAATGAAAGGCTGCCAGACCTTAAAGAATTTCTTGGTGTTGCCCTGTATAGTAAATCTGAGATGTTCTAATTTGAGGTGTGCCATCACCTCCTCCACCCAGCGTTTATGGGATGGCGGTGTTGCCTTTATCCAGTTAAGTAGAATCAATCTCCTAGCCAGCAATGAGGCGAATGCTATTGCCTTCCTCTGAGAGGCTGTTAGTTGAGTTTCCCTCGGTGCCACACCAAAGATGGCTGTCAGAGGCATTGGTTCCATATCCTTATTAGAAATGAATGAGAATGTTCTAAAGATGTTAGCCCAAAAGTCTTTCAGCCTGGAACAAGACCAGAACATGTGGCATAAGTTGGCTGGTACCTGTTTACATCTGGGGCAGGTCGGATCGGCCCCCTGGTACATTCTTGCCAGTTTCTCCCTTGACAAATGCAGTCTGTGCAACACCTTGAACTGTATCAATCCGTGTCTCACACATATAGAAGCAGAGTGTACTAGATCTACAGCCCCCCCCCCCCAGTCAACCTCTGAAATGTCCAGCCCCAATTCTTCCTCCCATTTCCGTCTTACATTGTCCAGGGAGGGGGAAGCCACATTCTGAATATGTGTATATAGCGTGGAGATTGTCCCCTTAGCAGTCGGATCTGTGTCCATCAACTCGTCTATCCATCCGCTTTGTGGAAGCTCGAGGGAGGGGCTGAATGACTTTTTCACAAAGTCCCGAACCTGGAAATATCTAAAGTAATTAGTCTTGGAGGAGATTCCATAGTCCTTTTCCAGTTGAGCAGCAGACATAAAAGTACCATTTTTAAAAAGATGTTTGACACATTCCACCCCAGAAATGTTTAGCTTTTAATAAATAATTATCTGAATCTTACAACCAAAGTTTTTATCTGACATAAGATGTATAGAAATCATACATATACCAACAAGACAGTGTACATCCCTGTCACAGCAGCGTTTGTTTTTATTCAAAGGCTTTATGGCTTTAATACCTGGTGGGCCGGTTTCTAGTCAAAATGCCCGGGCCGATTTTTTGTCCCAGTCCATCCCTGGGCATGGCACGCAGTGAATTAATCTCAGAAGGTACATTTAAAAAAGTAATGGCCGGGCCAGCGGTGCACATCGCAAATGAGCTTGCATAGACACATTAGTTGTGCCGCTTCTTAATGACGGTATCTTAGCTAACAACCCCAACTACCAGATTCAACTTGTAATTGGCTAAAAATAACTTATCCTACTGGTGAGAGGGACGTTGCTAGCTGGCAGTTTTTCCAAGCGATGTTGAAATTTCCACATTCCGACACTTCAAATGCTTCAGGAGCTGTCTGCTCAGCGCAGTATCAGCACCAAAAGAAATACACGGATACATCTGTAGACTCAAGACTGATCAAACCAGAAAGCTTTAATGAGCAGCTGGATTTGTCTCGCATTAACTGGCTGAGTTAATGCCAGTTAATGCGACATCGAAATGCAGCTGATTGAACTGAAAACCTCAACTCTGTAGGTTGCAGAACTACGAACGCAGCTGGAATCCATAGCTGTGCGTGTTCATGGAGCTTGCATTTTCACCTGCTGGACATCACTACCTGACAAGTTTAACTGTCTTCAGAACATTGCAGAGGCCTTATTGACAGTATTTGGCTCTACATATCTGTGTGAGCAGATTTTCTCTCACATGAAGAGAGTCCTCAGGTAGCTGTCTGAATGCTCGACACTTGGAGACCTGTGTCTCTGAGTGGGAGACCAGAGATCACATTAACATGTGTATCCCTGTATTAACAAACATGCCATAGGCCCAGTTTATTTTTCTTATCGTTGTTGTGAGGAGACCATAAATAGCATTTGCATTTTCTGTTGTACAGTTCATTTGCTGTTATGGAGTTCTTGTTATGGATAAAAAGTGTCTTTTTTTTTGTTTCAAAATAGCTGATAACTATTCGCTGATAGCTGCAAACATCTGCGAACAAATAGAATTCTAGAAAGTTGTTCTATATAGTGTGTAACTGTTAGTATAGAGTGTTATTAAATTTATTGCTAATGCAATCATATGGCACATTGACATCTGAGGAAATTTTAGATGGCACTCATCAGAAAGGTTGCCGACCCCTGATCTACAGTGTTTGAACTTGGTGACAAAATAACTACTGATAAAGAGCAGAAAAGTTTGACAGTTAAATCTTATTTCCTCATTAGAAGTTTACTGCAGGGATGTGCGAGACTAGTCGACTAGACATTCAAACCTGATGCTCTCCCCATCCACTAGCAGATGAAAATAGCTGCCCAAGCAAAATTGTCTTATTTTATTCATACACAACAGCAGTCGACTTTTGATTTTAAGATGCTACACAACTTTCATGCGCTTATTGCTCTGTGATGGAAAAATATTGACATGGAAAGATAAACTGGGGATGTCCCTGTGAACTACTGTGTTATTGTAGTACTTGGTAGGCTATGGGAAAACAGTCAAATAATTGTGCTTAGGAAGGTCGGTAACTAAGTGAAATGACCCTGACGTATCTGTGCTGCAGCCATAATAAGAGCTGGTCAAACCCCTCAAACACTAAGTAAAGATGTTTCGCTTATTTTTTAAAATGAACTCATTCAGCAGATGATATACTGGACCATTTTTTATTAAAAAATAAATAAATAAATAAAAAATATGGCTGTCCCAACAGAAAGTGACCTTTTCTGCCTTCTTTCTTCCTAACCATGTAACTGCAATCTTTAGCCCACTGATCACGGTGTTTTTTCCTGCACAGAGAAGAGAGGTTTTAGTTACAGCCACACATTGCAATAATATGACAACTAGTTTTGCTGATTGGGATTTTATTTACCCAAGCATAACAGACATTTCTGTTTAACAGTCAAGACACATGAGCAAAGAGAAACCCTGTATATGTACTATAATGTTACCTTCACTTTTAGCAATAAAATGAGTATGGCTTCTTAGAGAGACCAGCCTGCATGTTCAGTGCTCATCTCATGAAAAAGGAATTTTTTCACCACACAGACATTTTCTCATCACGCAGTCATTCTTTCAGCTCTTCAAGGCATATCATCTGCGTTGGTGGGAGCATCGATTACCATCTAGATCTTGTCAGCCAGCTACCTTTTTGTATCTGGTGGAGACCTGGGCCCTGTTTTGTCTGACTGTCAAACAAACTGCCTGATGCATCTCTGTGCAGTGACGTGCAGATCAGACACAAGATCACAGATTCTTTCATCCAAACTCAGGCCAGAAGGCAAATTCCTGACAAGACTTACACATGTTCCTCTGCTGTAAAGGGCAGATACAGGCTGAAACTCCACCATTGAACTAAAAATAGCTTCGCGAAACATATTGAAACATTGAAAGAGATTAATTTGTGTAAGGATAATATCTATCTTTACCCACCTAGGTTTTTTTTCCCTGCATACCCGAACACACACAAACATTCCAATAAAGAGACCACATATCAGGATCTGGTTCTGTTTTTAATTTTAGCCATCGTTCCAGAGCCCCTTTGATCACAGCACATTATGCACAATTCAAACATGGGAAATTCCCACCTGGTAATTTAGATTAAAAAAAAAGATGCTGAGGAGCACATTAAGCACGTTCATTAGCAAAGATTGGGCTATCTTAGAAGACAGACAATAAAGGAGGCCGACTGCAGCCCTTGGCCTTCATGGACATGCAGTGTGAGACATCGTGTGTGTTGTGGCGCTGCAGCTGTAGCGACAGGTCCTAGGGGTGCCTTACACCTTCACAGCTGTTGCAGCTCCCACAGAGAGGTCTCAGGGGAAAACTGAGGGTTACTGCAGCTTTTCACTGATTAATTCAAAGGCGCACACAAGGAAAATTCTTTGACTCACACAGACAGAACAGGCTTGAGTGTTCACTGTAGCGTTTATCCTATGTTATATTAAGGTACATCTAAAGTTTAACATTCATTCAGTAAATCAGTGGCATTTTGCTTCAGCAGTTAAATATAACGGTGCAGAGATTAACTGTGTATTTCAACTGCTAATTAAATAAATTATTTATTTTTGTTTCATTATCTCATGATGAATATTGAATGAGGTTTTAACAGTACTTTGTACTTCCTCCACTGCAGGTTTAACAAAGCCCGGACTTCACTTTATAAATCAGTCACTGTACACAAATTCACATGTCGCTCAGGAGGTTCGTATGAGGGATGGCTGAGCAGTAGAGGCAGAAATAAAGTGGCTTTAATGCAGCCAAAACTGAATATGACTGTCAAAAAACAATTCTGCACTAAGTTATACCCCTTTTCAACACAACCTTTGGCAGGACATCTTGAGACCTGCTGAAACTCAAGACTGCTGCCTTTATAGTCAGTAGCTCCACCCACTCCAGGAAATTACAATTAACTTACAATAAAGTACTAAACTAATTTGTAGCAGTGCTCAGTTTAAGAGAACTGCAATAACTCAATATTGGAAAAAGATATCTACCTCCATTCTAAGAGAATGAACTAACTCTCAAACTGCTTAAAAAGGGTTAACACATCCTCCAAACATCAGGCAAAACTCCCCCTCCCTTGAACCACACTTGGCACATCCCCCCAGAAACCTGACCATAAAAGAAGCCCAAAAGGGGCTTTGATGGACTGGTTTGGCAGTTCCTGGGTTCAAATCAAATCGAGGCAGGGCCAAGTGAAGTTTGGTGGAGAGGTGAAAAACAGGCAAGTTAATCAAATACAAATCTCCAAACTCCAAAAGCACCCTCTATTAAATCACTGCATTTACATTTCTGCAGTGAGTGATTGAACGTGCAACTACCCAAACTAATGCATGCTGATGAATTACATTACAAGCCACAGATCATCTGAAATAAATAGAATTCTATGTATCTTGAGTTCCGTTTAGTTATCAAAACAACTGAAAAAAGAAGGTACCAGTTTGATTAAACATTTCCAAATAAGACCTGGACACTGACAAAGACTTCAGTGCTGTAGTTAATAATTACTGACGGAATACTAAAATAATGATCACGCATTATGGAGATACTGTTGTCGAGGCATGCCTGACACTGCACACTGTCAGTGACACATGACTTTCTAATTGGGAATAATGTTCATGTTTGTTCACCTGTCAAAAAGACGACAGCTCTGAAGGCAGATCGTGACGGTGTTTCAATTACTGTAAATCCATCTGTCATATTCAATCTGTCTAGCACAATACTGATTAGCATTAGCGTTTCCCCTTCAACAACTTAGGTTAGCAGGAGGAGAAAGACCGTGATGTGCAGCAAATACACATCTGTGATTTGTGCTGCTGTTTCCAAATTTTTACAGCATCACTATGTCAGTTCTCTTGACTGTTTATGAACCTGTAACACTCCTAAAAATTATCTGCCATCTGATTGGGATTAGGGTGCAATTATTCTACTAACGCCATAATTTTTCTCTCATCCCTTAAACAAACAAAAATGGCTTTAGCTTCATATTTAATATTTATTTGCTACCAGTACTTATTTTCCCATGTGACTCTCACCAAGAAAGCAAGCAGGTCTAATTTCCCCATACTTCTTAAAGTGCTGAAGGGTGTTACTGAATATTGGGTCTTATTTCCTTATTTTTACAAAGTATCTTTGAATGAATAATGACTTTACATTTATTTATTTCACTGTACAGAAAACACTATCTCCAGAAAACTGAAATATTCCAGATATCATCATGAGTAGACGTTTTGGTTGTTGCGTCCGTGGCTCTGCTCATTTCATAGTGATGCACATTTCAGATGGTGAGTGCGAGACTCCATGCGAATGTCCAATTTAGGGCCACTTTTTTGTAAAACCACAGACTCGTTTATGGAGCAACTACACAACTATGCACCATCTAAACATCTGCCCTTTATGTTAAGTGGACTTCAAAGAAATACAACAGGAATGACTGCTCATCTACAGCTATTTGCGACTGTGTATAATCCTCACTTTACCAGGACCTCAACTACAAAAAATTTGAAACAAAAAGTAAAAAAGAAACCAAGCAATGAAAGGTTACTTCTCCGCCTGGTGTATCGACGTTACTTTCTTTTAATGGTGGAAAGGTAAATACACTCCTGAGTTTCTCTCTGTGTTAAACCCCCACCTCAGGTTGGCCTGCAGCTGGATATAACACTTATGGCAAAATAAAACATGATTATGTTTCTCAAACTTGTTCATAAACTTGTCTTAGCTATCTTTCTACAACAGTGCTTTCAAAGAGGAGGCAGGAGCAGGAGAGTGGTGATGCCTCAGTGTGTCTGTGTGTGTTCTGCTGGTTATTTCAAGGTTCTTCCTGTAACCAAATCAGGGCAGTGACAGACTAATGAGGCTAAATGATGATGATGCTTCAGGAAGATAGCCTCCAGCAGGGAGAAGAGAAGATGTGTCAAACTGCTGGGACAGAGTCGTGGTTTTCCTCTGGAAGCTTTGCTTTTATAGAAACACTATATCTGGCAGGAAAGAACTGCTCTCATCGTGTATAAGATTTCCAGCAGCAGCAGTCAGCGCAATCAAAAACAACCTGAGAGTCTTGTATTGATTCTTATCTGATGATTATTGATCGCCATAAGTAAATTATCTTCTTCAGAGGGCAGTCAGAGTGGCCGGGGCTTGTTCTCGAGTCCCTGAAGTGCACGCAGTCTCACAAACACCATCTCTGAGGTGGATATTGTGGGGCTGATGTAAACAGATGCAAGCCCTCATTCAACAGCCTCCTGACCACAGTGGCCAAGCACTCGAATTAAGGGTTCATCACAATATTTCCAGTGACCGGATCAGCAAGGGTCAAGCTCGGGTTAAGCTTCAATCAAAAAATTCCTAAAGCCCACTCCTTCGTGCACTTCTCTCAAAAAACAGATTATTTAATCAGTGCAGGCACAAAAATGAGCCAAATCAGGGTTTTAAGGCTAAGAGCTGGATTTGGCAACCCAAGATTTTCTAGAAGAAGAAAAAAAAAAATACAGACCAATCCATGTTTCCACAATTTGGCAAAACAAAAATAAACCCCAAAAAACAATGGTGGCTGGTGAATGGCCATGGAAAAAATAAATAAATAAAAATAGACAGACAACCATAAATAGCCAGAAACCTGCTGGAAAGCAGAACAATTTTAATGTTTGCACTAAATAAGGAAATTGACTCAACGTGAACAAAAGCTCAGCGCTCTGCTGGTAAACATGCCTTGTTTTCAAGATTAAAGAGTACCCTGAGTGCCATCCCTGTCAGTTTTGCTGATTAATGAGAAGTGACACTGGTGTCCTCTTTTCTGCAGCCTGCTCCATATTGACAATAGCAAAAGAGCACAGGGTCAAGGGGTGTGTGTGTGTGTGTGTGTGTGTGAGAGAGAGATGGGGTTACAGTGTAGGCAAACAAAGAAGGCCTCTGAGACAAATTCAGCTAGTCTTTCTCTCTCTTTCACTTTTTTTTCCACTCAGACTCTCACTGTTTTGAGCCCAACCCCCCCATAGCACCATTGAAAGAAGAGGCAGTTAGGACATTATTCCACAAAAACTTGGTGAGCTCTCAAAGGAACACATGAGCTCTCAGAAACAAGCCCAACTGATGCAGATCATTTTCCCCCCTCGGTTACCTCTAGTCTCCTCTTACCTAAGGGGAGGGGGTCAGACTTTGTATAAGACTAAAAAAAAAAAAAAAAATGTCACTACACTTGAAAATCAAGACAGTGACAACAATATGATTTACAATAAAGCCGTGCCTCTTGTCTGATCTCTTTGAAAACTTTGACTGCCTCCACCCAGTATTTGTGTAGCTGTATGGCCTAGATAAGCTCAGCTGGTGGAGGGAAAGCATGTCAGGGCTGAAAGATAGCGGTCAGAGATAGAGCCTGCCGGTTCCTCTGATGCCTGTGAAGTGATGGACTCCTCTGGGATTATCTCTGCAGACAGTTTGTACCACAATTGTGGGTTAGTTCAAGATGAAGTGTGGGAATGGCTTGGCCTATTGTGGGTGTAATACTGTAAGGTCAAATTAATCTCAGAGCAAGAGAAAGCGTTTAACCACTGCTGGATTTGGAGATTACTGTATGCAACTTTTCATCATTTTATTAGCAATACCTGCATCTGAGTGTATCAGCCTCACAAATGAAGTCAGTCAAGTATACCAACCTGGATAATACAATCACCGGCTTTAAATTCATCTCATGCCCGGTCAAGTTGCAGCTTCAAGGTGTAGTCACCTCTACTTCAATGACAGATGCAGTCTGCAGTGTCCCTATCACACAGCTCACACAGAGTAACAAAGCTTAATAACACAAACTCCCAAGAAAACAAGAATGCATCAGCTGACTTTAACCTTAAATCACTTTTCCATTTCAGGACAAATTCATGTCAGTCTCACATGTTCCCACAATGTAAACTGAAAGTTCCAGAGAATAGCACAGCGCTTGGTAAATGGCACCAGTGTGTTTTTCCCTGTAGTTAATGGGCCGTGTTAAAGTCAACATTTCATGGTCGTTCTCTTGTCTGATGAAAAGGACAGAAAAAATATGTATGTGAGAACAGGTTTGCTGGGAATTCAGCTGTGTTAAAATACAGTAAATGTGAGCACACCGAGTAAGAGAGAAGCAAACAGATATAAACAGATAAAAGAAAGACAGTCAAGTTTCACACATACAGCTGTGATACAGGAGAACGTGTAAGCATTAGCTTATTTGTAAGCTGTAGGTGAATCTCAACACTTACAGCCCTAAGAGAGCCCTTGCCATTCTCTTGTTAAAATCATTACTGTTTTTGTGGTGGAACATATCTTACACTTAAAATGCAGCCTCAAGCAGAACTGAGAGATGTCTGTAAGGTTTCTAAAATACATTTTACTAATGACCTCACACAGTAGAATGGTTAAGATCCGTGTTCGCACCATCCTGCACCTCTCCTGAGTATGGATGAATTTTAACAGCACCTATAGTTTCTCCATTCACCCAAAGAAAGAGGAGAAAGCACTAACTGGCTGTGAAGCTGAAGCGTGGTCTAGTTTCTTGCGGGGGCGGAGGTAGACTGGGATACTTCAAATTCTCTGGGCTCAAACTTTATATGCGCAAGTTTAGCGAACTTGCTAAACACACTAAAACACATTTTCACAATGAGGAACTTAACAAGGAGAAGGCAAGACTTGACTACTTTTATAAGACTGAGCCATTACTTCAAATTGCTTCATTATTTTAATTATATTCAAGTTTTGAGTTGTGAATGGCCTTATGAACAGCTGGGATTAAAACCTTTATTTCTCTGTATATTCCTCATGTGCGTGGGGGCCATAATGGGGTAACTTTCTACAGTCACTGTGGTGTAAAAATAAAAAAAAGATCTTAGGCATATGCAGTCCAATAGAAAACCTCAAGTCTGCTCTTTAAAAACAGAGTGCACTAAAGTACAGAGAGTGTGAGCTTTTTACAGCACATTTACGTGCTGCACACATTATACATGGTAGTATATGTACTATCTGACAGCCATAAACAGCCAGAAAGCAGAACAATCTAAAGTTCAGATGTTGGCAGGGAAAAGCAAGAAAATGACTAGATATGAATCTTCTGGTGGAAAGAATGAGGTTTATAGACCCTGGTAGGTGACCGCTTGTACACACAGTTGTTGCTATTGCAATGTAAGGACTGAGGGTTGACATTTGCTAGCAGAATTAGCTCCTGTCAAGAAAATGTTTCTTTTAAACATCTCTCTCCTGTCCTCACTCAACATCTTTTCGGCTACATTTGGGTGACTGTCAACCCCCGCACCCTGTCCTGACCCAGACTTCAATCTGCCACAGGGCTTGCAGACAGAGGCAGCAACAGCAGCAGCAGCATGCTAAAGGAAATTAAAAACACATCTACCACTCCCTTGTTCCTCCCTCTCCTCTAACTCCTTTCTAAAAATTTATGGTTGCCACCCTTGAATACCGGATTGTGAAAACGAACTAGATGTGATTCGTAACCTAAAGAAAACAGAAACAATTCTCCGTTAAAATTAAGAAGAACCATTATTTTGCTAAACTTATATATATAGCTGTATATATAGCTTGAGTCATGTCTCTTACTCTAGACTGTTTTCACTGTCTGTGGTCAGGCTGGTGAAAAATTGCTAGGATCGGGCACAAAAAGGCGTTCAGAGAAGATGGGGGTAGCAGCAGACTTGGAAATGTTTAACAGGAAAATACATGGAAAATACAAGGAGGAGGAATGTGCAGGGGAACCCCACAAATATGATCCTCTATGTTTTCACACACATTCGGGTACATTTTCAAAGGTTGACTGCAAATTCTCAGACTCTGAAACCTCCAGCCATTATATTAACCTTTTTTTGTTTTGTTTTGTTTTTCTTCTTACAAATTGTTCTGCATTGACTCTGCTGTGAATAGACCAACAGAACTGATAAGGACAAAACCAGCCTTGATATGAGAAGGAGCTGGTGTTACGGTTTTTTAACTCAACTGATTTCTTGAAAGTTTTGAATCACTAAGAGGTTTGTCTCCCCAATGTGCGGTTGACAAAGTGGCTGTGGTATTATTTAAATTGATTAAGATTAAGTTCTGTTGGCAGACTTCAAATCTTTTCACCCATGTAGCTATTTTTCTATGCATAATCATCAAACAAATCCAAGATATGTGTTGTAGCAGGGATCGGGCTGGGACTTGTAGAAGCTATATAGTCCTTCCACATCTATACATTTCAGGGGATAAATTAAAATCAAGGTAGAGGGTACGATTATACGCAGATGACGTTCTCTTGTTTTGTCATTAATCATATTCTACATATACATTTCCTAGTGCACATTAACATGTTTTATTTATTTTAAATCAAAGCACACTTTTACTCACATCAGCAAAAAATGCCATCTGGATTTTTATCAGTTCTTCTGATTGCACCGATCAAGGCACTTGATGATGCATCATCTAGCATGATGCACTATTCCCCATATCACTTATAGCCTTTCCACTTAGCTCGGCTTGGCTCAGTTTTTAGGGTTTTCCAATAGATGGTAGTGCCTGGTACCAGGTACTTTTTTAGTATCTGCTCAACCAGGGTTCCAAGTGTGGATCTGAAAATGTAACGTAAACAGACTGCATGCCACTGATTGGCTAGTCAATGGCATCACTCGATGAATCATGAGAGTGACTCCACGAAAATTAAGACCTTGTTGCCGATTTTGAGAATCGGCAACAAGGGAACGTTCCCCGAGTCTGACAAAAAAAAAAACAACTTTACACCAAGCAGCAAATATGCCATCATCTTGAAGTCCTCCATTGTTATGTTGTCTTTTCATTCTTTAAGTGATTTTCTCATAAAAGGTGATCAGTTTTATTTTCTCACAAATGTCATCTCCTGATATTTACTAACCAAAGACCCTAAAAATTAAAATTTCATTCATTACTCTTTGTACAGCTGCAGTGATAATGTTTGCTTGTCACAAAATCCCAGAGTCACACCTGGCCTTGCATTAAGGCACACCATATGGGGACCACTCCTCTTGTATGTGACCCACCTGGTGAGACTGCTAGTTAATTTTAGACCAAAGTGTTACTTTCAAGTGTTTTGGTACACTCGTGCTGTACTCACAGTGAGTGAGCCAGACATACACTTGTCTGCTGAGGAGCTGTAGAGGCTCTGTAGCTCTGCTGATATAACAGTTGGAACTAGGGCTGGGCCATATTATACCGTTCACGGTAATACCGGTATAATGTTAGGCAACGATAGGAAAATGAAATATCGCGATAGAATATGAGTAAAACGCGCATGCGCAGTGTCTTTGTTTTCATACGCACATGGCCGATTGTTGAGTGAAACAGATGAACCAGAATTGGTTTGTAAAAATGGTGCAACTTCAGTGATGTGGAACTGGTTTGGTGTTTGTCCGTCAGATACACGACAAAGCACATTTTTTTGCAGAACATGCAAGCGGCCGTCGTTATTGTCGGACTAAGATGCTCTTAAATCTGGGAGTAATCTGGGTCCTAAACCCCCCTCTTCAGGTCAAACGAACACTGCAGCATCACTGAGAGTTAAAAACTGTCTAAATTCTTTCATCTTTAATAAAACGATCAGCATTGCTGCTTTACCAGGTGTAACTATGAAGTTTAACTTCCAGGCATCCATGAAAACAAAATTTATTACAGTTAACGGAGTTAGAAGTTAGCAGGAAGCTAGCGGAAGTTAGCTCGCTAGTTTCGCTAGTAAGCATGATATAGCATGTTCTGACTGAGAGATTTCTGAAAAAATTCAAACGTACAGCTCTGCTATCACTTCCAACATAAATGAAGACAGGAAACTAAACAGCAGTGACGTTTGTAGGGTTACTGATGTTGGGCTAGCTGGTATATAAGGATGTGCTACGTGATCGTTAGCGACACAGCTATGTTAGCATAACATAAACAGTGAAGCTGGAGGACGAACACTAACACTTTTCCACTTATAAAAGTTAACGTGAAGGTTCTTCATGGTTAGAGACAAATGCAATCGCATGACAGGATGCTGTAAACGGACCAATCTTCAGTCAGGAGAACAACTGAGATAATCCATCCACAATACGAGGTTAGTCATTAATATACTGCAACGACATGGGAATAGAGCAGCTGCCAGAGAATTCAACATTAATGAAACAATGGTACAGAAGTGGAGGAAGCAAGAAGAATGAGTTTAATAAAGTTTGATTTATCTGACTGCTTTGTTTCGCTTAATGTGCCTTATAATCCTGTGCACCTTATGGTCCGAAAAATACGTACTGCACACTGCAGTTTAATGTTGCAAAGCACCTCTTTTTAACTTCAGTGGATATTATACATGGTTATGCTTCAGGATGTGTCAGCCCATTTCTACTGGAAATGCCTTTTGGTTAAACTTTCAGCAAGGAATTTGCATTTGCACTGTTAAATTTTTATAAAGCTTTAATGTACATAAAAACCAGCTTCTTGTTTAAGTGAAAATAAATGGAAGGTTGTCTTTTTGCGCGAGTAATGTTGTGGAGTTGTATTTTGTCTCACATCAATTATATCGTCAGTTATATAGTTATCGCAAATTTTCAAATATATATCGTGATAAATATTTTTGGCCATATCGCCCTGCTCTAGTTGGAACAGTCCTCCATCTATCCGAAACTATAATTACACATTAAGGCCGCGTGGATCTGTTATTGGTGTCTTTTTTTGTTTTTGTTTAGATCTTTAGTAAAGCCTTCATGATTTCATTTCCCTCTTTTAGAAAGTTACTGGTTATTCTACAATCTCAGAAGAGTGATGGTGCTCTCACTGCTGCATTTGTTATACGAAGAGCAGTTTTTTTCTTTTTGAAATTTTTGGGTGAGCATACTTGCATGTCTATAACTCTTAGGCGCACTTTCTTGTAAACATGTTCGAACAGTCCAAACACACCTGGCAAAACAGGAAATACTACTCCATCCATACAGCGTACACAACAGAGCAAGGGTGAGCGTTAGCAAACTGGGCAGTCGAGTTTCACTATGAAATGAGTCACTGTGCAACTCCACGAACACGGAGTAACACTTCGTTTTGGCATTTATAGAGGCAGCATGCTGGCCTAAATATGACCGCCTAAATGAATACAAAACAGAAACTGGGAGGCTGTTCGTGTAATTCTCAGGTGATTTTTCAAGGTGGTGATAACAATACTTCTGTTTTTGAAATAAGATGCCAAATTTATAGATGAAAAACAAAAATACTGGTAACAAATCAGATTTTAACTCAAGCTGCGTAGAGTGAGAAATTGTAAACAACAACCGTGGTGCACTCCTTTCAAAGTCTCTGAGTAAGACCTGGCTAATGAGATAAGCTGGTCACAGGGTCACATGTTACTCAATCCACAGATTCTCCTGCATCTAAAAGATGGAAAGGTTTTGGCTTTCATCCAAAGAAAAACCACCAGGATTTTGACTTATAAGAAGTTCTTTGAAAGTGGAGTTTTTAATTTGGGGGGGGGGGGGGGGGAGAGAGCCAGAAAATCCACATATTTCTGTTTAATCAAGAAGCCAGATTCTATGTTTTAACTGTATACAGACATAATAATGCATACCTTTAAAAGGCCCATCGTGAGCCAGGAATAACCTGGAATCACATTCACACACTTTTACTCTCAGTCCACACCTTTCCTTCTCTATCTTTTCCTCATGTTTTTCTTGTCAGCTTTCTTATCTGCCCCGACACATTTTACAAGTCTTCAAACCTCTGTTATACTATTCTTTTTAAAAATCTTTCTCGTTGCCAGATGGACGAAGCAGTGGGCGGAGAAGAGGAGTGATGACAAACACCACAGCACAGTGTCCGGTCCTCGATGAGTGGCCTGAGTCCCAGTTGTTTGTCTGACAATGTGTCACAGCAGCAATTCACAATGCAAATGCATCTGACGAAGCTCCTGCTGGAGCCACAAACCAACCACTTACCGGTAGTTCTGTGGTTTTGGTCCAATGTGTTTGATACACAGACCTGGAGAACAGGTGTTGCACACTCACTGGCAGCTGGAGGAGATTTAACATGGGAGAGAAAGTTTGTACTTATACCTAGCCCTTCTTCCACTAAGACTTCATTAGACTGTTTTAGTTTGTTCTCCTGCCAGTGACTACACACTTACAGAGTCAAATATTAACTGAGGGCTGGCAGCTGTGTTCCACCACATCACCTTGAACTCAAATTGCTATAATACACATACCAAAACCATACAGCCCTTTTCAGTGCGTTACTGAATAAATGACAGAAAAAAAAGGGAACAATGATTTGTTCCCAGTGAAACTGTCAGTTCCACATTTCTACTTGTAATGTAGGAGGACCGTCAAAGGAGTGATTCACAGAGTGACTGGTTCAAACATGATCATGGTTTCTAATAAGCTACAAACAGCTTGTCTTCAAATTCATACAAAAATCAAATGTGGGATATTTCGCAACTCTCAGACGTGTGGTTTACCAACCATACTCAGCCCAAACTGATGATACAAGCCAACTCTCAGCGCACTGGAGAAGAAAAACATACCCTCAGAGAATTATTTCACCACTCTGGAAAATACTACAGTTGGTTCTCATTGGGAGCTGGACTTGACTCGTAGCTCTACAATTAATATAGTTATATTTAGGAGATAACAAGGATCGGAAATACTGGAAATTCTGTTTAAATGTGATAAAAAAAATCCACCTACCAGCATTTAATGCTCATCTCGTTATGTCTGTGTGTGTAAAGTGAAAAAGAACCTGACTAGTTCCTGGAATCAAGCCATTTGTTGTTCATGGTGTAGGTCTGTGGTAAACACCATTAAAATGATCATTAAGAGGTTAGCAGCAGTGGATGGTTTTTCTCACAGGTATTTCCTGGAGTGACAATTAATCTATCAAAGACAACAGAGTAACACTGGACAATCCTCTCTGTTTTATTTTGAAACTTTAGTCACTGCAGACAGCTAGCTCCTAGAGTTTTCTATGGGTAGGTCTATCTTGATACTGTCATTCAGCTGTCTTAAGTCTCCAGTACCCATGGTTGGACAGACTAACTGCTTCAGTTGGACAGACCTCAACTGCTTGAGGACCATTATAACCAGAACCTGAAGCAGGTGGAGAACTCCTGTCACTACACTCATGGAGACTACCGCTGTCAGCTATAGTCCGTGACTGTGGAACTCTGCGCACGGGGAGAGAGACTTTTTGGAGAGGCTGCTGTTTATTATTCTGTACTGAACTGTAATGCCTTCCAATAATTACACAAGAACAACACTGCTCATGTGCAAACACCTCATGGTTACTGCTGTTCGATTATCTCTGCTATTCACTACGCAGACAAAACCCTGACACAACTCACTGAGCAATACTAAGATGTTAAGTACTAAGAGGTCAACTACAATGAAATGCTGTGAGTGAGATGGATGTCAGACAGCAAAATGTAATGATATCTAAGGAAAAACAAAGACTTATATCACAGAAAAAATAGAGTTCACGTTTTAATCGGTGATTCCCTGGTTCTGGTAGCAGTTATTCGTTTCCACACTGATGACTCTCAGGGAGCCAATATAATATACCAACAGGGATCGTTAACTCGTCAGGAAGCAGGTACCAGTTGAGTGAAGCACAGACAACCGGCGCCAGCATTACTTGGAGCCCAGATGGTTAAAAGCTTGTCTGCACCGTCCCTCCCTCCACTACACTGACCTGCACTGTGCCATCTGTTTAACCAACCATACTGTGCCAGGCCTGGCCAGGCCGTGCCTTATAGCCTCAGCCTCAGCTTCCTTAAGGATGGAGATGGCTTTGATTCAATCTGCAGTCCTCTCTCCAACTGTCTTCCTTGATCAAAGCAGCCTATGTCTACAAACTCTGCAAAACCAGAGATGATCCTTTTTAAGAATCTAGCACTGGATGGTATGCCCATTTTAAAAAGAATCTGGCAGTTTCACTATACTTCACTATACTATATAAATGCAATAGGAACATGTAATTTATAAGGGAGTACCAAAGGCTCTATGGTCTGTATGGTACAAGATGGGGCTGTTGTTGTTATACATATCATTTCTGTTATTTGCAAACGTTGTTAACTGCTACTAAAGAAAATTCTGAGCAATGCTTAAAACTACATTTACAGAGTCACTGAAAGAGAAAAAGACATGACTTTAAACATTTTGCCACAGTTGAGACACTTTAACCCTCGTATTGTATATCAACAATTACTAGGGCCTTTTGACTGTGAACATAGATATAAATGTGAAAATGCCTGAAAGGACAAGCCAGCATTTTACCTCAAAGGAAACAACGGCCACACCTGCTGTTCGCAGAAACTACCTTTGCCCTTTTATGTTGATCGTGGTTCTTTGGAACCATGCATGCAAATGTCTGGAAAGATTACCCTCTCTCTGCCATCTCTTGTGATTGCGTTAAGTTGTATTTTGTGTAAAAACAGCATACAGTCATGAATTGGCCTCGATTGCCCAGTTTCTATAAAGAAATAAACAGAAACAGTACTTTTTATTTAATGTGAATGGTTTAATCAAATACTATATCATTGTTATGAACAGATATAGATGTTAGATTGTTTAAAGGCTAAGTTTCATCAAGATTGAACCATCAGTCTAGGAGGAGATCAACAAACAAACATACAGGCATACATGCGCAATGCTCATTATAGTATAATGATTGTTTCCGTATAAGTGAGCCTGTACAATGGCTCATCTACTGTTAGGAGTGTATAATGTACAAAAGCACTTTAATTTCATAATAATAAAGAAACAAACCTTAACAACACCACATAGCCAAAAGATGAAATAGTCTGCTATAGGGCTGCCACAAACGATCATTTTGATAGTCGACTAGTCACCGATTATTTTTGCGATTAGTCGACTAATCAGATCATCATCCATTGGACGTAAAACTACAGCTTATTGCACCAGCAGCATCTGCTCATATAACTATCATTAGCTTACAGCTTTAAGTGTTTAAGGTCTGTGCTAACTAAAAATAAAGACAAGATGATAGTTTATTAAATTTTAATGAAATTTGCAGATTGTTTCGGTGAAGTTTAATGAACTCCTTGCTATCTAAAATATAACAGGACACTGGAGTAAATTCTCCAGCATCTCACACTTCTGATAATCAGCTGTCTGCTTGACGTTTATTCAGCTGTGATTAAACTATAACTTTAATCTCAGCCAAACTGATTTACTCAGGAACAAATAAAATACTAAAAAAAAAAGCCAAACAATAACATTTTAAGTTATCTAAGTGACTCATATATATTTAACCTGAGTAGCGAAAGACGGCAGTGGGTTTGAAAACGATTTGCGGGGAGTCCGGTGTTCTCACGGCGCTAGTGAGCCTAGCCCCCGGCTCGCTAACGAGCTAGTGGGTAACAGATGTCTCCGAAAACGTCGGAGCGCTTTTGAAAATATGTGGTGTCCTGATAAACTGAGCAGATATTTGAGGTTTACACAGCTACATTCTCACCTGAAAATATGTTAAACATTTATTTTGTGACCCAGAAAGAATAATAAGAGTAACATTAAAACTAACTAGCTGCTGCCATTGTTGGAAACTGCGCTGGGCCGCGCTATGAATTCTGGGACACAGCTGCTTCTTCTTCTTCTTCGGGGTTTAACGGTAGCTGACATCCTTGTACATGCAATGCTGCCATCTTCTGTTTCAGTCCGTTATTACACTCTTAAATCCTGCCACTTATTCCTGCGTCTTTTGTGATCTTACAAAGCTTCAAATGACGCGTCGACTATTAAATCAGTCGTCGACGATTTTGATAGTCGACGTAATCGTGACTAGTCGACAAATCGTGGCAGCCCTAGTCTGCTATTAAGCTCTAACAAACATGTAAACATTAGGCTCAAAGCTGTACAGTCAGCTGCCTGTTACGCCTTGAAAGATAACAGTGAGTTGCCCAACACTACATGAAATGTTAGCATTTATGAGACATGCAATAAAAACCTTGTGACAAAAATAAGCTGAATTTATAGCACTTCTTTAAGGAAAAAAAACACTGAACTGTATTGTGGGTGTACAGCAACACAGTAATTCCACCAGCGACAATTTAGTCTTGAGGGTACAAAGATCTCTTATGTGATGGTAACGATTCTTCATGGATGCCTGAACTTATCACAGTATGCATGAAGGGTTGCATGCAGTAAGTTGTGTGAAAGTAGAGTTCAGCTATGGCTAAGCAGCTTACACTTGGCTAAAACTTGCATACAAAAACTGCACAACCTTTTTTAGATCGCATCACTCACTGGGCCTCTGTCCCTCTTTCAGCATCTCTGATCATCTTTTTTAAAAAGGCCAATTTGTTCACCATCCCCACTCTTCCAGACAGCTCTCCCTTTCAGTGCCAGTGCCTTTGTTAATTATAAATCTCACCCTGCCGCCTTATTTTAACAGACACAAGGGGAACTACCCCAAGCAAGAGCATGAGATGAGGCGAGACATTATGAAAAGGAAGAAGGAGAAAGACATGGCTGACTGATCTGAATCAGAAGGTCAGAGAGGGAGAGAGGACAGATATGAGGATACAGAAGATTGTTTGTTTGGGGGGGGGGGGGGGGGGGGGGGGGAGAGACGACAAAATAAGGACTGGGTTGCCTGGCTGACCTCGATTCTGCCATGACTCCTCTGTGCTACAAGGCCGGGAGGGGTGTGTGTGTGTGTGTGTGTGTGTGTGTGTGTGTGTGTGTGTGTGTGTGTGTGTGTGTGTGTAGGGAGGAGTCCAGACTTAAACCTACAATGACAAGGCTGCTGTTCTAACAATGCACCCCCTCCGATGAATCAGCCAACCCCCAACTGTTTGTTTCCCCTCTGCTCTTCAGTTTGCATTTGCAGGAAAACACAAAAGTATTCTGTTGTTTTGTGAATGACTAATACTGGCAAACAAAACTCAAACGCAATTTATTGGAATTTAAATTACATTTAATTTACTGGCTTTTGAAAATTCTGAAAATAATAATCTGGATAAAATATATTTTTTGCATTAATTTTATGTCTTGTGTTCCAAGAGAACTCATTTCCTTTACATCAGTGTGCTTTCCTGCCACCAAATCTTAATCTTCAGCTCATGCCAAGATAATGGAAAGGGACCCTTTAGTCAACAGACTATCTAGAAAAAAATAAGGACATAAAATAATTATGTAGCTGAAACTGTGGAAGGATCATAAACGATACAGCTAGAGCTGTCCCAAAGGACAATGATATCTCGGCTCGACGATCATCAAATCATTTTGAGCTTAATATAAATGTGCAATTGCAGAAAATTGTGTTATTATTTTGCCAGAATTATTGTGTCTCCTTAACTTTTTTCCTGCCAGGCATTTCTGTTGGTGAAAAAGTGCTGTATGTAAAAAACGTGATGAAGGGTGGAGGAGAGAAAGGTGACAGAAGGACAGCAGAGCTACAGACTTGTAGTAATAACTTAAAGAGACAGCATATGTAATGATCAAATATCGTTTTAGTTGCTCAGCTGATGTCTGTCCATGTATACTCACTAATTATGGTACATTTACCTCTCTATCAGCAGCAGTTTCTCGCTTACCAGTTACTGAGACAACACTGTTGAGTCTTTTTTTTGTACCACACATTTCAGAGCTCAGAAAACACTACTTTGGTGATAACACCGACCAGCGATCATCGGATGATCAGATTATGGAGCAGATCACCAAAACAAATTACAGCTGCTTTTATCTGTGAATCACCAGGTCTCTCACCCGGTCCACTTTTGGTAGTGTTTGATAGTGTTATCAGTTGGTCATCAGCTCTTTATTGCTCTCCCTGTTGCTGCTGTTTAGGTCTCATAGTTTGCAAAAAACTCCATCCCCATAGACATCAGGGTGGAGGCTGCAGGCCAGCAGGAGCTGGCGGTTGCCCGTACAAACTAGGCTTTAGGGTCAGAAACATAATTCCCAACCAGTCGGCCTTGTGTACCCCTAACTTCACCTCTTTTTCCCTGTATTTATTAAAAAAAAATTTCATTTAGATTTAAAGACAATCCCACACACAAGCTTTTTAAAGTTCAAAAGTTTGAATAACTGCATTAAATAATTACATTTTAAACATTAGGGTCCAAAATAACCATAATGGAGCAGCCTTACTCATGAGTACTCAGCCACAGTGAAAGCATTGTGCACAATTTCGCTTTGTAAATGATGTGGTGGTCTACATTTCTCAGTGCAACCCATCCATGCATGTGAAAAAACAAGAGAGAATGCTGCACATAAAGAATGCAAGTAACTTGGCCTTATGAGCCTGTTTTATTGAGAGAGGAAGCCCAGCATAGCTGGGAGAGGATGGACAAGACTATAATCAGACCCCTGGGGCAGAGGCTAGCCCAGCACAAACTGTGTGTGAAAAGGGGGGTGCTGGCGTTGAACACTGGGAAGACAAACCAGGAGGCACACTTCAAACAAAATTCTCTACACTACATGGACAGATCCACACCCACATGAATCCACTTATAAGGCAAATAAAAACAGCATGCTGATACAAATAAACATAAATTTTCAAGAAAGATGAAAAGTGTGCAGATAGCATTTCTAGGCAGTAAGACAAAGAACAGCCGCAAGCAACAAACTATAAGCTCACTCTGGGAGGAGGATTTAAAGCACTAAGCTCACCGTTTTGGCAGGAGACCCTGAGATGGTGTACTAAGTGGGTTAAAGCACACCCCAAGTCTCATAATCGCTCCAGCCCGCCCCCCCTCCCCCTCCTTCTCCCCCCTCTGTCGGCCAACACCAGCCAAGGGGAGCAATTTCCAGTCCCACAGAATATTTGGAGGCCGAGGTAAAGAGTTAGATGAAACAGAAAAGACATGCACAAAAATGTGAACATGCAACTTCATCCAGACACCGCTGGAGACAAATGGAGGGCCATCACCAAGCATTCCTTACCCAGAGGGGGTGCATCTATCTTTCACAAGTGTCTGCTGCTCTTTTTCTCATAACTTCTGCATCACCCTCACTCTATTGCTGTCACTGATCCAGCTCCTTCTATTTCTAGGTTCAGGCATCAATTCAACTCGTTACAAATTAAGCTGTTTTCCTCACTCTAAGGAAGAAACTGGGAGCAATTCTTTTATATTTTATAAGGCATATTAAACAAGTTGACAATAACATGTCGTTACTCTAAATTTAACAAAAGCTTCTCAGGAAGGGGAATCACTATCCTCTAACTTCTCCTTACATAAACTCTCTGACCAAGCACAACTAATGACACTAAACAAGTGTCAGAGAAAAGCCAAACTATCGTCATTGAGCTTTCCAGTCGTACCCATTCACTCAACCTCAGTTACCAATTAAAATTAAAAGCTTGTAAATATCCTCCATGATGGTAGCTCTTTGCTCTCTGCATCCTATATTAGCTCTCCTGCTAGCTGCGCTAACACGGGGCGATGTTAGCTTAGAACCCCCCGGGCCTCGGACCGGTACCGGTCCGTGAGTCTTTTGGAACACACCCACGAGAGTTGAGGCTCAGGTGTGAAATGTATGGTTTTCAGGGTTTTTATCGGTTTTCAGCGTTATTTTGTTATCGCTTTTATCGTTAACTCGGTTTTCCTGGGTCTTTTCACGTGTGTTATGAATAAATCTTCTATTTTTCGGTACCGGTACTAGTTTTATTTTGTTGTATTTATCCGCGACACCTTAAAATATTGTCGGGCATAAACCGGTCCGCAGCGCAAAAAAGGTTGGGGACCGCTGGCTTAGAATACCGAACTGACTTGAATAGATAGGCATTATAACTAGAGATGGCATGATACCACTTTTTTATGTCCGATACCGATATCATAAATTTGGATATCTGCCGATACCGATATTAATCCGATATAGTGTGTTTTAATCAACAAAACTGTTTTTTAAAATATCTTGCTGCATTTTGTATAAGTTCATACTCAAGTTTAAAACAACAACTACACTAAAGCTATTCTGTTATACCTGTATGCAAAAAAAAATATTTCATATTTCACATAAATAAATAAAAAATAGGGAACCACCCTCCACCTCATGATGCTTAATCGACGTAATCAACCTTAATTTGATGCAGTGTGGAAAAAAAATGCACAGAAATCAATTATTTTTCAATATATTAAAATATTAAATAGATTCAACATCTTTCTTCAACAAAATTGCAGACTGCACAGATGGTACCTTCCCAAAGGAAAAAGTACTATAGCTTACTAGGGTATATATATATTAGACTTAATAGTTACTATATACAGTAATGGACTTCTATTCATTTTACATCAAATTAAAACTTTGGGTGTCAGATAATTATTTATTAAAAGCTAGACATTTTAAATGAGAATAAGAAAGAAAAGTATGTCTTTGTGCCCCCTTTTCCCTGTTAATGCCCTATCGGCCCCCCTGGCTAAACTTTGCTAGATCCGCCCCTGCACAGCTACCAGCGTCAGCTACGTAGAAAAAGATCCTGGTGTAGAAAGTAATATTAAATAAATTCTAACAACAGCTTATCAAGCTTAAATGTGCTGCTGTTGTTTATCCACTGGTTTCCTATTTTTGGTGCAAAGTGGGCCAAAAACAAACAAGAGAGACTGACTCGCAACAGAAAAGCCGATCAGCTGATCATTAAGCAGTTTCATGATTGAAGTAGCAGCAAGAAGAGGCAGTCGCTCCATATATCGTTTGTTAAGCTTAACGCAGGAATGCTTTACAAACATTCAGAGATGGACTTACACACTTGCTTTACTTCTCTCGGGAATAACTTTGTCGGAGATAAAATGGCGGGTTGCTAGCGAAGCTCCACATGCTATCCAGACCACCAACAGGTCCCGCATGCCACAGCCGCTCTATCACGTGATGCATACTGCTCCGACGTGCTAACGTTCTGAGGCGAGTTACGGCGTGTTGCAAGTTTTGTGAGGTGCTTTCGTGATATTTAATGGATCGGATTACATTTTTTATTTTTCTCCGATATCCGATCCAGTAATTTAGGTCAGTATCGGACCGATACCGATACGTAATATTGGATCGGTCCATCTCTAATTATAACTAGAATCTGATCTAAAATTATAACTAAAATATCTAAAATTTTACATTTTGGTGACCTTTTATCCACGAGTGTGACTTCAAGAATAATAAGGGGGGGAAAAAAACAAAAAAAAACATGCAAACTGTCAACTTCGAGTCCCTCTCGAGCATTTGTATGCACACACATGTGCGCACACAAACACAATGCCAGTAGCCAGACACTGTGGTAACATGAGCCTACAGTGAAACTGAAGTACTGCATCTCAGCAGGTCCCAGGCCCCACAGAGACCAGGCACTGTTTGCCTGCAGGACTGGTGAGCGCAAACAGAGTACAGTAGGTCCATTGAGACTGAGCTGAAACACAGAGCTGCAGAAAGCACTGTAGCTGTGAGAAAAGAGAAACAAAGACTGCAGCCAACAGCAAGGAAATTAAACCAGCGCAAACAGCAGCAGAGGTAAATCTCTAAGGTAAATACATACTCTGTATTTGTTAAGCATTTGTATTAAGTGCTATAAAACAGCTTCCATATCAATGCTTCCTATATTCTCCCCCGCATCTATTCATTTAAATTTTTTAACCACTTCTCCACTTCAGGGTTGTTTCTATGCATTTTCAAAACTCTGGAATAGATGCTGAGGAAATGAACGATATATTTGTCAGACACAATGACCTAATAACCTAACTATTATACAGTTGCCTTGCTCTCCGATTCAAAGCTCAGTTGCTACTCAGTCATGGAGGTCAGTCAATTATCTGGGGTGTTTCCTCCTTTTGTCACACAGACTCCAACTCTGCTGTTCTGAACCCTGTGATGAGTTCCCACCCTGTTGTGTCACTCAACTGCGTCCCATTGGTCCTATTGGTCCTGGCTTCACTCACCTCAAAGCTAAGAAACGTTAACGCAGGAGCAGCCAAATCAGTTTCACTAACAATTATTTCACATTGTTGCTGCAACACATCGCACTCTGGTATCACATGATAATGATCACATGATGATGACGAGAATGTGAGCTCCCTGTGTAGACATTGTGCAATCAGAGCCTGCAGCAGGTGGAGAACCGGGGCTTTAAGTGGTCACAACCACTACCCCGAGTTTACCAAAGCTGCAGAGCAGAAACAGCAACCATCATCACTGGTCCACGACAGTGAAGTTGGACTCCATCCACAGGATGAGACTCACATGAGGGAGCGCTGTTATTCATTGTCACAAACTGAATGCAGTGTTACTTATTAATTTATTTAAGAAAACATGGCTGTGCCCCCCTTTTGCACACATATGCTCTCACCCGTTTCCTGCATCATTAACACCTCAAATACAGTCCAATTCTGCAAGAAACTCTGGATACTCTGAAGATGTTGCTCAAACATGGAGGAAACTGATGGGATAACAAATATTAATTATAAAGTCCTAGCATCCCTTTAATGTTTGTAATCATTTTGGTTATTTCTCTTGTTTTCTTAGTACTCTTCTCATTATTATTGTTGAGTTTCTTTGTTTTTGTACCACTTGTTCTTCTTACACTGGACTTAAGGTTGCAGTTGTGTATTAAACATTTACAAGGACATCTATTCCTGGCAAAGGAGAAGCAGAGAGGCAGGTGGTGAGTACAGTGAACGAAGCCTATTCAGAAGATATTATAAAGAGGGGTTTGTCTTGACTGAAGAGGATTACAGGAGAAGGTGTGGTTCTTCTTAACTCACAGTGGTATTGTGTGCATGTGTGTGGGCTTGTTTTACTATTCATGGGATTCTGAAAAGAGGAAGCCTACTATACTGGTGTGGACCTAGATCTTTATGGGGGCTAAAAATGCTGGGCCCCATAAGTTTAAATAGCTTTTCAGGGTTAAGACTTTAGTTGTGGTGGTAAAGATTAGGGTAAGGGGTTAACCCATGTATTAATGTTGCGGCTGGTTGTGTTTTTGACCTACCCAATAGGGTTCAGAGTCAACACAGGAACAGCGCAGATGCTTTGCTTTTAGAATCCAGAGGTCAAAATCTGCACTGCATTAAAACCACTGTGGTTCTAATGCTTAAGAAAATACTGTGATAATTTATGAATGGTTGTTTGTTTCAAGTCACACAGAGGAGGTGAGGAGGAGTTTTACTAGCTGATAGAGGTTTCAGCCTTTCAGAGCTATCTCAGGCATTTGGGCTGACAGCGACATCTCTGAAGTGGAATTAGGCCAATAACAACAATCAAACGGAAGGTGTGTCTGCTCCAACCATCCTCAAATGCTTCAAAGCATACTCACAACACAAGCACTGTACCATCGGATCACCATCATCACTTTCTTTCTCAAACTTGGCTACAGCTGCAGGGAAGGCACTGAGGGCAGCGCCACTGCCATTATTCTCATTCCTTACCCTGCAATCCACAGTCATCACGGTCCCGGCTTGAACTGATGTGGAGCTGTGTCACAACAAGCTAAATTCATGCAGAAGTCATCTCCCTTTCTCTCTGTGTTTGGTTTAAAGCGTGGCGTGAGTCCAGGGTGTGGTCCTACAGCCATGCATGCACTCACACTGAGCTGCACATGTGCTCTCCAAAGGATACAGTGCCCTATTTGTTTTCCGGGGCTAGGAGTTACGGTGTGGAGTGAAAACATTTAACTAATGGCATGAAGTTAAAGATTAAAAATAGGACAAAGGGGAGGGAAGGGTAAAGAGAGTTAAGAAGGAGCATTGGAAGGAATTATTTGACATTTTGGGCAATATTCAAGATCCCAGTTTCAACAACAGCAATCTTCGTTCTTTCTCCATTTATTTTTCAACAATACTTCTCCATCCATCCCTGCTTATCCCTTTCAGGGTTGCAGGGGGGCTGGAGCCTATCCCAGCTGTCTTAGGGCGAGAGGCAGGGTACACCCTGGACAGGTCGCCAGTCTGTCACAGGGCTGACAATACTTCTATTAATATAAAATTAAAAAAAAAAAGACTATTATAAAGCAGAAAATGGTCTTCTTACCAACATGTCATAATTTATATTCAAACAACAACTTCATTTCTTTTTATTTTCCAAACATCAGGGGAAAAATTGCTTCTTGTCCCTTCAAAACCAAATAAATAAATTGTCTGTTAGCTCCACATTGTTTATTGTTAATGGCCTTTTGAAGATGAAGCAACCCAAATACAAACAGCCTTGGCTCTTGTTGAACTTCCTTTGATATGGTTTACTCATGGGTCACACTCTTCGCTAAATAGGTAAATCTTTTTGCCCAAATGCAATGAAACCTAACCTGAAATGAGATAGATTAATGTCACAATAGTTTGCCATTAACCACTTATTACATATTAATGTGAAGTGTGTGTTCACCATGAAGCAGAGATTTCTGTTGTCTTCATACCTTCATTCGTTTAGCTTATAATGGCAACAGGATATAAACTGGTATAAAAACCTGACAGGTTACCGTTTTGTAACTAGCCTTTTTTTTTTTTTTTAATTTCAACACCACTACTCTTCCCGGATTTAACTTTCAACACTGAAATTAAGCCCATTTCCCCAAAAGTCAAACTATTTGTGAATAAATTAGCAGGGTAGGGGGGGAAACAGCGCCTCGGGGATTAGCACGGGGCTGCCAATATTCAAAACTCAGACGCGGGAACGGCTGAAGAAACGCAGCCATCTGCAGACAATTGTGCACACGAGGGAAGAGCATCTGGAGTAGTTAATGGGTGCAGGTAAGTCTGTGTTGAGGTGTTTGGGTTGAGATCAGCGACAGTCTGAGAGAAGTCTGAGACACACAAGGACAGAGAGGTGTTGTGAGTGCCTTTAGGGAGCAAATTGGTCAAGCAAGTTTCAGTCAGGTACTGTGAAAACACACACACACGCACACACAGGTAGCTCCAGCACGGTCTACAATGTAGACCGTCTCCTACGTCTACATTGTACTAAACCTTTTGTCTTTGTAATCATACTCATTAGAGAAAGAGGAGATCTCCTCCTTTACCACAATCAGATGTCACTCTATTCTTCTTTGTCTGTCTTTGTTTTAGTCATTACTGTTTCTCAGGTAAAGCCTCTCCTGCCACACTGAACTGAGCAGTTATCTAATCAGAGCTCAGCTGCAGAGGTCACGGGGAAAACACATATACAAAAGGGAGGATAAATCCAGGGAGTGAAAGAGGAGAAGGAAGCACATGAACTGGGCCTTTTTTCTTCTTCCTTGCAACAGACCTTGCTTTCAGCCTCTCCCACGGTCTGTCCCTCATCCCAGGCCTCTGAGTTATCAGCTCACCCGTCTCCTCTCTCACAATGATAACAGCCTCTACTGGTGTGTGGAGAAATACTAACTTTTGTCACTTCCTTCACCCCTCCACTGCTCTCTGGCCGACTCCTGTGGGACAGTTAACAAGCCTGTCGCTGCTACATGCACTAACGTTTGCTGGAAAAACAACTGCATTGATCACTGCCTTTGGCTACAACAAACAATTAAGCAGAGAGCTGACACTTTTGACATTTTCCCTCCAATGTAAAATAAATTTGACCACATAAATATTTTCCACAGTAGTGCATGATCTAAATGCACTGAATGCCAAGTCTGCAGTGAGAGAAAAAGATTAAAAACAGCCAGGGAGCTACATGTTACAATGAACGTGTTTCGAGGACTGGCATCAGAAGAACTAATTACAACACTGCTAATTTACTCGGGCACTCGAATAAACAGCACTTGAAGGCATACAAGTTTCCACATGTAGTGGCTCAGGAAAACTCTGTTCAGGCTCAGCAAAAAAAGCTAAGACAAAGATGATGTATGTGTGAGGGCAGGGCACAAGCAGGAGCCACACTACTATTTATGTTCACCTGAAAAGAGTTTATAAGAGGCTTGTTTAAAGCGTGTGACCACAGTTATGCATGATTTATGGTACTGCATTAAATCTATGGCAGGGCTCTATATCCTATGCCGCAACGTAGACACTGCACTTTTAGGTTGTAATATGCATTGTAAACAAGTACACTGATTAGCATAAGGATCATCTTTGTGAATCTCAGTGTAATAGGCTGCTATTGTGTCTAGTTTGCTCATTCTGCCAGTGGAGGCTACATAATTTTGAGTAAATTCAAGAGTCGGGACCAGCTACGTTTCAGTAAAATTAACTGTTGTTCACTGTCCACCATGGACAGGTCAGTTTGACTTGTGGTACCAAAGCAATGCGCACACATCAGTCTAGATGTCACAAGTACGTGGAGGGGGGGGGGGGGTCAAAGAGATTTTTTCCAAAACCAAATTTGAGCATCAACATCATGAGATACATCATTATTTCAATAGCAAAACTGGAGTAGAGAAACAGAAACTAGATTTGTTGCCCTGGATGCTGGATCTGTTTTCTGATTATTCCCTGGAGAGACCTTCAAAAAGCAAATGCTGGGACAACATTCCCAGGGTCATATCACCACGTAGGATCAGTGGCTTATCAAAACAAGTTATTACATATCAATGTCTACTTTTTACCTACATCCTCTAGTCGTAAATATAAAATATTACATGGTTTTATCAAATATGTTACTTACTGTAAAAAAATAAAAAAATAAAAAAAATCTGCTGGTTTATATTGGAAATAAACTAGATGGAGCTTAATAAGCAGAAATCTAACAAACACATTAGTGTCTAAAAAGATGCCTTTGGAAATGGCAGCCTATCAACATAAGTTGATTGTTGACTACAAATATACATTTTTAAAGATGCATACACATACACATAATGAATACTCAAGACAACAAAAGGCGCCCGAGAGTTACAGAAATATACTGTATGTTTGCAAGAAATTCCCCCTCACACAGCAGACTAAATATATTGTCTGCCCTGCTGTAGCAATGACATAAACACATTATCATACCATACACTGTCTGAGCTGTGTAGACCAATGAACTAAATAACCTCCATCACAGCACCAAATCTGATTTTGAAATAAGGAGGGGGGAAAAAATGCACATTTTGATACAGTACCATAATAAAGTGGGACAAGAGGCATCCATGGAATGACCGCGCGCTATACTCAATTAGCATTAAAACAATGGCACCACAGTGAGCAGCAACAGCCTGAGACCTGAGCTGTGAAAAAACTGACAGTGGGAGAGACCACATGTATGTACAACAGTGTGTATATATGCATGTTTGTAAATTTATGCAAGTTTCTCGTCACACATGCCACAAAATGCCAGGGGAATATACCATGTTACTGTTGATGTTTCATGAAATATTTCAAATAAAAAACAAAAAATAAAACAACTTAAACAATCCCCACCTCATCCACCTATTCCTATACATGCGCGAGATCCTGTGGGTGTGTGTGTGTGATCTGCTGTCTCTGTTTTAAAAGGACATGCTGGTCACTAAAAGAAAAATATCCTGTGCGACAGAGGAATGAGGAAACATTCAAATCTCTCTACATGTTTCCTGATGCTGTTTGGAGAATTTGGAAGCAGCCTTGTTCCTCTCCGGAAACCAGGATGATCCAATCTTAAACTATCCTAACAATGAAAGGGCAGGGTGAGTCTCCAGGATTGCAGCTGCATGCCACAGACAACTCCACGGCCTCTTTCTGAAATGAATGTTTAGACTCATACCCTGTGAACTGGTCATTTATCATGATGACGGATCACAGGGTAAGACCATTTCTCTCCCTGATGCCTAACGGCTGATTCACAGCAACACTCATATTCACCACACACTTGCGTCTAGGGCTGAACGATTATGGAAAATAATCTAATTGCGATTTTTTGCCCCAATATTGCGATTGCGATGCGATATGCGATTATTTTTTAAGGTCTTTGTCTTCTGTATTATTAAACAAAGACAAGCAATACATCATATAGTATGGCCAATACTATATTACATTAATTTTAAACTGTTCTTTCCTGGAAGACAGACCTCTGTTATGATGACATGAGGTGATGCATGAATTGATGACTGACATTTTTATTTAACTTCTTCAATCACAACAGTATATTTGAACATACACAATAGTTTATTTTTAGCTTACAAACATCTGAGCATAAAGTGCTGACAAGGAACCCTGGTGTAAACATTAAAATGAAAGTCAGTACAATGTGCAGATTGCAGAAATATACATAAAAAAAATCAGTGGCTTTACCACACTCAGTTTTTCGACATCTGTGAACTACTAGACAGTCATTCAATTAAAAAATAATATGAAATAAATAAAACTAATAAATAAAAAATACACACATCTTACTGATCTCTGCAGTCAGTAACATTACACATAAAGTGCAAACATAATAGCAATTGTATAAACACACACACAAACACGCCTTTAAAGTTTAAAGGCGTGAAATTGGACGGTCTAGCCTTCTGATTAGCTAATCAGAAGGCTAGTTCTGATTAGCGTCACCGCTGTCTCGGTGGAGTTTAATAAACTCGGCCGTCTGCTTCTTGCTATCTAAAATATAACCAGACACTGGTGTAAATTCTCGACTGTCTCATACTTCTGTTTAATAAGTTTTCTGTTTGACGTTTAGTCAGCTGTGTGAAAACCAAGGAGGAACCCACCCGGGGGATTAATAAAGTTTTATTTTATCTAATCTAATAACTTTAATCTCAGCCAAACCGATTTACTCACGAACAAACAAAACACTGAAAAAAGCCCAACAATAACATTTTTAGGTTGTCTAAGTGACTTATATATTACGTTTAACCCGAGCAGCGAAACTCCGCGGTGATCTGAAAATGATGTGCCGGGAGTTGTGCCGTTCTCGGCCGCATCAGTAACCCTCGAGCTCCCGGCTAGCTGTCGAGCTGGTGGGTAGCAGACGCCTCTGAAAACGTCGAAGCACTTTTGCAAATATGGGATATCTTGATAAACCGAGCAGATATTTGATGTTTACACAACTACTTTCTCGCCTGAAAATATGTTAAAAGTTTATTTTGTGACCCAGAAAGATTAGTATGAGTAATTTTAAAACTTAGTAGCGGCCGCCATTGCTGGAAACTGGAGTTTGGCTGGGCCGCGCTATGAATTCTGGGATATGGTAGTAATTTGGACAGCCTTCGGCGCGTCGCTGTGACGTAATCGGTCTACAAATGCGGCCTCAGGAGGATGCAGCCCATGAATTTGGACATGTCCAGAGTATAATCGCAGCCTTTGCGGTTAGAAAATTGCACTTGATCATGTCGCGATATTATCGCAAATGCGATATATCGTTCAGCCCTACTTGCGTCCTCCTCAGAATACACTCACTTCCTGTCCAGCAGCTCAACTTCCAGCTGGCAGCACAGAAGGAGAAGTAGTAAAAAGGCTGATGAACACCTTCAAAGAAAGTACAGATCGAATTTTCCCACCAGAGGTTCCTGGAGGCTACAAAGAGGCCAAAATGTGGTCATTCACACATCCATGTAACAAAGAAGAACTGACTCATTGTTGGGACATAATTGCCTGGAACACGACAGCCTTTTGTTGACTTTGTGATTCAGACAATTTACTGAGATGAAGGGCTTTTATACTTCCTCTTTTGCATTACCATTTTTGATTGCTGATTTCAAACACTCGGTTGTTAGTGTTGAGTTTCAAACTGTAAGACTAAAAAACAGATGGGTGAAAACTGAAGCAAAAATCCAGAGCTGATCTTACTCTAGTCCGGAGTAATGCCACTGTAACAAGTTCTGCAACTGTGAGAATGCAGGCGTGGGACTGGGCCACTAACTTATTAAAATAAAATTAAAAGATTGTGACTTATTGAAATGAGATCATCAGGACAAAATAATTACTCTTGCGTTCATTTCACCAAGAAGCTTCTGTTTGGTTACTTGTTATAAATAAAGCACATCCCTTTTTTTCATAAAAGATGCATTCATTTATTTATTTTTTGCTTTGTAAAAGACCAAACTCACACATCATTTTCAGCTTGAGCCAATACAACTAAAACAGAACTTTTAGTAGGTAGGACAGGATGAAGGAAAGGTGAAGTGAAAGTTTGTTTAAAGGCACCCAAACAGGACATGAACAGCATTAGCGTTGCAACGAGAGTCAATGTAAAGTGAAATAAATTCAGTGACTGTACAGTAATGGCAGCAATGATGGTCAGCATCATGACACAGTCTCGCATTTGGTTGATTGACAGCACGGCAAATTGGTTAGAGGGTCATCTAGGCTTGAACGTGGAATGACCACTAGCAACCAACCAACTGCAGCGACAAGGGAACCTTGGAAAGGATTTTCAGGTGTTTGCAGCTGCTTGTGTCTCCAAGGCCCCTAAGTCAGCCCGTATTTGGTGGCATCCAATACTTGGCTGTAAATTTCAGCTCTCTGTCACTCGACAGCTGTGTGGTCCTTTCTTAATGTCCGTCTGCACCATAGACATTATCATTGATATTACTGAAACTTTAAAATGTAACATCTTGTGATAACAGAAGAGGACTCTCTGCAGCAACATCTTAGCAAAGCTCAAGCTGGTGCCTTTGTGAAATGGGCTTCACTTCTTTATTTAAATATATTTGTTTTCCATTTTAATTAAATTTAAGGAAAAGTTTAAAGCATGAATTTCTATGGGAAAATCAGCTGCATGTTTATTAAATTAAGAAATAAAAGAAAAACTTTTATTAACAATATTGAACACAGTAGTCATGATTATGATTGTTGCTGTAATCTGCAACCTTACGGAGGGGTACTATCCAAATTGTTTAAACTGTGTGTCACAACAATACAAATCACCAAAGATCTATGCTTTTTCTAGGTTGGCTTAAAAAGTAACAACAACAACAACAACAACAACAACTACTCGTCCCTAGTGTGTGCAAGTTGGCCACGCATGCATCCAAAAGAGGGTATATCCCCACCCTAAAACAGACAGCAAGTGAACCTATGACCTGACGGGTGTTTGATGGTCAAGCTCGTGTGTATGTCAAGCGCATGGGGTTAATTCACTCTGTCTCACTACATTAATAACAGATGGAGACACAATCAGCTGTTTCTTTATCCCGTCGTGCAGGATTTCCTGTTTCCAGCACATTTCTGGCATGCTAAATACAATAGAGCTTTTTGTGGAATCATACACACACACGCAGACGCAGACGCCACCTGTCATCTCCACATGTGATGGCTCAGTTAAGAACAGATAAGAAGCAGGTGTAACAACATACTCGTTGTCTTAACGCTCTAGACATGGCTACCTGGAAATGAAGACATTATAGAGAAAAGTGTCTGCTGTCCCTTTCACCTCCGTGGCATTTCATATTAACGAGCAAGTATTTGAACGCTTTGGAAGTCTCTGGAACAAAGTCTTTTCCCTAGAGATCAATTGAATGAACTGTGCTTCTAGCATCGTCATCAGCATCACTCACCATCCTCATTCGTGTTTTAAAGAGAGGGCAGAGAGAGACTTTACAAAGGAAAGGGAGGAGAAGGAGTAACAGCTGAGAGCTCTTAATGTCATAAAGGTGAGGACATTCAGTGCTGTTCAGGGATAAAGCAAGTCTATAGCCAATTGGTGAAGCTATTCCTATTTTTCATGCGCTCAGATTTAATGTAAGAATTCGGATAATCCTCAAAAAATTGAATCCAGTTTTCTAACACTCATGTAAATTTTAGTCCTTCTCTGTTTCAAAAAGGACAGATCTAAGTGTTCATATTTAAACTCACTGCCTGTCAGGGCTAAGTACAGACTCTTCTGGAGTAGATATCCATTTATAAATCTGTAGCGTGGCCTTCACTTTAAATTACCGAATGGACTGCATTACAGTCTTGTGAAAATCACTCTTTATGTACAGCACTTTATCAGGTTGTCTAAATGCCTTTGTAGCCAGTGGATCTGCTTTAACCCTGTCACAAGCTGAGAGTTAAGTCAGTAACACTATTTAAGTGTTTTGTGGATGGACGATGTGGTTCTCTCTCTCTCTCTCTTTCATTCTCTCACTCTCCCCTCTGTTACCAACGATGACCACGAAGCGGACGCAGGCCAACCTGTGGCAAGACAGGCCTCCTCAACATCTGGGTTTATCCTCGAGCTAAAACCAACAGGCTATATTTACCCGAGTCAAACACATTCAGAGGAGAAAGATGGAGCCTAGGACATAGCCTGTGCTGCTAAAAAGACCTCTTTTAAAGAAAGAAAGTGGCACAGGCCTGTGATTATCTGATTCATTCTCTTCTCTGACAAGAAGACACAGATGGGTAAACAACACCTTAAGAGAATTTGACCACTGAGGGAATGAGAAAAAAAAGAGGAGGCAGTTTTCACAGATCAGCTGCCTTCCTAGAAGATGTTTTATCACTGCACAAGAGGCCATAAAGCAGAGACTCATTTCATGTGCACCTCCCTCTGTAAATCTCTGGCCTCCTGATACCATCATGAATGCTGACTTATGGACAAAACCCTTGAGGGAAAATACATCAAAGAGAGTGGAGGGGGGTGGGCTGTAATGCTGTCACTCATCTAATGCTATTTGATATTAAACTGTACACCTGAACTCTAACACAGAACAACCATTCAGCATGTGTTTATGCACAGTATCTAAACAACTTTCATTAGGTTTGCAAACAAGAGCTTGTTGCATACACAAAGATGCTGCTGAGTCCAATCTACATGTATATAAAATGATATATATACATTCATGTATACAGAAATATATTTTCAGTTAGACAAAAACATGTTCATGCTGACTGCTCATAGAAACTGTGACTTAGCACACTGTAACCACAATATTACATAAAACTACACTACATTACATCATTATCAAATGAAATGCAATTTTCTGTCCTTTCTGTTGAACTCACACTTATTACACCCACACAATACCTCTACATTTCTGTCCTCCTCTCTCTCTTATTGCCTCTTACTATTCTACCTTATATGTACACACATCTGTATGTTACAGATTACTGCTCTGCAACTGTATTCTACCTTTAATTAAATCTAACTGTATTTTAATTGACTGCACTTTCCTTCCACACACACCCCCAATCCCCATGTACCTGCATCCACAAGGTGCCTGCTACATAAAGATTAAAACAATCTCTGTCGAGACATTTCAACTTATTTGCATGCAGTGTAAACAAAAATGAAATTGATGGTTGCTTGTTGAAAACACTACAGAGGATATAGAGCAATGGCAAAAAGCCTAGAGATTTCTATATATGGATTCACAAAGTAAATACAGGGTGTAAAGGTGCTTTTAGACAAGGCGCACTCTGAAACACACTTTTTAAATGGCTCGCTTGGTTTGCTGCTGCGCTGAGCAAAAGAGCAACTCAGCTTTTAGACGCTTTACGCCAATACAAATGAGGCATCCAGCCCTCAGCAGCAGCAGGCAGGGAAGGCAAAATGGGAGAAGTGTTGACACCTGTTTCTGAGTTAACCCTGTAGCTTTATAGCAGGCCAGACCCCTGTCAGGTTGAACACTGCCGCTCATCTTATGACAGCTCGATACCACATTGGATTTGTGGTCTAGCTGCACATACTATCCATATGACCCTCACTGCACACTTAACTGCTAGGGGTGCAACGATATTCGTATCGATATTGAACCGTTCGATACAGTGCTTTCGGTTCGGTACGCATATGTATCGAACAATACAACATTTGTAATTTATTTTATCAACTTTCCTTCTGACGATGCTGTCTGTGTTGAGTTCTCAGTGAATCTGTGTTCGACTACTCCGCCTAGGCTGCACTGTCGAGCGCAGATCCACTGAGCGCTCAACACAGACAGCATAGTCAGAAGGAAGAGCGCAGGGCACCTCCCCCACCCTCATTCAGATCTGGCGTTTGGAATTATTTTGGTTTTCATGTGACGTATGACCCTGAAGGTAAGCGAGTCATGGACTAAAGTAAAACAGTATGTTGGATGTGCCATGCAATGCTCAATTACATGGGTGGGAACTAGTGTGTTAGCGCAGTTAGCTCGTTAACGTGTTGGCCGTCTAGCCCCATGCACGGGGCGATCCGCGGTAGCTCGTTAACGGAGATTTGCCGTGTTGTGGCGTTAAGGTCATTTCAACGAGATTAACCTGAAAGCACTAGTGGGAACACAACGAATATGACTGCACATTTACGCCGACATCATCCTAGTGCAAAGACAAAAACAACAAGCATGCTACTAACTTTAGCCGAGTCATTTAGACAGCTGTTAGCACATGATTCTCCTTATGCTGCTGAGAATATAGCCCAGAAGAAGCGGATAGTATAGCTTTTATTTTGGAAAGAGACATTTCTCTGTAATAAACTCTCTTTTCCAAAGATGAGTGATTCCTCAATCAGATACAGGGCTTGCAATATCGCTAGCCTGACGTCCTGGGGCTAGCGATTTTTTCAGTCGGGCTACCAAAATCTATCTCTTCCCTGCCCGTCGGGCTATTGTAGGAAGGAAAAATATATGTCAATGCTTTTGCATTCTTTCAGAAATGTAGCTGGGTAATTATGTCATTGGCATCGGTGAGCCACTGCCAATATGTGACATATTGAAATCGCGTTTGAATTTGCGCTTGTTTTTTTGCTTTCACTTTGCAATCGTGCGAACTGTGTATAGAGAGCGACAGCACTGATCTGTGAGTGATGATAATTTGTGCACCAATTCCTCTGACATCGTCTTATTAATCGTTAGCTTACTATGCAAACATGACAAGTGAAATCTCCCGCAGCAAGCTTAAACATGTGAGAGGTTGATCGCGCAGAGAATCGCTGAGCTTATGTGAGTGCGTGTGTAAAAGCAGCAGGATTTATATTTGACTACGATGACCTGGATGACTGAGAACCTTCACAGACAGATATATATTTTAGTTCTGCTGAGCCAAATAAGACAGGTCAGGGTGAAGAAGTGACAGCCAAAGAAAAGCTTACCACAAAACGGAGAAGTTATGACAAATCAGACTATAAGGCAAAAAGAAAGTGCAGCTTTATGGTTTCATGGACAAAAGAATTTCTGTGGCTGCAATATGACAAGCGAAATAACCAGGGCTGCACATAAGTGGTCCGCAGGTGCGCATTCGCTGTCAAAATAAAAAAAACACGCACAAGGGTTAGGGTTAAATTTAAAAACTGTACTTTTGAGTTAAAATATATATTTATAATTTTAATAAATGACAAATTAAAAAGGCATGAACATTTTTTTTGTATCGAAAAAATATCGAACCGTGACACCAAAGTATCGAATCGAACCGAACCGTGAATTTTGTGTATCGTTGCACCCCTATTAACTGCACTTCTTGTGCTTTTTCTCTTTTCTTTCTTCATTGGAGAAAACGTGGACTACAACTGAGTAAATATTGGCTTTGTTCAAGTTTTCCTTTGCTTACATTTAAAAGTTTCTAGCATTTGTGTTGAGGATATATACACATATATGTGTATTGGCCATTTATTTGTGGGTTGTTTCCCAACAAAGTAAAATATTTTGAATCTATGCAGAAGAAAAGACATTGTATAGAGGAAGTTTTTTGGAGATTTTGTTTGGTATTATATTACATTATTCATTTTTAAGTAACCAAAGAATTTAGCCTTTTATTTTGTTTGCATTGTTCTGTGACACTTAAAACTTTTGACTGATCTGAATTAGGGCTGCCACAAACGATTATTTTGATAGTCGACTAGTCACCGATTATTTTTGCGATTAGTCGACTAATCGGATCATCATCCATTGGACATAAAACCTACAGCTTATTGCACCAGCGTGCATCTGCTCTTATATAACTATCATTAGCTTACAGCTTTAAGTGTTTAAGGTATGTGCTAACTAAAAATAAAGACAAGATGATAGTTTATTAAATTTTAGCAGATTTAGCAAATTTGCAGATTGTTTCGGTGAAATTTAATAAACTCCTTGCTATCTATAATATAACGGGACACCGGAGTATATTCTCGAGCATCTCACACTTCTGATAATCAGTTGTCTGCTTGACGTTTATTCAGCTGTGTAAAAACTATAACTTTAATCTCAGCCAAACAGATTTACTCAGGAACAAATAAAATACTGAAAAAAGCCAAACAATAACATTTTTAAGTTATCTAAATGACTTATATATCATGTTTAACCTGAGTAGCGAAAGACGGCAGTGGGTTTGAAAACGATTTGCTGGGAGTCCGGTGTTCTCACCGGCTCTAGTGAGCCTTGCCCCCGGCTAGCTATCGAGCTAGTGGGTAACAGATGTCTCCGAAAATGTCGGAGCGCTTTTGAAAATATGTGGTGTCCTGATAAACTGAGCAGATATTTGAGATTTACACAGCTACATTCTCGCCTGAAAATATGTTGAACGTTTATTTTGTGACCCAGAAAGAATAATAAGAGTAACATTAAAACTAAGTAGCTGCTGCCATTGTTGGAAACTGAGCTGGGCTGCGCTATGAATTCTGGGACAGAGCTGCTACTTCTTCTTCGGGGTTTAACGGCAGCTGGCATCCTTGTACATTCAGTGCTGCCATCTCCTGTTTCAGTCCGTTATTACACTCTTAAATCCTAGTACTTATTCCTGCGGCTTTTGTGATCGTACAAAGCTTCAAACGACGCGTCGACTATTAAATCAGTCGTCGACGATTTTGATAGTCGACGTAATCATGACTAGTCGACAAATCGTGGCAGCCCTAATCTGAATTAGGATTTAATTTTATAACATATACCCATGTTATTTATCTGACATACAACCGCATAACGTTTTACAGTACATTAATTGTAATGTTTAACTTCTGCCAGAAAATGAATAGTATTTAAATGAAAATTAACTTTAGGAGCAGAAACAAACCTTCAGGCTTGAAAAACACCATGATAAAGTCCAGTAACACTGTTCAAGGGTTTTTACCGAGATGATAAAAATGACCATGACAAGCCCTGGCAAATGGTAAATGAACTGGTTCTTGTATAATGCTTTTATACTTCAGCACGCAAAGAACCTTTATACAACATGTATTCACATACATGTCTAAGTCCTTTCTATCCAACAGTCACATACATTCACGCATCAAGAGAAACTCAGAGTTTCTCTTGATGCGTGAATCAAGAGAGACTCAGAGCCAAGGATACTTTGGCAAGCAGACTAGAAGAGCTAGAAATCGGACCACCGACCTTCAGATTAGTAGATGTCCTGAATAAATGGTGAAAGAAATGCACTTTTTTGATGGAAAAAGAGTTGATGTACAAATTGTTTTATCTGGAAGGTTTATTATTTCAAAAATAAGAAATCATCACCAAACACACACACACACACACACACACACAAAACTACACCTTCGGTAAAACTACCTGTTGATCACAGTCAATTAATGCCCTCACCGCAAGCTGGGTGGAGGCTGTGATGTCAGGTGTGCTGACGTGCGCAGATCCATTCAGATTAACTGCCAGCACTGGTTTAACCTGTGTCACAGTGTCGGTTTATAAAGGCTATAAAAAGACTATGAGCCAGCAACAAACACAGAATGCAATTTGAAATACACTCCAATAAAGAACAGAAGACAGTAGCTAGCCCGAGTTCTAGTTAAAGACCCACTTTAAACACAAACTTATGCACATATGCAGCATCACTGTGGAACCTGACTTAGACCAGATGGCATCCATAGCCTCAAGGTTTGTGCTCCCTCTCTGTGACCTATCAGGATACACCCAGTGATTGTGATGGATGTCATGTACACAGTGAGCACACACAGTTATTCACTTCTATTAACCTCTATTTAACTAAGACGCCTTGAAGGATTAAAAAGAAACCTGGCAAGAGATTTTGCGTTCTAAAATTACAAACGGCAGGAGGACGGCCAAGGTGTCGCGGCTAGGAAAGAGAGCTACAACCATTGCTGATGCCAAAACGCAGCTTTTACTGGTGTTAAAAAAATAAAAAAAATAAATCACGATCTTGGAAAGATTGCTTTGTTCCTCCCACAGATGACCACGACTGCATGGCCATGAGTACGTTCCTTGAAATCTTTGTCAAGAAAAAAAGGAAAAGGGGAAAATCAACAACTGATGAGTCACCTCTGCCAAGATAGAATGCTGTGATTCAACAAAATGTTTACAGGCGAAATAACTCAGGTGGCCCACATTCACCTCCCTTTGAAGACAGCAGTCTTTGTTCCTGCAGCTGCATGCAATGAAACACCAAAAATATGTAGCAGAAAATATAGGATGTCTTAAAAGATCACAGACTGAAAGCAAGAGTTATCTGCTACAAACTGACTCCTGTAGGCGCTTTGCAACAATCCTACATGGGTCATGGGTTATGAGGTCAACGCAAATTAACATGATATCATTGCTTTAAGAGAAACAAAAACATGCTTAGATAGACCCAAAAGACCATACAAGACTTTCCAAGCCCATGTCACACTCAGCGAAACGTATTTTAGATAAAATGCATGCAGGTGAAACACATGAATTCTTACAGCTGTATCAACATATTTTGATAGGAAAGGTGAAGTTTAAACAGTTAATGCTGTATGCAAAATGCAGCTTGCATACAGCTGTTGTTGTTTAGTTGGCTCGTTGTCAGATTTCTGGTGATGGAGTGTTGCATCTGCTGACAATATTGAGCATATTATGCATGTGGTTGCTCTGTAGCTACATACATATAACGCCGTTAGGCAGAACGACAATGTCTATCTACACCACTGTATTCAACAAGGCAGCTTCCTCATAAGCATAAGCTTATGAGAATGCTGTTATTGGAAGACATAATTAATACATGGATATTTCAGAGTATCACTTTCCCCCCTATCAAATAACCCCAAAAAACAAATAACTTTAAACTACAACGATTTTCAGCTCCAAGACAACAAACTTCAACAGCCTTTTTTCTGAAAAATCTCTTTCCTTACAAAAAACCCCAAACAAAACAACAACAACACAGCTTTAGCTAAAAGTTGCTAATTCACTTTAGCTTCCTCATCCCCCTCATATTGTAAAGTTATTACTGAGGCATGTTCACAGAACAGAGACATCATTATCAAGTTACTACTCTGGCACATGAAAAGGGTCAGTTCACACCAGTGGCTGCATCCCCCTGTATACAGGTTCATAAAAGGTCCCTTAAGCAGCTCATCAAGAACATTTGGTGTCACAGTTTTTGCATTTGAAAGAATACACATCTCCCAAACAGGCGGATATACAAATAATTCTAAAATAAGACTGAAGGTCGTTAATGCAATTTTTTTAACACAACTTCACCCATCTGGAGAAAAATGAAACCAAGTATAAATATTCCATGGCCACCTTTAAGCAGTATTACAAAGTGGAAGTGATTAGGAACCACAGCAACTCAGCCACAAAGTGGCAACCACAGTTGACAGTTACAGAGTGGGGTCACAGAGTGCTAAGAAGCATAGTGTGTGAAAGTCACCAACTCTCTGCTGACTCAATGAGTTTCACACCCCCTCTGGCATTAAGATCATAACTTCAACGCAAACACTTTGACAGTTGATTTGAATCTTTACAGAGCCTACGATGTAACCTACGTAAGTGGCCAGTGCTGTTGCCAGCATGCTTGCGTATCTGGTCACGTCCCCAGTGTTTTATACATGCCACAATAGAAACAAATAAACTTCTGGCTTGTTTTCCCCTCCTGGGTCCCTTCTCTTTAATGTGGGTATTTTTTTTTTTCTTCCCAGAGGCAAACATTTATCCCTCAAGTTTTTCCACTTCTTTGTACATCTCCTCAAATCCACTCCCATAGGTTTGCCAATTTCCCTTCAAGAACTTACTGACATGCATGAGTTCTTATATTGAGGCTATGACTGTTATCGTCTCAATGATAAATTCAAAAACTAAGGCTAAAAAGTAGGCGGAAATACATAAGACGAATCAGCTGTAATGAACAGCCCAGTCAGTCAATAGTTGCGGGCTGCATCAATTCAATATCCAGTTAAATTTCCAGAGAAGTGTACGCCAGGTTATGCATAGCGTAGGGTTTCAAAGGGGTTTGCAGCTAAGATGTACCTACAGCACTGTAGGCAATATTTAATTTTAATTTCTTAAAGCTTTCCCTCTTATATTTAAAACAACCACACTTAATTGCCCCTTGGGGATAAATAAAGTCTCTCTGATTCTGACAATGGATGGACAAGCAACTGCTTTTATGCGTTGTCGTTAGCAACAACGATCACGTGGCTCCATCCGCTTGTTTATTTTCCACATAAACCTTTCACAATAAAGCTGAAGATCCTGTTGAGATTCTTCAAAATAAAATGAATCACGTGAAATAGTATGCAGGGTGTTTACGGATGAGCAAAAAAGAGCCACCAGGTTTCTTCACGCCAGTCGAGTTACCCAAGATTCACAGAATTTACAGAAAATGTAAAATTTTTGTGCTATATATCGTTGTAGGGACGATAAATGTCTTATATCGGGATATGAGATTTTGGTCATATTGCACAGCCCTACTCAAAAATCTGTCAAAAATGTTTTAGTATGACTTTGGTAAGCTACGAAGCCGTACTGCTTGATGGATTGTCAGAGCATTATGGCTACTGTAATCAGGAGCCTCACAGACTCAGAGTAATCTGGGTCCAAAAAAGTCTGTCCTCTTCAGGTCCCAAAGTCAAGCGAGCACTGCGGCATCACTCAGAGTTAAAAACCGTCTAAATTCTTTCATCTTTAATAAAATGATGAGCGTTGCTGCTTTACTAGGTGTAACAATTAAGTTTAACATCCCGGCATCCATGAAAACAGAATGTATTAAATTTAATGGAGTTAGAAGTTAGAAGCAGGAAGTTAGCTCGCTAGTTTCCACATAAACATGATATAGCATGTTCTGACTGAGAGATTTCCAAAAAAAATTAAAACATACAGCTCTGCTATCACTTCCAACATAAATGAAGACAGAAAACTAAAAAGCAGTGACGTTTGTAGGGTTACTGAAATTTGGCTAGCTGGTATATAATGATGCGCTACGTGATCGCTAGCGACACAGCTATGTTAGCATAACAGAAACACAGTGAAGCTGGAGGATGAATGCTAACCTTTTTTTTTTTTTGCTCAACAGAAATTAATGTGAGGGTTCCTGAGGGTTGGGGACAAATGCAATCGCATGGCAGGATGCTGTAAACGGACCAAACGTCAGTCAGGAGAACAACTGAGATAATCCATCCACAATACGAGGTTAGTCATTAATATACTGCAACAACATGGGAATAGAGCAGCTGCAAGAGAATTCAACATTAATGAATCAGTGGTACGGAAGTGGCGTAAGCAAGAAGAATGAGTTGAGTAAAGTTTGTCTTATCTGACTGTTTTGTTCCGCTTAATGCGCCTTATAATCCAGTGCGCCTTATGATCCAAAAAATACGGTACCTTCAGGATGAACTAGAATGGGGGCCTCTGCTCACAGAAGTGTCTGACCTGACAAATTCCCAACAGCATCCTCCAAAATCTTGTAGAAAGATTTAAAAGCTTCTGTAGGTATTATGTGTAGGTGGCCCAATACATATTGAGTCCATATATTGTATGTTAGGTATATTTTAATTATACAGTTTCATCAGGTTTGCATTCACCATTCAGTTTCTATTTATCTTATACTGCGAAGAGGGTACATAACTTTTGCTCAGTCGATAACTATAATGCATTTTGGATTCCCAGCTAAAGCAACTGCCTAATATTTTCCTTGACCAAAAATAGCCATTGTGCTTAGTTTGGCTTTTAATATGCAAGCTTTCCAAACACCCATGGAAAGGATGAAAACAACGGAAACACAGATCACTGAATGGCTGACTCTTGCAGCTCGGTGTACATCCACTGATCAAAAACTGTATTTACAATGAGGAAAACCATGTCGTTACTACAGTGAACAGCACAGGCAACATCCAATCCTGATTTCCCCTTAAACTGGACGTGAAATACAGGATTTCCCCAATAGTACAGCAAACAGTGGACAGTACAGGATAACCAGGTTAAGGCATTGGCACATGATTCTCACATTTTCCTGGTAATCATTATTCCATTAGTTCCAGACGAGAGGCGACCACAGCAAATGATGCCTTGAATATGTGCAGTGCTGCCATGCTCTGCTGCTCTTGCCCGACAAAATCCATCATCCTCATACTCGACGTGTCGTTTTCTGAGGGCTTTGGGGGTGGAGGGGGTACAGCAGCAACACGGAGGATCTCAATGAAAGGGAGATGACACACACACTGAGGCATTATCATCTCCCATTCTGCGTACACACAATCGACTAAGCACACACACAGAAGCATGCATATCTACAATGCACTTACAAATCCTGCACACAGGTCCTCTGACAGCTGAGCGTCTGCATGCACACACACGCGTAAGCACAATCAATTAAAACGTGTTGCATACCCTTTCATGACAAACCACTTCCATCTACAACTAATGAACTCGTCTCCCCACCCCTCCTCCTTAAATATGCGGTGCAGCCAAAATATTTCCCATGCCGCTCATGCTGGATCCAATATCCAGCCAAGGCAACTTCCGTTTGTAGGAAAAACTACTCGAAATTCAAAGCTCGTCCAGGCTAACTAGCTGGCTCCCAAACAAAGCTCCCATTGTCTGGAACTTGTAGTTTTACCGTTTTTCTCTTGGCCCTCGCAACTGTGATTAACTCAGGTACGAAAAACTACAAATCCGAAGTCTGCAGAGCCCCATGAGCATGCGCACTGGCCCCTTAAGGATCGCGAAGGTTGTGGAATATTTTCTCCTTAATAATTTTTGCGTGCAGCGGCACATTTGAGAGTATGTATATACTTTGCTGAGAAGCTGGAGGTCAAAGTGGAGCACGGACCCGGTGAAAACGGCTCCTGGCGGGACTGAGAACCGCGACTGAGCCGTAGTAAAGAGGCTGCTCTCCGCATTGACTGAAGTTGGTCTGCTCGGCTCGGCTGCCTCTCCTCTCAATGTTTGCTTTGGCTCACTAACGTTCACTTCGCTCGCCACTTTTCAGCGCTTTTGAATATCCCCGGCTGCTCACCCAAAACTGCTCAGTGAAAACCAAGAGAGCACACACGGCTTACCTTTCGCTGCTCCAGGGTTTCCGCTCACTTCCAGCTCCGTTAAAATAATCCTCCAGACATTGTGGAAACAGCCGTTGCCCGACGGTCTGCTGCCTGTTCACCAAGTGAGACGTTGCCAAGAATTCTCAACCGAAACCACGGCGAAGCTGCGCCCGCACTCACTGCGCATGCGTAACTCCGACTGGCGCAAACTACTGATAGTAACACAGGGGGCGGCACGCTGCTGCTCCTGGAGCCGTGGAAACACGTAGTAAATACAAGTGGTAATACTGCAGAGTACAAGTATCAGATTACAATAAGTAGAGTACAATAATCAGAACACCAAGTATTAATTTAATTTATTGTGCTTTTGTACGGTTTATTTATGAACGAAAACTATTCACGCTGTTATTTTGAAGGCAGAGTAGCACAAGTAAATTATTTTTATAGTATTGGCTTATACATTAGACCTATTGTTACAGATAACGATGGTGCGCTTTTTTCTTTCATTTACAAACTTCCATCTTATCCTAACCAATAATACTTAGTTATCATTTATTTGTTTATAATGGAAGCCCCAAACGCAATTTCATTGTTCTTGACAATGACAATAAATAAATAAATACTAAATACTAAATACTAAATAATATGTTGTATGAATAATCTGAGTCTACAAAGTAAAAAATAAAGTAAAAAATAAAAAACAGAATCTGAACTGGTGGAATAGTATCAAGAAGCAGAATGGAATATCCCCGTATTGTTATGTACTTGAGTAAATGTATTTTGTTTTATTTTGTTTCTTTTAAACTGTGGACAGAGCGTTTTACTGCACAGCCCAATAAGTTTTTACTCAGTGTCATGTCAAGTTCACAAATAGGCCAATAGCACACCCTTGTGGTTGCTGATTTGAAATGCTGAGCGATTAACCTGAAATGAATAATAACTAAGTTAATGATATATAACTATTTGTTTGAAAGAATTTGGATATATTTATTTATTTTTATATTTATACTGTTGATTGATTTTCTTTCTTTTCCAGAGAGCTTTTTTTAAACAGTAAATCTCACTGTATATTTCAACTTCTTAAAATAAAGTTTTGAGATAATAACACAAAAATAACACACATTAAAAACTGCTTTATTTGAGACTGATATGAAGGCATCGCCCGGATCAGCAAGATCCGCCTCAAGTGTTGAGGACCCAGGGCACCCTGACGAGAAGTGGGCTACTGGAATAAGGCATCGGTGGGCAAGACATGAAAATAGGGCATTGTTGGAATGCTACTACGCAAGTAACCCTGGTGGAAGGGTTACATGAATAGGATGATGACCTATGGAATCCTCGATACCCAACATCCACAATGGCGGCGAAACAACTAGTAGCTCAGTGTTCCAACATTCGAAAGAAGGGACTGCTCTCACAGCTAGAGATTGACGAGGTACAACACAAATGCTATGGCAAGGGGGAGCCAGGACGCCAGGTCAGGAGGGTGATGTCATCACCCCCACCCGAGATTGGGTACCAAGCCCCAAGTGCGATAGAAGAAGGATCGTTGAGTGCGAGGGGAACTGACCTGAAAGATAGGATCATGGCCAAGCTTGAAACCTGGACCCCCGTAGCTGGTTACCAAGACTACGTGAAGTACTCTCAGAAGGTCTGCTAGATGATGTTAATGCAGCACTACGGACGATACCTATGGCCACCATAACCGAGACTAACAAGCTGTATATAAAACACCCAGCACGCCCCTGCAGGCGGTTTATCCTTCAAGCTCGGGTCCTCTACCAGAGGCCTGGGAGCTTGAGGGTCCTGCGCAGTATCTTAGCTGTTCCCAGGACTGCGCTCTTCTGGACAGAGATCTCCGATGTTATTCCCGGGATCTGCTGGAGCCACTCGCCTAGCTTGGGAGTCACCGCACCTAGTGCTCCGATTACCACGGGGACCACTGTTACCTTCACCCTCCACATCCTCTCGAGCTCTTCTCTGAGCCCTTGGTATTTCTCCAGCTTCTCGTGTTCCTTCTTCCTGATATTGCTGTCATTCGGAACCGCTACATCGATCACTACGGCCGTCTTCTTCTGTTTGTCTACCACCACTATGTCCGGTTGGTTAGCCACCACCATTTTGTCCGTCTGTATCTGGAAGTCCCACAGGATCTTAGCTCGGTCATTCTCCACCACCCTTGGGGGCATCTCCCATTTTGACCTCGGGACTTCCAGGTTATACTCGGCACAGATGTTCCTGTACACTATGCCGGCCACTTGGTTATGGTGTTCCATGTATGCCTTGCCTGCTAGCATCTTGCACCCTGCTGTTATGTGCTGGATTGTCTCTGGGGCATCTTTACACAGCCTGCACCTGGGGTCTTGCCTGGTGTGATAGACCCCAGCCTCTATGGATCTTGTGCTCAGAGCTTGTTCTTGTGCTGCCATGATTAGTGCCTCTGTGCTGTCTTTCAGTCCAGCTTTGTCCAGCCACTGGTAGGATTTCTGGATATCAGCCACCTCCTCTATCTGCCGGTGGTACATACCGTGCAGGGGCCTGTCCTTCCATGATGGTTCCTCGTCTCCCTCCTCTTTCTTGGGTTTCTGCTGCCTGAGGTATTCACTGAGCACTCGGTCAGTTGGGGCCATCTTCCTAATGTATTCTTGGATGTTCGTTGTCTCATCCTGGACTGTGGTGCTGACACTCACCAGTCCCCGGCCCCCTTCCTTCCGCTTAGCGTACAGCCTCAGGGTGCTGGATTTGGGGTGAAACCCTCCATGCATGGTAAGGAGCTTTCTTGTCTTTATGTCAGTGGCTTCTATCTCCTCCTTTGGCCAGCCTATTACCCCAGCAGGGTACCTGATCACGGGCAGGGCGTACGTGTTGATGGCCCGGATCTTGTTCTTACCATTCAGCTGACTCCTCAGGACTTGCCTGACCCTCTGCAGGTACTTGGTGGTTGCAGCTTTTCTAGCGGCCTCTTCATGGTTCCCATTCGCCTGTGGGATCCCCAAGTACTTGTAACTGTCCTCTATGTCTGCAATGTTGCCTTCTGGTAGTTCAATCCCCTCAGTTCTGACTACCTTCCCTCTCTTTGTTACCATCCGACTACACTTCTCCAGTCCGAACGACATTCCAATGTCATTGCTGTATAGCCTGGTAGTGTGGATCAGTGAATCGATGTCTCGTTCACTCTTGGCATACAGCTTGATGTCATCCATGTACAGGAGGTGGCTGACAACTGCTCCGTTCCGTAGTCGGTATCCGTAGCCAGTCTTGTTAATGATCTCACTGAGGGGGTTCAGGCCTATGCAGAACAGCAGTGGGGACAGAGCATCTCCTTGGTAGATCCCGCACTTGATGGTGACTTGTGCTATGGGCTTGGAGTTGGCCTCTAGTGTTGTACGCCACATCCCCATTGAGTTCCTGATGAAGGCTCTTAGGGTCCCATTGATCTTGTACAATTCTAGGCATTCCAGTATCCAGCTGTGGGGCATTGAGTCATAGGCCTTCTTGTAATCAATCCAGGCAGTGCACAGGTTGGTCAGTCTGGTCTTGCAGTCTCGGCTGATTGTTCTGTCTACCAGTAGCTGGTGTTTTGCGCCTCTGGTATTCTTGCCAATTCCTTTCTGTGTCCCGCTCATGTATTGACCCATGTGCCTGTTCATCTTAGCCGATATGATGCCTGACAGGAGCTTCCATGTAGTACTGAGGCAGGTTATTGGTCGGTAGTTGGAGGGGACCGGTCCCTTCTTGGGGTCCTTGGGGATCAGGACCGTCCGGCCTTCAGTTAGCCATTCCGGGTGTCTCTCGTTAACTAGCAGCTGGTTCATTTGTGCTGCCAGACGCTCGTGGAGTGCAGTCAGCTTCTTCAGCCAGTAGGCGTGAACCATGTCGGGCCCTGGTGCTGTCCAACTCTTCATACTGGAGACCCTTTCTTGGATATCTGCCACTGTGATGGTTACTGGACCCTGTTCAGGGAGGTCGCTGTGGTCAGCCCTCAGATCCTCTAGCCACTGAGCATTGCCGTTATGGGTTGCATCCTTCTCCCATATGCTCTTCCAGTATTGCTCCGTCTCCAGCCTTGGTGGTGCTGTTCTCTTATTGTTCCCTTGCCACTGAGAGTACACCTTTGCTGGTTCTGTGGAGAACAGCTGGTTTATTCTCCTGCCTTCTATCTCTCTGGTGTACCTCCTCAAGCGGCTGGCCAAGGCTGTGAGTCTTTGCTTGGCAGTTTCCAAGGCCTCAGGTATGGACAGCTTGCTGTATTTCTTAGGCACCTTATTTGTCGCACCTTTCTGCAACTCCGTTAGTTGGCTAACCTCCCTCCGTGCTACTTTGATCTTGCCCTCTAGCCTCCTTCTCCATGGAGGGTACTGCCCCTTGTCGCTGTTCAACTTGTAGCCAAGCATCTCACTGATCACTGTTGCCGTATTGTAGATCAGCTTGTTAGTGTCGGTAATCGTGGTTGTAGGTATTGCCCATAGTGCTGCATTAACATCATCTAGCAGACCTTCTGAGGGAACTTCACGTAATCTTGGTAACCGGCTACGCGGGATCCAGGTTTCAAGCTTGGCCATGATCCTATTTTTCAGGTCAGTTCCTCTCGCACTCAACGATCCTTCTCCTATCGCACTTGGGGCTATGTACCCAATCTCAGGTGGGGGTGATGATATCTCCCCCCTGACCTGGCGTCCTGACTCCTCCTTGCCGTAGCATTTGTGTTGTACCTCGTCAATCTCTAGCTGTGAGAGCAGTCCCTTCTTTCGAATGTTGGAACACTGAGCTACTAGTTGTTTCGCCGTCATTGTGGATGTTGGGTATCGAAGAATCCATAGGTTGAGGGACCTATGGATTCTTCGATATATATATATATATATATATATATATATATATATATATATATATATATATATATATATATGTATGTGTGTGTGTGTAAAATATAAAGCCCCTTGAGTCGACTGTTGTTGTAATTTGTTGAAATGAATCACCACCTCCTTACCCACCACCTCCTTAATTGAATTGCATTGTTACATGACATGAAGTGTTTGTATTGTAACACTGACTCTGAGCTTTGTAAATCATTGCTAATAATGTCTGTGTATCATATGCCATATATTCCATGTGCCTATATTTTGTCAATACAAACAATTGCAGTAAGAAACATAGTTTTAAAAATATCTATATATAGCAAATATTATCACTCCAACCTTCAGATTGGTTTATTAAAGGAGAGGTCAAAGGTCAAATGTGACATACCAGACTTTTAGGAGTCATATTTTTGAAGTTATAAAGCTTTTTATCAATTTTGATGAATAAATCTTTCAGTTGACCTTGAAAACCTTGGTGGATTCAGCTCAAATTTTAATGGACTGTTAACATGACCCCACTCTACACTCTACAAAGTTTTATCAGAATTCATCCAAAACTTTTTGAGCCATTACCTCGTCGGCGGGGTTGATAATGAAAATATAGGATGTGAATTTTCCAGCAAGTCAAATATATAATGTGACAAAAAAAAAAACCCTTCTAATAAGATGTAAGAATAAACCACAGCATGCAACCTAAGCACTGATAAAGAGTGGAGTTTGACGCACAGGAGGGTGTTGCTAAAAGGATGGCAAGGACACCACACCTTGAATTCAAAGCGGCAATGAAGGGTGGAGAGTAATAAAAGAAGTGGGGAGAAAGAACTTGAAGAAAGATGGACTAGAGAGTTTGATCCCCTTCTGAATAAGACACTCCATTCAAGACTTTCTGTTTCACTAACTGCGCACCAGGGGTCAGTATAGCTCAACAATTAATGGGCGTGAACACTATTGTTTAAAAAGACATTATTTTATTGCTTTTTCTTTTTTGCATTGTACTGCTATTCTGGTCTTATTTTTAGATCAAATAAAAAGACCTTCAGCTACTGCTTTCTGAATTTTAATAGGCTAAATAAAATAAGTAATGCTTTATAATCCGTGATTTTATGGCCTATGAGACAAATACCAGCTGCCACTGGTGCTTAAAAATCACACATTAAAAGCAATGGAGCAGGACAATGGGAATCAGGGGGCTACCAGTTGGGTTAAAATGCCTCTTTTGTGTCGTGTTATCAACTAGAGCCTAAAAATATCCTTCCCTATTTTCAGCTCCAAAATCTTATTATTGCATTATATTATAATATATAATATTTTACATTATTTGAATTGTAATCTGGTTGTTTTAAGTGGACAGTAGGCCACAGTATATTAAAGGATAATGCTAATAATGTACTGTACAGCCAGCCGTTTCCCGATGATTGTAATAATGTTAATTATTTAGTTATATCAGCCGCCAGAATGATGTAGGTCAGCTGGAGAGCACGCAAACACTACATTACCCAGGGTGCACTTGCACACCAACACAGTCCAGTCCCGTTCCAACAGACTGCGGTGTCTTACACTCTCCGCCCTGCACAGTGAGCGTCACCCTGATCTGCGCACAGGCGATGGGATCGCGGGCGTGGACCTGTTACCTGCTGCAGCCATCCCTATGATTAGAGAATCGGTGACGGGGGAAGCGCTCGCTTCAGCGTACGTGAACGGCACTCCGGCATATTTGAATGCAAAGTCAGCCCGCAGACTGACAGCTCGGAGCTCGAAATATTTTGTCTGTTTGGTGTGTGTGTGTAGAGGGGGAAGAGAGAAAAGCCTTTTTGAATACAGTGGAGCTCCAGACAGCTGGCTGAACGCAGACTCCCTGAGCGCTTTGTCAATCTGACGCCAAATTGTGAGGACCTCGATGGGCCCCTTTACTTGGATGTAAACCGTACGCCCATGCGACGATGTCAGTGGATGTTGCTGGCTTCACTTTCCAGGTTAGGTTACAGTAATTGTTTACGTATTAAAATTAAGCCATTTTAAGGCGGAACACGCGAGAGGCACCTGGATACGCTGCACCATTTTACACACAGGATTTTATTATTGTTATTATTATGATCATTAATATTAGTGGGATACAGATGTGTCTTGATAGAGGAAAAATGGAGACAGTGGATTTGTTCATCTCGTCCTCGGATAGCCTGTAGAGCTGTTATACCGCAATGCCTCCATGCAAACCTTATGTGACGGTTTCCGTCTCCGCTGAAGAAGTGGCGGACATTTAAAGCTCACACCTTCCTTACGCCGCTATAGATTCGGCGATCGTGCGCGGTAACAGGGCAACGGGATAATGATAAACGCTGGCATTTCTTTCCCGTCACCAGTGAGGAAGAATTTCTTGTCCAAACCGACGCTCGTCACCATCACCAATGCAGCCCAGCAGAGGCGATTAAATCAGGCCGCTGCACAGAGACGGAGGCGGGTTTGTTATGCTCAGACTTGGCTGGATGCTGAACATGGTGCCACTTTCTCAGCTCTGTATTGACTACCTGTCGCCCAGCCGCCGGCTCATTTCACTAATTGCCCAGCTGTCTTAAAATGGACGAGGCTTTTCTGATGAAGGCTATTCAGGGACACTGAACCGGCTCTTGAGTGGCCATGCGTGTAGGATTTAGCTTGGACCGGCTTGTCTGGATGTAGGGCGCATATCCGCGGATATTCCCAAACACAGAAGAGAAAACAGCCTATATTCATGGAGATGGCAGGCAGTGGAGGTGCATCTATACGGGGCTGGATGAGAAATAATGAGGACCTCTGCGCAGAGGATTTCACTCAGCTCGTACACCCACAGCAGTTTGCCTAAGAGTCTATACAAGGAACATGTCTGGCAACCATCAGAGGTCATTCGGGCAAATAAATCAAAATTCTAACAAAATTATGAGCTCAGATTGTAAATGCTGGATTTTTACTGGATGGATTTAATTCACAGTTTATTAGCTGATCAGGACCCCTGAAGGCATCTCTCTGATTATGCTCCTTCACAGATAAATACGCTCTCCTGAGCCAGCTTCTTCTTCTTCTTTTTTTCACAAGACAGTTTTGAAAACAATCAGTTTTTTGGGGCATGGGGTTAGGATCCATTCTGTTTGACGTAATGTACGTTATCCCTGAATAAACTTGCCTTTGGGAATTCATGTTACTTCCACACTTTGTGCCAACAGCACAGCAGCAGCCGGTGACAGGATTTAGGATTTGGCACAGTTTCAGCAGCGATATGTGGTGATGGGGGAGAGCAGTCGCTGCTCTCTGACCCACTGATTCCCCTCACCCCTCCTCCGGTGGTCGAGGGCAGCTCATCTCAGTCAATGGGCCCTGTATGGATTTTGTGCCTGAGTTGTTCGAGGGCAGGCCAACAGTGTCAAACAGCAGTCAGGCTGCCATGAACCCATACAGCAGAGCGAGCAGCACAGCGGCCCCCCTGTCCTGCACCAGCTGTGGGGGCTGTTGCTCACCCCCTCCCCCTTGCCTCATTCCCCCTGGGCCCCCTTCCTCTACTACCTCTTCCTCTTCCATGCCCCCAAACATGACCCCTGCGCCACCAATGTTTCCTGCCCCAGTCGTGCAGGTGGAGAATGGTAGCAGCTGGAACTCCTCCACCATCTCCTCCTCTGGCTCCCCAGACTCCCACTCTGGTCATCGAGGTGGGGCAAACAACCCTTACTGGACGGCAGTGTTTGACTATGAGGCCACAGCTGATGAAGAGTTAACCCTGCGGCGTGGGGACCTTCTTGAGGTTCTCTCCAAGGACTCTAAGGTGTCTGGAGACGAGGGCTGGTGGACGGGCAAAATCCAGGACAAGGTGGGTATCTTTCCAAGCAACTATGTCACAAGGGGAGACACTCCCAATTACCAGCAGCTGACTTCAGGAGGACTGGTGGCAGGTGGGGTGGGTGATTGTCCGTTGGAGATTGACTTTTCAGAACTGCTCCTGGAAGAGGTGATAGGAGCTGGTGGATTTGGAAAAGTGTACAAAGGAGTGTGGCGGGGAGAGGAAGTAGCCGTTAAGGCTGCCAGGCAGGACCCAGATGAGGATATCAGTGTCACAGCAGAGAGCGTGCGGCAGGAGGCCAGGCTGTTCTGGATGCTCCGGCACGCCAACATTATCGCGCTCCGTGGAGTCTGCCTGAAGGAGCCCAACTTGTGCTTGGTGATGGAGTATGCTCGAGGGGGGGCTCTAAACCGAGCCTTGGCTGGGAAGAAGGTCCCCCCGAGAGTTTTGGTGAACTGGGCCGTCCAGATTGCAACGGGGATGGACTATCTGCACAACCAGGCGTTCGTACCCATCATCCACAGAGACCTCAAGTCGAGTAATAGTGAGTACTTCAAAGTCTTTTATCTTCTCTGTAATCAAACAAAGATACTAAAACACATTTCAAATGTGTAGTTGTTGGAAAAAAGGTTTTGATGTAATGTACGTGTACTGAGACAGAAGAATAGAGCAGAACTCAATGGTGGATAAACATTTTAAATTGTTATGATGTGAGATCAGCAGGAGGAGTTTGCTCAGCTGTTGTGTTATCATGCAGCTCAAGGTGACTGGTTATTTAGATTATGTTGACATTATGATGAGATATTGTTTGCAGTACTGCAACCTTCAAGCTGACCTTTGTGTATGCTGGAGTGAGGATACACACAACCTTACATAGTTCTTCTGTTTAGCTCCTCCGTTTAATATACACACACTTGAGTTATAGGTCAAATCTACTTTAATCTAACACAAAGTCACACAGAATTGCTCATTTATTATTATTATTATTATTATTATTATTATTCGAGATGTTTGAAACAGGTGTTCCACTTCATTCAGTTGTAAGTAGTGGCAATAGAGGATTTTAAACAAAAAGCTGACTATATTATCATCAATTTGCCTAAGGTTTTGTTTCCTCCCTAATTTTGTATGCATGGCATTTTGGAAGATTCAATTTAGTGAACTAATTACAACTTTACTTTGATAATGACTGACTCAAGGCGAGAATAATGTGATTGATGCAGTCACAATCTATTGATCGCCGTATCAGGGGCATATTATAATACGAACAGCATATGCAGGACTCATCCAGTGTGCATCACAGTGTTTTACTAGAGAGGAGAACACATGGCACCTTTTTCTTTTTAAGAGCAAAGACGGGTGAACTAGTCTCTAATCTGAGCAAGCTATCCATCTCTGCACATGAATATGCAAAAAGTCAAGATTTTTGTTGCTGAAAGCTTTCATTGACCAGTGGTGTTTGATCATCAGGTCATATAAAGAGCAGAAAAAGAAATAAAAGCAAGATGGGATTTGCAGAAATACACTGGTTAATAATTAACTACTGTCTGAAGATGATTATCTGTATGTGCAGGCGATGACCAGAAAGCAGAATTCATGGTCTGAATTAATATATTTTATACATTTTTATTTGGTAGGGACGCTTCCTTTAACATAGTTCCAATACAGAGCATGAGTGTTTATAGCTAGTTCTAATTTCTATTCATTGTCTCTGGATGGAGTTTTGCATCTGCAGTACACAACTATAGTTTTACTGTGATCAATTGTATAAAACCACAATTGGAAAAACCTAACAGATTATCTGGGTTCCTAGACTGTAGAACAATAAACGGGAAGGACTTAGCTTAACATGATGACTGAAATCAGGTGGAAATGGCTAGCTGGTCCAAGCTAAATCAGCCTATCAGGACCTCCAAGTACACACCAAATAATCATAACATTTAAACCATCTACCTAGTAGTGCTGTGCTATACTCACAGATCTAGGAAAGTTTTGCCAGAGGGGCCAGGTAGGGCATTAACAGGGAAAGGGGGGCACAAATAAAATACTTTTCCTTCTTATTCTCATTTAAAATGTCTAGCTTTTATTAAATAATTATCTGAATCTTACAACCAAAGTTTTTATCTGATGTACAACGTATAGAAATCATACATATACCAACAAGACAGTGTACATCACTGTCACAACAGCGTTTGTTTTCATTCAAAGGCTTTATGGTTTTTCCTATAACACCTGGTGGGCCGGTTTCTAGTCAAAATGCCCGGACCGATTTTTTTGTCCCAGTCCAGCCCTGGCTATACTGCAGATTTCGATATAGATCAGATAATAAGTAAATGCAGTTCAGTATTGCTGATATCAATACTGATACTTTTACAGCATAAAGGTAACTTATGTTGGAGATCACAGTGTGTGATATTTGGATCGATCTGCCTTGTATCTACTACCTTGTATTGTGTACACTCACCGTTATACACTGGACCTCGGGGGGGGGGCAGCTTCTGTCACTGTGTCACTGGCAGCAGATTCTTTGGGTCCTGTGGGTTGCACTGTGGCACCAAAATCGACCTGTAGCATCTTCCAGATTCTCAGTGGGATTGAAATTGTAAGACTCAGTGACAGAGATGGTTCCTGAGCACTTTTGTTTTGTGTATGTAGGCTGATGTTGTGGCAGTGTCTAGGTACATGTGTATTAATGAGAAGATCAATGTTATTCACTTAAATTGCGTTGCGTTTTGTAGCTGTGGCTCATCATCATACGGAAGCTTGTTTCAGACTCTAACAGATTGTACAGATGGCAAAAATTTGCCATCTTTACAATAAAATGTCAGGTTTGAGTTATTTTTCTCAGACATTTAAGTAACTAAGTCATAACTTGACTTATGTAGGGCAAAAATGTTTCTTTTAGTAGATGAAACAAGCTTCCACGTTGTTATCATCAGCAGAAACCAGTAATTTACAGTATTTCAGAAGAGAAGAGAAAGAAACACTTTAGACTGGTGAGAAATAAACACTTGCAGAGCAGCACACGGTGCTGTGCTGCTGTGTTAAATGGTTGTCCCACATTGAATATTGACATGTTTACAGTCTATATGTCAGATTTGTGGTCACAGCTATTGCAGTCAGGGCTGCCCTGTGTGTAATCCTCCGGGGCAAATGAGCCCTCTCCCAGTCACTGCAGAAATGTGATCATAAAGGTGTCATCACTGGATTCCAGTATTTGATGTGAGGTTTTGGGAATGATGACACTAGCGGAGAAACTTAAATTGATCCCAGCATGGAGGCTTTAGTCCTGGTCTCACTTTACCATGTTTTCCCTGCCATCTCTCGCTACACCTCCTACTGCTCCTCATCCTCTTCCTCCTCCTCTATCCTCCCCTCCTCAAGGAGAGCAGTTTTGCTCTGCAACTCACTGAGCTATTTTTGGTCCTTTGTGCTACTTGCTGTTTAAAGACGCAGTTGCAGTTGCTGGTGCATCAAAGAAATAATACACAGCAAGCATCTAAGTGCGTCTAGGTACAGGTCAGGTACGGAGAGTGTTTATTTATCCCAAGTGACATGAGTCATGGGGGACGGATAGTACAAATAAGGGTGGAGTATGTAGGATGCTGACTGTAGGCCTTTTAAGCAGGAGAGGTATGAGTAGCAAACACACTCGTTGCTCGTGTGCTGTTAATCTTCAGTCCCTGTCTTCATGAGTCTCGTACTGCCATACATCCTCAGTTCTGTCTCTGCCGTCTTCCACCTCCTCTCTGTACGGCTCAGGCAGCAATGATGCGGGAGCTGATGCGTATTGGACAGCAGAGCCCTGGCAACAACGCCATAACGCTGCCTTTCCATGGTGACATGGGCACTGCTTCTGTGCTACTGAGTCATACAGCTGCTAGCCGCTGTCAGCTGCTGGGTAAAATGTCAGTCCCCTAATTTAGTCGATTGTGTGTGTGTGTGTGTGAAAATAGCAACTGAAGAAATGCAGGAAAATCTCAGGGAGGGAATGTTGGACTCTCTTTTCCCTCCGGAATAATGAATCTTGCCATAAATGCAGGGTGCTAATCGTTAAGCATGTGATTATATGAGTCATACCCGGACTGGTGGGATGTTTGCATTAGCCTTGTGATGCCCAGAAGGGAAAATCTTGGGAAGAAAGTGAGACAGAGGAGAGAAGTAGCAGGTCAAAAGATTGGGAGGATAAGAGGGTGGAAAAGATCAGGTGGTGAAGAGAAAATAAGCTGGAGTGTGGAGACTGCTGGGAAAAAACAAGAGAAGCAGAGCATGGGGGGAAGATAAACAGTGGTTCATCTCAGTTTAGGGTTACACCTCAGCTCATTGTCCAGGTGCGCTGGTCTCAGGTGTCCTCTTCAAACCGCCGACCACTTGGCAGCACCGCGGTTACAGTGCAGCACAGGCCCCCGAGCCTCTCCACCACCTCCCGTTTCCATACTCCCAAAGAGAAAAAAGAAATCATCAAGGGAAAACGTGACACTTGTGATAGATCAAATCAGTGTTGGAAGCTTTGTGCAAGTTTTCTTTTTTCTTTTTTTTTACAGCAATATTATTTTTGGCTCAGATGCTTTCTTCTAAATTTATCCCGAGTGTTTGCAGCGGGTGTTTTTAACCTGCTGAGTGTCGCTGCCGTTGTGGGCCCACAGCGAGCGGGTGAGTCTGTGTAACCGGGATAATCTGATTACAGTGACCTCCTTAGAGTGATGTCACAGCATGTTTGTGGGTTGGCAGGTCATCGCCCCCGCGGCCATGCCTTACCTGTTTCTCTGATCCTGGATCAGCCTCTAAGTTGCTCAAAGCATAGGGCACCAGTCGCCCTCGCTTGACTCAAATGTAAAACTAAAGGAAGCAGAAAAGATTTAGAGTGTCGATATCTGGGCAGCGGTTAGCACTGTCGTTTCACAGCATGAAGGTCCTGGGTTTGAATCCACCATCTGGGCGGGGCCTTCCTGTGTGGACTCTCTTCTGGTACTCTGGCTTCCTCCCACAGTTTAAGGCATGCAGGTAGTGGGGTTAGGTTAACTGATGATATTAAATTGACTACGAATGGTTGTCTGTCTCTCCCGTGCTACGCCTGGCGACCTCACCCTAATGCAGCTGGGACAGGCCTCTGGACAAATGGGGAATACAAACAGTCTCAAGATGACCTGGGAAAAAAGGTTTATGATGACATTATTTCTGAAGCAGAAAATTAGTCGGGGAAATCGAGGCACATTTATCTAATGCAAAAGGATGACCTGCAATTTTAAGGAAACTTTATGCTGGAATGTGAGACAGAAAGAGGAGCCACTCTAGAAATGTTTGAAAATGTCCAATTTTTGGAGAGCTGTTTTGTTTTTGTCTTGTATGGGGCAATGGTTGAAGTGATTTTGCCCCCGTCACCCCGCCTGTTTCTCCTTAGTGACCGGGGCAGTCCTACCACAGCTCAATAAGTATGTAACTGGAGTATTAATGGTTGGTATTTAAGCACCAATCCAGTTGTTAATCAGCCTCATTTTTTCCCCTTTACTTAAAATAAATGTTAATGTTTGGAGATGGTAGTTGAACCACAGTGATACAGTGACATCACAGGTGGTAACCACAAACATCATCACCTCTGATGTCACTGTACAGCGTGTCAGTGATGTACATAAACCATTACTCATGTAGTGGCAGTGGGAGTGAAACAGAAAGCAGCATTAACCCAGCGTCCACTTACTCAGTTAAACTCTAACTTTCAACGAGTCCTCGTAAGTGGACTGTATTAAAAATATAAATTTAATAAATTCATTTAAAAAGACTGAAATTAGCTGGGCCTTCAGTATGGTTTGATGAGATGCTGATGACAAAAGTTCGGCTCAAGTGATCTGTTAAATTGTGTTTTACTTTGCTTCAGTGCAACCAGTAGTCCAAAACCTTCACAGTGAGTCCAGCTCCACACGTGTTCAGGGAATTGATTCATAAAGGTTTCAGGACTGACATCATTAGGTGATAACCACAAATATCACAAACATCACATTGGTGCTGTTAGTGGTTAACCGTGAACCACTGGGGTGTCATCATATCTGATCTTGGACTACTGGTTGCACTGAGGCAAGGTAATAACACAATTTAACAGATAAATTGACAGATACTTTGAGCTGAGAGTTTTGTAATAAGCAGTTCGTCCAGCTATATTGAAGGTCCAGTTACTTTTCCACCTTTCAACCATCTAATTTCAGTCTATTTTTAAAATCAATGTCCAAAAGATACATTTTTAATATAGTCCACTTACAAAGACTGCTTGAAAGTTATAGTTAACTGAGTAAGTGGACATGTCAATGCTTCTATTTCATTCCCACTGCCACTACACAAGTCTGAGTCATGGTTCATGTACATCACTGACACTCTGTGCATACACAGAAGCAGTGAGTCAGCTGGAGGTAAGACAATACAGGTGAGCAGATCACCTTTCTTTGCACAGCACATATCTGTGCCTGTATCCTGCTCTTACGTACCGTAAATGCTTTGTAGCTTGACTGTGTTACACTGTGGACATTTACAATATTTGTCCTTTGCTTTGAACTCCTGTTTGATAACATTATTAAAAGTCTGTAACGTATAGGTAGCTGGTGGTTTTCTGGCCTCAGATGAAGCTCCTGTAATGTTTAACAATGAATGCAAAGGCTAATACTATAGACACACACGTACACAATAAAGACAGAGCACGGTTGACAGTACCTGCTGTTATGACTGCAGCAGCTTCAAATGGAAGCCATTTACACAGTCAACAATCACGTGAATAGCGGGAGACCCTTGTCCCAAAGCTGGCTTGTTGAGTATTCTGCCTGAACTCTGAATATTTAAGTTATAAAGCAACATAACAATAATTCATTCAACAGATTTGTTTTTTTGCCTTTTCTTTTTTTTAATTTGATGTGTTACACTATAGCGGCCATGACATCAATAACAATGCTTGCGCGCTAGTGCTGTAATCGCTACTTAAGATTAGCAAGCTGAGATATGGCATATAGCTGCCGTCATTGAAAAGCCTGTCTGGCTGTGTGTGAGAACCAAAGAGCGAGTCTGTTGAGGAAAGGATTAGAGCGGTGGCCAGTGTGGGCTGCTAATCCCCCAGAGAGACAGAGCAGAGGCCGAGGCTGTGACTAACTGGGCTAGTGCGAGCCAGCGATGCTAGGAACTGGGCTCAAAACTGTTATCATGCCACAGCCTTCGAGACTGATGTGTGGAAGTGCACCCACAGCCACTTCGTTAGGTACAACTGTTCAACTGCACAATAAAGTATCCGACCGGTCAATCATATGGTGGCAACTTGGTGTATTGAGGCATAGAGAGGTTACAGGAGAATAGCTAGCCGGCATTGAGCTGAGAGGAAAACAACACTAGCCTAAATAATAATTCATTATAACAAAAGTATGCAGAAGAGACTCTCTGTGTTGAACCTTGAAGCAGATGGACTACAGGAGCAGAAGACCACACCGGGTGCCACACTTGTTAGCTAAGAGCTGGAAACCGAGGCTACAATTCACATGGACAGCAGAAGATTGGAAAGACTGTTCTTTTCCTAAAGTCTTTACTTTTGCTGTAACATTTGGATGGCACAGTGACAATTTGGCGTAAACTACATTAAAGCATGGATCCATCCTGCCTCGTATCAGCGATTCAGGCTGCTGCTGGTGATGTAACGGTGTGAAGCATACTTTCTAGACACGTTATGGGCACCTTTGTATCTACTGCAACAATACTCAGATTACCTGAGTACCAAAATCTCTGAGGACTGTTTCCAGCACCTTGATGAGTCCATGCTGTGGCGAAATAAGCCAAGCCAAAAGCTTCAGCTTAACTTTCAGTTATTGAGAGATTAGTTGATATTTGCACACTAACTGCCCGGTGAAGCTTGCAGACAGTGTGGACAATTGTTTTTTTTTTGTTTTGTTTGTTTGACTGTCGGGGTATTGCATTTGGTCTTCTCACTGTAACATCAGGGTGGTTACCACCTATGAAAAGTAAAGTCCATATCAGAGGTTTTCAAACTATCAGGGAGGTTCAGAGTGAGGTAAAGATACTGTGTTAGGTACATGCAAAGCAATGGGGAGTTAGTTTACATGTTTTAACTTCTGTGTATAATTATGATGTTAAATACTGTGTAAATAGATAACATGAGATGTGCTTACCTTTCAAATTAGGCCACACAATAATTTTATGTGTCACATATGAAAATATTAAACCAATAGCACCAATAGCAGCTTTCAGTGTATGACTTTATAAAGATGACAGCTAGTACAGATGATTTTTAATGTTTGTGTTATTAATATTTTATTAATTGAAATATTTCAGCACTGAATTAAAATGCAAACAGCCGGAGGACACCTTCTACCTGATGACGTGTGAATTATGATAACATGGCATTAACCAAGGTTTAGATTTTAAAGACCAGTTCCAATTTTACAGCTATAGTTCAGGTCAAGGATAATATTCATGATATAGGTATAATGGCTTCATGACAGCTAATGTAAAAAGAAAAAAAAGTCTTTAAAGAGAATCCACTATGTTCCTTTATGAAACAATGAGATCTGTGTATTTGTACCTAATTCCTGTGACTGCTCTAGACAAACAGTTTAAGTCATTTGTTTTCCTGTTTGCTCTGTGTGATGTCATGTAGAATTGTTATCCTTAATGTGGTCATCTTGTTCACACAACTCTGGCAGCGAGCACAGAAGCCCCACCCACTGGCAGCCAATCAGAAAATAGTGAAGGAACATTAAAAAGCTAAACAGGTTTATTATGAACTGTAAATCATTCAAAGCTACTCTAATAGAGTCGGAACCATCAGAATATATCCTCTTAAAGTTGGAAAATTAGGTCTGCTAAGTCAAGTTTATGACAGATTAAGGATCCTGGGCCTCATCTTAGGGTTTAACAGCAAATCAGAATATTAAGATATTTTTTTTTCTTGGAAAATCATGCAACCCTTCGAGCAACAGCTTAGGTAGCCCTGATCGGTGTCAGCTGATCTTAATCTTCGGCTACTCAACGTTTGGGTTTGACAGCCTACCTGAGAGGCGAAAGTCAGGGCAAAATAAGTCAATAATTTGGTTTGTGTGAGGCAACTATTTAGTCTGAATTTTTGTGTTACATTTAAGATGTTGGAATAAATTATGCGACTAGATTAGGCTGTGTTTTAAATCTGCATGTCTCCAAGCTCGGTGCATGTACAGGGATGTAGGCCTGCGTGTGTATGGAGGTCGGGCTGCAGGACAAAAACTCACACTTGTGCTATCACACATGTACACACACAATTATGTACATGCTACAGCACAGCAACAATGACCCCATTCTCACACAGCAGTCCAAGACAGAGCAAGAGCAGAGCTCACAAAGGCAGGAGTCACTGCAGCGGGAACGGGGGGCGAAGGATGGGCGATGCTGGCAGTGAGGGTCGACTGTAGGCTGTGAATAGAGAGATGGATGGAAGCAAGGCAGGATGGGTAGGAGAACAGAGCAGGAATGCAGTGATTGTAGAGAAACCCCTGCAGGCTCGGCAGGGAATGGGAATAGATAGATGGATGGGGGAGGAAGGGACAGGCCAGTTTGAGAGGAGGTCAGACCAGTTTTCTTTCCCTCAGTAAGGGAGATACAGATTAAGGCTTACATCGCTGCTGCACTGAAGGCTGCAGTTCTTTTCGATCTGTGTCCATATATATGTAGGCCTCATTATACTGATAGACTTGGAGTCAAATGAGCAAATTGTATAACACATGCAGGTTTGTTAAAAAGTGAAATCATAATAATGCTGCTTACATTTTCCCTAATTTTGCTGTGTAACACAGCAGCCACCTAGCAGCTGAAAATCAGTTGTTCAGCAACGTCTCCAGACTGAAATGCAGACATAAATCAGAGCCTGATCACTGTGTGCCCCTGACAGCTTTATCTTTAGTTCTCCCAGCTGTGAGAAAATTGGATGTTGCTTTAGATTAGCTGTTTAGTTTTGATAACCATGTTGGCTGTTTTGTACAAACCTGTTTTTATCATCTGCAGAATATTACCCGTCTTAAATTTACTGTTTCTCATTGTCAAATGGAAATAATTAAATATGCTTTTTATAATTCATTATTCCTCTGGCAGAGCAAATCATCTCTGAATTGCTTAGAAATCATCCAGGAGTTAGCTTCTTCTCCCCAGAAAGATCTTCCTCTGAAAGATCTTTTGTGATAACGATTCTGTCCTCCTTACATAGGTCTGTTTCAATCCCTATATTGGTGAACTACTAGATCCAGGTCAGCTCCAGGTCAGCTGAAGGCAGATGATCAGTGCTTTTAGATCCAGGTCGAGGAGAAAAGGAGACTATGCTCTTGAGGCTGTCTCCCCAAGTTGTGGAACTAGGCTTAAAATCAGACACTGTTGGTACCTTTATGAAAGAAAGATACCTGTGCAAGTTTTCATTGCTAGAGTTTTTTAAAAAGCAATGCTCGAATTAAATACAGATTTTAAGTTGCATAATCTGCAACAGTGTGTTTACTTCATTGTTAATTTTGGCATCAAATTAGTTAAAAACCCTCATATGTTTTGGGGGCTGCTTTGTCCGACGATGTCTCATTGATATCAAACCTACAATAGATAATTTTTGCAGCTTTGGTGAGCCTAAACGGCATTACTGCAGGCTTTACTGTTTTTCTTGTAACCTAGCAACCTCTATAAACACGTCACATGAAGCGATGAACACACTACCTAGAGGCATCATTATAAATTCAGTCTTTCATTGCCACATCCAGTCCTCTTTACGTATTACTTTACAAACAGCAGGGTGGAAGGAGGATCCACGAATGTGCTCGTTGTTTGTAATCATGGTCCCTCCGTGGATCCTTCCTCTTTTCTGTGCTAACCTTATGGTCATAGTAGTTCTATTTTTCTGACAGATCAGTGTGTGTGGTTGTTTCTGGTTTATTTTTAGATCACAAATCATTTTTGTGCTGTTTTGTACTGTAAAATACTACGCAAAATCCTGCCATTGCCACTTTAAACTCCAACGGCACAGTTGAGTAGTAGGCTAAGGTCATAAGAAAAAAGTAGGCTGGATAACAGGCCTCCAGGTTTTGTTGCTTACTGATCAGTAGAAATAATTAAGTCCCTTCAATCCTGAAGCTCTCTCCATCGTGTGAATGCTTGTCCCAGGCTAACGCCTGTTTTGTCCCGTCTCTCACTCTCTCTGTTAGGACAAATCCAAAAGAAGCTTTCTTCTTTTGGATGGATACATTTACAAAGTTGTTTGTATATCTTTCATGTCAGTCAATTTAAAGCTATCTACCAGTAACTCTGAAGATAAATCTCTAGAGTTGTTTGCAAATTGCTGACATACTTCCTCTTTGTTGCAAATAAAATATTATTTAGTGAGGGAAAATTCCAGCCTGGTGACACCAATTAAAGATTTATTGAGCTTTTACAAACACGTGACCCCTAGCTATGTGATGTTAACTTTTTAACATTTAAAAATCGAATTAGGACCTAGTCACGCAGACCTAGAGACCAGTCTGCAACCATTTGGCAACCACCTGTTGCTAAGGAAGAATGTGTATTTCCCCAAGCGATTGGCAAAAACCTCCTTATGATTGCTTTAGTTGCTAGCATGTAGCTGTGGTTGTAGTTTAAGTGGAAGCGATGAACTTGTCTACAAACACTGTTCAGCTTTTCTCTAAGCTGCAGTGAAACTTTGAAAACGGAGACATAAATCAGAAATCAAGACTGTTTGCCAATTGAACAGTTCTCCCTTTTGAAACATGTTGGTTGCAACGCTGAGGCACAAGTTCTACTCTGAACGCAATTAATCTAGTAACTATCGAATATTTGCAGACAAACAAGAACAACGGGCAACAGCGGAAAGTTTTCGGTCTTTATGACTTTTACCCAGTGACCTCCAGGAACCACTACCAAATAGTCAGCAGGTGGTTGTATCACGTCCGAGGTGACAGACAACTTTCGAGCAATATGAGCATTAGATCATCTGAAATGCGGATGTGGTGTCATTTTTCTGTGGTTGTTAAAAAGAAAAAACACAACAAACTTTAAAGTAAAAAGTCAAAATGCCTCTTTTAAGCAACTCCAAAGCTCACAAAAAATGTGAATAAAAAAAAGAGGTTTTTGTGTGAGCTTTCTCAGCATCAGGGAGCTGTAAACTTATTTTATACTCTCAGAGGTTTCCTAACAGCTACAGCAGCGATATTGATTTCTCCACTCACAGAAGCCTCAGTGAACTCTCCAGACATGATGTAAAGTGAAGAGGCTGATTTAAGTTGTTCTTCTAACCTCTTTTTCGTTTTCTGATATTGCCTACAAGCTTCTTCAGATAAGTCTCCTCCAGCATTATTGTGTCTTTAAAGTAAATTCTTTAGTTTTTTTAGGGAGACCGCTTCATTGAGCATTTAACCACTCATATTTAAAAAAATGCTTATTTGGATACAAATGATTTTATAACCTGCAGTTTATTAACTTGGCAGTTTACCTTTGCTAAAGACTCACTGGAAATTGAGAAACCCAAGAGTTATAGTGCCAACCGTATATTTGTATATATATCACTGTGAAATTTTTAATTGTAAAGATGTTTACTATCATGGTTTTTAAGAGGAACTGCTCTTCTGGTGTGACCTAAATAATGGAAGGCATTGGTTATATTGTAACTATATTGTAATTTTTCACTTCTAATCACTACATTCTGATGTTTTTCAGTGAATTACGGCTAATTCATAAACTCCAGTTTGTTCATGTAAATGGTGACTCTTCGTCACAAACTTACGGATAATTATGGAGTTCAGCAGGGTTCTGTGCTAGCACCAATTCTACTAGCATTATAGACGCTTCCCTTAGACAGGAATATTAGAAAGCATAACATACATTTTCACTGCTATGCAGATGACAATTAGCTTTATCTATCCATGAAGCCAGAGGACAAATTAGTTAAACTGCAGGAACGTCTTAAAGACATAAAGACCCAGACCTAATTTCCTGATTCTAAATTTAGCCCTAAAAACCTTAGAAACATGATGTCTAACCAGATACTTGGCATTACCATGGCTTCGAATAACAGTGTGAGGGATCTGGGAGTCATTTGATCAGAATATTGTGAAGTCACAACTTCTTTACATTTTGGTGTTAAAATGTACTGAAATACATACTTAAGACTTAAAAATGTTACTGGTTATATTTGGGGAAAAAATGTTGCAACTAATGATTATAATATTTGTCCTATACACAGAATCGGTATGGTTATAATTGCAATGAGCATTCCTGCATAAAATATATTGAGGTGATGAATAACTCCATTTGGTCATTTTAGCTGCTGAACTAGCTTGGCTGCTTGAGAGTTAAATTGCTAAATTATTTAAATTGCTGAATTCAAGGTCAGAGGTCAGGTTTCTGAAAATCTTTTTAGTGGGATAACTCAAGAATGTGGTGACGTATGATTTACGAGCTGGTACCAAAGGTGTGTCTACTAGGAGGCTGAGGGGTAGCACTGACAGTCGCCAGTATTTTTAATGACTTACATTTACGTCCCACATAACCATTGTACTAACAAAGCACTAACACTAATAAGGTGTTTAGTGATATGTATGTGTTGTGATCGCCCAGAAAAGTACAATTAAACTTAGTTCCCTTCATTAGCAATTTAAATCTGTTAGTCATAAACACAAAGCTGTTTGATTACCAGAACATTTTATTCAAACAGAATGTGAACATCCTGACTTTTAAACAAAATCAGCTTTTATCCAGTGTTGTTGTATTTTTCTTACATTTAATTCACACCATCAAGAATTCTGGATATAGTAAGTAAGTAAGTAAAATTTATTTATATAGCACATTTCACAGATAAAAATCACAAAGTGCTTTACAGTAAGATCAGACATACAAGTTAAAATTAATTAAATTAGTTAAAAGCCCGTTTGTATAAAAATGTCTTCAGCTGCTTTTTAAAGGAGTCAGTAGAGTCTAGACAGCGTAAAGACAACGGCAGAGAGTTCCACAGCCTAGGTGCCAGTGCCTGAAAAGCCCGATCCCCACGTGTTTTAAATCTAGTACGTGGGACCACCAGTAGCCTCTGACCTGAAGACCTAAGTGCTCGGGATGAAGCATGAGGTTTCAGCAGGTCAGAGATATACTGGGGAGCTTCACCATGCAGAGCTCTAAAAGTTACAACTAAAATTTTAAAATGAACCCTAAAATTTACAGGCAACCAATGAAGAGAAGCCAAAACTGGAGTAATGTGTGACCTCTTGTTTGTACCAGTTAAAAGTCTTGCCGCTGCATTCTGTACAGACTGAAGGCGATCCAGAGCTGATTTGTTAAGACACGTAAAAAGACCGTTACAATAATCCAAACGAGAAGAGATAAAAGCATGAATAATCATCTCAAGTTCTGCCTTTGACACCAGTAGCCTGAGTTTAGAAATGTTTCTTAGATGATAAAAACAGTTCCGGACAAGTTGTTTAGAGTGTTTCTCAAGAGACATTGAACTGTCAAATATAACACCTAAGTTTCTGAGACTCGACTGAAATGAAGGGTCTAAAAAACTGATATGCTGCCTAATTTCTGAGAGCATGTGATCAGGTGCAATAATCAAAGTTTCTGTTTTATCTGCATTTAACTGAAGGAAATTGTCATTTAACCATTGTTTGATTTCTGACAGACAATTATTTAAACAAGACAATTTATACAACTCAGAAGCTTTGAAAGAACAGTACAACTGAATGTCATCAGCATAGAGATGATAAGAAATATTATTGTAACGTCTGATAATGTGGCCTAGAGGGAGGATATACAGCAAAAAGAGAATAGGACCTAAAACAGATCCTTGAGGTACCCCAGAAGACAGAACTGATGTTTCCGACAGCACATGATTTATACAGACAGTAAAGGATCTCTCAGATAGATATGACATAAACCATTTTAAAACAACGCCAGTAATCCCAAACAAGTCCTTCAGCCTATTTATCATGATGCTGTGATCAACAGTATCAAAAGCAGAGCTGAGATCCAACATAACCAGAACAGTGTACTCTCCAGAGTCTGCTGCCATCAGAATGTCACTAGACACTTTAAGCAAAGCGGTTTCAGTGGAGTGCAATTTGCGGAAACCAGACTGGAAAATGTCCAGAACATTGTTCTTTTCCAAAAAGTTGTTAAGTTGTTCTGCAACTGTTTTTTCCAAAATCTTTGACACCAATGGAAGTTTTGATATTGGCCTGTAACTGCTTGGAAGAGATGGGTCCAAATTTGGTTTCTTTAATATTGGTTCAACAATAGCTTGTTTAAAATAGCTGGGAACTGAGCCAGTATAAAGAGAAGTATTTCCAGAATACAGGGGCCAATAGAATCAAACACACTAATGAAAAATGATGGAGGAAGTACATCAAGGTGGCTTGAAGTCAGTTTCATTCGACCAAGCAGAGCACTGATGTCCTGTAAGGTAACAGGAGTAAAAGAGGACCAGGTATCAGAGGTAAGCAACGTGTCAATGTGATACTGAGAGGATGATGGAGAAATATTAGACCTGACAGCAGCGACCTTATCAACAAAATAGTTTAAAAAGTCATTACAGTCAGATTTAGTATAGACTGGTACATGAGGAATATCAGGAGAGACAATGTTTTTAATTGTATCAAACAATACTCTGGGATTTTTCTTTTTTGAAGCTATTAAATTAGCAAAATATTCCGTTCTGGCATTTTTTATCATGTTGTTAAGTGAGAAAATTGATTCCTTGAGATGTACCCTATGGACCTCAAGCTTGGAAGCCTTCCATAAACGTTCTAATTTGCGACAATATCTCCTAAAATTTCGAATACTTTCATTTATCCAAGGACAGAAATTTGAAGAATGGACAACATTTAGTTTCAGAGGTGCCACCGTATCTAAAATAGATTTACATTGATTGTTAAAAGACAAAATAAGTGAATCCATATCATTTTGAGCCATGCGAGGGACAAACATGGCAGAAAACCTTCTAGCAGCATCCTGGTTTATAATCCGCCTTTGGATCATCAATTTAGGAGGTGAAGGATCCACGTAAAATGACAAATTAAAGAATATACAACTATGGTCACTCACATGGACATCTTCCACACATACATCATATATATTTAAACCCAGGGAGAAAACAAGATCAAGAGTGTGGCCCTTCGTATGTGTGGGGCCAGAAACATGCTGCTTAAAGTTAAAAGACTCAGTGATAGTGATGAGCTCAGCAGCAGTGTTACAGGAAGCGTCATCAATATGAAGGTTTAAGTCTCCCAATATTACAACCTTCTCCAGTTTAATGATCGATGTCAGAAGGTCGTTAAATTCAGTTAGAAAGACCCCAGCAGGTCCAGGAGGTCGATAGATTAAAATACAATAAAAGGTTTTCAGAGAACCGACCTTCATCATCTGTGACTCAAATGAAGAGAAGAAGTCCGAAGTCACCAGTTTGCATATGAGTCTGTCCTGGTAAACAGCAGCAAGTCCTCCACCACGTCCTAAAAGACGCGGAGTTCCAATGACAGAACAGCCAGACGGGCAGATTTCATTCAGGTGGACATAATCCTTATTTTGCTGCCACGTCTCAGTCAGACACATAAAACCTAGAGACTCTTTGATAAAAAGATCATTTAAAATAAATGATTTGTTCGGTATAGAGCGAACGTTAAGCAGGGCGAACCGAATTGATGACGGTTTATCTGCGGAATCTACAGCTGACTGCAGCGGTACTTGAATTAAACACCTGTGCAAACCTGTGGACCTGCCGGGCAGGGCAGCGACTCCAGAGTTGGAAAAAACCTTGATCGATGAGCAGACGTAGCTGTCACCAACAAAACGGGAAATGGATGACGGACACAGAGTGAGCAAACTGCTTTCGAGCCATGGGGCTCGGGTCCCAGGCGGCAGCGTAACATCCCCAGCAAACGACAGGAGAGGAACTGGTCGCAGACACCGAGAGTCACCCCACAGCAAAGCAGCTAGCCTCCGGTACCTTCTCCGTTTCACCTGGACGCCGGCCCTCGTTCCCCTTTTTCGTCTCATATACTGTTACTGGATATTTATCATACATCTATACATGTTAATAAGTACTCAGTCTAATGGTTAATTATTCTGATGAATGGCTTACAAAGTTTTCAGAATAGTTTGGTGAGAGGTAGGAGATCTGTAGTTGCAGTAGTAAAAGCGTGCCACACTGTGGATTATTGGAAGGACTTTGGACTTGTTCACGTCTTGCCGACACTGTGTGAACTCAACCACGCTGCTAAAACACGTTTATATCACTTCGCTGTCAGAAGGACATGGCGCTGAGCCTCAGTCTGTCTCTATGAGTGAGAGACAAAGGGAGAGCTGCAGTGAAACTGCTAAATCGAATCCATCAGTGCCTGCACGATTACAAATGATGCACCCGCGATTGCTTTCTCCACTGATCAATAAAACTCTGATTTCAAGCCGGTTAACAGCTATGACTCCCTCCTTCACTGACACACATTTACACGTCCCCAAGCTGTATGATGGTGTACATAATGCACTGCATTATGTAGCTGAGTAACAGGTTCACTCAAATTCAGGGATTCTGCTGAATTTGAGTTTAAAAATGATAAAGAATGCAACTTCTACAAACAAATGTACACAGTGGATTGCTCCACCATACGTTAAAGACACATGGATTTCAGTGGACAAAGTCATAAAGATTTACACTGGCACGTCCTGGGCTGTTTAGTGGTTGTTTAGTTGGCTGTTAGAGAGTCATTGTTGTTTGCCAGCAGCCTGGCACGGAGAGTGGGGAGTCGGGCTAAGCAGAGAAGGCGCTGGGTGTCCCTTCCGAGCCGAAGGTCCTTCACCCACTTTTATAGCAGAGTCATGTGAAGGACACTTCAGTGAGACGGCAGACAACACGCTGCGTGTTTGGAGCGAAGAGCTGAGACTCAGTGCGAGCATGTAATGTTTTATTCAACGTTTACATTCACTGCTGGAGAGATTCAATGTTTTTCTGTGTGATACATGTTGGATGATTCCAAAACAAACCACTGAGTACTCAGGTCCATCCATAACTCATGAAACTAAACATAAATGTAACAGATGATGTGCACAGTTAGCAGCTTTTCAATATTTAAAGGTGATCCATGTGAGACAACTTTAACTTCAGTTTTCCGTTGTCAGCTATCTGTTCGTACACAAAAAAGATGTTTAACTTGAGGAATAGTTGATAGGATTTTAACTGCTTTGAATAAAACACATTTGGATTGGATTGAGGTTAATTTCAGTTAGTCATATACTTTTACTGATTTTTGTTTAGTTTAACACTAATCACTTCCCAGAGTTGGTCAACTATCTCGATTCTTTATCTATAACCATTTGCTTACTGTGTCAGCCATTAATACATTCATTATTTTTAGTGGTTATTCTTTTTAAGACCTGCTCATTATGTTGTAGGACCAGTTTCAATTGTTTCTCTATTAAGTTCAGTTAACAGTTAACAATTAAAAGTTTTAATTGTTTATCCATACTGTTAGCTATCAGCTTTAGCTATATCTTTTATATCATTAGCTAACAATTTGAACCATTTTCAGCAATTTTTTTTCTCTTCTTTTCAACAGTTTTTATATATTGTCAGCTAGCAATTTCCCCTTTTACCTTTAGCTATTTTTATGTATAATTTTGACTTTCTATTTTAACTGATGAGCCACTTAGCAGTTTTAAGTATATATCCATTACTTGAATTAGCAGTTTTTAACTGTTTATCTATATTGTTAGCTAGTTGACAATGCTACCTTTAGCTTACAGTTTTCAATTAGCATCCATATCTTATGTTAACATTTTCTAGGTATTTATTAATACTTTTTGCTTGAAATTTACAATGTTATCCCTTTTTTCCAGTTGATTTATTTTATACTTTAAACAGTTAACAGTTATTATTTTCCAATGTTTCTAACTTGCCACTAATTTTTTTTAGCTAGCTATAGGGTTGCTAACTTTCCCATTTTAGCCGGGACATGCCATTATAAAAACCAAATTTGCTTGTTCCTTATCATTGTTCCTTTATCATTATTTGCAATGTCACATACAGAGCATATTTACACTATGTCCAGCTGGTTGTGCATTATGCTTCTGGCACACCAGAGTGTCCCTTATTTGATAGTTAAAAGTTGGCAACCCTAGCTAGCTATATCCACAATGTTTTGTTTTTGTCTTCTTGGTTTTGATCCTTATTTTCTGCTTATCTGTTACTTTAAGTTAACTGCTATCAAACCTTTTCAGGTCCAGTTAATTCTTTGTCACTGCAGAATGGCTATGACTTGTTTGTAATAACTGTGTTAGGGGAAAGAAATGCTAATTGTTTGCATCTAATGTCAGTAAAATGTTGCTTTTTAACTAAACAACTGTGAAAGCTAAACCTTGTCATGAGTTAGAAAAGCTCAAATCTCTCAGTGTATATTCCTGTGCTGCAAGTACGACCATTTTCATATCATACACACTCAAAGATGCAAACACACACGTACATAGACTCCATGCACAAAAAAAGCCACCTCATTTAATACCTCCATCTCTTCTGAGAGAGAGGCTGCCTGGTCACACAAATCTGGCAGCTACGTTTGTGTGCAGACAAAGTGAATAGCTGCAGGGTGAAACTGTGCCACTGTGTGGCTCAGGATTGGAGCCTCGATGGCCTGTGGTGGTACAAGTGGAGCCAAGCTGGGGTATCGATGACATGGGAGCATACTCACTACAACCTCCGTATCAAAGCACTGGGGAATGGAAAGAGACCCAGGGATTCGATGCACATCTGCTGTGCTGTTGCAACAGTTTTTAGTTAGACTAACAGGCAGAAATCATTTCCACACTGTCTCATGAAGCTTTTTTTTTACTTATTAAGATAACCAATCTGGGGTTTTATTTACGTATATATTGTAGGGCATGCTGGGAAAGATGTGCATCTTGTTATGGTTCACATCTCTTGAGAGGTGAGAGATGTGAGAAGCCAAAAAAACCCTTAAAAAATGGAGAGACCTATCGAGGTACAAAGACATGTGGTATGTGCTGCCAGGATAATGACAAAAGCATTCCCTCCAGTCATCTCTCTTTACCCTTAGTAGCCCTCATCTTTTCATCCACTCCTTTCCCTCCCTGTCATAGTGCTTGTGCCTTTTCTCTCCTCCATCTCTCCTTCACTCTCCTCCTTTGCCCTCATTTCTGCAGCTTTGTTCCACCCTACCCCCCTGCCCCATTCCTCATCTTAAACCATGAACCCCCACCCCCCCTTGCTTCCTCATATTCTTACGCCCCCTCCACCCATTACTCTGCACGCACACAGTCTATTTCTCTCTGTTTTGTGCTGCGATCGTAGCCAGGCTGGCGACAGCTGCAAAAGCAGAGAGTAGAGTGGTAGGCACCAGCAGTAGGGGAGGGAAGAGGGCTGGACCTGTGGGGAAAAGAAGTGATGTGAAGATGAAGACGAGGGGGCGGTTACTTCTTCGTTGGTGAGGTTTTGATCTTGTAGAAATGAAGATGAAACAGGGTGGGTCTGCAGGCGGGGGCGGGGAAATGGCTTCTCAGTAATCCCATGGGCACGTACTTTGTCTGCGTTGATGCACATCAGCCTGCTGCTGTGTTGGTGTATTATTTATTTATTTATTTTTTCATGCCGATGTGCTGAGGCAGGCGGCGGGGAGGGTGCTCAGGTGTTACTGGAGTGACAACAAAAACTGCACTTGCAGGAGGATGAGGAGGTAGATGAAGGTGGTTGGAGATGTGCATCGGGGTGCTGACTAGGCGACACAGAAGCAGCTGTTATCAAGTGCATGCGACACCTGGTCTGCAGGGGAGAGGGAGAAGGGGCTGTAAAATGAGTCTGATAAGGGAAAAGGAAAAAAGAAATAACTCGATGAAGGATGGTCTTTGTTATTCGGCTGTACCTAAATGGATCTCATATAATAAAATTCAACAATGTCACAACTGTGTGGCTCACATCTGACTAAATATTTAACCCCAAAGGCCCATTTTGAACATGAAAACAACATGAATTAAAATTTACAAACATTTTGTCAGATAAAAACAACACTGAGAACTAAGCCAGCAACTTTGTGAGACTGTATATAAAAGAGGGACGCAGCCCATCGACTGCTAGTTTCTGGAATTTTGGTTGTTCCTATCCTATTTTATTCATTGATTATTCTTTTTCCCTTTAAGCCAGGCATGATCATATTTGGAAGAGCAGTTGAAGGTTATCGGGTGAGGCTATTGCTAGCTTGGGTGGCGAGATGTGTGATATTAACTGGGATGCTAATTTTGGCTTAAAACAAAATATAAATTTTGGAAAAGCTGATCCGCTGACTACTTAGTGTGTTTGACTCCCGCCAGTGTTGTCACTCAGAGTGGCTGTTGTCTTAACATCACATCTTAATGCAGTGAACAGGTTAACTAGACTTTGTTCCCACTTTGTCCCATTTAATTCGTTGGGATTTGGTTATCTTACAGTTTTTATTTGAGTAAAGAGGTTTAATCAGTACTTTAGCTTTTACCGGAGTATTTTCTAACTAAGCAAGTATCTGTATTTCTACTTCAGTGACAAATGCTGTAAGTTGGGGATTTAAAATGAGCGTATATGAAGACTAACTTGTGTTTGTATCCTGCCTCTAGTGGCAGCTTTTGAAACTGCACCATCCATGTTAGCATCTGTTCGTGGCTTGATTTAGACTCATTGCTTTGAAGTAAATGCAGTCATCAAATTAGGTTTGTGTTAGATTAGACATTTTTTTAAACAAGTGTCTGGGAATTAAAGAAAATGCAATGAAACCGCCTTAAGAAAACCTAACCAATATATACTTTTTAAAGGAGCATCATACTAATCACTACTTGGCTTCCAGGGAGGGGGTCGTAGTTTCCTGATGGTTTTCCTCATGGTTGATTATGTGGTGTAGTTTCCTTTAAACCGATGAGGACGACGGTAAAAATGGATCCTCATAGGAGCGTCAGCCTGTTCATACCCCAGTCACCTTTTCTTTCCCAACGTCACTACTCTGGTTTGTGACCTTTCCCACTTGTTACCACAACATCAAATTAATGACACAGCAGTGTGGACTGAATCCAGAAATTATACATGTGATGCAAGAGATCGAGCCTAAAGAGATCGCTGTTGATGTTAAAGCTGAATCATTCGGGGCACATTTGCATTTGTGAATTTCCTCATCGCTCCGATATCAGCTGGATGTGTCCAGGCTGCTCTCTGGAGGTCAGCTTAGGATGCAGTTGATTTTTAATTTTTTTTTTAACTTTATTCAGCCACATTTCATGTATATATTTATATTTTTGAACAATAAAGTGTAATTTTCTTATGTTAGGGTTTTCACTAGGCATACGCTTGCTATAAGCTACTGCGCTTTCCTCTAATGTGCCTGCAGTGTTACTTTAAAGAACAGAGGAAGGAAAATGAAAGTGGTGTCGAGCTCTGTCAGGCTGTTCCACCTGCAGTAACCAGATCAGCTGATCAGCAGAAGATAAATCTCTCAGCTGACTGCTCAGAGGACCACGCCCAAAATGCTGCTCCAGCTGATTGCTCGCTCTCACATCACGGAGTTTATTTAAGGCGAGGCAGCACAGAGACAATGGCACTTTGCTCAGGGCTTGTAAAAATCTCACTGAATAGTCATCAAAAGGAGTTGTAAATAGTTTTGTTTAGTTTTTTTCATCTGCCAGTAGTCGTGCTATAGTGTTTTTAAATACATTTCATCAGTATTTCTCTCAATATTGGGCTGAAAATATGTGAAAAGTGGAATTTAGACCTGATAGTTAAGAATAAAATGTGGGACCTAACCGGAGTCTCCAAAAGTTGATTCTGTTCATCTGGACGTAGCGTTTTGTGGGAGAAACGTTTCATCACTCATCCAAGTGACTTCTTCAGTCTCAGCTAACTGCAGGTTTCCCCAATCTTATAAACAATACATTTGCATAATGACTGAAACCAGCACAGTGAAGGAACAATGGGCTGGGAGGTCAGTTCCTTAATCTTAATTATGCAACTTTTCAACACAAACTATCAGCTTTTGGAAATTTACTTACCTGGATGATTGAGCATGTATCAAGACGACCTAACCGGAGCAGTTTTCACAAACAATGAAAACTTTATAATGCAGATGCATTTTTTGTTGTTGTTAACATAGAAAGCTAATAATTTACTTTTTATTATCACGGTCAGAGCCTTTGGTGAAAGGTGTTTAACACTGTTTTCTATTGAAAATTGCTCCTAATATTTTGCCTCCCTTAAGTATAATAACATGTTTTTTAAATGTTGTGACTGACATGTCCAAAAGAAAGCATAAAAGAGTATTATTATTAGATCATTTATGTTTATATTTTGTAATGAATTTTTAAAACAGGCCTTTGGACAGTGGATGCCTCTGGCTGTTACTCTGACTATTCTTGTTAGTTCTAGCTTTTTTTTTTAAAATTTTTATTTATTTATTTATTTTTAGCTTAAGTAGTGAAAGAGGTGGGGTGAGCCCTGAGCACCTGGTGCAAGCGAGATGACCCGTTCCAGAGAGGAGCAGGCAGGGAGTCTTGCTGTCAAACTATAACGCAGGCATCCTGAGGTGAGATCAGGGAGGACAGAAAGCTCCTGGGGGGAAGAAAGCCAGAAGCTTGCTTGGATAAGTTTAAATCGGGTCACCACAGCGGTGGAGTCGTTATCACAGTCGCCTCACAGCAAGAAGGTGAGATGTATGTTGGGGACCTTCAAAGTCAAAGTTGTTAACTGTGTAACAAACAGTTCTTTTGAAAAAATGCAACTTTTACTTTGAAGGTGATCGCTCTCTGTTTCGACGATTTCTGTTGCACTTTTTATGTTGAGTGTTTGCACACAAGCGTGGATCTACCATGCAAACTACGGCCATCCGCGACCGTCTGCTACAGACCAATCACAAGCAGGTTTTTAGTGCAGCACCCTCTTCGTGACTTATTTCACCTAGAAACAGCCAGCAACCATTTGCCAACCAGTGGGGGAATAAACATTTTTCCATAGCAACCAGTTGTTGGCAGGGATCGGCTCACTGGTCTTTAGGATTTGGTGTTTTAAGACTGTCAATAGTACACACTGAATATGCCCAACCAAAAACCTGGTTTTCATAACAGTCATTATACAAAAGATACTAGGTCTGTGTCCTATATTATCATGGATGCTTTACTTTTAGTGGATGAAGCAAACTTCCTGCTGCATTTAGTTTTGCTTACATTGCAAATGCTCTCGTCCTGCTTCAAGTCAGCGATTATTTTCGCCGTGCTGCTTTTACGGTTGTGAAATAATTCTCCTCTGTTGCTGACTAATAGTTACACAAACCTGCATGAAGTACAACATACTCTGTTCAACATACTGGGCAGCAGGGTTTTCCAGATCACAACTAGCATGTGCTAAACACTCTTTGCTTATGTGTTTTGTTTTGTTTTTAAATAAAAGCTTTCCAGAAATGCCTTCACTCAGAAGACCTTTGCACATTCCATTGTGGTGAAGCATCCATGTGGGCTGTAGGCTAATGTGTCACCTGTTCTTAATGCCCTGACTAACTAGTCTGAAGGATCATTAGTAAGCTCAAAGCCTCTCTGTCAGTGTTTAAACAACGACTGGGGTCAAAGTCCGACAATGGATGTCTGGTGCGAGTAAATAAATAATCAGAGGGGCAGAAAACTGCTGCCGCACTGCTCTCTGTGGAAAAAACTTGACTCCCAGCAGGTGTCTCTGACAGCTGATCAATACTCGGCTGTGATAGTAGCTTTGAGAGTGCGGCCTGAGTCACACTGTGTGTCCTGTCCAAAAACTAAACCCTACAGTCCTCTTCCAGAGATCACAAACTGGTGCATACCTGTGTCAAAGACTGATGTAGCCACTGTGACGTCATGCAGTGCTTTTTGGGTTTCGGGATTTTAAAGAAATAATCTTATGACATGAATAAGAGGTGGATCTGACCTTTAATGTATAACTAAAACTTGGTTTGATGACATTAGAATAGGTTCCAGGATTTTCCAAAAGTAGACCACCCTCACTAATGTCTAATGCAAACTCGTTTTGTTCTATAAGTAGACCTGAAACATGACAGAAGCCACAGTACAGAAAAGATTTTTAAGGGTTCTCCTATTAGGTTTATAACTGAGGTGTTTTCAGTGCCACAGGTGTGTAAAATCAAACACATAAGCCTTCTGCCTTTAAAAGAATTTGTGAATGAATGGGTCGTTCTAAAAAGCTTACTGAATTAAACCACACTCTAATAGGATGCAACAAGTCAGAATGTGAAGTTTATTGCCTCCTAGATGTTCAATTATTGCAATTAGGGACCACGGGCACTGAAGTTACACAGCACTGAGGTGCGTGGTACCCAAAAGACTTAATAACTGCAGAGCTCCTGTTTATGAAGCTCAGTTTTTATCTTCATTGCTTTATTTTTCCTCAAGGAGCTATTTGCTTGGCTTTAGACTCGTTCTGATCTGCTTGTTTATAATTTGGATGCTCTCTGTAGGTTGCAGGCACAGCACTCTGAGGTCATTGATAAGAGAGTGTAAATGATATTGACTTTTTGGACTTTGCTTTCAAAGAGCAGAGAAAGCACCAGTTTTTCTTGATGAAATACTGTCAAAGTATGATGACTGTAATCAAGATGTGCGATTAATCAGTGGCTGTGATATTTACCAGAATTCATGTTTGTATAGAAGCCCTTTGGGAGAATGTAAGCAGTGCTTCTTGCTTTCTTCTCATTCCCATTTTGAGATAACATTTCCAACAGCGCTGGCATCGCATTGTGTAAAAGCCACACTATCCTTGAGGACTTTTTTTCCCCTCCTTCACTGCGATAAAAATATACTTCCCACGCCCTTGTGAGTCTTATTCGTGTGTCGCTGCACTTCAGGTTTCTGTGCTGCCAGCTTAACACAAACATGTTGATTTGTGTGTTTGATGTGTGGATGGAAGAACTTGTGGCAGGGTGAATATGAAGGCCTCTCTACCAGTGTGTGAACCTAAGCTGATGATATAGTCATTTGAAGATGAGAAACGGAGAGGAAGCAGGTGGAAGTGCTGCTTCAGTCACACATCCAGTTTGTGTTTGTGCATTTCTGTCAGCCTCCCTGTCTTTTTCTTTCTATTTCCACCCGACCTTCCACCCACATGCCTGATGTCCTCTCCCAGAGTGTCAGGCCTCTGTATATGTACACACGAAACGAACTGGGAAAGGTGGACTGTGAGGACACACCCATCCGAGCATGCAAACACATCCCAATCTCTCTCTGTCCTTTTTTTCTTTTTCTTTTTGGAGTCTGTCCGGGTCCATTTTTGCTTCTCAGAAACAGCTAACCCCGAGGAGACAGTCGTCCCTCACACAGACAGCAGTATCAGAATAGAACGGATGAAGGAGGAGGAGGATGAGGGCAGCTTATTATCACTGTCAGCAACCCTCACTTTACTCCTCGACACAGTCACATTACCTTAGAGAGGTGGAAAATAACATGTACTCAAGGACTCGCCTATATTTTTCAAGTTTTTATCTTCAGCGTTATACATTTTAAAGCGTTGGTAAAACATGTAGTATTTTTTTGCTCTAGATGTTTCATCTGTGATGTGTTATATAATAACAAAGCTGAAACCGTAACTGACTTTTCCAGAAAACTGAAGAAAACAGCAAATATTCAAATGTGAGCAGTATTTGGCATTTTTGCTCAAAACTGTTGCTGAATATTTTTTCTCATTATCCACTAAGATATAGAATATTTTATTCCTTTTTTGCTAATACGCATGCCCGAGGTGACATACTTCACCTTTTTATTAAAGTAAAAGCACCAAGGGCACGATATAAAAATACATAGTTGCAGGTAAAAGTCTTAAATTAAAAAAAAAACAAAAAACAAACTGCTCAAGTAGACGTCCAGTCCACTGTAACAGTAATATATAGTAGTATATATTGTATACATTATAGTGGTTTGTTTTCTTTCGTTTTTTGTACCAGTGCATTGATTAATGCATTGGTTCAAATTATAAGCAAATGTAAAGAAATTAGCCAACAGAAGTCGACTTATAGGACAAAACCCACACAGTGAACATAGCAGGAGAAAGCAAACACAATAAACACACACTGACCCCAACAATGCAGCGAATACACATTTAATACCTGCCTTTTAGTTCTTTAACAGCTGTTTATGTTATTCATTAATTAGACAACTCTATGCAATGTACAGAATATCACAGAAACATATGGGGTTAGTCTGTGATTTCCACCAGTTACCATTGGAGTCAAACTTCTTGTATCACTTCAATAACTTTATTATAATTTAACCTAGGCTATACATATTTGTTATCATGTACAAATAATATGCATACAGTATAGTTTAATTGAGTATGGATTCCATACAAATAGGTTGACTCCATCAGTAGTTCTGGAGAAAATTATAACAACGATAGAAAATACCAGCTATACAACTGGAGTGTTTATATTTAATGCAGTGTGGCGTTCCTCAGGGTTCAATTTTGGGTCCTGAATTATTTTATTTGGTTTATTAATAATATATATAACCCCCCAAAAATGTATAAATGTGGTTTGACAGAAATATGCTGTCACTGGATTTACATAAAATACCTTTTTGGTGTTTGGAACCAGCAATAAAAAAAAAAAAAAGGGAGGATCAAGTAAAAGATACCTGGTTTGATCCAAGGAGGAGACACAAATCCCTTTTTGGGTTGTTTCAAGACAGGAACTAACTGCTGTGGTGGTCCTTTGTGAATAAGAAAACAACCAAAAGTATCGTTTTCTACTCATTTAACAATCGAGTGAATTGAATAAAATATATTGTTCTTTTAAAAGATTATATTGTACATAAAGTCTAATAAGAAAAGACCCCAAAACAGTGTGCACTTCTAATGCCATACATTCACATTTTATGAAATATGAAGAAATACACCAGACCGTTAAGATAAGAAAACAGAATAGTAAACAATGCTGATTTAAAGGTGCAGGGCCACAATGGCTGAGCTGAAGACCTTGATAGTCTCATATAGAGAGCTGCCAATAAGCAATAAATAAACTCTAGGATACTTTTTAAGGTCACTATAACATTTTTCTTAACTGGCTTTGCAATCTGTAAACCACCACATGTCATTTGAACCTCAATAGGATAAGAAAAAACACACTTCAAAGAACAAGTGAGAAACTTCAGGAAGAGCAGCACTCACTGATGTGTGGGAGATGCTGTGTGTACAGTGACACAAAAATAGAATTACATTATGAAGGATCTGATCTGGGCGGACGTAAAGCAAGTTACAGGCAGAGTCGTGTGACCTCTTTGTCGCTATTAAGACCTGACCCAGCAGACAAACACAAACACGATTTAATCGTCGTCTCACCGCTACAGCCTCTCTGTAATGGAGTGCTGTGACGGCGTTCCTCAAGCAAAACATGACTCGGCTATGGAAGTATCAGCTGATAGGCCTGAGAGCACGTCCGTATCACTGAAACTCGTCTCCTAGCGAGCTTGTGGACAGAGCACAGAGAGCGAAAGAGACACACCTTTATCATGTGAAAGGTTATTGTGCATGTGTGTGTGCGCGCGCACAGGAGTGCACGTGTGTGTGTAAACAAAGACGCTGTTGTGTGTGTGTGTGTGTGTGTGTGTGTGTGTGTGTGTGTGTGTGTGTGTGTAGCCTTGTTTCACCACCTTTTGCATACGGCTGTAGATAATTGCGAGCGAGTCAGAGAGAGAGAGAGCAACCCCCACCTGGCTCCCAGTGAACTGTGTACACTCCAAATATTTCCATAGCCAGTCCTCTCACGGAAATGAAGGAGGAAGTCTGAGAGTGGCACAAAGACGAAGGTATCTAATGTTAGCAAGGAGACTGCACACATTAAAATACCGTCACTGTAGGAAACTGCAGACTGACCAGGTAGTTTCACTGAATGGAAGAAATAGGCACAAAGGTCCAACTACACCTGCTCTGCGAACATGGCTGTGCTGCTGAACTCTTATTCTTAATGAAAAATAGATCCATGGTTTGATTTTCAGCATTTATGCAGTGGCCCTGGCAGGTGAAGTGCACTCAAAGTTATGAATTATCAGCAAATAGAAAAACACTGCACACAAAACTCAGCAGAGGGAGAAAAAACACATTGGAAATTGAATAAAACACAAAGCATGTAGGAAAGAAAATCTCACAAATCAAAAAAAGGTGTTTTAGGGGAGACAATAATGTGACGGAACAGGTGAGGAAGTGATAGAAACCAAAACATGCAGATAATATGTGGGATGATGTGTATGATTCTTATAACTCTTTACATGCTTATTAGCTGTTAGTCATACTTGTTTTTAATCTCTGGCTCTCTTCCACATGTCTTTTATCCTGTCTTCCGTCTTTCACCCCAACCGGTCGTGGCAGATGGCCGAGACTGGTTCTGCCGGAGGTTTCTTCCTGTTAAAAGGGAGTTTTTCCTTCCCACTGTCACCAAAGTGCTTGCTCATAGGGGGTCATATGATTGTTGGGATTTTCTCTATGTATTTTTGTAGGGTCTACCTTCCAATATAAAGCGCCTTGAGGCAACTGTTGTTGTGATTTGGCGCTGTATAAATAAAATTGAATTGAATAGAATAGCCGTTTACTGTTAGCTCGTCACCTCTGCAGCTGGTCCGTCACATTATTGTCTCCACAAAAACACTTGCGTTGTGTTCTGTGAACACAACACAGAAGGTTGTTACCTGAACACAGCCTCAGTCAAGAATGTAATCAAAGTGATTTTTTGTGTGTGTGTGTGTGTGTTTTGCTTTGCTTTCTGTTGTGTTTTTGTTTTGTTGTGCGCTTTTGTAGCATTTCTATATTTGCTGCTGTTTTCTTAAGTTGCAATGCATTTGACGTCTCAGGCCCATCGTAATTTTCACAGATTCTGCTGAATATAATAAGAAGTGAAAGAAGACTCTTTAATCTCCTCCTGCCTTCATTGCACTGCCCCCTGCGTCTTGTTCATGGTCTCTGATTGCAGGAGTGGGGAGTTTTGGTGTTTTACGTTTCTTTGGGTTTTTTTTTTTTTTTTTGGTAATATAGTAGGTCTTTACTTCTCAATATAAAGCATTTTGGGACAACTGTTGTGAACAAACACTTAAAGTAAAGCAGAAGTTAACTGAATCACACTGACACTTCTGTTAAGGCTGTAAGTAGTGATTATTTTGACTGATTTGTTGGTTAATTTCATTATAATTTGATCTTTTAATTTAGAACATCCACCCCCTCACCCAAAACAAATAAATAAATTCAATCTGTATCATAAAGGAACTATAAAGAAAGAGATATTTGCATTTAAGAATCATAAAAACACTTGGTTTGTGTAATGTGAGTTCATTTTTACTGCCGGATTGGAGTAATTATTCATGACTCCGGAGCTTTGTTTGCTGTCTGTGTTTCTTCTTTTTCCCTTTCAGTAGTTTGATATCTTGTCAGAGCGCATTTGCATATTTAAAAGTCACAAAAGCAGTTTCTAAGTGTATTTGTGTGCGTTTTTGTCATCCACACTGTGTGTATGAGAATGTCACCTTTTATAACGAAAGCTCTTCTCTTCTGTTTTCTTTCCTCCTCATCCTCAGTCCTCATTCTGCAGCCGGTGGAGCGGGATGACCTGAATGGCAAAACCCTGAAGATCACAGACTTTGGTCTGGCCAGAGAGTGGCACCAGACCACCAAGATGAGTGCAGCAGGGACCTACGCCTGGATGGCCCCGGAGGTCATCAAGCACTCCCTCTTCTCCAAGAGCAGCGACGTGTGGAGGTACTGCCCTTGCCTCTTTGTGTGTCACTGCACTTCCCTGGTTTACACATTGACAGATGTCTCCATGCAGCCTGTCAGGGCAGACGAACGGGGAACAGGGTGAATAACCAAAACACTTTAAAAGCTGTCAGTGGACTTTCCAGCAAAGTGGCATCAGCACAGCGTCTGCAGCAGGACAATGATCCCAAACACACAGCTAGAGTCATAAAAACCTCTGACGACCTACAACAGACAGTGTAGCCTCCTCGGGCCTTGATCTCCACATAATGCAGTCAGTCTGGGGTTACATGTAGAAAGAGAAGATAGTGAGAAAGTCTAAACACACAGGAGCAATACAGGTAGATGCTCGTCTGTGCTACAGAAATGAAAGCTTTTAGGATAAATACTGAGGTGGAGGTGGAGGTGGAGTTGAGGATGCTGAGATTTTCAATGGGAGTGACCAAGAGAGACAGGATTAGAAATGTGAGAAGCAAAAGAGGAAGACTTCAGAGAAGATGTAAGGATGTAGTGAAGAAGGTCATGCAGTGGGTTGGTGTGATTAGAGGAGAGGGCTGGTGAGATGGAGGAAGATGATCTACTGTGTTGGACCTCTAACTGAAACGGTAAGAAGAAGAAGAGCAGGGAAGAAGAAAGTTAAGTAATTAGCAATTCCAAGTGTTCAGGTTGTTTATTTAATAACATGGCCTGCATATAAAAGATAGGCATCATCTGCAGGAAGTGATGCGTGATTGCAGAAGGAAGTCAGATTGACTGGAAATTATGACAACAGCAGATATTCTTCTGATGGTTTCAGTCACTAGTTTCATATTTTATTTAATATCACGTTCACGTGGCTTATACTGGGCCACTTTAATTTTATATTGTGACTGTTTGCACTATATTTAGTGAATAACATTCTCCTTTATATTGCTGCATTATTGAACACAGAGCTATTTTACTTTATAGAGGTATTTTCTGTATTGCACAACAGAAAGCTGTTTATTCTACGTTGTACTTATCGACACACATCCCACCCAGCCTGCTTTATCTTTTCTTTTTGACTAAACTTGACTAAATGACTAATTTGCTGTGAATGTTAGATCCACAGCATGTTCTACACTTAAAAAAAATGAAGGTGACAGTTGAAAACTTTTTTTAAGTTAGAATAGATTTAATGTTGATTTCTCATTTTTATCTCTCCTCATAGTTTTGGTGTGTTGCTCTGGGAGTTGCTCACTGGCGAGGTTCCTTACCGGGAGATAGATGCACTGGCGGTAGCTTACGGAGTCGCAATGAACAAGCTGACGCTTCCCGTCCCTTCAACCTGCCCTGAACCTTTTGCTCAACTACTGGGAGGTAAGAAGGTTGTTACCTGAACACAGCCTCAGTCAAGAATGTAATCAAAGTGATTTTTTTGTGTGTGTGTGTGTGTTTGTCACATATGTAATCACGGTTAGCTGAAGATGAAGGTATGGCTGCTCCAGCAGCCGCACTGAAAGCTGTTTGAAAATATATTTGGTTTGTTTCCGGCATGTTTTTGCATATGATCTGGATATTGTGTTTTGTGATGTGTCACTGCGGTATTTCTGTTGGGGTTTGTGGTTAGATTAATAATATATATTCATTTCCTGTCTTAAAAATTAGATTTTAAAACATGAAAAACACCCCCAAAAATGGCAACGTAGGAGGTGGTAAGAGAAAAAAACTCAAAAAGTTTACAGGAAGTGGTTTCTAAAACTAAAAAAGTCCAAAATGATGATTATTATTATTGTTATCGTCATCATCAAAAACCCATCCAGTTGGCAGTTTTTCCCCAAGCTTGTGGCAGTTTTTCCACTTCGCTCATGTACACGAACATATATGTTAATTTATCGGCTTACATTCTTTTAATCTTTATGATATCACTTTATATAGTGAGATGGCAAGAATCATAATCTTTATTAACACAGTAGCAATGAAATTTTCCGAGCTCCCTCAGAAATCTTTAAATTTCGGTCCTGCACATTAAATTTACCTGCGTTTACTTTGCTTTACTATTTCGACCTCACCTTGGAAAATGTTTAAGCTTTACTTTCACTTGCTGCTTTAGTTAGATTAGCAGATTAACAGCTGCACTTCAGAAACACACCTCCTAAAAAGAGGAGATTTCACATAGGTGGGGGAAAATGTTTTTCTCAGACATTTCTGACTATATTTTAAGGAATATCTGAGTTTTCTGACTTTAATGATCTCAGAGATTACTCGAGTTGTTTTTATTCATTGAATGACTTTAATATGTCTTCCCTTCTCCTTTGTCTCTCTTTATAACCTAGTAAAGCCCTAAAATGTTGCTGTGAATATGACCTTAAACTGTCACTGAAAATGCTGAAACATTTTAAATAAGCCCACAGGCTGTTCATATCCACTGACTTCAAGATCCTGTAACTTTTGAGGTTACTGTTGTTTATTTTAAAACAATTTCTATCCCACATTTGGGAGATGAGAAGCAAACACAGAGATAAAATAGACGACGCGTGTCTGGACGGTTTCATTAACTTACTTTTTATACATGCCTGAGCTCCCCCCGGGCCACATTTCTCCTTTTCACCTTGCAAATAATCGCTGTTAACAGTGGTGGAGTATTAACCGGCTCCTGTTTCAGAGTTCAGATCATCCCTGTTTAAACACACACTTGCTTTATATCTAAGCTGCCCTAATATGCTTATTCCCAGGTTACTTTTAAAAAAATGTGGATGGTTAAAGCTGCAGGGCAGGTTTAATGTAAAAGACAAAAAAAAAAAGAGAGAGAGATGCGTCTCAAACTGTCAGCACCACAGCACCAAACTTCCCTCCCACTCTGCTGCTTAAAGCTCCTTTCCCCCACTTCATCTTATCCAAGTTCATCCGTTAATCTCCCCTTTGTCATCCCTCGCTACTCTCTACACTCTGTTTACTCCTGTCATCGGCTCACTTTCATCTCCTCTCCCGCCACATGGATTTTATGATAATTTAGATCCATTAAAAAAATGAACGTCACCTGCTGCAGGCTGTATTTTTAGCCCCTATTTTTTCCATGTTTTCAATTTTCCACTGTTAGTGCTTCTCTTGCGTTAATCTGTTGGACTTTTAGGAGACGGGTTGTGTGTTTGTAGTTAGACGTCGGAGAGGCAGTTGTGATCAGTTTGTGGCTCGGCAGATTATTGTAGGTGTGCGGCATGTTTCGGCAACACTGGCAGTCGGGGTTTGGCTCATGATGGTCGCCATATGCCGTCTCATCTCGCTTCCTTCCATGTCTCCTGTTGCCGCTTTGAGTGCCAGAAAGGGAAGAATTGTCCGAGCCAGCAATTCATGGCTAAGTCCTTTTTGTGCTGTACTAATAACCTGACCGCTGTGTGATAGGCTAATAAACATTAACTGTCGATGGGGTAGAGGGCGAGTCTACTGAAATTATCTATGTGTCATTTTGTTAGACCTAAAAATCCATTTTTAGGTTTTATTGTGTGCTTGTTCATCCATCCAAACATCCCCAGGGTCACGGCGTGCTGGAGCTTATCCCAGCTGTCATAGGGTAGAAGGTGGTGTACACCCTGCACAGTCCGTCGCACAGCCACTGTCTGTCTTTCTAAAACTTGAAGGAAAAATTCTGACAAAATGAATATATAAAATCTGATATGTAAACATATCTATATCTAACTATCTGTATTATTTTTTATAGATTTTGCTGCATGCATTTATTCTGTACCGTCCACTTCCCAGTATAGGACAAAGCTAATTAGATAACAATCCATGTTTCCATGTTACAGAGACGCCAAATACCAACATTTTATTAAATAAATTAAAATAATAGGAAAAAAAACAGAAAACAGACTTAGTCTGAATTAGGACGTAGCTTTGTCAGAGCAAGATAGTGGCTCAGACACCTGAGTAAAAAAACGACAGGATCCTCTTTGCATTCTGCGACTCTTCACGACCACTTTTGATCACAAGGCGATTGCACAGGTCTCCTGATAGGAGACGACCTTTCTGCAAACTGTCACAGTCCGAGTTGGACTAACTGCATTTACTCTCAAAGAGATTGTTGAAGGTCTGTAAATGTAAAGGGTTTTAAACTATGGTGACATCTTCTCCAAGTATAACAGTGAGTCTTTGTCCATGAGCTCGACTCAGCTGACTGCCAGGCTGGTTGGGTTCTGGTTATTTTATGGTAAAACAAGAAGGTGGATGAGTGGAAATGTAATAGTTAAATATGTAGACGGCTACAGATATGTGATTCTTGCTGACCTATCACAGTTAATTCTGCATTATTAGAAACAGATTACATGTAATTGCCATAAAAAACTAAAGTGTGATAATATTATCTTGCTGGATAAAATAGATAATGACAGATTTGACTTTGAGGACATAATTTGCAGTTTAAAAATACATAGTTACGATTAGCTCAGTCCCTCCTTTAAAGTCTTTATTTTGGTAAACGTGGTAGTGAGATTTTTCCAAGGACATTGTGTGAAAATATGTTTTGACATTAGAAGCCTGATTACGTAAGATCACATTTGTTATGCCTTTAAAAAAATGTGCTTATGTATTTTTTAATGTTTCATATTTGAAATCTTTGAAATTTCTGTGACAATTTTACACTTAATTAAGAAAAAGTAGCGTCTGTTCAATTATTGCAAACACAACTTAAATGGCACTTTATTTCACGTGTGCCTGTAATTTTACGTTATAGTTATAAGTCATGATTACAGCTGCGAAATCCATAATAAACAACAGATTCTTACTGTCTGCTGCTCCTCAGAGTGCTGGAGCCCGAACCCTCACGGCAGGCCGTCGTTCACCAGTATCCTGAGGCGGCTGCTGGCCATCGAGCAGTCGGCCATGTTTCAGATGCCTCTGGAGTCCTTTCACTCCTTACAAGAAGACTGGAGGCTGGAGATCCAGCAGATGTTCGACGAGCTCAGGGCCAAAGAGAAGGTGAGAAATGGTGGATTTTTATAAAACATGTCTGCATATAAAAATACTTTAAAGCGCTCGTATGTGCGCGCAGATCCTCTCTGTACTATAATGCTCAGTGTTGTGGTTAGAAGTCACATTGTACAAAGACAGAATGAGTAAATCAGAACTTTAGTTTCCAGCTAAAAGTTGACAAATGTGAGTACATTCGTTTGCTCTTCTTTTCTCCTGTTCTGAGCTGATTTATTCAGACAGAAGTGCTTTAATAAAAGTCACATTTCATACGGAGGTGAGAGGAATCTCACGCTGTCACATCTGTGCTGCTTCTGCAAATAAGAATTAAGTTAGCAGCTAACAAAATGCCAGGAAAGAGGTTTCAAAAGAGGTGCTGTGGTAAGCTCTTCATCTTCCCCTGCTTCTCTGCAGGAGCTGAGATCATGGGAGGAGGCGCTGGCCCGAGCAGCCGAGGAGCAGAAGGAGCAGGAGGAACAGCTGAGGAAGAGGGAGCAGGAGCTGGCAGAGAGGGAGATCGACATTGTTGAGCGAGAGCTGAACATCATCATCCACCAGATGTACCAGGAAAAGCCCAGCGTCAAGAAGAGGAAGGGCCACTTCAAGAAGAGCCGATTACTGAAGCTGGGCAGAGACAGCAACTGTATCAGTCTGCCCTCTGGTGGGTGCACACAGGAATCACACCCGGACAGTTTTAATCCGGTGAATCAGGTGCACAAAGGTGGTATGATGTCACTTCCTGTGAGATGGGGTATTTTCAGGTGGAAAATTTAGGACACTGGCTGCATTTGAATATTCCTAAAAGAATGACCTCATATGTCCTTTCCCTAATCTTTGGGAGCTCGTTTCCGCCAGTGAAAACAAAGCGTTTCTGTCATCCATGAGTAAATACGTTTGGGTTATCTCCTCAAAATTCATACTCAAGTACTCAAAGTTATTGTCTCATCATTAAGTTATTTTTTCAGATGTTTAAGTATGTAAGTAGAAATTTTGACTCACGAATAGTAAACGATAGTAATCACTTTTCCTTGATTTTGATGGAAAACATCACAAAGGCAAAGAAAAAATTCATTTTTGATACTTCCCTTTGTGTTTGTTTTACCAAATCATTTCATGTAGGCTAACAAGGATGTCCCAGTAAAAAAATACCACTTCATTACTAAAGGTGGAAAGAAAAACCCGTCATATTACTTTGCTAATCCTAACAGCTGCATTTGGGACACAGTTAATGCAAAGTAACACTTTAGAAAGAAGCAGGTTTTATGAGAGAAGCCTTTCAGTTCAGATGTGTGTTTAACAAAGAGTGGTACATGGCATCCATCATCCATCCATCCATCCAGACTGGAGCCCAGTCTATCACCGGGCTAACACAGAGAGAAACAGCCATTCACTCTTACATTCACACGGCCAGTTTACAGTCAGCAGCTATCCTGACATGCATGTCTTTGTGTTTTTTCATTAGTTAGCTCATCTTTGTCTTGAATCGCTTTTTATTTAACACGTTTTAAGAAGGAAAACCGAACAGGTGGGATACTCCAAACATCACTCACAGCTTTTTTTTTTTTGTTAACCAGTGATGATCAATATTTTGAATAACTAACAGTCCTTTTTGATAATAACATCTTCTTTGATTACTTTCATTACAAGATACAGTGCCGGGACAGCTACAGGGATTTGATAGCCTAGCATCTTTCTCAGCGTTAAACATACTGTAACAAAACACTTGACTTTTACTGCACGATGATCATACTGTGTCACAACGCAAACTCTGCCTCAGCTATTTCTGCGTTTAAGTTTGGCTCTTTTTTCCCAATTGTGTTTCACTGTACTTGGTGTTATTATCTTTCTGTTTCCTGAGGCCTTGATATAATTTAGAGATAATTTTCCCATGAATCTGTTTATATGCTTCAAAATTTCCGTCACTGCATTTCCTAGAATGACACTCTTCCAATATGTTGTTGCTGTCGAGCGAGTTGTAACCCAATAATAAGTAAAGTTAACTTAACTCTGCTTTTCAGTCAATTTATTATCCCTAAAGTGAAAGTAGGATGTAGGAAATCCAAAATATATGTTCTCATGGCGTATTAATACTCTAATACAATAGATGGGGAGACGCCTCCTGTGTGCCTCCTTTTGATGTAATTTCTGTTTATCCTCAAAATCTGCGCCTTGTTTTGTGTGTGTTTCCAAATCGCCAGTTTGTTTGTGAGTTCTTTGTCTATCAATCTCTCCTTTTGTCATGTAAATGCTTCTCATATTCCCTGTCTTTGCAGGCTTCGAGCATAAGATCACGGTGCAGGCATCGCCCAGCGTGGACAAGAGGAAGACCCAGGGGAGCGAGAGCACGACCCCGCCTGCCAGCCCTGGGGTCATACCCCGGCTGAGAGCTATCAGATGTGAGCGTTAACGTCAATAAGTCTAGTGAGGATATGGACCGGAGTTTATTGAATGTTTGCTGTGTTTTTCAGTGACGCCGAGTGATGGCAGTAAGACGTGGGGTCGCAGCGCTGTGTGTAAAAAGGAAGACCTGACGACCAATAAGAAGAAAGGACGCACCTGGGGCCCAAGCTCCACCCATCAGAAAGAGAGAGTGGGCGGCGAGGAAAAGTACGTCAACAGTTTTGCTCAAAGTTAAAGATATACTTTGGCTTTGATAATTTAGTATTTTCTCAGGTTTGTTTGAAGGGGGAGAAGTTTTTTTGACAGCACTGTATGTGGAGTGACAGGCTGCTCTTACACGGTTTGATAAACTATGGATTTTGTGGTTAATAATTTCCAGCAACAGGCACAGAAAGTCACAGCTCTTTAATTTTGAACAGAAAGCTTTGTTTTCTGTAAAAACCTGATGAAACTGCAGTGTCAACACCTGCAGGATTATAAGGCCCACTGTCTGTTCACCTGCAGGCAAGAAAAAGGGGCTTCTTCAGATACTCGTCTGGATAACACACAGAAACAAAACCTTTAGATCAATATCTCATTACAGTGAGCGGAGAAGCCAGAAGCAGAGTAATCATCTTCGCTTTGTATGAATCGCGTCCTCAAGTGGCATCGACCTGACCGGTTTATGTCCCTTTTTCGTTTAAAAAATGTTATTTTCACAGCATCTGTTGCCTCTGATAATATATTAAAAAATGGAGTCTTGATGTCCTGCCAGTCTAATTCAAATTCCCTGTTTGCAGGTTGAAGTCTCTCGCAGAGGGAAGCAAAGTTTGGTCATCCAGCGCGCCAAATCTGGGCAAGTCTCCCAAACATGCCCCGATGACTGCTGGCTTCTCCAGCCTGAATGAAATGGGTGAGTCTTTTCATTTCACTGTGCGTTCTGCCTCATTCACACAATCACAAGTGTGAGTTTAATCAATTCTGTCTTTTACAGAGGAATGCAGTGAGTTTGAGGAATCGCCAGGCTCCTTGCTGCCCTCGGAGTCGAGCAGTAACGGGGCCATGGAGGACTCGGGTTCCCTGTGGAGCAGCCTGGGGCCCAACATGGTGCCCGCTGTTGGGAATATGGGCTCCTGTCAGGCGGTTGGAGGCTTGGGAACGGGCGTGAGCTACCAGGACTCGCTTCGTCGCTGCAGTCAGAGGAAGAAGAGCGATATATTCCTGCTGGGTTGCGCCTCTCTGCTCGCCTCGGTGGGTCTCGGACAAGACTTGCTACAGCTGGGAAAACAGCAGGTAGGAAACCCTGAAACTGGGAGAGATATGGTTGAACTCTGGAGCAAGATTAAAGCCATGTTGCATGAGGAAGGAGCTTTTTCTTCATTTGACATTTGGATTTTTATTTTTTTTGCTGCATTTAGAGAATAAAATTGAAAGGTCAAGGGTGACTTTGATCTTGAAATGTCGAGTTTAGTCTCGACATTTAGTTTTTATTCCTCAAACCCCCACAATGAATTTATTTTTTACTTAATACATCTTCATAAGATATGATGCATGGTTTTGTATTCAGAAGATTTTATTATGCTTTTTTGCTATTCAAGGCAGTTCGATTGTTGTGCTAATCCTGTTTATTTGTGTATATCTTTGTGTTTTAATGTCCTTCTTGGAGACACAATCTCTCTTACACAATAACAGACGTGTTCATTCATACACGCATGATTCCACTTTATTGAAGACATGGCCTCTCCACATAAACAGCCTCCTCCTGCAGACGGTTTATTACCTGTTAATATAAAATCAGTGCCTGGCAGAGATCATGTCTCAGAATCTATGATACCAGGACTCCTCAGACTCATTTGAATCATTTATGAAGGATAAACCAGCATGAACAAGCCCTTATATTATCAGTGAGAGATGTGGGATGCTGCTGAGTCAGACCTGATCTTTTGTATTGAGTCAAACATGTTTCCTATTAAAGTACAGGTCGACAATATTATTACTTTATGGTCCTGTGAAAAAGACAGTTTTCACAGGGCTCTTTGCAGTCCCGAAAGTTGAGAATACTTTTACTACTTCCAGAGGAATTAAGAGGGTCAGTAGGAACCAGGTGCTGATAATCAAATTCACTTGATTAAATGATCATCGGCAAGTCTGAGCACCTCTATAAAAGAAGATGCTTTGGCATTCTGCATATCTGGAGCATTTAGCTGTGTGTTAAAATAATGGCACAAATTTCCTGGGAGTGATAATCTTAGAAAGTTCAAGTTGCGGTTGAACAAACCACAAGAACCTTGGACAAAATGCTGCACTGATCCACCCAAAGGTGGCCAGACATCAACCTGACTGAAATGCTGTCAGAGGAACTTAAGAGAGCTTAAGAGAAGCAAAGACAGTGGGCCAAAATGTTGTTCTTTGCAGGTCACATTGCAGCAGCTGAATTGTTAAACTTATGTGAATGGTGTGTGTTTTCTCAGAATGAGAGTAAAGCTCAGCACGTTTTTGTGGTCTGATGTTCTCTTCAGGTGCTTCAGGATGAGCAGGACCTCCGAGAGGAGCAGCGTAAGAAGAAGGATGGCCTCTTCCAGCGGACCGGACGTTTCCGTCGCAGCACCTCTCCACCCAGCCGAAACCTCTCTCTGTCTCTCTCCAGACACCACGACTCCACGCTTCCCTGCTTGGACCCTTCTCCCTCTGTAACACTGCTCTCTTTGTCCTCTCTGTCGGACTGCAACTCCACCAAGTCCCTCCTCCCCTCTGACCCAGACGATTATCCCCTCACCCCGATGGCTGGGGTCAGAACACCGGCGGCGCCCCCAGCGCCTGCCCTCAACCCACTGTTGGACCTGCGGGCCGAGAGCTTCAAGAAGGAGCCCAACCAGTCGCTCACGCCCACCCATGTATCTGCAGCCATGGCCATGAACCGAGGACACAGACGCACCCCTTCAGATGGGGCGATACGACCCAGAGCCCAAACTCTGGGACACCACAGGACGCCGTCAGACGGGAGCATGCCCATGCCTCCTCCACCACACATCACAACAAACAAAGGTACGGGACTCAAATCTAGTCTAACTTGTCATCAGAATCGGAGTATTTTATTAATCCCAGGGATTAAAGTGCTTAAAAGTAAATGTTAAAAATCAGGCACTCCATTCATCGTGCAGTATGTTAAAATAATACTCCAAAGTTAAATAAATCCAAAAATAATACAAACAGGTTATTATACGTGAAAATAGTCCATGTGTCACAGGTAGGAATGAGCTCCTGTGGTGTTCTGTGGTGTGTCATGGTCAAATGAGTCTTTTTCTAAAAGTGCTCTTGTGGCTGTTCAGCACGTCATGGAGACCCTGTGAAGGATTTTCCAGAATAACTGTACAGAACAACTTCCTCAGCTTCTTCTTCCTCCATCTCACCCTATCCCAGGCACAACCTGTGACACAAACCCTCTGCATGTCCTCATTCACTGCATCCACAAATCTCCTCTGTGGTCTTCTTCTCTTCATCCATCTTCAACATCCTTTCACCAGTATATCCACTATCTTTCCTGTGCGCATCGATTACAAGCACATACCCCACCACAGTCAGTTCCATCTGTGTTGTGTTAGTCACATCATGCTTTATTTTGAAACCTCTGGGTACAATCGAGTCAAATTTGCTGTGCAAAGTGACCCTGAAGTAACTGCAGGGCAGCTTCAGTACCTCGTTTATAACCTCCTTTGGTGGATGCTACACTGGAGCACCCTTCATGAAAGGAAAGGAGATTACATCCCACTCACTGCGATGCAAAATGATCAACAAAACCAACAAAGTGGTGCAGATCATGTAAATGTTAATTATAAGCGTGTTTTCTATTCACAGTGGAACTCTGAACTTTATGTTGCTGTAATAAAATCTACTTTTCCTCATGGTGTTGCCTCTCTTAATCAGATTATTGGTAATGTTTACTATATCACAGTGCATTCAAGGTTTTTCAGTGCTTCGCTTTGCATTAGTATTGTCCATGATTATTTGCCAGCCTTCAGGATTATCGTTCATTAAATTTTTACTTCAGGTCAGCTGGGATAGGCCCCCAACACTCTGACCGTTAACTGGTCAAGTGATGGATGGACACAGTCTTACTAAAGTTACAAAAAAAAAAATCCATCCATCCAGCCTAACCCAGCTGTCCTATGGCAAGAGGTGGGGTAAGCTCAATCTGCCAATCTGCTGCTGAGGATGACAACATGCTGTCATGATGTTAAATTTGCATTTTGAAGTCCAGCTTCTGGACATTGTAGTTTCAGCGGGGCAGACGTCTGCTGTACCATTGTCAGTTCTCCTTCACGCCTTTGCTGCAATTAGGAAAAGGAGGTTTGACTTACACTTCAGGTAGTTTCTGCACTTCCTGTGCCACGCCTGTGTTCACTTCATTATGTGGTCTTCTCAGTATTTATACCTGCAGCTCTTCCACTTGCCAGCTCTCTAGCCGTACTCTTATGTTTCCTAGTTTTCCCTCTTTATTGTTTTATTATTTCTTTGTGTACTCTCACTTTATGTTGGACTTTTCGCTGCAGTATGCATACTAAGATGACCCCCGGTGTTGAATGTAATTGTAATATTTGCTTATACCTTGCAGCAGAGGCGGAGCCAGACATTTGAAACACCCGGGGCTTAGCCCAAAGAGTAGTATGCATGTGGGATTTTTTTTTTTTTTTTTGGGGGGGGGGGGGGGGGGGGGGGGGGGGTGTAGAAATGACTAAAAGATTAATAGGCTCTGTTCAAAAAAGAATGACTTCATATAGGGAAAAATATATATCACATGTGCAGGACACCTTAAACTAGTTTTTTAATTAAGCAGCAAGGCAGAACAAGGTCAGGGCTGCATCAAGACACGAGGACTAAACCCCAATTCAACCAGACCCAGAACTGATCCAGAATTAAAACAGGACTACAACAGTTCAAAATCAGGACTACTGAGGACTTAACCAAGACAGAACCAGAATCAGAACTAGATGATAGCACTAAAAATCATCATAGACCTGCACTACACTTATTTTTTAATTCTACCAAAGTACAATATTTAGATTGAGAAAAGTTTATATAATTATTTAGCCTTGTTGTGCAAACAAGCCTGCAGAACTTAATAAATACAGAATTTGAAAAACAACAAACCTAAAAAGAAACACTAGGTACAAGATACATGAGGACCTATGATACGGTGATACTTTTGGTAAACAACCATTTGACTAACATGTGTGTCTCACCTGCTCTTGTTCATCTGTTCTGTCCTCGTTCTCCTCTCTCTCACTCTTTGTGCTGACAATCATCAAATATACAGTTGAAACCAGATATTTACTCTTCAGATAAAAACACTTTTTTAATTGTAACATCAAATCAGACTAAATGTTTATTTTTTTAGATTGATAAATATAAAAACATATTTGTTAACTTTAAGAGTAAAGAGAGAAACTATCTGTATTTCTTAATTGCAAATGGCACCAAATTGTATTCAAATTGAGCCACACTTATGGAGCTCCACAGTTCTTTTCCTGGTGTTTTGGTTGACATCTCTTGATGTTCCCATGTCACAGAAACAGGCTCTGTGTTTTGCCTTATATGCATCCACAGCTGTGCCACCAATTTACTCACATGGACTCTACTAACCTATCAGAAGCTTCTTCAGCTCAGAATGGAATCGTCTGGAGTTTTCTTATTAATTAACAATAAATTTAGTGTACATGTACTCCTAAATTTGATGAAAGTGATAAAAATAGCTCTGTCTCTCTTTATTCTGAAATTTAACTAATTCAAAATATATTTCAATATTTATCTAAAACAAAAATTTACTCTAAATTGATGTTGTACAGTAAAAATGTTTTATGTTTTCTCCCTAAAGTGTATGTAAATATCTGGTTACAAATGTGAATATCCTGCTGTGTACTGAAATCCCTCTTGTTTTGCATAGAAATATACTGAACAACATACAAAGCATAATATATAAAATAACATTTACCTGAGTTTTTTCTTTGAAAGAACCCTCGAATGTCCATTCTTATGTTTCAGTACATAACTGAAACCGATTTAGTCGGGGAGGGTAAGAACTGAAAATATGAAATAAACACACGTAAGCTAAGATTCTCTAAAAAATAGCATTTGTTCGGCTTTTCATTTTGCCATTTGTTGATTCACTTGAAGAGCAAGTAACGTAATATTGGTCAAGTGATCAGTTTGATATCAATCTTTCGTGATGCACCGTCATATTTACATTATTTGTACGGTACGAATGATTTGCTTTGGTACCTGCTCAAACTTAAGCTCTCCTTAGTATGGCTGGCTCCGTCTCTCCAACAGCGCACTCACGGGCAGCAGCTGCCCCGCCCCCTCGCTCAGTCGCTTAGTGCCTGAGCTTGGATCATACCAATATCAGGGGGGGATTCACGCACAGTCGTAAATTCCCACAGTGTGCACTATGTGCTTCGAATATTGTGTGTACTTTTTGTTTTATACAGTTGTCAGCCAGGCATCTAACTATGAAAAAATTACACTCCAAAATACCCCGGGCTTCTGACAAAACAACCCGGGCTTAAGCCCCGTAAGCCACCCCCACGCTCCGCCCCTGCCTTGCAGTACTTACTTCTTACAAACTTTCCTAAAGTAAAAGATCTGAGGCAACATAAATTACACACAAATTTGCAGTTAGTGGGCTAACATATGCAAAACATTGCCTCATTATCTGATCTACAGCTGCAGCTGCTGAATATTTTCTAGTGATTTATTCCGCAGATGATTTTCTCACTTAATTGCTTTGTGCAAAAAATGTGAGATGGAGATTTGATGCAAAACATCCGTTTTGAGCTTCAGCCCACAGGCATTTATTTGACTACACACTTGCGTATCTGAGCAGCTTAAATCACGAAGTGTTTGCTTGAAACATGACACACCTCTGTTATTATTCTTAGGTATGCAGGACAAGCTGGATATCCCCCGGCTACCTGAACCTGCCATTATCTACCCTCACCGGCGTAAAGCTCCCGCTCCACCCATCCCCGACCCGGATCCTCACAGCCTCATCAGCCCCCTGGAGAGGCCCAAGACGCTGGAGTTTGCCCCCCGACCGAGGCCAACGCCATCCCGGGTAAGACCTGATCCCTGGAAGCTGGGCTCTCTCTCCCGGACCCTGAGCTCATCGCCGGGCAGCAGCTGCGACAGCCCCCTCGGTTCAGGGGACAGCAGCGCTAGTGCGGCGCGACCCAACCTGATGGACATGGACATGGAGGGCCAGAATCTGGACCACACTGTTCCTCTCTGCGGGCAGCTACAGCCTGCCACCCTATGTGGGCAGCAGTACTCGTAGTAAAAATCAAAGAATAAACAAACATTTTAAGGTTTTTTTTTTTTCTTTTGCATTCAGACCTGTTCCAGGACATGACAGCTTGGGCCGAACAAGGAACGCCTACTGATGTCTGAGCCGAGCAAAGTGCACTCTCACCGAAGTTTGCAAAAACATCCCACTTCTTCTCTTGTTGTTTTAAGGACCCTCATGCAACTCACCTCACTTGTGTGCCCTAATAAGGTGTTAAACCCTCACAGAAAGCCATTCGCTGATAGTGCTCACTAACCTGCACGACACTGAGGGTCCAAGAGGCCTTTTTAACAGCCTTGTAGTGCGCCCAGTCCCACTTTACCTTTCTTTTCCTGCCCAGAAAGGCCATCTCTACCTGCTTCCTGGTGCCCTACGACCAGGCTACATTTCTTTAAAAGCCATTCGAGTACTCAAACAGCCGTTCTGTGACTTCACTAACTGCTCATTTCAATCCATCTGCTTGTGCTTTTGCCCGTCTGCATAGCTTTACACTTTCTGCTTGCATGTTTCTTCCCTGAAGGCGGAGCATTTTCATTATTTAAAAAAAAAAGAGGCGCTGATATTGTGAAAATCTTGTGTCCTTGTTCCTTTTTTGCACACTGTTTGTCATGCCAGTGCACAAACAAGCCCTATAAAATCAGCTCCACCTTCTTCATCCTCACACGTGTCATCTGTCGTCCTCTTCTCTCCCAGACTCGAGACAGGAAAAAGCCTTTTTCTCACTGGTGGTGTATATCCTCAGCCTTGTAAGGTAAAAATTTAAAAAATAAATAAATCAGAGTTTATTTTCTCAGTGCTTGCACCATCCCTGCTGCAGCCTGTTAGCAAAAATGTTTTTCTATTGGTCCAGCAGCCCCAGTGTGCGTCTCTGTGTGTGAATGTGTACATATACATATATGTATATGTATTTATTACTTTACACGTGTGGATTAAGGAGATACGCCTGTTTCTGTGTGCTGGTGCTTTTTCAGTGCATGTCATTTCACATGTGAACGGTTTTTCACTTCTTTAAAACGAGACCACTGGTTGCCACACATCTGTTCCTCTCCTCCGTCTTTTTAAAAAACTTTTTATGGAGACATTCCTTACATACCGACGGTCTGGTCCCATCCTGCTCACACCATTGAAACGGACACAAAGTAGAAAGCGCTGACAGAAGCCCGCCACTCGATTCCAAACTTCACCTTCTCTCCTTTTCATCTGCTGTGTTCGATGTCACCTGCACTTTAAGTTGGGCAACTGGTGGACCAGCTCGGCACAAAGTGCTCCCGTCATGGCTGACAAATCAACTTTTATCTCCGGAGTAGTTTTTGAACAGAGGACGGTTCATCCTGGCTACAGATGTTATTACTTGACTGTGCAGATTTCTTTGTGTGTGTGTGTGAGTACGTGTATGTGTGCGCGCGCATGTTTATTATTTGTATGGGATGATGACAATCCCACTGGTTGAAGGGTGAGCCCAAACTCATTCCCGTTGTGTGGTTAAGAACACTGAGTATTTATTAAATGTATTGTTATTATGGAAAAGGGTTAATTATGATTGCGATGCTCTTCCTGGGATATCTGTATATATTTGTTTAGTATAAAATGAAAAACCAAGGAAAACCTGGGAAGCTGAAACATCCATGTTGTCTTCGGTCTCAACCTGTGACGTTTCTACGGTTCAATGATGAGTAAATGTGAAACGAATGAGAGACAATGAAATAAAAACAAACAAAGATGCTTCAGTGTCACGACTGCATCTGGTTTTGTTATTGTCACGAAGTCACAGACTTTCAGATGAAGAAGTAGAACTGAAAGCATTGGGCTCAGACTGAGGTGTGAAATTATCAACAAAATGCACTTAAAGGGCCAGTTCATCCCCCCCCAAAAAAACATGCATGTTATGGTTCCCGCCGTTCTGTTTATCCTTCTCAATGGTTCTGGTGTGAAATATAAGCTGATGAGCTTCAGAGATGCCTGTTGCAGTGCTGTGAAAAGGCATTTGCCCCCTTCCTGGTTTCATAGGTTTTACTTTTTGCATATTTGTCACACTTAAATGTTTCAGATCATCAAACACATGTTAATTCTAATCAAAGATAACCTGAGTGAATACAAAATGCAGTTTATAAATGAAAACTTCATTTATTAATGGGGGAAAAAAGTTATCCAGACCTGTTTACTTTTTCACTTTCTGTGAGTGCTGTAGATGTGCACTCACCATGAGACGCTCAAAAAGCCCTAAAACTGTTAGATATAGTGTTGGAGGCTGGTTTTCAATGTAACCTGTATTTCAGTCTTTTCAGTGAAACCGTGCGAGAAGTCAGCAGTCTTCTATCAACAAGACAAATAGACAAGTTAGACGTAGCAGAGGTGACGGAGGACATCATTAAAGGACCTCTAAAGTTGGTCTTGGTTATATCACACTGCTGCTGTCTCACGTTTCACACTGGTGGGAGCAGCAGAGACAAAGGCGCCTGTAGCAGCAGGCAAACTCCTCTAGGTGTCACCACTGTGCCCTATGATGTCATTTCTTTCCCATGTCTGCTGTTTTTCTCTCGTTGTCCCCTCCTGACACTGCAGCTGCGCTGGATGATGGCACGTGAATGTGTTAGCGTGCATTTTAGCACAGTTAACAAAAACTTACAGGTGAAATGTGACACGTGAGAAATAAATAAATTATCAACATGTGAACAAAATGTGAGATTTGAGCTGCAACCTCGCAATGTAAAGATGGTTCAAACGCGGTGCATACAGATGTCACACACACACACACACACACACACACACACACACACACACACACACACAGAAAACACATACACAAGTCCTCTCCTGCTGTGTCTGTCAGTATGACCGCCTATCAGACACCCTTTCAGACGCCAGCCAGTTACCTAGCAACCCCTCTTCACTTCCATGGTGATGCTATTAAAAGCAACAACACACATTCACACGCACACGAAAAAAATGGACGATGAGCCTGAAAATGAAGTGAAGAGCAGAGAGAGTGGCGATAAAGTGACAGCAGAGAGGGTTCAACACGCTGAACATCACGTCTGGTTCTCCCACACACACGTCATCTGTCTTTTGTCTTGTTGTGATGAGACTCTCATGTTTGCCACCTTCTTTGTTTTTCCTCTCAACACATATTTTCACCATATTTCTTATTTTTTACGCCACAGTCCGCCCCTTCTCGTGTCCCTGCAGACATATTTCACGGGTAGTAGGTTGGGTCAGGTGGTGACAGTGTTGAGGGGAGGACAGAGAGCAAAAAGAGGCAGGCGTGGAGTGTGTGTGAGTGTGTTTTCTGTTCACTTTCAAAGTGAACAACTAACCAGATTGCCTGCCAGTTGGTGTGTCGTCAGATCTGCAGAAGGACTCACTTTATTATTTCAATTTTTTTTAAAACTGAATCTTCATCAGATCATTAAACCACTAATGAAGATTTATCCTGAACATATTAATAAAGAAAACTCAGTGCCCTCATGCCACCATTTCCTTCAGGATGCAATGGGATAGACTTCACTTCAGATGATGTAGTCTGATTCAAAGGTGGAAAATCCTGCAGAAATATTACTGTCCTCTACTGAAAAGCCCCCCCCCCCCCCCCCCCCCCCCAAAAAAAAGAAGAAAAAGAAAGAAACTAATAAAAGAACCTATTGATATCAGAGAACTACAACATACCAGCCTTGTCACATATCTACTGGGTAGGTTAGCTTCCCGTGGACCTCGATATGTTTTGTTGGTTGACAAAGCTTTAGAAGAAATCGAGCTAAGTCAGTTTAATTCTTATGTAGTGTGTGAAGCATTCCTGTGTCTGACTGGGGGGGCTGATGCTGTGGTTTGTTTTGTTTTGGGGTTTGAATATTTAGAGAATATACTTGATTTTGGGTTTCTGTTTAGGGTTCCTTGTTGCTCTAGTGTCTCGAAGGTCATGTTTTTTAATTTTAATTTTGAGCATTCGTTTTAGTTCTTATTGTACAGTTTGAGTTCTGGTCCTTGAATTGTGTGCACATGGTTTAGTTGCCTCAGTGTTTCCTTCTCTGTTACTCCCTCCGTCTCATCCTTCAGTGTTTATGTCCTCCAATATTGTCCCTGTCTTCAGTTTTGATCCTCTCCTCATCCTTCCCATCACCCTCGGGATAACCTTCATTTTCCTCTCTCTCTTTGCTTCCATCATGCTCTGTCACATCTTCTTACCATCTGCCACACAGACAGACCTCTACAAGAATGAAGCATGCCGGAGTGATATTAGCCTCTTACCCTGCTCACAGCCTCATGTTTTCAACACATCAGAGGTCAAAGCAGAGCCTAGGCGCACTCCATAATAATTTTAATCAAGGTAATTATTGTGATAATTATGAAAGCCTAAATAAATCGTCCATGCTTTTTTTTTTTAAACCAAACTGTAACACTACAATTGCAGCACCTCGGCTACAGTAAGTAGGCCTCATGCATTAGATTAAATTAGGTTTGAGAAATGTATAATGTTAGATTTAACAAGCATTTTTGGTAAATATGACTCACACTTTGCATCATGAGTCGGGTCAGTAGAATAAGTTATTTGTGCAGGTGAGTCAGAGTGTGGGGTGAACTAAACTGTGGCATCAGAGAGTCTCAGCAGCTTTTTTGAATAAGGGCTCTTCTTCTTCTTCTTCTTCTAGCTGGTCCCTTTAGGGGCTGCCCTGGTGGATCAGTTGCCTCCAATCTCACCTTATCCACAGCATCCTCCTCTGTCACACCACCCTCCTTCGCTGCATCCACAAATCTCTCAGTTTTCCTCCTGCCTGGCAGCTCCATCTTCAACATCCCTCCTCTGCATGTGTCCAAACCATGTCAGTCTCGTCTCTTTTACTTCATCTCCGCGCTGTTTGACCTGAGCTGTCCCACTGATGCACTCATTTCTAATCCTGCCACCACCTTCAAACGTACATCTGTCCTTCTATCCTATCCAGCATGCTGCTATCCTTCTGTCACAATCACCTTGATTACCTCTTTCATAGACTGTCCTTTGGCTTGGATGGTTGACTCCAGGTATTTAAACTCATTTACCTTTACTACCACTACTCCTTGCAGCTTCATTGTTACACCTGTCTCTCTCTCATTCTCACATGTTTTCTGTTTTGCTTCTACTGACTTTCACACCTCTTTTCTCCAGTGCATACCTACACCTCTCCAGACTCTCCTCCACCTGGTCCTTACTCTCACCCCAGATCACAATGTCATCTGTAAACATAATAGTCCATGGAGACTCCTGCCTGACTTCATCTGTCACCCTGTCCATCACCACTGTGAAGGCTCAGAGCTGATCCCTAATGGAAACCCACCTCCACCTTGAACCCATCTGTCACTCCTACCGCACACCTCACCACTGTCTTGTTGTCCTCATACATGTCCTACACCACCCTAATATATGTGTCTTCCATGTCTGACGACCTCACTATTACCACAGTTACTCTCTTGGCACACTATCATTTTTTTCTTTAGATCCAGAAAGGCACAAAGCATCTCCTTCTGATCTTCTTTATACTTTTAAATGCTTTTCTTCAACCTTACTAGACCTTATTTGTCATGAACTTCTCTTCAGCTCAGCTTCACGGTCTGTTTGTCTTCTGCGTCCACATGTTACTACACATGGCTACATTTCATTTACAAATTATTACCTTTTCCAGAGTCCTACCTGTGTAGTTTTATCTGAAATTAGATGAAGTCACAACCACACAACAGCAACATTCCTCTTTGTTTGAAACTTTATTCATAATCTTCATTTACCAATCAATAGTGCATTCCCAGGCTAGCAGTTCAGTAAAACCAGTGATGGAGGCCTGTTGGATGTCTGAAAGTTGAAAGGGGAAAAAGAGAAAGGCCTCTTGGCAGCGAGGAGAGACAAAAACACAGTTTTAGCCTGGACACCCCAGCCTTGTGTCCCTTCAGGTAGGATGGAGGCCTGCAGCTTTGAGAAGCAGCTCTGGTCCAAGTTCCTCAGAGTGTCATCCACGCCTGTGTTTACTGCTCGTCTCGCTGTTCAGAAACAGAATAGTTGGGTGAACCGTCAGTCAGACAGTCAAAGGGCGTTGCACATACTCCGAGCCGTTTCTGTATCCCTCGACTTGAAGGACATCAACAGAAATACCAATAAATACAGACACAGTCACAAAGCAGCTCAGTGAAGGAGCTGTAGTTAAATTCTCTTTTCTATCTCTTGCTTTTCTTTGCCGCTGATAAAGTAATTTAGTGAAGTAAAGCTTTTCACAACCATAAAACTTTCCATTTTTCTGTTTTTTTGTACATTTGTATCATATATTCACAAAAACTACTTTGACATTTGACAAACATTTACCTTAAATGACATCAAAGTAAAAATAGCCAAAATAAAGTAACACAGCCAGTATTTTTTTTTTCACTTTCCCGTCTCTCTTTTTTGTTGTGCTTTTTGTTAGTTTTCAAAGCTACACAGACGCAGAGATCCGCCGTCTCCGTCTCCATTTGCACAGACAGCATGTTGTCAGGTTATGCTTACGATAACAGCCTCCGAGTCAGCTTGGTCATTAATCAAGGAAACCAATCAGCTAGAAACAATCCTGTTTTATGTGCAGCTAGGAATCCCTAGACGGTCGTAGTACAGTAGTACAAGTTGAGCAAGAATGACTTAGCACTGCAAGACAAAAACAAGATGGAAGGGGGAGGGGGGGGGGGGGCTGGTGCCGTGGAGAGCGGACCACGGGAGGAGACCGATCCTCGAGGGGACCCCTGGGTGAGGGGACTCGGCCAAGGTAGTTATGGAGATGGCGCTTGCAGGTGCCGTTCCTTGCTGTTGTGGTGATTTATCTCCAAGAGAGAGCATAAAGGAGGAGCAAGGAAAGCTTCTGCATTCAGTGTTTTCATCCTAATTAACCCCAGAGCTGCACGACACCAATACAAATCAAATGTTTCACACTTTGCAGCAGCGTTGCTGATCGTGGCACTAATTCAGAGATGGAGTCTTAAACAGAACCTTAAACTTAATCAGACAATTTCCCACAACATGTGGACAAAAATATGTGGACAGCCTTGCATGTAAATGTTTATATTTTTTATAATTATGACATAAATCCTGCATCTATGTCGAAGTAGTGCTGTGCTCTGCTGCGAATTCTGGTATCGATCCGATACCAAGTAAATACAGGGCCAGTATTGCAGATACCAATACTGATATCGATCGTTTTAGCCTATAAAGGCAGCTTATTTGGGCTAAAGCGGTGTGTTGTGATTTATGAGATGGATCATTGTCACTTTGCAAATTCCAAACACATTTTAATGACCACTAAATCACCTTGCAGCCTTTCAGGTATTTTGAAACTGTGTTTGTTGGAGAGCTGGAATGTAAATGTGGTCGTCTCTAAAGCACTTTGGTTCAACTTCTGTTGTTTAAATGTGCTTCAGGCTGTAAATAAAATAGATGTGATAGTCAGCACGAAAAGGCTCAGACATTTTTTATAGTGCATGTTTAAGGTGTATGTTTTAATCTCCCAAAAAATAATTATTTGTTAGGCTATTTACTGAAAAGGAGAGAAACAAAGTATCGATCCTTTACCAATAACAGCACTGGTATCAATACTTGGATTCATCCGCTCACCTTTGTGTCTATGTGCTTTCTATCTAACATTCACACGCTGATGTGCACACTAGAGAGCAACTTGGAATTTGGCGTGCTGACTAGAGTAGGCAGAGATTGAACCACTAATTTTTCAATTAGTGAATGACCTGTTCTACCTCTTGAGCCACAGCCATGTTTATGCTTATGTGATCACTTTTGCCTGCGTTCCTCAGAGAGGTTTATATTGTGCACGTCTGATTGGCTTTTTCATGATCTGGTGCACGCTGCTGCTACATTTCTTATTCTACAGCTTGCACAACAATGCAGACCGAGACCTCGCTTTCATCCAACGCCTCGTCGGCTGTGAGCCAGGCCTTGTCGTCGCCCAACATCATTAATGATCTCGTGGCTGAATGGGAGCAAACTCAGGCTGCAGATTAATGCTCAGGTGTCCACACACTTTTTCTAAGTGCAGTGTATGATGATAAATAAGCTCAAAACTTGCTTTTTGCTGCCAATTTAGAGGTGCAGCTGCTTTAGTGGGGCTGATGATGGCCTACTTCTCCCTCCACCGGAGCCTCTCAGTTTCATGCCGGTCTCTCCAGCGCGTGGTGCCGTCTCTCCAGAGTCCCATTGACACACTTAGGTCCCTATTTACCTCATAGCAGGTCAATGAAATAAACGGGGAAGGGGGGGGGGGGGGGGGCTCACCCAACGCCGTTATTTGACTTGATTTCCTCCTCAGCCTCTTAAGCAGTGGACTAATCAGTTATTTTAGTCGAGGCAGAAGGTGACCCTAATTTTGAAGAAGTATTTCATACCTATTCTGCTGCTGTGATCACAGTCTGTCGCCACCTTCTGTGTTTATAAAGGGCAGAATGGATAAAACAGAGGTATACGCAAACAGTTGAGTGGCAGCATGCCATGACAGAAAGCAATAGAGCAGATATAATCCCAATCCCAAAACATCTGAAGCAACGCTCTGGAGCCGCATGTTACATGCAGGAGGTGGGCTTGCACATGATAAGGAGGAAACTGGGTTTTCACGGGATATTTTAGGTCATGCTCTCACAAAAGATCAATCCAGCCTTCTGCAGAACAGAGCAGGCAGATTTAAGCCTGTGGTAAAGCTATTATAAAAAGCCACATATCAATGATTCAGCTTCACACGTCACAAGATAAGTTTGACAGCTTGTAATGGATATCCACAAACCAGATCGTCTGCAATGCTAATGTTGTGTGTTATCTGCCCGGCACAGGTGTTTTAATCTATCAACATACAGTAAACTGTAAGCAGGAGAAATCTCAAATGACTCACTCTAGGTGAAGTGCTCCAAGACGGCAGTCTGCACCATCAGGCCAGATGTGTGTGTGTGTGTGTGTGTGTGTGTGTGTGTGTGTGTGTGTGTGTGTGCGTTTTCCCTGCACTAACGCTGCCCAGAGTCTCCGTGGTGGTTTATGGATGTCTGGGAAGCCTCAGCATTAGTGATAAAAGGATAAAAGTGTCTCTCTCTCTCTCTCTCTCTGAAAAAAATTTCTCGTGGATCTCCATCTAGCCAGCGGCAGCTGATGGAAGTCTGATCTCACTGGCTATTTTCCGTTGTGACATCATTAACAGGAGAACAGAGGATGGTGGAATTGATGAGAAGGAGCGAGGGAGCGAGGGAGGGGCTTCGACAGTCTCAACAACAGTAACACGACACACGACCCAGGAGGGGGTTCGGACAACAGATTCAAGACACACCAGTTTGCACGAAAGTACATCAGGCAACGGAATGAACCGCTTGGAGAATTTAGGCTCTTTGCTGCACACACAGATGCTATTAACCACCGATTGTTCACTACTGAGTATGACAGCAAATTAAAAAAGCCTAATACGGGGTTTTAAACACTTGAATTAGCCCTTAAATTCAAAAAACAGTCAAGAAACTGAGATAGAAGGGATCTAGGAAAGAAAAATCCAGACAGAAAAGTGATAGATTAAGCACGGAGGCAGGCTTTTTTTTTCTACTTGTTATATTAGTCCATCTCAGAGTCTGGGTAAGTGGCCTGAGTGAGACCTGGTGGGTTAGGATGTACAATCAAATCGGGATGTGGTCTTGGCATGTGTCTCATACACATATACACCGCCTCACCGCACCCATTTTTATTCTCCAAACCTGTTTCACACACTTCCACACGCATCCCTGCCCTCCTCCCGGTGTGGTCGAGCTTCCCGAGACCCCCCAAATTCTCCTCGAGAGTTCAGAATAAAACGGAGAGAAAAAGAGAGCGCGAGAGAGCAGAAACAAAATGCTTTCCATGTTTTTTAAACATCTGCTGAATCACGCAGATGTCTGTCTGTCATGTGTATGGGCTGAAGCTTCGTTTTGACTCCACCACAATGATGGGTTTGTATGAGTATATATTACAGCTTCTTCCATGTATTTTCATGATATTTCTTTTTTTTTTTAAAGTTTCCTTGCTGACTGCGTCGAGGGAGAGGAACCACAGCACCTGAGGGAGAAAGAGGGAGAAGAAGAGGGAGAGGAAGAAGGAAGAGGGTGGGTCGCAGACAGCGCTTGATATGTGTTTGTCTGTAACAGGCAGGTGATTGCGTCTCTTCTGACAGGGCTGCCATCAGGAGGAGTCAACAGGGGAGGAAGAGAAAGTGGAGAGTGGGAGGTACAACTTGTAGGATGAAAGGTCAGAGGGTTCAGGAGGGGGGAAAGGTCGAAGGTTAGCCCTGGGTCTCCTTGCCGCTGTCTCGTTCCCGTTGTCCACTCTTGCTCATCTTCATCTCTGTCAGCTGGATGTATCGGAGCACGTTGGTGTCTGCAGAGAGAAAATGGGACGACAGGTCATCGGTGGATGCTCTGAGCACTGGCAGCAGAGCAGTCGGTTGCCCCTTTCTTACTTAAGTTTAGCAAACTGAGTAAAAGACGTGCTACAGCAGAAAGGTAAACAATGTAGAGAAAAGAGCTACAGGCTTTTACTTTAGTCAGCTGTAACTGCTCATCGATGACGAGAAAGAACCCTGACCTCTCACCTTTTGACACTTTCCTATTGGATAAAGTTCTCCAAACAATTCAAGTTTATCCAGATTTGACCTTCAACCTTTTGTCATTTTGTCATATGAGACATTTGGCTCAAACTTGGTCATGATTATCATTTTAGGTCAGAGTTCTCAAATTGTTGGTAATCCCAGATTTACAAGGTGAATTGAAAACTTTCGTGTTCCTGGAATATATCGATTGAGCAAAGGCATTAAAAAGGCTGTTTCCCAAAGTGAAAACGATCTATTTCCTCCTATTTTAGAAAAATATCCTTCCAAATGTATCCACAGCAAAAATTCATACAAAAATCTACTAGAGCTCCTAATGCCACGTGTCCTACAGCTGGCACGTAATGAACACAGGGGTGCACACCTGCATGTGCACACTCACTCTTTGATATTAAAAAAAAGGAGCTGCATTTGCTGCCAAGCATGTTGCCTCTGTTGCATGTGCTTCTCATACTATGATTTAGTCAAGAAAGTGGCCCCTCTAGCATTTTCCTGAGACGGCATATTTGCTTAATTCTTTTTTTCTTTTTTTCTTTTTTTTTTGTGTCCTGTTTGGATCTTTAGCCATCAGAATTGTTGTCTTAAGGCCAAGAAAGATGCCAAGCGGATATTTACTTAATTCTTACCGTCTCTGGTTACATTTTTCGGGTTTTATTCTTGGTTAATATGTTTTCTGGTATCTGAAGATCAGAGTCTTGTGTTGGCTTTTATCATTATCATAACACATGCTAGTTTTGGTTTGTAGCTTCCCCCCCCCCCTGTTTTGTTTTGATAGTGGTCTCTTGTGTTTCCATCCTCCTTCTGAAGTACTGTGGATTTAGTTTGAGTCTCCTTTTCATGGCCCTTGTTATTTTGAACACTACCATCAGCAGCAGCCAAAAAAAAGCTGTGAGTCTCCATTTGGGTTTGCTGTGCTGTCCACATGTACATGAGTATTTCTGGAAAACCTATAGAGTCAGGGGAGTGGAAGATTTTCAAATGTGGACAAAGAAAAAGATTTCTTTTAATATCAAAGGTGTGAGACTTCACCTACTTTTCTGATGTCAGACTGTGGGTTGCAATGTCTGTGGACCTACTTTTGTCATGATTCATGTGAAGAAAGATATTTTTCAAAATGAAATATGTACGTGTGGACGAAGCCTGTGAACATCTGCACATGTGTCTTTGCTGTTTAGACTGGTTTCCTGTGGCTTTTGCATCTGGATCCTAAACATTAGACATAAAATGTATTCATAAAACAAATCTGCCCCTCTTGCCTTTCAAATAAACAGACTATAAAACACAATGTGCTGCTTACACATATCACTTATGTACTTTACTTAATTCATTTACACTAAAGTAATTTAATACTGGCCGTCTGCAGTATAATTTATCATGAAAGCATACTGATGTAAAATATGGAGCAGTTTTAATACAAGTGTAGCTGTGCTTTTGAACTTTTTGGAAATGTGCATAGTCAAAGCAAACATGCAAAACAGGAAGTCTTTTAAAGTCTGTACAGTAATACAGGTTTTAGAAACACAGAGAGCATCTTTTTAGTTTCTGCTCAGCACTCTCGGAACAAAAGGCTTTAGTTATCACTCACTTTGTAACATAACAAATAAAATCTAGCAGGAGAACTGTACCAATTATGCTTTTTGATTTTTCCTGTCATAAATGTTGACGCTAATATTAAACATGCCTCAAGTTTCAGATCATGAGACAACTGGATGACCTGATAAGCTGCACTATGGTCAGAGTACATCAATTTAAATATGGAGCTACAGGTGAGCACATTGTTTCACCATCAGAGAAGATCTTGTACCTCAAGGCTGCTTTGTAAATGTATAAATACACTGGGTCATTCTCACCTGTGGGTTCGCGGTTTTTGGCGTCACGCAGGTAGCGTAGGGCACATTCGTAATCACCCAGGTGATAGAAGGCGATGCCGGCTCGGTACATGGCCTTGAAGTGGTCTCTCTGGTGGCTCAGGACCTTCAGACAGTACTCCTTCACTCTCTCATAGTTTACCAGCTCGGACTGCAACAGACAAGCTGTGAGGAGGAAGACAGGAACTAGTTAGTGGTTCATAAACATTTTCTGCCTTAGTTTGTCCAACCAAACACATTTTGTCTCGTTTAGAGAAGATTAAACCACATGTGTGTCCCCCGAGTGAAAAAGAAAGACGGGGAGATTTTGCTGACATCTTACTCTGTTCCTTTTAATAGAGCCACAATGAAATTTATCCTGCACACTGCTTCCTCGGGGCGGACTATAAATAGCCGGTTCTAATGTCTCACAGTGTAGAGAAGACACAAAAAGTCGTCCAAGCAGTTTGAGCCCTGGGGCAGGAGAGCAGCATCGCTGAGCTCGACATGCAAAATACAAGAACATGGGGGAAAAAATGCACTGATCGCCACGAGGAAGCTTTCGACTTGTTCCTTTAACTTTTTAGGTGGTTTCTAAATCTTGAGGGCTGCAGGAAAACAAAAGAAGGGCAGAAAGTGAGTGCATTAAAGTCAGCAAGCTGAAAACAGCAGTAAAGTGGAACGCTTGAGAAAAGGACTATAGTAATCTATCCCACAGATTGCAACAGCAATTCTCTGCAGCTCTGAGATCAGAATAACATCATTAGCAAAGACACACGGACAAAAATCACACACATATACACACACAGCTTTTAGTCCACCAAAGCTTTTAAACGCCTGCTGATTGCTCAGATATCTGATCACTCAAACAATTCCTCTGGTGGTCACAACCACTCGCGGTTTCACTTCCTCCCTCCCCCCCCACCCCATCACTCCTTCCCTCTCTGCCAGTGTCTTAATCTATCTGATGATAGATCAAAAGTGATTTCCTTCTGTCTCTCGTTGTGCTTCCACAGTCATATCTGCCTCAGCACTCCCTCCCTGATCCAGCTCCTTTTTAACCTCCCCATCCTGCCCCTTTCCTCCGAGCCCTTGACACGCAGACAGCTCTGTGAATAACATGAGTCATGGACTGTTAGCCGGGAGGCAGGGTGAGTCAGGAGTAAGTGATGGAGAGAGAGGGGAGGAAGAGATGATGCATGAGTAGGAAAGGTGAGGCCTATGGGAGTCATAGGGCGAGGATTAGGAGGGGGAGCGTGTTAAAAGCAGCCAGTGGCCCTTAAACTACTATTTGTGTGTGAGACAAAAAGCTGAAGCCGCAGGGTCTGAGGGTTTTGTGAAATGTGTGGCACTAATGGAAATCCGTCATTTACACACACACACACACACACACACACACACACACACACACACACACACACACACACACACACACACACACACACACACACACACGTCACCCATCACCAACACAAATTGCAAAACACTAAATAATTCATTGTGGATATCAGGGGACGAACAAATTCAATAACAATCGATTTGTTTTTGGTATTTAGTGGTTGAATTTGCACGTGTCTGGTAGGTGCTTTGCAGGCTTCTCCAACCTTAAAGGAAATCCGTTTTAACCCCAACACAAAAACTGAAAAGAAAAATAGCAATTCGAATAGGTTCATCAACTGCTACTACAAGTAGATCAAACATAAATGACATCAAAGCATTTTGCTTCCTTTTATCCCTGTCCAATGGCATCCTGTTATTTGGAGTTTTATTTAATCAAGGCTCAAGAAAGTCACTTGGATGCAGCCACCATGCTGCAGACTGTCTGAAGACTGAAGAAGTCACTTGGATGAGTGACGAAACGTTTCTCCCACTGAAAACGCTGCATCCAGATGAACAGAATCAACTTTTGGGGAACAGGAAAATGTATTTCTGTATTAAAAATGGTAGTGCAGGCTCACTGACCATGATTACCTTCACATGTAGTCACAACCCCAGGCCCAGTGTAACACACAGATCCTTGTCATTCAGATGTATAAAATCAATCCAAGTATATTCTTTCTTTCTTCAACACAGCAAATAGCAGACGTTTTAACTTGTCGTAAGAACACTTTAAATATTAACCTCCCAGGACCTGCCGTCCACATATGTGGACATCACATTTTGGGTTGTCTAGACCAAACTACAAAATTTTGCCCTACAAGGGCCTGATATCCACTTACAAAGACATCACACTGCCACTGTTGTATCAAAATTTAAAGTGAATGTCCTCATAGGGAGATCAGATTTTTCTCAGAAACAAAAATTAGGTTAAAAAAAATCTGATAATTCTTTGTTTTTATACATCGTCATCAGCCCAAATAGCAAAGAGAAATTAAAAATGCATGCAATGAACGAGTTTGGGTCTTAGGAGGTTAAGGAATTTAATAGAGGATACACTAGAGCTTCCTTTAAAATGAGATATTTTTAATGGAGCAAACTATAACACACAGTTTTAGTTTAATCTTTCTTTATCAAATTTTGTGTTTGTTCAGTAATTGTGTTGGGATTTTTATTTGGGTTTAGCTTATGCTTACCTCCCTTACACCATCTTGTTTAATCTTGTCTTCATCAGTGTTAATCATTTCCTGTGCAGTTACTTCCTGTTTTATTTTGACAGTAATAAAGGTCTCCTGAAGGTTGTATTTGTCATGGTCCTGGGCCGTGTTGGCCCAGTATTCTTAGTTCTCTTGTATTTTTGTATTCAGTTCCCTGTTTAGGTTCTGTTTCCTGAGTTGCCCTGTTATGTGGTTCCCTGTGTGCTTTCCCTTTGTGACTCTCACCCCCTGTGTGCCCCTCTATGTATTCATGAGCCCTTGTCCCCTTTCGTGTTTTATTCCATGTTTTCCCCAGCCTGTTATGTCTGTGTTCTCCCCGTGCTCTCTCCTCCTGTCTGAACCTCTGTACTTCCTGTTTTACTTTGACAGTCTCTCGTCAGTATGCGTCATGTTGTGTTCACTCCTGCCCTGTCTCGTTATGATTATCTGTGTCAGCTGTGTTCCCCGTGTGCTCCCACTTCCCTCGTTAACCCTCTGTGTATTTATGTCTGCGTCTCCCTCAGTTCTGTGTCGTAGTCTCCCTCATAGCTGCGTGGATTTCCCTGTGTCTCTCTGCAAGTATTAGTTATTGTTCCCGGTTTAAGTTTTGTATTTCTTGTGATCTGCCTTCCAGCATTAAAGCTGTGATTTTGAGTTTATCCCCTGAGTCCGTGAGTTTGCATTTTGGGTCCTCATCCTGCCTGCCACACAGCTATCATGACAGTATTTCATTTTACGTCCTTTGTATCACTTGTCATGATTAGTTTCAGCTTTCTTGTTCCCCATCTGTTTTCGATTCCCTTGATTACCCTCAGTGTGTCTGTGTGTCCGTGCATCGTCCGAAACCCCGTCTTTGTCAGAGAGTTCAACTTTTTTTTTCTTTTGGCAAGTTTTGGATTCTGATCGATATCTTTGTTCCATGAAATAACATTTTTATTCACCAAGTCCTTCATTTCTTTCTTATCTTCCAGCTTTATGATCATTTACTTTACAGTTCCAACCTCTGTTAAAGGGATTTTTTTCCCTGGTGGTTCTCATTTTTGCATGAAACTCATTACAATCACATCTGGGGCAACATGCACATTGTGTGGGTCCGTCTTCTGGACATTATGCCCCTGATTTAATCCTGGTTCTCTGTTTAGTTCATTATTTTGTAGTTTAGGTTTTTGTTTATTACAAACTATTATGAGCCTTTAGTTCTTGTTATACTTTTGTTTATGTTTGCATTTGTAGAGTTATTAGTCTCCTCTTCTGTTAAATCTTTTATTCACTTATTTTTGCTCTGTCTTTGTGTTTAGTTTTACTTCCCTCCTGTGTCACTGTCTCCAACTACATCATTACACTCTCCAGTATCTATTTTTTTCCTCTCTCCTGATTAGCCAATAAATAGTATTTTGATTTTATTTCTTTGGTTGCAGTTTGCCCTTTGAATGATTCAGCTTGCTCCCCTCCCACCCTCTTCTGTGTGATTCCCCTTCCTACATTTAAGTCCTTATTTCATGCACCACATCACATTTTCAAGACAGACACCTTTCTTTCACCTCATGACATTGAATTCGACACCACCATTTGCCAATTTTATTTGCTTTCATGTAACAAGGAAGTGAAAATCTTGGACCCACACAAGCACATTAACCTAGCTTGTCTTTCAGTGATGGGAACACTTAGGCAAGCAATGGGGAGAACATGCAACCACCACACGGCAGAGCTCAGGAGCCTCTTACTGTGAGGCAACAGTGCTAACCAGTGAGCCACCATGCTGCGCTGATGAGCTCACGTATCACACATGCATCCTGGCATTTTTTTACAAGAATTCAAGCTTTGTTATGCACAGCTGCTGCAGAAACCTGAAGATACTCCAGCTGGAAGAGTGTCAACATCCTGCACATTAGAAATGAATGGTGATGATAGACTAGGGTTCATATTAATGCCACATATAAATATTTTACTGAGCTGAAAATTCAGGAATTGTTTTTTTAGTCCCACCAGCACTAATACTTTTTTTTCGAGGTTCTTTTTCGTGGACGAGGTTCTTTTACAGCGTGAATGTGATCTTATGTCGATTTGACCCAACTACCATGTGTACGTTGCAAGTTTGAGATGAACACTTTCCCCTAGGCACATATGCTTTTCATTCTTGCATGCAAAGTACAGTAGATGTGCAAATGTCTGTACGGGTTAGCAACTAGCCATGAAATGAATAGAAAATCTCCAATAGCTCATCTTCCTGTTTTTACTGTTGGTCCTGCCCCAAACACATCTGGCCAATAAGTGGACTGAACACTCTAATGGGGCTTATAGTGATGCATTTTGGTCAACACGGATCTACAAGCTTACAAACTCATTAGCAAACTCTTTTGGACCAGCATAAACAAACTATAGCTGTAAAAACAAAACCCACCCTCAGACAACCTGGTGGCACATGTAGATCCTGGGTGGGTTTTGCAGTTTTCCAGCTGTCAGCCAGCTGCTTGAGTTGTATTTCCTGAATAAAAGCCGATATATACATGAGATAAAGTGTAATAATTATCCATGATTAGACACACTCGCGTTTACACACACCTTAATAAGAAAAAACCCCCAGAAGAACAACCCTCTTCTTCTCACTAAGACTCATGACTCAGCTTAGAGCAGGGCAGTGAGGTCGAAGCCGTTGATCATAAGTCAGCTCAGCTTGTTACAGTGACGGTCACCTTAGACGCCCTCCACCTCTCCTGCACACCTTTCCAGATGCTCCACCCCTCTGTTTGTTTTTACAACTGTTCGGCTACAGCAAGACTACTCTCATCCCTCCACCATCCATCCATCACTGCCCTGCAGCTGTGGGCATGAGCTGAGCTTTCAGGGGGATTCAGTTACAGTCCATAATAGCTTAATGGGTGACGCAGTTAGAGTTCACAGGCACTGACACCCTCAGATACACAATCTACACATTTCCAGTGCATGGAGCATTTACAAATGGCACAAACACACAATGAAGAGAGTGCAGAAGTGGGTGTGAACAGGAGGGTGATTTAAACTTGAAGACACAGCTAACACAAAAACAGACTCATCAGCACAAAATTTCAAATGACACAGGTCAAGAGAAAGATACATGACTGTACAAATACACACAGACACACAAAAGCAGCGTGCATAAGTGATGACTGGCCGGCCGCACCCTACTGGCCCATTAGACAGATGGATAGCATGCCAAAGGAAATGTAGAGTGTGGTGAGATGCATTAAGGGTGTGATAATGACGGGATCATTGGAGAAGGCTGGGCAGAGGCACAGACAGACATGAAGCCTGATAAATCACTGGAGCCGAGGTGTCCCCATCTCTAAAAAGGGTGCGATAGCCTGTGCGGCGATTACACAGCACTTCCCACAAATACATGAAACAGGTAGTGGAGTGAATAACAACAGAATATGTCTTCAGAGTGGATTTTTTTGCATGACTGAAAGGCCGATGTGCTCAGGCAGGTGATGTAGGTAGGAGTAGTACAAAGACTGAAATACCCGATGCTCCACTTAAAAACCTGGGATCAACGGGAAAGTCCGGCGATATCAGGTAGGTGACAAGTTAGAGGAAAAACCCAAAGCCTTGACTCTGACAGGAAAATGGGCCTAATGGCTCGGTCATACTTTGGGGATCACGACAAGAGTGATTGCATTTACGCTGTGATGAGACATTTCTACCCTGATGGGAACGGCCTCTTCTGAGAGGGTTAAGGGCAAAAGGCTTTGATGACAATGAAAGCATGTGAATCACATGCTGTGACCTTTGCAGTCAACAGATCTCAACCCATCTGAAGATCTGTGAGAGATTTTGAACCCCTTCCATCATTCAAACAACTTTAATTAGAGTACATCCCTCCAGTAGAGCAAATTTCACTGAAATGATTCTGAACCTGTTTGTCCACAGTGAATGATTTTGCACTCACAGTTTCTGTTATAATTTCCTGTTTTTTCCTGGAGTTCTTGGGCTCGTTACACTCTTGTTAGCTCTGTGATTGTTTGTCCCCATTAATGTTTCTCGTGTTTAATCTGCCTCACCTTACCAGTACTCTTTTGCCTTAAGACCTGCCTTAATTTTTTCATGGCATAGAGTCAACAAGGTGCTGGAAACATTGCTCAGATATTTTGGTCCATATTGACAAGATAGCATCACACAGCTGTAGTAGATTTGTTTGAATTTCCTGTTCCATCCCAGAGGTTTTCCACTGGACTGAGATCTGGTGATTGTGGAGACCATTTGAGTACTGTGAACTCACTGCACACAAAAAGGGCTGGATATGGTCAGCTACAATACTCAAGTCAGTTGTGGCATTTAAATTATGCTCAGTAGGTACTAAGGAGACCAAAGTGTGCCAAAAAAATAATAAATCCCCTACACCGTTACACCGGCAGCAGCCTGAACCACAAGGCAGCCATGCTTTCATGTCATTTACTCCAAATTCTCACTCGACCAACTGAATTAGAGCAGGAAATGTTTCCCAATCTTAATCAAATGTCCAATTTTGTCTAGTTCCTTTGTCTTAGCTGACAGGTGTAGTCCTCTGCTGGTGTAGTCCATCTCCTTTGATATTTGACATGCTGTGCATTCAGAGATGGTCTTCAGGATACCATGGTTGTAACCAGTGGTCATTTGAATTGCTGTTGCCTTCCTGTCATCTTAAAGAAGTCTTTTCCTCTGACCTCCGATATCAACAAAGCATTTTCTCTCAGTGAACTACCGCTCACTGGATATTATCTCTTTTTCTGACCATCCTCTGTAAACTCTAAAGATGGTTGTGTGGGAAAATCCCATAAGATCAGCAGTTTCTGAAATACTCAGACCAGCCTGTCTGACATCAACAACCACGTCATGTTCAAGGTCACTTAAATCACCTTTTGCCTCATTCTCATGCTCAGTTTCACCTTCAGCAGGTTGTCTCGACCTTCTCTCTATGCATAAATACGCTGGTTTGCTGCCATGTCATCAGGTCCAGGATTCCTCATTTTTCTTGTGTTTTCCTTGTGTGTGAGCTTCTGGGCTGTTTAATGGACTTTGCCTTTTTGCCCTCACCTCAGCTGCACTGTTTGCCATGATGACTCATCTTCTGTGTACAACTGCCACACGTTTTAGTTTAAAGACGTTTTGCACTCCCTGGTTCTTGCATTTGGGTCTTCTTCCCTAAATTTGAGCAGTATTGATTTCTCATTGTTTTCTCTTCATTGACAATTAAGTGTTAACTGAACATAAACAGATTACCATTAGACATACAGAACAATAGCAAACAACTATTTTCATAATAGCTCCTTTTTTAAAAATGTGTTTTTAAGTTCATCTTCAGGCTCCTGCTTTTTAAACAAATTCTTAGGTTTTGAACTTGTAAAAGTCTCAGCTCAAATGTCAATGAGAAGGATACTGCACAGCTTACGGCTGAACTTTGACCTCTATAATCCTCTCTGGACATTTGAGACCAGATAAAAATGAATACCAGTGGTACAAAGAAGCCAGACAAATTGGTCTTAATGAGAGGCCATTTGTCAAAAGAAGGAGCCATGGCTGCTTCAGTGTTGTGAGTATAATATCTTTTTCCTTCTCGAGGAATCTTTTAGATATTAAAGTGACAGAAATAGACAAAAAAGAAAAAAATTAAAAATTGGGTGGCGGGAAAAAAGTGAACAAAAAGAAAAATTGTGCTTGATTTGAACTTCTAAAGAGCAACAGGTGCAAAGCAGCTGTCAAGTGCGAGAGTGTGAAAGCGTGCGCGTGTGTCTTGATGCGACCGTGCGAGTGCGTTTCTGTCACTTGAATGTGGAATCAGAGGTGTGGTGAGTGGGAGTGGTTAACACATGCTCAGGAACCCCGCTGGTTTGCCTGAAGCATCGTGTCAGAAAAAAAACACAGCGCCTGCACAGAGACGCGCTTTCATTTAGCAGACAGAGCGTCGAAGCCTGGGAGGAATAAAAGGAAAAACAGAGAGAGAAAGGGAGAGAAAAGACATGCAGATGAAATAAGATGAAAGGGAGACGGAGGGGTGAGGGAGGACAGAGATGGAGACGGCACAGACGAAACAAAATCCAGAAGCAGCCCAGGGAAAACGACGATCCTGTGTGAGAGGTACAGAGGACAAGAGGGGAGTGTGAAAGTCCCTTTTTCCTCTTTTGTCAATACATTTTGTTAAATTCCGCTCTCCCGCGAAGATGCTTTCCTTTCCTTCTTGCTGTTACTTCATTTTCCCTCTGGACCCACGTCCCTCTCCTCTCCTGTCCCTCTCCATCACTCCAGGCACGACTCCACGGTTCAGCTAATTTAAAGCCACTAGTGGCCCTGGTGATTAGTCTGCTGTCCATCACCTTGTAATTAGTTCTGCGGGAAGATAATGGCAGATGGAGAGACCCATCACTCAGACACACACACACAGACTCTCATTTCCTCAGATAGCTCCACAGCAGCCTCCATCTTTGATCCTCCTCCCATTTGTTCCTCACCTCAGAGCAAAAGCCTGCTCTCACCTTTCACTGCACCGTGCTCTCTCCCCTCCACAAATGCCACACTGCTGCTGCACATTTATTCAGAGAGACAAATGAACCGTGCACAGTCATTACCCTGAAATTACCTCACGGTTACATTGTGGAGCAAAATCCGATCCTACGTGTCTGACGTCATGGCTCTCGGACAGAGTAGCCGGCCGGTCTCTCCGGGCTCCCGCTAAGAATAGCTCCACCCAGAGCGCTTCTGCGAATGGCTTTTTGCTGTTATCGAGAGGGACAGGAGTAGAGTTCTTCGCTCTGTTTACCACAAGGGCACGTTTGCACTGACATGACACAGCATTGACTCCACTCCGCCACCACCTGCATTATCGTCTCTTTTTAGCCCCATTTTGACCTCTTTTCATATCCTGAAACTCCCTCTCTCTCTCTTTTTTTAGTTTTTCTTAAATAAGATGTTTCACTGTTGCAGTGGTTGTAATTTTATGGATTATCGGGAAGATACACAATTAACTCTTCCTTTGTTGTGCAAAATTGTATTGTACTTTTCTTTTTATCCAACTTTCTGCCCTGCTTGTTGTGTTGTAATAGGAAATATCTCAAATAAATGAAGTAGAAAATGATGCTTTTCCTATATTCATCAAATACCTCCCACCTGACCATTTCAGGTTTCAAGTGGGGAAAGACACACTTCTTCTAATAATTGTCCACAATTTCAGGTCCCTGTTGTCATTAGTTTTCCCAAAAGAAGGAACACTTTAAAATCCCATTATCTAAAAAAACATTTGAGCTAGAGCCTTCAGATTTTTAGTATAAGTATCTGGTACTATGGATCGACTATCAGGAGTATAGCTCTCTGGGGACATCCTAGGCCCTCCAAGGTTTGGAGGCCTATCTCCCCCCACCACCACTTCCCCTGCCAGTGGCGGACTCCCTCAGACATCGGTGCGTTGGAGGTTCTTTGTGTCCGGGGATGGGCGTCCAGGTACACACCGGCTCACTCCTTGGCGGCCGCTTATCGGGGCCTGGAGCCTGGGGCTTGCTCGGGCCACTTCGGAGGTGGGGTGCCCCCGGCCTCTCGGCCTGGGGCTCGGTCACTCAGGCACGGCTGGCTGCCGGCGGAGCTCACGGGCGCGTCACTGCAACTCCCCCTGGCTTCTGCTCCGCGGCTGCTGAGTGAGCCCTCATCTGGGACTCTCCTCAGCTCTTTCCGGGACAGTGGCGCAGCTGCCCCTCTGTTGGTCTTCCTTGGTCTCTTGTGTTCTGGGGGCCTCTGGATGTCTGGAGTTTTGATCTCCTCCATACCTGCTTCATGCCCTGGAGGACGGGGCTGTGGCCCCCCCACACCCTCTAGCAGATCATTACATGAAGGAACCTTTTAAAAAACAAAAAACAAACGCGTCCATGCTCACAGGTGTACACACGGGTGATCACACCCACAAACTACACCCTTTTTGGCTCCTACCTCAAAGCACACTGTGTTCTGTTGATCTTATGTGCTGCACAATAATGTTTAATATTTAGTATTTACTGTCATATTCCCATATATCATTGTGATGTTGTTTATTCTATTACTCTTGTTCTCTTCTGCTTGTTTTCTTTTTTCTTTCTCAGCAGGTGACCCAGGTGATCGATATATGCTTTTTTTTTTCTTTTTTTCTTCTTTTTTTTTCTTTTTCTGCTCATTCTGTTGGTTTTTGTCTTTTGCCCTTCTCCCCCGTCCCTCTTCTCAGCTGTTTCTCTTTCCCTCTTTCTTTCTCCCCTTCTTTCCCCCAGTCAAGTCTGTCCCATATTCAGTAAGTGAAAATAAAATAAACAATAAAAGGTGAATCAAATGGACCATTATGGCAAGGCTGGGATGGTCAGTTTGGTAAAGTAAATCCGTTGGGCATCTTTCTTTGCCTTTAGACAACAATTCTGATGGCAAAAGAGCCAAACGGGACAGGCAAAAAATAAATAAATAAAATAAAATAAAATAAAATAATAATTGAGCTATTTATATATATCACAGCTATTTCTTATATATTGTAAACTTTATAATATATTTTATTATTTAATTTAGTTCAGTCGGTTACTGTTCTAATTGTCTTGGATTAATAAAGATTCAGATTCTCTCCCCTGTGGAACAGAAACTAAATTAGAGTTCCTAGGCTCATTTAAACTTAGGTGGCATTGTTGCAAGGTAGCCAGAATTCTGTCACTAGTGGGGCATTGTTTTGTAAGCTTTCTGTTTACTCAGATCAGTGACTGCCAACTTCCCCCTCACGCCACATCAATCATTAACCCCAGTTTTACAGCAGGACCCAAGTTTTCCCAGCACAGCACTGCCTCCGCTGGTTTGTGTTGTTCCCGCGGTGCATCCTGGTACCAGGCAGTCGCCACCTACACACAGGCTCATGCACCGAGGCATGTATGTGATGTAAAAGAGGACGTGATTCATCCGACCAGGACACCTTCTTCTATTGCTCTGTGGTCCAGTTCTGAAGGTCAAGTGCCCATTGTTGGTGCTCATAGTGGTGGATAGGGGTCAGCATGGGCAGCCTGACTGGTCTGCAGCTATGCAGCCCAGTACACAGCAAACTGTGACGTTCTGTGTATTCTGAAACCTTTCTACCAGAACCAGCATTAATGTTTTCTGTAATTTGAGCTACAGTAGTTCATCTGTTGGATTGGACCTCACAGCCAAGCCTTCACTCCCCATACTGACAACTGCAGAAGGGGCAAGAAAAAGGAGAAAAAAAAAAGAAAAAAAAAAAGGAGTATAGCTCACGTTAAATGATGAAACAATGGATGCCTGAAGACCCTGAAATATTTGGATATCTGATCATTGAATCAGATGTGTTTTGCAGGTAGGGGATGGATATTTTGTTTACAGCCTCTCATATAAAAGTCACATAATAAAGTCATCAGTGAGATAGAGTATCTTTAATTTAGCCATCTCAGGCACAAAGCCCTGTCTGGGAGCACAGAAGCTCCACCCACCTGCTGTTCAAACCTTCTGTTTGTGAGTGGCAGCCAATCAGAGGAAGGTTTGGTTGAAGGGAGAGGAGCTTAAGCAGTTTGTGTACCAAGGTCTTGGTTTTTAGAAATGTTTCCTGCATTTTGTTTGGATAGTGTGCCTTTTGTCCCATCTTCCTTGCCTCACTCCCAACAGGCTGCAGCCCTCCCTGAGCCTGGTTCTGCCAGAAGTTTCTTCCTGTTATAGCTGAGTTTTTTCCCCCCCTTCGACAAGCTCATGAGGCGTCGTCCGATTGTTTTGGTTTTCTCTCTATTATTTATAGGCCCTTTGTTTGTCAAGAACCTCGAGGTAACTGTTATTGTGATTTGGCACTATCTAAATAAAACAGAACTAAACTAAACACTGCCACTCTAAACAAAACTGCCTCTTTTTCTCCCTTATGGGCCACTCTGAATGTGACATCAGGAACATCTGCTGTGATTTAGTATCACACAGAGACAATAAAAGCTCATCTTGTCCTCAAATGACATTTTATTTCAAATAAGCAGAGCAGATGATTTCTTTCATTCTGTGTCACTGTAGCGGAAGACTAATGAAGCTCCATATGGTGTCCAAAAAACCCCCCAAACAACAATCATAATTGCTACTCTTATTTTTGCTGTTTGACTGGATGTGTCTTGCCTGTCCTTAGAAATAAGTCAGGGATTCAGTGCAAGCTTTGGCAAAAGGGCCGTGAAGCTTTTATCGATTTTGGTAGATTGGTGAAAAGATTCAAATTGGCTGGTAAATTTCCCACATGCATCACAGATTAAATGACATCAATTTGTGGCTCATCAATAGTACATAAAATCGTTTTTGCTGCCTGAAGGCTGCACACACATACACGCAGGTATCTGTTAGTAGAGGTCAGCCTGTTGTTAACCTCAGAATCTGTGGCGCCCAGCTCTGCAGAGCCCTGTCATATCGGTTACCTTATAACATCAACACAGAGCCTGTAATGCCATGTCTGGAAACTGAGGTACATCAAACATATTTGCATGAATTACCCACAGTGCAACACTGATCCTGGGAGTGAAGAGCGATCAAATAACCAGATTATTCTGTTAGATCTGTCACAGTGTGGGCGGCACAGGGAGGCTTTAGTGGCGTCTCCCTCTTAAAAAACACATAAATCCAGTCCCTTTATTGCTCTTTGGTCAAGGTCTGACATTTCTCCAGAGGGAGCGGTGATTTCTAACTTCAGCAGATGACCTTAGTTGTCTACTTGCCACACTTAATGCCTCATGTCCTTCGTCCCAAACCCTGACTCATGCACCACAAATCTCCTGGCTATTCTTGTCTTCTACCTTACGTTGTCAATTCGCAGCCTCCTCCATTGTCCTGCTCTCCTAAAATAGTCGCTGACTCAGGATTAATACTCATCTACTTAAATATTTATACAATTGAGGAAGCTATTTTCTGGACAAAGTTGGGATCATTTAATGCCCCACGCTGCACATTTCCCCGATTTCTTCTCGTCTGTAATGTAAGCTCTGTGTGGGGAACGAGCTTTGTTTGGTGATTTGATTTTTGTTTAGCTCATTTTAGCAAAAGCAACATTTATTTTATTCTTTAAGCATCATCCAGGAAGTTTCTGTTCTTTTGACAATCGTGAGGCAAAACAGGCTTTCAAATAACAGACGAGTGCATTTTAATAAAGAATTAAAGAGACTTTTATTGAGGTTTTATCTGAAGTTAAACTTCCTGACAGGGATATAATTTTGTTGTGGCCCGTGTCCAGGGCATTATCAGATTGGTGATGTCATTTACGGACACAGGGCAGACGCTTGTCTCTGGCTCAGCAGATCTTTTGCTACAGTCTTCTGCTGTCAAACACATTACTTCCATAATCTCTGACCAAACACTCTCAAGTTTAAAGATGTCAAGTGACATCAAGGATGTGCTCGCTAGTATTGACCCACTTCCTGCTTCTTTCTCCTCTTGTTTTGCTAATCTGTGTACGCGAGATATGAGACATACGCTCTATGCATTATACTCGTTACAAGAGACAGATGAGAGAGATGGAAGGTGAACAGAGGAAACTGCCAAACGGTTTGGCTCAGGATCTCATAATAGCTTTTTTCGCCAAGTACCTGAAGTAAAGCGCATGCTTCTCTAATTTCCCAAAAAATAATATACTGACATGTTCTGGCAGCACCTTTAGAAACCTTCTTGTAGGATGAAGGCTACAGAAAACACAGCACGCAGATAAATCAGCTTTAAAGAGTATGGATCAGGGCATAACTCGAGCACACAGTCACACTAAACAGCCACCTTCTTCTTCTTCCAGCTGCTCTGTTCAGGGGTCGCCACAGCGGATCATCTCCCTCCATCTCCCCCTATCCCCAGCATCCACCTCCTGTCACACCAATCCTCTGCATGTCCTCCTCCACTACATGAATCTCCTTTTCCTGCTTTATCCAAAATATCCTCCTCTGCACATGCCTGAACCACCTCAGCCTCGCCTCTCCAAGGTTTCCTCCAGTTGTTGCTCTAAAAGTGAATCCCAATTTGTTTTTCACTCTTAGCCGTTCTTCTTGTTGTGTGGTTACACTTGTTTCCAATGTTCAGCAATATTTACTATGAAATGAGCCATTTTGAGCAACGTCTCACCAGAGAAAATCTTTATTGAGCTGCAAAACACCTTTAAGCCTTAATATGAAGGTGATGCGGCCAATTAAGTATACACGAGCAATATCGTGGCGACATCTGTCCACACACTTTTCAAATCTGTTTTTCTTGTTTGGTCTTTTAGTCTGGAATCCAATGGTAGCGCGTTATAAGCTCTTTATGTGTGTACATCCATGCAAGCCAGCGTGTCTGAGTTCAGTGAAATTAAGGGGACAAAGCACCAGGAGACAGATGCAGCTGCACACGTTTGCAGCTGGAGACTGTAAAGAATCACTTACATCAATATTAATCTGGGTCAAACCCACAGGGAGCTACTCGAGACGGACAAAAGAGCTGCATGTGGCCCTGGAGCTGCAGGTTCAAGACTCCTGAATAAGTCATCCACACTAGTTAAACCTTGCAGCATTTTCTTGTTACTTGTTGAAAATGTTATCTTTTCTGTGACGTTCTCCTCATATATGGCTTTATGCCCGATTTTGGACGTCAGATGTATTTTCCTGAAACTGAATTTCTGGATTGTGTTTTGGTCTTTAACTGTGTCAGATTTTTACTTCTGGGTGGTGTGGGAAGTTTATGTACACTGAACAAAAATATAAACGCAACACTTTTGTTTTTGCTCCCATTCCCCATGGGATGGACGTAGAGACCTACAATTCATTCCAGATACACAATATAACCATCCCTCCCAAACAGTGGTCACAAATCAGTCCAAATGTGTGGTAGTGGGCACATCTGCTATATTGAGATAATCCATCCCACCTCACAGGTGTGCCACATCAGGATGCTGATCTGACATCATGAGTAGTGCACAGGTGTACCTCAGACTGCCCACAACAAAAGGCCACCCTGGAATGTGCAGTTTTTTGCGCTATTGGGGGTCTGGGGACCCAGAACCGGTCAGTATCTGGTGTGACCACCATTTGCCTCATGCAGTGCAACACATCGTCGCATGGAGTCTATCAGATTGTCAATTGTGGCCTGTGGAATGTTGGTCCACTCCACTTCAATGGCTGTGCGAGGTTGTTGGATATTCGTGGGAACTGGTACACGCTGTCGTATACGCCGGTCAAGCACATCCCGAACATGCTCAATGGGTGACATGTCCGGTGAGTATGCTGGCCATGCAAGAACTGGGACATTCTCAGCTGCCATCTGCCCTGAACAATGTGAACCATGATTCATCCGTGAAGCGCACACCTCTCCAACGTGCCAGACGCCATCGAATGTGAGCATTTGCCCACACAAGTCTGTTACGGCGACGAGCTGGAGTCAGGTCAAGACCCCGATGAGGACGACAGGCATGCAGTTGAGCGTCCCTGAGACGGTTTCTGACAGTTTGTGCAGAAATTGTTTGGTTGTGCAAACCAATTGTTCCAGCAGCTGTCTGGGTGGCTGGTCTCAGACGATCTTGGAGGTGAACCTGCTGGATGTGGAGGTCCTGGGCTGGTGTGGTTACACGAGGTCTGCGGTTGTGAGGCCGGTTGGATGTGCTGCCATATTCTCTGAAACGCCTGTGGAGACGGCTTATGGTTGAGAAATGAACATTCAATGCACGGGCGACAGATCTGGTTGACATTCCTGCTGTCAGCATGCCAATTGCACGCTCCCTCATTGCTTGTGGCATCTGTGGCATTTTGCTGTAAGACAAAACTGCACATTCCAGGGTGGCCTTTTGTTGTGGGCAGTCTGAGGTACACCTGTGCACTACTCATGATGTCAGATCAGCATCCTGATGTGGCACACCTGTGAGGTGGGATGGATTATCTCAATATAGCAGATGTGCCCACTACCACACATTTGGACTGATTTGTGACCACTGTTTGGGAGGGATGGTTATATTGTGTATCTGGAATGAATTTTAGGTCTCTACGTCCATCCCATGGGGAATGGGAGCAAAAACAAAAGTGTTGCGTTTATATTTTTGTTCAGTGTATGAATACAAACAAAATGTGACTGTTTCATTGTCACAAACATGCAGCGTGTGACCTAAAATGTCACTCATCACTGAAAATTGGAGCAGAAGAAAACTCAGATTTCAAAGAGCCAAATTAATTCATGAAATAAACAGAAAAGCCATGTTTCCACGAGCCTTTCCAGCCTGTTTTGTATTGTTAGAAATGTGAATGGTGCTCTTTGTGTTTCAGTCGTCTTGCACCACTAACTTTCCAGCTCCTAATAATCTACAGGATGAAAGCAAACAGAATATCTTCAGTGTTGCATTTCTGATTCCTTATTGGTATGTAGACTTAATGGGCTGGGCAATGTATGATGTGTTTTTCAAACCTGAGTTCATTAGTGACTGGGCACTTACATAAGTTATACTGATCTGCTTATTAAATATCATTATGCTGGTAAGAGCACAACATTTGCATTAACTAGCGCTTGTTTTAAAGCACAAATGTGTATATGAAGTTATCATATTATTCTTAATATCTTCATTAAATCAATTTATATAGTCATATATATGCTCTTTATCTATTATGTGTTTATGTTATAGTTAAAGTACAAGTTTGATAATCATTTTACTCATTATAAGTTCAATAATGACTAAACTGAAGAGCAGGTGGAAGATTCCCCTCGTCATTTCTCACTGACAGTCTGGCAGCTCAGTCCTTTAGTGTCACACTTTAGGCTTAGCTTTAAACGACTCATGAATGGCAATAAATCAAATTACTTATCATTAGCAGCCTCAGCTGCAGCACTGTCGGCATCAAAACCCTCAAATATCAACGAAAGACGGCGCTCTGAACTAAACCTGTAAACTGCTGCAGCACCGTCACGTTTCTGGGACAATAAGATACTGTGTTTAGGTATTTAAGGAGCGATGAGATCATGAAGTAACACTGGAAACCTGCTTGAACAGTATTACAGACAAACAGTTTGAGGACTGCTGCAGAGCCGAGTGCTTCTTCCCCAGTGTGCCACCAGCAACCACAGCTACGCATTTAAAGGTTAACGCTCCTTACAGCAGAGAGGGACTGCAGAGTTGTTGTTTTATTGTTACATTTACAGAATACAGCAACTTTAAATTCAACGTTTCAACAGTCATTTCTTTCTTTTTCTTTTAATTAAAACAATCAAAAGACCACCCTCAGAGATGCATCAACATAACCAGGGCTCACCCAGGCTCAGCATTTCACCCCCGTCACAAATGGGGTTTAACAAGGACACGTTTTCAATGTCATCCCCCGGCAAGGCACGCTATAAAGCATTCTGTGTTTAAGGAGAGGGGAGGCTCAGATAGCGACCAGCATGGCTTTAAAAAAAAAGTATTTATTTATATTATCAGCGTTGGAGCTCTGCGGATAAATATAAACAGCGAATGAGTTTACTCTGCACTGTCCGCTGGAGCACGGGGTGTTAGATATGCGCAAATAGCTTCAGCAAATTCTCATTACTGGTGGCTTACAGAGGATGAATATTCTGCATTTCTCAATCTGCCCCCCTCTCACGCTCACCCTCTATCTCATGAAAGGGTTTGTGTTTGTGACTTTCAACTACCTTTGACAGACAAGTTCAGTTTATTCATTATTTCACACAACTGTCAGTTCATGTCAGGAGGAGGAGGTCTCGTGTCAAGAATACGCACATTCAGCATTACACGCACACACATGGACAAGAAGAGCTGGTAAAACACATCCTTTCTCCCGCTGTGTTAATAAAGCCTAACTAGATTAGCTTTTTTTTTTAATGTGGTGGAATCACCTCATTTTGAATGCACAAATAGCGCTGATATAGTGTCAGGGTTACATTTAGTTTTCGGTTTCTATTTTGGGCTATGTTGTTTCGTTCTAGCCTCCCTAGTGTTTCCCTTTCTGTGTTTCGCTACCTCTGTGTCGTGTTTCGTGTGAGGCTGCTTGTTTGTGGTTTCAGCGTGTCTCTCTTTATAGTTTTCCCCTGTTGTCTTGTTTTGGTTTTCACTTCCTGTCTCATCCCTTACCTGTTTCCCGTCAGCTGCCTTAAGTTACAGTAGAGAATCTGCAGCATCAAAGCAGAGCGTAAGGTCAATGAAATGTCAGAGGGGTGCACGTCAAAAGCCATGGACTACACTGTTTAGTAGTTTACACAGAGCGCTACACTTAAACTGTGCACACAGAAGTATCTGAAGCAAACGTGCTCTGTTTTTCTTCCTCTTTGTTTCTTGTGGACTCATGTCGCAGCTTTGCTTATTCTTCTAACTATATTTAGCCAGTTTTCTTTATTCATTTCTTTTTTACTTTTGTCGGTGTGTTTAAAAAAAAATTGTGTTATCTGTGTAATAATGCAGTTATTCTCCACTCGGACCGTCGTGTTGGACACACCTCAAAAACTTTATCCTGTGATCGCTTAAAATTAAATTAAATTACATTTCAAAATTAAATATAATGCACTTATGTGGTAATTTTGTTTGCTTTATGGGTTTTTTTTTTTTGTTGTTTTTTGAGCACAGTATGCTAAAGGTGGCTTTTACCCCTGAGCTGCTGCCTCCATTACATTGTACTTGTATAACAGCACTAAAGTTTAATCTATTCTTCTTCTATTCTTGGGGTTTTATTGCATTTACTGTGTTTTGGACCCTGTGATATTTGTTGTGGGTACTGTTAACTCACAGGTCAAACACAGGTAAACCCAGCTTTTGGCATAACAAAGTATTATTTTCTGATAAATGTATGAGTTGACATTGATGATATGAAGCTGGACCTGGTGATGAAGTCCACACAGGTTTTGGTGGTAATCATCGAATATAAATTGTTGTTTATTTGCTATACGATGCAAAACGCCTCCAAATTATACACATTTGCACTTCCTTTATTACCACTTTTAAAAGTTACATGTTTAATTCTTAATCATTTTTATCTTCTATTCCACGCTCATGATAATAAGAATGATGTTACAGGTGTGTGGGATGAGTTTTGTGCAGCATGGCCCAGGTTGTAATGTAACAGCACTGACATACATCGCAGGGCTCATATGCACCACATTAATATTCATAAATAGAAAACATTTAGTTATTTTTCATTCATTTGTGAGATTTAAAAATAGATTTAAAAAAAAGAAATAAACATGCATCATTTCCATTACCCCAGCATGATGTCCAAATTGTTGCTGTGTTACTTAAAAAAAGAATTGCCAAAAGAAATAAAGTTCACAGTGATAAACTGCAACAGCTGGTAATTGTAACAACCATCCTGTAGTGTGCTAATGTGCTAAAGTCACAAAAACAATGATAAAAAGTAGCATTTAACAGACTTTTTCTTTTCTCTGAATAAGATGGTTGCATTAGGTGTCAAATCTGTGCCAAATCAAATATGGTGACCGATGGAGAAATAAGGGAGCAGATGGGAGTACTCCTGTTGTGGGTCTAATTTCTCCCGCCTCTGTTATCATGTTCAGAGTTAGCTGCTTTCCTGCCATTTGTAGTTTTAAAATTTTTTTTAGTTTTGCTTAGGTCTAACTATCTCCACCGGTGCCTTCTTTGGTTTCTTGGCCACTAAAGGCTCGCCTATTTTTTAATTTTAAACCCATATCTGTGTCTTGCATCATTCCATCTGCCATTTGTAGCTTCGTAAGAAGCGTCTGCTAAACGAGCTGCTAAAGTTACAGTTAACTGAATTATGCCGTTCTCTGATAGCAGCAATTCTGGGAGTGTATTAGCACAAGGCTGGCTGCGACATACTCGGTATAATTCGGTTATTATCATCATAAATGGCAGGTTTGAGCCAGAACAGCGCGGCTGCGATTGATTCATCACACAGAGAGTTTAGAGCCACTACATTTGCGTTGTTTTCTATTCTGATTTTAATCTATATGGATTTAAGAACGCAGCCGTGCCAACTATACTTCTAACAGCAAAAAGACTTCAATCCAAAAGCAATCATGACAAAAAGCATCAAAAGAAAAACTTCGTCTCCTCTTTCCTCCCCTCTCCGCCTCTCCGCCTGCTGCCTCCTCCTTTTATTCCTGACAATCTTATTTGCTCCTTTGACACGAGTCATCTGGGCCTGTCAGAGCTGTGGCATAAATCAGTTTTGGTCTGAAATGGATTTCTCAGTAAGAATTGAAAGAAAAACATAATAAAATGCAGTTCTGTAAACTCTCCCTCTACTGCTTGGAGGTCAAACCTTTCCTGCCTCCCCTCCTCCTTTACAGCCGTGCCCTGCCTCCACTCTCTGATAATCCCATCACATTTAAGAGCTCCGTCCAGCCTCTTGCACTCCTTTTGTTTTACACCTCCCTCCATTTGAGCCTGTCCATCACCGTCTGCTGATTCACCCCTTCCCCCTTCCTCTAAATGCCCTATCTATAAGGTAGGAGGTAATTCAGAGGAGACGGTACAGTGTGAGAGGTACAGTAGAGGGAGTGACAGCCATACACCCAACAGCAATGCCACGCCATCTGCAGCTCTGGCACGTTCTCACATTTCTGCTGTGGCCGTCCCTTTAATGGCAGACGTAACCACACAGAGGGAGGAAAAAAACAAACAAAAAAACCTCACCCCATCCCTCCCATTTCTCCTCTTACTCCTCATCATCATCCCCCTCTATATAGTACAAGTGCACTGTCTGAATATCACATTTCTCCTGTCCAAAGCTCCGAGCAAGTCTTCTTCCATTCCCAGCCTCGTATTAACCCCTCTATCCTCTCGTTTCCTCCTGGCTTCATCTCATGCACTCCATCAAGTCCCCTGGTGACGGAGCTGGCAGTAGATGAAAGGGAGGAGTTTTCTCTTCTATTCCGCTTTTGTAAGCAGGCACTGGTTCTTCTCTGGCAGCGTGTTAGAGTGGACTGGTAAAAATCACTCCGTCTGTGGTGTTACACATCGCTGACGTTATGCGAGTGCGGCCCCAAACAGCCCCCATCTGAAGCATGACTGGGCTCAGAGGCTGAGATGTGTTGAGGAAGTGGAGAAAGAACAATCTGTCTTATGACTGCAGCGAAACACAGGCAACGATTTTTATTTTTGGTCCAGTGGTAACAGATGTTGATGTCACCAGCAGGCTCATTAAAGGCTCGTTAAATTTAATATGAGGTCTGTAATTGCATGTCATGGTTCAAAAGTTCATTTATGGCCACAGTCGGATGTCCCCGAGGCTCTGGGTGCAGGACACATGCTAATACATTTGTCTTTATCAAGCACATTGTAACAAAAAACAACAGTGTAACTGTGTAACGTAGTAACCGCACTTTTCCCCTTCGAGTGTTTGCGAATACTTCGGCTTGATGTTTTACTTTTTTTGGTTTCTATTGGTTCATCATAAATAGGCAGGCAGAAAAATTAGCTAATAAAAAACATCTACCTACTCAAATGGGAGAAAATAAAGCAGGCGGCTGAAAGGCTGAAAGGCCAGCTGGACTCTCAATGAATGCTCATGTTTCTGCCTGTTTTCTGAATAATATCTAACGCCTTCACTATTTTAACACTGTAGTTGTTGCTGCTACCAGGCTGGACCCCACTTATCTTTCAGAAATGTCTCAATTCTTCATGGCACAGATTCAACAAGGTGCTGGAAACATTCCTGAGATTTTTGGTCAATATTTATGTGACACATCTCAAAGTTGCTCTATTGGATTGAGATCTGGTGACTCACTGTCATGATGAAGAAGCCAGTTTGAGATGATTTGACTTTTGTGACACGGTGTGTTTTCCTGCTGTCAGAAGACGACTGCACGGTGATCATAGAGAGATGAACAAGGTAAGCAACAAGTGACTGTATGGCTGTTATAGTGATGCCAAAAGCATCCAAACAGTGCACTTACCAGCTTATGGTCAACTGCATCACATTAAAGTAAAGTACTTTACAGTCCAGTGGTGGTCCACAGGTAGCCACGCGCTAGACATTAAACAGCTGGTTAGTCACAGCTGAAAAGCAGAGCAACCACAGTGATAGAGAGGAAGTCAGCAACACCAGCAAGGACCTAAGAAGCAACCGAGCAAGACTTGGATTACTGCCAGTGGGACTTTTCCCTGTCAATCCGCAGTTAAACGTTATATCTTGCGAACTGTGACATGAACACAGCACGGTGGTATTTCATCCTCACACTCGAGGCATGACTGAACCGCTGGAGTCCTCCCCTAAATGATAAATGCTAGTGCTGAATGTGTGCACAGTCTCCACCTCTGGAAATTCACCATTTTAGTTTCAACTGCTGCAGCAATTTCAATCTGTAAATCCTGTGCTTGTTGATGTGAAGGTGCCTGTAGAGAATAACAGACGAAACCTGAACTCTGATGTGCACCAGTGTGTGCAAAAGTAATGATGGAGAGCAAGTCTTTGCCAAACTACTCTCACCACCAGGAGGGCTTATAAAGTGCTTGAAGTGTTGATGCAACCAAGTAGTAAAGAAAAAACAATCAATTACTGCGCAGATTAAATCTCAGTTTTAATGAACTCAGATTAGTTTTCCACTTCACAAGAACGTTGTTTAGATCCTCAGGAGGATTTAAATCCTCACAGACAGACACACCCCATCCAGGTCTTTGCAGGTATGTTGATTCGTGTCTTTTAATTCTCTGTAAAATGCTCGGCAACATTTACACTGAAACCGAAATTAACGTGTTTTACAAGCCAAAGAAGTTGGTATCCAGGAGGGAGTTCAGGTTTGTTTTTAGTAACAAATCTCCTTCATTGCTAAATGATAAATAACGCAATCAAAATGACGCTGGACTCAAGTTACTTTGCTTGGCATCAAATGAGAAATGTGTCATTATGTTTGCTCTTCTCTTCCCAAGCGTTGACATTTTGTCACATTTTCACAAGGAATGGGGAGTGTGGGAGTTAGCTGAACCCTCCCTTCCCGCCTGTTTTTCAGGGACAAATCAAATGTGTGTGTCTAACCTTACTGCACAAGGAGCTTACTTCTGATTGGATGAGTTTCAATACGGTTAATCATAGTTTTTCTGCTCGTGCATTACTTTTATTTAGTTATCGTCAGAAAAAAATCTGTGAACAGATTATTGGTCCTCCCTCCTTCTGTGTCATTTCATGTGTGTTGTGCTGCTCTTCTTGTGGCTCCGTATGTATTTTCTTTCTCCTGTGATTATTTATGCTGTCTGTGGCTGCTTTCTTAATACCGGCTCTGCTTGGACTGAGCTATTCTGTATATTTTTTAATTTCGCTTGCAAATCAAGTAGTTTACAAAGTATTATTATTTCTTTTTACTGAAATGAATCAGCTCTACAGTGTTAGCTGGTAGATAGACCAGTTTGTAGCACTTTTATACTCCGGGTGAGCACTCAAAGTGCTCTGTACTACAAACCTCACTCATAAAAGCAATTATCTATGTCTAAGTGCTTTCTATCTGCATTCACACTCCAAAGAAAGCATCAGGAGCAAATTGAGGTTTAGTGTCTTGTCCAAGGATACTTTGGCATGCAGACTTGGAGCAGGCAGATATTGAACCACCAACTTTCCAATTAGCTGGCGACCTTAGCCACAGCCACCCCCAACACTAACTTTGCGCTTATATCCTCTTAAAGTTATATTAAATATGAGTTATTTCCTTCTATAAAGGAAATTATAACTTAACCACGTTTATTTGGTTTGGCTGGCCAGCAGAGCAGGCCTTCACAAAAACACTTAGTGTGCTTGCTGTCCTATCAGCAAATATCTTCTGAGGAATAAAGTTTCCAGTACAACAACAACAACAACAACAACAATAATAATAATGATAATAATAATAATAATAATACTAATTTCTTGCCTGTTCTGTTGAAAAACAGTTTGTTTTCCTTCCTTTAACATTTTTTTAATGTGACGAGTGGGTGGAAATTTCTGGATCTTCAACACAGCAAGCGAAGTGGCTGTGAGCCGCAGCAGTTGAATAAAAAGGTGGCCGGTGTTATGAAACAAACAATTTCACTTGTCCCCTCCTGCTGCGTTCCTCCCAAGGCTGTGACTTATGACTCACTCTCAGATCGAGCCAGTCAGGAGGAACAAAGGGAGATTTCAGGCAGAGATCTGAGAGCGAGCAGGAGTTAATGAAAAGTCAGGCCGAGCTCTCTCACAACAGGATCAGACCATAACGCTCCCTGTTTTGTTCTCTGTGCACTTACATGTGGACATTTGGACTGATTTAAAAATGACTAGAGCTTCTAAACTGCAGCCGCTTTTAGAAAACTGCTGTTCCTGCTGTCAGAAGTGCCCCTACGTGATCGATATCAGGAAAAAAAGAAAAAAGAGCAAACAAACTGCAGTCACATCTGTTATTTCTGTATGTGCCTCACAGTGTTTGTGGTGGGTGGATAGATGGATGGATGGATGGATGGATGGATGGATGGATGGATGGATGGCTGGCTGAGGCGGGCTGGCAGGCAGTCTGCCTCTGGCCAGCATGCTGCACCACTGTAAACTGTGACAGACACAGACGTTGGTGGAGGAAGTAGTGTAACCAATTTAGATACGGCCCTACAGGGATACACAGACTTTGGGTCTCCTTAACAAGGCCAGCAAATAGGACATTTGTCATCAGAATCAGGTGATCTTACTCTTGGCGCCGATATTTCTCTAAAGCACATTCATCATCCCCCCCTTTCCCCTTGTTTTGTCTACTTAAATCTTTACACCAGGTAGGAACAAACACTAAAATAAAAAGACGTTTTTTTCCTGCCATTTTAAGCCTGATTAATTGTATTACAGCAGATTTGGCCATATTATTAGATAATATGTTAGGTCCTAGATCATTATTAGATAATTATTATGGGATAATCTTTTTACACATGTAAATAAGTTTTATACCTTTTAAAATAAAAAAATCTCTACAAATACACAACATTTTATCTAAATTTATAATAACTGGGTTTTTTTTATCATCCGGTAAAAATACAGAAAAAATCTATGTTTTTACTGAATGGTATAAATTTTGTATTTTAAAAATAGAAATGTGTTGTCCTTTAAAAATACTGATTTTTTTGTGTTTTAATTCCAGAACTACAGTTAATAGTTACAGTTTTTACTGCATTTTTGTGAATCCTCACAAATGAGGTGCTTAAAACCAGAGAATATTTAAGTTGAGTCGGGCAGCTCTGATCTTTCCTGCTCCGTCTTCATCCCTCTTGGTGATATGGGTTTTTCTATTTTTCATCACTTCTGTTTTTCCACACTTTGAAAACCACTTTGAAAAAGGCAGGAAGAGTTGCAGCAGGGCCCCCGCAGAGCACGGCAGAAATGATTTTGTCAGATATGAAGGCATGAAAGGAGTAAATGGGGTGAAGGTGGTTTGCAAAGTGGCTTGCAGATAGACAGCAACTTGGGGAATGCTAAAACAGCAAGATTAAATAGTGCATCCTGCGTGAGATTTACTAGCTGAATACTTACTAAGTATCAGCTGATGTGCGGGGACTGCAGCCGAGAGTGACTTCTAACACTGTGACGGGCTTCATGGTCGGTGTGAAGTTCATTTTAACTGTTATAAACAGCTGGGTAGTTTAATCCATGAGAATATGTCACGTTTCATTAAGGATCAACCACAATCATGTTTCCTTTGGAATATATTCATTTTAAAGTATCTTTAGATGTCGAATGAAGGCAGTGGAATAACATTTCCCCGTGAAATATACTTTAATTCAGAGCTTGAGCAAATTTATTTATTCCCTTTACTTTCATGGAAAAAATATCATGGCAACAGGAAATGTTTACCCTCATCACATCAAAGCTAAGGACTTAAAAAAGACACACATATCAATTCATGAATGTACACACGCACACACAAATACACCAACGCATTCAGCGCAGTAAGATTCAGCAATGTCAGCAACGGCTACAGCAAGAACACACACACACACACACACACACACACACACACACACACACACACACACACACACACACACACACACACACACACACCTTACCAGCTGCAGTTCTTCAGGCCTGTGCAGCAGAGACAAACCCACACACGCTTGTGTACATGCACGAACACCCGGTACATACACTCACACACAAATGCTGATACGCAATCACTCGCACACGTGTGACTGGCTCCACTTGCTTGTTGCTCTCCTGTCATACGTCAGAACCAAAGACAGCCGGCCAATCAAATGACAGCTCCTCACTTATAACCACGGTGACCACTGTCTGCCCAGCAAAACTCTGGGTAACCAGGTAGAAGTGCCTTTTTTTCACTCAATAAGTGAGTCATAATTTAAGTCATGTTTAGGTGCTTTTGTCTTTTTAAAGCTGAGAACTGACTTTCACATTTTCTGAAGGCTTTTACACAAACAACAAGGAGGCTGGAATAAGAATAATTACACAGAGATTACTACTGACCGCTGCTATTGGATCTGTATTGCTGTTTTGTTTATCTCATTTTCAGTTTTTCAGAAAACAAATAACAAATTAGTCTCATTAACAACCTGTGTAACCAAAGATTGATATCACACAAATACTACTACTACACATCACTGAGTCATGATGCTGCACTCTTCCTTCCCTGCAAACTTCAACATCATCTCCCTCGTTAAACCTGGGCACAGAGCGAAGATAAAAACTGAACCGCAGACGGACATGTTTATGTTGTTTCTACAAAGAATAGAGGTTGGGTCACTTACAAAGTGAGAAATATAAAGTGGATTATTGCAGAGAAGCCATCGAATGCCCTGCGACAGACTGGCAACCTGTCCAGCTAACAGCCCGCAATCCTGAATTGGATAAGCAGATGGGAATGGATGGATTACATTAAATAAGTCTTATTACTCTGTTAAGCATTGGTGATACTAAATAGGCTGTAGGTGTGAACGCTTGTCGACCTATCCAGAATATACCCCACCTTTTGACCTATGACAGCTGGAATAGGCTCTCCCAGAACCCTGAATTAGATAACCTGAAAAACCGGATGGATGGATGTATTGACATTCTTTCTACCAGGAAACTTTGTAAATTTGTGTTTTGTTGTACTCTAATCAATAAAGATATTGTAGAAAATAATTCTTGAACTAAAAAGTTCTCTTAATAGATTCTAAGAGGATGTCTAGGCGATGTTGAAGGTGTATCTTGAAACTGAGTCATGGTTCAGTTTGGAACTATTTTTCCAAACAGGACCAGACTTAAAGAAAAGACGGCGAGCCCACACGTATTAAACAGGTTCCTTGCCATAAATACCTGCACTACAGATACACTTCCACATACAGCCTTTCTCTGCTGTAAATAGATTTTCGAAGGGAGATTAATCCACATCTTAACATTTAATCTTAGCTGGAAAAAGATAATGCCCAGGTTATTGCTCATCTTCAGGACGCAGAAGCAGAACCAAGTAACAGACGAAAGGCAGGAAGTATTCTAGAGATTTCTTCTTTCCAGCATTACTGAGGTTTTGTGTTAAATTCTGGGTTGGTGAATGTGGCGTGGCATAATATAGAGCATATATCTTCAGTTATATCATCATGACTGCAGATATCAGCAGGAAAATGAAAGTAAATGTATTTTATAGCCTAATCGATCCATACGCACATCATGATGCACCTTATTGGAGTAAGTGGCTTACTACAGAGTGTGCACTGTTGTCAGCACTTTAAACTGATTAAACCATGGCATGCTCCCCTTTTTTCATAGGCACTCTTTTTTTCTTTTTCTTTTCTTTTAAATAAACATGCACAGTAAGCAATGAGTGTCTGAGATCTCAGTTTATCGATTCATCCTATAGGAGGCCGTGAAAGAGTGAACAAGGGGTGATTACAGGCAGTGATGGCACAGCGAGGTTGTGGTGGCATGTCTTTGTGGTACAAGCCTGTGAGTGCGCATGTGCACACACACACACACACACACACAGCAGTGACGGGAATGGGAGTAGTGTTATTACAACAACAACAGGGAAAAGACCCAGTGATGGTTGCCATGGTAAATATGGCCTCCTGTCACCTGCTACCACTCTTCCTCCTCATCCTCTTCCCTCGTTTTTGTTCTCTCTGCTATTTGTACCTTTTTCCTTTTTCTCACCACATCTCCTGTTTCCTCTTAATTCTCATTTTGCCCTTCCTTCCTTCCTTCCTTCGTTTCTTCCTTTATTCGTTTGTTCTCCCTCCCCCTCTTCTCAGTCCCTCCCCCATCCTTCCCTTCATGCCACAGTGGCCTTCCTACAGGCTCCAGACAGGCCCTGAACGACAAGCAGAACAAGCGACCTTCAGTGCATCATGGCATGTGTAGCGGGCAACGCCTGGGACAGCAGCGAGACACACCAGCACAGCAGTCCAGAATCACAGGTGAAAGGTGAGTTATAGGTGATTTGATATAACTGCTGTAGTGCCTTTGTGCAACATTAATCACTATCATCATAAATCCCTCTAAATGTGACCATTTATCACAATCTTCTGTTCACACTGAATACCAGAGTCACAGTTTTTCCAACAAAAGCCTGGCTATAAGCTGATAATTCATGTGTTCATTCAGTTTCCATTGTTGTAACACACTGCTTTGCTTTTATTCACATCCAAGTACCCAAGATAATCAGTAACAGTTATCACTGAGGTTCACTGGTAATCTTATAGCATATAACTGTGACTATGTCTGTCTCACTATATATGACTATAAGCGCCTAAAAGAACAAACAAGTAAGTTTGTCACAGTGTCCATGTACTGACAATAGCCATAATATTTAAACATGAAGTACCAATAATAAACATGCTATACAACACAAAGCAATGTGTTATTTTTTATGTGTGTAATGTGTTTAATTCAGTAGATAATGAATTGCTGCTGAACAAGATTATTGGTTATGGACCTTACAATGTTAACCGAATTATAATCCACCTTGTAAGTCAAACTATGTCTATGCAGATGATCGTAAATCAGATTTTTTTAGCTAACAAAGGGATCCCACAGGGTTTTGGGATAAATTTTGTTTTTTATTTTATTAGTTTTATTCTACTTTTTATAAATGACTTTGGTAGAGACAATACTGCAAAACTACATCTTTATGCTGATGATACTGTCATTTACACACATGCTCCCTCTGTAAGACAGACAGTGCAACCTCAGACTGCAACTTCACCCATTTCAGTCTGTATATGTAAACTATAAAGTTTTTGTCTTCTGAAAAACTCACCAACAAGGTTTTGATGGTTTATAGTACTGTTACATCAAAGAGTTCATGCAAACACATGTTTGTATATATGTACAGATGACAAGTTCAATGTAGCTGAGAGTGAAGATTGGTTTTACTTTGTTTATATGAAAAATCTTGTGAAAGATACTTTTCTGCTTGAGATCGACAATGGTGATACAATGCATATACACATACACACCTTTTCAGCTTTGAGTCTTGATTCAGTGCAACTCTACACTTTATTACAGGCACAAACTCTGACTCACAGCTGCTTTCTTTGTGATTTGATGTGCTAGCCATCACTAACCACTGTTGGATAACAGCACTGGTATTTTCAGTCTATTTTCAGTTAACCTTTGCACCTCTCTCTGTCCCAGAACCAGCTGCACACCTCTAAGTGCTTGCTTTGGGGAATTCTAAGAAATCTGATAAACAAAATTTTCACACCATTAAGCTTGGAAATGGAATCTAAAATTAAACATGCTCATGTGGAAAACCAAGGACATCCTGTGATTGAGTAACTTGTATTCATATTCAGAACCACCCTTAGCAGCAAAGTCATATAGAAAACTATTTCATCACTCTTACACCATTTACAGTTTCTCTGAACATTACACGGTCTTACTGTGGAGAGAATTTTTTGGGATGTCTGCTTGTCGGAAGATTTTGGCATTGTGTTAACACACAAATGAGTGCTCCAGACCAGCAAACTGCCCAAACCTCTGCTTTTATAGTGATGCTCACACTTACTGACGATCAGTTAATCAAATGCAGAAAAACTGTGAATTTTCTTGTGAAAACTTTTTACCTTTTTTTTTCAAAGGACTGTATCTATTATTGAATTTAAAAGCATCATAAGGAATGCAGGATAGGAAATGTGGGTGATTTTCTTGAGAGGCCACTAGCATGTTTTGTTGTGGGTAATTGTATACTGTATACATAATAATGCTGTGGCTCCTGTATTTTATGTTGTAGTTGTTAAGTTTTTAATATGTTTTGAGTTTATGACTTCTACCTTGTTCAAGTCTCCCTTGAAAACGTCAGTCTCAGTGGGGCTTTCTGATTAAATTATGGTAAATACACAACTAATATTTTAAGTAATTGTGCAAATGTGTGTCTTGTTTTTGTTTTTTTTGTTTTGGACAGTTATAATTACACTCTTACCACCTCTGTGTACTTGTTTTTTTCAGTACAATTAATTTGCCGAAACAATATAACAAAACAACGACAATAATTAAAATGATGTGTGAACTTCATTATTATTCATAATTTTTTCCATCGCTTTCAATTTTATTCTGAATTATTTTGATCACTAAAACCTTGAAGTGAAACTCTCACATTGTTGAAGCTCTGATGTCTACTTTTATTCATGATTGTGCATAATTGCACAACTAGAAACAATGATGTAACAGTCTGTGTCGAGATAAGGGGACTATAACAATGAACAATGAGCTTCTTCTCAGTTGTTCTTTTCTGGTATATTATAAATGAAATTACTGAGGATTAACATTGAAAGCAGCTGTTATGTGAAGCTCTGTTAACCCTGTTGTAACTCCCTCCACACTTGGAGCCATTAAACTTGCAGCCTTACATCACCCCAACATGTGGTGAACTTGCCTCATATATAAATAATGGTAACATGTCCTAAAACATGAAGCCTGATTGTATTTATGGCCCAGATGTTTTTCTTTTTTCTTACAGGTACACATGTAAAAATAAACAACCCACGTGAAAGGCTGTTTGAGAGCATGTAACTGGCAGAGAGGTGAACTATTTTAGCCCACACGGTGAAATTTCTCTGGCTGGCAAATGACCTCACCGGAATAAATAAACGCACCAATGGTCAAACAGCGTGCAGCCACTTTTGTATGTGCAATTAAAAAACGTACAAACAAACACCATCCATGCTCCATTTCAGCACCAGTGTTGTTTCGCCCGCCTCTGCTGATCCCAGCACCTGGAGACACAACTGCACCCCGGAGCTTGTGTGAACCCGGTGAACCGGAACCAATAATGGTGTCAGCACTACTTGGAGAATAGTAGGGGTCTGGGTGTTTCTGAGTTTTAGTGTGTTTGTGGTCGTGTCACCTGTCAGGCTGTCGTAGCACTCGATCTCGGTGCTCTCCACGGCTCTCCTCTGCTCCTCGGTCAGCTTGGCCGCGGCTTGGCTGAGCAGGTTGACCTCGGAGCCCGTAGTGCCGTCCACGACATGAACCCCTTTGAGCTGCAGCAGCGCCCGGTGGTACTTGCCTATCGCTTCCCGGAACTTCTTCTCCTTGTAGCAGCGATGGCCCTCCGCCTTGAACTCGATGGCTTTCTGGATCTTCGAGTCCATCTCCATTTCAGCTGAGCCGGCTCGATACCCCCCTCCTCCGTCTCCTCCGGCGGCCGCTGCCAGGCTCCGACCGCCGGTCTCCGGGTAGCTTTTCAGGCTCTTTATCTGGTGCTGTTTGGCTTCCATGTCTCTCAGTGAAAGCGGCTGGAGCGGGCCATGGTGCTCGGACACGAAGGTGTGCTTTGTTGGGGAGGACCGGAGCAGCGTGCTGTGCATAAAGGATGCAGGACGGAGCGGCGAAGGAGGCAGGGCAGGCGGCGGCACCGGAGACACGACGAGCCGAGGGAAAAATGGGCTTTCAGGCGCGTCTGCCGTGTGCAGCACTTACAGAAAAAAACGAGAAATAACCCGGAGAACGTCAGCAGATACAGAAAAAAGACGCATTACATCACCAGAGCTGGCAGAAACATCCTGAATCTCTCCTAGCGTCGACCACAAACCATCCCTCGCTGCTGGAGCTCTCGCGGAAGGATGCTCGGGTGGATTTGTATGGTAGCAACCTCAGAGGCACGCGCAGCTTCAGCACCACAGATAGCGCACACACGACAGCCCCTACCGCGCAGCATTGTGGGAAAAAAAAGAGAAGTCGTGAGGCGTTGCTGCAGTTCGGATTTTACATGGAGAAAAATGGAGAAGAAAGAAAAAAGAGAAAATGTGGAAATATTCAGACATAATCGATTATTTCTTAGTGTGATGTGGCACATTAAAATCAACCATAACAACTGCATGAACCGCAAAGTAGATGCTTTTATCAGTCAGTAATAAACAACAACTTATTTGCATGTTTATTTATTTTAAACACTATTCGGCAAAATATTTAAAAAGATAGCCTTATAAACTATCTACTCTTAGGCCCGAGGCTCGTTCTTCAAGGGTCAATTAATAATACGATTGGAAGTGATCAGTCCTCACAATAAAATCCAGCTTTTACTATAACTATTGTTCCTGTAATCGTTTCAGGACCAAGCGGAGCGCCTGATGACTTCAGCTGATAAGGTTTTCAAGGAGATGGAGACGAACGGCAGGAGGCTGAGGGAGAAAGAGGGAGAGAGCGACCTCAAGGGGACAAAGTGTCAATTACACTTAGTTTGATGTGACGTGTGGTTAACCTAGAAGTCAGCAGTCAGCCTCAGAGGCATGTCTGCAAGAGTAAGTAAAAAAAAAACCCCACACACCATCTTCTCCACAGAGCAGGAGTAAGCATCCACAGCACACCCTGTAGCGCTCCTCGAACTCCTGCTTATTGGAAAGAAGGGCAGCACCTGAGGCACGACAGCTCTCACGGTTGCCAAACAATCAAGTTTATTACAGTTAACTAAAGATAAAATGAGTGTTCTGTTTGTGTTGTAATAACTGACAAACAATTCACACTTCACTTTTATTAAACCAAGACGCTCACTTTTATGTAGTTTCACTTCACGAGGTACATCTATTCAATGACTCATTAGTACAAATATCTAATCAGTGAATCAGGTAGCAGCAACTCATAGCATTTAGGCATGTAGACATGGTCCAGATGACCTGCTGAAGTTCAAGCTGAGCATCAGAATGAGGAAAAAAGGTCTGACAACAACAACCACGCCACATTCAACTGACTTTGAACGTGGCGTTGTTGCTATCAGAAGTCAGAGGAAAATAGCCAGGCAGTTGTAATTTTTGCTGCGACATTCCGACGGTAGAGTGAGAATTTCGATCCTTCCTGCCAGGTATCGATGGTTCAGGCTGCTGCCGGTGTAATGGTGTGGGGGATATTTGTTTTGGCACATTTTGGTCCCCTTAGTACCAACTGAGCATAATTTAATGCTGCAACCTACTTGAGTATTCTAGCTGACCATGTCCATCCCTTTATAACCACAGTGCACCATCTTCTGATGGCTGCTTGTCACATACTGACGGCTCCAGTTAAAGGCAATTTTATTTCAAACATTTTTAACAAGACACGGTGTGCAGTATCCTCCCTGTATCAGTGTCTAAAACATTCATCTGTGTTTTTTCCACAGTGTCACAGCAGATCACACTTTCATTGGCTGCCTGTAAATCTTTACAAGTGGTTAGAAGTTATTTGATTGATAGTCTAAACTACCAGAACGAACAACAATGAAGTAAATAAAAATCAGGAGAGAAAATTGCTGCTAAAGATTTAAAATGAAGAAGTCTAATATTTATCTTGCTCTAATTTTAAATGTTATATGCTCAACTTCACCATTTTTAATATGTAAAATATGTATGTATGGATCAGTGGAAACATCATCGGTTTCCCAAATAGACCAGCAGCTGGCTAATCAGCTTATATTCAGTGAAGTTGAACACTTTTCTTGCTGTATGTCCTTTTGAGGAGCGGATGCTTACTTTGATGAAAACACCTTCAATAACTGAGACCACATCCTCGGAAACGATGAGCGAAGTGAGATGAGGATGTATGAACTGGTGCTGCGGTAGATCCCCATGTACTAAGGAGAAGTGAACGAAGGAAGGGAGGAGGAGAGAAGAGGAGAAGAGAGGGAAAAGGGGGGGGGGCATGGAAATAAGAAAGAGAAACCCACACATCTGACACCATTTCATCATTTAAATTTTTTTTTCCAAGCACATTTTTCCATCATACCTTGAAAAAGAAAACATGACATTTCACGGTGTGTTTTCCAGATATTAATTCTTTAAACACAGGGAAAAAAATCCTAAGCATTTTAAAATATTTACAATGTAACGAAGATCTGGCATGAAGTCTGACAGACAAAAACTGTACATCAGGAGTAATGAGCAACACTGGTTTGAGTGGACTACATCGAGCTGGGCCCGATGGCATCGCTGAATTCCTTTTGTAAGGATACGTCATGATACAAGAACGTCCACATAGAAAAATATGTGTGTGTGAAGTCTAACAAATCTATACATTGCATAAAAACAACAGAAATATTCTAGTGAGTCGGCTTTCAAGTAGGTGGTTATAGAAAACGTTCAGTACTACGATAGAAAAGGTGCCTTTAGTTCGAAGGTGTCAACTTCTACTCCACAAAGCACAGAAGAGGAGGAGGAGGTGCACTGCTTTCCAAAGATTCAAGTGTTCATCGAGGTTGTTCTGTTTAATAGTTTGAATTTTTTCCTTTCCCCTCTCACAAGTTCGGGGTCTGAGTTCAGAAGCTTGTTATCGACACTTTTCATACTTTGAAAAGGAGGTAATTCTTAGGTGAAGGTTAGAAGATTAACTTTAACTTATCATCTCCTTACTAGTCTGACTGCTGTCCTGTGTATTCAACTTAAAAATAAAAAAAATAATAAAACAAAACAAAAATCTGTACATTTTACATGTTCAGGCAAATATCAATAAAACACTTACATAATTATTCTTGGAGAAACAACATTATCTACAGCCTCACTATTCATTCAGGGGCATTCAGGGAGTGTAGACAGCAGCAGCATCCTCGTATGGGGTGTGGTGGGGGTAGCGTATGTCAAGCTCATGCTTTAAGCTAACAAATGCAGACCATAAATCCTTAAATAATAGGTTTGGACACTAAACGGTAAACATTTTTCCAATGGCAGCAAGAATAATGAGTTTAATGTAAATGATAATCTTTGTCATTTATCCAAACACAAAAACAAAACAAAAAATATTGCAGCAAGATAAATCCTAAAAGTTGGCAATACAAACTTTAAAAAGAGTGTAAAGAAATAGTATTTTTTGGGTGGTGGTGGGGTGAGTGCGTTAGGTTCTCTTACTGCCCAGTCTCTTGAAAACACTGATAGCTTTAACGTCCATCTGGGCCCCCGTGGACTCTCCTCCCATTCCAGCTCCTCCGGTGCTGCTGCTCACCTTGGAGCTTGCTACAGTCGTCCTCTCCTGGGCTCGGGATCTGGTGCTGGTCACTCTGTTGTCCTGTGTGTCAGCGGGTGTCTGCGACACACTGGTGTTTGAGTGTGTTGCGGGGGGCTTGCCCAGTCTCTGAAGAACACTAATCTTAGCAGGGGGGAGACCATTCGGGGAAGGTGAGGAGGAGGTGGGTGTATCAGAGGGAGGTAGTTTGAATTTGCCGCCGAGGCGCCGCAGGGTGATGGGGGGCGCTTTTATCGCAGACTCTTTCTTCTGGAGAGAAGGAGGTTTCTTGAGGACGCCAGCATACTGGAGGACAGAGCCTTCTCCATCGCTGTCGTCCTCGTTTTCACCTGCGTTTCCAGCTCTCTGCTCGTCTGCAGCTTCTTCCCCTCTGTCGAGGCGGCTGAACACGCCGGTCGGCTGCAAAAATATGAGCGCTATGAGCTCAGAACTCATCTTTAAGATGCAGAACGCTGTTAATGTACATCGACAGGTCTCACCTTGTTACCGCCTGTTGTCGTATCCGCCTTCGATTCAGCTCCGAGTCTCGCAAACACAGACGTGCGTTTCAAACCTTCATGAAGAGAAGAGCAAATAAGCAAAATAAATATTTTTTTCCAACAAAACTAATCAGCAAAAAAGTAAAGAAGCTCTGCAACATACAGATTACAGTGGAAGAGAGAAGGTGAAGAAATATTTGTCAGTACCACCGCTCTGTAGTTGTTCTTTAAAGTCTGTTAGTTTACCTTTGCTCAGTTTCTGTTATTCTGCCATGAATTTGTATTGAGCGTTGTTATAGTCGGTGTATGACTTATTCGATTGTGCAAAATGTAGCCTATGTGCTTCTGAATGTTTACACAAAATATTAAAAATTACATGTTGGAAATTTTGACAGTATTCTCCATACATGTAATATGTTGAGAATTTTTGCTTTTATTTTGAAAACTCTAACTAAAGTCACACTGATTAGACTGAAACAAACATTTGATTTGTTTTTTTCTTGCCTACAACAATGTAAATGTAAATTTTAACAGTATCTGTATCTGCCTAGAAAAATATTTTGATCAACTCCTGTTGTTTTAAGTCAGCTAAAAAAAACCTCTTTTACTTTAATTGCTAACATGACAAACCAGTTAAAGCTGGGATAGGCAGTAGACACTGGCAAACATCCCAAGTTAACTTAAGTGGTGTGAAAGGAAACAATAGACTTCTTCTGTTTTCAGACTCTGAAGCCTTTCTTTGAAAGGGCGTTCCTGTTGGCTGTGTGGCCATATCGCTTCAGGTGGTGGAAAGCTTGATTCAGTGGTGGTAAATCCCACAGGAAGCATTTGCAACAACTGTAAACGCCGCAAAGTAACTGAACCAGACAAAAAAGCTGCCTCAAAAAAGGCATTGAAACGTGTGCCAACACTGACCTGGTCTTGTCACAGAAAGGAGTTACACCCAATTGCTAATAATTACTCTATCTGGAGTACACCATTCTTCTAAGCTGCAAACTTGATTTTCCGGTGAGTTCAATGGGCTGCGGTGGTTTGTTAGATTGTGTCGGTACATTTATCATGAAAGCATGATTTTCACTGCAGCTTTTACAGGTATAAAAGTGACATTTCCTTCATAAATTTAGAGAAAATGTCTTGAAGCTGAATGACTGATCTGTAACACAATCCAAATGCAAGCTCATGCCAGGGAGGAAAAATCAGAAGAGCAAAAAGAAGTAAAATTTGGTTAATGTGAGACAAACGGGGGGAAAAAAAGAAGTGTGAGGGGGAATTTTATTGGCAGAATGAGCAGGATTAGTAAAAACAAGGGCAAACGGTGAGGGTCAAACAGACTCTGATCATCAGCACCTGATCAATAGTTGTAATTTTTAGGAGGGAGACTCATTAGAGCTTCAGGTTTGATTAGTTGTTGTGAGTAACGCGTTAGTTAGGCGAGCTGTTGGTGAGGCCACCTCATCAGGCCTACCTTTCTTGGCCTGCTGGGCCAGGATTCGGCGTGTGCGAGGAGTGGTGCCCTTGGGCATGTTGATGATGTACTTGCCTTCCATCTCAGCTGTTACGCGGCGACGCTTCACTACAGGCAGACCGTTCCCCTCGTCAGCTGGTTGGCGTATAACTGACAACAAATTGTGGAGCACATAAGGAACAAACATGAGTAAAAAGAGGGCTTTCCTGGCTTCAGGGAAACAGGAAACAGGGGACGGATGGGGTGAAACACAAACATACGTTTATTTAATCTACCTGCTTTGTTACTCTTGTTTGCTTGCGTGTTGGACACTGTGACGGAGAGGCGGTTGTCAGGCCGGCGGGCTGGCGTGGCTGGTGGAGAGTCATGGCTCAAAGCATTGGCTATCATGCGTGTCGCAGCTGAGGAACAAAATAAAAGATTGTTACAATCTTACTTCTTAAGTCTATACGCTTTATTTTGTACCAAAGAGGTGAAAGACGGATGGGATTCACACTTTCACAAAACAAGAGTAACCAGAAAAATGTTCAGAGGGAGATGAATACTAATTTAAGAAAATCTTAATAAATGAGGCGCCGCGTATGGATGCCCTGGTGCTTCAGTGCGTTACTTCTGTTTTGTTTTTGTGCATAACTTCTGTGTCTGGGCACTCCTCTGGATATTCTTACACCAGAGAAGAGCTTCTTAACTACAGGACTACAACACCTGTGGATTTACTTCCAATATTTGTCGCATCTGCGGCAGATTTACTGCAGACTCTGATCAGGAAAGTGAGACGCTGAAAGAGAGGAAAGCGAGCCGGCGCACTCGTGCGTCTGAGGAGACGTGGACTGCGAACTGCTCTTCCTGGGATCTTCCTTTCCAATGTACGCTCACTCAGCAATAAGATAGACGAGCTGGCCCTGATGAGAAGCATGAACAGAGACTTTGCCTCCTCCTGTGTCTTATGTTTTACGGAGTCGTGGCTCTGCGAGGACATCCCGGACTGCGCGCTCAAGCTGGAGGGCTTTCATCTGCTGCGCGCGGACCGGCAGGCCTCTCTCTCTGGTAAGACCAAAGGTGGAGGTGTCTGCTTCTACATTAATAGTGGCTGGTGCACAGATGTAACAGTGATTGCTCAGCACTGCTCTTCCTCTCTGGAATACCTTTTTATTCACTGCAAACCGTTTTATTCTCCGCGGGAGTTTGCTTCATTCATCCTGGCCGCTGTTTACATCCCGCCAGATGCAGATGTGCAGGCAGCTCAGTGCGCACTCGCGGAGCAGATACTGCACATGGAGCGGACATTCCCGGACTCTCTCATCATTGCTCTTGGGGACTTTAACAAAGCCAATCTGAGCCATGAGCTTCCCAAATACAAGCAGTATATTAAATGCCCGACCAGAGAGGAGAGGACATTAGACCACTGTTACAGCACGATCAGCGGGGCCTATCGTGCGGTGCCCCGCGCTTCACTCGGACTTTCTGACCACGTCATGATCCACCTAATCCCCGCGTACAGACAGAGGCTGAAGCTCTCCAAACCTGTCGTGAGGACAAAAAAAAACTGTGGAGCAACGAGGCTGTGGAGGAGCTTCGCACGTGTTTGGAGTCTACAGACTGGGACACAATGAAGGCTGCTTCTAACAGCTTGGACGAGTTTACGGACACTGTCACCTCCTATATCCACTTCTGTGAGGACAGCATTGTGCCATCACGCACCAGGGTGAGTTATAACAATGACAAACCCTGGTTTACTCCTAAACTCAAAAAGCTGTGGCTGGAAAAGAGAAAGGCGTTCAGAAGCGGAGACAAGGACTGCTACAGAGAGGCCAAGTACAGGTTCACTAAAGAAGTGGACATTGCTAAACATCAGCACTCTGAGAAGATGCAGCAGCAGATCTCAGAGAATGACTCGGCCTCTGTGTGGAAAGGTTTTAGGAATATCACCAACTACAAGCCTAAAACCCCCCACTCCACTGATGACTTGCTCTTAGCCAACACCCTCAACGACTTTTACTGCCGTTTTGACGAGCCATCAGGCAGCCTTCACACCTCCAACGGCCCCAACAATAGAGACACTTTGGACACTCATTCCCCCACCTCTCCCCCCTCCATAGAGCCAACACCACCTTCTAACACTTCACCTACAACACCCCCCTCCTCACTCCACACAAAAGAGGATTTCACACCACCTCCTCCCACCACAACTCTTCATATTCATGAAGCAGGTGTGAGGAAGCAGTTTAAGAGTGAATGTTCGGAAAGCTCCCGGCCCAGACGGTGTGTCTCCTGCCACCCTCAGACACTGTGCAAACGAGCTGGCCCCAGTGTTTTCTGGCATTTTCAACTCCTCACTGCAGGCATGTCATGTGCCTGCCTGCTTCAAGTCCTCTACCATAATCCCTGTCCCCAAGAAACCTAGGATCACTGGACTAAATGACTACAGACCCGTGGCTCTGACATCTGTGGTCATGAAGTCTTTTGAGCGCCTGGTTCTCTCCTATCTCAAGACCCTCACGGCCCCCCTCCTGGACCCCCTGCAGTTTGCATACAGAGCCAACAGGTCTGTAGACGACGCCATCAACATGGCCCTACACTTCATCCTGCAGCATCTGGACTCCCCAGGAACCTACGCCAGGATCCTGTTTGTGGACTTCAGCTCTGCCTTCAACACCATCCTTCCAGACCATCTCCGAGGCAAGCTTTCCCAGATGAATGTGCCTGATCCCATCTGCCGGTGGATCACTGACTTCCTGACGGACAGGAAGCAGCATGTGAGGCTGGGAAAGAATGTCTCAGACTCCCGGACCATCAGCACCGGCTCCCCTCAGGGCTGTGTTCTTTCTCCTCTGCTCTTCTCCCTGTATACTAACTGCTGCACCTCCACCCACCAGTCTGTCAAGCTAATCAAGTTTGCAGATGACACCACCGTTATTGGACTCATCTCGGACGGGGACGAGTCTGCCTACAGGAGGGAGGTTGAACGTCTGGTGTCCTGGTGCAGCCACAACAACCTGGTGCTGAATGCCCAGAAGACAGTGGAGATTATTGTGGACTTCAGGAAGCACACAGCCCCACTCCCCCCCATCATCCTGACTGACACCCCCATCACCTCTGTGGACTCATTCCGCTTCCTGGGTACCACCATCACCCAGGACCTGAAGTGGGAGCCCACCATCACCTCCGTCATCAAGAAAGCCCAGCAGAGGATGTACTTCCTGAGGCAGCTGAAGAAATTCAACCTGCCAACACGGACGATGATGCAATTCTACACCGCAATCATCGAGTCCATCCTCACCTCCTCCATCACCGTGTGGTACGCTGGAGCCACTATCAGGGACAAACAGAGACTGCAGCGTGTTGTGCGCTCTGCTGAGAAGGTGATTGGCTGCAGACTCCCATCTCTGCAGGACCTGTACACCTCCAGGACACTGGGGCGTGCAGCTCGGATCACAGCTGACCCTTCTCACCCTGGACACAGTCTGTTTGACCTGCTCCCCTCAGGCAGGAGGCTCCGGTCCATTCGCACCAGAACCTCTCGCCATAAGAACAGTTTCTTCCCCTCTGCTGTTGGACTCATGAACAATAACCGTATAACTGTTCCCACCACTAACACATGACCCTACGCTGTGTTCACAGCATCATTCCATGTTTGGCACTGAACACCACCTGCACTCATGTATATACCTATCTACTTACCTATAAGAATAATTCTTATTCTTATTTTTTTATTTATTTATTTATTTTTCATGTCTGTTTAAGCGTAATTTATGACAGTATGTTTGCACTGAAGCACCGCAGCAATTTCCTAATGTTGTAAACCTGCTCAACATTTGGCAATAAAACCCTTTCTGATTCTGGAAGAATTAAGGAAAAGAAAAGACTTTTGGCCCTGGACCGAAAGCTAAAGTTAAAGCAACCCTAAGATAAGGTTATTTTGGGGACTTTTTGGGCCAGTAAAAGTCTGCTCTCCTCTCTTGGTGAATCCAAAAATAACATGTTGAACACTACAAAGCCATTTTTGGCTGTTCCCTTTTTCACAAGGGGTCGCCGCAGCAGGCAGCTCCACATGTTTGACTTGGCAGTGTTTTTAAACTGGTTGCCATTCTGAAGCAACCCCAAAGGAATGTGCGTCTCCTCCTGAGGTCGAACTCCGGATCTTTCACTCGTTAGGTCATCTTTTCCTTAACGTAAACAGCTTCAACCGCCTGATTACATTTGCTTCTTCAGTTCTGAATCATGGCAGGTGAAATGATTACGCACATAGATGTGTGCGTAATTCCCGCTGACATACCACATTACAGTGGAATAGATGATTCATAATGCCTCTGGCCTGGCTCATTAATGGGTCAAACAGCTGGGTCACTGTCTGACCTCCGTAGTGACTTGAGTGATTTCGATACAACCAGAACTTACTGCTGGAAAATTTTGCTCACCGCTGAACAAATGTCGGCCATTTAACTCCAGTTAGAACAAAAACTCAAAGAAAATCTGAACACTTCTAATAAAGTCTATGAAGGTTCTCAGTCATCCAAATCAAATCAAATCACTTTTTATTGTCACATCACATGTGCAGGCACACTGGCACAGCACATGCGAGTGAAATTCTTGTGTGCGAGCCCCACAAGCAACAGAGATGTGCAAACACAACAACACAAACGAGCAAAATACAAGAATGGCCAACCTGAAACTAATAAATATATGTACAATATATAATAGTGTATGCATTTCTGGATGTGTATACTAAATATTTTCCTACGTGTGTGTGTGTGTGTGTGTGTGTGTGTGTGTGTGGTCATCGTAGTCAAAGGAGCTTGCAAAGAAAAGCGTCTGGACTTCTTTAAGTTACTTGAAGATGTTTCACCTCTCATCCGAGAAGCTTCTTCAGTTCTAAGGTCAAATGGTGGAGAGTCCCAGATATAAACCTAGTGGGAGTGACCCCCCACAGAGGGACAAAAGGACCTCCTGATGATCCTCTAATCGCCTGAGCCAAGGTGTGAAACTGGTTGTGGGTCCCAATCAGCCAGAGTTTCGGGTGAGCTCATTGTGAAACCTGGCCCCACCTTATCATGCGAATTCCTGAGGTCAGATGGCTCAGGATGTGAGTGGGCGTTAAGACGTCTGGGGAGGGATCTCAAAACTGGATTATAGATGGCAGAGAGTTGGTGTCGTAAACCACCGCCTCTGTTCAAAGATGGTCGCTCACAGTGGACATAGATGGCTTCTTTCACTCCTCTTTCAAACCATCTGTCCTCTCTGTCCAAAATGTGAACATTGGCATCCTCGAAAGAGTGACCTTTGTCCTTAAGATGCAGATGGACTGCTGAGTCTTGTCCTGTGGAGGTGGCTCTTCTGTGTTGTGCCATGCGCTTGTGAAGTGGCTGTTTGGTCTCTCCAATGTAGAGGTCTGGGCATTCCTCGCTGCACTGTACAGCATACACCACATTGTTAAGTCTGTGTTTAGGCGTTTTGTCTTTCGGGTGAACCAGTTTTTGTCTGAGCGTGTTGCTGGGTCTGAAATACACTGGGATGTCATGCTTGGAGAAAACTCTCCTGAGTTTCTCTGATACACCGGCTACATAGGGGATGACAATGTTGTTGTGTCTGTCCTTCTTATCCTCCCTCGCTGGTGTCTGGTCTTCTTTTCTGTGCCTCTTTGCTGACTTTATGAACGCCCAATTAGGATAGCCGCATGTTTTGAGTGCTTCCATTATCCTTTCCCACCATTTGACCTTAGAACTGAAGAAGCTTCTCGGATGAGAGGTGAAACATCTTCAAGCAACTTAAAGAAGTCCAGACGCTTTTCTTTGAAGCTCTTTTGACTTCTAATAAAGGCTCATACTTTACAAAATAAATTAACATGTCATTACTTACGGGTGTTGGCAGTTCTTCTGAGCTCAGCTTGAACACTGGTCTGTCCTGATGAGATGGCCTCAGTTGCCATTTTGCACATGTCCTTAGAAAACAGAGCAGGAAAACAAAGTGTTGAGTGAAATCTGCACCTAATGCTGCAATTTTAAAATAAACCCTAGCGCTAGCATATAGGCGTGGCTATTTTAAATCAGTACACGATTATATTGTCTGTAGACTTCTGGACAAACACAATTGTTAACAGTGAATAATTTTCAGCTTTTCATAACATTAAAAGATCAAGTCTGGCTCACCTGCCTGTAGACCTGCTTGGCATGTTTAAGAATGGCAATGATGTCCCCAATTACAGTAATGCCGAGGTCCATCATGATGTCTTTACTGAGGTCCATTAACATGTTCTTCTGAATTCTGCCGAGGATTAAACAATCAGGACAAACAATGAGAGCATTAATAAAGTGCACATGATCACAGCATGAATGTGTTCACGAGGCCAAAATGTCTTTACCTGTTGTCTACGAAGGAAACAGCATATGTGACAGCCAGACCAGCTGGGATCCCTGCATCCTTAAAAAACTGAATCCACTCTGAGGTGGCTTAAAAGAAAAATGGAAAGGTTGAAACATTAACCACCAAACAACTTAAGCAGAATCAAACACGGGTCTTTATAAATAAACAATGCCACAACTACAGTTGCAAGTAATGAGTTCTTTACTTGTTGATTTTTTAAAGTCTACAGTGTCACTGCTCCAGTTTTCTTTTGTTAAGAACAGAAAAATTGGGAACCAAAAGACAACAGCAATAACCAAAACTCCTGGCCAAGTTGCCCACGAATTCCACAGGCTGTGATCACACTAAGTGTAATGTGGGACTGTTCAAAGTAATACTATAGTGTAACAAGACGCCAGCGGGAGACATAAACCATCAGAGACAGCAGCATACTGATGTCTAATACATGCTGACCGTGACCAGCTGGAGGTTATTTATAACCCCACATTTGAACAGTCCTGTGGCTGCAGGAGCAGATAAACTGTGAAGGAAGCACAACAGCTGCCACAACAATGGCTATACCCGACGTGAAACTCGGCCACGCGGAGACACGGACGGCGAATAAACTGGCATAGCACTTAGAAGCAAATCAGAGATAGACTATTTAAAAATCATTTAGTTTTAACAGATTGAGGACAAAGCGGAGTGGTAGATGACCCGGAGCTGGTAGGCTAACGTTAGCATTAGCGGCGAGACAAGTTGGACGATTCAGAGGTTAAACTGGCCATTAATCTAGGACACAGTTCCCCCTTACGATTGTTTTCCCACTAAAGATTAAATCACACATTTCAGAGAGCGACACAAAACTCAGTAACACGGTTGTTTGTCCTAGCACTCTGTGTTAGCATTGTGTGAGCGGCTCCAGTAGCCGCGAATAAAAGCTGTTCCGCGGGGATCGCTGTGAACCCAAACGCTCGTAAACATTAAAGACGAGGTGCCAGTGTTAATATCTGACGAAGTACTGCTGAAATAATTTAAATCAACCATTTGTTAACACCGGCTAGCCGGGCCTTTGTGCTCTCACCTGTTGTCACGGACGCCATGTTCACGACTGTGTGGTGACGTCAACCGCATGCAGAAAGGTCCACAACTTCCGGCGGATCCGGAAACATTTCGGTCGGAAAGTTTTCAGTCTGGGACGCTAGAGAGCGACGAAGACCGGAAAATCACACAAATCACTGCCAACATCAGGTGATGTTTGCTTTAATTATTTATAGGAAAATCAAAAATGCATGAATTAAGAAAAATAATCAAACCTAGAGTTTTACTTGAGCATGCTACATGACATTGCTGTTTTTATGTTGCATTGCTGTGAAAAAGTATGTGCCCCCTTCCTGAGTTATTTTTTATTTGTATATTTTCTGACTTACATATTTTAGATCATCAAACAAATTCTAACATTAGCCAAAGACGTAAATGGTTGTCTTTCTCTCTGTTAGCCTGTGTCATTCCCCATAAACCACATTTCTGGAAAGCTGAGTCAGCCACACCCAGCCAGGATTTCTTCCAGACTGGTTGAATCAAGAAATCACTTAAAAGAATCTTTTTCACTGTCTGACAAAGTGAAGAAGGATAAATGATCTCAGAAAGCAACACGTCATGCCACACTCAAAAAAGCCTCAAGAACGTCTTTGACATCTATCTGTCTGGAAAAAGTTACCAAGTGGTGAAACTTCACAGAACTGCCCAGCCTACTAAAACCACTGCATGAGTGCATCAACACATCCAGGTGATCACAAAAGACCCAGAATAACATCTAAAGTACTGCAGGCATCACTTGAATCAGTTAATGTCAGAGTTCATGATTCAACAATGAGAAAGAGACTGGGTAATAAAAGGGCATCCATGGGAGAGTTATAGGGAGAAAACCACTGCTGAATAAGGCTCATTGCGTCTTTGACAAAAAATATCTGGATGATCTCCAAGACTTTTGGCAAAATATTTTGTAGCGTGATGAGACAAAGGGAGAATTACTTGGAAGGTTTGAGTCCCATTACATATAGATATACATACTTAGGTTATTTAGCAAAACACCAGCAAATCCACCTCTGAATGGCTCAAAAATAATGAAATGAAGGTTTTGGAATAGCCTTGTCAAAGTCTGGGCTTAAATCCTATTGAGAAGCTTTTGCATGACCTTGAACAAGGCTGTGTATGCTTGAAAACCCTCAATTTTGGCTGATTTAAAACACTTCTCCAAAGAAGGGTGAGACAAAACTCCTCCACAGTGATGTGAATGATTCATTGCAGTTATCACAAATGCTCCATTGCAGTTCTTGCTGTCGAGGGGTGGCACAACACAATAAAGGTTTAGGGTGTAGTTATTTTTTCACACAGGTTCAGGTAGGTTTGAATAGTTTTTCCATTGATGAATTTAATAATTTAGTCATAAATAATGTAAACTGCATTTTGTATTTAACTGGGTTACTTTTTTTTCTTTTTTTGAATGATGTGAAAAAAAAACACACATCATTGTTTGAACTGCTCCAGGCCACTGCTGATTGTTCATATGCAATAATGACACTCATATAACCTAACCTTTGCTGATTGGTTTGGATAAGTCCATGCCTTTCTACAGCCTCACAGTGGAGCCCAGTTTTGATGTCCATTCAGGTAACCAAAACCTGATTCTTTGTTCAGTGAATGACTATAAATGACAGCCAGTGACCGTCACTTTAAGTTTGAGGGCTGTCGCTATTTGAATTTTACTACTTACGTACGTTTGAAAATAAGCATTTTTTTTTTTTAGCAGATATGGAGCAACAGGCCTCACCTGCAGCAGCAGAAGCAAAAATACATCCGGAGTGAAGTCTCTGACCACTTGATGGAGATAAGTATTCACTTTCTGTTTATCAGTGCTTTGTCTTCATCCTTCTAATTTCAAAAATGAAACATGAAGTGCCCTCACCCAAACAAAAAAATAATTTAAAAAAGCCAAAAGGCACTATAAAGCTCTGCACAGCTCAGATAAGTAACATAGACATTTTACACACAGTTAATATACAGATTAATGAAAAACATTAATAAATAAGCATTTTTATAAGTCTTTTTTTATAATCAATTTATTATACTCTTACAAGTCACTGGGTATGAGGAAAACCACAAGTTAAAAGTCGTGGGGTTGTTTTAAATTCTGATTTGAGCTTTAAACCTCACATTAATTCCATCAGTAAGACATCTCAGGAATACATCCAAGATAAAACCCTTCCTGATATACTCTGACTCTAAAAACCTTGTTCTTGTATTCATGTCCAGTGGAACTGCTGTGCTCTTTTTTTCTGGACATCCCAAAAAGATTATCCAAAACTCTCCTGCAACGTTATTAACTAAAGGAAAAAAAATAACTGGGAGCAGATCAGTCCAGTTTTAGCAGAGCTACACTGGCTTCCAGTATCTCACAGCACATCTCATTGACTTTTGACTGACTCTTACATATATGTATATAAAATCCTAAATGATCTTGGACCTTCTTATATGTCTGAAAGTTGGCTACTCTGTCCCTACTCACTCTTCAACCCTTTAATCCCAAATTGCTGGCAATTTAATCCTCCTCACAGAGAAGAACCCCTTTGAACCTCTATATGTGAGACTGGGATGTACAAATAAACTGAATTTTGAGACTTGCCAGTGACCCTTTTGCATATTGCATTTCATAAATACATTGTACTCTTCTATCTGCATATTTCTGTAAATTACAGGAATTTAAACACAGAGTAAACCAAGCGTTACAACATGTTATTTCATTAATGTAAGCAAAATGTTATCTGGTTGGAGCTTGTTAAATGTAAGGATTTTTTGTGACAGTAGACATCAGATTGGTTTAACATAACAAGATAGTACAGCATATAATACTTAATGTCCAAAGAACTGTGATGGATATTTTTTTATTAATATTATTATTATTATTATTTTTACATTTTGTGGAATGTATGAAAATAATCATCAGGATAAAATATAAAGAAAAGAAACTGCAGTTCAGAAAAATGATAGATACATGCACTTTTCAGGTTTTTGCTCAACTTCTGCAGTCTCGACTCAAGTAAATCTTTTAAGGAGCTCAAAAAGAGCAAAACAAGTGTAAAAAAACACAAGAGAAGTGCACCTCAAGATATGTTATTTATGCAATTCTTCATAAACTGGAAAAATGTAAGGCATTTAGCCAAACCATCATTAAAGGAGACAGCTCACCCAGCTCTCATAGTCTAGAAAATGAGGAAAAAAAAAAACATAATGTAAACTTTTTTTTTAAGATGGCAAAGCCAGAGGTGGAATAACGGACACAGGAGCTCACAGAGCAGAGACCGCAAAAGTGACACGGAAAATATGTCATACACTTTTGTACTCTTCCAAGATTTAAAAAAAGAAAAGAAAATAAGGCTGTAAAAATAAGTAAACATTACATTTTTGTGACGTACAGAATAAATTAGGGTGATGTAAATGGACTACAAAATAGACCAGTTGATAATTTGATATCAGAGCACCTTCATGAGCACATTATGTAATAATCCATGTATCTTTAATTACATCTTTCATAGAATTTCTTCATGCCCTTCACTTCTGTACCCATATTTATTATGTATTCCAAAACTGTAACTTTCACTCACAGAAAATAGTATGAGGGTTTATTTAAAAAACAAGAAAAGATGTTGATAAAAGCAGTGGCTTTCTATAACTTTAATCTTTATGTATCATCAATATATAAATAAAAAATTATAGATTTTTTGATACATTCTCTGTGACGTTTGTCTCACACTAGATGCTATTTTAAACAATAAGGATAACGTTTAATACTGTAAGAAAACGTGTTAATTAAAGCAATACATCATCACACTTGACATATAGTAGCAGTCAGTTTGATCACTGTGTAATTTGCTACATTATGTTCATCCAAGAGGATAATAATATTGCATTTCATAACAGATGATATGAAACTGGAGCTCATATGGGAATTGTGGAAAAATAGAAATACATAGAAACATTCACCTCATCATAGAAAAATAAGAAAACTCTTTTTTGTTTTCAGTTAATGCTAACATAGCCATCGCACAGCTGGATATTTCTTCTCGTCCTTTTGTGTCACCTTTTCCAATTTACGAGCAACCCATTTGTTATTGTAACCTCACAATTATCAAAGGAAAAATAAAAACGATTTCAATTAAATCCAAAGCAAACAAATTTCATTAAAGAATGAGTCTAATATGTTGTGTGATGATCAGAGATGTAAGTGTGGAATGCAGGTACAGTACAAGGGCCCTCTGAGATCTATTTTTCCACACTTGGAGATGGAACAGGCAGTTGATATTAAACTATTACTGAGTATTCAGAGCTTCAGCTGCATCGAATTCACTGTTATCAGCTTTCGTTCAGAATACAAAATTCTGATGAGACAACCAGCGTTTTCATTTGTCTGGACCTTCGGTGACTTTTCCACCGCTCAACGGTCTCATCATTGTAGTCTAGTATAAGTAGCACCACAAAAATCTATATACATGAGAACTATTGAATATGTTTTATGCTCATTCTGACACCAGAACATATTCTCATCACATTTGCATTTGGATAGAGATCAAAAAGGCATCTCCAACATCTGTACAAACACAGTCCTTATACAACATTTAAAAAACAAAACAAAAAAAACATGAGGTCTGCCCATTTTCTGACCACCCAGAGCCACTATTTAGCAAAGATTTATACCATTAAACCAGCAATTTCTTTTCTTTTTGGAATAAACATGTTTATTAGTTGAAAAATAAAGCTTCTCATCCAGCAATAACAACAATTGATTTTTGGTTGTTTTTTTTTTTTAATCTCAGACAGGCAACATGTATTGTCGAGTATACCAGTGGATCAGCTTTAACATGATGACGCCCATCAATCAAGGCTGCAGTTATGCTTCAAACACTTTTTATCGGAAATGCGAACGCCACTGAGTGGCATGTTTACACTGGGTGTGAAATACTTTGGCCTTACAAATCAAACAGTTTAATCATCACGTTTTCATCTGAACACTTACACTTTTAATATGCGCATTGACATTCAATCACTTTTTTCCCCCTCGTTTTCTGCTAAGGAGCAAGTGGCGTTAAGGTGTCAGTAGCTTTGGGACGGACCTCACAGAGGAAAACACAAACAAAACAAAGGCATTACCACAACCTTCTAACATCATTGTCATTATAAACATACATTTAATGTAACTCGGATAGTGCTTTATATCGTTTATAAAACATAAATACACATTGACAGAGGCAGTGACATCGTGCTTCATGTTGAGGGACAGGGCAGTACTTTATAATATATATATATGTTTGTTCATTTAGAAAAATATTGATTTTACTATTTTATCTTCTTCTTCATTGACAAAAATATCCCATTTAGATCTACAGACATTCATACATCATGGTATATATACTTTTATATATATACATGTTACCTTTAACTATGTAGATGGGTATGGACTTAAATTTTTTTTCCTCGTAGTGCACAGCATGCCTCCAAAGTTGCCAAATGAAAAAAAATACAATAAGATAATGAAACAATAAGTATGCAGATATAATAGGAACATTTGTGAAGAAATCTCCCACTTAAAATGACAAAACATACAAAAATAATAATAAACGCTAACAGTACAGGAGAAAGCGGAGGTCAATGCAAAACAATTAAACACACAAACAAATATAAACATTAAAATATATAATGGTTCTTACTCAAACATACAGGGAAAAAAAAATTACAAATTCACAGGCAAAGGAAAGGACGCTTTACTCCAAAACAACAGCCCACACGTTCTCCCCTTTCGTTTCCAGGTCTTGCTTTTGTGCTCACTGGCCCCGTCAACCTCAATAAAGAAAGAAATAAACGGGCCAGGTGCCTCAGAGTGGACGCACTCACAATAAACGCACCTCCGCCTCATCCCCGTTAGAGAACAGAGGAGGTACAGAGACCACTGAGCCCAATGTTTAGAGGTTGTCTGAATCACTATCCCCAAAAAAGAAAAAAAAAGAAAAAAGAAAAAGTCTCTCCTCTAAATAAAGGCATCGGTTCACATCTGAATGAGTGTGAGCAAAACTCTGAGCTGGTGCGCTGCAGCAAACATCTTCAGTTGCTGAAAGCGATGGCGTGAATATACGCATGTCGGCCCAGGGCGATGAGGCTCTGTGGTATGGAGGTGTTTTTACTGAGGTCACCCTTCCACACAGTTGGCAAGAGAAGATTTTTTTTCTGTGTGTTTTATTTGTTTTTTTATTCTTTTTTTCTGTTGTTGTTTTGTTTTGTTTCCTTTTTTTTAAACTTTTGGTCACAAAAATCCGTCGTTAAAATGAAAGCCATCCTCTATCCGGACTCCCTCAGAGCCTTTCCTGCTTGCTTCCTTAATTCCTTAAGTCTCTCTATATCCTCACAACTGGTGTGTCTAATCTTCATTGTGTGAACAACATGAAAAATGGCTCAGCAGAAGACAGTGGCATCCATCTTGCATTTTTTTTTTTTTTGCATGTGTTTGTTCATCAATTATGCGTCTGTGTGCGTGTTCAGAGTATTTAGCTGCTGTTCACTGTAAGGATTTGAGCAACGTGCTCCAAGAAAAGACTCTTCCGTTTGGTTGGGCTTGCGTCCATGTCCTTGTATGACAGGGTTCAAAGGGGGGCATGTTAGTTGAGCCGGCTTTCACTCAAGGTCCCAAGGGCTGGAGGGTGTCTTCGGGCTCTCGGGGGTCGAAGACTTCAGAGAGAAGGAGAAAGAGACAGAAGAGGAGAAAACAGAGATGGGTAGAGATGGGTCGCACAGCAGGTAGGCAGATGTCAGAAGATTTTTTTTTTGTGGTTTTTTTGTTAAAAAAAAAGAAAAAGAAAAAACGAGAGAAGGAAAAAGCACAAGATTTAGTGGCGGGCTGTGACACTCAGATCCTTAACTTGCCAAGTCCAAACAGCAAATGAAGAAGCAGAGGGAAGTCGAGCAGATGAACAGTTAGAGGTGAGCGAGAGATCAGCAGCCTGTCTCCCACGAGAAGAAAACCTGAACAGAGCGTCCTTCGTCCCTATTTCAGATTTGCACAAATACATTCAGCGAGACGAAGAAAAGCATGGAAAAGGATGGGAGCACTGGAAGAGGGGCAACCGACAGAGGGAACAAGTTAGGGGCGCTTGTGCTTGTCGGAGTGATCGTGTTGTTTCTTACTCAGTCAGAGTACAAGCTTAAGAGAATTCACTGTGAATCTGTTAAGCCACAGAACTTAAGATTGGCAACTTGGACTCAGTTTTCGTAACCCAGATTTATTCACCCATAATGTCCAGTTGCGAGTGTAATAGAAAACTAAAATATAGTGAATGTTAAAGGTTAGACCTAATGTGCAACTATTTGTATGGCTCTTAATTAGGATACATTTCAGAATGTGTAAACTCATAATCCAATCAGATGTAAACCATTGGTTGTTTTTGTTGTTATTTTTTTTCTCAATCGGTGAGGCTGATCGGTACTGTGCGTGTACTTCAGCCTCTACTTCCAGCGAGAATAATGTGCGTGTGTGTTAACATGTGTATGCGTGTGTCTGTCGGTCAGTCAGAGCGCCAGCAGAGAAGGCGAGTTCAGAGAATCGGACGACTGCTCGCTACTGCTGTTCCGCTGGTTGGCACTGACCCCGCAGGCTCCCTCTGGGTAGGTGAACACAAATGAAGATGTGTATGAGGTGTTGTAGCTGCCAATGGCCGCATCGTCATGGTTAACACCACCACCACCACTGTCGTTGACCATAAGGCATGGCCCACCAGGTGCTGGCTCGCTTGAGCCATAAAAAGAACTAGAGAACTCTACCTCCTGCATTATTCCAGGCTGAGGCTGCTGCTGGACTTGCTGCTGCTGTTGAACCGGAGGCTGGGACTGTGTGGAGGCAGGATGGGCTGTGTAGGCAGGAGGCAGATAGAAAGAGTCTTCCTTCACAGTCAAGCCCACAATGGAGACAGGCGGTTGTAAGGCCTGGGGAGGCAGCTGGGACTGCACTGGAGGCAGCTGTGCTGAGCCCTGCTGAGGCTGGTCCTGGTATGGGATCTTACAGTTTGCCTGGTGAGCCACCAGCACAAACTCCAAGCGCTCTTTCTCCTTCTGTAGCTCTGAGATCTCTGCCTCCAGTTCTGCCTTTGCTTCCTCCAGTACGTCTGTCTCCTGTGGGTTGGTACAGAGGATGAAAGAAAAAATGGGGGAGAAGGAGACGGGAACAAGGCAAAGGTGGGTGAAATGGGAAGAAGATGTGCAGTAGATAGAAGAAAGGAGTGTTAGGTATGCCAATCTTCTTTGTGTTTATTCCAGTAGAAATACCTCCCTGCTTCCCCTACAGCCGTATATGCAAGGTGGCTTATAGAAGAGTATGTTAATTAGGCCTTAACTACCAAAAGTACAATAGTCTCTTTTGAGGACTGTAATTGTCTTCGCTGCAGCTAAACACCCATTACCATAATCCTCTCTCTTGTACACACATGCAAGCATTTATTACCCCACCACACGATGCTATGGGAGGTAACATAAAATATGCAATTATCATCATCATTCGCTCTGAAAGCAAGAACAGGGCCAGGCTCACCGACTGCAGTCTGTCTGTAAGTTCTCGTCTGCGATTTCGGCATTTGGCAGCAGCCAGCTTGTTCCTCTCTCGACGAACACGTCTCTTTTCTTCTTCCTCGGGTGTTAGCTAAGATAAGGAAGAATACAGATTAGCTTAAAAAAAAACACTGGCTATTTTAATTGACTAATTTAGCTTAAAAACACCAAATAAAGCTACATTTAATCACAGCTGACAGATAAAAGTTGCTTGTGCCTGAACAGTGAACTAGCCTTCTGCCGTTTAGTAGGTTTGTGCAAATGAGAAAATACCAAAGCAAACACCAAATACACCAATTAATTACCCACCCACCCATTAGTGTTAGCACACACCACTGCTTAACATTACAGACACAGCGTTATTACCTTTACTGGCTTCCTCGTAAACAATATACCTGCAGTGCATGTATAACATGCGAGGGTCAACAGACAAACCATTCAAGCACGCAAACTTACTAACACACCAACATCTCCATCTTCACTCACAGACTCTTCTCGTGTACGCCGAGTTCGGGCTCTGGACTGACGGACAGGGCCAGCTGCTGGCCCTGGAGTGTCTGAACTCGGTGGGGTGAATCCAGATCCCGAGGAATAACTCGGGCCTGGCATGTCAAACGGATCAACCAGTGAAGCTGGTTGGGTCATGGTCGTGGTCCCGGTGGAGCCACTCTGTCCAGAAGCCTGGGATGAGATGAGGGTTGGCTGTACCATCCACTGCAGGTCCTGACTGGTGGTGATGGCAGTGACGGTTGGCAGGAATGAACCGGGCATCTCACCTCCACCACTTGTCCCTGGCCCGCTGCCCACAATGCTCAAGCCAGCACTTGCTGACACACACTCCTGAGGAGGAGATGTCGACAATTAAGTTTTATGGACCAGAGCTCAGATCAGGTAGAGCAGCAAAAAAATACAGACAGATACAGAAAAACCAGAAAAAAAAGCTGGGATCTGTGCATCAGTCCGATCACTGTAGCAAACCGGATACATTTAGTACAAACATGCACTGAAATTCTCATCAGCTGCAATAAAGATCTGCTTTAAAGTGTAAAATGATTTAAATTCAGATTTCACCTAAAACTATTTGTATCTGTTTGCTATTCTCATCTGACTGTAGATAAACTACAACAAGGTGTGAAAAACCCTCTGCTCCGAATGTGGCTGAATGTATAAAACAACAGCTGAAGAGATACTAGTATTTATCACATACTAGGAAAGTCATGCTAGGCTGCCACAAACAGAAAGAAGAATATTAACATTAATAATTTAATATGCCTGGACCCATTATGTTAACAATTACATAAAGAAAGGTTTAGGCTACCTGACGTGATACAGTTTTAAGACTCCTTAGTGATCAGACATTTTACGCCAGGGGTATCAAACTCATTTCACATTGTGGGCCACATGCAGCCCACAGACATTTAATCATACATTAAACCCCTGAAATATTTTAATATAAGAAAAACAAGTGCAGTTTTAGATGATATGACTCAGTTTTTCTAGATGATAGAGAAATTACACTTGGGGCTTAAATTGTAAGAAATAAATCTGTAAAATTAAGGAAGAAGTTCTGTTAGCTCATTGCGCAGACTGTCCTGCAATTATAAAGCTGGAAATGTTTGTTAGTTGACAGACAGAATGTCCTCTTTTTATTTATTTATTTTTTCTATTGTAAACTTACTTTATAAATCATGCATTTCTATAGTAGACAGTGAAAAAACAGGAACATTCTGCCATTTAGCTGTTTATCTGTTACTACTTTGGTGAAGTATAAATAGCCGTGGGAGAAGTACAAAAGCCATAAAACCTATGAAAAAAAAAATACAGCAGAAAATCTAAAATTTATGCACTCCTTCACATTTTCCAAAGCTGTCAAGTGGGCCAGATTAAAAACTTTTGTGGCCACTTCTGGCACTTGGGTCTTCTGTTTTACACCCCTGTTGTAGGCCTATATTACCTAGACCCAGTTTCTGACTTGTTTCCATTTCTTGATATTCATTTAACCACCTTTTCCGTGGGATTTACCAAAGAGTGGAGAAATGCTATTTGTTGTAAAGGTAGGAGCCAAAACGTGTTAAGGTAGCAGCCTTGGATTTCTCATTATATAGAGAATTTGAATTAAAAGGGTGTTCAAGGATGTTTTGTTTAACTTTAAGCAAAAAAACAACAACAAAAAAACTTGAAATTTACGACTGTAGGTGTTTTTATTGTTAAAATAAAAAAGACGGGCTATTAAGTTTTCCTCTGCGCCCATGTCTAAAAATAGTCGTGGAAAGCTCAAATCTGTCGCTGGTATTTTATATTTCATACTCGGGGGAGTATCGCCGTTCATTAATATTCATTTGAAAGCGCGTTCAGACGTTTGGACCGACGGCTCTGAGAGCGACCGCCTCCACCAATCGTTTTTCTCTAAACGGCGTCTCTTCCGCCTCCTTCCTCCTCCTCCCTCACACCCCCGGTGTTCCCCTTGGCAACGCGACGTAGCACTCCAAAATAGAACGGGCATTTACGTCACGGCGAGAGGAGAGCGGAGCGAGTGGAAGGAGAGAAGCGGGGCAAAGGGGCGGGGCTGCGGCACTTACGTCGGAGAGTTCCAGAGCGCTGTCAACCGCGCTGAGCACGTTGTCAACGCCGCCACCGGGGCTACAGTCAACACACAGACGTTGAATTTACATCCAGTCATCCCGGTCATTTAAGTTCTGACTGCAGAAAGACCGGATACACCAAATGTGCTGACTTGGTGTAGTCGGTCTTCTGTTAGCGGTGACAGAGCCCACTGCTTCATAAGCCATAAATACGTTTATATTCTGTATATTTATACAACTGACACACCATGCAGAGTGTGTTTAAGCAAAAGCACATATCATAATTAAATGACAGGTTCATACCCAGTGATCGCGTGTCAGTCATATTGCATTTTTAAACGAATAAACAATCTGAGGTAAAAACGCTCTCCGACTTTTGTTTTCATTACATTTCCAGTCTGCTGACTGGAACTTACCTGTGGAGCACTGGTGGTCGGCGGGCTCCCGAAGGAGTCCACGGAGGAAAGGTACTGGGACTCTATAGATGGAGACGAGCTTCCACGGGAACCGCTGTCTGGGTCGCCGGGAAATCCTTGGTACATCTCCCCGGGGGGGCCGAAAGAGAACGCGACACCTGCAGGTACCGGAGAGAGAGCGATGTCACCTGCAGCGGCAGGGCAGCGGCACACACAAGAAGATTACTAAAGGAGGAGAGGTACTGTAATGAGAGAATGACTGATGTTAAACTCGGTGCACTTAACACAAGCCAGCTGGCGCTTGCTTTAAATTAGGCTGTTCTCTCATAAATGATGGCAGGCGGTTAATAAGTGGCCTGCAGCAGCGTGTTTTATGCGTTTAAACCGGTGTCAGCAGGGAAAACTGTCTTTAAGCATCTCCTATGAAGCCGTCTGAAGCGAACAGATGCTCCCGACCTACTTTAAAATAGTGCGCTTTCAAAAAGAGACTTTTGCTCTCAAACCGTTTGCGCTCACAGCCACAAAAAGTAAGCGTTTCTTACCTATGTAAGTCTTCTTGTTATTCCCCGGTGAAACGCTCTTGGTCTCTTTCCAAAAAAGTTGCATGAAGACTCTTAATCCAGTTCCCCGCTTTTAGACGGGGGAGGAAGGTCTACCAGTTCAATCTGCGAAGAAGTCCTCCCCGGTTCAGCGGTAAATCCTCTCAGTGCTCTCCGTTATCCGACCTTATCAAACGTGCAAATATACATCCATAAAGTCCGCTCACGGAACGCCGGAGGACGCTTGCTATATTACGGTGCACAGTAGCAGATCTTGTCTTATGAATGAAGCCCAGAGTAGAAGCAAGACATTTCAACGGTCTAGTCCCGCCTCGGAGTTCCGCTGACGTACATGACCATATTTGTGCCTGATGTTGTGTTTGGTATCCCTGGTGACGTTGAGGGATTCCCTCTGCCACTGAAATGGACCAGAATCTCACCTCGTCGACGGATAATAATAGACTTTTTTCTTTTTTTTTTTGGTCATATCACGGGCATGAGATATTTCTCACCGTCTGACAATTTCTGAGAGGAAATTTTAAGAAGCTCGGGGGTGATAAATATGGAAAGTATCTATTTAGGACTCTGTTTGCGTGTGTTTTGATTGGGACATTTATTTAGTCATAGCAATACATAATATTCCTATAATGTGAAGGTTTGTTACGTTGAAATCAGTGGCACATTTACCCAATTGTAATTGTTATTAGTCTGCTATATATCGGATAAACCTATAATATATATTCTGTAGATATTGTAACTGGGATAGATAAGTAACCTTTATTTATTTATTTCATTTATTTTCTTTATTTACAATATAATACGTAACCTGGAAAACACCAGAAGAAAAACAATGGATTAAGTTATGCAATACTCACAGCTCAGGACGGAATCCCGTCAACATGCGAGGGAAATCCTGCTGAAAAGTTTCTCAGGACACGCCCTCGGGAGTCCTCTGTGCTTGTGAGCCTAATGTTTTAATGAAAGGAAAGCCTCCTTTTCTTCTGTGCCTGAACACTCCTTAAACCCGAGGGCAGGTACGACGCCAAGCGAGGTTTTACGACTTTTAAAAATGTATACACCTAATCTGTTATGGATTTGAGTGTGGGCAGGACAGTCAGAGAGCACTCAGAGAGTGTCAGAACATCGGTCTTATTCACACCCCTCTCCTCCTCCTCCTCCTGAAGAAAAAAAAGGAAAAATAAACATTAGTTGGTAAACAGCAGTGTTATTCTGACATGTACAGTGGGCAGCAGTGACGGAAATCTGCGCCTGTCATTGCAAACATCACCGGGACGAGCACAAAAGTGATTCATTATTAAAGCCTACATGCGGACAGCAGTGGGAATGTGGCAGGTGGGAGTTTGGCATTGGCTTGGGGGGAGGAGGGTCGCTCCAAGGGCCAAATGCGAGAACATGGGGTGTCAAATCATGAATGAAAATGTGAAATACAAGGCCTACGTTTTGTGTTCGTGATGTCACACAGTGTCACTGGGCGGGCTTGCTGCTGCGAGAGGGCTACGGCAATACAGTCGGTGTGTGAAAAGGCGTGAGCAAAAAGGGAAGAGTTGGGGATAACGAGTTATTAGTCAGCGCCGCAACAACGTCAGAGACGAGGATCCACGGAGCACGCTGTGTCCCATCCGGACTGCCGCTACCGGTGCCGTGCGGCTGAACCGGGATGACTAACTCCGTCGATGCGAATTGTTCCTGATGGGGAATTATTAAGGTGAATGGCTGATAACGCAGGAAAGGCAGCCCACATTCACGGGGAAACCAATCACTGCCGACTAACATAGCTTCCGCTATTTTAACACAACATATATCTAGTCCGATTAAAAATACAGACATGCTTCCCAGCGTCAGAAGAAGACGTGTTTACTTTTAATAATCTCTAAAACAAGCGGTTAAAAAGAGACACGGTGTGCTAAAAGAGGCAGGGGCCATGTGCTGTACACGGGTTTGCTGAATGTGTGTAGCGTTGCGTCGCCATGGATACGCCGTTGCATCTGACGCAAGCACGTATAAATTTGGTCTTTTTTGTTATGCCGCTTAGCAACCGGTTTCCGTGGCAACCGGCTATGGGTGACAAGACAGCAGCCGCACACAATATGGCTTCCGGATTCTTTCTGCACAGAGAACAGTGGCAGCAGCGGAGAGGAGCAGAGAGCAGTGCGGCGACTGTTGTTGTTTCAGCGCACTTTTAACCGTTAACGACCGTTTTTTTTTAATCTTCCTTTTCCACCCTGTGCTGCCTGAACTACCCTCAGGCAGTTACAGGTTCAACATCACTAAACTAGCTGTCATACCGTCCGAGCAGTCGCCGGTAAAATTCCCGACTCCATGCGCTAGTCGCTGTGTCGTTAAATATGCAGTTGGTATGGCCTCAGTTCTTATTTCGTGCAATAAACACATTAACTGTTACACAAAAGGTGGGCAGTAATTACTCCTGTACCTGCAGAAGTGATTAATTATGCATTAATTATAATGTTGTGAAACAGGTCATTAACTTTCATTCCAGTGAATTAAAGGTGATCTACTCAGCGTCAATAAGTTGCTTGGATCATATAGATTATAATTAAAACAGCAACACTTTATCAGTGAGCAGCAGGAATTTGCTTTGCCAAGTGTACTAATCATCAAGTAGGGTTGCATTTGTAAAGGTTGTAAACCTAATGCTGAAGTTTTTTCACAAGTTTCTTCATAGGCTCCATGGGCCTAAATAGTTAGTCACGGCTAGACTTTAGTCAGAGATGGTGTGGAGTTTCTAGACTGCAATCCTCCCTCCAGACTGTTTACTTCATCGCAAGTTTGTGTGTTTACAACTTGCGGTGGTCTAGACTCCTGCCAAGCTAGGTAAAAATGAAAAAATAGAAAGTGGTTGGTGTTGTCTAATGCCCCTGACGTGCTTTGTTTTGCTTGCCCCTGTCTCTTAGCGTATTTTCGGGAAGTCACTAACTTGCACTGTGCTCATGAGGCCAGCCCCTGTTTCCTTTTGGAAGGCGGGCCATGTTTGCTTGGTCTGGCCCAAAATACTTGTTACTAGGCAACGATTAGGCCTGTCCCACTTGAGAGCGGTGTTGTTTACACCCCTTTCTGGCTCCATATCCCAACAACATTGCATAACTCTCACAGGCTTCCCCCACCTAACCGAGAGAAATTTGATCAGATTTCTCCCCCCCCAGCCAACCAAAGCGTCTCATACTCTTATGCCACAGCTCTTCTTTCGGCCACTCTACAGTTTCCTTCCTCATCTTTGCTGTATTCTGTGTTTCGGCTCGATCGGTACAGCAAAAATTAAACTGCGACGAGGACTGTTTTGTCTTTCAGGTCAAAAACCCCTCAAAGCTCATTCTTACATGATCTTTAAAGTGGTGGTTCAGGCCTCTGTAGCTGCTTGAAAACTCGTATCGTCTAAATCCAGCAGTAATTCTTTCTTGGCAAAGTTTACTGTCTCCCTCCACACCTATGTAAACATGGCCTGTGTATACTGCATTAGCTGAAGCACTTGAGGTGAAATTAAAAACGCAGAGCCCTGAATTTATTAATATTTGAATCAAGATGAAACCATAAACTTTTGAACTTTTATTTCTGCAAAGATGCACGAGTTTCCTGCCTGCCTGTTTTCAGATATTTAACAGATTTTCTTTATTGTCATGGCAGTTTTTAGTGAAAAAATCATGAATGCACTCAGGACTACACGATATGGATTGATACCAAATGCTTGCAATAAATCCTAAGTTTAAGGAGAGGACTTAAGGCAAACTTTGGTGTTTGATTTATAGTGGTGTAGCAGTCATGTTATTTTGCACCTCCACACACCCTTTGGCTTGCGTACTAGCTGGTTTATTCTTTCAGTGATGGCATGCAAAGAATGGAGTAAATGATTAAGATTTGTAGAGATTTCTCCGCTAATCACAGCTGACTGTTTTGTGTGTATCTTACGAGCAGAGGTACGAACTCGTTGTCCTCGTTGCGAGGAGCCAAAGATTGCCTCAGTGTTATCCTCCACCTTCCCTGGACTCTCTGTAGTATTCATGTTGTTTTTCAGGCTCTGCTTGTGTCTGATTTGTCTTCGCTACATTTGTTTGGCTTTTGTTTTACTTCACATTTGCTGGTAAACTAGTGCCTGATTTTCTGCAGATGTTACAGCCACAGTTTTTTGGTTTAGATTAGACAATATAATCCCACAGGGAGCCCACAATGAACAGTTTGTATCATGAAGTTAATGCTCACTGAATAGGAAAATTCCCATGACCTCCTTGACATCCGTGTGTGGAGAGCCAGTTAGATTATTTACACTCGCATCTTTTCCAGTCTTTCTCGTTCCCATCTCCGCCGCCGCTCGCCTTTGTCCTGTTTATGTCCGTGCACTTGTGTTTATATGGTGTAATCCTTGTGGCTCATTAGACAAGTAACAAGCTCGCGAGTTTACACGGCACACACGCACAGGGATGATTTAGAGCGGTATGTGGAGAAGGTAAAACATTCGACTGTGCATGCGTCACAACCTTGGTTGCAGACTCTTCTGAGGCAAAAAATTTTTCACGTCATTTAATTTTATCTGGCTTGGTGGTATCAGGCTTCATATAGTTGTTTTCCTCTATGTTAAGCAGGTAAGTAGGGCTATGGTTGACCATGGCACTGCTGACCTCCTGAAAACAGGGCCTTGACAGCACTTAATGATGAAGCATAAATTAAAGAGATGCTTGCGAGCTATGTGTGAGGGAGAAGTTAATGTAACATGGCAGAAAATGTAAAAATTTTAGGTTTTTTTCTTTATCCTTTGTTTTTTTTGTATTTTTATTTTATTTGGCACGCCATCCTAAACCACTGTTTTGCAACGACAACAAGGATAATGTCTCTTTACTGTTGCCGTACTATGTTCTGAGTGACATTACTTTTTCCGTTGTGATGAAAATGCCTCTAAATAACCATCTGTGCAATTGTACACGGCGTCAGACCAATCTTTTTTCTTTTTTTCTGCTTGTAAGTGCAGCCATAAACGTCAGCATTGAGGCACAGAAACAAGAGTGGATGGCTCTATTGTATCATGCACTGCATGGGAGTCGGATGCCTAAAGTTAAATGCAATCAGTGGGTTTCAGTATTCCACAACTCTCTGTGACTCAGACACAAGCAGCGCGTCAATCCTAGCCTACTTTCAACAGGCTCGCTGCCAGTCAGAGAGGCAAAGTGCCAGAAAGAGGGAGGGACAAGAGCAAGCGGGTGAGAGAGAGAGAGAGAGAGAGAGATGATGAGATCAGAGGTGGAAAGTAACTCTGTGTGCCTCAACACAGTGCTTAAATGCTGTTGTTAAAGCCAGCGCTGAGTCATTAAACGTAGAATTTTTTTGCATGTAAACTCAACATTCCCTACATATGTGTCCACTTTCTTTCTCGCAGCACACACTTTGACATTGTAGTAAAAACACAAGTCGCGCTAAGCTGTGAGGCTGTGATAGCGAGCCAGCGTGCAGCACAATGAGACGACAATAAAACTGAACCGGCGAAATCGAATTCAACCATCATTAATTTTATTATTCACGACTGCGCTTTTACTGCATTTGCATGTCAAAATGTCCTCTTAAGTAGAGACATCACACTGGAGGAGACTGCAGATTTTATTTAGACAGGTTTGCTTGGTTTGAAACGAATCCAAACGTGTTCAAGTGCTGACTGTCACCTTTAATATGATGAAACCTATAAGTATGTTACAGAAACTGCAACATTTGTAACCCAGTAGCCTCCTTAGTGCTGTAATAAGTCTGCAAAAGCAAATTACTGCCTATGTATATTTAACACTAACAGGCTCTCCTAATTGGACCCTTTTCTATGGAGGACGTTTACTTGTTATGCTGTGGTTTTAATTGTTTTTCCCGTCCCCTATTGTTTTTGTGAATCTGAACACGTCTTTCTACCTGCACGAAGAGCTCGCATGCCAACTTCATTATTCCCCCTACTCATTCTCACGGTGATTGCTTGTTTCTATCCAGAATGCTTTGTTTCACCCTGTTTTTTTCCCTCAGCTCACAGTCTACCCCCCTCCCCACTTCTTCTCTCTTCCTTACATAATGGCTGCCCTATTTTTTTTTCAGGGACCAGTAATAGGTAGGAATAAAGGGAGTGAGTGGGTGAGGAAGAGGGATTGATGGAGGGTGGGATCCAATACATAGTGAGAGAGAAAAGATATGGGGGCAGAAGAGAGGACTGTGTGTACACTTCACACGTCAGGAAGATACAAACCTGCATGTGTCCCCGTCATCACCCTCACCTCGCCGGCCCTCTCTGCCCACACACTGCTCACCCTCTGCTCCTCACCCTTTTCCTTTTGCTCTTCTGCTCCTCACCGTATCCGTCTCCTCTGCATGCTCCCTCCCCCTCATTCACCCCATCTCCTCGGCAGTTTCCAGGAGTGCATCTGTTTGTCAACTGCTGAAACATTTGTAGGAACGTTCAGCATCACCTTCAGATTCACTGTTTATCTGTCCATCTTAAAAATCCTACATTGTGCTCTTTTTGGCTCTAGTTTCTCTCTCTGTGCATCTAGTTTTATTACAAAAGTCATAAAAACATATAGGAACATGTTTATCTTTCCTCCTTCAGGTCAGTGCTATGCCTGAACATATTTGACAACTAACCAAAAACCTTTATGTAAACCGTGTAAATGATTACGAGCTGCGTAAAACCACATTTCCGTATGATGAGTATACAGACAAGTTCAACACAAAGTGCAGCAGTGTCACGGTATTCCAATCATGAATAGAATTTCAAAGTGTTATAGTTGCGGGACATTTGAGTATTGCAGGCATAAACAGCTGACGAAAGCAGTTTTTCTCCCCTCCCCTGTGCACACGTAGTAAACGCTGTTTTCATTTTTGTCTTGTTTTGTGTGTTAGTTACGGTTGTTGTCACATACCGACACCTATGTAGAGTTTGCTGCGATGTAAAAATAACTTCTCTAACCAACTAAATTTGGCTTGAATGATCCCATATGTACACACTCTACATTTACATTATTTAATTCCTTTTGCCGCTTCTAAATATTCTACAAAAAAAACTAAAATTCTTACTGAAAAGTATGTACAAAAATGACAGAATTCCAGTCTGAAGGGTTTCTTGGAGAAAACTGATGTTTTTTTTAAATGCAGTGCTGAGTTCTGGCCATGATCTCCACTCTGAAGAACGTCAGATAGACTAGAAAGAAAGCACACTGCTGAGAAAAAAGCAAGACATTCAGTTGTGTATCAAAAAAAGACACAGCGATTGATGTACATTTGCATTGTTCACAAATTCTGTTGCAAAATATTTTATTATGCTGGAGTTTAATGAAAAGCAAGAGTTAGTTCAAAACTTACTGTAGTCTTCATTTACCAGCCTGATTTAAAATAAATAAATAAATAAATAAAACTAAAAGAACATTATGGAATACAATATTTTTCTTTACATGTACATTTTGAGCTTACTTTTTCATCTTCATATTTTACCAAATTCCTTCTAGAAGCATGTCTTTGCACTTGACAGCAGTCTTGAAATTATATTAGCAGTTATTTAGAAGCATTTATTAAAATTACCTTTCATTCAGTAGTCACTAGAACATATACATATACATGGATATAAAGCCACCAGCCAAATCTGGAAACAGATTAAAATCTTTGCTGACTTTGCCTCAAAATATTTTTTTTAAAAGCATTTCCACCTGTAAGTTAAATTTCTACCACAATCTTTGCCATTGTTGGATCCTCCCATATTTTTCAGTTCAGGATTCTTTGACCGATCTCCACCACAGACTGTAAACTCACATAATTATTTCCAAAAATGGCAAAAATGGTAGTGTTGGATTTAATAAACACACAGGCAAAAACATAAACATGTTCATTTATTCCCCATATTGTCGCATTTACTTATTGTCATCAGATTAGACATGCGACCCTCCCATCTCAGTACAGCCGACCAGAGCCAGCTAAACGACAACAACAGTTGGTTATGAGCCAACTTTATGCCAGCTAATGTTAGGCTCAAGGTGTTACAAAAATTGACACTTTCCCTCTGATAAACAGTTTGATAACATTCTCACATCATATGACAGTTTATTCACTAAGCATCAGACTTAAGCTACAGCCACTCCAAAGAAAGTTCCACTAACAGCAGCAAATAACCGCGAACAGAGGCTAACAGATGCTAACAGTAGCTAACAGTAGCTAACAGCAGCACTTCTCTGACTCACTGACCCATATCAGGCTCTTTTCACAAAGTTTTGTAGTCTCATACAGATTAAATAGATGTTAACGCTTTTCACTCAGCATTGACATTTAATGTGACCATTAAATCTAAATTTAATGGTTTCTGATCCGTTATGGCTGACTGAAACATGTTTGTCTTTATGTCACCTTCAGCTCAAGATGACCCCACAAGAGTGGATGAAGCTGCAAATGCAATGCATCTATTAGCTATGATTATACACTTGAATTGGGAGGGGTAAGAAAAGGGACCTCGGGTGACTGTAATCGTCAATCTACTGACATCTAGCCATGAAAATTTTTACACTTTCACTTTAAATAATTAGTGTATAGGGTAATTTTATTCTAAATATTAATTACAATGATAAACTAATTAAAAATGCTGAGCAGAGTATTGATTTGAATGAATGATTGTGCTGCAGGCTTGCGTCCTCGAGAGCCTGCATTCTGCAGTCGAACCGGACTATGAACTAGAAAGTATGAACTAGAAACAATGAGAGTCTAAGCTTTGTGTACTTAGCTTGAGAAACACCCTGTTTTAAACCCCACCTATTTTAAACTCTTTCACCTCCACTTTGTAATATGGAAAAATCTAACTGAACCTTCCTAGCAACCTAATGAAAAACACAGTCTTCAGAGTAAAAAAAAAGTATAGAAATGTACTCACATCATCAGATTTTGACAGATCCTCACATGAGGATCTTCTTAATCCAGTTTGAAGTTTTTAATTTTCATGAATGAGGCAGAAAAAGACCTTTTTTTTTTTAGATTTATTCTCATTTCACAACACTGAAAGCAAAGGCACATACTGCTTCAGTAAGTTTCTGATTCAAAGCTGCAGGATGGCTGGGGCCCTTGTATGTGGTCTTCCACCCATTGAAATGGTAATTGTTTGGTTAATTGGGGATTTTAAACTGGCTGTAGGGAGCTGGCTCTTGCCCTGTGACCACTGAGATAGGCTCCACCCCCCGCACCGGGACCCTGAACTGAATGGTCGCTATCCTGTCATGGCATATTTTGGGACCCTGAACTGAGCCTGTTTGTTCACTCATGTGCAAAATCAAAATGTTTGTTATACAAAAAGTTTATTGGCTGCAGGTGAAAAAGAGAAAGCAATATCCTGCATGCAAATAATAGCATGAGAAGTGGTTGTCAGGTATTTGATATTATTTCAACAACACTCAGCTGCTGGATTTGGTGCTGACTTTTTATTCTCCGTAACAGTGCAATTCAAAGTGTTTCATTAACCTCTTAACGACTAAAGGGCAACTAATTTAAATAAACTGACTACATTCTAAGGAAATCACCCAGTTCGCATAATACTGGTCTTATTAAAACAGCTGGATTCCAGTTTCTTTGCACAAAATTAACCTTTTCCTGCTATAAATCCCTTTCTGCTGCAGCACTCTCCGACCTTAAGTTACCTCACATAAAAAAGACTTTTCTAAACACTGTGAAGCAGAGAATTTAAACTTTACTGCCCAAACAGACACCTACACATGGAAGTAATAAAAAAAGTGAAAAATAGAAAAGCTAAAAATCCATAAATTCATCTGAAAGCTCTAATCTTGCTGTCTGAAGTGAAGGCGCAATAGAAAGGGAGTCTGAGTGAGATGTTACATCACCTCATTATTTCTGTGCCAGAGTCAGTGACTGTGAAACACCTGGACAACCATCTATAGCAGTTTGCCATTTAGAAAATAAATAGCAACAACAGGAAGAGGAACGGAAAGGGGAGAGGTGCATAATGTAGATGCAAATCCTGATCTTTGCCTCTCAAATTATCAGCTGTCACTCTTCACGACTTGTAAATAAACACACAATAAATATGCCCCACGTTCCGTGCCAGCATACACTCGCGTCTTAAAATACCGCAGCTCTGACGACTGAGATAGTACTGCTCATCAGATTTATGCGTGAGCAAACCCAGTCTAAATTTGCACCCAGTGAGCCAACTTACGCAAGCCTCCCTGGTCTCCCTCCTGTCTATACAATGGCTTAAAAATCTCACAGTTCTCAAAGCATCCCTGCTCTCCCCAGATCCCCACCCCCACACTATACACTACAACTTCGGCACTATTCTTGTACCAGCCCCCGTCGTTGTGGCACAAAAATACCAGCACCTCCAAGAACAGACGCCAAGCCTGTCAGAGCATCATCACATCCCACAGGACAGCTGAGGGGGGAGAGGAGGGAGGATGGCGTGAAGAAAAGAGGGGAGGAGAGCAGGTGGAAGGATGAGCACAGCTGCTGTCGAGAGAGAAGAATCAACAGAGAAAATACAGACTTTATACGAGGAAGAGGACACAGTTTACGGTTTTATCCTGGCAGATCAGCCGCAAACTGTTTCTCTTTATCTTGATATGAAGGCTCCCGCCTGAGCTGCTGCTCTTCTCGGGAAGTGTGGGCTGTGGTGCCACAATATTTACAAGGATCATTAGAGATACCAAATCAATCAGAATAACTTCTAAAAAGGTTAGTGCTCATTACCTTTTTAAGGCCTTTGGGGATTTGTTAAAGTTTTAACGGTTATCTCAGTTCTGCCTCGTGGGTGTCTCAGGGAAATAAAAATGTCTGTAAAGCTGTAATTATTGAAGAATGAACAGAAATGTACTTGTAGTGCTGTGCAAAAGTCTTGAGCCAGCCCTCATTTCTTTGTAGTTTGTTTTGGAAAATGGAAAATAGGTGCAGCGATTCATTAAAACATGTAAACCAACGTGCTAATACAGTATATAAGTGAACTCTCTTAGGCAGGCTTTCCTGTAAATTCTTTAAGTAGTCTTCAGGAATAGTTCTCCAGACTTTCAAAGCTCCTCTTTGGATATTGGCTTTTTTCTTTTTGCTCTGTTCTCTGTCAAGATGATCCCACAATGCTACAATAATATCGAGGTCGGGGCTCTGGGGAGGCCAATCCATGACTGATAGTGTTTCATTCTGTGTTCTTCTATCCAGGTCTGCTTTTACTACCTTGGCCTGTGTGTTTGGGTTCATTGTCAAGCTGAAAAATGAAGGGATTGCCCATCAGATGCTTTCCACATGTTACTGCATGGTGGTTCAAAATATGACCATAATTTTCTGTGTTTATAATTCCATCAGTTTTGTTGAGATCTTTAACAGCACTATCTTAAATGCAGCTCCAAACCATGACACAGTCTCCACCGTGTTTTAGACATGGCTGTGTGCTCTGACTGTTGTACCTCTCTCTTGACCTTCTCAGTATATACTGATGGCAACATGAACCAAAAATCACTCCATCAAACCCGCTGCCACTGATTTTCCGTCCAATTCTTGTATAATGTGGCATACTTCGACCTTTTCTCCCCGTTTTCCTGTCTTAAGAATAGTTTCTTTGACAGCCACCCTTCCACTGAGACCATTTCTGATGAGGCTTCAGTTATCAGAAAGTGGTCCTGGGTCAGGTCTTTGCTTGGTTTTTCCCCTCTAGCGCTTAAAGACGTGACCTTCGGTTACTATTCATCTCATGAATATAGTTTTATAGGTCCGAGACTTCTTCTGTGCTCCGCTTGCCGGGTTTCCTCAGATTTTTTTTAAGGCTACACTGAACAGGATGTCGACATGCTGAAAATGTGGGATCGGATATCTGGGGAAGAATTGCCATATAAAGATATGATGACTGTTTTTCCACTGACGAATATATCTGGATATAACATGTATTTTTAGTTATTTTACTTAAATTATTTACTATTTTATGAATTATTTTTTCTCTATTCTTTCTAATTTTATCTGCTGTCTTCTAATTATGAACTGAAGCAATAAATGTAATAAACTTTAATCAGTAAAAACAAATCATGGTCCCCAGATAATGGATCCCCATCACTTGTGTGTAGCCTCCTGACTTTTCTTCTCACACCACCATGAAATTCACATTTGCAGTTTTGAGTAAAATGGCTCAGATATTTCATTATCGTGAACTTTGGTGCACACATTCATGATCCCTGTGTTATCAGCTGGCTCAAAGTTCACGGAGGTAAATTCATTTGATTCAGTTAAACTGATAGGAAATACACAGTGATCAAATCTTTAAAAGAGAAACGTTTAGCCCCAAACCACACCTAAAAGTATATGCTTATCGGCTGTACACAACAGCTAATATTAGCTAACTAAGCCTTTTAAACAATTAACCGAGTGCCTACAGGTGTGCTCCTCCACCTGTTACACAAAGAAAGGAAGAGGTCTGCGACCCTAGACTTTATTGAGGCTCAGTTCAATATGAGAGTAAAGTGGTCCTTTAGTAAATATCACAAATCCTGGATGAGAGTTAAGAGGAAATTTGTCATGAAGTGTGAAGTGAGGAGGACCCGAATGCAGGACTCAGGCAGACAAAATAACAGGAAGCAAGACTTTTACTCGGCTGAAGGCAAAATCTGAAAATCTAACAGCACACGAGGGGAGCCAGACAGACGCTAAGACAGAGACTGCCGGGGACGGAGTTGGGATTAATCACAAGAGGGGAAAGTGACTAAGAACAGGTGAAAACAATCAAGGCAGTCAGACACACAGGAAGTCAAAACTGCAACAAGACACCAGAGAAAACTATCAAAGTTTAACAGGAAACAAAATGGACACGAAAACTCAAATATAAGACGATACAAAGAAAAATTGAGGTGGTACGAATAACCAAAGATGGAAACCAATATGATATAATAAAAATGAATTAATCACATGAAGAATAATCTGAAAGCAGGAAGCCAAAGCTTTCATACGCAAAACAGTAAACGCAAATAATAGAAAATAAGAATCCAAACCTCAAAAAAAATAACCATTCCCAGGTACATGCAGTGCTGCTGAAGGACTCAGTAACCATCAGCTTCTGCCTGATTCATTCTTTACAAACTAAATGAAGTTTTTCTCTCACTTTTCTGCGAAACATCAGCATGACACATCGTCTTTCTGTTAGCACAATGTCGTTTTGCACCATTGTGCCTCACTGCAGGCTCCAGAAGCTGCAAACCTGGCTGCACGCTCTCAGTTTTGTTTCTTGTTGCTTGTTTTATAAACCCTCTCCAGGATAAAAACACTCAGATAAGAGGAAGCCACACGGTTTGAAAGCAGGAAAATAAATAAATAACTATATAAAGTAGGTGTTGGTGAAGAAGAGGCCGTACACAGAGAGCAATCGTAAGAACCACTCTCTATGGGTCCTTCCTGTCTGCCTCTCTCCTCTCCCTTGCTTTTGTCGCCTCCTCTCTCTATCACAATGTAAATGGACGGTTGCCGAGGGCAACCTGTGTGTACTCACCTAAGGATGAACAGGAGGTGGTGTGTGAGTAAAGGGGCTATTAATAGCAGCATGTGTAGAAAGGACATTTGCTCGCTTGCATGCGCATGAGTGTGTGCGCACCTGTGTGTGTGTTTGAGAGAGAGAGAGTGAGAGCAGCCAGCATGTACCAGCAGGAGGAGGAGGATGCAGATTGTGAGACTCAGACACTTACTAGAGAGAACAGGAGGGTGGAGAAAGGGTGAGGGATGGATGGAGGGAGTAAGGGAACGTAGTGGAGGAGGGGGCGAATGTGTGTTGACGCTGTACGTGGCGTCAGTGTGATAAGAATAGAGATGGTGCGTGTAGCTGAGACATCACCCTCACACCCTCGGTGGGGCAGGCAGTACTCGCTCTGAATGTGTGTGTGTGTTAATAAGTGCATATATCTCAGGGTACGCTTGTGTGTGAGTGGATGAGTAAGGTGTTGGGGTTGAAGTGTGTTTTTCTTTTCACCATGTGGGTAATTGAAGTCATCTGTACCATTTAATTCAATTGTAAGAATTAGAAACATATTTTCTTTTGCCATTTCAAAATCATTTTGACACTTTTATGTTCTGAAAGAGGGAAGTGAGAGCTTTTTAAAACATTTTTTGTCGCTGTTTGACGCAAAAGACAAAAGCACGGAGGACATATCGGTTCTAAAACTGCTTTTATTACATGTGGAGTAACATAACTGGATTTGATTACAAATTGTAGGACTACTCAGTTAAGCAAGAATGCAAGAATACAACAGCACAGCAAGCGAGAGCAGCTTCTCTCATATTTCTCCGGTAGCTCATCGGGGTCCGTGTGGAACAGCTTTTCATGAAACGCCGTCACACTGTCAGAAACTGAAGCAGCCACTGCGGATTGACACGAGCAGAAAATGAAAAGCCTGTTCAGGTCCGGGGTCAGTGCATAACTGAGCATGTTTGATACTCACAGAGTTGATCCCTCTGTCTTTCACCTCCTGGCTGGTCTCAGACTCATACAGAGCTGGGGGAAAAGGGGAGGAGATGACCGCATGTGATATATTTGCAGAGGCTCAACACTCGACTCATCAGAGCCAGATGGTTTTCACTGAGGTGGCCAAGTTGAGACCAAGTACTTACATCAGGGCATCTGGCACGATAGCTGATATCTTGTTTGTTCTTTTTGTTTTTAACTAATTCATTAATTTTTCTATTTATTAAAAATCTCTCTTATTTCATTATACAAGCATGATTGCCATGCGGAGGTACACTGTAAGTTAACTGGGATTTTCTTAATTGAACCATCACTTGATATATAAATAAAAAAGAAGATATTCTAATTTTACTGGACACTTCATCAGGTACACTTTACTTTTACCACGTTGGACCTCTACTTCCTTGACAACCCCTTTAATTTTTTTATGGCCCGAACTCAACAAGGTGCTATTTGTCGGCTGCACATACATGATGTGAATCTCCTGGGCCATCGCATCCCAAAGGCGCTCTATGATTTGAGCTTTATGACATGATGTGTTATCCTTCTAAAAGCAACCATCAGTAGAAAGAGGAGTGAACGACCCTCTTTGAAGTGAGGGGGTGGCTTACAACACCAACTGTCTGCCATTTGTAATAGAGTTTTTACATCCCTTCCCAGACGCCTTAACGCCCACTCAAATCTCGGAGCATTTGTTCTGAGTTAGTCATGTAGTAAGGTGGAGCAAGGTCTCCCAGCGGGTTCACCCGAAACCTTGGCTGATTGTTACCCACACCCGTTTTCACACCTGGATTTGTGGGATTAGGCAGTGGAGCAATAGGCCAAAAATAATGGGTGAAAGCCAACAGCCTAAAAAGTGTGATCGCGATTGAAGAACGTGGCTCAGTGGCTCTGATATATAAGCCTGTCCATGTAGGCTACATATGTTAATGACAGGGTTTTAAGCTGAATTCTAAATTTCTCTGAGAACCAATAAGGAATAGATGTACAATGCAGGATGGATCCATACTTTCATGACGTTTACTCCAAACTGTGACCATACTATCTTAATGTTGCAGCAGAAATCAAGATGCATTAGGCCAGGCAACATTTTTCCAAACTTCTGTCTAGCCTTGTTGAGCCTGTGAGAATTGTAGCCTTAGTTTACAGAGGGGCTCTCAGTGTGGTAACAAGTGGTTATTTAAGTTACTGTCCTGTCATTTTGAAGCGATCTGTCCATTTTCATCTTACCTCTTATATCAACAAGGTATTTTCATGCAGGGAACTGCTGCTCACTGGATATTTTCCCTTTTTTGAACCATTCTCTGTAAACCCTAGAGGTGGTTTTTTTTTTTGGAAACTCTCAGTACATGAACGGTTTCTCAAATACACTACCAGCAAAAATCTTCCCCCATTCTGATGCTCAGTTTGGATTTCAGCAGGTCATCTTGACCGTGTCTACATGCCTGATTGCACTGAGTTGCATTAGTTGTGCACAATAACAGTAATGGATGCGCTAACATAGCACAGTAGAGTGCACATGGATGATAGATGCACACACAAGTGTGTGTTTGTGTGTGTTACCAAAAAGCTTGCGCAGCCTGGTGACACATGACAAAAAGCCGTGGAAGGGCATGTCCAGCTCTCCAGATGTGAACCGCTCAGACAGCAGCTCAACCACCTTGTTATCGCACTGGAATCCTGGAAAACAGGGAAGAGCGAAGGTGTAAACCCAAACTGTGTGTGTGTGTGTACATTTTTAGACATCTTTTTGAGGACAGAAATCTGGCATGTCACTATACTTGTGGTGACCACCAGTCACTTATGGGGACAAAATGCCCGTCCTCACAAGTTTGAAGGCATTTTTGAGGCTCAAAATGCAGTTTTAGTGTCAGGGTTACAATTAGGTTACGGTTAGGTTTAGTCTAAAGGTTAGGCATTCATTTTTGATGGATAGGGGCTAGGGTTAGAGTAAACAACTAGGGAAAGCCTAATGTCAATTAGATGTCCTCACTAAGATATGAAAATGAGTGTGTGTGTGTGTGTGTGTGCGTGTGTGTGTGTGTGTGCATACCAACAGCCTGCAGTGCTGAGCTGAGTTCAAAGCGGCTCATGCTTCCAGAAGAATCCTCATCAAACTGAGAAAAGATGGACTGAAAAACAGAGCAGCATCAGTAACACTGACATGACTCTCATCCGCACACACACACAGACACACACATGTGCGCACAGACTGAGCTGTACCTGCAGATTGCGCACACTGGCCAGCAGGGTTCCTGCTTGCTCACGGCTGAGAGCGCAGCGCCCTTTAGTCTGCCAGCAGAGTTTAAGGACATCTCAACAGGACAGAAGACAGAGAGATAAAGTTATAAGGAAGGAGTGCGATAGTGAACAGCAGGGTGAAACAATGACTCAGCTGCAGAAGTCAGCAAGCGTCTGCCCCGAGGAAGCGTGAAACCAGCAAAGGTCAGTCTGTTTTCTAACAGCTGCAGCTGTAACGTGAAGAACACGAGGACGTGCCTACAGCGCAGACGGTGTCAGCAAGGATCGCAGTGCACCGCAAGCAAAAAGACTGGTATGCGAGTGATGTTAAAGAATAAACTGAGGACAAAAGGATACATCCTCTCCAAAGATGAGCTCTCTGCACGTCTCCAAAGGCAGATGGTAATCTTTCTCAAGAACTGTGATTAGGGAAGAAAGGCACAGATTGATGGAGAGGGAGAAAACAAGGGTTTAAATTGGATCTAGCAGAGGAAAGGTGAAGGTGAGGACAAGTGTCGTCACTTTTCATTACTCAACTGAGTTCAATTTACTTCATCTGACTGTGTATGAGCCTCTGTCTAGACTGGCGACCTCTGTGGCTGCACTGTTCAAACCTATGAAGGAGCTGCTTTGCTCCCATCTGGTGGCCACTGTAGGTATTACACATAAATACAGACACTACTACAACTGACTTCTGGTAATGCAGTGGATGCTCTGACCTGAGTTGAACAGCTTCATGATGTCTTTGACGTTCAGCCTGTCATCCTGCACGCAAGACACAGTTGAGAAACAGTTTTTTTTTTAAAAAGCTTCAAAGCTTTCTTTACTTTGTGAGCCTGAAGTGTTTGAGTGCTATGATTCTTACTAGGCCAGCCTGCTTGTCAAAAGTCATCTCCACTCTCTCTTGATCCTTTGAGGAGACAGGAGCGGTCATCACCTGATAGAAAAACAAAACAAATATAAACATACTACAGCTTTTAGCACCTGTTAGCATCTAGTACTGTAGTGTGTACCGAAGAAGTCTGTGAACTCACTTGTGAGAAGCTGGAGGTGCAGGCAAAGTCTTGAGTCCTGGAACACAGAGGCCATGTCAGATTGTTGTACTTGTAAAAAATCTGGCTGACTCATTTGCACAAAAATAACTGCAGTAAAGCACTAAAATACTTTAGGCTACTTAAGTAGCACTAGCAATACTATAACAATCAGAGGTCCAGCAGTCTAATTTCTCCTTGGTCGAAAGCCAAAAAATGACTCACAATGCATAATGACTGCAAAGCGCCTGCACGCCTGTTATTATCTTATGTAACCTGATAGAAATATAGGTATTCCTGGACTTCGGGGTCTCTACTGTTAATACTCCTGCAGGAAACTTCATCAGTTTTTTTAACTGACTCATTTAAACTGAGCGTGTGCAGATTTAATTGCATAAACACACACCTGAACGCGTCAGCGTGGTTGCACAAGGCCTCTAATCTATGACCAGCAATCGTACTTTATTTTTTTTGAGCTGGCCTTTTGTTATGGGATAAAAAGTTTCCCCAAAACCTCTAACATCAGGCAGTGTACAAGAAAACAGTGCATTACTACAAGTACTTCACAGTTTAATTTACATCAGGCTAAAATAGCTTTTTTTTCCACAGGGTATTGGTATGGTGCCAGCTTGTTTTATAAGCTGCTTGCAGTGTTTTATATTTAACATATAATTCAGCCTCTGATAGGTACAGGGAAGTGTGGGTGACTATGACTGTGCTGTTCAGTGTGAGTGTTGCGGCAGGTGATTCAGGCGTGCAGCTGAGCCCTCGGGAAGTGAGTTTATAATTTGACAGAATATCTATGACGAGTGCAGACGCAGGGAGACGCACACACAGCGGTAATAATTCACACATGCTATCAGAGGTAGTTTTTTTTTCTGTTTTCTGACATCAGACTATGCAGAAAGTTTTTCTTTATCCTTGCTTTGGAATCTTTTGGGGAATGAAAGCTAAATTTCCTCCATCTTACTCGAGAGTGTTTCCAATCTTGGAGAAAGTGCGGACGAAGAACTCTCCAGGGATGTTGGGTCGGTAGGTGGATACCACAATGACGTAAGTACCTGGATCCAGGCGCATCTTTCTCCACACACCTCTGCAGGACAAACAGCATGTTTACTGATTGTAACAAATAAGCTAAACGATTCTATGCACAAAACATGTCACACATACCCTGCTCAAAAACATTAAGGTGATGATCGACCACTCGATCATCACAGTAAAACACAAAGTCAGATAAACTTCCCTGTTGGTCCCTTCTAGGAAGCATAAACCACTGTGAATGTATTTCACCTGCTTTGGAAATCACACAGCGTCTGTCGGAGAGGCAACAACAAGACCATCCCCCGTTCCTGTCACTGTACCTGCACCTGCTTCACATAGCTTCTCCAGAATGGCACATCCATATTTACTGTTTCTACCAGCACACTCACACAAGTATGGAGGAGATGAGGAGAGCTGGAAAGAACCATAGAACGACATCAAGGCAGCAGCAGTACCAGTATATACTCCTTTTTGTGAAGACAACCAGGAGCTCAACAAAATTATCCCCAGCAGGATGCCCACATCCTGACCAAACTGTCAGAAACAGACTTCATAAGTGTAGTTTCAGGGTCAGACCTCCTTTAACTCTTTCGCCCGATAAAGGCGGCATTTGACAACCTCCATTGTAGGCTTAATGACAAGTTTTGACACCTCAGTATATCATAAATGAAGATATGGTTTGACCACAAGAGGTTTCAGGTTTTTCCAAGAGTCACCTGGCAGAGACCACCACACTCAGTCACTATGTTCTGGCCTGAATATTCATATTTCAAGCAGGCCTGAAATATGACAGAAGCCACTCAGCTCAGAAAAGAGCGTGATGGATTCCTCGTAGTAGTAGAGTGATCAGGACCGGATCAGGACCAGGACGGTCCCGATCAACTAGTCCAGGTAAGAGACACAAATCTGGAGTGGACATGACAAATATCAAAATGTGAAGAGGCAACGAGACCAGTGGTGCTCTCCGGTGAACTGGTCTGGAGCACAGGCATTCTGGTAGTGCTTCTGTTCCTCAATGCACCATCAAGCAGATACCAGTCCCGGGGCTGGTTGATGCCCATCTATGGACATGTCGGTCTCTCCTCATCGTTTGGTATTCCTCCACACTCTTGATGTGCCATCATTGAGTATCTGTGCAAGCTGAATGCGCTGCAGGTACTGTATCATGTTACCAGTCGTGACAAAGACACTAGCAAAAAGCAAACCTGGAGAAAATCACTCAGGAGGGATGAGGAGAGAGCAATGGTCATCACCTTCAAAGTAATTTTGAATGTTGTCCTGTTGCCTCTCCAGTGCATCTGCTGTCATTTTCATTTGCTCCAAAGCAGGTGAAAGGGAATGGTTTCTGTTTCCTGACTGGACAGACCGATCTCCCTTAAGTTTAACTAACTGTGTGTTACACTTTAATAATCGAGTCTTCCCTTAACGGTTTTGAGCATATGATACAGACTGTAGCTGCTCTGGCTGACTGATTTTCTGTTGTTGTTTTTTTTAAATCTCTTTTCTGTTCAAAGTTAGCAAGAACTCAGCAAAAGATGACAAAATTCTCTTACATAAAAATTGACTTCAGAGTTAGCTCAGGTATTACTCAAAATTACGACTAAAAGTGTCTCAAACATTCACCACAGCATCAGGATCTGCAGCTGTTGGGATCATCCTGTGAACGCGTAGCTCTCTTTGTGTTTGAAAGAGCAACATGCAGTCTCTTCATAGTTTCATCTTATACCTTTGAGCTTTGTACTTCCCAGAACGACACGCTGGGCGATTCTTCATAAAGAAGCTGCGGTCCAGACAAGTGTTCTGCAGTTATGTGAAAAAAAAAAAAACAGTTACTGAGAAATGAAAATAGTTCTCATGTTAATTTGATTTTATATAAATTATTGATAATTGGTAGATATTCACCTCAGAAGGAACCTGGAAAAAACAAAGAATGAGTCACATGAGTGTGTCAAGAAAAAGAGTTAAGATGCTGAAACGTTAAAGCTGGATAAATATAGCACCTTATAGATGTGAAAGGCGATGTGCAGGAAGTTGGGTTTATCCCTCTGCCTTCGGTTTTTCTGCAGCAGCTCCACCAGCACCGTGCAACGTTTGACTTTCTGCTTCTGCTTCTTGGCTCTCTTCTTCGGATCTGGGGTCACAGTCGGATCTTCCATTTCATCATCGCCATCCTCGCCATCGTCCCCCACGTCGTCGTCATCGTCCTCATCCTCATTCTCGTCCTTCTCTTTGAGGACCAGCGTATACTGGGGATTTTTCCAGAATGTTTCTGGGGGGAAAAAGCAGAGACAGCAACATCTGGCAACAGAAAGGATCCCAGTAAAGCTTGAATGAACAGTGATCCAGATTTGAACCGTACTGTTATATTTGCGGCTACCGCCAGCAGAACTCCCCGGCAGCCAGCAGCCTTCGTGTTCGGTGATGGCCCAGCTGGCAGGTGTGCTTTCTTCATCATAAGAGTCTGGATTGACGCTGCAGAGCTCCACAACATCAAAGAGGTTGGAGAAGTCCTCGGCACTGATCCTAACAGAGACAGCTACTCGCATCAGAGCTCTTAAAGCCACAAGAGATTTATTCACTGGTTTAAGTTTTATGTTTCTTCTTCTTACCAGAACTCTCCGTCTTCAACGCATTTCACCTCGATCCTTTCCTTCTCTGTCGGGTCCACGTTCTCCCACTCTTTCCCCCTGCAGTCACGCACACGCAGAGACAAACTCGACATCCGTGGATGTTCTGTAAACTGCGAGTGGGTGTGCTCTCTTTGTGTAACATGCACACTCACTTGTCACTCCAGGGTCCGCAATATTCGATAAAACCCCAGGGGTTTCTCAGCCTCAGCAGCAAAATCTCATCTGATGGTTTTGTCAACTAAAATTTAAACAACAACAACAAAAAAGAAGCTTATAAAACACACATGAAGTCTTATTTTGAAAGGATAATTTTTCACTATGTTGTTATTTACATCAAGATTCGAGAAAAAGTCTTAAAATGTATAATTCCATGAAAAAAATGATCAGACTATGAAAGTGCTGTGTAAGATCTAGTCTGTTTACAAGAACAGATCATAGTAGACTGACAGACATTAAATTACAATAAAGTTGATTGTTCTGTAATCAGTCCCATTTGTTTGTCTGTCTGCTTGTTAGCAGTCTAGCATCCACAGTTTTCAAGATATCGTTTTTAAATTTTGTGTGATGGTAGATACCAATAACAGCTTGAGTTGATTTAATTTAGGTGAAAATCAATAAAAAATTTATATTACCCACAATTTTGGAGGATCGTCTTCAAACTTCGCAATATTCTAGGCCTTGAGGGACATGAATACCAAGGTTGGCTAAGCATTTGAGTTCGACCTTCACTGTTAGCACCCAAGATCAAAGTTGACCTTGAGAAAAATTTCAAGAAACCATATCGAGTAACATATCGTATGAAAGGACATGGAGAGAGCTGTACAACAACCTTTTTATGTTTTCAATACGACGCCCTGCGACGTCTCGGTGACGCCAGCATCAGCATGTTGTAATAAAAACATCATAAAACATTAAAGTTTTTGTTTAGCCCTTGGAGGTAGTTGCGCTCTCTGAGTGCTCTCGTTCACCTTGATCTGTTTTTTAATTTGACGCAAGATTAGACGACGGATTATGAGTCAATTACATTCCAAGATAGGATGAAATCCAGTCAAGTTACAATAAGGAGACATGAAATATAAATGAGATTACATTTATTGTCACAATAAATTTCATCAGCTTAGAATAAAATGATATAATGTGAGATAGCGTGAAAATTGTGCTCACTAATGAGACTCATCTTCGTGATACCTTGTCAGCGTCAGTTATGGCGTAGGCATGGCCCTTTATCAGCCCCTCTCCTGTCACCTTGCCGATATCTGAGGCGCTCTTGGCCTGTGAAGACAAACACAGGTTAACATCCACGTGCGTGAGTGTCAACATCTGGAGTTTGGGGCTGAGTGTACCTGGATGAAGCAGCTGAGCAGGCTCCCTCGCGACAGAGCAGCAGCCAAGGACCTCCAGAGGACTCGAGGGGTACGAGAAGAGATCTCCAGCGAGCGGGCGATGCCTCCAGTGAAGTCCTCCATCCCCTCTGAAATGTTGCCTCCCTTCAGGCTCCCGTAAGATCCGATTAACCTACATATGGGAGGTGAGAAAAGTGGCTATCTCTGTTAGCGACATAACACAGACAGAAAAGGAGTGGGTGATCTCAGACATTACAACCCAGAAACATATGCTGGTTGTGGAAACTGACTTGGCATAGGCCTTTTCCACCAGGGCGCTCCAAAACTCATTGCGGGTGCGAGAGTAGCTGAAGAGCAGACGGCCTTCGCGTACTGGCAGCCTGTCATCCACAACCACCTCCACCCACTCACCATACTGCCAGAACTGCACAGAGGGAGGGAGAGAGAGAGAGAGACGGCGACAGAAGAGGGAGACGTGAGAAGAGAGGAGGAGAGGATGTAATGAGTAAGGAGGAACTGTAATGAGGAGGAAAACTGAATGAGAACCTGAACATTAGAATCAACTGATTTCTTTTGGCCAGCTGGGGGCAGTAGAAACAAACTATTAGCGATGCACAACACCCCCACCTTTAGACTGCAGTTTGTCTGTGTCAGGCTGACCTCACTGAGTGAAAGGCTCCATACTACCGTATTCTGTCTCCATGTAATCTCTCATGTTGATGTGCGAGTCATTTTTTATTACACAGTGTTCTGAGATGGAAAACTAGTCTATGTAAATACTCTAGGCTTACCGTCCCTCTGTGTAAAACAACATGCATGCTCTGCACTTTTGTTTGACCTTTTTGCAACAGAAAACAAACCTCACAAAGAGAACTTGGCAAAGTTCAGATTTCCAAAGCAATTTGTGATCATATTCAGAAGATAAGTTAGCTTTGATACTTCTGGTGACGCATTAGACCCAGAGTATTTCTAGAGAAAGTCTGAATATTGGAAACTTTTTTTTTTTTAATAATGAGAGATAAACTGACTTTTATTCTTCTGAGTTTAATTTCAGTTAGTTTGCAGAACAAAATAAAAATTGTTTCAGTTTGGTTTTATTGTTTTAAAAATGTTTAGCTTTAGCTTGGTTTTCGCTAGTCTTAGCATGTCTCCACAGTGTAGTTACCTGTTTGGCTAACTTGCAAATAGTCCTGTCCTGACACCACCCCAAATCCCTTTGGGGGATCAGTCTCATCTGGGTGGCTGTTTTGTCTAAATTTTAACTTATTAAGCATATTGGTTAGTAATTCAGTTAGCTTTCAGTCTTATCTTAATTTGCATTTCAGGTAACTGAAATGCAAGCAGTGTGGTGGTACAGTGGTTAGTAGCACTGTTGTCTCACAGCAAATAGGTCATGGGTTTCAATCCACTGGCCAGAATTTGGGTGTTGTCCATGTCCCCTTGGTTATTCCAGTTTCCTCCCAGAGTCAAAAAACGTGCACGTTCGGTTAACTAGTGAAAAACTGTAGGCGTGAATATTTGTCTGCCTCTCTGTGGTAGCCTTGTGATATGTCGGTGGCCTGTTGAGGCCACCCTGCCGTTCACACATGTAAGATCTGCTCCCCACAATACCCTGAATTAGCAGGCTGAAGAAAATCGATGAATAACTGAAATGTTTCAGTTAGTAGTTTAGTTTTTGTCAGCTACCAGTCAGTTTACGTCCAAGTAACCCTGGGAGCCGAGCAGACTGCTTTAAACACAAAGGAGATGACCAAAGACCAGTGTAAGATTATTCTGAACTGTTGCAACGACTAAATTAACTCGTGCAACAAATTTAGGAAGACTCAGCGTACCTGAATCAATGACAGGTTCATAGAGAGAAGAAAAATATAATAATAATACAATATAATCTCTGTGAAAGCACACTGTCCCGCACAACATTACTTTTTTTTTTTTTTACAATGTTTCGATTAACGTGACCTTTGTCAGTTACAGAGAAAAATTAATGATTGATGATTAAATTAAGTAATGGAAAGCACTTTAAACTGGTGTGTTGTTGCCTGTAGATAAGATCGTCTTGTCTCAATTAATGCTATAATTTAATATTATGCCTTCAACAATCAGGGGACTTATCAGCTGTCCAGATATGAAGCTTCAAAAGGTTTATAAAGGAGAATTTAAAAACAACAGCTCTTCAGGTCGTTACTGGTCATGGCTCGAGGTGTGTACCATACTGTTAACGGTGTGTACACAACAGTAGCTGAAAGCAGGCTTACACTGGTCGTTCATGGCTGGTGTGTGTGTGTGTACAGGTGTCCCGGGGGAGTCACTACCTGCATGTCTGAACTGCTCTCCAATTACTCTGACAGAGCAGAATCAGTTTCCAGTCCTTCCGTCCTGCTTGTTCAGTCACGCCACATTCTCCACGGCAGTCTCTAAAGGTCCAGAGCTTCGAGCCAAAACAATCACTTCCCGATGTGTCTGCTTTTGCAAGATTCACGTGTCTATGAAATTGGTATTTTATTGATCTGAGCAAGTTAGAGCCAGAGAATAAGTGTTGAACTCTCCAGATAAGAATCACCAGTTCTAATGAGCTGATAAAGATTTGGGTTTATGTTTGTTTCCCTCAAGCTGGGAGGCCTTTGTGCAGAAATGACTCCAGGATGAGTTGATACGTGTCTTAGCTGCCTTCAATAAATACCAGAGCCGTGGCACAGCAGCTTACCAAAAAGACAACTCACAGAAAACATTTCAAAGGATAGAGCCAAATCAGATAAAATATAAATTAGTTCAGGCAATCTGTCCTTAAATTTAAGGGGCGTCTAAATATAATTATGTTTGTGGAGGCCTCACATTCGTCAGAATAAATGGCTCTTCAAAGGCGCTCAAGCAGGACCAGACAAAAAGCTTTTAGTCTCGTGTTATGTTGTGCAAAACGATATGTGACCACAAACTTTGGCAAGAACAACCAGCAGATGAACTAGCTCGAGGGCCACAGACTGATGTGTTTTGTGTACATCTATGCTGAAATATGACCTAAGTTTTTGTGTGTAATGATTTAATAAAAAAAACTCGGGGAAACACTTTAATTGACACTTTTGGCTCCAGATTTGGCTGAATGCGTGATCGTGTCTTCAAATAAAGCAACTTGATACAGCGCTGGGCCTGCAAATCTGCAAATTTAAGTCAAATCTGTGCTGTCAACAACACAAGCTGTATGCAAAAACGGACGTACTCACTGTTGCCTAATGATTAGTTGAGTCCTGTCAGCTTTGAGCTGCTCGATTACCCTCATGCTGTTTTATGAACAGACATGAGAAACCTCTGCATGATTATACTAAAGTCCCCGGCCAACTTCGGGTCGGGGACAAGTTCCTGACAAGTGGAGGAGTTTAAGTATCTCGGGGTCTTTTTCACGAGTGACGGGAGAAGGGAACCAGAGATAGTAGATGGAGTCGTGCTGGTCCATTATGGTGAAGAGAGAGCTGAGCGTAAAAGCGATGCTCTCAATTTGCAGTCTACGTCCCGACCCTCACCTATGGTCACAAGCTGTGGGTAGTGACCAAAAAAACAAGATCGCAGATACAAGCACACAAATGTGCTTCCTCCAATGAGTGGCTGGCGTCTCCCTTAGAGATAGGCTGAGAAGTTCAGCCATCAGGTGGGGCTCAGAGTAGAGCCGCTGGTCCTCCACATTGCAAGAAGCCAGTTGAGGTGGTTTGTGCATCTAACAAGGATGCCTCCTGGGCGATTCCGGGTATGTCCCACCAGGAGTAGGCCCCCAGGCAAACCCAGGGCACGGTGTAGAGATTATATCTCTCAGCTGGCCTGGGAACGCCTTGGTGTTCCCCCGGACAAGCTGGAGGAGGTGGCTTTGAAGAAGGAGGTCTGGGTTTCTCTACTTAGGCTGCTGCCCCCATGACCCGGCCCCAGATAAGTGGAGATAAAGCATACTCTGTTCGATGAGTGTCCATAACTTACAAAATGAGCTTCACGTTGTATGAAATATGACTTAAAACTGCAGTAATCCACATTCACCTGTACTCAGAGAAACTTTTCACCAGTCTGAGTCACGTCTTCAGTTCCCAGTACAAACACGTAATGACCAAAACCAGCAGCACTGACTAACAATGGCCCGTGAGGTTAGTTTCATGGTTGTTAATATGCAAATTTTCATGGCCGTTGTTTAACGCCTGTGAATACCACTCACAGAGAGTTCCTCTCTCCACTATGTGCACATCCTCACTGAAGGAGTGGCCACTGGCCTGCAGGTGTAAACAGACTGTTGAGTACTGACCTGATGGGGCAGCTCTTCTGTGCCCTGCCGGAGGTTGTTTGGCTTCCACAAAATATAATTCATAGCGATCGTCTTGGCATTTAATTGCAAAAATTATATTAGTCTGTTTGTTTTGAGCGACCTAATACTTGGGGTGGACCCGTTTTTGGCGTGGGGATTTGAGGTTTGAATGCCACAGAGACACAGTGTTTTGAAAAGATGCATCTCAGCTATTCTGATGCTCCTGACACATAAGGCATCACCAAAGGCTTTTGCTTAGGGAGCAGTGAGCTTTCTTCTTTGGGTGCTTTCACAGCGCTCACAAAAGTTCAGCCACAATAAACCAAATTTAATCGGGGTCTCTTTGACATGATGTTCTTCCTGCTGCTTCCCTGGTTGCTGTGTCTGTGGGGATGGTGTTCGCTCTGTGTTGTAACTTCCTGATGTAACGCCCAGTTTGTGCTCCAGTGGATGATGAGAGTCAAACCTTAAATCAGTATACGCTGGTTTACAGTCCACATCGACCTTAAAATGTCCCGCATTACTGATGGTAATTGCACAGACCAAGAAAGCTAGCCTTCCGTAATAGCATGGCAAATAGGCCTCCTTTGAATTGTCTGTGGGCAATTTGCATTGAGGATAATATAGATGCTGTTTTGGGGGAAAGAGTGAGCATTGTTTCTCATTAGTAAGAAAAAGAGTCTGGTCTTACCTTGAAATGGAAGATCCCTGCGTAACGGTTGCTCAGACTTTGGTTTGGTGGCACCACCTTCATAAAGAGCGAGGGGTGCGCGGTCAGGCAGGACAGGGCAGCCAGCAGCCAGCAGTTACCTGATAAACAGGAAGAAGAGTGTGACGAGTTTAAAGGTGATCACTTTTTATATTTATTAAGTATTTCAGAGGGTGGTGGTCTCCCGCATTCATGTTAGGTAGACTGGCAGCTCTCCATCACACACGTAATCAACCACATTCTTCTCCAGCAGCCAACATCTGTTTTGTGTTGCAGATGTTGCAGTAACCGTTAGCATCTGTGTAAATCATGGAAAAACACAGACTGAGATTTAGCTTAAAAGGAAACCCAAAACGTAGACATGGAGACAGAGGCAGGCGGAGGAGGAGGGGGAATTGATCTGTGCCAGTGACATGCTCGCACACATCCGACGACACAAATCATCAATGAAGAAATCCCAGAGGTGGAGGACGAGTTTGCTGTTTTGCAGAAAACAGCCGTATAATTCATCAAAATTGGAAACAGACTGAGAAACGCATATTTTAGCTGATGCTGCAGGCTAATAAAGCTGCAGCTCGATGGGGTAACGACCCCCAGCAGATTTAGGATTTGATGACCACAAAGAGACACGACTCTTTTCCCTCTGGCTGCACATTAGATGTTTTGGTCCCTCTGAGCCTGTTTGTCCCCGTTGTACAGCTACTTCAATCGCCTGTATCCATTTAACTGGGTGTTGTGCAATCCCAGTTTGAGACATTTCAACATGACTGGTTTCATCACTCAATCCCTGTGGATTGATAATAAACAGCTGGCAGATAAAAAGATTGTTCTTGTTCCAGATGTACTCACCAAGTTGGCCCTGACAGATATCAGTGGTTGCAGTCGTGTCCTCGACAAACACAGCATTCTTACTGATTTCCTACAGAAACAGAACAAAAAGAGCACAATTTACAAGCTCTGCTGTTATAACCATGAATGTTTTACCTCCTGCGATCCCCACGTCCTCTTTAAGAAGCCATTAAACTTTGACTTTCCTACACTAATTCTACCGGAGAGTTTCCGACTCTGTCATAAACTCATTGTGGCCATGACAGGACATTTTTCAGATGGTGCCTAGTTCTTATATTTGTTTTTTGTGCTCAAATCTTAATTTCTGTGAGGAAGATGGTGGTGATATGTTTAGAATAACAAACAATATATAGAATAACTTCACTGATTGACCATTTAAGAACATTTTAATTGAAAACACCAAGTTATGTGACATTTTACAGAATCATTTATGTGGCCCTGTTTTACAAGGATTTCCCTGGAAAATATATATATTTTTAAATTACTTTTGAAGTCCAAACCTCTTTTTCTTTGTTCATGTACTTGGTTAGTTTGTGACTTGGTGTCAATATAAAACTAGATTAAGGATATGTGAATGGACATTGGGCTCTTTTCTTGATGATTTGTATAACCTTTTCCAGTTCTCCCTCACTTCGTTCTTTCTCAACTCCTTCTTCTCAAGGTTTTTCCACACCTGTGACACACCTGGTTAAATCTGTTTACACCCACATCAGCGCTGCTGAGAGCTCATGTGCAGAATGTGGGGGGAACATTTAGAAACACATACCTGAAAAACAGAGAAACTTTCTTTAACTCCAGAGTTTTTGTTTGAATCATGCTAAATAAGCCCACGAACACCTAAACCTCCGCAAAACCGCTGGCTCTTTATGCGCATGCACAACATGTCAGTGGTCAAACTTTCGCACCTTGGGTCTCTTCCATTGAATAGCCTTTTTAGGGTCCGGGTCTTCCGGTGTTCCGATGGACTTCTGCTCCGCTGGAAAGGTTGGATCAGAGAACAGCACGCCGGACTTCAGACACTCTGCCTGGAGAGTTTCAAAGTCCTGGTCCTTGAACTTGATCGGGTTCTCAGTGGAGCCCAGAGGAGCCTCGTTGTTGGTCGCCATCGTGTCAGTGGGTGCGCTGTCAGAAAAATGCTATCAGATGCTAAATGTGAGAGCTTAAATACAGTAAAAGAAAAAGCGCACACCCACCGGATCAGGCGAGGGCTGCTGGAGCGCCTCCCCGGCTCTGCCCAGCCTGGAAAGGTATGCGGGGCGCCCGGGGGACCTTCGATGCGGGAGTCGGAGTAATAACACGGTGCCAGGGGCGCCTTTGATCTCTGGAGTTTATTGTCCATCGTGCTGAGAGTGCAGACAGATGCGAAAAGGGATACGAAAAGCGGTCTGTGCAGGGACTCAGCAAGTGCCACAAAACTTCACTAAAAACTATGAAGAAACTTCAAATCTTTAAAAGTTTCTGTTTGCTTTTTGTAAAACATCCAGAACTGTGACTGCAGCACGTTTATGTTCGCGTGCGTGCAGGAAGCTTCTTTCCAGTGAGACCCAAAACACCAACAGGAATCGTTTTAAACCTCTAATAAGGACGTTTGGATTTGCCAGCATGTTATTCATGCATGCCGAGAAAACCCCAGTCAGTTCTCCAACGCCAGCGCTAGGTGGCAGTGCACTCCAGTGGACGACACACCACAGATCACTGCGGGACTCATGGTGACAGCTGATTTACTCACTGAAAGCTCTCTAAACGCGATATATAAGAGGATTGGCAAATTGAAAGAAAACCCCTGATCTTTGACCTCTCGCAGTGAGAAGATCTGCAGCAGCTCTGAGCTGCTTCCTCTCATGATGAAACATTTCAGCTGTGATGGCAGTAGTGACTTCTTCCAGGATGAAAACCCAGCTGATCACCTTTGGGCCTGCGGGAGAGTTTATGCTGCGCTTTCATCATCAAATACCAAAAAATGTGAGAACATCCCCGTGGAAGAGTGATCCTCTGTGGAGATCAGGGTGAATGAAGAGAGAGCCCCTAAGCTGCTCTGGTGCCACATGCTGATTGATTTCTGTTGGCTTTTCCTTTAATTTGACACTGCTTTATATAGTGCACTGTACTGTTTTTATTTAAAACAACAAAACTAAAGGCGACATAAGGGAATAAAAGGCAATATTATAGTTCTTTCAACAGCCTGCACTTAAACATTTATGTCCATATTGTCTGTTTGTCTGTTCTGTTGTATGTGTAGACAAAGAAAATAAAGCTGATTTTGATCCTGATTTATATAAAGTGTAAAAACTCCCTGTCAATTAAAGACTTCATGCATTGATGCAAACACATAAAAAAGACAGACTTGTTACTCCATTCATCTGGAGGATGTGCTCCAGGAGGGATCAAGGAAGCAAACAAACCACTGAACTAAAGTGATGTTTCTCCTGTTTCTAGAACATAAATATGAGACATTTCCATGTATAATCACATGTTTGCCTTTTATCTGCACAAATCTTCCTTTAGAGGAACTTTTATGACACTGAAACTGAGGTGGAACAAAAATAATCCAGCCTGCTTCACAGAAAATTGAATTGAAATCCTGACCTAAATGTCTTGAGATGCTGCCTCACCCATATGGACCCTTTTAAGCGGTATCCGGACAGGGGTGCTTTGGTTTGGCCTCCCTTTTTGTGATATGGCCTCTGAATCTGAAGTGGACATCCAATTACACCTCCTACACCCCCACCCTCCCCGAGCCCTCTGCTGTCATTCAGCGAGTTTAGGTGAATATCCACCTCCAGGAAGCTGTTGAAGCGTCTCCAGCAGTCCTTCCATCACACGCCTGATTACACCGAAAGCGAGAGACTGACCGGGACTAAACAAACAAGAAGAATAGCGACACGTATCTGCCTAATGG